>NW_027072078.1:1413969-2827939 GCF_038088225.1 Cyrtonyx montezumae
GTCCTCTTTAGCTGAACCCCTTTAGGTTTTGACCAAAGCCTTTTATCCATTTCCAGTCCTTTGAAGAAGAATTTCCCAAATCAGAATGTTAAATTCGCTGACATGATGCCACTTGCTTTCTTCCTCCTTGGTTTTCCCACTCTGGAAGCTCTTCAGCTGCACACCGAGCAAACCTCCCTGCCTTAACTTAATGTTTCATGGCACGACTCTTTGTGAAGATGGTTTGACAGAGTTCAGTTTGGCTGTGATTTGTAGTTAATATATCATGACAGTGTTTCTTTCATGTTTGCACCACCTACAGTTATGCCCAAAACCTTTTTATGCAACGTAAAGCCGGATTCTCTGGAACAACAGGGGAAATTCTTGCTTACGTGTTGTGGTAGCTGTAGTCAATGCACTGTAGATAGTAAGTAACACAAATTTAGTGTGGCTATGAATTATTTCTTTGTCTTGAATGCTTCTCAGTTTAAAGTTTCTTATAGTGGTGTTGAAATAAAGGAGAGGCTTTCACTTCTGTACCCAGATAGAGTCCAGCTTTCTACTCTTCCATGCGTGCTACCAGAGTTTTCAAGACCGATGTGTGCCATGGGGAAGGTGATGAAAACACAATGAAGGAATAGAAGAGGGACCTCATTTAGATATCTGTCCTCTTTCATCCAACCTTTAAGTAAACGTTCTTTGTTTCAGTGATGGTACACACCACAGTCAACTACTGCCCTCCTCTGCAGAGCCCTATGGGAATGCAGGTCATGGCTCCAGTGTTCAGTTGTGGTTAAGTCATCCAACAGAGTAAGGATACAGAACAGGGATAGAGCATTCATTTTTAGGGCAAGCTGTTCTTGTGAGCCATGTAACATGTATTTAATGTCTTCTTGCTTTAGTGGGTAACTGCAATTGAATGGCAGGAGGAATGGTGAGGGGTGGGCAGTAGCCATTCTGTGTCCCACCTAAACAAGGAAATGGGTATTTCAAGTGCTTGAGCTACCACTGATTTGAGTGGTGTCTTGCTAAATTCAGATACTGTTCTCAAAGCCTCGGACTCTTGAATTGCAGCCAGTTCACTAAAGACTTGTGTGCGTGGGGTGGACGGGCAGTGATCTTTCTGTCATCATAAAGATACTGCCACCCAACTCTTGTGCTTTAATAAAATACTTGCAGCTTTAACTCCAGAAACCTGAAGGAGCAAAATTCAAGGTTCTGTGAAATAACTGAATCTTAACTGTTGTGTTGTTGTGGTTCTGTTTGGTGCAAGCTCTTGTGTTAAAATTCATCCCCGTGTCACTCTTGACATGGGAAAAGCGCCCGTGTAATACGATAAAGGAAATAATGTTCTTGTCTTCCCAGACTGGGGATGTTTTCAGCAGGATGACTGCTGAATTGTTGTTCCATCTTTAAAAGGCCATGCTGATGTCAGTGGCTTGAAGGCTGTACATAAATGCCAAGAAAAAGCTTGCTTTGAGAGAGAGTCATGGCTGTGACGCTGGGAAACTCGTCATGCATGGTGTACTACCAGGATGGGGGATGCAAGAAGAATCTGCCATCCTCTCTGAGGGCTTTGCATCTAGTTAACTGAAAGGCTGATTGTTCCTCTTAGCCCATGCTGGTTCAAATGGGTTTCCTTAACAAAAGGGTTTTGTCGTTACTCAGTCCTTTATCAGCCTGCTATGTTTAAATATCCCCACTTTATCTGTGGTTTTCTTTTCTGAAGCATTTTTATAGAAATCTTAAGTGAGAGTTTTATAGTGTTTGTGTTAAGACAGCATTTGGTCATTCTGGGGAGATGAGGATGTGCATCAGTGTCATTTCTGCATCGTGTTGTGGAGCCTGACTGTTTTGAGCTTGTCTGAATTTTTCTAGAAAGCTGTTTGATTTTTTGCCTTCTCTTAAAATAGCACGTTTTATTAACTTTATTCATTCTGAATGCATTAGAAGTACCATCCTGAGTCCTGATACAGCTTATGCACCTGCATGTTAGAATTACTTGAGGACAAAAGCCCCAGAGAGCAATACAGAAAGCTGTGGCTGTTTGCCTGCTGGTTGTGTGGCACCAGGATCTTGGTTTCTAATAAACTGCTGAAAACACTGCAGCCCTTTCAGCAGTCCCTGCACTTCTGTGAGAGCTGCTGAGCTCTTTCCTCTCACAGCTTGTGATTTAGCTGCTATTTTTGCTGCTTTTCCATGACCGAGGAGATTGCATTGCATGTTCCAGTGCTAAGCCTTGGCTGCCACAGAGCGACCATGCTGATCTCGGAGGATGCTGTGCTGCTGCTGTGCAGTTCCCTTGGTGGCAACCAGCCCTGAGCTCTGCACTGGTGCTGCTGCTGCTTTTGGCTTGGCTGCGTGTGCTCTGTGAGGTTTTGGCCGAGGACCAGCATTCCTCCAGCTTACAGATAGGTGTCTTTGATCTCCCAGCTTCCCTCCATCTCTCTGGGAAGCTGACAGCATTTCCTCCAAGCGAGAGCTGCTTTTATCGCGCAACTCATTCAAATGGCCTGGCTGTTCACCAGCTGGCACCATCCCAACTCGCAGGCAAAAACCATTTTGGTTCTCATTGCATCTCCTGGAGACCTGGTAGGAGAGGGGACAGACTTCTTCAGCAGGGTTTGTGGTAGAGTAGAGGACAAGGGGAAGTGGTTTCACACTAGAAGAGGGGAGATTTGGATTGGATAGAAGGAAGTTTTTTAAAGTGAGGGTGGTGAGGCAGTGGCACGGGTTGACTCGAGAGGTGCTGGATGCCTCATCCCTGGAGGTACCCAGGGTCAGGCTGGATGGGGCCCTGAGCACCTAATGGAGCTGTGGGTATCCCTGTTCATTGCAGGAGAGAGTTGGACGAGGTAGCCTTTAAGGATCCCTTCAAACTGAGAAGGTTCTGTGAACTTGCCCTAACACCCACTATCTGCATAGCAAGGGTTACAATGGGAAGACCTTGATGAGAGCGAGGAGGAGATGCAGCATGTGCTGTCCTCCTGGAAGTCCCCTCTGACTCCTGGCTCACCTGCTGCGTTCTTGCTGATGTAGGGTCACTGCTTTGCTGGCTCATCAGGTTGTCCAGACATCTGTGTAACTCAGTTTTGCTGTGTATCGTAGAAAGGCTTGGATTGGAAGGGACCTTCAAGATCACTCAGTTCCAACCCCACTGCTGTACACAGGGCTGCCACACGCTAGGTCAGATTGCCCAGGTCCCTCAGACCCTGCTGTGCATACCTAGTTGGGTGGAGTTTTTCATGTATTGTCTCACCTTGAGACTCGAGTCCTTTTCCCCTCTCATCTCCTCTGTCCTCCTTTCTGAAGTATTGTTTTCGAGGGAGATCAGGGTAGGATTAGAAAAAAGCACTGGAGAAATCTGCGTGGGTCTGTTACCTCCCTTTTCTGTCAGGTATCTTGGTAAAGTGAGGAGTTGTAGAACCAACAGCCGTATGGATCAGAGAGGTTCATTTGTTGAGTAATGCTTGAAATGAGGTGCAGGTGCAATTGTGTTCTCAGGTATGTCCTTGAAGGAGAGGGAAGTTTGGTTTTTCTTTTCTTTTTGATGTGAGATTGCATTCCAAGCTTACCCTTTTGATTCCATTTTTTTATATTTCAGTAAAAGGACTGACATCATCCAAAGTGCTCATTTGTTGATTGGAACGACAAGACAAGGAGGCAGTGCAATGGATGTCTCCTTTTGGAGCACTCTGTCCTGCCCAGGCTCATCTCTTGAAGACATCTGCACTATCAGGGTTTGATGCTTGGCCTTCCTGCAGATGCTCCTGCCTGTGAGATCCCGGTATTCAGCTGGGAAAGTCTGCGTTTTTCCCAACTATGATGTGCTGTTCTGAGGCTTCAAAACACTGCAGAGTGTTATTTCCATCTGCTGCTGATGTAATTTAGTGATGACTTCTTCTAGTAAAGAGACGTAATGTTTTAAGTCTAAGATGGAGAGAGCAGGATATGTGATCAGGTCTCCAAGTGTTATTTTCCTTACGTTCCTGGATAAGACATGCGTGTATATCTCACAGAGGTTGCTAATTCATGTTAATGAGCAAGTGAAGGAATTAGGATCAAAAAAGTTGATTCTAGAAATCCAGAATCCCTGTGTGTCCTGATCATGACTTTCAGGTCTTGGTAGTAATGAGAGGAAACTTTCTTTTGCCATGAATGAGTGAATGACATTTAAAACTCCATCTGTTGCCTACAGTGTGGTGCCTCACGATGTGTTTCAATGGCTGATGGGATGATTAATTTCGGTTCCCATTCATGCAGCATGACATGTTCTCATAGTGGGGAATGACTCCAGCCCTTGCTGAACTGCAGCATGTGTGGTGCTCGTAGGAAATCTCACGGCTGTTTGCTCATAGCTTGTGTGCTGAGGAAGGATCCAGGCTGCTTCTGCTTTCACCCACACAGCTCTGCGAAAACAACGGCGTGCTGAGCTGACTGCTTCTGGGGGATGGCTCCATCTCCTGATTGGACTAGGGGAGTGTTGTTTTAGTTTTACACAGAGAGGTTAAAACCTTTAGAGCTCTTGTTTTTAAACAGGCACAGCCCTGCCAGCCAGGTGAGGGAAGGAGTCATGCTGCTCTGCTCTGCCTGCTGCAAGCTCACCTCCGGCACTGGGCACGGGTTGGGTGCCACAGCATGAGAACGTCCAGAGGAGGACTGCAGAGACAGGGAAGGGTCTGAGGGCAATGATGGAGGCTGAGGTCCCTTGGTTTGTTCAGCCTGGAGTAGGGGAGGCTGAGGGGAGGAATCATGGCAGCCTGCGGCTCCCTCAGATGCTTGCAGCGTGCCATGGCCAAGCTCCGAGTCCCAGCTGAGATGGCTGGCTGAGAGTGAACCTAGAGAGTGGCCTGGATGCATATGACGATGCTATTTTCTTTAACTATTCTGGAGAAATACTGCTTTTCTTTGGGGCATTCTGTAGTAATCAGCACGCTGTAGGCTCAGAGCAGCTCAGTGTCTTCCAGGCCTTCCAACAGTGCTCTCAGACCCTTCCTTAGGGTGTACACAAAAGCACGCTGCTTTCATCCCGGCACTGCAGGCAGATACTGCAGCAGCTCGTTGCTATTAATAGCCCTGATCTCACTGTCTCTCCGTGTTTCAGCAAGTTGTGACATTTTGGGAAGCAGAGCTGTGTCCCCATCACCGGGTGACGGTCACAGCCGCCTGCCCGGGGCCACTGCCTTGAGCCCCACGGCATGCCTCCTTCCCCTGCAAATTAACACTGTGGTTCTGGGACCCCTGTGCCAGCAGCTGAAAATAAAGCTCGGGGGGAGATCTGTGCACGCCATCACGCTGCACATGCAGGGCACGGTCTCTTGATTTTGCAGTTTGTTGTTGTTGCTGAAAGGCTGCTGCTCTGCTATTGGCAGAACCCAGCCAGAGGGCAACACTGGCACACCAGTAATTAGAAAGCAAACTCGTTAGCTGGAAGTAAAGCATGGAGAGGACGAGAGGAGAAGCTGAGTCAGCAGTGTCTGGAAAGCGGTGGCCTGGGACGTCCAGTTGGAGCTGTGTGTTCCTGTAGGAGCCCAAGTGCTCGCCCAGCAGGGTTTGGTTGCTAAGCTCACGCTGTCGTGGGCACGTGGTGGTACGTCTCTGATTCCTCTCCTCTTTGTCACCTTGTCTTCTCTCAACTCAACAGCAGATCTGGGGACTCCTGGGCTGGAGGGAGGGAGGTCTGGGGAAGCACGTTCCTCTTTGAAGCTGGCATTGATTTGAGATAGAGGGGAATGAAAATGGTGATGGTTTTTGGAGAACTGGTTTTAAAAGTCTTCTTAAAGTTCAGCTTCAGTAAAGGTTGCACTGAAACAGGATCTGAATGGAAATGTTTCACAGACCCCGTGTCGGTGTCGTAGTGAAATTTTCTTTTAGTGTGCTTTCAGGACCGAATCCTTCTATTTTGCCAATCCTTTAAGGACTCCTGTGAAAATGCTGTTTCAGAGAAGAGGGAGAAAATACAGTTATTACTGCTGTTCTTATTTAAATAATGCATACACATACCTAAGTTGCATCTCCCTCTTCTAATCCCTTCCAAACTGCCCTCGTAGAGAGGTGATAGTGATAGTTCAGTTGCAGACAAGCCCAGCGTGTGACACTGATAATGTGTTGATGTAAAACGATGTTAGTGCCAGACATTTTCTATAGGAAATGGACTCTTGCTTTGCAAACTGCTCCGATCGGTCTGTTACAGCAAATACATATTTGACCAATAGATGCCTTCCTCTGTTGATCTGATAGATGGTGTGGGCAGGCTGGGAGATGCCAAATTCACAGTCCCAGCCACCACGAGGCCGCTCTGTGCCTGCAGTCGATGAGGGCTGGAATGCTTCAGGTCTTAATTAACGTGTGGCACGCGGGCGGCCTTTGATGTATAGCCATGTTTTATTTATGTGGGGAGGGAAAAGCATCAGAGTGTTTCTAACTTGGTGTAAAAATAATGGTAACCGGACCGTGGAAAAAAATCCTCACATGCCTAGGTTAAATAATAATGCTAATAATTCCTCCTGTTTTCTGCCTTGTGTTCCTGCGGTGAAGGAAGAGGCAGGGTAACAGGAGATAGTTTATTATTTGTAATTGAGATCTTCTAATTCACGGGTTTGGCATTTCTCATTAAAACTCTGAATATAGTCTTTGTGCTTTTGCTAACGTCATGAATCCGATTGTATTAATGCGTTCTCAAGGCAGAACCTATAAAAGCAATTTTCTGGTCTACCATAAAATATTCATAAGAATACAGGCTTTTTTTTGTTTTGATGATGTCTTCATTAACTAGAGAAGGTTTTATTGTTTTCAGGAGGGCCCCGTAGGTCAGAAGCGCTCGCAGCTTCTGTTGGGAACTCGCGGCGTTTCCAATTCTTGAGACCAAAATAGTGAGAGGCCGGGATGACGCAGCTCTGCGGGGCGATGAATGGGAGCTGTGGCTGCAGTGCCAGGCACTCGGGGGCTTTTGCTTTTAGGAAATGGGGAATTTGGCTCAGAGTTGTGCGTAGAAAAATACGCGTTTCAAGGCATATTACATTTAACATTGACAAACTACGTGTTCTGTAGCGAAGAGAACTGGATTTACGGCTGCTAAGCTTGGGACTCGCTTTGTGATTGTGTATGGGAAGTGTTGAATTGTGGCCTGAACCACTGATGGATCACCTGAGGTGAGCACTGAGTCAGCTGCAGGAGAACAGGTGAAGGCAATGCACCTGTGTGACCAGAAGGGGTGGAGCCTGGCTCCACCTCTCCCAGACCCCATTTCAGGGCTGACCACCACTGGGGAAGGGTTTCTTGTTGGAGATCCCTCTCCTGTGTGTAGTTCCAGGCAAGCCCTTCCTAATTTACCAGTTTTACTTTATACAATCTGGGTAAGCCGTACAAAAATACACTGTCCACCTTCATTATTTTGTGTGGGTACTGTTCTTTCAGAGTATTCACCCTACAGCCTGTAACTTGGCTCTTCTATAAAGATGGGAGAGGACGCTGCTAGATGCTGGGCATAAAAAATAGTACGTTTATAGGGCTTGTAGCTCACCAAGAACTCTGCCTGGCTTGCTGTCCTGATCACAGGGTTTGATCCTCCTGCATTAACTACTTGGAGCTCTCCTCCAGCACTGGGACTGTGGAGTTGCATCAAATCATACTCAGGGGATGTTTCAGGAGCTCTGGAATAATATATATATAATGTATACATTTGGAGAAGGCCGGCCAGGGGAGGGTGTGGGTTTGTGTGTTTGTTGCATCAGGATTTGTTTTCGGATCACCAGGGGTTTGATTTGGTGGGTTGAAGTGGTAACGCCCAGCTGAGCTGTTGAATTGTGTTCTGACTCCTTTCAGAGATGAGTCTGAAGCTGCTGTGCTTGGAGGAAATGGGGCTGAAGCGTGAAGTCCCCAATATTTGCTGCCAGATGAAACTGCTGCTGTTCCAGGAGTGCTGGAGCTCAGCATCTGTCACAATATTCAGTCCTCACCTTAGTGGTACTCCAGTTGTGAGAGCCGTGATGCTTAGGTGCAGACTGTTCAGTTGGGTTCTTGATGGCCACACGCCCTCTATTTGCTCCTCACTGGTTGCTGCAGCAACTCTGGGCTGTCACAGGAGCCCTGAATGATTTTTCCGATTCTTCTTTATCCATTTACTTCTGTTCAAGCTCCTTTCAAAAAAAATTATTATGAGGGATACAGAGCGTGGTGCTTTTCTGTGTAATTTTTACTGAGGGCTTCGTGTTTCTGACCGTAAGAGTCCATGAATTGATCAGCTGTAAGACAAGATGGAGCTTTGCTGCGAAGTCCCGGAGTAATATTTATCCATCTAATCTCAAGTGATGCTAGCAGAGCGCAATAGAGATGCCTGTTTGAATACACAGGCTGGGAGTGATAACAAGCAGGGTCACGTGCAGTTCACTGAAGTTCTTTGCTTTGAGAAAATGCACGTATTCATAGGAGATGGTGGCTGGAGGAAAGCTCTGTCTCCCATCGTGCTTTTTTTCCCGCTCATCTCCCCCGTGTGTTCTCCCTCCGCAGTTGATGTGAGCACAGCACTGCCCTTGCAAGTTGCCCCGACCTCAGTCCCGATGGATCTGCGCCTGGACCACCAATTCCCCATGCCCGTGACGGAGCCGACGCTGCGTGAGCAGCAGCTGCAGCAGGAGCTGCTGGCACTGAAGCAGAAGCAGCAGATCCAGAGGCAGATCCTCATCGCCGAGTTCCAGCGGCAGCACGAGCAGCTCTCCCGGCAGCACGAGGCCCAGCTGCACGAGCACATCAAGGTAAGTGGTGGGCAGGGGGCTGCTTTGGGCTGGAGATGCCACTCTGGGGTGTGCACACCACGGGGCTTTTGGAGGTCAGCTCTCTGGCCTTGTGCTTCACCTGGCTCCGTCGTGCAGGACGAAGAAGAAATGTCACGCGCGGGGTAAGTGGGAAGTGCAGTCCAGAAGATGGCTGTTGCATAGTGAAAATGTTAGACGTTATATAAATATTTCACAGTGATAGACTATTGCTATGGTAACATAAGCTTTCAGAATTGCTAATATGCTCCCTTTTCAAAGGGGGGATTAGCGTGGCACGTGGTAAATAGTGTTAATGTAATATTAAAAAGCAACCTCGATTCAACCTTATATAACTTTGGTTTTAATAGGAAGTATATGTCAGAGCGGGGAAGATGGGATTAAAAGTTAATGTTGTATTATTTACAGACTTTTCAAGTACAGTTATTAGCCTGAGTTTGCAAGAATATTGACTGTTTGGAAATAGATGAACAGCAAATGCCTTTGTCCTCAGCGGGTCCTGCCTGCAGTCTGCTGTCTTTGGGACAGAGGTATGGGGAGGGGCACACAACTTCCAGGTTTAGCAGTTCTTTGGTTGCTGAGTTTCAGAAGGTGAGAACTGCACTCGTGTAAATGCAGGGGAATCATTTTGTCCAGAGAAATGAACTTACAACCACGTATCTGAACTGTGAACTCAGCTGCTTTGTGGCTCCATGAAAAATGATGCGGGAGGGGGGAGAATATGAAAGAGAATAAATAAAAATCTGAGCATGAGGGGTTGAAATGTGGTACAGAAGCAGATCTGAACCAGGATGTGGAGCTTTTTTTATGGGGGGGATTCACGTGCTTTTAGAAAATCACACACACACACTGCACTGTTCCAGGCATGCAAAGGGAGGACTGACTCTACGCTGAGTCAAGACAGAACTTTTCATTGCACTTTTTCGTTGTACGCTCTGCTTTTGGTGCTGCAGACTTAGGAGTGCACAGCACTCAGGTTTGGGTGCTCTGCAAGAGCTGTAAGCAGAGGTGCTGCTGGGCTGGGCTGTGCTGTGGGGAGCAGGCTGCAGGGTTCTGCAGGAGATGAATGGGGTCCTGCTTTTACTGGAGGAAATTCATGTGACACACAGAGTTGCTACAGATGAGCAGGGTTTTGAAGAAGTCTGAGGTAAGGAGGGTTGCTTTTTTGTTTGTTTTCAAAGGAAACTTCAATCCAATCCCAGGAGGTGTCACTGGGACCTACATGCTGTTGCACGTGAAGATGGCAAGCCTATAAAGAATGATTGCGGAGCAGTTCTGATCCACTGTGTTCTTAGCAGAGACCCAAGACAGGAATGCAGTTCATGATCTTTTCTATTCGCTCCAACGCAGTGAGAAGGAAGCAGCAAATCCCTGACACTCAAAATTAGATGATTGGTTTATGTTGTCACTGATGAGATTAAGAATTTCATTAGTCTCTCGTCTCCAAAGCAAACTGTTCAGTATGAAGGAATAACTCAGACTGAATGTTACAGCTATGAGATTCTTCAACTGTCTGTAGCCAGAGTAGTTTATGGTATTGCAATGGAGGTGTCTATCACTCCCTTTAACAAAGTTATATTCCCAGTTTCCAGACCTGTAGTCTGCCTGAAGAGCTTGAAGCAGAAAGCCTGCCCAGCTTTCTGTTAAGATTGCACATTAACACTGGAAAATAAAGAGGACTTGGAGTGTGCCTTATTGTGGCATCACCTGTTAGACGTTTTCAACATCCCTCCTGATGCTGGGGGTTTTTGATTCAGAAGGCAACCTTTCAGCAGCTATTGCAAGGTAACTGTGTACCTTGCAAGCTTGCATGCTTTTAAATAAAATAGAAATAGTAGCTCCTGCAGATTAGCTGGAGTTTTCAATGTCAGGACAACCTCCAAATGTAATGAAACAGCTCAAAAATGCAAAATACAAACATAAAAGTTCAAACCGTACGGTCATATCAAACAAAATGGCAGTGCTTTGACTTTCTCTCTGACACTGGTTTCCTTGGAAATGGTCAGGACCTCTGTTATTCATGCTGCTAAATTCTGAAATTGCTTTGTTGTAGGCTGTTTCTGCAAAGGGGGGGAGAATTCTGCACCTTACTGTGCTTTGCATATCATGACAGTGCTATCTAGAATTGATTAATTTAGCTTTTTTCACTGCTGCCTCACATCCAGCATTTCAATCAGTGCATGCAGAGTGTTCGGTTTGTCCATCAGTGTGTGTCCTGGAGTGGGGCTCTCTGAGTAGAGCAGCACTGACATTTTAAACCATTTCTTTGTTTTAAGTGTTAAACTCTCAGCTAATACAGTAGTAAATGTGATTGGTGTTTGTTTCCTTTCTCTTTTTTTTTTTTTTTACCATGCTGTGGGTAGGAACAGAGAAACTTCTGATTCCAGGGAAGGCAAAGGGAGTGGGGCAGCATCTCTCCCTCTCTCTGTCCCAGCCAAAGCAGTACTATAAGAAACATCTTAAATTCTTTTTAAGTCAATTAAATTTGGCTTGAAAAATGCTGGCATGGTTTTTCTGCTTTTCTGTCCCAGTAGATAACTTAATCTGAAGGTTTGGTATTTTCCAGAACTTGGTTTTATTCCAGCAGCCCAGCTTTAATCATCTGATGATCTAGCTCAGGAGCAGGCGGGTAGCCACCGTCCCCTGCCCCCCCATCAGGCCCTGCTGTCACAGATACACATCAGCTGTGCCTGCATTCGAGTAGGAATGGAGTTTTGGAAGAAATGCTCTCTGGTCTAAAGTGGGCACGTTCCACAAGGTCACACAGTCTGGAGAAGCAGGCTGAGAGCAAAATGATGTTTGTGGAAGGAAAGGCTATAATGGGACCTAGCTGCAGCTCAGCGTGTTGAGGACAGATCGTCGCGCGCAGGGAGGGATGAGAAAAGTCTGACTTGTTCAGGGAAAATTAGCTGAGCCTTCTGAAGACTTCACACCATATGGAAATACAGAAAACTGTCTTTCGCAACTACAGTGCAGCTTTGTCAGTTGCTGCAGCTCGACATCTGAAAGCGGAGTGGGATGGGAGCAGCTGCGGGCTGGCTGGAGGGATGGACGAGCGCGCGGCTCCAGCGCGGCCGCTCACCTTTGGTGAGGCAGATTTTCCAGGGAGGCACGCCTCGCCAGATGTGCAGCAGTGCTTACAGCCTTCCAGTCTGCCTTCCTAAATAAAAACAAGGATGGAACAAGGAGCCTGGTGCCCAGGCTGTTGCCAGTGAGACCGTGGAAAGGCTCTCTGCAGGTTCCAGCGTGAGCTCGGCCTGACCTTTGATTGTGAAGCCACCGGCAGGGAATATTTTCCTTTGTGAGTCACGGATTCCCAGCCAAGATCAGCTGGAAGTTACCAAAAGCTTTTCCATTTGCCCTCTGGTCAAGGGTTGGAGCTCGGCGATTGAAGAGCGGCAGGACACGTGCTTTGGCAGTGCCGGACACACCAGGGGCAGATGGGATGGCTGCAGGAAAGCAGCTGAGGCTCACAGTTCCTTGTGAAACTCAAATCTTAACCTGGAGGCATGCAGTGGTGCTAATTCAGTCGTGCAATTCCTCATTTCTTTTCTTTCTGGCATCAGATAACAGAGTATTAGAGCCCATCAGCAGCAGAGAGACCACCGTACTGCATATATAGGATAATCAGGTAAATGCATATATAGGGTGGTCAGAGACGTCGTGGGTTTGCACATAAGAAGTGACATCACTGTGCAGAGGAGTGAGCTCTGTAATGAGGAGTGATGCTGAAATGCTTTGGGGTTTTTTTTAATAATGCAGAAATGTCATACTTTCAGCAGTATGCTTGTGCTGCGGAGTGGCCTTATGCCAATAAATAAAAATATGTGGAATGTTTTCAGCCATTGGCTTTATATATAGCAGCATTCAGATAAAGCATGGGGAGATGGATTCGTTTTGTGCTGTTTTCAGATGACGTGTTTTCCATCAGCACGTTGGCTTCTGGGCTGATGGAGGGGAGGTAAGGTATCTAAGCTGGCAGTACCTGAGCTCCTTATGGGGAGGAGCTTTCTGGCCATCCCTTAGTTTTATTTGAAGGTGGAAGTCTCCCAGGGAATCTGAAAAATTTTGCAATGCTGTAAATAAAATGGAATTCCTTTCCAAGTATAGCTGGAGCTGCCTATCGTGCTGATGTTGAAGTGAAAAGCTGCTCTTTGCTTTCATCTGGCGATAGCTGCCCTTGAAGTGGTTGGTTTGCTCACAGGATTGCTACCTGCTTGCAGTGCCATCATCTGTTAGGGCAGCCCTTGTGTTGCCCAGAGTCTCTCCTCGGTGGCCTCTTTGAGATGAGTTGTTTCTTACTTTCCAAATAGGAAAAAATCCACCTGTTAAAATCCTGCTGACGTGGTTGATGTCATCTGCTTCCACCCTACATCTTTGCTGGCTGGGGATGCTGGAGGAACACCTTGAAGCCTTGAGCAGAGGCCTGTCCTGCCCTGCTGCTGCCCCTTTTCCTGTTGTGCTGCTGCTTGTTGGATCTGTCCTGCCTCCGTGCAGCCAGACTCCCTCGGCTCCTCATTGTGACTGTTCCACAGAGCACCCACTCCTTGCAGTCTGTGCCACTTTCAAGAGAAACTTAAAAAGCCCCGAGATGCCAGGTGTCTGCCTCTGTGTTCTGATACGATAGGATTATTCATCTTAGAGAACTGCAGCTGGGTACAGGCAGTGGTAAAAACAGACTGAACATTTTGTGCCTTGTTACTGCTTGAATTCGTTGCTCAGTGTTCTCTTGCTATTTTAGATGGTTTTCTCTTCTTTGTCAGTGACCTTCTCTTGTTCTTCTGGTACACGTAGCCGACTCTGTGGCCTGAAGTTCTTAAACCTGGATCCTGCAAAACTTAACTTCTGATGGCAGTAGCCCTGGGGAAAGCTTTTGCAAGATCAGAGCGTTTGCTCTCTTTGAAGGCTGGGATGACTTTTTTCATGCTCAGAGGTGAGATCTTTTTCCAAGAACAGCGAGGGGCAAATCTGCACACGGAGGTGTGCATGATGCTGCATTCTTAGAGAGTTCTGAGAAGCGTTGGTGTTTCTGGGCTGAAGCTGGATTGCTCGACCAGGAAGATTGTCTGCAATGGTCCTAACAGGTCTTCTAAGAAGATTAACTTTAAATGGTTAAAGGAACATGCTTTCTTTTGGCTCCATCCGAGAGCCTGCTGGAGAGGAGCTCTGAGGAGAGGCACTTGGGTGTCCTGATGGGTGACAGGCTGACAGTCTTCTTCTCAGCAGTGTGTGGTGATAGGATGAGGGGAAATAGCCATAAACCGAAGCACAGGATTTAAGATTCCATGGTATCTTAAATTGGACTGGCTCTTGGATATTCTGAAAGCCTGACTGATGTAAATGAGAGAAATGTCAGGGTTCCCTGGCTGACAAACAACAAGATCTTGCTTACTTGATACCACTTAGTAATTTATTTTCTTTTCGGTGGAATCTGAGCAACTTTTGAAGTGGTTGAATCTGTTCTTCTCATAGCATGAATCTGTCTCCTGGCATAATGTGAGTGGGGCACACTGATATTTTTCTTGAAAGCTAAAGGCCTTATGGTTTCTAGTCAATTTAGAATTTCAAAATAGATGGCAGAAGAAAAAAAAAAGCATATTTCCAGTTCACACCTAAATTTTCAGCTTCGACTTTATATTTTGAACCAGATAAAAATAGATTGGTAATAAAGTTCAGGAGAATAACGCAGAGAATCAAGGCAGGAGTAGAGAAAGACCCAAGCAAATCCTGCTAATGTGTCAGGAATAGTGACCTGTTAATATACACTATCACTGATTAAATTAACATTCATAAACTGAGAATTCCTGTTACTCTATATGGTCTTGATGAAATTCAGCTGGTGTACATGAGGACGAAGTTGTGCTTAAAATGGAAATCATACAGTGAGTAACCTCACTTGTCTACACACAGAACGAACAACGTTTGAGGCTTAATCTCTGTGTTTGTGTTTCCTGTTGAGCTGGTGGTGGTGTGTAGAAGTGATAGATGTTCGCTATTTCAGTCGGTGCTCTGGTGAGGTTTCCCTCCCCTCCTCTTGTCCCTGCAGTCTCTCTTTCCCTGGTCCATCATACAAATGACCAGGAATGGTGGATCAGTAGGTGCGGCCGTGCTTCTTCCCTTTGTTCGTATTTCCTTCATTGGAATGACCCAAATCTGGTGGTGATTTCTCTGGCTACTCCCATTACGGGATCTCCATTCCTGATACTGATTTTTGCATGAGATTTCCATTCCAGCTCCTCCATTCCCCGTACCCTGAGATATTTTTGAGAAGACAGAATTTTTCTTCTGGGGACTGATGTCTGATCAGTCAGAGCATGACAGAATCTCATGTTGCCTTAAACATCTGAGGTTCATACCTATTCTGGAGAATTGCTTGGCTCCAGTTCCCCAGGAGTCCTTATTGCCATTGTGGTCAGTCTTGCACGTGCCCTCCTCCTGGTGCTAAGTGCACAGATTGTCCTCACCTTCAAAAATAAACGTCTACATAAAAGACAGCAGAAAGAATGCAAAGGTGTTGTCCATCTGTCCCCACCTTTAGGAGGGAAGAGAAAGGCAGGGAAGAGGATAGAGAGAATAAAGAGCATAGAGAAGGAACTGTACATACTAGATACTACCAAGGTAGCTCGCTGCTTTCTACAGAGGATGTCAGATGCTCCACTTCCAGAGGAAATATAAAAACTAGGCTGGAGTTTCAGCCACAGAGCAAAAGGCACATAGAAAAACGTGTTCTCAAGGCTGCCTTTCCAGATACGCAGAGGGTAGAAGCTGAACTTAAACTCAACACTCAAACCTTCAGCCTTTTAGGAACGGTGAGCAGTTATGAGGTGTGAAAGAAATGGAGATACAGAAGCATATATCAAAACGTGAACTGCCAAACTAATAACGTGGGATCTTTTCACCTAGATCTGGCAGGAAGGAAACTTAACCGTCATTCCCTTTCCTGAAGACATGTGAGCCTCGTAAAGTTGAACACCAGACAGTCTCGGTTGGATGTGTCTACCTCAGATCCATCTCTTGCCCAGGATGCTGTCAGCAGGGGAAGGATTGTTTTCCTGCGCAGCAGAGAGAGGCTGGCTGCAGGGAATTCTGGCACTGGACTGCTTGCTGTCAGCCTGTCTGATAGCTGGAAGGGGGCATGCTGAATATACGTTCAGATACGTCCAAGAAAAGAGGTTTGTTTGTCTGAGCTGTATTTTCAGATGTTTGTGTCTAGGAGCCCTTGCTGCTTGGCTCCTGCTGAAAACCACAACTCTTCCCCCTCTTTTCCCAGTATAACCAATTAATTCTGACTTGTCTCCAGTATTCCAGAAGATATCTTCCATAAAGCCTGACTAGCTTTGTCCTTGGAATTAAAAGCTGTTGTGGTGGAGCCAAGGGAGAGAATCCTGCAACAGGAGCAATAGCCTGAGACTGCAGTAAACAGGATAGGGAGAATACGAAGTGGAGAATACAGCCAAAGGAATGGCTGGCTTTGAAATTTGCCTAAAGCCAACCCAGTACGATAGAGGTTCTTCCAGAGTAAATCAGAACATGCTGTCCACCCATATGTAATTTTTTTTTTGTGAGGTGATTTGATGTATATGGATTTCAACTCGTGCTTCCTTGATTATCACCTTCAGTTTTGCTTTCCTGCAGTCGTCTGAGCTCCATATCTTTTTGAATACAAGAAGTAGCCTTTCCCAGACTATAGGATTTGCCGAAACTGGTGTCATGTCATCTCTGAAAGCCTTTCCTGGGTCATGCCTCTGCCTTTAAACTGCAGGTGTTGGGAAGATGGTGGGATGTTTTTGTTAATGTCCAGTTATCAGTTTTGAAACTTGCATTTTACTCGTACGTCCTCATGACCTCTTTGAGGCTGCTGTCTCTATCAGAGAGCAGCCTATTGTTCGGGGGAGGTAATGGGCAGCAGTTGAAGTAGTTGTACATGGCCTCTAAGCTTTCTTGGGAGAAGTCCTCAGCCTGCAGTGCTTTCATGGCAGACAGGATTGTGCCAGTATGGCTTTGGTCTGAGGTAGAAGCTGCACATAACTACAGGATTATAGAATGGCTTGGGTTGGAAGGGATCTAAGCCTACCCTCTCTTAATTTAAAACCATTATCCCTCACCCTAGCAGTATGCTTCCTGAGCTTTTCTTTAGCTTATTTAGATATTGGAATGCTATGACAACATTTCCCCAGAGCCTTCTCTTCCCCAGGCTGAACAAGCCCAGCTCCCTCAACCTTACATCATAGGAAAGATGCTCCAGCCCTCTGCTGATCATCTTTCTGGCCTTCTCTGGAGCCACTCTGACAGCTCCACATCTTCCTTGTTCCAGGGACCCCGGGCCTGGATGCAGTACTCCAGATAGGGCCTTATGAGGGCAGAGTAGAAGGGGACAGTCACCTCCCTTGCCCTGCTGCCACCCCTCTGTTGATGCAGCCCAGGATACTGTTGGCCTTCTGGGCTGCTGGCAGAGTACTGTCAAGCTTTTATTCCACCAGAACCCCCAAATTCCTTCTCCCCAGGGCTCCTCTCAATCCGTTCATCACACAGTCTGTACTGATTGCCTTGACCTAGAGACGGCATTTTGCGCTAGGCCTTATGAGGTTCACGTGGGCCCACATCTCAAGTCTGTCCTGATCCTTTTGGATGGCATCCCTTCCTCCTGTTGTGTCAGTGGCAGCACTCAGCATGGCATCATCCACAAACTTGCTGAGGGTGCACTCAGTCCCACTGTCTGTGTCACTGATAAAGCTGCTAAGCAGTACTGGTCACAAGACAGACTTAATGGGTGCCATTTGTTGCTGATCTCCACCTGGACATGTGCATCCTTTGCTCTGAAAGGAGTTCAGAATTACTTTTACATTCAGAGGGCAGCAGAAGTCCTTGGTGTGATGTCTCACTGTGCTGTAGTATGTTGTAGCACCTTCCATAGGTGATCTCAGCTTGAGGGCACAGTTAGGAGGTAGACACGACGCAAAGCTGCCTTGGATCACAGCAAACTTCTGTCAGCACTGAGTGTGCCAGCTGCTGCTCACCCAGACTTGAATGTGTGATTGTCTTCAGCATGATTAAGGGTGAGCTGTCTGGGTACAGGTAGTTGTACGTTGCCTTCCACTAATTGCTGTAAGTAAAGCATTCAAAAGATATATTATAAAGATGTAGGAGCTATAGTTGAAGCTTCGAAACCTCTCCTGCTTTGCAGATTTTAATCAGTTTTACCATGGTGTGTCAAGTAAATGCCAGAAGGGCCTTTAAAGAAGCAGCTGTTGTATGGGAAGGGAGAAGCAGAGTGTGGGCAGAAGTCGGTGCTGGCTTCTGGGGGGACAGATACATCGGTGTCAGCAGCAGACTGGGGGATGCAGGAAGGATCTGCAGTCTTCTGCTCATCTAGCAAGTGGTTATGGAAGCCTTAATGCAGCACATCCTCGTTCTTTCCAGGAAATGGGATCTCTGGGATCAGTACCACACACTTTCTGGGAGGACACAGGCTTTCTTTTGGGCTGAGGCTGCTGGAAGGTTTCATGGTACTGCCTCTCCACCTCTGTTGCAAATACTAAAGAAAACAATTCTGTTCCACGTAACTGAAAAAAGAAGTTTCTTTGTGCAGAGAACGTTTACAAAGTGCACGTAGATATGGTGTTAGTTTGTGTTCTAGATAGATGTGCCTGAGAACTGAAGACAATTGAGGAATGTGGTGGTAAAATTCACCGCACTGCTGAGCCCGTATGGCTAATGGAAAACTGATAAATAGCTGGAAATGCTCTACATGTTCCCTATTACATTTATTAATATTAATATATGCTAAAAGAGCACCAGAAACACTAACTGCAGGTACAGTTGAACATTTGTGCAGTCTTCATAAATAGTGGAAGCAGTGACATTAAACATATGCAGGAATCCCCATAGTTATAAATATTTACAAATATTTATTTTGGCAAAAGCACCTTATTCAGATGTTCTGAGCTGTGCTCACTAGCACAGTGTGCGTATTTGTCACTCAGCATGCTTCTCAAATTGGTAGCTGAGTTATTAGTCTGAATGCAGGGGATTTCCCTTGGTATATCACTTTGTATTTCACAGATATTTAGGTTACGTGTCCTGCAGTTAACCACGTGCAGCTCTGAGTGTTACCTGTCAAAATTTGCCTTGGTTGCTTCAATTGAAACAGAGAAGCTCCTATTTTTCTGGAGTTTTTGGTTTATTTTGTACGTGGGGCAGCTCGCCTCGAGCACCGAGTGCAGGTTTGGGTATCACAATGTGGGAAGGACATACAGCTATCAGAGAGCCTCCAAAGGAGGGGTGTGGGGATGGTACAGGGTCTGGGGAGCAAGGAGTGTGAGGTCCCTTGGTTTGTTTGCTCATCCTGGAGAAGAGGAGGCAGAGGGGAGGCCTCATGGTGGCCTGCAGCTCCCTCAGCATTCCCTGTCTATAGCATCTGAGCAGTTTGTTTGCATCTCTAACGATGCAAAATATTTACTCTGCAAGAAAACATCGCAATTCAGACAGTCCCAAAGCAGTTTTTCTTCAGCCCTTTCCCAGTGCTTCTGCAGACAACAAAAAGATTTCAGTTTTCAGTGATACAATTGGAGAGGTTGCTTATTTTTTTTAACGCTTCGACGTTGAAAGGGTCTGAAATCTATGTTAATAAGTGTCTTTGTGGAAACTAGGGTCAAAGTCAGCTGAAACAATACGTCTCTAATGAAATTTCTATAAGCCATCCAGATACAAATTGTTTTTTTCATTTACATTTCACTACAGATGTCAATGAAAGCACAGTTCCTCCTAAAGCATCGTAATGTATGTAAACCATTGCGGGAAGCGTAGCATGCAGAGCCTCGAAGACTGCAGATGGAGAGAAAAGGCTCCTGATTTCATAAAAATAACAAAACCTGTTTTAACATATTGTGCATTAAATATTGTTCATTTGCATACTTTCTATGGCTAGGTTATAAAAGCCCACCATGTGGTGGACTTGTTGGAAGTCTGAAAAGATACTCTTACTCCAAATGGAGATGTGTTAGTGGAAGCTGCTGCTTAATTATAAAACAAAAACAACTAGTTTTCTGCATTATTTTTTTTATTTTAATGTTGTGTTTGTTTGGGTTTTTTTTTTGTTTTATTTCTTTAGGTTTTCAGAGTCAGATTTTCTGCTGTTTCCTTCGAATACAATAGCATTAGGAAGGGAAGCATAGTGCAGTCCCTGGGGGTTGTGCTAGCTTGGGCTCCCTGTTGTACAACAGTCTGCCTGCCTGGAGCCAGCAGCAGCAGGGACTCCTCGATCCGGAGCTTCCAGCAGATAGCCCAGCAGATTGTACAGTACCACTTGCATTATTTTTTTGCATCTTTATATAGAATTGTATAATTTTATGTACAGCACAGCCACGGCTGAAACACTCGATAGCACAAATGCACAATGCCTCAAGTTAAAACGAGAAATTGCTGTCAAATCATAAATAGAAAATGTGGAACTGGAAGAAAAGTCAGTGTTTTGGGTGTAGAAGTCTTGCATACACATGCACATATGTTGTCAGGGCTTGAGAAAGGATAAAGCTTGCCACGTGCTTTTGGGGGGAATGGGTTACCTGGCACAATGGCCTGGTCCCATTTCACGGACGTGGTTTTGGGAGCCTGGAGTGGTGGGTGCCATCGGATCAGTTCACACCTTGCCAAGCCGAAAGCTGCCGAGATTTGTCGTTTGTCACCTGCCTTTCTCAGCACAGCTCACTGCTGTCAGAGCACAGGGTGTTCTATGAGCACTGACAGGTAAAAGCCCAAGGCCCCACAGCCTTGCCCACTGCCTCCAGTCCACTGATATAACAGCCCCACGAGGCATGCCTGGGGCTGGAGAGGATCCCAGCGGGTTGATGTGTGCACACATCCATGAGATGTCTGGATGTGGGGACCTGAGGGGGGGACTGCAGGCCTGGACAGGGGCCCTGAGCAGCTGCCTTGGTGGCAGTAAAACTGATCACAGGCTTGGAGGGTTACCATGCAATTTTAGGGAAGAAATCATGTGGAAACTTGGTAACTGCCCCTTGTCAGCTTTTGGATGTTAGGAATGATTTTTTCTCAGAAAGAGTGACGAGGCACTGGCACAGGCTGCCCAGGTTGGGGGTGAGCAGCCCTGTCCCTGGAGGTGTCCCAGATCCGTGGGGATGTGGCACTGAAGGACGTGCTCGGTGGGCACAGTGAGGTGGGCTGGGGTTGGATTTGATGATCTTAGAGGTCTTTTCCAACCGGAATGATTTTATGATTCCCCACCAAACGCTACGATGTCCTTCCTCGTCTTTTATACGAAGACAAGCTGCCAAAAAGCTGCCTTTTCAAAATCAATTTTTCTTGTTTATCTATTTTATTTTTAACTAAGTGCCAGATCCTAGTTACTCATGTTGCTGACTGCTGGCTGTGTGAAGGCCTTGTAGAAAATCACTGTGGTAAAGCAGCCTTTGGTGTTTCAGCTTCTGAACACCCCATCTGATGAAAGCTTTGCAAATGTTGTCCTTCATTAGACAGCCCATCTCTAGTTCTTCCAGGGGTATTGGGAGGGCTTGGGTGTATTCTTCCTGAGTGGCTATTGGAAGATGCATTTCTAAGGCAGGATTGTCTATAATTAAGCTTGGAAATGGGTGGTGATCCTTTCCTCAAGGAAGCATTTATCTCAGATGTGAGCTCTGCACAGCAGACAGGAAGCAACCAGCGTGTGATGAAGTTAAAAGGCTGCAGTAGATGGGCTGGTCCATGGGAGCTCTTCTCTGTTTGATGATAGAGAAGGACCTTTGGAGAAAGTTGTGTAATTAGGGTTATGCAGAGAATCATATGTACAGTGAAACTGGTCTTGCAAAGCCGGTGTTGATGCCACATACTTTGGCTCAAGTGCCTGCACGTGAGCTTAGGCATATTCCTTCATATAAGATGACACAATGGAGGTTTGCAGTGGGGAGAAAACAGAAGTCCAGCTGAAATAGCAGGGGAAAAAAACCAATCCAACTCAGCTGGGTTGAAGACTTGTCTGGCAAAGCTCTGCGGTGGTCTAAACGTGATTGGTATCAACTGATGGGAAGTTCTGCTCTAGCACCAGGAGGTCTGACTGTGTTAATGTGCTGCTTTTCCCTCATCCCTTCCCCACAGCAGCAGCAGGAGATGCTGGCAATGAAACATCAGCAGGAGCTGCTGGAGCACCAGAGGAAGCTGGAGCAGCATCGGCAGGAGCAGGAGCTGGAGAAACAGCACCGGGAGCAGAAACTTCAACAGCTGAAAAACAAAGAGAAAGGAAAGGAGAGTAAGTAGCAAAAACTCCCTTGGTTCAGTGGTGACAGGTAGAGCAGATGAATGGTAGCCATAAAGCAGCTTCATAAAGCTGAAGAAACCTCCCTGATAGCTCTCCTGTGCAGAGAAGCTTCGTAGGAAGGCTCATGTAAACGCTCAGGAGGTACTGAGGGTAAAAGAGGAATTTATTTCTACGCTTTATCTTCATTTTCGTCTTTCTAAATGCCATTCTAGCGTTTTTCAAAAGGAAGCGTATCGTCTCTTTATTTGATTTAACATTTTCTGAAGTATTTTTGGCAGCTTTCCTAATGGAGGCAGAATATTAAAACCATAAAACACACCAGATGCACGCTGCTTTTCTTTTTCGTTACTTCTCTTAATTTCGCCCTTTTAAGTTGCAGGCGAGTTCTTGGTTTTGAGCTTTAAAGTGTTTTCATTGAGAAGCACTTCTTTCATGAGGTACAGACTGCGGTTGGCTTCCCCACGTGTTATTATGCACTTCACAAGATTCAGTAACATGATTATGGCCTCACAAATCCCTTATCAAAGACACTTTGGTTACTTGTTCTGTTTTCTTTTACAAGTGAATGGGAGGAAAAATACCTCGTGGAGTTGTCCTATCAACTCGTTAGGTCTCCATTCCACGTGAAATAAGGAGGCCTGTGATGGAAGCAGTGGAGGGGGCTAAGGGCTACCAGCAGATGGGATACTGTCTGGAAACTAGGAACGAGACAGAGCTCCAGGAACAACTTTTCTAGCAGGAAGGAGCTGGGTTGTAGGAGGCTGCAAATGCTTTCTGCAGGTTGAATTCCCCAGTCCCTCTGTGAGCATTGTGCAGGAAGAGACTTTGTTTAACCTGCATTCAAGCGAGGGAACTTGCAGACCTGCCCCAGTATCCCCAGTCTGTTTGTTTGTTTCGGGTTTTGTTTGTGTTTTCTATGTTTAAGCTTGAGGAGACAAACAAGAGGATCAGGATTTCCTTAAAAGAAGCAGTTGAAGCGTGCTGCTTTCCCAAATAAATGCAGTCAGTTTGAACGGGCTGAGATCTATAAGTACTTCCACTTCATCTTACTGTTCTCATCAACTGCATATATTGTGTCAGTGTCAATGGATCCCTCTGCCAAAGTTGACATCTGGCTATTGTCATTAAGGTGGTTTGCAGTAAACTAAAGCTCCTCAGTGCCTGAGCACCTGAGTGTGAAGTGTGTGAAGCACCTTGTGGTTGAAACAAAGGTGTAGAGGAAAGAGCAGAACTTGAGGATGCTAAATTGAAAATCCCGTTCCCATGGCTACAGTTTTATTTTTAAAATACTTTTATTTCAGAAGTACTACAGTGTACGATGGTTATAGCTGCTTGCCTCTTCAGAATGCTTATCTTTCTCACATCAGAAGATTTTACTAAGCATAATAGTTAAAACTGTCCAAATCTGAAATATGAAGAGTGTGCAATAGTGGAAGAATGTTGTTTATTCTCCATCCTTCCCCCATCACTGTTAGCCAGAAGACATTGATTTGTACCTTGTAGAAGGCAAACCACATATAGGGTTAGGTGAGCTTTGCTTTCTCATCTTGAGCTGTGCTTTATGAACTGGAATCTGTTATCACAAAGCATATGATCAAAGCATGACTTCTAAGAAAAGAAGGAAACTCTGTGCGAGACTAAAGGTATTTTTGGGGCAGGATAAGGAGTGGTAGCTGGTTGTCCTGTCTTTCCACTGCTACAGCTGAGCCTAGAACCAGCCGTGTGCATCAGTGTTTCCAGACAGACCAAATCCATCTTCGTGTCTCCCTCCTCCTGGGCAGGGACCATTCCACTCCCTTCTGCTCAGGCAGCCAGTGGCTGGGCTTTCTCCTCCGAGCTATGTTGGCTGTGATCAGCCCTCACTGTCATTAAGGGCTTTCTCTTGTTAGTTCCTGTTTGTTCTGCTCCTCTCTCCTTGCACTGTGCAACCCCCTCCTTCTTGGGGGAGCTCTCTCCTGCTTCTGTCCTTTATTCTCTTACCACTACCCATGCTTTATCCTACATACAGTTATAGTTCAGTTCTGTGTTGTTTCGTTCCATATTTACCCTATGGTGTTCTGTCACTCCTGCTAGGGATGAATGCCTGGCTTTGTGCCTGCGGATTTATTCTGTACAGATGGGCTTTTGGCATCTGACTTCTGCTCTTGCCCTCTTTGCCTCTTCCCTCCATGGTGACACACCATTATCTACGTGTCAGCTTGTGCTTTTCTGCCTTTTGCTTCCTCTCCTTGAACATCTCCAGGTTGGGTATTGCAGAGTAGTTCTGCCTGTACTGTATCACTACATATACAATACATAAAAAATGAATAAGGTTTTTCTTTTAGTCTTCCAGCTCAAGGATCAGGAGCTGAACAATGGTCTGCTCAACAGGACACCTTTGTCCACAGCTCCAGCATTGCCCAGGAAAGAGAAAGTCTCCACGTTTTTATACTGTTAGCATATGTGGGGCCCTTCAGCTTCTAGTTAAGGAGGAAGATGTGCCAAGGGAGCTTTTGGAAACCTCACAATCCAAAAACGTTTGGCTTCAGATCCTCTAAATAATGTCAGATTTATCTAAAACTGATAGAACGCAACCACTTTTGAGTATTTTTAAGATGCTAATAGATCAAAGATGACACTTTCTGGAGAGAGAAGGCCTTTAGGTGTGAATTTGTCACCTATTCTGGTCTAGCCATGTGGCTCACAAGCTCATAGGCATTTGTCTCCAGCTCCTCAGTTGAACTTCCTGCTGGGGGTGCACGCCAAACCTACATTTTGTAGAACTGGTGAGAAATGCAGGGCTCCAAAAAAGCGAATTTTCAAGCTTTTCAACTCTGCTTCAGTGGTTGAGCAATGTTACATATTCAGGCAGCGCTTCATAGAGTTATTGCAGTTTCTTCCTCTTCTGGAGATATTAAAAAAAAAGAAAATAAAATGGTTTCCCCAGTCTGTCAAATGGCCCCGTGCTGTTGTGCAGGATCCAGGAGACAAAAGATCACCCTGTCGTATTTTAGGTGTGCCAGCAGAGCAGACGATTTTCCTGGCCTTCTCATTTACTTGTAGCCCAGTTATTTTCCTTCTGGAATTCTTGGTTTACGCTGTGGTATAGATGAACCATAATTTTCCACGTGTTCTGCTTGCCAAACTTTCTATGCATTACTCCATCAGGAACTCTGCCTGCGAATCCGTTCTGTCAACTGGATGATGATTTTAATCCATCACCACAGTAAAACAGACTGGTCTCTATTGTGGAGGAAATAATGATTAGAAATTATACAGTTGACATTTTAACTCTACGCTACAAAATTACTGACTTATTTTTTGCTTTAAATGTTAGATTTTCTATTTGAAGGAATAGATTGCACACTTGTAGAAGAATTGGAATATTATGTATGTCTTATTGTACACAGATACTTCAGAACAAAGAAGTCCTTATTTACAAGCTGTTTCTAGACAGCATCTACATATGAGACATTCGTCTCGTTCCCCTTCTGCTTGCAGATGTGACATTTAAAAACTTGAGTGTACACAAGACCCTTTTTCTTAAATACCTTTGATTAAAAGGAAGCTGAAATACCTAGTACAAGCGTTTTCTTCTAAGTTAACTTTTATGCAAGTGTAAAAATCCTCTTCTGAGGTCTTTTGTAGTTGAATGATAAATCTCTGATTAGATCTCCGTTTTCAAACATCCGTTGTGATTATATTCAAAGCTAAAGGGGGGACAAAAAGAGGGCTCCTTACTGGAGGCACTTTGTTCTTCTCTTTGAAACAGAAGCTTCTCTATGGGGCTGAAAAATCAAGCCTTTAATTCTGAATCCTCTTAGACATTTTAATTCTTCAAGCATGTAATTTTTTATTTGCTTGCAACTTTTGTCCCAAGACAATCGATCGAATGCCTTTTGTTACTGGTTTTGTTTTTGACTTCTCAGGTGCAGTGGCAAGCACAGAAGTAAAGATGAAATTACAAGAGTTTGTCTTAAATAAGAAGAAGGCTTTGGCACACCGGAATCTCAACCACTGCATATCCAGTGACCCTCGCTTCTGGTATGGGTAAGTGGTGCTGGGCTTATCTTTACGATTCAGCTGGTGCCACCTTCTGTCACAATTGCTGCTGGGGCATGGACCTGATGTATTTACTGATCTGCTGTCACACTGATAGAACTAGAGTTTGAATTTGCTGAGTGACGTGAGCAAAAAGCGTTTTTTACAGGGTTTCTAAGTGAATATTTTTTCCTTTCTTCAGTGGTATCACTGTATTTTTGTGAGCACTGTTCTTTACTGTCATCTTGAAGCCGTGATTATTGAAGCTAATAGGTTCTGCCATCAAGCTCTGCCTTTACAAACTCTTTATTTTTTCAGCAGGATTGGATCAATATAAGGATTATGGAACGTGAACTTTCAGGAAATCAGGTTTCACGCGTAGCAAATGGCAACTCAGGATAGTTGAGCCAGCATTGCTTTTCTTGCCTACTTCTCGCCTTATTCTCTCAAAGCAGGAAGTTTTGTTGCTCTGTAAACTGCTGCAGACCTGAGCTGTGCCTTGTCTTCTGCTGATACCTGTTTCCTACTGAAAATGCTCAGCTGTGGATATTCTAGAAAATCCAAAAGTCATTGTGAAGTGAGAAAACAGACAGTATTGTTATAATGGCATAGAAGCAAAGAGTGACTTCTTCAATTTGTTCTAATGTACCAGAGAGCGAAATAAACCCAGTGCCATGGCTGCATTAGAAATGAGGTACAAGTTCCACTTCCAGATAGCCACTTCTTCCTCAAGAAAACTTGATAATTTGGTGTAATGTGGAAATAATTCATTACCAAACCATTCTAAATATCTATATTTGAAAAAAAAAAGAGTAACATTTTGTATGTTGCTTTACTGAAGAGATTTTGAATGAGAAAATCCCAGAAAATTTTGCTGTGCAAATTGTTTTCAAGTTGAGTATCTGTCATTAGTTTAAGTCTTCAGCAACAAGCATGTATATGGGGCTGATGAGGTCATTGTCAGATGATGCTTCCAAATGCAAGAAACTAAGCTGAAATTAAATTTGAAAGATATCCCAGCTATGAGCCAGAGCAGAAATGCTGAAGTGTAGTTGGCAGAGAAATTTGAATGTTATTCTGCCAGGGGGAGATTGAGCAATTTTAATACGTGTGTTAAAATCTCATCTGAGACTTGAAAATTGCATGGCTGTGACGTTGGTTAAAGCAGTGAAATGTTGGTAGGGTATGCAGAGGAAATGTTTAAGGCCTGCTAAGTTGGTGTCTAAGATAGTAGAAGAAATAGGAAAAACTGAATTGAAATCAGGACAACGTAATTTTTTAAATAACGGATTTTCTGTCATCCTTTATTGAGACTCACCAAGAAATTTGGAGATTTTAAAAGCATTTGAAGGCTCTCTGAAGCAGTGTTCTCTTTTATTTTTTTGAATTTGATTAAAATGAATAACATTTAACGCAAGTATTATGTTAGAATTAAGAGTAGTAAATGAGTGCCTTCTTCCAAAATCTTTGCTGGTTTGGCCTCGGAGAAACCTCACCTAGAGTTGTCATCATAGATGAATTCAGTCTGCTAGAAAAGGGAAAAATAAACCTGGGAGGGGTCTGCATTCCTTATGTTTTATAGTTTAGAATTAACTGCTTTTTCACCAAACCCCCAGCACGCCAGGTCTGTGGCGTGGTGTACACTCCAGGAGTGCAGGAGCTTCCTGAGCCCGACTGTGCTTTGGGTTTCAGTCTTCTTTCCTCACTTTGAGCAAATGCTGAGAGCTCTCTGAATACAGATACATTCTTTAATGTTTAATTAAATTCTTTAATGTTTATTATTTTTAGGATTTTTTATTATTAACGTGGTTTGCATCTGAACATCCCTTTCTTGTGATGCTTCAGGGATGCAACAGGTAGAGCCAGCGTACAGACTGTTGCACAATGGGCTAGCCCCCCTTTATACAGGCTTGCCATTCCCTCATCTCCCCTCCATCTGTTTTGTAGCAGAGTTTGGTTTCCTACACAAGACGTGGGGAGGGAAGAAGGAGCCCCAGAGGCCTCACAAATCTTTCCAAGGGCATGCTTCAGTGATGAGTTGCAGGCAGATGGGAGCTCGTTTTGCCCAGCCTTTGAGGAGGGCAGCAAGGCTGTGCAACTGCAGGGGAGAGTGCAGCTCTTCAGTCGTTAAGGCACAAGCTGAAGATTTGTTTCTGTCCTTTCTATTTAAATTAAAGAAAAAAAAAATCCACAAAAAGAGAAAGAAAACCTTTAAATTAATTACGTGTTACTATTTATTTGTATATCATCTCATAGGTTACCAATTCAGTTGCAGAGATATTTACGCACATACTTGTAATGTGATTTAATTGGGTGGTGGTTGGATTTGACACACGCAAACAAGGCTTGCAGAAGATAGATTTGATGCTCCTACTGTGAGCAGGCAAACCAATTAAATGGTAACAGATGCTGAAATAGACTCTTAAATGACACGCCTGCTTTTAAGCGCTTCCTTTGGTATTATTAAGGTTTGCAATTTCCTTTAAAAAAATTGAAAAGCATTACTTGTAAACAGCAGTTCTCTTAAGGGCCTTGGACACCACAGCAGTTCTGCGTCAGTGGCTTTGACATGAAATATGTTCCCTTCACATGTGAAATAGCTCTTACTGTCCACTAAGATGGGCAGATGAGTTACCTTCAGTATCTTGTATGGGCTTGAACTTCACTTAGCACTGTCTGTTGCCATTGCGGGGCCACAGAGTGTCTATAATCAGTGAGTATTTTCTAATTAATCACTAGTACGAAGGGAGATGTGCAGGTCAGACCTTGAGACGGAAAGCAACCAGCTGCAGAGGTCTTGCCGAACGTCCTTACGGTCCAAAGGATCTGCTAAAGGGAAGAACCATGTAATCATAGGATTATAGAATCACTAAGGTCGAAGAAGACCTGTCGGATCCCCAGGTCCAACTCCAGCCCACCATGCCCACTGACCGTGTCCCTCAGTGCCACATGTCCACGGTTGTGGAACACCTCCAGGGATGATGATGCCACCAGCTCCCTGAGCAGCCGTGCCACTGCACCACTGCTCTTTCTGAGAAGAAATTCTTCCTAATATCCAACGTGAACCTCCCCTATCACCTCTCATCCTATTGCTGTTACCTGGGAGCAGTAGCCAGCCCTCACCTCACCACAACCTCCTTTCAGGCAGTTGCAGAGAGCAGAAAGGTCCTCCTCCGCACTGAACAATTCCAGCTGCTCCATATTATTTCTTGGAGGCTTTTGCAGACGTCTTGCTCAGCATTTGACTCCATGCTATTCAAGCCATTTTGCATACTCTCTAACATATGCAGCTCCAGCCTCAATATAATTGTTTAGAGTCGTGTGGTGGACTGTAATTTTCAGGTTACGTTAATGATAGGCAACAGAAGAAGAGCTTCTTTTGAGTTCCATTGTCAGACTGTCCCTCCTGTGGGTTTGGAATGTGCTGGGCAGCCCTGCTTGCAGGAGGTCCTGCTCTTGAAGACACTTAACATAAATAAGAGTGACTTAGCAGGAGCAAAGATATGGAGCATCTCGGGCTCGGTGAGCGAGGCTGTTATTTCCCTAGGAAGCTTTCAGAAATGCTCTTGGGAAGTGGCCACTCGACACAGTAACCATCACGAAAGGGAGTTTAACTGAGTATTTGCATGCTAAGGAGATGGAGAGAAATGATTACGCATCGGATTACGCAGAGATGCATAGATTCACTGTGCACAGAACATTCCAGCAGAGATACGTATTTGAATATATATTATTGCATGGATATGTTGGAAATGTCGCACGTGTTTTGCTGCGCGCGCGGGCGTCTGAAGGACCTCGCAGCCCAAAGAACAGAGAATGTGTTATGTGAAGGTATGTACTTTGAGGAATGCCTGCAAACTCGATTTAGTGTACAATTTCAGCTCTTTCAGGACCTCTGAAATTCCTGAACGGGCATGCAGACCAGTGCATTTTGCTCTCAGCACTGTAGGGTGTCGGATCCTACAGTGGGCATTTATAATCCTGGGCATTTATTGCCAGGGGTGTGACAGAGGACGTGTGTAGATGTGAAATGCAACAGTGTGAGGACACACAATTGCTTAGCCTGTGTGTAGAGAAGTTTGGGATTAGGGAAACACAACGAATCATACTGCTTGCTGAGAACTGCTGCTATGAGAATTTCTATGTAGACCCTTGAGCAAACTTTCCAGAAGTTTTTTGTAATAAAACATGATGTATTTTTCTCGAAGATTGCTTGACAGCTGCATGGCTGCCACTTGTATGGCTCCATCAGTGATTAGGTTGGCGTAGCTGCTCTACTAACATGGAAATGTGGAGGCTTCCAGAAGTCTTTACCAGTTGGGGTTCACGGCAAGGCTGGGCACAAGGCATTAAGTAGGGCAGATGCAGCCAACACACACAGGTAGGAGGTTTAGAAAACTCACTCATTATTTAATATCCTTAGCAAATAGTGAGAGCTTTCCTTCCAGCAGCCTGCTCAAACAAAGCTATAAATTACCAGCCTCAAGAAGTTAACCTGGGAGGGCACGAGTGTGCTGAGTGCTGGGCTCAGGGCACAGTGCAGCAGCAGGGCTGCAGTTGGCCAACCTAAACACGTGGCCCTTCACGTGCTCATCCTTCGGTTTGGTTTCATCCTTAGTCTTTCTCTCAGGATTTTATGCAGTGAAGGGAAATTGTTCATTCATGCTGCAGTGGAGTAACAAGACCTGTGCTTGGCTTTACAGATAGAACTTATCAAAACCTAGCTCAAGTATGTGCTTAAAACTGTGGGTAAGCACCTACATAAGTTGGGCCTGCTCAGCCTATTCTGCAGATTAAGCATGTATTTAGTCACCACCCTGAATATTAGACTTCAGATGAGCTTTTAATCCCTTTCTAGTACCTAGAATGAGGAAAGCTAGTACCAAGAGATCTCGCTTTTCTCTGCTCACAGTGGAGCACTGAAATTGAGGTGAAACTGAACTCGCCCCCTTTGTGTGTTGCACTTGTGTAAATTTTCTCCCTTCTCTTTCTCTCCCCATCCGTGCAGGAAGACACAGCACAGCTCCCTGGACCAGAGCTCCCCACCCCAAAGTGGCGTATCCGGCACCTACAATCACCCCGTCCTGGGGATGTACGATTCCAAAGATGACTTCCCACTCAGAAAAACAGGTAAAGCTCACCTTGATCTTCTGTGCTACCTCCTGTCTTTGCTGTGACACTTGGTCCTTACATTTCCAATTAAAAAGAAAAAAAAAAAGTGTTGCCAAAAAGCTGTATTTCATGGAGCAGTTTATTTCAGAAGCACTCACACCACCCCACTCTCCTCTCCCCCCTTCCAGCTGTCACTGAGCAAGCAGTGTTAGAGGGAGCTTTGGTGGTGCAGGCTTGCAGAGCTGCTTGCAGAAGACAACTTCGTTGTGTGTCGAAGCTTGTGAGATGTTTTCACAAAGTCAGAACTAATACAGAGATCTGCGTGTCTGAACTCAGAGCATGTTTTGCCGAGTGAGAAAAGTACCAAGAAAAGTTCATTTCTTCTGGGATTTGCATTTTATATACAAGTTTATACTTTAAATAAATAAAAATGTTTCTGCCAGTCAAAGTGTAGGGACTTCCTGCAAGGGTTTCGGTTCACACCTAGACAGTTATTTCTCAGTTAGGTTTCTCTCTGCATGGTGGCTGAGCAAGTCAGTTATTTCTCAGCTATATATTATGTAAACCAGTTTGTTTTGTTTGGCTGTGGTCCTCAGCTTCATATCACATGCTTTGGCCAGCACTGCCTCAGCTTCTAACCTTGCAGGCTTGTGATCCTCAGCAGCCAGGTCCCTTCAGGGAAGAGCCAAGCTGCAACAAGCTCACCCCAACCTGGGGAGCTCTGCTGCTTGCATGGATGATGCAGACAGCGGTGTATGTTGAAAATGGCTTCAGAATAGGAAAAGCCTTTCCTGAATGAGCTTCGTGTGTTCCACAGGTGCTTCTTGCTGCTTCTCAGGTGTGCTTTGTGGGTCTTTAAATGTACAGGGATGAGCACTGGTAGTCAAAATTTTGTGATCGTTGTGGTCAGGAGTGGTGATGGTATGTTAACCAGACCTTTCTATGGGCTCACTAAAGCCTTTGGTCAAATTGGCTGTCCTAAATCAGTTCCCAAGAGGTGGCTGCACCTCCATGTACTTCTAAAAGAGTCGTAGATATTCTCACAACATTTCTTCTGATAGCTGGAAGTCAGGCAGGTCTTGCATGTCTTCACCACGATTCTCATTATCTCTGTAGATTGTTGTGAAGGTGCATTATTTTATTTGTTTTCCTCTTCTTTTGCCATCTGACAAGGAAAAACGTAACAGTTCTGCACTGCTGCCCTGTGCCTCCTGGCTCCTAGGTCTGTGCCTTAGAAGTCTTTAGACTTCTTCCAGACGGTAGCACTTGGGTGGATCTGTGGATGAATTGCTGGCTGTAGATGGTTTTCCCAGTCACTGGCTTTGCTGGGCTGGGTGGTTGGTACCAGACACATCAGCTGCACAAGAATCAATGTAAGACAGGCATGCCCTGCCCAAGGTGAGGGCTCTTCCTGTGCACTCCCTGTGTCTACAGGGTAAGGGTTGACAAGAAAGCAAGTCCTCTCTGCAGGACTCCAAAGACAGAGAGGAAGACAGAAGTTGCTGAAGGGTAGGGCATCCTCTAATCTCCATTTCTGGATAATGACAGGCCAAACACTGCATTAGGTGCAGCATGTGCTGCTGCCTTGTTGGATTTGGAGCGTGTTGGAGACAGCCAGAGTGACTCTGTCTGGGCCTCAGGACTTGTCCTTGCTTGGAGGGAGTGAGTACTGCTGGAGGACTGCCCTCGAAGGAGATTTCCTTCAGTTCTGGAGCTGTCAGAGCGCAGGGATATGCTTTGCATACATATCTGCCTGGAAGAAGAAAGCCCAGTCCTGGGCTGCTGTCAACCAACAATACCATTTGCTGCTTCTCTGCTGAGGGCTGTCGGTCTCCTTCACAAGGCAGTGTACCTTGGTGTCATTCCTACTGCACAGGGTTTGTGGACAGCATGAATCTGAAGAGCCTTCTGCTTTTTCCTGTTCCTTCTGAGACCAAGCCCCCTGCTTCCAGGGAGTGCTGTTAGCAACCCCACTGCAGAAGTGGTCTTTTATCAAAAACCTCCCTCCCACATCACGGTTTTAGTTTGAGGATAGATCATCCTTCTCCCTCCAAATGCTGTAACAGTGGGTTTCTGCAGAAGGAAGGACTGTCTGAATGTTGTACTCCTAATGTTTCCCAGACTGAGTTCTGATGAATCCTCTGGCTGATAAAAAACACTGTCAGACAGGGTGAGTTTAAGAAGATAAAGGTATTTAATAGCATTAATAAAAATCGTTATTTTAAAATAGGAAGATAGTTAGCTGATTTTGTTTTTCCTGAACAACGATGCTTAGTCTTTGTGGGCATTAATCTTCTGGGATTTGTGTGCAGTGCGTGCGAGTTCCCTTGCAAGGTTCAGGGGAGACTTTTTTTGTTGTTTTCCTTCATTTTCCTCTCAATATAACAGCAGTTCAGACTCTTAACACAGCGATATCCTGCAGAAACCCCTCTGCCAAGAATGTTAAGTTGCTTGGACTCCTGAACAGCCTGGTGTAAACAAAAGGCAGGGAAGGCTGGAGCCCATCCTAAATAAAGTTCTTTATTACAAGTGAGCTTTTCAGATTTTTGGCACCCGTCGAGAACTCTGGCTTTGTATTTGTAATTTAAAACCTCCACACCGTGCGGTCCAATTTCATGAAATGAGATGAAACGTTCGCAGCTCAAATGGGAGAGCCCATCGCGACGCAGTTCCGATTTGGGGTAGGGCTGGCATCCAGCCAACCTCATCGTTAGGGGCGGGGGGATTCGGGGCAGCCGTTTCTCCTAAGGGGGTACGTTTCTGGAGCTGGCAGCACGTTCCGCACGTTGAGAAATTGTTCAGGAAGAATATAAAAACCTGGGTTAAAACATGTTACAAACCCTCCTTCGCTCCGATTGCTTCAAGCACCACGACGTGGGGCAGCTTGGTAGGGGAACAGTCAAGTGTGAATGTTGAGTAAGAGACGTGGCCACGCTCTCTTGAGTAAAAAAAGTACATGCGTGCATGAGCAGTGTCCTGAGAGTGCTTGAAAACAATCAGCATGGGAAACAGTGAACAGCATGCCCCTAACTGCTCTGCCTGGTTTGTTTCACCAAGTTATGTCCCACTTTATTCGGGTTCTGCATGAGGATTGTGCTGCCAGGCTCTGCCTGGTGCAGTTACCGACTGCCTGAGCTTGGGCCTGCATTTCACTTGGTTCTCTCTAGCTGAACCCTTTGTGGCTTTCCCTTCCTTAACCAAGCTAAGAATAGTTTGGCTGATGCCATTCATGCTTTTCTCCTTTTGCTTTAAATAACTTAAGACTAGGATTATTTATTTCCCCATTTGCGTAGTTTCCTTAACTATATGTGCATACTTCCTTTTCTGTATGCGTGATCCTGACAGCTGTTGAGGGGAAGATATAAAGTGATCTTTCCCATGCTTCAGCCAACCTTGGTGCCTTCCAAATTGGGTGAGACTGCACTGTGTCATGCTCTGGGACCCTGCTGAAAAACCCCTGGAGAATCCTTTCACAGCAGTGTCTGCCTGACTCTGGGCAGTGTCCTGGATTGATAACCCCAAGATGATCAACTCAAAGAGTTGTGTGCTCTTTGAAGCTGCTGAAGCTATTCGTAATGTAGCTTTTCAGTTTGGGGTTCCTAAGAACATGGTAGCCTTGTCTTCTCCCCAAGGGACGAGGCTTGTTATAGAATCGGGTTGGTAAATACCTCTAAGATCCCCCAGTCCAACCCCAACCCATGCCCACTGACCACATCCCTCAGTGCCGCATCCCCACAGCTGTAGGGATGGAGACTCCCCCACCTCCCTGAGCAGCCTGTGACAGTGCCTCACTGCTCACTCTAATTCTTCCTCATACCCAACCTGAACCTCCCCTGGCACAACCTGAGGATATCACCTCTCTCTCTGTCGCTGTTGCTAGGAGAAGAGGCTGACCCCCTCTGCACCACAGTTTCAGGGAGGTGTAGGGGGTGTTATGGTGCTCCCTGCTTCGTAGAATTAGAGCATGGCTTGCATTGAAACACGCTCTTAACTAGAGAGCTGAAATGCCCAACATCACAGGGATTCATGAAAGTCTGAAGAGCGTCGTTCAACTTGCAACTTGCTTTTTCTTTATCTTGCGTGGGTTTTTTTTTTCTTTGCTTGTTTCTTAGCATGCCATGCAGAGCTTGGCCATGTTCTGTCAGACTCTAGCTTTCCTTCTGGCTTCTGCAAAGGGCCGAGGATTCCTCACGTTCGTTGGGACTTGACAGCTAATCAGGATTTCTAATGGAAGCCACAGCATTTCAATTAGCTGTCACTGCAGTCGGTGGTTTTGCCAAACCCAGCACCTGCTAGACTCGCCTGGCCAACACACGTTCAGCTCTCTGGGACTGGAAGCATCTCCCTGTCTGTGCATCTATATTTAAACCTGACACCAAAGTGGGGAGAAAGAGCTCGTTTCTTCAAAGAGCTTGTAAAAGATGCTCTGTAAGCATCCTCAGGAATAACCCAGGCAGGCTGTGAGGCAGGCCCTGGTCTTGCCGTGGTTTTGCTTCTGCTGTTGGATAAAAGAGCTAGGGGCAGCTGCTTGGTGTGCTTGGCTCAGGTGCTGCAGCCACTGTCCCTGTCCTGTGGAGAATCCAAAGCTTTGCCTCCAGACCCACTGCTGGCTGCTCCGGGGAGGTGGTGATCAGGATTTGCCTTGGGGGCTTGTGGTAAAGGCAAGCTGTCCTTAACCTTCACAGCCCACTCTTCTCCCAGGGGAAGTTTTTGGCTCGTCATAGTCAGGGCCTGGCTTGTGGACTTCTTCACTGCAGGGACTTCCTTCCAGGAGCAAAGCAAGGCCAGTTTGCACTGGGAGCTGCTCCTGAGTCTCTCCCATGGGCAGCACAGGTGGAAGGCCGCAGTGGCTGCTTGATTTCTTGTACTTCAGCAGCATCTGGGACGTGCCACAGAGGGAGTCTGAGAAATGCATTGCTCATGCTGATCCCAGCAACCTCCCTAAAACAGAGCTCAATCTTGTTGTGGTGCTGGATCGAGATGGGTGCTGGTGAAGAGGATAAAGGAGGAAGGCATCCAGCATCCCACCCTGGGCAGCCTGATCCAGTGGGTGGCAGCTCTGCCTCTGGCAGGGGTTGAACTGGATGGGCTTAAGGTCCCTCCAAGACAACCATTCTATGGTTCAGTGACGCTGTCTCCTTTCGGTGTTGCTGAATTACAGGGTTATTGGAAAGGTGTTTACAGCTAAGCAGGTGAAATTGTTCTGAGCCCGTACTTGAAAACAATACAAGGCAAAACAAAAAGATTTGCCTGTAATTAAAATGCTGTGTTTATCAAGAGAGGAACAATACCTCTCTTGAGTTCTGACTTAGGAACGTTCGAAGTGGTTTGTTTTGTGACAAAGATTGTTTAGAGAAAAATAGAGTAGGCTGAAATCCCGGTGTGCAGTGGGAGTGTAATTTAGTGAAGTCTTTGAGCTTTGTATGGTGTGGAGCATCACTCAAGCAGGAAAGCAGTGTTGCTCTCCACCCACACTGTCCTCCCTGCTGGCGTGGTTGGGGGTCTGGCCTCCCTGGGCATGCTGCATGGAGGCTTCTGTCTTGTCACAGACAGCATGCTCTGCTCCAAATGGAGAACGTCAGCCCCAATCCAAAAATAACTTAATGAAGACAAAAATCACTTATTGCTGTAACGCTACAGAACAGCTCCTCAGATCAGACCGCTGACATTTCAGAGAACAGAACAAACCAAAGTGCAGCTGGAGGACCAGCAAATGCTCTCTTTATTCCTTCCATCTCTTCTGACGACTGCATTGGCGTAATAGAGAATTCAGCTATGAAAAGTGCTCCATGGGCTCCTGCTCAGTGCTGAGGTTTGTTTAGAAGCCAAAGGAGGGGCCACCCCATTTTCTTGCTCACGAGCTCTGCTAAAACAACCAGGGTGCAATTCTGGCAACGAGTGTTGGGGATCCAGAAGGGAAAGGTGGGGTTTTCATTCACAGCGTTTCTGGAGATTCGCTGTGTATGTGGCCAGGTTTCTTTATGTCCAGCATCAGAGAGACTGGGTGCTGGAAGGACAGGAAAAGGAGGAAGAAGAAAGCAAGTGGCTTGGGGCTGGCAGCACCTGTGGTCCCCCACTGTGATCCCTGCTGCTTGGAGCTGCTCCCTGTCCTTGTGCTGAGAAGGTCAGGAGCTCCCTCTGGACAAACACTGGAGCTTTTGGGGTCTGTATGGCAATTCCACGTTTGTCTCCTCTCCTGCAGAGCCCAGTGCTGTTTTAAACCTTCCAGGAGAAACTCATATGCTGGACTTCATTTTCTTCCTTCTTTCACTTCCTTATTCCCTTCCACGTCTCTTATCTTTCCTCCCAGATAATACTTTGAACGCTGCAAAGTTGCTGTCTTTATTTAGACTTGGGAAGGAGAAGACAGAGGCAAGATGTGTCCTTTCCATGTGTTGGTTTTTCTAGTCCAGCTTTGGCTGTTCAGCATGAAGAAATGCCCAGTAATAGCCTTCAAATTCCAAAGATGCACAGAATAGCCAGTCCACAGAGCTCTTAAATACTGTGTGTGCCAACACCCAAAAGAAAACTGCAAACATCTAACCTAGCCCTTCCCATGTATCTGTATTCCAAGATGGACTCTCTCAGCTCACGCTCACTAGCATGATACCTAGCACACAAAAAAATGGAGTTTGTTCCTGCAGCAGACCAGGTCTTCTTCCCTTCTAGATCAGGAATTTTCTGCTGCTGTTTGTGCCCTGTGGTACCTCCCTCCTCTATCCTGTCGAGTACCAGATTCTTCTCTTCCTCTGCTGATGTCTGCAGGGATTGGAAATCAAGAGTGTGAGCTCCCTTGCGGTCCAGAGGGATCGTGTTGGAACAGTTCTGTGGCTGTTAAAGCTTTTTGTTTGGCCATTGGTGAATTTTGCCACTGCCAACTTGACTCGTTCCTTCTGACCAGTTGAGGCAGGATCCAGTGTTTCTGGGGAGAAGAGGCAGGCTCTAAATTGCACAACCTATGGTCTCTCCTGCTCAAACAAAAGATCATTTATCTTCATTAAGATTCTGTGCTTTGCAGAAGGCCTTGCTCCAGACAGGTTTCTCTGTTCCTCCCCTTTGTTTAGCCATGGGGTAACCTGGACTCAGGGTAATTGTGTTGGCCTTTGCCTGGCTGTTGTGGCTTGGTATGTGGTTGGAAAAAAAAAAAAAAGCAAAGGAATAATAGCCTTTCTCAATCCCCAGCCCCCAAAATTAAGATATGCAAGGACTGGAATTAGAGTTTTCATGGTGCATTGTTTGCTTTTTTCATAGATATGAATGGGTAATGGGAACAGGGCAAACTCTGCCCAGGATTTTGTGTCTTTAACTTGCATAGACTTAATGTCAGATTAGTTCAGCAGCTTAGTCGATGCAATTCCAGGAAGAAAACAATGAGAGTGACATAAATGTTGGAGAATTGGATTACATGAGTCCTGCTGCAGTAAATGAAGTAAAAAAGGGGTAACTTGGGTTTGAGTCTGTGAAAACCAAGGAAGCTTTTGGCCTATGTTCTAGTTATTAATTTACTCAGAGAAAAACAAAATATTCTTTGAATAAACCCCTATTATGGGCCAAATTAAGTATGTCACTGCTTAAGAAATCCCACTGGCTTCTCTGTAGCTGACTCAGACTTGGCCACGTGCTTCATTTCTTTGCTAAACAGGAATCAAACTGATTTTCTTGAGTAAATTCACAATGTTTAAGATACTTCACCACCTTAAGCTGTAAAAGACCAGTGCGTTTCGTGTTTCAATGGGAAGTTCTCCATGTTACGCTAGTTATTGGTTGCTGGGAACAACACTTTGCTTGGGCATGAGGCCTGACAGGATGAGCCTCAAGAGTTTTTTGGGGGAGCTGTGCTTCCTGGGCGAAAACTGAACTTATTAAACTGCTGTTGATAGTTGTGTGTCGCTTAAATTCAGTATTTATACTTCCAAAGGGCAGCTCTCTTCAGTTTAAAGAACTTCATCGTGTAGTGGTTTAAAAGCCTTGTGAATAAACTGAAGCTATTGTTCTGAGTTTTGAAAAAGCCTCTCGAAAACCAACTCTTCAGTTATGAAATATGATAGATGCACCTTCTTTGAACTTGAGGCTGTTCTGCACTGCTGGTGCTGAGTCTTAATTCCCTTGCTTTGGGTTATATAACACCCAATTAAAGGCATGCAGGGATTATCCTTTGTGAGGTCTTGATGACATGTTAGATTTGGGATTATATTTGGGAGAAAAACTCGCAGTTCTGTCACAGAACAAAACAGGGTGTGTAACTATGCAAGTGTGGTTCCTAAATAGAGATCTTGTGTTTCAAAACTTGGTCTTCCATCCAGGGGAGCAAAGCACGAGCACGCAGGATATTTCAACCCGAAAATACTTCTGTCTGGCAAATTATTTGGCCATAACTTCTCTGTGAGCTGTTGTCTCTTTTTGATTTGTAATTCTGCATGTTTGTTCCCTTCCTTCTACATGGATGGATTTTCTGCTGTGGCTGCACGCAAAGGGCATATCTGGTAGGGGTAGGTAAACTGTGATCCCCAGATCTGCCCTTCCTGACGTCTTTGGAGGTGTTTCCAATCCATTTATTCCTGTGCTTGAGAACCATACAATTACTCATCTGTTCCCAACAGAAAACGTACGTCAGATGAACACCGCTCACAGTATGAATTGTGTGTGAATGAAACTTACACCGAGGCACAGTTTATATTGTCATGTTTTTCTTTGTCAGAAGATAGATCCCTGGAACAGCTGTGGCACAGGCTTATATTTCATTTACTCGTTGGCAGTGCAAATGCGTCTAAAATGGAATGGATCAGCATCTAGCTGTGACACCTTCCCATTTATTCTTTAAGATCTTGATAGCAGCATCTCGATGGTTACTAATAAATGATGCCTGCAACAACTTGAAAGCACGCAGCCTGGGACACCGAACGCTCTCATGTCCAAAGCCAACTTGAAAAATATTGAGGCCAACTTCTGCTTTGAAGAGAATTTCATCCAGGAACTAGTCAGAGCACTCTCTTGTATTCTATCTAGTCCACTCCTCTAATTTTGTCCTCCAAGCAGATGACAGATTTGCATTCAGCCCCCTGCCATTTTACATGCAAATGTCCTGTAAGATGATTCTCTCCTTTGCTAATGCACTTCATATTGCATTTTAAGCATCATCTTGATGAGTGACGCTTTTTTTAGTGCGTCCTTTATCTCTTACTGGCATTTTTCTGTCCCGAACAGTCATGAAAAGCTCTTTTTTTTTTCCCCAAAGTTCCATCAAAGGACTATTTTGATGGCTTAACTTAAAGCATTTGATCTTGAATTCATCAGCTTCTGATTTTTGAGCCCTGCAATTAACACGGTTGGTCTTGATCTTCTACATGACTTAGTGGTCAAAGCCAATTGTAGGGAAATACATCTGTAGCCAGACTTAGTTAATTCAAATCAGTTTGTAAACCCCATTTTAAAGTCTTCTAAAGAAATGCAGATTATTGGCCCCGGAGTGCAGGGAGCTGAGTGCCTTGGTAGTTAGTGGCAAGAGCACAGGATTTGCCAGTTCAAAGGGATTAAGCCGCCGAGTTGTTAAGAGATTGAGGAATGGAAAAGATTGGACCAGTTCACAAATCTCATAACTGTCAGGAGCCCTCAAGCACCAGAGCAGATATTTTGTATATACTCAAGAGATTGCAGAGTTTACAGAGAAAGTCATCTCGCAGGAGGAATCTTGACTTAAGGCTTCATTACCTTTGTACAAACTCGATAAGCTGTGCAGTACGAACGTTCTTGGTGTTGCCAGTTGTCATTAACCCAGAGGTATTAGGGGATCCCAACAGTTCTGCTTTGACTTACAGAGAAATGAAATCCCAGGATTTGGGCATAGAAGTATTTATTTAAGAGGATATTTCAGCTGTGCGATGTACACAGAGCAAGTCAGACTGTGGTCTCAGGAAACAGACGCACACCCACTCTTGGCAGCCCTGAGTTTTCTAAGTATTTGATGTGTTTGTAGATAAAGCATAACTCTGTGGCTGAGATGATGTAACCAAGTATCTCCCCAAATAAAGAAACCTCCTCCTCCCTGCCCTTGGCTTTGCCACCTTCCACACTCTCATGCCCTTCTTCTTGAGTTGCTGCTCATCGCATCCCAGCAGGAGGTGTTCCAGGGAGCTGAACCAGTGAGGAAATGTTCATGTTTTTTGCTGTGGGATTTGATTTCTGTTTTCTCCCCACACCGTGGGGATGATGACTCCAGGGGTGTGGGGCTGCCCATCACAGGCAGCCTCCCAGCCCCACAGTGTTGCTGCCTGCTGACCGAGCTGTCTCACCCATCCCTGTGTTGGTTTTTAGATCTCGTTAAGTTAGGTTCCACCTCTGGCCTGGGAGAAAGTGGAGCAGTAGCAGGAAATGGGGGAAGTGAATCGGTGCTCTCTGGTCTGGTCCAAATGAGTTCACAGCAGATTGTAAGTCATCGGAGAGACGGCGCTGCAGGATGGCTATTATTTTTAATTAAAATGGCATTGACTCATTATCAGTGAATTCAGATATTGCATAGGCTCGAAGCCCTTCATTATATTTAGAAGTCATTGCTCCAAGTGCGCGGTATCAAATGACTAATTTTGTTTAGGATGCTGAACTGCAATCTAGCTTCTGCACCGAGTAACGAACCTACTGAGATAGTACTGACTAAAACACTGTTTGCTCTCCCTTCTTTTGCTCAGCATCTGAACCCAATCTGAAATTACGATCCAGACTAAAGCAAAAAGTCGCTGAAAGACGGAGCAGCCCCCTGTTGCGCAGGAAGGACGGCCCAGTGGTCACTGCTCTGAAGAAGCGCCCACTGGATGTCACAGGTACGTTGGGCCAACGACAGAAGCTGCAAGAAGTGTCCCTTTCCAAAAGCAGTTCTTGTTTCTGGTTGATTTAGCAGTCTGCATCTCGTGTGGCTCTTAATGTTGGAGAAGAGTATAGCGGTAGGGCAAGGGGTGATGGTTTTAAATGAAAAGAAGGGAGGTTTACATTAGATCCTAGGAAGAGATTCTTCACAGTGAGGGTGGTGAGGCCCTGGCAGAGGCTGCCCAGAGAAGCCCTGCCATAGTAGGGGTTGGGGCTGGGTGGACTTTGAGGTCCCTGCCAACCCAAACCACTCTATTTCTGATGGAGTTCAGTTGTGGGCGGTGCAGGTGTGTGCCAGCAGCACAGCTCCTCAGGTACCCATCTATAGGTACAGCACTGCCAACACAGTGACATTCTTTTTGGAGCTACATTTCAGATACGTAGACAAATACAGATACGCCACAGGATTGCTGGTTTGTTGTTTTTTTTTTCTCCTGAGCATTTCTCTGATCTTCAGCAACAGGTTGTTGAGAAATAAAATTTCTCCAAGATGATTTTCCTAATATCCATAGGGAGGCCGTAACTCATAGCTGTCTTTCTCCTGCAGTAAATGCTTTACAACCCTGGGATGTTTTTGGCTTTGGGAAGATTGCCATTTTTCCTTGTTAAGTAATTATGTTCAAGTTTTAAAACATTTAAGGCTTGTTTTTTTAATGTAATATATATAGCTGGTATTTCTGACTACGTATTTACAGTTCCTTGTTGAAAAATAGTATTCTTCTGGGAGTGAAAGTTGTAAGGAGGGCTCTCAGTAAACTGGTTTGTATAGATGACCATAAAGTTAATTCTTAGCACCATCTAGGGATGCCTCTGTGTAAGTACTGCTACGTGACTGTTTTCTCTTCTGGGTTTTAAGGCATACTATCATGACTCACACAAACTCCAAGTGAGCTCTCTTTAGCTTTCAGGACCTGGGGCAGCTGTGTGCTGCTCTGTGTCAGCACCTCTCTGCTTGGAAAGGAAACAGATTTCAAGAGCTATGTATAATTTATATCAGGTCTGAAAACTGAGTGTATCTCACCGCTCGTATCTCCCTATATGTCACGTGGCTTTTAGGATACATCAGGCCCCAATGTCTGACCAAATAATGCCTTCAGAGGTGGCAGGGGAAGCTCCTGCTTCTCACTGGGCACAGGCCTGGTCCTGAGCAAAGCTGAGCAGGAGCTGAGCTGTGCTTGGTGCACAGATGGGAATGAAGAGGGATTTCTCCTGGAGCACCCTAGGGCAACTGCCTAGGACTGATGCAGCCTGAGCCCTTGCAGCAGCTGGGAGATTCTTCTGATGTTGGGCAAATTCTGTCCCTGGGGGAGGAGGAAAGCTCAGAAAAAAAAAAACCCACAAAAACGTTTTAATGTGATTTACTTTCAAAAAAAAATAATAAAGGAGAAACACTGGAAGCTGTGTCACACACACGGTGAGAGACCTGAGGAGGGAAGTTTTCTGTCTGTTGCAATTCCATGTGCTGTTTTTGTTTGTTGTTATTTCTACACAATTAATGGTGAGGCGTTGATTTCAAGCTGCCCATCTCTGTGGTTCTGGTTGCTGAGTTCACAGGGAACGTGTTGATCAAACGTAGCAAGGTGAGAGGATTTTCTGGGTGTCCTGGTGATAACAGAATTATCTGAGAGAGTTAATTCTGCTTTGGGTCTTCCGATGGGAAAACGCTCTGCTCTCAGGGTGGGGAAGACATGCCAATAAAGAAGGCCGTGCCCTGAAGTGGGTTTAGTCTCTCTTGGATCTGGTGATGTTTTGTCCACACTGAAATGGTTGCTTTTAAGAGCCCTGTGAAAATGCAATGAGGAGACGGGGAGGAGGGTTGCCTTCCTCCAAAACAAAACTTGACGGGTTGTTATCTGTCTAAATATCATCTTGGAGATTGCTTGTAATGCTAAAAGTTGGTTTTGGATGTGTTTTAGACTCTGCATGCAACAGTGCTCCTGGATCTGGTCCCAGCTCTCCAAACAACAGCTCCAATAACATAAGCGCTGAGAATGGAATTACAGGATCAGTCACGAGTATTCAAGCGGAGGTACAGAGCCCTTCCTTTCTCTGAGTTTAACACTTGGGTTTCTAATCAGATTGCACAGAGGTTTAGGTGTTGGGGCACACAGACGGGTGCGTGGCACGACTGCAAACCCCAGATCATGACTTGGAGCAGACTTGGGGAATTACCTCTCAGGCTGGGCTGACAGGATGCATTACCTGTTTATTAAATCCAGTTTGAACCAGCTCAGGAGCTGCTTGTGGTGACTTGTGCTGGTTTTGTTGTGAGTGGAGAGTAAAAATAGAGTGATTTGACAAGGTATAACGTGAAGAACGTTTCCTGGTGAAGGATTTTTATATATTGGGCATCTGTTCTCATATATTGTATATAGGGTGAACTTGCACACAGTAGGTTACTGTAAGTATGGCCAAAGCAGAACTGGATTAAACAGATTTAACTTCTTCCTCCCTGTTTGGGGTTGAAAGTGCCTTGCCAGATAACGTGTGCTCATGTTTGCAATCCCATAATCTCCCACCATCACTTGAGGCATCTGCTGTGGCTGTCGGGGTAGAGAGTTGGTCTCGGTAGAGGGGATGGATTCAACACAGCACTGTGTTCAGCATTGCTGAAGCCCAGCTTTTCCTAAGGGCATATTTTGGGGTGTAGGCCGTGTTAACTGGTCCTCCTTAGAAAACCAGAGTGGCTGAGTCACATCACTGGGACGTTTCTTTTTATCCAGCTTGCCCTCAGCTGTCCTCCCTGTGAATACAGCATCTGTCTTACAAGTTTTCCTTTTATTTTTATTCCTAATGTAATGTTCTAGCAGGGAATATTCCTCCCACTCCACACTTACCCAAAACTTGTCTTCATCCGCCCTATTGTAGATCTTCAAGGATTAAGTCAAGCATTGTGAAGGCTGAGGCAGTCTGAGTTAGCTTGACACTGGAAACCAGTGCTGTTCTGAAGAAATGTGGCTTTTAGATTCACTCCGTTGAGTAATTTGCAGCAGGTCTCAGAAAAGATGTTACAAGTGGGGTTGATGTTGATTGGGTTTTGCAGCTGAAGGCTGGCTGAACTGCAGGCACTTCCTAGGTATGTTGCAGTTAGCCCCAGGAGGATGAGTGCTCATCTGCCAGCTTTGCTGATTCAGGAGCTGTCAATCTTATCTATACTTAGCAGACTGCGAGCACTAATGATGGAAAAACTACAGGATTTGACAGTTTCTTGTGATATAAACAGAACAAGCAGCTTCCTGCAAATCAGCGTTAGCTCTTGAAGGTATATACGAGCACATAACATTCTCCTTAATCACTTTAATTTTAAATAATTTGACCTAATCATCTGCGACTAGGCCCCCAATACTTAATGAAATGGGCACAGGCCCAACTGTAAGACACTCATTTTCATCAGCTGAGGCCTGAGGGCTGCAGGCAGTTCAGAAGGGAATCCACACGCAGCCTGTGTTTGTCTGCCAGTTGTCACCAAAAGCATCAAAGACCACCACCTTCCCTTCACCTCTCTTTGCAGCTGTAATGCAGTGTCTGATTCACAGCAGTACCACTGCACGTGAGGGAGGATGCACACTGATCTGACGTTTTAAAAAGAGCAACGTGTCATGCATGGTTTTCCTATACAAAAAGCAGGAAGAAGATGTAGCTCTAATCTCCCTGCACTTCTGCATGGAGTGTTTTCCCCTTTCCATGTACGTTTTGGAAAGTAATGGATATATAACCTACAAACGATTGTGCACTTTTAATGTTCAAGCTGCCCAGGGCTGTCTAAAGTGCATTGGATCGTTGCCATCGTAGAACAGAGTGGAGTATAAATCACCGTGTGATGGCAAACAGAACGTCGATAACCCATTGCACAAATTGTTCTCCCAGCATTTCAGGCATACTTGAATGGCCTAGCTAAATGTCCCACTTCCTTGCATCAGTTTGGGAGAAAATGGCCCTGCATTCTGCATTGCATGGAACTGGTTTGATCCGTTTGCCTAGAGAAGTTTATTTGGGGAAAAAAAAAAAAACTGGATGTGGCAGGGTTATGGTTTCTTTTGAATCCTCTTCGGTGTAAGAAGTATTCCCACCTAAGATTTCTTTGATACCAGCTGACCAGACTTGCCTTACATTCCCACTTTTGCACAGTATGTTTACTGAAATGCTTCTTAAAAATCAGTGTTGGCAACTTCCTGTTTCTTTCCATTGTATTTTCTAAGTGAGAAATACGTCCCTCATTTTGTTAGCTCACTCAGTCACCTCTTGAACCGTTTCAGGTATGTTGGACTTCATTATTGAAGTTCCAGTGCTTGCCTTCAGAATAAAAATCCTCGAGCTCTCCACCTCCTTTAAAATAGACAGTGCCTATTTTTAAACGGTGTTTTGTAAGTCTGAAGCTTTTCTTTCTGCCTTGGGAAGGTACATGATATTCATTGCTGCTGTAGCTGTTAGAAGCCTATAAAAAGTACTCGATTACAGAGGAAAATTGTGCATGCTGAAATTGCTCTCTTCTGTGCCATTCTAACTATGTTTGTGTACAATCCAGAGATGGGATTTGTATATTTAAAGTGATGATAATGCTGCTAAATATCTCATGCTTATAGTGTCAAGCTGCTGTTTTTCTCATCATTGTTTTTAAAACAAATCCCCAGGAGATGGTTTGAGGCACAACTGCACTTTATTGATTGTTCAAAGAGAAAATGGATGTTGGTTTATTTCGTTTACGGTATCAGTAAAATATTTCATTACTCTGCTGGCAATAACTATCTCGTTCTCAATGTGCTAACGTTTTGTGTTATTTAAATTAAAGGAAAATTGCCAGTAGTGTTCAAGATTACTCAGAAAAAGAAGTGTGTGGGTATGCACAATCATACACCCTTAGCAGGTACCATTCAACAGCAAAATGCTCTTTTCCAATTTCCTCCTTTGCGGCAGCAAATTTGTAACCGAGATCTTAAAAGCAGATTTACTCTTTAATATATTTCCCATAAGCTTGAGTGACGTTAATGAAGGCACAAAAAGACAAAGGGAAATAAAAAAAAAACCTCACTCTGCATTTGAAAGTTTGCACGGTGTCGTATGGAAGCTAAGTGGCTTTGCTGGATGCATGGCATTCAGACCTGGTTGGACACCAGGACGATGAGCTGCCAGGTTTGTGGCACAGCAAGGACTGCGTCTGCAAGCACAGCCCAGCATCCTCTAAAGGTGACACACACGGTTGTGAGGAGGTTTCCTATCCCTGCATGGGCATCTCTAGCCCCAGCTCTCAGAGTTGGGCTGTCCTGTTAGGCATGTCAACTGGCCCACCAGAATTCCTGCGAACCAAGGAGGCGGGATTGCTACTGAAGGTTGCTGTGTATTCGTTATTTGTTCTTCAGTAGTTTTTCTTATTTAATGCTTGATTTTTTTTCCTCCTGGTGGTTGCTGCAGTGATGTTACTCACCAGGTTTCGCCTTTTGAGGAGAAAACCAGGTTTTTGTTACCCAGAGCTGGCCCAGTCTTGCAGCCAAGGAAGTAACCTACCAAGTCACATTTCCTCACACAGCTATCTCGATCTGAAACGTATAAATCCATTTTCCAGGTCTCTGTTACAATACCATACATTATTCCTACAGTATAGTACTAGATTCATCCTTATCACTTCTTTTCCACAGTAGCAACTGAGTTAATATAACAGAAACTCTATGGAAAATCTTCCTGAAATCCAAATGCTGTTTCATTTAAGCTGTTTATTTAAGTTTTATTGAAGTTGATTTAAGCGAACAGAACACTCGTTTCTTAATAGAAAAATCAGGCAGCTTAAAATAATGTAATTTTTATAATGGGCTTTCCACCAAGTATTTCAGATCAATCTCATTTTGTAATTAGGCGTTTTCACTTAAGTGCTCCTGCTTTAAATGGCCGCAAGGTAATTCAGTAAATCTCACATTTCGTCCTGAAAATCGGGGAAGAGCTGCATAAAAAGGCTCTTTGATGAAAGTTTGAGGTTTGATTTAAGCTAAAGCGTGCTAGTAAGTAGCATAAATTGTCTGTGATTTGCTGAAGAAAACAACCACCATCGTAATGCCTTTCTTATTTCTACGGTAATCTGTTCTAGCTCGAGAAGGGCAAACGCTGTGGAGAGAGGAGTAAGGTTGGTCTGAAGCACAGCTTACCTCCCTCGTTCAGTATCCCCAGTGTCAGAAGTGACCTCTCCTGCTCTGCACATTCGTGATGGGCCCTCACAGCCATTGTGCAGGGTCCTCCCTCTGATCGGTGTCTCCCTGGGACAATGTTCTCCATTTTGTTTGCAGACCAGCCTGGCTCACCGACTGGTGAATCGCGAGGGCTCGGTGACACAGCTTCCACTCTACACATCTCCTTCTTTGCCCAACATCACACTAGGACTGCCTGCAACTGGTCCTTCCAGCGTAAGTGACGGGCAGTGCTGTCTTTGAATCGGCGCTTGATTTCTCCCTCAACCCACCCTGACATCACCTGTGTGTTTGCAGGGGGGATCGGCACAGCAGGATGCTGAGAGACTTGCCATCCCAGCCTTGCAGCAGCGCATCTCTTTATTTCCTGGCACCCACCTCACTCCCTATTTGAGCACTACAACGTTGGAAAGAGATGGGGGAACCGCACACAACCCTCTTCTGCAGCACATGGTCTTACTGGAACAGCCGACTGCACAAACTCCCTTAGTCACAGGTGAGCGCGTGGTAGATGATGCTCCAAGCCTGACATACAGGCTCTTGTACGTTATCTATGTATTCTGTAGGTTTAACTTAGAGATCTGTAGGCTCTCCAGTGTAGACGATGGATAGTTACCACCTGGGGTAGCCATATCACCCAGATGCGGGAAGAAGATGCCTTCTCATTTTGGCAAAATGAAATTAAATAGCATTTACTTGCAGACCTACACCGCTCTTAATGCTGTAACAGCTTGACGAATATCGCTCGAGTAGAGAGCAAAGAGGCAACACAAATGTTGTGCTGTGTGATTACCCTTCCTGCTTATCACTGATGCTCTCTATTCCGTGTACAAGCACGCATTCACAAAACCTCAGATTAAAATACTGGCTTTTTATCATTATTACAAATGGCAAAAACGTGGCAAAACCAACTGCGTTCCAACAGATTGTATTTGTTTGTATATGTTCCGTTTGCAGTATGTTAATTGCTTTGAATCACTCCCTGTGTCATGTTTTCTGAATTAAGTACCTGTGGGAAGGCGTGTTGCTATAAATAGGATGGATTCAAAGCAGTATTTCCCAGTAGGACACGTTTCTGTTTTGCAGCGTGTAGTACTGGGACAAAGGATGTTCTGCTTAAGTCACAGGCGTGTTTTATTTGTATTTTTTTCATTCCATTTCTCATGGAAGATTTCTTGGGCAGGCTGCCCAGAGGAGCTGTGGCTGCCCCATCCCTCAAGGCCAGGCTGGATGAGGCTGTGAGCAGCCTGGCCTGGGGGAGGTGTCCTTACCCATGGCAGGGTGGGCTGTGAAGGCCCCTTCCGAGACAAAACGTTGTGTGATCCTCTGAAATTCCTGAGAGACGTTGACTGCTGAAACATGACAGCACTGTGGTTGGTTGGTGCCTGGTTTTAAACTCGAATTCCAGGAATATAGGTGGGGTCATGACAAGCTCATGAGCCATGGAGAGTCTGAGGCACAGAAGTGTGGTGTTCTCAAGCAGAGTCACTGCAAGAGAGACTTCCTCTCTTATCGAATCACCAAAACTTTTGTCTCCTTTCGTGCTGGTATTCGCATTGAAGAGCTCATTGGGAGTGCTGTTCTGTTTCCTATTCCACCTCTCTCAAAGCTTCCATCTGTTTCCAGTCTATTACATGTATTCCTTCTAGTCCACCTGCACTGCCTGGTGTTTTTAGAGCAGCTACAGCTTGTTACAAGCTGACACCAAGGAGAAATATTCACCGTGCAGCAGAGCAGCAACAAGAAGCGCTCGCTCCAGATGCAGCAACTGAAACAGAGCAAGCTAACACGCGGTCTCAAAAGCCCTAAGTGGACTGGCTGCCAGACTACAGTTAGTACTTACAACTTCCTCAGAAGCGAAGTGGAGTTATTAGCATTCTGTTGGTAGCCTTCGGTGCTGGAGACAGTCTCCTGACTACTGCAGCATTATCCAGCGTGCAGCATGCTGGCTCCGTGCAGTTAGACGTGGGGATTTTGGGAAGCTAAGGGTCCCTGCTGGAATGGGGCGTGCTGGTTTTAGGAGTTCGGCACTGGTTTTGCAAATCTGATTTCTGAATTTTAGCTGGAGCACGATACGTGGTTCCCCCTGACTAGAAAGTGGTGATAGCATCTAGGCGGTGCAATTGTGTCCCCACTAGAGCAGAATTCCTTAGATCTGGCGTTGCTCTTGCACCAGATGACTCTGGATCATACCTGTCAGATCGACATGCATTTACTGAGTAGGATCACTATGTCTTCCTGGAAAACCTCCACAGGAGGACTGCAGTTATTTGCTTGGAGACAAGTCATCTCCCAGGATGTCCCATAGAAATACGTAGGATCCCTTCATGTGTACTGTCTGGCTTGGACTTTGCTCGAAGGAATATGGACCGCATCTTTCCAAATTATATATTCACACACGTGTATATTTACGTCTGTATGTATGTATATATACACACGCACACAGGGTTGCAAGATACTCCTTTAAGTGATTCTTTTCAGAAAAGCAGAGGGTAAATTGACCCAAGAAAAGAGGCCTCTGAATGAATTGGTTTCCTCTGTGTAGGAAGGCTCTTTCAATTAATGGGACAAGGAGGCATTGTCCTGGGCCAGGAGCTTGCAGGTGTTTCTGAACTGCATTCAGCTGGCTGCACACTTCTGCTCTTTCTTTCAACTTCTCCAAGCCTAGAGCAGTTCTCACTGTTCTGCACGGTGTGCAGCCTTATCCATGTTAGGGAGACAGCCATTCACACTAGGTAGGGCTTTCTGTCCCAAGGTGTAGCTTGCAAAGGCGTACCCTCCGCAACTCCACCCTTGGGTTTGGCTCTGTGTTGGGTGTGTCTTCACATCCCAGCTTTCTAAGAAGCATGTGAGGGTATGTCTTAAGAGAGCAGAGCAAGAACTGGCTTACCAAGAACTGCTGAAAGAAAGAGGACAGTTCCTGCAGATATGCCCTTACAAGAGCTCAGGTAGGTTTCACATGATAGTCATCTAGGAGACACCCAAATTGCTCGGGGTGTATGAGTAACCCATGACATCCCAGAATAGCCTTGTGTTTTAGTTAAGTTCCTGGCATGAATATACAGGACAGTGATGGAAATCTTTGTAACGCTTTATCCTCTAAATTATTTCTAAAGAAATCATGAAGCCTCCTGGCTCTCTAATTCCTGTAATGCATTCGTGTTTTTCGAAAGCAGACACGGTGAACGATTTGTTGCGTGAACATCTTCACCCTTAGTCATTTCTGCAGAGCAGTTATAGCACAGCCGAGGGCTTTCCTTCATGATCTAGAGGGAGAACCAACTCCATCATCAGCCATCATCCTTCATCACGTCTGAGAGCATCCTATAAGGTAGAGCTGCTGCAGGGTTGGCAGCAAGGGCTGGTGCTGTCCTAGAAGTGAAGCTGGGATTACTCACTGTACCAGGGCAAGTTGTTGGACTTCAACTCCTCAAAGCCACCACTGTGCATCCCCTTGATGTTACCCGCTGACTGATGGGGAGGGGTCTTTAAGGTATTGCTAAATATTAAGAATGAAATAGTGTTTAGGATCTCTGAGTAAACGAGCAAGCGAATAATTTAAAAGTGTTATTCCATCCAGTGGTCATTAATTGTTATCTGTTCTCTTTTAAGGATGCTTCAGCTGTAAATGGTGAGCTGGCTGGTTTTAACGTTATAAATCGTTGTCACCATCAGTGTTACTCAACAGACGTTTTCTCCCTTCCTTTCTTCCTCCTTTTTTTCTCCTCTGCTGTTTTTTCCTCCATATTATCTTCAGACTGGTATCTTTCAGGACTGCCCCTCCACGCACAGTCCCTGGTTGGTGGAGAACGGGTCTCCCCTTCAATACACAAACTCCGGCAGCATCGCCCACTGGGGCGCACGCAGTCTGCTCCCCTCCCCCAGAACGCCCAGGCCCTCCAGCAGTTAGTGATCCAGCAGCAGCACCAGCAGTTCTTGGAGAAACACAAACAGCAATTCCAGCAACAACAACTGCACATCAACAAGGTAGGCACGGCGCTTTTAAAGCCTCTCTTTCTCGTACAGGCGTCAACTCCAGCTGTAGTCAGCACTGTGGTGGTTTCTCGTGCTGTAGTGTATGTGGTGTCTGACTCCGTAACCAGGTGGCCTTCATCTTTGAGCCTCTTCTTCGTGACTTTGAGAAACACAACAAGGATGGGGGCATACGTCACCACAGTGAGGGTCGGTACCTCTCTTACAAGTAGTGGGAAGCAGCACGGTTCAAACTTTGCAGTAACACTTCTTGAAGCTGTCATTGCTTCCATTCACCCACACCTAGATCTTTGTCAGATTCGTAGAAGAGAACTTAAAAAGCTGTCAGGATGGGGATAATAACTGTTGTGTGTACGTTTGGTGTACATAACTGTACGTTATACAGTTGGGCATCCCAGTGCTGTGGCTAAAGCTCAAACGAAGCTGCTCTGGGGATGATCGCTGGGGTATGCATGTAAAAAGACAACATCTGTCCTTGTGTTTTAGCCCATCAGAAGGTAAAGCTCAGTTTCTAAGGGTGAGATCTGATCACAGGTGGTATGGAGGGAGCCGTGCCAGCTGGCCCCAGCTGAGGTGTTGTCAGAAGACAAAGTCAGTGGATAGACTTACAGCATAAAAAAGCTGCGAGGAAAGGGGGGGAAATAATTCATAAGCAGTACGATAGTTTTCTGGCCCTTCTAATGGTGCTGGTTTACTTCCAGTCGTGGCTTTCTTTACAAAACAAGCCCACGGGTAGGCTTCAGGCTCAGGAGGACAACCGAGACAGCAGGCCTACCTTTCAGGTTGCTGCAGTTTGATTTATGGTGGATTTCTCCAAATCTTTCCACCGTTCCTGTCGTATGAGGAAACTACTGAGCTGGGTGAAAAGAAGTAGCAGAAAACAACTTTCCAGTGAGGAGAAAGCGACAATTTAAAGAAAGTCCCCCCCCACACACACACACTCCTGCCCCCCAAAGTGCTGTTTACGGGCTGGAGCGAAGGCAGGATGATTACACAAGCTGCTGACGTCAATCGTGTACTTCTGGATCGTGGCCACCGTGCAGTGTGTGTGCCAGCCCTGGGCTCGGCTTGGCCCCACACACCGGGCTGCTGGGAGCTGCTGAGACGTTTCCCTTCCCTCCCTCCTGCCACGCTCCGTGCAGCAAACGTTAGGGCCGGGATCGTCAGGCTCGGGGCTCTGGGTAGGGTTTCTTTGTTAGGAAGTCCATTTCGGCTCAGTGGTTTGTTTGTTTTAGTTTCTCAGGACTTCCACTGCCAGCACTTGGAAGTGTCCAAAGGCTCGCTGTGACGTAGCTCCCCAGCTCATTCAGGCTTGCAACTCGGACCTCCCAGAAGCTGCAGAGCGTGCCGTGCGAGGAGCCTGAATTTCAGCTTTGTTAGCCCGGGGATGCAGCACATGTACAGGGGGAGTGCAGTTAAACCCATCGCACGGGCAGTTTCCGTGTGCTTGATTTATAGAAGCAATGAGTTAAAAGCATTTTGGTGCTAGCTCTGTGTGTGTGTGGCAAATTTATCCCGCGGGACAGCATCCAAGTGCTGACACGGAAGAAGACTTTTCCCAGACACACAGATATTTTAAGACCCTTGTGTGCAGGAGCATGAGGGCACAACTAAAAATAATGTAATAGATTGCTGCCTTTTAATTATTAGCAGAACTGACAGCACTGTCTGTTCGGGTTGGGTTATAGTTCCTGTAAATAACATGAGACTCTTTCCAATTGCTTGTGATTTTTTCCTGACTTGAAGATTTGGGCTTTAAACGTCTCCCTCTTTGGTGTCTACATCAGATTAGATCTAAGCTAAAACGAGTCTCGTCGTTTCCAAGGGGGCAGCTAAGGAAAATAGGTTGTTTTGCTCCTGGTTAATGAGAGCAAGAATAGTCATCGAGGGGATTCTGCTGCCTGAGGCTGTGGAGCAGTAACTTGAGATTTGACAACTGGGGGGAGCATGAGGGCTCTGTGTAGAATGGGTTGTAGCCCTGCACACCTGATGTTGTCACCCGATGGTGGCATTTGTGTTTGCTTTGAGGAGGGAAAGCAAAGCACTCACACCCCCCCCAAAGCCACCATTCCCTTAAAAATGGAGACAGATGGAGAGCAGACGAGGAGCAGCAAGGGGATTGATGGAAGGGCTAAAGGGCTGCTGCACAGCTGGCCTTCCCCAAGTGCCACAGAGCCCTGTGGGCTGCTTGAGTGCACCTCCCATCTCTCAGCCAAGTCACTGTGAGTTCAAGCACAGTAACGTTTGCAGGGCACTCGTGTGCTCTAGTGATGATCATGCCACCAATCCATACAAAGATTTAACAGCCCCTTCTCCAGAGCCAGACTTGGTCCAGTAAAGAAGATTCCGGATGAGCTACTGGATCGCTCCTTGTTAACTGAGCTGTGTGCAACCTTTGATCTGAATGAGGCATGAGCCCTGGAACAGTAAATAGAAAACAAGCCTGAAAAACAGACCAAAAAAAAGCTATACATTAACGCAGGTACACTGGAGAAATGACCTTACATTACGCCCAACACACACTCGTGTTTCCCACCTTTTTTGCATGTTTAACATTCAAACTTTCATTGGGAATATTTGCAGGTTTTATTTCATGGTCGGAGGAGCTCTGCTGGGGGTGAGGGACTGTTATTTTGCTGTGCAGCAAAGGCATACACAGATCTGGCATCATTTCAGTAAGGACCATTTCTCTTCAGACCTCAGTCTCTTCTAAGATGCAAATTGTAGTCCTTTTTTTTGTGTGTGTGAGAGATAGGAGCAGCATGTTGCTTGTGGGTCTGTGTCATTAGAGGTTGGCATTGGGGTATTTTTGTTGTGCTGGCCTTCTGGAGCCTGGAGAGGCAGGAGGACAGTGTTCTGTGGTTATTTCTGAGTTGAATAGCTCTCCAGCATGATGGGTTTTGAAACAGCAATTCCCGTTCTGAAGAGAAATAGGCAAGTGAGATTTTCATAAATCCTGTGCCAGAAGACTCAACTTCTTACCTTTCTGGAGTGAAGATGAGCATTTTGGCATTAGTCCACTGAATGTATAATTCACGAAGCCCTCGTAGATCAGACAATCTGCCTTTTAGTCCTGAATTGTTACTGTTAAGCAGATTAACACAGAGCTTCTGTGGTCAAATTATGGTTCTCCTGGGTAAACCCCGTTTTTAGCACGCTGGAAAGAGCAGGGTTTCTCCAGCTGTGGCATGTATATGGCAATGTGTATATGCCAGACTACAGTGCCTGGGCTTGTCTGTGGTACAGCAGCATTGGGTGGGTACGTTTTTACTAACACCTAGAATTTAACCTTGCTATTTCCTGAATTTTCCTTCTTTGGAACACGTTGGCTGTTTAGCCTCAAGTGACTTCTGGAGTGCTTTCTAATGTATAATGTTCAATTTGTACTATTGGAAAAATACACCATAGATTGTATCGTGCAGCGTTCAGCACGGGCTGTTATCCATTGAAGAGTTTAAGGGAAACCTGTTTTGGCGTGGTCATTAGTCATCACTCAGACAGTTTCCTCCTGCACTCTCTTTACTTTCAAGCCGATGGATAAAGTAACAAGAAGTTTTTGTCTCCTTCAAGAAATGCCCCTATTGCTGCATGCATGCTATTAAGAGGGTTTTGCCAGGAGCCATTTTTCTATGGGTTGTTGTTGCAAAGCTGGCCACGTGTAGACACACCTGATAGAGTCAAGTCCATAATTCCAATTATTTGAGAGAGGGAGGATAAAAATGGCTTCTACTCATGCCAAAGCATTTTCTTCTTGCTCTCCTTCCTTCCCCCCCCACCAGGCAGTCCTTGTTCTTTGGTTTGTTGCAGCTCAGTCATTCCTCACGTGAGAGGATTCAGCCTTGATAGCCAGAAGAGCAGGGCTCATGTTTCCGTGTCTGAGTGGTTAATTCAAGCCCTCAGCAATACATTCTCTCCTCCAAAATCTTGCCCGCGTGCTTGCTCCTCGCGGGATGCCTTGTGCCTCCCTGCTGGTGCTTCCCTTTTCCTTGAGCATCCCTGCCAGTACCCTCTCCAGTGTCTCTCACTTCCCAGTTCCTAGCCATATCCCTAACTTGAGCAACATGGAGCCCTTATGGTCTCTTCATCTTCTCTTTTTTCTCATTTTCACCAAGGCTGCCTCTCTGGCTCTCCAGAGTTGTTCTTTCTCCCCTGAGTGTCCTCTTTCATCTGCAGAGGAAGGAAAGGGAGGTTTCCTCTTCTCTCTTCCTCTGCGTGGTTGATGTTACCAGTGAAGGAGAGTGGGGTCCCAGCTGATAACAACCGCTGTTTGGCCCCACGACCCAAACAGGGAAGCCTCTCCATCCCCCCGGATATGCTGCGTGCTTTATATGTGTAGGACCAGAAATTTCTTCTGTAACTGCTTGTGTTCTAGGAGAAGGATTCAGAGATGCACAGTTTAATCAGAGATTTCTGGTGGGAAGCTTTGCTGTAGAGTCTCACTGAAATACTTCATCTCTGCACTTACTTCCCAAGGAGTTCTTTACCTGCCTTTTGGATTCAGATAGAAAAGGTACTGAGAAGCAGTAGGTACAGAGTAAGTGGTAGATATAACAGATGCCAACTGAAATCTTACTAGCAAAGAACCGAGCCCCCTTTTAATTTTTCTATGTGAAGCATTTCATGGAAAAAATGAGTAATTCTTTGAATTTCCTTTTATAGAGACCAAAAATTGCTATGCTTTTTTTTTTTTCTTTCTTTCTACTCTTCATATTTCAAAGAGGTAGATAAGAAATGTGGTCATCTGAGGCCTAGTTCTTTAATACTGCTTGTGAATTGAGTTGTTATTTCTGTTGTCCAAGAGCAGAGTGCCTTTCTCTGTATTTTGTGGTGGCAGTGTGAGATTGCCAGAGGTGACAGTGTTTAAAAATAGAGGAGTAACCTCGTTGCAAAAGGATATGAGAGAGCTAAGTAAGGGAAGGGGTTGTTTATGGTTCACTGCATAATCGTTTACTGTTTAAGATAACATTTGTGACCATTCTAAATGCTCTCTTACCTTTATATTCATTCCTCTGCACTTAGATTACCATAGCTTTCCTTAAATTAACATATTGGTTTTAACATGAGCATGTGCTCATAGAATTACCGAAAAAAAAAAGGAGGATTTTCAAGTCTTTTTTAGTCATTTTATGGACCTGGGGTGCACAGCATTGTGAATTGTGTGAAATTTGTTTGTAACAGTGCTTTCTTTGCAGAATTGACCTTTAAGAAGAACTGGGTTGCAGCAGCTAGAACAAGTGACATACTGACAGATTCAGTTTATATTGGGACAGCAAACAGAATGTTTGAAGTGACCTTGTCATGGGCCACTTGATCTTTCAGCCTTCACTGTAGCATTTTACAACGTGTTTTTCATAAAATTATTGGGATTTAATGGAATCGGAATAATTTTAAACTCCCAGGGAATTATGCTGCTTCTCATTTCCATTAGATTTGCCAATGACATTGTAAGTTATTTTACCAGCAATTACTCACCTTGCATAGTTCATAAGTTGAAAAGGTATCAAGTTCAACGCCTGAGACCTGTGCTCCAAGCAGAAAAAAAAAAGGTGGTGATGATTTATGGTGATTAAATTACCTTTAAGCCAGATTATATTCATCAAGCCTCGGTGAGCTTAAAGAAAACTGATTGAAGAACTGCCTTAGCTTAACTTGGTTTAGCGATGCGGCGATGAAACTGGAGTGATGAGGGGCTTAGGGAGAGAACCCACAAAAATCCTCAACAAGTTCTGATCGCAAAATGATTTAGATTTGCAGGCTCCTCTTGGGATCGTGTAGTCTGAGCAGGGTCAGTTAGGGCAGCCTGCCCAGGACCACGTCCAGCTGGGTTTGCTGTATGTCCAAGAATGGGGACCTCCACAACTTTTCTGGGTAATATGTTCCAGTGTTTGACCACCCTCACAGTAAAACAAATAATTAATTAAAAAAAAGTTATGTAGTGTTCAGAAGGAAATTCAGGTGCTTTAATTTCTCTCCAGTGCCTCTTGTTCTGTCATCTGTGAGTGAAAACACCATAGGCCTAGTCATGTCTAGTTTAAATACTGCCTAAACCTGGTCTTCCTCCACCGGTTTCTTTCCTCCAAGACTTTCCCACTGTTCTCAGGGGCATGTGATACCTGAAAGCCCATCCTAGTGGTGAAGAAGGTGTTGAGTATTGTACCCTTTTCTGTGTGTTTTGTTACCAGGTCCTCTTCGGCAGCAGGCCACGTTTTCCCTGATCTTCCTTTTACCTGTTTCCCTTCGTATCCCTTGCCAGATTCAATTCCAGGTCAACTTTGGGTTTCCTAATATCATCCATGCAAGATCATGTAGCAACACTGTCCTTTTCCTGTGGGTCACCTGTCCTGCTTCCACCTCTTATATACTGCCCCTTTGTGTCAAGTTCAATTAGGAGATCTCTGCTCATCCATGCTGGCCTTCTGCTGCCTTTGTTACAGCCACGGGGCTACTCCAAGCAGATATCTGAGGAGGGTAAAGTGTCTCTCCTTCTGAAATTCAGGGCTGTGGTCCTGCTCTTCACCATGCTTCCCACTTGAATTCCACCGTGGTGTCACATTCCATCATCACTTGGAAGTAGCCCTCATCTACTACAATCTGACCGAGAGGTCTACAGCAGCCTACCCATTACACGAGCACACATCTTGGTCTGCCTGCTTACCTTGAGCTCTGAGCTCCTGGCTAATCCCAGCCCCATACCAAGATGCAGAACTCCATGCATTCCTGCTGTTTTCTCTGTGTAAAGGGCCCTTTCCTCACTTCCCAGCCTGTCCTTCCTATATGGCCAGTATCCCTCCATCATTTCACTCCAGTCATTTGAGTTATTCCACCAAATCTCCATGCTCCAGGGGGGGTCATGGCACCCTAACTGCACACAGTGCTAGTAAGGAGGCATTCAGAGGATCACTCAGGTATGCTAATTCCCCAGGACAGGCCTGAGAGCTTTCCCCACCAGGCTGCAGTGCAGCTTCCTCCTTCATCACATGCCTGAACACAAAGCTCTAGCCCTGCATCCTCATCCTTGCAGTGCTCCAATGATCAGGGAACTTTTGAACCCCAGTTTTTTGACACCCTCTGCTGCAGTTATAAAGTTTCTTGCTTGGCCTTGGTGTGATGCTTTCAGGCAATTAATCCTTAATATGGCCTTCTTATGCCTAAATCTTCTTTGCTTAAGTGATATGGCAGAGCCTCTCTTCTTACATTAAGGGAAAAAGACTTAGTTTCAGATTTGAGTCAATGGTCTTCAGAGAATGAGTTACTTACAAGTAGTCACTCCTGCATGTGTTCAGTAGCTATGTTTTGATTTAGCTTTATTAGATTTAAAATCAATATTGCTTTTCATACCAATGACCTAATCCCTATTAAAGCTCTGCCCTGACAGCTTTCAAAGTTCAGCATTTTTTTATATAAGCTTATGAAACGGGTACAGTCTGAACTCTTGAAAAGAAAGGACATTAATCTATTTACCTCCGCTGGATTTAAAAATAGTGCACATACATTTTTGCTCCAAATAAAAATCATAAGCAGTTTGAGACCAAGCTCTGAGTGTTTGACCTCACCCATCCACTTGCAGAAAGTTTGTGCTTGTTGAATTAGAGTGGAAATTATATTGTTCCCTTTATTTTAGCAGGCACGTTCAGAGAAGCTCGCTACCTCTCGTTAGGAAGGTCTGATTAGAACGATGCTCTTCTTGCACTTGGTTTCTGTAGAGATGCTGTCAGTTCAGTGTCCTCACTTCTTTGATAGCACTTAATGTTGAGACTCAAGTGACCTTTCTGTTGCACTTTTTTAGTCCTTGTTTATAAACAAAGAGCTATAATTCACGATTTCTCTCTTCGTGAAGCTGACTCTTTCAGGAGAACAGAGTCGACGTGACCTGCAGTGAGTTACATTTTACTGTCATTTAACCTCCTGCATGCTTGCAGATAATATCAAAACCCAACGAGCCAGCTCGCCAGCATGAAAGCCACCCGGAGGAGACAGAAGAAGAGCTTCGAGAACACCAGGCCCTTTTGGAGGAGCCGTACAGCGACAGAGTCTCAAGCCAAAAGGAGGTCCCAGGGCTGGCCAACATGGTGCAGGTGAAGCAAGAACCCATCGAGAGCGATGAGGAGGAAGCTGAGCCACAGCAGGAGCTGGAGTCTGGGCAGAGGCAGGCTGAGCAGGAGCTGCTTTTCCGCCAGGTGAGCTCAGAATGCAGCTAGGGGCTCCTGGAGTTGAGTTGTTTAGCAGCATCTGGAGTGACAGGTTGAATCTGTGTATGCTACTGTGGATTAAAGTCAAAACGATAACCAGCTCACACCTCACAGATACTTCCAGCTGCTAGGAGTAGATGTCAGAAATCTGTTAGTTACTGATACAGCTAACCCAAATTCCTAAAAAATAGCTGAAGATTTTCCCTGCCTTCGAATGGTGGATTGTAATCATCATATTAGGACCAAGCTTCCCTTTGGTGTGTAGAGAACAGGAAGATTAGTACTAAACTAATTGGACATTATACGGCCTGCACTTGCAGGCACACATCTAAGCGTAGTTGCACATGGTCTACAGAGAGGACAGGACTTGGTGTTGGTGAGAGTGATGACACAATGACAGAGGAGGTTGGGAAAATAGCCTTCAAGAAAGCAGTGCAATTGTTTTACAAAGTAAGTCCCCGTATTTTCACAGTGACCGTTTGAGGACTGACTTTTTGTGACTACTACAGCTTCAACATGGAGAAAATAGGGGCAAAGCACCCATTGATGCCATCCTTCCCTGAAGTCACGTTGTCAATTCAGAGGTCCCCAAAGAGAATCTGGATAATCTGCACAAATTGCAGTCATTGTATTCACAGCCACTCAACTACTTTATGTTCATTTATTTGGGAAGACAACGTGTATCTTAATAGTTTTTGAGTGCTACATACTAGCAGAGAGCATGCTCAGGCAAAGGATCCTAGCAGGGGATTTTGTTTTATGACTCTAACATTCTAAAACATACTGACTGCTGCAGAGGAGGGCTGGATAAGGGTTGGAGTGACAAAGTGGTTTTGTTGGAGGGGTTTCCTTCTTCAGCACTGCAAATCCCAGAGATCCCTGGTGCGCTCCCTTTTGGTGGTAAAGACCAGAGGCTCCGGATTAAAAGCAGGAAATCCATTAACAGTGTAGCCTAACATTACCTCCCAATTACATGGCAGTCTCCCAGAGAACGCAGTGGTAGCAAGTAATGAGTGAGAAAATTACAATTCTTTGGAGGGACCTGAAGTGCTCTCTGCTTGTCTCTGCAGCCCTTAGTGCCTGACTGTACCTTGAGCCTCATGTAACCCCTGCATGGCCCCTGCAGCCAAGAACAGATTGATGAAGCACTGCCAGGACGTAGCTCTCAGAGTAAATCTGCAGCCTTTGGCTAGGGAAGGCAGACTGGTGCCAGGCTTGCTGTTGCAATGTCTGAATCAGGTGCAAATCGCTTGCCCTGCATAGACGTTTGCATTGAGCTGCTCCCTGCCATCTCCCCTGGCACTGCAGGGCCTTCTTGTGTGCCCCATGTGTCACTGGCTGCAGCTCAGAGACATTTCCAGTCCCTCATAGAGGAGCACTGTCTTCATAACAGTGCTGCCCTGAGGGGTTGACGCCATTGCCAACCATGCTTTGTGCCAAGCAATTTCCTCGATTTATACGATCGCGTGTAGGCCTCATTTCTGTAGTAAGAACAGAGAAACGTGACGTGCTGGACTTCTCTTCCCCACAGCAAGCCCTCCTGTTGGAGCAGCAACGCATTCACCAGCTGAGAAACTACCAGGCATCGCTGGAGGCAGCCGGCATGCCCGTCTCCTTTGGAGGCCATCGGCCCCTGTCCCGCGCACAGTCCTCACCCGCCTCAGCCACCTTCCCTATGTCCGTACAGGAGCCACCCACTAAGCCAAGGTTCACTACAGGTAACGTGTGAGGGCACTGGAAACCAGTCAGTGGGGCTGTGGTAGCTGTTCTGCTTCACACTGTGCTTTTCTGCCCCGTGTCCTGTCTTGTCTGTCCAGGGGCTGTATCTCAGCTGTCCGTGCGCTCTATAATATCCTGTCATCTTTTGAGAATGTGATTGGTCATCCTGTGCCCTGTTGTCCTGCTTTTGCATTCCCTTAAGGGGCAGACACCCTGTAGTTCAGACAGAAAACAGCCTGCAAAAAATCAATAGAAACACAGCATAGTACTTTTAATTATGTGTCTCCAAAAAAAAAAAAGGACAAGTCATAACGCTGTGACAAGGCTGATTTAGATGCAAGGAGGATAGAGGCAGTGTTACTGAAAAAGGACAGCGTGCCAAATGCTGTATCTGTCAGCTGTATTTTCCGCACCTTCTCCAATCCCTGTGTAATCTCATGCCATAAGTTATCCAGGTTGGGCTTCGTGCCAGGCTGCCCCTCCTTCCACAGCACTCTGCCTGGGACTCTGTGCCTGTGGGTTAGGAAAAGTGAGGTGAGTGGATCATTTCAAGTTGTCACTGTGCAGAAACAGAGCAAAGAGCGTTTTCATACCCATTCACTCTTCGTCCCAAACAAAAATGATGAGTGCAATTCTCTGTCTCACGGAAATCAGAAATGCAGAAAAGACGTTGGTCTCCCCACAGAGATTTAAGGTCAGGAGTAACCATCCTTCCTAAATCAGCAAGGGCTTACAAGTGCCTTTTAAATCAGCAAGGGCTTACAAGTGCCTTTTTTTTTTCCATCACAAACTTTTCTGTTTTTTCACTATCTTTCGTTACAGATAAAAGTTAATTATGTGCAACTTTTCAGGGCCCACATTAGGTAATTAGGCAATCTTATTTTGAAGTCTGCCTTCTTCCCAGGATGTTTTGTGAATGAACATTTTGCCATGTGACACGCCCTGAGGAAAGGAGAAAAAAAATGCTGCAGTGAGAGCAACTCATGATTTATCCATTTAATCTTATTTAACCCACTCTTTTTTTGCATCATTAAAATCAGCACTGTGAATTAAATACTGATGGTGTAGTGATAGTGGTGCATTAAAGCTGACTTTGTTCTGTAGCTGTTAATTGCTGGGTGGGAAGCAATGTGCAATCAGCTCCCTAAAAGTCCAGGTAGTATCTAATTTTTGCAAATCAGCCTTTCAAGTCTCCATCTGCTGCTGATATTTCAGCTTTGAATTTTTGCAGAACTGCATTTCCAGTGTAGCCAGTCAGAGCACCAAGCTTATTCTTGCTTTTGGCTTTTGCCAAGAATATGAAGAAGGGTAATCCTCCAGCTCACAGTCAAACCAGATGAAACTTGAGCATCTAATACTCTTAGACCCAAACTGTGCTGCTTTGAAAACAAATGGAAGCGTGGTCCTGCTCTGAGAGATTATTCGTTCTTCTCTCTCTTCCCTTCTCCTGTTTAAGTTGCCTTGTCAATCATACACAAGACTCTGAGTACACAGTAACGTTTCCTACCAAAGGATGTATGTTTCACTCAGATAAAAGTGCCTTTGAGTTCCATTAAAGTTATGTTAGAGTGTAACAGTAAGGATACAGGCCTGGAGAACAGTGCTGCACTGGAAAGGCACTGTTTGAGTGTTAAGATTTATTTTCCTTGTAGGAAGGAATGGCCTACAATAAGAGGTAAAAAACCTGCATTGCTTTTATGTAGTATCATACATGTATTTAAACCAGTGCAGTGGCATGAACGATGTACAGTGTATTTCACCTGTTAAACTTTTTTTTTTCATGGCGTTTATCCATGTCCAGACTCTAAGGCTTTGGTTTTTTTCTACTGCCTTGCATCTCTAGCAGATCTCTTCTTCTATGATGGATGGATAGAGGAGGGAAAACACAATTAACTGCTGCCAAGGGAGAAAGCGGTTCCTTGCATTCCCTGGCAATAGTAAACTTAAAGCCCTCTCCACATTCAAACTGGAAATCTCTTGTTTCCTCCCCTCTTTATTTCCCAAGGAGAGGTCTTTCAGACAAGCAGAGTTACTGTTCCCCACATGCATTCTTACCCGCGCAAAGGACTTGTTTAATTAACCAGCACTATTTGCTTGCGGTGGCAGGAAAAAAGAGCCTGCTACTCTGAGCGTGCAGGCACAGAAAGGAAAGGCAGATATCTCAAATGTGAGCATGTGTGCCCTGCTAAGGCTGGTTCTGTTTTCCTGAAGCAGTCTATCAGTGGTTGTGTCTTTGGAGGTGGATACTATAGCTTAGTCGCTGGGATTGAACTTTTCTTTCAAAGGCAGGAAATTAAAGCCTTGGGGATTTTGCAAAGCAAAGTGCATCAGGCTTCTTTTTCACTGGCAGAACCCATCTGTTTGATAAGTGACTGCTTTGGAGACTGATTTTAACACAGTTATGTGCTTTGGATTTCAGAGAAGTTGAGATTTGAATTCTTGTGATCATTCGGTGAGTGGGGTGGAAAAAACAAACCTCTTTCAGTGATCCTAGTGAAGCCAGCCATGATTGCTCTAGACACAGGTATGGTTCCTATGAGATCAGTTACTGTCCAGCAGACAGAGGAATAGTTCATCACTTCCATGTTCAGAATACCGTATAGAAGGGGCTAATGCTTTCTCTGGGCAGAAGTAGGACCGGATAGCCTGTCATTCTTTATGTATAATTTGTTTTCCTGTCTCTGTTTGTGACCACTACCTGAGACTTCAAAGGTAAAGAAAAAAAGCAGCGTAACATACTACTCAAACTTGATGTGCATTACTGCACATGAAAGTGGAAACAGTGCCCTCCCTGACTTCTTCAAGCAGCTCATTCTGTGTCCCGAAGCATGACATTTAATTCTCCTTCGTAGCAGAATATGAAAGAAAGTTAGTTCTTGAACTTGCCCTCACTGGCATGAGTAGCCCCCTGACTTTAATGAGTACTTCTGCGTGCACTGCTCTGCACACTTCAGTAAGGCTTCTCAGGTTAGGCCATTAATTTGCATAGCTCCAATTATCCAGTCTCTGATCTCCTGTAAAAATGGTACCACAAATTATTCTGATGTTCTGCTTTTAAGTAGTTTTCGTTTCTGATGAAGGCATTTATTCTCTCCTGTGCAGAGTGATATAATTATCTGAACCTCAAATCGTATGTTTGTTCTGCCAGGAAAGGCAAGTTGGTTGCACTTTTGTGCTGACCTTTAAAAATGATTGTCATTTCCTAAAGACTATTGCTTCCAACATCACTTAATTTAACTCATAATGGCCAATGTAATTACATATTTTAAACTTAAGTTATCAAGGTTTCCTTTGTGTATACGTACCACCACGTTTTCCAAAACCTTTTTTCTTTAGCTCCTTTTTCTCTCTCGCATTTATTAGGCTCAGTTAGACGTACACGTGCATTTTAAACACGCCTGCAGCTTTCTGGCATTTGCAGACGTGGATGAAGAGGTGCTGCTTTGTGTGGCTTGGGATCAAGCCCGTGGCTGCTTGTGTTTGCTCTCATTGTTGTGGCTCTTTGTGTGGCACCAAGTAAGGTGAGCTGATAGATGCCACTGAGTTCTGAGCTGACACCAGGCTTGCTCCCAAAAAAACCTGTGAGGCCACTCACAGCTCTGCTGCACTGGAGGAAGTCAGGGGAGCGATGGAAGAGCGTAACCTGGAGTTTCATTTGTTATTATCACTGGTTTGATCTGTGTTGGATTCTGCCAGTGTTACCCAGACAAAAAACAGGGAACAAGACAGAAGTCGCTGATCTGGCTAGACATTGCTTTGCCTGCAGAGCTAGGCTTACATCCTGATGGTATTGCAGGAGTTACTATTTAAAGCTCAGGAACTCAGGAAGAATGCCTTTAAAAAGAAGCACAGATTGCAACACAGATTCTCATACTTTGTTTTTAAATAGTTTCGGGCCCTCTCTCCAACTGTGCGGTGCAGTCAGTATAATTCACTGTCAAGTTGTGACCAGTCCCCAAGAAGCAAAAAGGTTTGCCAGAGCTACAGTCTGGGAACCCAGGAGGCAAGTAGAAGACTGCTCAGAAACTCCTTGTAACTGCTTGATTCTTCCTCAAACTCATGAGGATGCGATATTGAACTCGCCTCAGGCTTAGCTGCAGGATGGAGTGTCCTTTCAAGCTTCTAATTCTGAGTGTTCCTGTATTATATTTTTACTTTCTCAGTTTGTATGAGTGAATTCTCCAGTGCACTCTCTTGCCTGTTCTCCATGCGGCGTGCTTTCCTCTTTGGCCATCCCCAAAATGCTTCACTTGTGCTGTCTTTCTGTATTCAGTTGCAGGCTTCTCTGTATGCTGTCCTGACCGCTGGGATGATTTGCTTTGGTATTTTTTAATTGCTTTTCCAACGAGTCATTATTAGTAGAAACTCTTGATTACACTTGACAGTATTTTTGCCTATTTCTTATTCTGAACAGTTGACTTTAGAGCTTTCAGATCCCCGCTTTCACTTGCTCTGTAGCAAGTTACACTTGGAGCAACGCTAGCAAGAGCATCTCCAACACAGGGTTCCAGGTGGACTTGTTCTGTCGTTTACCAGTAGCTGAGCACTGGCAAGGATTGCATGTATTCCTACTGTGCTTCAGTACAGCCTGTCTCTGGCAAGGGAATGCACTGCATGTGTCAGCACCTTGAGAAGTTGCCATCCTGGCACTGCTGACCCCAGCAGCAGGATGTTCCTGCTCTAAGTCAGTGGAGCACACAGGCGAATGAGCAGCGACTTACTGGCTGCTCGTGATTCTTTTTGCTTAAATTCAAGGTTTCTTGAGCCTGAAAATATATGTTTAATATATACATATGCACTCTTTTGCTTTAAATGTGTAACACCGTGCAGTTGAAGTCCCTGTAGATGTGTCTAGAAGCCAGAGATGACAGATCTTTGTTTAGTATCAGCAATTTACCCAAACCCAGTCTCATGTAATCTTGGAAGACACCTGGGGACATTTTGTAAAGCAAATACTTAGTCAAAGTGCCTGACATCGCCCTGAAGATGACTTGGTTAATTAACCTCAGAGGAAAAACGTGCGTGAGCAACTCCAGACCTTACACTAGCCTAAATGAACTGGAGGTTTGTTTTTTTTTTTACCATTGGTCTTCACTTTCTCCTCGGATGGCACTGCAGTGCTTGGCTTTGCCCAGCAGCTCCTGATGGCTTCTGATGATGAACCAAACAGGGGAGCCCTTTACAGAGCGCTGCGGCGCAATCTTGTTTAACTGAACTTTGGCTAACCCAGAGCCCATCCTTTCATCAGCACTCTGTTCTCTTCCTAGAACTGGATGGGCTGTGTTGGTTTTTATTTTTTCCCTTTGCACTCACCTGCAGCCAAGCAAGGTGCTGCCAGGTACCTTCCCCAAGGCACAATAACTGAGTGTCGGTGCCAGAGTTCACCTCAGAGGGGAAGGCCAAGTTTTGCAGTGGCAGAACTTGCTTGCACTCAATCAGAAGGTGCAATTCCAGCTCCACGCAGGCCTGCCAGCTGGGGTTGCATGCCCTGTGTGTTCTCAGAGGCCTCTTTGAACTCCTTGCAGCTACAGATTGTGCTGTTGATCATTATTACTTCAGCTGCTCACCTGAGGCCTAGCTCAGGTAGGCCTCGCAAGCTGCCTTGGCACTGCTAGGCCCAGCATCGGCGCGCTTCAGTGGGATTTAGGTGCAGCAATGCCTGGCTGAAGGGAGGGGTAGATGTGAACATTTCACTGTGTCTCTTTTGCATCCAGGAGTGCATAGCTATGGAGGGTCTGCTGGCTTTGTTCTGTGCAATGCTGGCAGTGAAATTGCAGCTCCTGTTCCAAAACTGTACCCGGGCAGCTCCAGAGCATGAAGCAGTCTCCTACGCTGCTGTCATGACACGAACAGTCACAGTGCAAGGGGATTTAGCTAAATACCTGCATATCGTGGTGAATAATTATGCCCAAGCGTGTTCTAATAGTCTTAATTAGTGTGTTGTCAAATAATGTGGATGCGAAGACTTCAGCACAGGCTATGTTATGAAACATAGTGCCTGCTAATGACTTATTCCTTCTGGCTTTTAATCCCAAACCCTCAAGTCATTTTTGCAGCAATTATTAAAGTGCCCAGTGGACAAGCTGTAAGTCAGCCCCCCTTCTAAGTCGTGCTCCAGCTCTGGCATACTGCACTCGTGCCAACACTGTCATTTGTCACCTCTTTCTGTCACTCTCACAACCTCAGCCTGAAGTGATGATGGTGACTCATTTCTTTTCCATATCTGTTGAGATGTCTAAAGGAGGGGATCGGTGCAGGTTTGGTTCAAAGCAGCTGCCCATCTCCTTTCTTGGTGCCTCAGAGTGTCATCTCTTAGAGCTCTGTGGCTCCTGGTGAGTCATTGTAAGTATTCCATTGAATGCAATGTGCTGTAGACCAAATGGGGGGGGGGGGGGGGAAGAAGAGTTTTGTTTCTTCCATGTGTCTGGCAGAATAGTTTCACTCACTTAGAGCAATTCTGTAACTTCTGCTGCAGGTCTTGTCTATGACACCTTGATGCTGAAACACCAGTGTACCTGTGGAAACACAAACAGCCACCCGGAGCACGCGGGGAGGATCCAGAGCATCTGGTCCCGGCTGCAGGAGACAGGTCTCCGTGGCAAGTGTGAGGTAAAACGAGCACCAGCAAGGGGGCAGAGGGGTGGGCCTGGAGGAAAAGAGCACCTGGTTTGCCTAGAGGGTTGCACTGGTGGATTACAAGCAGCTTTAGGGCCAGGTTCTGGTTTTGAAGGTGTGTGTGTACTGAACCTGCAGCTCAGACTGCTGATTGCTACCTGGATATGCAAGCTTTACACTGCATTCCAGCTCCATTGTTTTATAGCTCCAGCTTTTGGTAACGTTTTGCCATATGTGGCTTAAATTTAATCCATACCTAGGTGGCTGTTTATGTTTGTGTGTTTGCATGTCAGGAGTGCTTTTCTAGCGAGCTGATTTCATTGCATTGCAGTGACTTAAAATTTTGTGAGACACTGGGGAAGGCTCTTGCCCGATGTGAACTGTAGGGTTTGCAGTGAAGCTGCTCACATAATTCTCAGCCCTATTCCCTGTAACCTGGGAGTCCCTGTGGACTGTTAGATTTTTAAATGGCCCAATACAAAAGCACAACCTTAAGTTGCCATGTTGTTTGATATCGGTTCAGTCGTAACAGGAGCCGTGGAGCAAAAAGTTTGTATCTCAGGGGTTTAATAACTTTTAAAATATTTGATAATAGTCAGCCTACAGTGAAAATGCTGTGCAAAAAATGAGGATAGGTGGATGCAACTAAGTCTTGTTCTCTCACGGGTTGTTAAATTAAGTTTATTGGGCGTGCATGTTTTAAGAGCAAAGCAAACTACGTGAAAAGTTGTTAAAATAAGAAGACGAGTGTTTAGTAATGATTATTCATAGCTAATTAGTAACGATGATAAATTCACGGCAGTGTTTGTTCATCAGTTCTCTGAGCATCTGAGGGGTTTGAATCACACTGTAAATATGAGTTATGTCAGCATCTGTCTAGGGAGATTTTCTAAGCAGTCAGAAAATGCATCCACGTGGTGGCAGCATTGCCATTAGATAAAGCTCCCATCACACGCTTATTTATCCCTCAGCAGAGCAAGGAAGAACTTCAGAACTGTTTCTGTCTTTGGAGACCCGTGTAATTGAATTCTGGGATTATGGTGTCTGACAAAGAAACACGCAGCTCACTGCTGTCTAGCTCCTCTGGTTTGAAGTGGTATTTAATTCACACAGTGTTTGTTGCCCTGTCTCCTACAGTTCTGTAACGTCTGAAGGTCTTCATCGCACGATCCCAAGCAACTGTTGTTTTCCTGAAGTAATGATCCCAAGCAAGTTACTTTAGGTTGTTCTTGCAGTAGGAGCAGGTTTTGATGTTCACCTGTTTTCCATTTGTGTTTCCCTTATGACCACTGGTGAAATTCAGCTTCGTCTTGACTCTTCCCTTTTCTGAAAGCATTAAATATGTAATGCTAGCTTCCGAACTGCAGTCCTGCATTTCCTTCTCTGCTGTCTTTCTTAAAGATCGCACCTGCTCTTTTGGGATACCCGGCTCTGCTTTTCTCTTAATCTTCCCCATTTCTTTTCACCCACTGTCTCCTACACAGCTCAGACACACATTCAAGTTTTCTTCTTTATCCAGGCTTTGTGGGCAGAGCCTTTCCCTCTCTCTCCATCTCCTTCCTCCCTCCTCACTTCAGTGTTTTGTACTTAATAGGGTTTTTCCTGGAGCTGCAGACACGCACCCTTTGTCATCCTTGACCAAAGTAAATCATTTCCACGTTGCAGAGCCATTTGGTCATTGTCCTAGTACTAGGTCTGCTGCAACAACAGAAGTCAACAGCAGCACCAGGGCTATGGCAATCAGCAGTTTGCCAGGTGGTGTATACACATCTTTGTTTCCTCAGCTCCTCTTTTATTCTGTTGCTTTTTAACCACTATTGGTGTGCACTCATTTTATATTCACTGTTGCAGGTATGTTGTCCTGTGCCACAGGCATTATGAGCCAGTTGAGTAAGCCCAAGGGCCTGATGTGAAAATTGTTTGTGATTATGTAGTTAATCACACACAGCTCGTGTTTGTAAAAGGACAGTTTGTAATTTGACATTTCCTTATCCTTGTGTTTCCCCTTGCTTCCTTAACAGCCCTTTGCTGTGGTCTGGTTGTGGGTAAAATTTGATTCTGTTAGTTGCAAGTGCTTGATAGGAATGGATTCAAGCACAGTACCCCACATATTAAGTAATCCTATACACCATGTATGGGATCATGCAGCTCCATTGGGACCCCCATTCCTCTTCCAGAAGCAGTTCAACACTTGGTCCCCACACAACTGCATGCTAGATGTAAATTTCAGCTCTGTTTTCTCATGCAAGCTCAAACAATTCTCTGTGTCTGTCTCCTGGAAATTTTCTTTCGGTGGTTCTGTTGTGCACAGGCCTCGTGCCAGAAAAGGACTCGCTGATAAATATTTTGTTATGCATGCAGAAAAATGCACGCTTTGAAATTTCAGAAATGTGAAAACCCATTTTCGTCAGGCAACCCAGAGGCTCCAACACAACCTGCCAAGCGCCGAGTTCCTGTCATTTCTCTTGGAGGCAAAAGAAGGGATCCAGAAGGGGCACGAATATTTTTAGAACAGAAAAAGCACATCGCTTCCCGCCCACCCACTCCCTTCATTTTTCAGCAGTGAAACAGATATTTGCTGAAGTTGTCCAAAAACCATTACACATCCAGCTGAGGGGAAGATGTGCAGCACATTTGCAGTGTGATAGGTATAAGTCCGACACGTTTTCATGAGTTTAGAGGTGACCCTTTGGAGTGAAAGCAGTTGTCCAAGCTTAACGACATCTGTGGTTTAGAGCATGACTTGTTTAATTAAGTTAGCTTTATAAAATATGACAATTACTCTGGTATATGTTCAGGATTTAAAAGCAACAATTATACTAATTGAAGCAATCGCAATAAAATAGGCTCTCCCCCAAATGAAAACCCACAGTTGTTGCGTGGCATAATCCTCCCAGCCTTCATCAGAAGCGTAGGAAATCAGTAGGTTTTGTTGTGTGTTTTGGACATAATCAAAACCCTTGGTCTGCTCGACCAGGATTGAGAAGAATTAGTTCCTGAGTCAGAGTCTGTCTCCAGGCACGTCTTGGCAGCAGTCCTGTGCTGTTCAGAGTACGAGCTCTGCTGGCTGAAGCCCTCGGGTTAATTGGAGCTGCAGGGAGGACAGATGTGAAAAATAGAGCTTGGGCTGGGCCATCTGTTGGAGAGGAGATGCACGCAGAGTTCCTGACAATGCGTGGTGCTAGAGTTTGGCTTGAAGGCACGATCGACACCGCAGAACCGCTGGGCATCAGCTGTGCACCAGAAATCTCTCATTGCAAAGCACTGAGGTGGTGCTGGTGCATGGGGGAAAAAAAAAGCTTTATTGCCATTTCATGGCTTTGCGTGGCACAGAGGGAGCGGAGCAGGTGGGACAAATTCTTGTTTGCTGTCTCTTGAGTTTCACGTCCTCTCCTGTTGAAACATCATGGGGTGAAAGGGTGGGTAAAGTGACAACCGAGAGACAAGCATTTTGTGGTTTGAAATGAGGAAAAATTAGCAAGGAAGAAATAGGAGGGAGTGTATCAAGCAGTGTGAGAGGGGAAGCCACAAATGAAGTGGATGAAGAGCTCCATTAGGTTTAAGAAGATAACTGCTGAGTTGGCATGGTTCTGGCAGCCTGGAAGTGGGTTAGACTATAGGGGTGCTAATGCAGAGTGAGGGAGCTGGATAGAGTCATAGGATCATTTAGGCTGGGAAAGACCCTTAAGACCACAATTCCAGCCATCCCCAAATGCTAAGTCTGCCTCTAACCCGTGTCCCTAAGCACCACACCCACACATCTCTTAAACACTTCCAGGGATGGGAACTCCACCATCTCCCTGGGCAGCCCTTTCCAATGCCTGAGCACCCTCTCCATGAACATCCAATTGAAAACTTGTCTGTCACAACTTGAGACCATTTCCTCTCCTCCTAAGCACTGCAAAGTCTACTACAAACCAACTGCCACGAGGGAGGGAGGTCCCCATACCCTGATGCTGAGCACAGACCTTGGATGGGCTTATGGGGCCACCTCTGTTAACCAGGAGCATCCACAGAGGAGCTGGCATGTTCTTGCAGTGAGCAGCTGCTCTTGTGCATCCACGGGGTGCCAAGAAATACAGCGGGCTATTTCTGTCCATCCACTAAATGTAGCAGCTGAAAATGGGTCAGTACGTCTCGTTCAAAGGAAAAGAATTGGCGTATGGGCAAAGGGGAAGCTGTAAAAGCCTCTGAGGGTAACTGAGAGAGGCTTACCATGAACAAAAAAGGAAGACAGGATGAAAGCTCGCGGGGGATTTGCCAGATATTTCCATCCCTTCTGGGTCTAGCATTTTTGTGATTATTGCCTATTTAATGGGATGGTGTATTTTTGCCTCATCATTAACCCCAGGAAATGCTAGGTGGTGGAGCGGAGCGCAGAGAAAATGAAAGAGGAACTGGAGAGCAGAAATGCCAAAATTACGAGAGCCAGAGCGCACGAGCACTCCTGCAGTGCTTTGATTTCTGCTGCCTTATGGCTCAAAATGCTTTTACAAAGGGATTTCCTGCATGCTTTGAAACACGTGATGAGGGCTTCTGCTGAAGTTTTGAGATGCAATTCCCTGAAGTTTATTTTGCACACTGTGCTGGGTGCGTGGAGGGGCTGGTGATGGCTGTGCGGTGCACGGAGGCAGTTGCAAGCTCCAAAGACAAGGTGTTTTTTCCACTGTCAGGAGTTGGTTGCCTTCTCTGGAACACCTGATATCCTTCAGGCAGCATCTGCTTGCCAGAGAGTGCTTGCTTCTGTGTGAGGGGCCAACTTGTGCTGCCCAAATTCAGCATCTCCAAACAGCGCTTGGTTCCGACAAGTATGTTGTGTCACAAATGGGCAGTAGAAACAAAACAGAAGCCCCAGAGATCACAGAATGGCTTGGGTTGGAAGGGACCATACAGCCCATCCATTCCCAGCCCCTGCCACGGGCAGTGCTACCTCCCACTAGATCAGGTTGCCTGTGGGCCCATCTGACCTGAAAGGTATACTGGAGCTCTATGAAAAGAGGTGTAAAGACTCCAGTTTGTAAAATGCAAAATGAAATTGGATCCTGTTGACATCAGTGATGGTCTTTGCAGTGTCCTACAATGAAGCTAAGGTGTGGACTTCGTTTTGCACCTGCCCTTCTTTATTTCTACCAATAACAGAAGTGGAGATGAGGATATATACTATGGTATTTCCAGCTCAAGATGCATCGCAGTATAAGAGAACAATTCGTAATACGTGTAATCTAAAGGATTTCCAAGGGGAATTTCAGAGCAGAAACTCTGCAATTTACCATTAACTAATCCAAGGTTGTGTTTGGAAAGTAGTATTTCGGGGAGAATAATCAGTGGAGGGGTGGGGGTGGAGCATTTGAAGGACCATATTTTGATCAGTAGGTCACTTCATAATGGTTTATAACTGAAATCCTGAATAATCAGTAGTCGAGCAATCCCTGCGTAGTTTAGCAAATCCTCTCTGGTAAATATTTTTAAAATAAAGGAAGAAAAAAATCCAAAAATGACTTTGTATACCAAGCTAATACCTTCAATAGGGCCCTAAACCAACATTGGCCCTACAGAGATTATTTTTCATGCAGGAACCAGTGTTAGGTTTTTTGCTCGTTGTCCTTATGACTTGCTAAGTTACAGAAAGAAAAATTATTCAGCAGTGAGAGCTGAGCATTAAACCAGCGATCTCATCGCTCCTTTTCTTTCCTCTTTCAGTGCATTCGTGGAAGAAAAGCAACTCTAGAAGAACTGCAGACAGTTCACTCGGAAGCTCATACGCTGCTGTACGGCACAAACCCTCTGAACAGACAGAAACTGGACAGCAAGAAACTTCTAGGTATCGTTCACTGTGGGGTGGGGTCCCCTTCCTGATCCCCAGCATTCACACTGCCCCAGTTCTGGCCATCCCTTAGTCCTGCTGGTGTTCACTTGGTGCTCCCACCAGCCTTAGCTATGGGCAGTTCCCAGGGTGATTCTTCCCCCACTGCTTTCAACGTCTCTCAACATCACAAGAGTGATGCATCTTCTGTTCTTTGGGTAGATCCCTAAACCTTAGCTAGCTACATTGAATGGATGTCTTCAAAACGTGAAAACAACCTCTGTGAGGAGAAAAGATGACTTAAGAGTCTATCATATCTTTGCACAGCCTGCTCTGCCTGTTTGAAGGGTCTCCTTTGCCTGATAGGAACCGGAATAGTCCGCTTTAAGGACCTGGATCTGCAGCACCAACCAGCTGCACAGACATCAACAAATAGATGTCAGGGCTGTATGGATAATCCACAAGAAAGATGCAGGGGCCTCTTAGATAGTCCTACATTTGTTTAATTTTGAGCAAGACTGTTTATTCCCTTGACTGGGGACTGGATCTTTCTGAAATGCTGCTTCTGCTATGGAGTGTAGACTTCTTCCTTGCAGGCTGTCTAGAGGATGGTTGTTCAGATAGCCATTTCCAACCAGAGCAACCAATACACAAAGATTTTGGCACCTTACGATCGTGGAGCATCTTATCCTCCCTTTGTTTTTTCCTCTTCACAGCAAGAGGTAATAAGCTGGAGGGGAAGTTTGGGAAGTTCTGGTGTGGGGATCAGCAAAAAGGCAGTTCTGGAATCTAGAAGTTTACAATGTTTATTTTGGGATTAGCTTCACTTTGAATGATATAAAAAGAGGATTAACTTGATGACCTGCACATTGCAGTAGTCATAGCAGAAGAGCTGGAAAGGTTTTTGCAACATATTCAGTATGTACATTAGATCCCCGAAGAGGAAAGCTATTAGGCAGTTGTTTAAACATGTAATTAGCACTGTATTTATAGCTAAGTTACCATCTCTTTAGAAGTCAGAGAAATGAAAAATAGACATCTCTGGCTGAGTGATAGTGCAATTAGTATATACAGTTTAAGAAATTTATGATGTCATATCCTTGGTTGTGTAAAAGTCTTGCTGTGCGTAAGGCGTATCCATCAGCCCAGAGAAACAGGGTGTAAATCTCACCTGTAAATCTAAGAGGGCTCCTCATTTGCACTTGCATCACCTTCACTCTGACTGGTCTGACTTCACTGGGCTGTAGTGATGAAGCAGAGCTGAAGATGATTACCTTTCCCCATGGATTCCTCATGGTGGGATGCGAGCAGTCCTTCAGCACTGTTGGCTTCACCAGCCTGGATCAGTGGGGTTGATACCCTGACTGATGCTGGAGGAAGCTGTGGGTCACCCTAACTCCACTCCAGAAGCAGCTTAAAGTTAGACATTTGATACCCCTTGCAAGATGTAGATACGTTTTTAGAGTGGGCTGAGGTAACACTATAGCTGTTTCCTTCTCATTCAAATGTCACATCCTCTCAAAATATTTTATCATTCCAGTTCAACTCTCGGCACAACCTATATCTGTAGTTCCACAGGTGTATTTGTGGAAGGAAAGTTTATTTAGTTAGCACCACGTTTTGGGGTTCCCCTATTTCAGCTGAAACAGACCTGTTTAGAGAACCTGCTGGAGGACAAATTCTACCCTTGAGTACTTCAGTAGGTTTGCTGAGCACCCCACGTGTCTTTCAGTTACACATTTTAAAAAGATCTCAAGAAATTAACTTTCCTCTAGTGAACGAAAATAGTTCCAACACCTGAGGGCATTCCAGTACAAAGGGTTGCATGCTTATGTGTAATTTTGCAAAGAGCATTAAGTTGTCAGTGGGCTGTACTCCTGATAAATCAATTCCAAGAATAACCTATTTGTGGGTGAGACCAGTTTGGCTGGGGTTGCAGCTGAGGCTTGGGCCATGACCCAGCCAGCATTGCCCAGCAGCTCTTCTGTTTAGTAACTGCTTCTTCTGTTTGAGGCTGAAGATGCAGAGAGGACATTAAGAGTGTTAGTTGGAAGGGATTTCTGGTAGCTCTTAGCTGAGCTTACAGCAGGGCAGGAAAGGCAGTTATGTCCCAAAAACCAGTAGTTTCCTAACTTGGTGGCTTCCAGAGTGCTGGGCTGGAGCAGAGACGTGTTGGAAACCCTCCCTGAAAAGCCTTGGTCTCTGTATCTGTGCACAGAAGTGAACAAGCCTGTAAGCAACCCCTTCTTCAGATGTCCTCTCTTGTTGAAAGTTTAAAAGGCTATTAAACGTACAAAACAGCTTTGTGGGGTTCTTCTAAATACATCTGTGGGCTAAATGTGTGGCAGGATTGAAGTCTGAAACCAAAGCTTCGCATGAGGCTCACATATGCAAATGTTAGCTTGGTAGACCTGAGTGTCTTGACATATATATGACTATGTTGGAGTATCTGCCTCTGTATAAGCTCTTTGCCTTTGATATGTTTATGAGCAAGAAGAAGCATGAGAAATCTCAGCCTAAAAGGAAGAACTTTAAAGCTGAAAGATGAAAACATGTTTGGAGCAGAAGGAGATGTCTTCTTCCTACTTCCAGAGTCTCCCTGAGAAACAGATACGAATCACTGTCTTTGAAAAGTCCTGGCAAATGGGAGAGGTGCCTGAAGACTGGAGGATAGCCAGCATCACTCCAATCTTCAAAAAGGGCAAGACGGAGGATCTGGGGAACTACGGGCCAGTCAGCCTCACCTCCAGCCCTGGAAAGGTGATGGAACAACTTGTTCTGGACGCCATCTCCAAGCAATTGGAAGAGAAGAGGGTAATCAGGAGCAGTCAACGTAGATTCACCAAGAAGAAATCATGCTTGACCAGCGTGTTAGCCTTCTATTGATGTCGTTGCTGGCTGGGTAGATGTGTGGAGAGCAGTGGATGTTGTGTATCTTGACTTCTGCAACGTGCTTGATACCATCTCCCACAGCATCCTTGTTATGAAACGTAGAAAATGGGGGATAAGTGAGTGCACAGTGAGGTGAATTGAGAACTGGCTGTCCGGTAGAGCTCAGGTGGTGATCATCAGCAGTGCAGAGTCTCAACAAAGGCCTGTAACTAGTGGTGTTCCCCAGAGGTCAGTGCTCGGTCCTGTCTTGTTTAACATCTTCATCAAGGCCAACAGGTCAAGGGAGGTGATCCTCCCTCTCTACTCTGCCCTGGTGAGGCCACATTTAGACTACTGGGTCCAATTCTGGGTGCCTCAGTTCAGAAAAGACAGGGGTCTCCTAGAAGGAGTCCAGTGGAAGGCCACAAAGATGACTGATGGACTGAAGCAACTCTCATATGAGGAAAGGCTGAGCGACCTGAGTCTGTTCCAACTGGGGAAAAGAAGACTGAGAGGAGATCGGATTTAAAATACATAAAAGGAGTTGGGAGGCAAATGGATGAGGCCAGGCTATTCTCGGTGGTGTGCAGTGACAGGACAAGGAGTAATGGTCTAATTTTTTCAGAATTATAAGCAGATTTCAGTGCATTTGGATACTGTGGATCAGCTAATTTCTTTTACTTCTGCAGCAGTCCTGCAGTTGTTAGTCTCGCTCTTTCCTCAAGAAGTTCCCTCATTACCGGCATCCAGCACTGACAGTGAAGACCTCTTCCAACGGAGTTAGAGTCATAGAACCATTGAGGTTGGAAAAGACCTCTAGGATCATCTTGTCCAGCTCCAACCCATCCCCACCATACCCACTGACCACATCCCTCACTGCCACATCTCCACAGTTCTTGAACACCTGCAGGGATGGTGACTTCACCACCTCCCTGAGCAAGCTGTTCCAATACCTCACCACTCTTCCTGAGAAATTTTTCCTAGTGTGCAACCTGAATTTTCCCTGGTACAGCTGAGGCTCTTCTCCTGTCACCAGCCACCAGTCACATGGGAGAAGAGGCTGACCTCACTTGGGGCATTACAGGGATCTTTGCTGTGTTGTATACCAGAAGGGCAGCACAACTCCATCCCTGGAAAGATTGACACAGCCCTTGAAAGTCTCAAGATAAAGAATATGAATCCATTTATCATTTGACCCTGTGGAGCTTGGGAAGCTGTTGAACAAGCTTAAATGCAGGCAAATAAGGCTGCTTTTAATTTGCGGATAGCAATCATAAATTGTTGTCAAGAAGATAAATATTGAAATAATAGGTGGATTAGCAGTGAAAGATGTGACAGGAGGTCTAAAGCAGGATGAGCTAAGAGTTCTCATGTGGATCTAATCACAGAGTGAGTCTCCCTGTGCACTCAAATTGATAATACAGATGCACTAACTCCACTCCCAGTCAAGGGTCTGCGATGCATTTGCACTAGCATGGTCCTCAGCACCGTGTGTCTGCTTTCATGACTAATTCATGCTCAGCGAAGATGGTAGTTAGCACTAGAGGGAATTTATTCCTCCAATATTGACGTGACCCGGGCAGGAACCTGGTTCAGTGGAAAAAGAACAACTCAACCCAGTTTAACTGTTAGCTTTCATTAGTTTTAAAGAGGTATCAGTCAAATGAATCTCTGGTGCTGGACTGTAGATCTTTTATGGTGCTTGCACGTGCATATTTTCTTCTCCTGCTTGCCTGCTGTGCATAGATACACACACAAATCACGAACTAAGGGTAGCAATAAATATGAGAGTTTTCAGTGCACAGCATATGAGGCTGCTATACAAGCTGAGGATGTGATGTTACACTCAATATAGATTCAAAATTATTTCTGCAGATGGCTTTCTTCATCTCTCCCGAATTATTAATGTTGGTTTTGCTCTTTCAGTTAAAAACATGTTGTGTTTGCTCACCACCAGTTTATTTTTTGTCTAGCTTTTACGAAGCAAATGCACTCAGAAGTCTTCTAGCGCCTGTGCAGATGACTTTAGAGAGTGTTCATGATTTACACCCTCTTTCAGTTGAAAGTGGTTGAAGTGTTCACCTTAGGCATGCTGGGCAGTTGTCGGTAGCATCTCAATCATTTATAGTCAGTGTGATTGCCTGAAGTGTGGAGCAGCGCAGAACCGTTACGTAAAAATGGGTAATTTATAGGAGGCTTTTATGTCAGAGAGGCTTTTGAGCGTGTCCAAGTGTGTATATTGTTTGTGTGCACATTGTAATATAACAGGGTTGGCTGCGTGTCTTCTAAAAATTGCAAGAAAACTGTGGTCTGTTACTGTGTTCAGAAAGATTTCAGCATGGCCATAAAATTGGACCAAAATCTGGTGAACTTTGACTTTTTGACTTACTGGATATGTATGTTTTTTTTCCTACAGGTTCTCTAACGTCGATGTTTGTCAGGCTTCCTTGTGGTGGTGTCGGGGTGAGTGCTCTCTTTAATGTGTAAATAATGTCCTGTTTGTTCTCTGAGTCCCATTGGTAACAAAAATCGATGCTTTGCATTCCATCAAGTGGGTAATTGCTACCAGATGCTCTCTATAAACAGGGTCTGCCGGGGGTGTGGGTTTGCAGTGACAGCCTCACGTGCCTTTCTTCAAAAGCAGTGTGATGATTTGAAACTGTTCGGAGCGCTGAAGCGTGGGTGACATTCGTAGGCATGTTTCGTCTCTGGCTTTTGGGATGAGAAACCTCATTTCCCAGGCAGTGATGTTTAATGGCTGAGAGGTTACTGAATTTTAAAGCCACCTTCGAATCCAAAAGTGCACCTCAGCTGCACAGAAAGCAAAGATGTGCTGCTTGTGCTGCGTAGGTGTTTCATCTTCGGTGTTTGTGCTTCAGAGCTGCCTGTCCCATAGTGCAGGTGGAAGATTAATTAACAAAACAGTGATGCTGAAGGATGGTGTTTGGAGAAGCTTCAGCAAATAGTGAGTTATTTGCATCTGGACTGTGTTACTGTCCTAGAGTGATTGGTCTCACAGATTACAAAGGGTAAAATTGCAGCCGTCGGTATTTGGCATCTTTCATTTTTTTTGAGGCTGAATTCTGAAAGAAGTGACTGAAATATCTGTCCATCCGTCACGGAGCAGCTGAACATGAGTTTTCCTCTGTCAAGGTTTCATACAGTTCCCAGAAGACTGGAAAAAAAAAATAGGAATACCACTCCAGTGCCTCGTGCTGACGGTTTGGGTCGGGTGTGTTGTTTGGAGCTTGAAAACTTGCAAGTTTTCCTTTCAACTCAGACTTTCCACTCCAAGGTCTCTGTGCAGGGTGACACTGGAGAAACTCTCGGAGAACAGGAAGGGAAAAGAATGAGAAGAGACAATAAAAGGCGCTGTGTTTGAAAATTCACAGTGGTAGTTCTTATGCATAATTGTAGCTCGTGAGGTTGAGTTTGGAGGTCTGGATTCTGTTATGGAAATGAAACAAAATTGTTTTCTTCCTGAGTCTTTGCAAAATCACTGCTTTGAAAATTATCCCGTCAGAGAAAAAAAAAAGAAGAAGAATCGGCGTTTATTCATACCGCCACAACTGAGCGCTCGTAGAGATATTTTATTTTGTATTGTAAATATGCTGCAGTCTCCTAATTCATGACAAATTTTTGGCTGGAGTTGAAAAGGTTTGCATTTACCCTGCCCTGCAGTCAGGCATGCCATTCAAAGCAAAAATTATCATTTGCAAATGAAGACTGAATGGTAACAAGTAGAGACAGTGCCTGAGCCTAACGTGGTCCCAGAAGTCTTGCATTAAGTCCTAAACCAGGGCAGGAAACACCACGGCACTGATACCCTGACGATAAAGACAGTACTCTCTGCTCTGTGGTCTCCACTGAGCCTTAAATAAGAAATAAAACAGCTTTTCTGCAGCGTTTCAGTCATCCCGACAGATGCTTTCATGTTTTGTAGGAAAAGCTTTTGTGTAACTACTAATTTACTAGTCATCAACAACACGCTTGTCAGATTTTTCATGGAAAAAAAAGTTGTGGTTGTTTTGCTCGGTTCTCCTTCCCCTAGCTCTATTGGAAGGCAGCACGAGCTCTTTGTGTGCCTCTGCTTGCAGGAGAACAGATCTCTCACTGCTTTTCAGATGCATTTCTGATTAGTGTACGCACTGCAGCTATGCATCTGCAGGGAAAATGAGGCCATAGCACACAGTGATGGGCTGCAGCATGCTGAGCACGACACACTCGGGAGGATTGAAGTGGTGACCACCTCCTTTCGGGTAGAAGATCTGCATGCAGATGGCACAAGCTCCTTTCAATCCCGTTTTCTGCTGTCCTTCAAAGCGTGAGATTTGTCAGGGAAGCTGGCTTAGCAATGTTGAGTGTTTGTTGAAGAAATACAGGGAAAACTGTAGTCTTTGTTAGCATGCCAGTTCTGTCAGACGAGTCGCTCTTGGTTTGATTTGCTATGGGAAAACGTTGGAAGAAGCCCTACAGTGGGATTTTAGCTGGGCCACAGAGCATGCCTTTCAGTAGCAGATGAAAAACAAGTCATTTTCTGCATCAAAGGGGATGTTGAGACATTTCTGAGACACATCTGTATGGGAACTGTTGAATCACGGCCTGAACCACTGACGGATCACCTGAGGTGAGCACTGAGTCAGCGGCAGGAGCACAGGTGAAGGCAGTGCACCTGTGTGACCAGAAGCCAGACCCCATTTAAGGGCTGACCACCACTGGGGAAGGGTCTCTTGTTGGAGATCCCTCCTGTGTGAGCCTCAACTGTCAGTGACAGGTGAGCTCTTCCTAATTTACCATCTGGATAAGCCATACAAAAATATACTGTCCACCTTTTTTTATTTTGTGTGGGTACTATTCTTTCAGGGTATTCACCCTCCAGCACCTAATATCTATTGAAGAAATAAAATAACTTTAAAACATTAGAGCCTAGGGTGACTTATCAGTTGCGAAGAATTTCAGTGAGAGGGGAAGTATGATGCAAGTCTGAGAGGTTTCAGCATGTGAAGACTGCTGAGAGATCGGGTGCTTGTTATGTACAATTAAACAATCTTAAATTGATTTAGGAAGAGAGCTTGGGGGTTCTGCTGCTGTTGGCTGGCTGCAGGGTGGTCGTGTGGCACCGCTGACGATCAAGGAGCATCAGAGCCGTATTGAAGCTCTCCTTTGTTCAGGATCTCCAGGTTGGCATAACATGACTTGTTGCACAGTCATCGTTTTGTCTTTTACTCCCAAGCTGAGGAGGTTGCAGAGAGGCAGCCCTGGCAGTGTCAGAAGGTGCGGGCTCCAATCGCCTTGCGCTGGTTTTACTGGTGAAGGAACATCGGGCACACATCAGGGATGATCCGAGCACCTGGGAGACATCTGGTTTGTAGCCCAGAGCTGAAGGAGAAGGGATTTATTTCAGCAGAAGGGTAGTTTTCTCTGACTGTCACTTAATAAGTGCAGCGTGGTGAATAATTCATAAGTCACCAAGGCAGTAGACGGCTTTCCAGCTGGCTGACTGCTTCATAAGGAGGATTTGATCCGGAGAACTCAATGCTGTCCTGGCAAATGCTTGCCAGGGGGCTAACGTGATCCATAAAGAAAAAAAGAAAGCTTTAAAAAATCAGGCTCCTGTAGAATAAGTTGGGAGTGGTCCTCTTCTGGATGCATCACTGATAGGAAGATAGAAAGCAGCTGTCATAATTAGCCCTACTCGTACTCTGAAGTGCTGGGGAGCAAAGGATTGGTCTGTAAGCAAATGTGATTTGGTGGTGATGGTGTGAAATTTATTCAGGGTCACGAAGACAAAGGCTGACTGCAGAGAAATGTCCATGTCGTCATGATAACACGAAGCTAAATAGTAAAGTAGTGCACAAAATGCAGTGTTGCTGGATGCAGAATAACGCCTGTGGGCGTGAGGGAGCAGACCTGGAGCAAGTGAAAGCTGGTTCTTGTAATTCAGGATGGGAGCTGGGGGTGTCAGATGGTATTATGGGATGGAAAGCTCGAAGCCAAGTCCTTTTTCTGCAGGCAGGCATGCAGCTCTCTTCCATAGGGGATGTCACGTAGGTTAAAAGAATAAATGGGCCTGAAAGATGATGTAGAACAGTGCTGGGAGGCAGAGCCCACGAAAGCTGTTATATCTGCAGTGGCTTGTGCCCCAGTGATGTGGCAGTGCTGTTTTGCCTTGTCACCTCCTCATTAGGGCTCTGGCTTCATGTTCTGCTTTAAATGATGAGGGAAGCTAGTTCTTTGTGCTAGCACAAATGTCACAACAGGAATTTTTTTTTTTTTGAAGGAGCAAGAAAAGGTTTAGGGCAAATCAGTTCACTGCATAACGCCTTTTGATCTCCCCTCTAAAACGAAGTCACAAGATCAGCAAGGAAGGTTTCTTCTCTTATGGTTGGGAACTCTCGGTTCTTTTCATCGTGGGTTTGTTTAAGATGAGGAAGCCCTCACATCGTCATGGCTCACACTAACAAACCTCCCCACCTGCATAGCAGAGGAGGAAGAAACCACAGAGCCACTTGTATCAACAGATGTGAGCTGTGATTTAAACAACAGTCATTTCTTCCCACTGATCTTTAGCAACATCTGCAGGAGCAGTATTTTTACTTAGCACCATTACCTTCACTTCTCCACGGCACACACACTTTTCTTAATCTAGGGCTTACATGCACAGTGTTACATAATCCAGGATAATTAGAAGAAGATTTTAGTGAAACGCTTTGAGAACCCATAAAATATTTCCTGTGTATTTGCATCCAAATACTTCAAGACACTCAAAGACTTGATACTGTGCTAACTAGTCCTTTTTTATTTTTCTGAGTGTGTGTATAATGCTTATTTTCACTCTGTTCACAGTCTTAAGAAACGATCTAGTGACTCTTCCTGGTGTTTGATCTCGTCCAGAATTTGTTCTCCTATTTTTTGATTGCAGGGTCTTGTTTAGAGTGTAAGAACTCTTTACCCATGCAGGTGTACAGCGTGCAGCAGAGCAGAGACAAAAGAAATAACATTCCATGAAATATGAATGAGAGGAAACTTAATAGCGAGTCTTAGAAGAAAAAAATATGTGAGTGGTGATTTAACCAGCTCCTTTAGAGGAGATGTGAGAAGGCAAAGACAGCTCCCTGGCTGGGTGAATGCTGAGTGCTGCTGTCACCTAAATGTGAGGATGAGCTGTGATGATAGGGAAGCAGAACTCCTTTGTTTCCCTTTGCTTTGCAGTCCCTTGTCCCTCTCTGTCCCTATATTTTGCTTGCTCTAATGAAACCTTTTTTCAAGATCCTCCTCGTTTTGTTTCGAAATAGCTGCCTAGCAGTACATAATTTAGTACACGGTGTGAGTAGGAAGCTCGTGTTTATATTCTTAAAGATTTCATATTTATTAAGGAAGGAAAAGTTCTTTCGTGTTTTGCTCAGAGACATCTTAGAAATTCCTCTTAAAAAAAAGCCTCCATCGAACTGAGCTTCCCTCATCATTTCCTAATAATTGTGCGTGCTGCAAAGGCTTTAGAGCCTGCAGCAGGTCCCAGGAGCTGAATTCCCTCTCCCCATGTCCGAAGATCCTCAGCCCCCCTAAAAGTCCATGAAGTAGGATCAGCAGCTCCTCTGTCTTTAATATTGCTCTCAAGGAAACAAGCGTGCTTATCCACTGCTCATCCAGCAGATGTGGAAGGCTCGGTATCTCTGACGCAGTTGAATCCTCCAGTTTGGGAGAGAAAAAGAGAAATATACACTCTTAAGATCAACAAAAGGCAAGAAATATGCTTCCTCTCTCTGTAAAGTCCTTCCAGATGGTAAGGCTTGATGTGCTGTCCCAGCAACAACTCCTGTGATGGCAGCTACATCAAAGGGCTTGTCGACAGGGAAAGCCAAATAGCGTCTCCCTGTAATGAACTTCAGAATTTAGGAATGATGAAGGGGTCAACAGCAGCCTGAGCACCAAACAGCAGCAGCTTCAGAGCCAGAGAGCAGCCCAGCTCAGGGCCACATTAATAACATTTTCCACCATGGCAGAGCCTACGCCCCTCTGCTGCAGAGCGCTGATGACTTCAGTGGGACCGTTCAAACACTTCCAGTGTAACATGATGAAGTGCTGCCTTGGATTAGGGCCCAGCGATCTCCAGACATCCTTTCTGGGAAGGTGGCTGGGTGTTAAATCCTTATCGTGGAGATGTGTGCACGTGGGACAAGGCAGTGCCAAGCCTGGCTCTCCTGATCCAGTCATTCTCCCACTACGTAGCTGGGCATGGCAGAGTCCTTGAGGCTGGCTCCTAAGCCTCTTTCTATTGCTGTCCTGCAGCATTTTCTTTCAAGACCAGGATAGATGGGTTAGATTTGCCCATTCCAGCCTGCATGGCATAGCTGTGTCCCTTGAGTGAAGCCTGAAGTTGAGGAAAATGAGGCCACCGTGGAGTGGCCCTTATGCAGTCGAAGTGAAGCAGAAGAGCCCTACCAACCTCGTCCTTCCCCAGGATACCAAGGACTGAAATTAACATCGCCAGCACCGAGGCTCTCATTTTCTTTGTGAAAATCAAATCAGTATTCTCTGTTGCTTAGGTTAGGTGTGTCTGCCACCTGCAGACAGCATCTTCTGCAGCATGCTTGTGACTCCTAGCAGCATTGCATAGAACTCAAGCCCCATAGTACTTCTTTTCCCGTGTTTCTGCCCAAACTTATGAACTCAGGGGGGCCCTGGCCCTGTTACTGGCTAACTGCAGCTTCAGAAGTGTCTTCAGAACAGCTGGTGCCAGAAAGCATTCCCAGTAACAGCCTGGAACGATTTCCACTGCCTTCAGCACATCCATGAAGGAGGTGGCTCAGTGTCGTGTGGGGTGACTTGCATCTCCCTGCAACTCAGTAAGCAGGTTGGCTGCCAGACAAAGCAAATAATCCATTTCTCCCATTCTCCTCCTCCATTGTTTCTGTAAATGCACTCAACGCATCGCAGTATGTGAAAAATAGCTGGTGATCCTTCACATTGAGAAATGTTGCATTTATCCTGTGACGGACAGTAGGACTGTACAGCAGAGCTTTCCTGACATGGGATAGTCCCAGCAGTGTGGATTTCACAAGGGCTGGGGCTGGCAGGAAGAAAGCAAGCTCTGCTTTCATCGCAGCCTGCAAACAGGCTGGGGTGCTGGGGAGGAGATCCAGAGCAGGCCCCACACCGCCTGTCCCCCCACAGCCTCCAGCTGGATTGCAGCAAAAGCTGAGCAGACATCTCAGCATCTGTCTTCAAACCCATCCTGTCTTTGTGCAGTTGGTGGGGTGGACGTGGTAAAAGCCAGCGTTCCCTGCTTTTTTGTTTCAGTTAAGGCAGGGTCTCGTAGCCTGACTGCACGGTGGGTGCCTGAAGGGTGCCGTGCCTTTGGCCTGTTGGCACATCTTCTGGGGGAAAAGAGAGGATGCTGGCACTGTCAGATATTCAGCACTGAGGGAAATATCTGTAGTCAGCACCTAGATGCTGAAGGCCTGCTGTTAGCTTTGATGAGACACGAGAGGTTGGTGACAGCATAACCTTACCCGGCAACTGCTGGCAGGCCTGGGCTAGGCAGGCATTGTTAAAATGTCCATTATTAAGCATCCCTCCCGTGGTGCCTGTCTTTTAATAGGGATACTGAATGATTGTGTAAACCTCTTTTTTCATCTGGTTTCTGTTTCCTCCAGCAGTTGAGAGGAAATACTGTTGTGGTGGTAGAAGTGCTGGTAGGAGACACCTGCAAAATGTGGCGCTGAATTTCCTGCTCTGCTATGTTACTGACCCTGCAGCATCTCAGGAGTGCCCTTCATTGGAGCAGCTATTGGTGTTGTCACCTTTAGGTGACGGCGATCCTAGTATTGCTGAGATCACTTCTGCCAATTCCCACATTTAAGGAACTCAGATAACTCCTTATCAGACATGGGTCTCTGTTTCCTGGCTATCCTCACTAACCATGGTTCCTGTGTGTCTCACTTAGGTTGACAGTGACACGATCTGGAATGAAGTTCACTCATCTGGTGCTGCTCGCCTGGCTGTGGGCTGCGTCATTGAGCTTGTTTTCAAAGTGGCCACAGGAGAACTGAAGGTTGGTATGACAATAAGCAACACTTCACTTCGAAACGGGCTGTGTACGGGAACAGCAGGGCTCAGCTCATGGCTGTGTTGTGCAGGAGATCCAACAAGCTTCATTTTAATGGCACCATCTGGCTTTGGTCATAAAAATCTTTGAGGATATCAGCAAGTGATCAGCAGACTCCTGGTGAGTGTTCTTACACGCTGATTAAAAGGAAGAAAGAAACCAGAACAGCAAGCAAAATCCCTGTTCCAGTGTTATCTGAGGGTCTTGCTGCTGGCTTCAGCTGGGCCAGTGACCTCATGCAGAATTTATCTTTTTTTTCCTGAGTGGAAGGAAATGCTGTACCAGCCAGTTTCCCTAAAATCCACGTGGATTTCTTCCCCTCCAGAGCAAGGGAGTACATCATCCGCCGCTATGCAAGAACCATTGAGGACAGCTACATAATTGCAAGGCACAATTAGTGCTGCTGGCTGCATGCATCCATCCTTGTGAGGTGAACCTTCCTACCTGTCTCATTTCTTCCTTTTTTTTTTGTGTGTAGAATGGATTTGCTGTTGTTCGGCCTCCGGGTCACCATGCAGAAGAAAGCACACCCATGTAAGTACACGTATGTGCTCTTGTGTTCTTGCTTCAGTGTTTGCCTATTGTGTGATCTACTGCCTGAGATATCAGGGACTGTTCATTAGTTTACTGTTGCAGAATTTCTTGCCTATTAATAGGCACAACAGTATCATATTCAAAGCTCCCAGTAATTCCTTTGAACAGGGCAAATTCCTGCTTTGTGCTTTCAGGTGGGTAATTCTTAGCAAGAGTCGACATAACAGTCATGCCCTGGAATAACAGTGCTGCTTTTATTTACTCCTGTGAGTTGTTTTAAGCTCAATGTTAATGGCTCACATGGTGTGAGGAAGGCAAGAATACTATTAATGGCAGTATAACAACCATAATTGTGTCCTGAGGTCACAACACTGACTGAGGAAAGGAGCAGAGCAGGAAGACTTCACAAAGCAAAAGCTGAAGTCAGGCAGCTTAGATGTGTTTTCAACAGCAGGGTTTGTATTAGGGTTTTCACCAGAGATCCCATGCATCCATTAGGATCTCATGCATGCATTGTGTGGGACATGTGTACCGGGCTTACTGTGCTGAACATTCACGCGTGGAGTTTCTGTGTTTCAGCACTGAGTTCTGGGGCCTCTACAAGAATGTCTGCTCACCTCCAGCTGGTGGCCTCTCAGCTGCTGCCTCTTCTTTCTCCTCCTTGTGCTGTCCTCCTTGTCCTCATCTCTTGCATGCGAGTGCTGGGGATCTGGGGGGCCCTCGTGGGCAGCCGGCCCCCATCAGCACCTCACTGCAGTGGGTTTGGGAAGGCATTTCCTGACAGATCACAGGGCACATGCTGCTGCGTGGCTATTCCGTGTTTCTACAGAGGAAAGCAAAGTGAAAGAAGAAGAAATGTCTTCCTACTGTCTCGGATAGCACTGGGAGCAAGGAGACCTATATTTAACACCTCTGCTTTTCCTCTTTTCTATTCCTTCTCATCACCTCCAGGGGCTTCTGCTATTTTAATTCCGTGGCAATTGCAGCCAAGCTGCTCCAGCAGAGACTGAACGTTAGCAAAATCCTCATAGTGGACTGGGTGAGTAAACACTGCTTCTTACCATCAGGAGAGCAGGTGGAAAGTTTTCGTGGGGTTTTCTCTGAGTTTCATAGGAGACCAACCCAGGCTCTGTAAGTCAGTGAAAAAAATGTTGTCTGTGGTCTGTAAGCCAAAATTCGTTTGCTTGGTACTTTAAAAAAAAAAAAAAGTTTTAGTAAAAAGCTTAGCAAAGACTCCATAGTTTTCTGACTAGGATTGTGATTAATAAGTAGTTGCCTTCTAAAACAAGCCCATAACACAGTCTGAAGGATGAGTAACTGCAATCTGTGCTGTTTTGGCTGGCTTATTTCGTAAGCTTTTTGGTCTCAACTGCTAGAATCCATCCCAGCTTGCTTTCTGAGGTGTGAGGACTGGTTCCTGAGAGGGATGGGCTGTCCAGCACAGCTTTACTGTTGGTCTCAGTGTACTGCCTCTGGGCCAGGCAATCCTCTGTGCGTGTGGGCAGGCACTGAGAAGTGTTCTCCACGTTGGATCAGGACACTGAAATACTCTGAGAGCTTGCTTGGGATTTTGCTGCGGTGACGTGTCGATTTAAAAATGTGGCAGATACATTTTATTGATTTAAAAATGTTTTTACTTGGCTGTGAAGATATCTGAGTCCCAGGATGTCAGCCAAGAGTTTTGCTTAGATTGCAACAAATGTCCCATAGGCAAAACCCACAAGTTAAAACGGATGTGTTTGCCTTTTTTGCCTCACTGGATGGACATCCTTCTCCTCACTTCCCACCGACTATTTTTAATGTCAGGAGTGTTTTGCAAACCCATCCTGCTACGGGCTGCATTTCTGCACTAAGTAGCACTGCAGGAGGGGGTTGTGGCAGTGGGTTTGTGTCACTTAACATCACTGAGCTAGGCCCGATGGTTTTGCAGGGCACTTGTCAGTGCTTGCCCTGCAGATTGATTAAAGGTGCAAATCTGGGGGAAACTACTACCACCTTTCTATGCCCAGCATTTTGTAGGATTAGTTATGAATGTGGTTCTCTAACCCAGCTAAATTGATCCTCTCCTCAGTTTTGGTAAGTGCTTGAAATTGTGCTTACTCCCATTTATTTCATGTGTTAAATGAGAAGTGTGGTCAGCAGCCAGCTGTGCACAGCAGGTTACTCTTGTTCGCAATGAACTCCTTCAGTTAGCTCAGAGAAGCACAGAAAATGAAGCTCAACACCAGAGGAAACCCCTCCAAATCCCAGGTTGATGGTTTTAAGCTCCATTTTGAATGAGATGAGATGCTAACCCCCCTCATATAATGCAATCTCTGTTCCCAAAGGATGTACACCACGGGAATGGTACTCAGCAAGCTTTCTACAATGATCCTAATGTTCTTTATATTTCACTACATCGCTATGATGATGGGAACTTCTTTCCAGGCAGTGGTGCTCCTGATGAGGTAAGAGCATGGATCTGCGTAGCACCCTCCCACGCCCAACAGGACCTTCTCAGGGTTATGATTCAGGTGACCCCAAAAATCTTGGGGCCTTCTGCCTCGGTTAGGTCTGGAGGGCAGCTTCTGCCACTGCTCCCACCCTTGTGTTTGTTGGTGTCTGATCAGTAGTGCACTGCCCGTGTTTCTGGGCTTGGTGTCTTCTTGTCCAAGTCCTCACAGCCATGGGCATCATGGGAGCTGGCAGGAGAGCTCACGCCTTGGCAAACAGGCTGAAAGGAGTGAATGCAGTTAGGCTGCCCAGTCCTGATGGGACAGCCTGTTCCAGAGCCCTTTGCCAGCTGTCCCAGACAGTGCTTTCTTCTCCAAAGGACAGGACTTTGCGTACTTTTCCTGCCTTCCCCTTAATGGATGTGAGACGTTTCATGGGCACGAGGAACAGATTGGTCCGTGACTGTGCCACCAGCACAGTGGTCAGCTTTCCTGGCACAGCCCTCAAGCCCATCTACTCTTTCTCTTGGCCCAGCAGACATGAGTCTGCTGCTGGGCCAAGGCCTTGGTGGTTCCTCAGAGACTGCTGCAGAAGAGCTGGGCAAGCAAAGGTGGCAGCCCTTTCTCCTCCAGGCTGATGCCCCTACATCCTTCCTCACCCTCCAAGCTGAAATGCAGCATGCTTCAAAAAAAAAAAAAAAATGAGGCATAGAAACAGTCACTGTTTGAAGTATATAGCCAATAAAACCTTGCCTGGCCTGTAAGGTACAGTACGTTCATTTGAGTTGTAGGTTTGTCATAAATTTGAATTTAGAATGGGTCGTGCCTAAGGAATGTTCCGTTATCATACTTCATGTGTGATTCATCAGAGGTAAATTCTGTCAAACGTGTAGTTCTGTGTTCTCTGAGGCATCCTAGATTACATCTGAAAACTCCTAGAATTCGTTCCCTGTCAATTTTATGTTTTCCAATCCAGCAGACATCAATGTTTCCATTTAGATTTCTGAAGAAACTGGAATGTAATGAGGTACTCCTTCATGACTCTGCTTGTGCACTGCTGTACAGAGAAAAAGCAGCAGCTCCTTGCAGCAGGCACTTGATTTCTGCTTGAGAATGCACAGAGGTCTGAGACCTCCTTCTTTTATTGACCCTTGAAGTTAATAGTCTAGTGATCTGGCCTACAAAATACCTCCTATTTTTAGGAAACACTAGGCTGTACATAGGAAATACTGCATCAGCTTTATATTTATCGTTCATAATATTGTTTAGAAGTGTCACTTCATACTGAAAAGCCCAAATAATACGCTGTAATTTAAATTAAAAGGTGAGAAATAATCCACCTTAGATAGATGTGTTTTTCTACCAGCACTCTCTGACGCCAAGAATGTGAAATAAAAGCTCTGCAGCTTTATCTAGCTGAGCTGTCTTGCTGTGTGTTGTCTAGCACCATTAATTTGTAGGTTTCTTCCACGTGCCAAGACCTAAACAAAACCAAGGTGTGTAGGAGAGCAGAGCCCTGTGCTGAGCTTGCAGTGCCATTGCAAGGGGACATCTGCAAATTCCCAGCCAACGAAGGCACCGAGCACAGGCTTTTAGGGTCCCAGGTGAACAGGGGAGGCATGACCTTGCCTGATGGCAGATGGGTTACTGGAAGGCTCTGATTTACTTTTAACTTCCCACCTTTCTCCATTATTTGGAGCAAACGGAAGGAGAGGTGCATTTGCAGTAGGTGCAAGGATGGGGATGCAGTTGCATTTAGCACCCACATGTCCCTCTAGCAGTGGAAATCTCTGTGAATCGTATTTTCCCCCAGCAGAGGGGGAGCTTGCTCTGATTAAAATTGCGTTGTTTTTTTTCCCTTCTTACAGCTATAGTAAGATAGAAAAGTGTACTTCTAAATAAAACTGAAAATGAATTAAGGAAAGAAACTACACGTAATGCAACATCCTAGCAAAGAGGAAAAGGAGCCACTTGATGATAAGGTGGTTCTTGGGCGAGCAGCCTGCCTATAGCTTTGTTTTCATCCTTGTTTTTGGGACTGCGTCACTCTAGAAGGAAAAATTAACGTATCTAGCGCCGAGCTATTGGATCAAAATCCATGCTCAACTGGAAGGATCATGTTACAGCAGAAAGGTGTTGCCAGAGTTGGCTGTTTCTACACATGTAATTAAGAGAACCATTTCCCATTTTCAGGTTGGCACAGGAGCAGGAGTTGGGTTCAATGTTAACATGGCCTTTACGGGTGGCCTTGATCCGCCGATGGGAGACACGGAGTACTTAACTGCTTTCAGGTAATGCCAAAGTTTTCCTCTTACAAACACATTTTTCACCTTAACTGGATTTCTCTTGTGCAGTTGTGAACTTAATCACGAGTTAAGAAATTCTGGATGGCTTGGTGGGATGCAGTCCCTCCCCTACACAAGCTCTGCTTGTGCCTGCCACCCTTCCTGAGCGTACCTAGCAAAGAGCAGTAGGCCTATTTTAATAGGCCTTATTTTTTTTTTAATTGTAGGGTGAATGGATGTAAGCAAAGCTTTGGAGTTCGTGTGTTGCTGGGATATCTTCCTTTGCGAGCAGTAAGAGCAGTGCCAAATGTAAACCTTTGTATTGGGCTGTACAAGCATATTCAAGCATGCTCCAGAAAACTGGCATTGTTTGAGTCTGCAAATAGAGCTGCCTGTTGACCTGGTTGTTTGTGTCCCAGTGCTCTTACTCTCACACGTGGTACCTGAGGATAGCAGGGAATCATTTATCTGACCCTTATTTTCCTCCTCGTGTCAGCATCATCGGAAGAGGTGTGTGAAGCAAACTGTGCATTGAATACCTCACTGCTTGAGGCAGCTGAGGGGCAGAATGCTTCGATAGGGTGGTTGTACATCACTGGTGTTTTGTGGCCTTGCTGCAAGCCTGGGGTGCGATGGATTTGTTTCTCACAGAGAATGGGAAGAGGGAGGCACTGAGATGAACTGTGGAATAGCACAATAAAATGACAAGTTATTCTGGGTGGAGGAGGTAAGCAACGCAGCAGTGAATAGAGCCCTGTTGAGACTACATTTTCTTTTCTGATGCTCTTTCCAGGAGAAGGAGCATAATTCCCCAACCTGCCGGATACACGGGCTGCATTTTTCCATGAGCCTGTCCTGTTCCAGCCCCTGTCCCCCCACATCCCTCCCCGGCTTGCATCTTTTTTTAACAATTACCAGCTGATGTGGTTTTCTGTCCTCAGACCAGATTTAGTGCGCTTCTGGCGAACACCCTGCATAAATTCAGGGGGGCACACACTTGCCAAAACATGAGATGCAAATTTCTGGCAGTAGCCAGATGGAATATCACCTTCCTGGGATAGGAGTGCGTGTGTGAAATCTGGGAGCGTTATTTCTGTCCTTCATATACCGAACAGAAAGAGCTTTAACCCTCCAGCATGCCATTAAAAAGCCTTCAAAGAATGTATACGACTTAAAATAACATCTAGTCAAATAACTGCCATTTGTCTTGATGTTTTCTTCGTGGTACAGGAAAGCAGCACTTTCCTCCAGAGCGGAGTTCTGTTTATGCCAGCAGTCAACAAGACTGATCTCTGCGTTATAAAGAGAACCTGTAGCTGGCAACTGAGTGACATACTTGCTATTAAATATTAATTGAGTTTCAAGGCTCCTGGAAAATTGTTCAGCACAGTCTACAGCTCAAGACTTTGCCAGCCATTCCTTAGTAGGCGCTGGTGTCTTTTTGCCCAGAGTCCACAGCTATTTGGGAAGCAGGTTTTGTAGCTAATCCCAGCCCTTATTTTTGAGTTCTGGGAAGTGAAGTGCTTCGTGACTCATCCTCATAGGTAGCACCTCCCGTAGCCTGCCTCTTGTGCACACCTTCAGTCAGTAAGTTAAATTGGAAGCTTTTTTAATCTTCTGCCAAGTTTGGTCGTGATAATACATTATCAGGTGACCTTTTCAAATCTTAACCAGCTTCTTTGAAAAACATTTTTTTTCCTGAATCTCTCTATTGATTTTAATGTAAAATAATGCTTTGAAGTTGGCAATTTATAGTCCCTCGAGAATTAGAAAGTGAAGGGAATGGGTCATATATCCTTTTTTTCTTCTTTTCTTGCGCTAGCCCCTTGAGACAATGCATGCCTTCAAGGCAGCACCTTGTTATTCCACCCCATCGAATGCCACGTTGCATTTGCCGGGGATCAAACCTAAGATGAAGAAAAGATAAGAAAATTGGCCATAATGAACTCCAGAAGCAGCAGGCATTTTCACCATGAACTTGGAAACTCACAGTGGAGAACTGAGCTTTAATTCAAACCAGTCCAAATGCCAAACTGTGAGGCTTTGAAGTCTGCAGAGGAATCAGTGGAAATCCTTTGAGCTAGGCAAAGATACTGATATACTTTTTCTTTTTCTCCCTTTTTTTTTTAAGCCTTAACTCTTCACGTGCTTGCCTGCTTTTAGAAAGTCGTCTTTCCATGTGAAAACACTGGAAGGAAAAGCGAGTGTCATGCTTTCCATTTTTTTTCTTCCCTTTTGGGATAAGCTGGTGTGTGGATTGAAGAAAAGCACACTAATGAAATAATAACTGAGATAATTGTCTTCGTAAATTAGTCCTCTGATGAATGAATGAGGAAATCCCAGTGAAACCTATCACTGAAGCAGAGCGTGGCCGTGCCCCGCATTTTGCCCCTTATTGTCTTCAGAGCTGAGTTCCCAAATCAGCACTGCAGAAAGTCAGGGTGAAATCTTGGCTGCCATGCTTGGGGGGAGCAGGGTGGAGTACCCCAATTGCCTGTTGAAGCTGAGGCTGACACAAGGGATTGGGGAGCTCACTGCTAGCTTGGCTCTCCTCCACGCTGTCCTAACTGCAGCCCTCGGCAGCATTATGTTGTAATTTAGCTGACCATTTACTGCACAAATGTTCCACGGCTGAACTCACCACCAAAGTATGTGGGCAATACAGATTATGCAGAAATGTATTAAAGTCTAATGCGTAAAATGCGGGGCATATAATTTAAAAAGTCCCTAACTCATCAAAACGTTATTGGTATTCATGGCTGTTATTCCGTAGTTATAGAAACAAACGGTTGTAAAATTCTTTTATTTTTGTTAGCTGGAGTCTTTTGTTCCCTGACTTGTTGTACAAGAAATAATGGTTGCTCCTGTGAATTCCCGTGGCATTTTCAAAGGCTGTATGGAGGCATAGCGTGCAAACCCAAGTGGGAGAGCTTCTGAAGCAAGGTGAAGGCTGTGGCTAGCTCCTTGTTGCACAACAACAACCTAGTGAAATTCATTAGTGTTAGGTACAGGAGCAAAAAATCCTTTCCTGGTGATTCTGGGAATGCGTTGTTCCATCTTATTTTTACCCACTCTGACAGTGGTCTCTCACACAATTATAATTCCACATAGGGCTCAGTTTTATTTCAAACACCCGAAGCAAAGGCAGGGCTGAGAGGTCCCTCCTTCTGCCTGGAGCGGGTCTGGGAGCCAGCTTGGTTCTAGCTGATCCATAAAACATCCCAGAAGTGACAGAAGGGGGAACCTGGTGCTGTTTTGCCTGGAGTTGTTGTTTCCACCTGGTAGATCTCATGCTCTGTGATGCCTGTTACATCCACACAACCCCTGAGCAGGGGGTAGCACCTGGTGTTGTATGGCCACCAGTAGAAAAAGAGCATTGGAGAAAATCCTCTGTAGACCTGGTTAATCTGCCTGTCATTTATTGAGCATTTCACTGGTGAATTAGCCAGTGGTAGACTAAGAATTATTCAGTCTTCTGGAAAACGATGGGAAATCGTGGGGTTTTTTTTCCCCTGAATTGTTTGAAGAGCACAATCAGCAGATTTTGCTGTTTGCAGCCATCAGTTAATGCACAGCAGTGCAGCTTAGCCATGTTCAAAGCCAAGTGGAAGGGTTTAAACAAGCAAAACAGTCTTTAAAATGTAAGAAATCCCACTGCTCGACCCTCCTATTTTAAAAAACAAATCGGTGTGGCTTGAAAAGAAGGTTCAGTGTTTCATTCCTGAGTGAATGATTTTGCAGCCCCCTTAGCTAAGAGAGACAGTTCTAGAGAAAGCTGCTCACCTTGGTAGTAACTCCAATCTGTGGGTTTCTTTTTGTACTGTGATCATCAGGAAAGAATGATAGGCTTGTTTGAAGCTTAATAATTGTTTTTCTCTTGGGAATTCAGCTTTACTGTGATGGATCTGAGCGAAAAGGGCAGTTTTCTTCTGCACACTGCAAGAATTACAATCTGAGAGGAAGAATTACATGTGCCTGAAACACTGCCTGCAAGTGACATGTCAGGAATACGTCACTCAGAAGTGGTTCTTTGGGCATTCACGCAGCAGAAAGCTCCGCACATCCCCAGTGTGGCTGCTTCTAACTATCCTCAACCAACGTGATTTACTTCCAAACAGCAGGCACTGCTTTTTCTCTCCTGAAACCTCTGCAGACAGGTTGCAGGGCTTAGGGTTTGCTCCGCCAGCAGTGTTAGCTGGGGCGATGCCGTGCGGCAGCTGAGGTTCTAGCATCTCTCACAGTATTGGAAAAAAATCTGATGATTTTAGCAGTTCTGCTTCGGTTAGAAATGAAATAGCTCAGCAGTACTTCAAAGCTCAAGGAAAAAAAAAAGAAAAAAACCCTTTGCCACGTGCACTTGCTACAAAAGTGCTGCTTTAGTCCTTTGTCAAGGAGGTGGTTTCCACTTAAGATGTCTGTGGGTTTCACTAAGTGCGTTTTGTCGACTGCAAAGCCATCAGCAGAAAAATGCACTATTTTGTCTTCCTTGCATTAATAATCTCCCCGAGGACAGCAGTATATGGTGATCAAGCCATTGGAGGAAAAAATGAAAATTCCTCTTTCAGACTCTGTCAGAATGAAAAACTTTCTCAGCTGCCCAAAAAGCTCTGCAACCTGTAACCACCAACAGAGAATTGTTTTATTTTCGTAGCAAGATCTTGTCTTTTTTTGCACAGATTTCTGTGTTTCTGTGCTCAGACAGTGGCAACCAGGAAGATAGCAGAAATGAAAGCTTGAAGGGTTTTTGTTTTTTAGGACTGCACAGACCTGGGATGGGACATGGTACACTGGGTAGCATTGTCACTGCACAGACCAGGGCTTTGCTCCCATGTTGGAAAGGACTTGGTGGGGTTGACTAACACAGAAAGTAGCTCATCGCATGGGAGCTGCTTGAGCGATCTGAGCGCTGTGCAGATCATTTTATTTGTCTGTTCTTCTGGTTTTTAGAGCATTACAGAACTGTTGCACCTAATAAGGGAGCAACTTTCCTTGTTTTCAGAGTATTCTGTAAACGCTGTCGTCTATAAAGGTGCAGTGGTCAAGCTTAAAGAGATGTGTTTTGGTATATAAATCTGCACATCAGAATACTAGCCTTGCCAGAAAAAGATGTGTGTGTGTCTCTCTCTCACGCTTATTCAGAAGATGCTCTCTTGCTTTGACTTTTTTCACTGCTGTAATTTCAGTTCTGCTGCGTTGGTGCTGGAGCTATTAGGTGAAGAAGCAATTCTCTCTCTCTGGAGAACTTTTCCTTTTTGCTTAGTCGGCATCTTGACGTGGGAAACGGGATGTTTCTCACGTGGATATTGAACAGAAATGCTGTAGGCTGAAGGGAGGCACCAGAGTGAAAAAGCATTTTGCTGAGAAACCAGAAAGGCGGACCTCTTGTCTCATTGAAGTACTGGCCCTAACAGGCAGCAGTTCGCAGATGCTAAGCAATTCCGTTTTGTTTTAGAAAAAAAAATATCAGAGGATGAGGAATATTTGCATGTTAGGGCTTCTTTTGGCCCCTTGCAGTGCCTGTGATAACCGTTCAGAGCTGCCTGCTGTCTTCTGTTTTGTTCCTTGGTGAGCTGGTTGAGCAGCAAGTTCATGGCCCCATGCACGGGGCAGTGGGCAGAGCAATGCTTGCGTGCACCTTGAGGTGCCCAGCCATTGTGAGCAAGGAGAAATGCAGCATGGAGGCAAATGGACGGCTTGGCAGGTGCTGCAAGGACTAATGGAGCAATGGGAGAGGAGCACACAGCTGTGGCTAGGAGACAGGTGCCACACACAGGTAGCTCTAAGACAGTTTTTTCAGTTGTAGAGTGTGCCACGTGCCTTCTTTGTTTTCTCCTTAGTCCCTCGGTTCCCTGAAAAGCAAGGTAGGATCACAAATGTAAAACAGAAGGTATGGCAAAGTTATTTCCGTGGTCAAAACTTGAAGCTGTTAGTGGGGAAAATAGACCTCGCTGAAAAAAATAATGAGCGCAGGACATTGACTAGAAAACTTGAGCTGTGTTTTCTGCCAGCCAAGCACTCATCTCCTAAGAAAAAAGGAAATGGACTTTGCTATTGTGGAAAAACAACACGAGGCTTCATAAGGAGTTCGTTCAGGACCAGTTAAGTGTTCCTTTGTTCAAGATCCAACGTAACATGTCTGCCATTGTTCAATTTTGTTGCAGAACCGTAGTAATGCCCATTGCCAATGAATTTGCCCCAGATGTTGTGCTGGTGTCATCTGGTTTTGACGCAGTGGAAGGCCATCCTACGCCCCTGGGAGGATATAACCTCTCTGCAAAATGTAAGTTGTGGATTAGAAAATAGAGAATACTGAAAATGGTGTGAAATCTTGGGATTAACGTACAAGGGTTGCGCTGAAAATAATGCCTCCTATTTGATGGTGTTGGCAACGGATGTTGGTGGGACAGCAGTAGAGGTTGAACCTTCCCACCAATACTCCATTACACTTGGTTGCTGCGTGACAGAATGGCACCTGACATGGAAGCGTGGATGAAGCAAAGGTGTGTCACTGAATTCCTCTACGTGGAAAAAATGGCACCCATTGACATTTATTGACGCTTCCTGAACTTCTTTCAAAGAAGAAAACTTCCTTTTCTTCTTTATGGAGATCAAACAGTGTGTGTGAGCACAGTGAGGCTTTGGGTGGTGTGTTCCAGCTATGGCACCTGTGACGTGGAAGGCGGGCCATGCTCTGGGTGGCCATCCACAGCTGGCACAAAATGAGGAAGGTCTCCATCACCTCATCCATGCACATCAGCTAACGGTGGTGACTGTTGAAAGAGTTTTTGGTTGCTGAGAATTTGCTCTGTCAGATAATGTTACTGTGCTCTGTGTGTCTGTTGAAGTTTCCGTGGAAATAAATGGGAGGCGTTACTCTCAGGGCAACCGTGTGGATATAATATTTACAGCTTTTAGCCTGTGAGGATCTATGTTCAAACCTTCCGTTTCACTGGCAAACTTCTTAGGCTTTCTGTTGTGTTTTCTACAGTTACTTTTCTTTATCCTTGTGTCAATTAAATGGGCCCATTTTGCTGTGCATTGTCATGTTCTGCAGTGCACAGGAGATGCACTCAGCTCTGGGCCAGCTTTTTTTTTTTTTTCAGGTTTATCTGTTGCTGTGTTGTTTGGGTCAACCAAGTTTTTCTTGCAAAAACAGAAAGATATTTTTTAAGAGTTTGTTTCAGTCAGGAAACTTTGCACGGTGAACTTCAGACCTTTGTAAGGTAGCTGAACCTATAAACTTTATACAAGAATAAAGTGGACTAGATTTACAAGAGAAGTTGTTTAAGATATCCAGAAACACTCTGTGATGAAAAGGTCTTGCTTACCTGTATGTTTGCTGCCCTCCACATCACGGGCTCATTTATGAATCTTTTATCTTGCTGTTAATTTGCAAAGGCACTTGCAAGAGTTACAAGACATGGCAAAACAAAAGCAGGGTGCGTGGGTGAAGGGTAGAAATGTGCTGGGATCCCTTTCGCTTGGATTTTTTCGTTTTAATTTTATTTTTGAGGGGGAGGGTTGGTTTGAGGACATGTTTTTTAAATCCTCACAGCTTGGTTCTGTTTTGTTTAAAGGGCAGAAATGTATTGTGTGTCATATGATCAAAGTCCCGGTGCCTCAGGAATTTTTACAGCGTATTATGTACGGAAAGAAACGTCTGTCAAAGACCAGTTGTCAAATATCTCCGGGGCTCCGCAGTGCCGTGATCAGAACTGAGAGCACCGACAGCAATTTCACCAGTTCCCCTTGCCCTCCTCCCCCCACGCCTTCTGCACAACTTCTCTGACTCTGCCTTTTCCTTTTCTCCTCTCACACAGCAGGGCAAAGGCGGCCTCCTTCCATCCTCCTCCTCCCCTTCCCTGCGTGGCCTCTGCCACCGCTCCGAGCCCGGGGCCTGCTGGGGGGCTATGGTACCCCTCAGTGCCTGGGGGCTGCAGGGGGCTGCAGTGCCCCTCAGTGCCTGGGATAACCTCCAGTGAGATGCTTGCTGCTGCCCAGGGGTTGTGGATCCATCCCGCACCGCTCCAGCAGGGAAGCGTGGCTGGAATTCTGAAACAAGCGTATGAAAATCAAACCTGGCTTATATTACGCGTTGAGTCCGCTCAGATCCCTTGTGGTTTTTTAATATGATGTAATTCCTTTTTATAAGTCTTTGATCCTTCGCCAGGAGCCTGATTCCAGCAACAACCTCTGCCCCTTCTCTCGCATTTCCTCTTTTCCCTCGCAGGCTTTGGGTACCTGACGAAGCAGCTGATGGGCCTGGCCGGAGGCCGCGTCGTCCTGGCCCTCGAAGGAGGCCACGACCTGACCGCCATTTGTGATGCCTCAGAAGCATGTGTTTCTGCTTTGCTGGGAAACGAGGTACAGAGAAGCAAAAAATCCTGCCATGGCCTCCTGGGGGCACGTTCCAGGTGCCACAGCCTCTGCCCCCTCGTCCCGCGGAATTTCCAGTTTGGGCATTGAGTTTGGGCTTTTCATTCTTCAAAACAGGGAATGTGCTGCACCTTTGTCCAAGTAGTTTGCACTGTGCTCCTAAGAAGGTCACTAATTAGTTTCATTTACTTCTGAAGTTAGTGTCCACACCTTCCCCCCTCTTTTCAGTCCCCCTGCCAAGTATGTGCTCCATTGTGCAGCGTGCTTGATGCCGCTTTCTTTTCTAGTTTTCACTCAACGTTTTATTTTCTACCTTCTGCACACTGTATTGAAAAAAAAACTGTTAAAGAAGTTGGCTGGAAATGACAGGGTGTTTGCTTGCAAGGTAAGAAAAAGGCAGAGAAGTTCACAAAGGCAGTTTTGATTTCTGGGAAAGTTGGGGTATTTTCCTATGGAGGCAGATTCTTCAGCTTCTTTGCCTCTTTCTGTGGTGGGATTAAAGAAAAATCAATTCAGATTTCTCTCAGCCATCCCCTTGATGTAGCCAGGCTTTAGCATCTTCTCTAGCTGGCACCATTTTTTTCCGGCACAGCTGATAATTGAAAGGTTCCCAGCAGTGGCATTTGACTTGTTCTGGGCTCGAGGTGTTCGTGCTCATTCACTGCAGAAATACAAGCGCAGCAATCAGTTGCCAACAGCAAAATCTCTTACTGGGGACCTTGTCAATTTGCTGGGTCTACCTCTGCATATTTGTCTGTTCGAGAAGCGTATTCATAATTTGTGCATTGTGAGTTTGAACAAATGATGTGTTTCAGTCAGGCCTCCTTTTTTGCACACATGTTCTTCACATGGAGGACAGCCACAGTCATCCCAATGGCTGAGTCTTGGATCAATGCAGAAGCCATTCTACGTAGGAAATTTGTTCCTCCCTCCAAGAAACACAAGCTTACTCAGCTGGAGCTGTGGACACAGTCCCCGTTTGTTACCTGCTCCAGTCACCCTGGTGCAGTGGGATCTGCTCAGAGCAGATGTTGAAGGTCGGTGACACACATAATAACAGCAGCACGAGGCTTGTCCTTTGGCTGGATGTGCCTGAGAAGTTCAGCTTTGTGCCGGAGAATCCATGGAAGTTGGAGGTGGCGTGGCTAGTGTGTTTGCATTTTTTTTTTAGGCTGCCTTTTTAGTTTGCCTTCAGTACCCTGTGCTAATGAGCAAGTTGCAGAAGGCTGCAGCAGATGGACATGAGGAGGCTGCTGAGATGAGCTCTGACAGTGTAGACCTCTGAAGGCAGTGGTGTCTCCTGCAAGGCAAGAAACCTTTATGCCTGTCAGTGAAGGGGGTTCCTCTCAAAGTATTCACCTGCCCTGGAGAGCACAGCCAGGCTCGCTCATCACCACCCTTTGCTGAAGAAACCCCTGTGGAGGAGCTGATGGAAGCCCTGTGCTCGGCATCTGAAGGTGCAGTAAGTAGCACAGAGAAGAGAAACCAAGCAGAATTTCACTTCTCGGTCTGTCTGTGGTGGGAGCTGACTGCAGGGACTGATGGTGTGCCCCGGGGCAGTCTTGCTGTGACTCAGTTCAGCTCGGTGCTGACTGGACTTTCGCGGGTCTGGGAAGCTGGAGCAGGGAGGTTGGATCTGCATGGAGGTGCAGATTGCCTGTGTTCCCTGACTGCCAGCCTTTTGAAGCAGTGCTTTGTCTCTTAGCATCTGAACTCTTGGTGAAGGATGACAGTGCCTGAGGAAACCTCACCAGCCAGTCCAATACATCATCAGTAAAACAGCTGGGATTCATAAAAAGCATCTGCTTCAGTCATCCAGCATCCCATCTCCAAGCATCCAGAGAGTATCCATTCCTTGTGCTTGTCCAGACAGCTCTGATAAGGCACTCAGCGTGGGTAACCTGCCCATTACACCAACAGATGAAAACTCAGGAGCGACAGCAAGCAGAGTTGGTATAACAGCACCTATGTCTCTTCATCCAGCTGTGACAGCACTGTGGTCAGCACAGACAATCCCATCAGCTCCACGCAACTAATGATGCAGCCAGCTCTAATGGCAGGATGCACTTTGAAGGAGAGGCTGAAGAAGTAACACTTGAAAGATGTCATTCCTATTGCCTCACGTAGCTCTGTGGTGCGGGCGGGTGGCTGCAATGTGGGGTGAGGATCTGCATGCAATAAAGTGCTTGATCCGAGCCACAAATGTGTTTGGGAGCGTGTAGCTCTGGGAGATCTTAGCTTGGCCATTGTCAACTGGCTGAGTGTTTTCATTTAGCAGTGTGAATATTGATCCTTAAAGGTAAAAAAAAAAAAAGAAAAAGAAAAAAAAATCTTTTGTTTTTTTAATCACTGGATCAGGGCAGCTATAAAGCTCTTTTAAATATTTAAAGATGGAGCTATTCTCACTTTTCCTAGGTGGGCTGTAAGACTGCGCAGATATCATGATAATGTTCTCTTACCCGCACATCAAAAAGCAGGAAACACTCGTTTTATCAAGGTCTTTTTATAAAGCCTTTTTAATGCAAGAAAGTCGGAGGGAACTGCTGTTTGCTTTGTCCCGCGGCCCTTTGATGGAGTTTGATATACAGCGTGCTAGGCAGCTCTGCATGCGTGCACATGGACAGCCAGCTGCGGCCGGCCACGGGTGCAGGGAAGTGTGTGCTCACTGCAGAGAGCTGGTTGTGTTACGTGAGGAAATGGTAGGAAATGAGGGGAGCAGTGCCAGTCCCCACAAGGTCTGCGTTCACCGGCGGAGATCAAAACTCCTGCTTTGGAGAAGCGTTGTGCAGAGGCGAAGCCGGCTTGTTCCCCACTGCCCAGGAAATTAAAGCCGAGCTTGAGCTTTGCAGCAGACGATTTGAATGTAAAATGAGTTAGAGCTGTGCGTACGTCTCTCCAGTTACAGATTCAGTAGGGGAGATCACTCAGTGATAATTGTGCCACTTAGGGAGCGGTGCCAGCGGGCAGGGCGGGAGGGACGTGCTACAAGATGTGCTCAGCAGCACTCACAGCACTGCAAAAGCTGTGCCATTTTTCACGCACAAGTAGCAAAGATGCATCCAGTGTCAGACACTGGACATCCTGAACGAGCAGGGAGGTGATAATAAGCAGTTGTTTCAAAGCGTTGCCTAATGCCCAGAGGTATTTTCTTCCTTTTCCGAGAGAGCGATGAGTGAGGCTGTTGTCTGTGAGTGTTATTTCAGGGGGAGTAGTGCACGGTGGAAATGATTCATCTGTGAAATAGCACACGGCTAAGCTGCCTGATGTTGTGTGCTTTCTGTCAGCATTAACCGAAAGGCACTGGGAAGCTCTTACTAAAGATTTGTCCAGGAATAGCATTCGCCTTCCCTTAATGGCATACAGAAGCTAGTCTCGGCCAGAATTATTTTTAGAGCAAAGAATGTATTAGAAGTGCAATCCGTAATTATTAAATCTGGAACGGAGCAGTTCCTAGTCCTGATGGAGCACCTATCAAATGGCTGCCATCTGGGCAGGAGAGCAGATCTCTTGGCGGGAGCTTGTCTTGGCTTTGGGCAGAAGTTGCAGTTCAACTTTGCCACGGATTTATTAACTATGAAACTGTGGCTGCTTCTTTGCTGAGGAGGATCTCTGGATGAGCTCTGATGCGTATTTTCAGACACAGTCAGCAGCTGTGAGTGTTTCTTGTTTTGGATACCCGGCTTTGTGATGAATTTGCATTCTTTGTGGAGAAGCAGGGGAGGAAAAAAAAAAGGGGTTTGGGGAGAATCGATTCAGCTGAAAGTTTGTTCTCAAGTATTGAGTTGTGAGATGTCTTGAGCTCCAGCCATCTGCCACATGTGTTAGCCAAGTAGAGCCACTCAGCTTGGACATCCTCACCTACTGAGTGGGCACCCTGCTCTGCCAGTGAGCATCAGTGCTCTACACACCATCACCCAGTCTCATTCCCTTGGAAGATAAAGTTTTCAATTATTTATATTCTGTTCTCTTAAATATAAATTGATATATCCGGGCTCCAGGTCTGGCTTCTTTCCTGAGGAGGGAGGAAGCTCTAGCTCCTGCCTGCCGTTGGAGCCATGCCTGCACAGTGTTAAAATGCTTCTGCTCTTTGCAAAGGATGGCAGGAGCCACATGGGTAAACCTTATGGTATTCTTCAGCTCTTTAGAGAAAAAAGGTGTCTAGTTATAGCTGTGTTGTTTAGGCTTTTTGTTGTTGTTGTTTCTTGGCCAGTGGAAATCGAGGCAGGTGTCATACCAACAACACAAGGTCTAGTAACTTCATGAAGGGTAGAAAGGATAGTTCAGCTTTTCAGAAGACAGACCTCTTAAAGTGAGAGAAGGCAACCCAGCTGTTTTCTGTGTACCAGAATAAAATGGGATAAGAGTCAATAAATGCACGGAAATCATTTGTTGAGAGAAGTTAAAAAGCTTCCCCTTAAAATGTTCAGTTGCTTTTATTATCCTTTCACGTTATTAATAGTGAAAACTTTGCAAAAGGCAGTCTGGAGCACTAGTGTTACAGAGACACGTTGTGAAAACAGCCAGCACTACTTGCCTTATTTTCTGGCCTCTGCAAGCAGTCTCCATCCACAGCTGCAGCATTCTGTGTGTGCAGGGGAGCGTTGGGATGGGGGAGGCTGCGTGGAGCATCACAGGAGCAGTTATGGAGTCTGTGTGTTTTGGATATTTAACTAAAGGCAGGAATCAGAGGAATAGGGTGGAGGCTTGATGCAGCAGAGCTGTTTGCTAAATCATGCTTAATGCCTGGTCTCTAGCTTGAGATAACATTTCTTCATTCTTCTTCTCTCTCTCCAGCTCGACCCACTTCCTGAAAAGGTTCTCCAGCAGAGAGCAAATGCTAATGCAGTGCATTCAATGGAGAAAGTGATTGAGATACACAGTGAGTACAGGCCATTCACCCAGCTGGTTCCCTGTTGGGCTGCCCTGTGAGGGCAGCTATTCCAATTCCTTGTCGTGGCAGCTCCCTGTTCCCTCTCAGACTGCTGTATGCCCTCACCTATTTTGGGGGTTGTCACTGGACTGAGAACCAGATTTGGGCAGCCACCAACGGGTCTTGTGCATACAGTAGTGATGCAGAGGGATGAGTCAATTCAGGAAGATGGTTTGGCTCTTAAGAGAGGACTGCATCAGTGCTGTTGTCTGCAGAGCCTGCTGCTTGGCTGGCACACGTTGAAGCTGTTAAGTGCAGAAGTTTGTGTTCAGGATGGCGAAGCAAGCAGAGAGGCAGCCTGGTCATTGAGCAGGTTGTTGTGGTCTCACTGGGGGGATCAGTATTAAAGCCAGTGCAGCAAAGCCTTTAAAATCACTGTAGAGAACAGGCTGTCCTACAGTTCAGCACGGGTGCTTATATCTTCAAAAACAAATCAAGTTATCTCTGACTAACATGAGTCTCATCCTGTATTGTTGCATTCATTAGTTAAGAATGGATAGGGATGAAGGAGCATTGCATGAAGCTGTTAATACTGTGGATTTATTTAGTTGAGATTAAAATCATTGTGGTTAGAGGTTTCCTGGGGACGTTCTTGGGGAATGGAGTGAGAAGAGTCTGAATAAGATGGGAATCCCACTGTTGTAGGTCTTGACATCTTCCCACTTCAAACAGTTGTGGTGTAGAACTGGAGGGAGGCTAGTCTCTTTATAGGAATGAAGTGGAGCTTAAAAAAGGCCGAATGATTTTCCCCCATCAAAAATGCCTGGTAACTTTAGAAATCTCAGTTCCATTTCCAGCAGTCTGAGTGCTCAGTAGTGATGTGACTCCTTAGGTCAACACGTGAGTTGTTTTTTTTCCTGTTAAACTGAGCAAAGCAAATGAGAAAAGGGGTTTTAAGTAAGAGCCTCAGCTCACCTTTCTTCTGCAGCCAAGGGAGAGGAGCTTCTTTCATTGCAAGCCAGTGATTCAGCCCTGGTTTGACATCCTACTTGTCTTTGGGGGAAAAAAACTGTTGAATTTTTGTAGGTGCTTTATTAAAGCATGTTTTCCCCTACAAAGCATCTCCCAGCCCAGGAGAGCTGTTACATCTCCATTCTCCCTGTGTGATTCCAGCCGTGGAAATCTCTTACTTCAGTCTCCCTCCTCCATTTTTAGTACTTTTTATGGAGGAGGGTTTTACCCCTTATAAAAAAGCAACACCGTGGTTGTCCCACTGCACAACTTTCTGTTGAAATATGTCCTCCTGATTGCATCCTTGCTTACATGACAAAACAAGGCAAACGTTTATTCAAAATGTAGGTCTTCAAGACACAGCAGAATTGCAGCACCATTATTACCTGGCAAGAGGTCGGAGCTTTGCCAGTCGTTGAGTGTCACTTTTGATACTGCGTAGAAAGTAGATGATTGAATTTTTCTGCATAGAGAACAGCTTCTCTCACAGCAGCTGACTTGACCATAAGGGTCAGCGATGATCTCCTGCTATATCAGAGCTCGTGATAGAGAGCTGTGAGGAGGGGACAGGAGCCCATCCCATCACTTCCCCAAGCCTGGAAGGCTCCAAGGGGTTTCCCTTGGCTTGTGCCCCAGGAGCCCCCTCTGTTTGCAGCTCTCTCCACACCCAGGATGCAGGTGGCCTAACTGCTGCCTTTCTCACCTCTCCCCAGGCAAGTACTGGCATTCACTCCAGCGCTACGCCTCCACGGTGGGCTACTCCCTGGTTGAGGCACAGAAGTGTGAGAACGAGGAGGCCGAGACAGTGACAGCCATGGCATCTCTGTCAGTAGGTGTGAAGCCAGCTGAGAAGCGGTGAGTTGCTTTCCTTCTCTTTTGACATCATGGGTGGCCTTGTGGGCAGCCTTCTGGGTTGGTCCTCGCCTTTTGCACATGCATTCACCCATCTCCTTCCTTTCATGCATTCTCTAAAGACCTGGGCTGCAAGAGAAGTGCACGTATGTGAGCCCTAAGCGTTATCTTAGTGCTGTGCACACATTGCCTGATCCCTCTGCTCCAGTCAGAGCAGAATGTGTTTTTGGACCACGAGAGGAAATAGATTTTGCTGCAGACATTTTAAAGTGAGAACACATTGTCTGAAACCCTCCTTTTTGGAGACAATTTTTAACTCTGGGTGAGCCAGCTGAGCAAAATTTCCCTGGAGGGAAGGTGATAGGAAGATAAGGTATGAGATTTAGCGCTGCAGATTATCCAGCTCCCGTGCTCAACCATCTTTTCTCTCCTCCCTCTTCCCCCCCTGCCTGGCTGTGAAATTGCTCAGACCTGATGATGAACCCATGGAAGAGGAACCTCCCCTGTAGCATTCATCTTTGAGCTGGAGTTCTCCTGTTTGTTCGTCTTCGTCTTGAAGCTCTGCCAAGAAGCTTTCTCTTGTTACTCCTGCGTCCTGTCATGGTTTTTTCCAGAATGCAGAAGGACAACCAGGTGTAAAGCAAAGCAACAGAAAAATCTCTCCATATCTATACGCGTCTACAGTATATATTTGCTGAAAAATGAAAAATGCTGGTGAAGAGCAGTAATGGACTGACACGCTGGGCACTCTTCCTCTGGTCCTCACCGGGAGTGGAGAGGGGAACGATGCCCGTGAAGTCTTTGGCAGAACTGCCAAAAAGTCAAAGTCAAAGATTCAACAACACACGTGAACTAAAACAAAGAAACCTTAATGTAAAACTGGTGCTTACAATCCGATAACCCACAATTCAGCAATCTCCGCTTGAACCACTTGTGACCCATCTTGTAGTTTCATTTCTTGGATTTTTTAAATGGCTCTTGCCTGCCTGTGAGTCAACGACACTCTTGTTGAAACCAGAACAATGTGAGATGGTGTATTTTTAATGGGGAGGGACAGGGAAAGAGGACTAGTCTTACATCTAAAGGAAGGGGAAAGAGAAGGGGGAAACAAAAGAGAGGAAACGGTAGCCCAGATGGAGTCGGCTTTATTGTCTCCAAAGCCATCTGAAGATGAGTTTGTGCCTTTTTTTTTAATTGATGGATATGGTGCAGCTGGATTTTTGAAGTTTGAGGAACAATGCCTTAAGTAAAAAAAAAAAATACAAAAAAAACACACACAAAAAAAATAGAAAGTACAGCAGTTCGTGAATATTTTTCCTCTGGTTGGGAAGCCAAGAACTGCCATCAGGAAGGAAGACTTTTTGGCTTGTGCTGGCATGATGGTGGGAAGCAGGCATCAGCTGAACGGAGCGTCTCCAAAAACTGTCTACAAGTTTGGATTTGTTTTGTTTTCTTTCATTGCTGTTTCAAAAAAAAAAAAAAGAAAAAAAAAGAAAAAAGAAAAAAAAATTAAGGTAGTTGCCAAGAAGGTGGCAAATACTGTTGGGTCTTTGAAATTCAACCATTTTTAAAATCAAATTTTCAAATGTTTTCTCTCTTCTACATTATCTAGTAATTGAACTTATCAATTTGGTTGTTGAAGCATGTATTAGACACAAATGCAGGTTTAAGACTGGAATGCTTTTTATTAAAAGCAACTAGCATGAGATATTGCTTAAATTGTTAGGTATAAATATATATATGTGTATAATGTATATTCCAAATGTATTCCAAGCTTAGAAACCGGATTCCTATGAATTATTGATAAAATATTTATAATGCATTTATAGAAAAATATATGTAATAAATGCATACTATAACAGTAGCCATTGAAAGTTCCCTAGGGACGGATTTGTGAATTGGAAAGTCGAGGTGCTTTTGGAAAAGGATCCAGGTTGAAACTTGAGGACTTTCAGACGACAGGTTGGGAAGTTTTCAGATTGCCAACACGTTAGCCACTGGGCAACTACCCTAAACATTTGTATTTTAATTTAAGGTTTTTAGTTGTGATCCTTTTCTAAAAAAAAAATAGAAAAAAAAATGAGTTTTTTATAGCAAAGACTATGAATTTGCTGTTGGTTTTTATATCGATATTTCACGAAACCCTACAGAAGCCTTGTTTGTGTGAATCTGACATTTGTTTTCTATTTGGCAGGTTTTGTTTCCAAATGGCAATAGTGTCTAAACCTTCCCCCCCCCCATTTTTTTTCTCGCTTGTACATTATTTTCCTTTCTTTTTCTTTTTTTTTTTGTCATTTTCTTTTCTTTTCTTTTCCTCCCCCCCCACCCCCTTCAGGTCTTTTGTACAGTGAGCAGCTTTCTGCAGGCATAAGGAATTGTTGCAGATTGTCAGAGTTTATTTTTGGAAGGCGTGGGTTTTACCGAGGAGGAGGGAATGCAATGAGCTCTTTTGTATAATACCGCCGGCTGTATATTTCCTCAGTTCTGTTATAGTAGCTCTGTAAAGAAAATAAGGAGTTTTCTTACCTTCAACATAGTAGTATTACAATGGGTGACGTATTTATCCTCCATGTGGATTGTAGCGAGGATTCCACGCGGCTTCAGTAGCTACCATACGGAGGGCTTGTCAGACACTCGTGGGACAACTGGCATCTTCTCTCTCATGCACACAGACACGCACTCACACACCCCACGTCCTCTTCCTCTCTCCTTTCTGAAGAAGTTGCAGAACTCGAGCTGCCTGAAGAACTGTTTCCTGGATGATTTCTCCAAGCCGAGCTGGAACGCGGCCCCGGGAGCAGCCCCTCATCCGTGGCTCAAGGAGGAGAGGCGAGCAGCTCAGAGGAGACCAGATTGACAAGCATACCTTCTTGCAGCAGCGTAGGATAGCACAGATCCCTTGTCCGAACATCCAAGGGTAGATTTTTTTTCTTTTATTCTGTTCTTAGGAGAACCAACGGGGTCATTTCTAGTAACTTCTTTTCCAGTTCTTGAAGGGGCCGTTTTCATTCCATTCAGGACTCGCTTTTGGAAGGAATTTGAAGCATACCGTACGTGTGAGCAAATGCAAGAGGCTTTTTGTTTTTTGTTTCTCAGTTCATAATGCAATTGAAAAACCAGACACTACTGTATTTGAGTTTTGCAGACCCAAGTACGTTTTTTTAAGTCACAAATAGCTTTGGTCACTAGGACCATCCTTGGCACGTTCTGCACACAGCCTTCCCGTGTCGACGCGTGGCGTGCCCACAGGCGCTGTTGTTTTTAGTTGTTGTTTTTTTTTTCCAATGACCACTTTGCTGCTGTGATCTGAAGTCGACCTGGCCACGGGATCTGGTGACTGACTTTCATTTTTCCTTTGGCCGTTTCTGAGCTGTGGGCAGTGACCACGTTTACATGAGCATTTCTGTTGTCAGATCTTACTGGCAGTTTTGTATTTCCACTCTCGGTTGGGGCAAACCTTTTTGTGCTCCTGAGGGCCGGCCGTGCCGGGCTGGTTTCTTACCAAACCAGCTTCCCGTGGCTTTCAGGACGCCGCGTTCGTTTCTTGCCATCATTTCTCTGAGCCTGCCCAAGGAGAGAAGGGCTTCCCAAGGCTCTGGAGCTCGTCTCCTCCCAAGCCCAGCCCATGTGGATCCGCTTCCGAGCTGTGCCCGTGTGCCAGGCCAGCTCTGGGCAGCGCAGTGGAGGAGGAGCCCTTGTTTTGAGGCATTTTTCCCTTTTTGAGCCAATAGCTTCTTCCTTTCGGGTGCCGGTGTCATGGCGCGGCCCCGCCAGCGTCAGCTGGCAGTACACGAGTAACCATTTGTTTTTTACTTTCAATATGGAACATTCCTTTTTTATTAGTCGCAGTCACGTATTCATTCCATTCTTCCTTTTGTAAACTTTTTGGGCCCACGTCTTTTACGGGCATTGATATATATAAATATATATATAAATATATATGAATATATTTTTTTAAGTTTCCTACACTTTGAGGTTGCATGGTCTGTAAGGTTGGCATGTCTTTATATTGTATACAGATTTTGCACGCCAAACTTGGCAGCTTTGAAAACGAGAAAAAAAAGAAAAAAAAAAAGAAAAAAAAAGTTGCGTTTTTTTTTTTTTTTCCCTTTTCTTCCCATTATTTTTGTTGTGTTTTTTGTTGTTGTTGTTGCTGTCGTTGGGTTTTTGTTTTGGTTTTTTTTTTTCCTCTCGTGGCATTTGCGGAGACTTAAGGTTGGGACGTTCTTGTCACCCGCACGCACCCGCACACCCATACACGCAGACACACACCAAGGAAGGAGAGTGGGAACGTTTTTTTTTTCGCGTCGTACTGAACTTAAGAAATTGTGCTTTTTATTGTTAAAAAAGAAGAGTAAATAGAAAAGGACTACTTAAACATTTCTCATTTTAAGAAGAAGAAGACGTTTATCTAGCACTTGTGACTTACCAATAATAGAGTTTATTGTATTTATGTGGAAACAGTGTTTTTAGGGAAACTACGCAGAACACACAAAGCTAACTGCCTGTGTCATTATTTTTCTTTTTTTGAATTTGGTTGGGTATTTTATTTTGATTTCTTGGCTGGGTGGGGAGGCTGGATGCAACCCTTCGTCAACACACGTAGTCATTAATTCTGAGGTGATGAACGACGAGGACTTTAAAGAGTTAACTCTGCAGCACTGCTGCGTTAACTTTTTTAGAATTACTTTTACATGATGTATTGCTAGGTTTCACTTTAAGCAGTCGTGTACTGTGCAACACTGTGGTTTAAAACAAGACTTTACATCGAAAGGAAATCACGTTTCTTCATTGTCATGAAGTTGAGCTCGTTCTCAGCTCATCTTCACTTTGTCTTTGATATTGATGAAAAAGTATCCTATTGAAAGAAAATAAATTAACACTTTTCTGTGCTCCATAGTGGAGGCGCTATTTTCCAATTTATGAGGATGACAAACTTATATATATAATATATATATAAAAGTGGGGGGAGGGGTTGAAACATTATTCACCCAAGAGCTTATTACAGATATGTAGTATCAAAAAGTTGTAACTATATTATATTCTACTTTATACCTATACATGCTCAGTATGACGTCACCATTGGTAGCAGCTACCGGTTTACGCTGTAATTTAGACACAATTTCACTCTTATTGTATGGACCCTTCTTTAAGTGATGGTAGCATTCTTTGTGCTAAGTTTTCTGACGGTCCTTTGTTTTACTTGATGGAGTTGGAATATTTTTCTCACTCTTGTTTTTGCTTGTTGCTTCTTTTCTCTCTTTTCGGTTTTGTGGGTTTTGGTTTTTTATTGTTTTTTTTTTGTTCGTTTGTTTTTTGGGGTTTTTTGGTTTTTTTTCATTTCATTTTTTTGTTTTTGTTTTTTTTTTTTTTACTGGCCAATGGTGTCTTTCTCTGACAGTACCGACTTCAATTTCAACTTTATTAGGAGTCCAGTATTTTGTACCACATTATGACAACTTGTTATTCTTGTGGTGTAAATAAAAAGAAAAAGTTAATTATAGTAATACCTTTGGTTCCGTGCCTGATCTTTTTCTCATCTGGTGGCCTTTGGATTCATGTCATACCTGACATCATGACAGGCTGTCCAGAGAGCTGGTGCCCCATCCCTGGAGGTGCTCAGGGCTAGAGTGGATGGGGCCCTGGGCTGCCTGAGCTGGTGGGTGGGCAGCCAGCCCGTGGTATGGGGGTTGGAAATGGATGGGCTTTGTGGCTCCTTCCAACCCAAACCATTCTGTGATGTTTGATCCACCATATCCGTATGTATGTCATGATACCCATGGAAAGAGAATTGTTGGAGCTTCTGCCCAGTCTCCTTTCTGTTCCCAGCCATCTGCATGCAGGGGACTGTAAGAAGAAAAAGAGATCTCGGTGAAAGCTGTAATGCATCCTTGCAGTCCCACAGCACCTATTTGGGATCATGGAAGATCCTCACAAGAGGATCCTGTCTTGAAGGACCTGGATTCCTCCATGGGAGACCCCAGGAGCGGGGCTGAGGATCTGGTTGTAGATGAGATAAGTAGACTCACCCTTTTTTCTTCTATGGTCTCATGCAGATCTGGTTTAGCCTCTGTATTATTCTTCTTGTGCCCGGAGCTCTCGATCCAAAGTCTAGTTTCTCCACGCATCAACAGAAGCATTCTCTGACTTCGAGGTAACCAGCTGCACTTCAGGCCTGGTATAACTCATGTTAATGCTTTAAGATGCCCCAGGTCTCATTCTGCAAAGCCAAATGTGCATTTCTGGGCTCTCATAAACACTCACTGCTGAGTGATGGGCTTGAGACCCAACAGCCTGATCAGTGGAGGGAGGATGCTTTAAAGGGCTGGGCTGGGAGCTCTGGAGGACAGCCTGTGACTGGGCTTCCTTTGGAGGACTCCCTGGGACCCACGCTGCCTGACTGTCTTTAAAGGAGGAAGAGGATGTTCCTCACTCTGAGCAACGAGTCAAGACTGTGCTTTTAATGAAGGTAAAGAATGGGATCCAATATTGAACACAGAGCCCGAACGCAGAGGGGGCAAGACCTCAGCCCATGCCAGCAATACATCCCACTTTTACAGTGGGATTTGAGGTTGTGCTGTGTAGAAATGTTCTCCTGGGGCTGGTTCATGCTTTTGCTCCTCTTAAAGGCTGCCCTAAAGAACATTCAAGGAACTGGGAATGAGTTTGTCTCCCCGAAAGCCAGGGAGGATCAAAGCTGGTGAGTGTTGTACCATCTTTGGTGGGTTTCTGCAAGGTGAACAACTCCCGCTCTCACACCTTGGTTAAAATAACCAGACCCCAATCCTTGCTCTCAGGTAAGGTTCAGCTTAGTGCTTTCCTTTACAAGAATAATGGTTGCTAAGTGTGTTAGTGAAACTCAGTTAGTGGGAATTGAAAAGCTCTTGACAGTGAAGTTCAGGGGATAACATGGATTTGGTGATAACAGCATGGTGGAAAATAGAGCAACTGAGTGCTCGGGGACTTGGGACCCCTGTGGCCCAATTCTAACCTAATTCTGCCCTCTTTTAGTTTAAAGCCATTCCCACTTGTCCTATCACTATCAGACCGTGTAAAAAGTTGCTCCCCTACTGCTTATAGTACTGGAAGGTGATCATGAGATCTCCCCAGCGCCTTCTCCAGGCTAAACAAGCCAACTCCCTCAACCTTTCTTCACAGGAGAGATGCTCTAGCCCTCTGATCATTTTCGTGGCCCTCTGTGATCCATTGGCTTCAAGGTCTCACCTCCTGGGTGCCCGCTGCTTTGAGGAAGACAGGATGCACAAAAACCATGGTCCCTCTGCTGGCCTGTGCACTGCTGCTTGGACACTGTACCATGGAATTATAGGATGGCCTGGGACCTCGAGGATTATCTGTTTCCAACCCCCAGCTGCAGGCAGGGTTGCCAACCACTGGTTATGTTCTAATAATTGGGTGAGAGATAAAAGGAAAACTTGCATAGGCCGTGGGGAAGCCACAGTCTGCCCTGTTTTACAACAGCAAACTTAGCACAAACAGTTCCTGCTGAGAATATATTCAATATTTCATGACTGTGCAAATAAAGTCTCTCCCAGGCTGTGCTAATGAGAGGTTTCAGCAGGGAAGAGGCAAGTCCAGAAGAGCTAATTACAGGCTTTGAGAAAAAAGCAATCATCTCTGTGTTTTCTGGGGACTCACCGTGTTTGACTGGGGGATTTCTGTTTGATTATAAGTACTGCTGAGGAATCTCTTTTCGTAGGTGATAGGAAATGGGATTGAAGAAATGGCCTCAAGTTGCACTGGGGATGTTTAGGTTGGATGTTAGAAAGACTTTTCTTCATGGAGAGGATAGTCACACGTCGGAAGGGGCTGCTCAGAGAGGTGATGTGTGGCTGCGGCACCGAGGGGCATGGTTTAACAGTGGGACTCAGTAAGTCAACTTGATGGTTGGACTTCCTGATCTTAAAGGACTTTTCCACCCTGGATGGCTCTATGGCTCCGCGTGGAAATCTGGGAAGCCACCTAGGGGATGATGGCACACCGCCTAGGCACCCTCCGTGTTTGTGCAAGGAGAACAGCTCTGGAGCATTGCTCAAGCCACAGTGCTCCTTGTGGTCTCCATTCTGCTAAGCTGCTGTTCGTGAAAGGAAAGGTTTAGAATCTGCAAATTCGATATATGTTGAAGGAAAAATAACCTTTTATTTTATTTGGGAGGATCTGGGGATGCACACGCAGACAGCACAGTGCATTTGTCTTTGTGTCAAGGCAGCATTATCAGACGGTCAGCAGTTACAGAAGGGCTGCGGGAGCTAGAGACCTGTTTCCCATTAAATAAGGCAGAGAGCAGGGAGCAATTCCCGTGTTTTAAAGCGGATTAAATATCCAGAGTCCTTGAGAAAGCTTTCCAAATTTCACTCTTCAATTACGTGTTTTAGTTTGACGGAGAAGAAAAATAAAGTCCCTCCTTCCCCACTGCACAGAACAATTTCTACAATCCTCCCAATCCCCGTGAATAACGCAGCCAGCCCAGCTTAGCAGCTGCCCATCAGTAGGCTCAGCAGGAATCCGCGTGGATCTGGAGGCTGCTTACAAAGCAGGTGGGTCCCAGCGCTGAGGAGGGTCCCTTGCCTAGCTTCCCCCACCCAGCAGGCTTTGGTGCATCCCAAGCCCACCAGTAGTAACCCTGCCAGGTCTGAGGAGTCCTGGGCTAATGTTGCTGCAGCCAAGAGGAGAAGCCTTGCAGACTCCATCCCTTTCTTGTGCTGTGGGGACACTGCATGGGAGGATGCGCCCGAGGCTGCTGGACGCCTGCGAGCACAAACCACAGCGTGGCTTCCCATGGCTGGAACCCAACGAGGGCGGTTTGGTTTCCTCTGTGCTGATTGATGATGGCTCCTAATAGGTTGATATGCTCTTTTTTTATGCAACGGTTGATGCTTAGCATGTGGTTGGTGAAACGGCCCTGTGTTCAGCGGTGTAACAAATTGCCTTGGCCAGGTTTATCTGCTGGGCTTCATTAGGGACCTCTGGTGCGCCAGATTCTGGGGGTGCTGAAAATGAGACTTGAATTGAGTTATTCCTTGTGGGTTGCAGGCTAATTCTTCTTTCATCTAAAGCCTTTTCATATTTCACCTCTCTCCCGCTTATCTGTGACGGGTAATTTGATTTGCACTGTTATTTCAAAACAATTCCTTTTGGTTCCCTTTATGAGTTGAGAAAGGCAGGGCTTAAGGACTTAAGCATCACAGGCTGCTTCCAAACTCTGTTTTGAAGGGGCTTGAGAGGAACATGGGGAGGAGGAAGAGCAATGCGGGAGTGCAGCAAAGTGTCTGCAGATTCCATTAGCATTCCTCCGAAGCGCATCCCAACCTCACTCCAAGGGCTGGCACGATGGATCACACCACAGTGTGCCAGAGCTCCTGTTGCAAAGGATCCCAGCTCAGCACGCTGGTGCTGCTGCTCTCTTTAGCAGTTTATTACTGGTGCAGTGCCATTACAATCCTCTGGCTGAACCATGTTGGCAGTTGCTCCTGTAAGGAGAAATATAAGATGCAGTCATGGAGCTCCCAGCCTCCCACTAGTCTGAAAACAGTGAGCCATGATTGCAGCCTAGAGTTCATTGGCAGGGCGGGCAGCAGGTACCCACACAGCACTGCAAGGAGCCAGCCCTGCCAGTGGGGTGTCCCGGTGGCATCCACATGAGGTCAAGAGTCTGTGGAGAGGCTGACCAAATCCCACACCAAAACCCCGAGGGCCACCTCGTTGGGGTGGAGGTGCTGGAAAGAAGTCCCTGAGAACAATGATCTCCCAACAATGACCTCCCAAAAATGACCTGACCAAACAGGTGGAGGCCCTCTTGGCTTGAATCCCAGATTTACAGCAATTGCCTCAAAAATGGCAAGTCCTCTGCAGAACGAGAGGTGAAGGTCAGAATTAGTGCTGGTGTCAGTGTCTGAAGATGTCCAGGAGAAAGAGTTTTGGTCTTCCTCTTGTCCTACTGCCCAACAGGTTTCTGCGTTTCCCTTTCTCTGTCTGAAGGAATTCTGGTCTGCCTCTTCCTCAGCTCTGGGACTTTGGGGAACTGGAGCTTCATGGCAGAGCAGCTCAGACAAAGGCCAAAGGAGGAAATGAGAAAGAAATCACTGTGAAAATATGCTCTGAAAAGATGCATTGGCTTGCAATGCTTCATGGACATTCTCAAAGCAAGGAAATCTTCATTGAGAACCTAAAAGTACACTCCCAGTCTTCTCTTTTTTTTTTTTTTTTTCCCTGGGCAAAATAATAGAATACATTAATAACCTTAATAACTAATATTTGGTTGGTTGGTAGTTGGTTGGTTGCTGGTAAAGTCAAGTGAAATGGGAAGAGATCCACTGGTTGCTGCTAAAGCCATCTGTGTGCTTGGGCAGCCCGGAGAGCCAGCTGATGGTTCACGTGCTTTTCACATTTTTAGTTGATTTTCTTTTTCTTTATTTTTTCTTTTTTTTTTTTTCCAGACAACTTGGATTTCACTTGAAATCTGTCTGGCAGGACCTGGCCTTCAGCCTGCTTGGAACTGGGGCGCGTGGAGATTAATGACATGGAATATGAGGAACGTTGACTGTAAAGCTCTGAAATTGTGGGAAAAGGCAGCTTAGAGCCAGGCTTCGGTGAGGAGGTGTGTGACTTGGTCTGGGATGGTGTTTGGAGAGGCAAAGGCTCCTGCTGCTCTTTGGGGGGGAACAGCCTCATATTTAACGTCTGTCTCCCTCCTCGCAATGGAGCTGGAGTGTCTCAAGTACAGCAAGTCCTTTCCTTCCCCTCCTGAGGGGTGTGATCCAGGTTTCCGTGGTCAAGGATGCATTCATGAACTTATGGACAGGACGAGTTGGAGGAGGAGCCAGCCAGGAACTGCTGTCTCTGATTCCATCTCCTGTGAGATGTTTTGTGAGGAGTAGGAAGGTGCTCACCCTGTTTGGGGACTCAGCAGCAGGAGGAACATTGAATCAGTGAATATTCTGTGTTGGAAGGGACCCGTAAGGATCATGAAGTGGGGGTCTCTGCTTGGGAATGGGGATGCAGGTCATGTCCCTCTGGCCTGGCTCCATCAGGCCTTCCAGCCACAGGGAACACGAGTCACCTCCCTGACACAGGAAACAACACCAAGATGCGTCTTAAAACCACCTCTTGATTAGTACTGGTAAAAAGGAATAAGCAGGCTGGGTTAGATATCGGCAAGAAAGGATTTATGTAGCATGGGACATGGGGATTTAACATTTATTTGTGCCCGGACAACAGGCTCTCAGTGGGGAAAGTCCTCTGGGTAAAGCATCCATCCCTCTCCCAGGCAGCTGTAGTTAATTCTGAGCAGCAGCAAACCTCTGAGTACTGTGACTGAAGATTTCCCTGAGCCCCTGGGTCAAATGAAATAGAAACAGAAATCCTTAGTCAGTGGGGGTGATGCATTCTGTGCCCCCAAATTATTATCCCAAAGACTTCAGCCAGGATAAGCATTACCAACACCACCAAGCTGCTATCACACCTCTAATTAATAGAAAAGTGACGGTGCTAGGAACCTGTACTCCTAAGAAAATGAACACTGTATGAACACCTTTTGGGGGTTACTGTCCCAAAAGAAGGGCCTTGGACACCTCTTACTGCTGAAACCAATGAGAAAAGGAGGTGAGGATGAATGAGTCCTTCGATGGGGAAAAGTAGAAAGAAGAAAGATATATTTGTGTGTATGCATATATGTATGTATTTTTATATAGATAGATTTATGTAAAAATCTGACCCAGACCTGAACTTTTCTGGCAGGGAAACAACATTCAGGAGGAAATACAGCCCTGCCTGCAATTCCTCATTGTATCAGTGGGAGCGACGTTACTGGGTCCAGTAAATCTGCCAGGTGGCAACAGGGGATGAGGTGGGAAGGTGGGATGCAGGAGGGTGCTGCTTTGGCCCTCCTCGTTAAGGAACGTTAATTATCTCAGCTCCCAGAGTGCTCTTTATGTCTTTATGGTGCTTAGGGGGTCCTTTCCTCTGTCACTGAGCTATGGAATTATTCAGGTTTGATATGACCACTAAGATCACCAAGCCCAACCCACCTCACCATGTCCACTGCCCAGTGCCACATCCCCGTGGTTCTGGAACACCTCCAGGGTCGGTGACCCCATCACCTCACCACTCTTTCTGGGAAGGAATTGTTCCTAATATCCATCCTGTAAACCTTGTTTTCTTAAGTAAGCAGTACAGCTTACTGCCGGACGAGGGATGGTCCCAGATGGGTGTTGGCTGCCCTGAGCTTCGCAGTGCCTCTGACACATCAAGGAAAAGCCTTTTCAACAAATGCATCAACAACCAGAGAAAATGAAAGATGTGAAACCATCCGGCTGGCAGAGAACCCAGCTGGCTCCTTTGTCCCTGGACTTGTTTATTTTCCATAGCCGTCAAGATTGTCCTCGCTGCTCCGTCACACCAGGAGAAACCACAGCACGATCCTTCCCCAGCTGCTTTGCCTTTGGCCTCCTGTCCCTCCTCTTCCTCCCAGTGAGCTCCGATGGATGGGCAGTTCTTCGGGAGGGGAGGGGAGAAGGAAAAAGCTCTTCCCCAGGGGCTCGCTGTGATTCCTTGTGAGTGTTTACAGGATTAAAACTAGCCAAAATGAAGCCGGCGGCAGCCGTGCCAAGGAATGATATCACGGAGCTGATGGAATCCAGAGCTGCTTGGACAGATCTGTGAGAGATAAAAGGGGAAACTCTGATTAGACCAGAGCCCCACCCCATCACCTTGAAAAGATATATGGAGTATTTCTGGGGGCAGACATTAAATACTGCAGCCCTCCAGGGTGCTGCTTTGAGCTCCCACAGCCAAGCTGAATGGCTGGCACTCTTCAGAGCGCGCTGAATTGTTTCGGTGACCCGAGGGAAAAGTGTGCACACACGCAAATGAGCAAAGTATTGAACAGTTTGCTAGTGATGAAGTCAAGCAACCAACTGCTCAGCTGCAGAGCCCTCTGCTTCCTCGTTTGCCTGCTGATAAAACTGTCCTCCGTTGGGGAGTCAGTGAGCAGGGATGCAGCTGGTGGGGAGCAGGGCAGAGAATAAGTGCAGAGCTCAGTGAGAAGCCCTGCTCCTGCCTTCCAGTGGATCCTCAAAGCTTGTGTCAGCAAGGAGAGCATGCTGGGGGAGAGAAGGACAGGGATGTGCAAGCACTGCATGTTCTGGAAAGCAGTATCCCAAAGTGAAGACCCGTTGTTGTAAAAGCATCCTGAGAAGGAGAGTCACAGCATTGCTTTCCTCCAGCCAGCATGCTGTCCTTGCTGGTGGTGCCATGGGACGGCTCCAATAAGGCCGGTGCCACAGGAATGCTGCATTCATTCTTTGGTCAGCTCTCCCTTCTTACCCCATTTTTTTACTGCTTGCCGAGTCCTGCAGTGAGAGGACTGATTGCGTGACCTGATGACCTTACATCATCTCAGATGGGGGACCATGGGGACCTGAGACCTCACTAAAGCCAAGGTCGACTGCAGTGAAGTAATCAATACATTCATTACCATCCGTGCATCTGTAGGGAAATCTTTCAACCAGCTCTCTGTGATTTATTTGCAGCACTGATTATTGTGATCACAGAACAATGGAAGTCCAGTTTAGGTTTCATCATCCAGCTTCGTTCACCTTCCCCCAGTGGTCACTTCTGGGTAGTGCTTTCGACCCAAGGATGGCCCGTGTGATACGATAGTTTTACACAATAGGTTTTGGTGCTTGGTTTGAACGTTACTGCTTCCAGCAAAGATTTATCACAGGAGCACCCAGCTGGGAGCACTGCCCTGTTGTGCTGGCTTCAGGCCAGGTATGTGAGGAGCAACAACCCTCTCCAGAAGAGAGAAGCAAGACAAGGGAATGAATGCAAGTCCCAGTCAGGTTGAACATTAGGAAATCTTCTCCGAAAGAGAGGTAAGGTGCTGGAACAGTCTGCCCAGGGAGGTGGTGGGGTCACCGCTTCAGGAGGTGTTCAAGAAACATTTAGATGTCGTACTAAGGGATGTGGTTTAGTGGGAAATACTGGTGACAGGTGGATGGTTGTGCTGGATGATCTTGGAGGTCTCTTCTAACCTTGGTGATTCTATGATTCTGTATGTAATGAGAGCGTGAATAGAGGTTGGGTCAGGTGCTGAAGTCATGTGCTCCTATGTTCCCTCTACAGTAAGGTGTTCTGGGTCATAGAGAAACATCAAAGGGTGCAGGACACGGTCTCCCAGCCCAGAGTGCTCTGTACGTGTACCAGAGTTGCCTGTTTTCACCAGCATAGAATCATCTGTGTTGTAAGGGACCATCAAGGTAATCTAGTTCGACCCCCACACAATGAACAGGGACAGCTACAGCTAGACCAGGTTGATCTGAGCCAGGTCTAGCCCGCTTGTGGTTGAGTCTAACATGACTCAACAGCTACCAGAGAAATAGTGGTGTCCTTGCTCTGGTAACCTGAACTAATTATTGGGAAACGACTGAGGCTTGATATAGTCCAGTAGTCCAGCAGTCCTGTCTCATCAGTACTGCCCCACAGTTGCAATATCAAGGAAGAAAATCAGGACTGGACAGGAAAAGAGGAGGCAGAGCAATGAGCATCTCCAATTGCCTGGAAGGGCTGTGACTGACCACCTGAAGACTGTAACTTCCAGCCAGAATTGAAGTGGATGTCCTGTGAGTGTCAGCAGCTTTTTGTAGGGTTGTAGTGGTGGCCCATGCCTGTGCTCTGTGGATGCTGTTAGGTGTGATCAGACCAGGGTGTGCTGGGGGACCCAAGGGGGTGGAGTTGGTTTCCCACAGCTCATCAGTAACCCTTTCCTTGCTATGGCAATTGAGAAAGCTCAGCTGGACCTTTGCAGGGGTCGTGATTTGGTACTGAGTGTCCTGAAGGGTTTTGCAGGTGGTTTAGTCAGAGGAAGACATCCACAGGCATCAACTGACCTGCTTTCTCCTCATTTCTGTAGATGAAATCTGGAGACAGTATCATTTGTGCAGCTCCTCACGGCCAGATCTGGTCGTGTTCCACCGCTGTGACCAGAAGCCTTGCATAGTAACTCATATTGCTCCCCAGCACATTATAATGACTTGCTAATACATAGAATTGCTCCGACTGGAGAAGACCTTTGAGATCATTGAGTCCAACCACGACTAACCGTACTACCCTAACTTTAATCCACCACAAAATCATTTCCCTGAGCAATTTCAGCATTAATGCCACATGAACGCCACAGGCTTCCTTTCTTGTTTTCTGTGATTCTACAATTGGCTATTAGGCCTTAAACATGCCTCACCCCTGGCCCTCAGTTTTACTCGTGGACTAAACAAATTCAGTCGTGGCTGAAAGCCTGGAGAAGAAAGATCCTATTAATCTGATGCTCTGGCTTCAGTTTCTGATGCTGTCAACTGCTCAGAGAAAAAAAATAAAATAAAATAAAAAGAGTAGATGAGAATGGAGCTGAGATGGGATAATGAATATCAGGCCAGAGCCCCCATTAGTTTCTCCCCTGTCACTCAGAGAGGTGTTTCAGAGTTGATGGTAATCATTGCTAAGCAAACATCTCTGTGTGTGTGGATACTGATATGATCATCGCACGATCAGAAGGGGGAAGTTCCTCACCATTCAGAAGCTGTAATGGGTGGTCCAGGTGGCTAACGGGTTCTGTAGCTTTGTTTTCCCATTGGTAACCTTTTAGACCTGTCCTACATGAAATTTCTTCTCATCCAGCCTGGGTCAGAGCCTTCCAGCCTTCACCGAGGAAATTATTTCTTAAGCATGACACAGAAGGCAACTACAAAGGGCTGGCAAATGGAGACCCAAGAGCTCCAATCTCTCTGCACCAACCCTTTGATGTCACCCTGTCCTCGCTGGCTGCCATGCCAGACCTCCTTGGGAACGGCCTGCGCTCCTTCCTCACGGCTACACGAGCCCTGACCTTTCTCCCAGCGCTGCACACAGATCTGGGGACAGTCCTGGTTGCCTGAGATTCCTCTCTCTTTTCTTTTTTCCCTTTGGAAGTTGGGTAGTTTCCAACATGAGTCACTGTCCGCCTCTTCTCCATAATTTGAGCACTGGGAGTTGCAAGTATGACTTTGGTGTAGTCTACCAGAATTAATCAAAGTGTATCTTACACATTTGAATGCAGTAAAACCACCATCCGGCCAAATCCCTCCTGACTGACACAGCCCTAGCCCCGTTCCTTTCTCATTCTACTCTTTCCTCCTTTTTTCTTTCTCTTTTATCCTTCCCCTTTAGCATTGTTTCCCACAGATGCTTATAACCTCTTTTCCCCTTAATTTTAGCAATGTCCTTCTCGTGGCAGTTTTTTTTGTTGGTTTTTTTTTGAGTTTTTTTGCAGCCAATTTCTGTCTCACTGTGGCTGGGCATTGGGCATTTGGTGCTTTGGGCTTTGTTTGCTTCTCAGACTTTTAACACATTAAATACGAGAACAATATTACCATTTAACAATTGAAGTAAAAACAAGTGACCCACACTGCTACTTGTTTCAAATCCCTATTAAAGCCTCTTTGTTTCTAATTGATTTCAGGAGTGACCAAACTTTTCACGGACCAAAAAAAATGCTGTGATTTGGGATTTTTTTCCCTCCTCAGCCATTGTATAACAGCCACATGGGTGGAAGAACTCCATTGCTCTGCTGATGTAAGCTGTGTGTGTGGTCAAGACGTTCTCAAAAGCACTGGCAGTGAGTGCTGATAGAGAAGTCCACTCCGCAGCCTGCTCACACTGGGCTCAGAAGTTGGATTTCCCCTGGCCTGTGTGCTAACATCCTTTAAAGCAGTCTTGAAACCATATTCTTGGGCTGGTCTTGGTGAGGGAGATGAATATGAATGTACTCATCGTGTGGATTTACCTGATCATGCTAGGCTGGGCTCTGGTGAGCCACTCAACCATTGATGAGACAAAAGTTTTTGTGTTTAATTCACATAAAGTTCAGCACTACCTTTGCTACACCCGAGGGCGACATTTCTTTGGGGAGATGGGTTCCTATCTACAGATGAGTGGTTCTTGTTCTACCTGCTATCATAAGTTCTCTGAGTCAGTAAACACCTTGTGCTTCAAACTACATGGTCCTGTGTTTTACACACTGGTAGCCTTTCCTAGAAGTGGGGAAAGACCTTAACTCTTTCTCTCCCTTCTCTCTACAGCTGGAAAGGTCAGGCAAAGTACCACTGTCTGCTGTCTTGGGCTGAGACCTCACCTTGAAAAGGCAGATTGCTGCTAGCCAGAGAGAAGCTCCAGTCACCCACTCCTCATCTCAGACATCTGTGAGAACTGCTCTCTCTGGGTTAATGCAGTAACTATGTTAGAAATGTGTTGAAACAGAATATGGGTTTTATTTCATGCCGAGAGTAGTGCTGCTGGGATAAAAGGCACGCTGCAAGAGGTTCAAGATCGGGCGTTAGAAGTACAGGTAGGAAAGCTGAAAGCTCACAGTGGGCTGATTTCTACCCAGTACTTTCCTTGAAACTAAGACATGTTTCTTTCCTGGAAGTGAGTAGAGATTCCCTTGTCTTTTGATACCTATCTATGCCATCACTTGAATTCCTCCCAGATGGCTTGCAAGCTCCTAAAGGCAAACATGAAACTTGCCTTTGCTAGGAGTGTGGGATTGCTGCATTCATTCCTCATTTGTCCACCTCTGTTTACAGTTCTCAAGATAAAAATGTAAAAATATATGAGAACAGCCTACTTTCTGGGCTGTGAATTTTCAAGAAGTTGAAATATTGATTTGGGGAGAACTGAAAAATGAAATGGAAAATTCTGGCCAACCAAAGAGAAAAAGGTATCGTTTTTGGTTGTGCATTATACATAAGAATTAAATTAAATACCTTGGTTGGACACTCAATAATCTATATAACAAAATTAAATAATAATATCATCATCAAAGTCCTTTCAGAGCATGAATTTATAAAGGCTTGAAGTTTGCTGACTTCATTTGCCAAATTTTATTGTTAAAACCAACCATTCAGCTAAAGCACAGTGAACTGCTTTTCTTTTAAATATCCATTTGAAAAATATCACTCAGCTCTACTGAATCTGGCTTTTTATGGCCTCCCCAAGCTCCAGCCAGCAATCCCAGAATGATTATCTTCTAGCAGCAATCTAGGAGCTCCACATCTGCAAGCCAAATTTCACCTGTAGGTGATTGTCAGTAAAGCTGGGAACTGAATTTGAGAATCTAGGAGTTAATGAAGAGGAAGATATTTTTGGCACCCAACTGGGAGAATAGTTCAGCACAGGCCCGTAGCATGTACTTAGATGCAAGCATGCGCATAACTCCTATTTGGCACACGTTTGAAGTGCTTTCCTGAGTCGAGGCCTTCAATTTCAACCTCCTAAAATGTTTTGGCAAACCTTGAAATGTGCTTAAAGATGAGAAATGAAAACACGTCGTAGTTGGCAGTAACCTTTCAGTTTTGAGGGATGTTCATTTTATAGGTCAAAGACATATGGGAAAAATTCATACATTTCCCAAATAACAGCGCTCAGCATAGGGAACAATTTAATATGAAACAGCAACATGGGGTTGGGTCATTAATGAGTCTTGGATGCAGTCATCCACACGCTGTGAAATGTAGCTCAAACAAAGCACCAGTTCAGGATGGATGCACCCTGGTGTGCTCAGATCAACAGATATGCTCCCATTTGCACACATGGGCTGGTGGTCCAACTCATGACCACCAGCACCGTGCAAACGTGGCATATACGCATGCTTGGGGCTGAGTGCTGGCCACCTGTGTGTCCCTCTCATCGTGTCCAAGGAGGCCCCAAGTGGCCAGCTCCTCCTGGACCAAGATCTAGAGCTCCTCCAGAGCCATCCTGGCAGCGACTGTGAGTGGGAAGTCACACTGCTACAAGGGCTTTGCAAAGACCTTGGCAGCATGAACCTGGGGGAAGCCAAAATCATGATAAGGGTGGACAGGCATAGTGTGTGTGTGGGAGGTGCAAGGTCGGCACGGAGACATGGCTGCCTCCTCTGAGGAGAGGGAGGCTGAGCAGTGCCTGGACAGGGCCTATCTTCCCCTTCTTGTGAGAACCAGGCTCATCTCCCTTCTCATCCAGGAAGGAGATGGGGCAAGTTTCTCTTCCTCACAATGGATGGCGTTTTGGAAGGAGCTCATTGGAGTTCAGCACTCTATTCTGAAAGATAACAGGAATGTCCCAGCCAGCAGGACTTGGCTTGGAATTTTGACTGTACAAAGGAAACCCCGGCCTCATGATTCGTTATCCCCTTGCTCGTCATTTGGCTCTGTTTCAGATTCAGCCTGTAAAAGGCAGAGGAGAGATTACATGAAGACGCTTGATTGCACGTCCACTGCATCAGTTGACCCCAGAGTGGCAGGGCCCCATGGACCCTTTATTTTTATCCAGGCTCAGATTGCTTTTCAGTTTTGCAACAGAGTTGGAGGCTGGGGACTGTGTGACTTCCAGGACAGGATGCAAGCTCAGAGCAAAGAACCCACCCTGTGCCATTAGCCAAAATCCACAGCTTGATTTTCCTTCAGGTTCACGATTAAGTTTGTGCCATTAGACCAGACAGTCCTGAAGATCCTGGAGGAGCCGATACATTCATCTGTGTATTCCAGCCCTGTTTCCAAAGATGAAGGCTTCAGTTAAGCCACAGTGACTATAACGCTCGCTGCTTCATTTTGACTTCTGAGCATAGCAGAGATCTTAATCTCAACTGCTGTTGCTTTTATTAGAGCATCATATGGGAAAATTCCCTCTGAAGACCTGCTGTCAGCACCTGGAGATGTTGTAGGGTAGATAAGGTGCAGGTGACATGTGCTTTTGCTGTTATTATGTTCATATAATATATGCTGCTGGAGGGAGCAGCATGGTCCCACTTTAACCCATCTGTATCACAAGGACAGAAATAGACTGAGACTCTGACTTGGACAGTACCAAATTTGTTCTTCTCCGTGTCCTTCCTCCCACTTCTCCTCCTCCTCCTTGTTGTAGCTGTATCCACACGATGGCACTAATCTGCAGGCACTATCCTTCACGCTGAGCTAGGCTGGGGAGATGAAGATGGGCTAGTCAGGAGAAAGTATCCTTAGCAGCCCTTAACAAAACAAAAGCCACGCAGGATGGAAAAGCAGAGCCAGCTGAGCTGGGTATCACTCCCTCTGCTTGCAGTGCTTGGGAGTTGCACACATTTATTCCTGGTTGAGGGGGAGTTACAAGTAATGGCATTAGCAATTTCAACACAGGTTGCAGCGGGCAAATATTCACCTTGATTACATCTTAACAGGGCATAGTTAAAAATCTTGGACTGCAGAACTGCTGAGCAGTCATCCACAACAGTCTGTTCCCTGGATGGGCTGATGCAGAAAGACGTGCGCTCTCATGCTACTTCAGAGGATACTGACCCTATGGCTCAGAAATCACCCTCTCTTGACTTGTTTTAGTGTAGCTGCTAGGAGCTGTGATAAGAAGTCTGGGCAGCAGACTTTTCTTGCCCTGGAGTATATCTCCTTGGTTCTTCTGACACCGACAGGAACAGAGCATCTCGATGTCCTGGCAAAGGCTGTGCCATGGGGGCTCCTTCACCCTAGACCCAGCTGAAGCCACCGAGCACTCTTCTAACCATGAGCCCCTGTGGAAGAGCAACCTTCAGCACCGGGAAATAAAGTACATTAAACTCTGGAAAGGGTCAGGATGTCACAGGGGGCTTTGCACAACCACCTGAGTGGATTTCACTTTCAAAAGGATTTGAGCACCCAGATCCTCGAACCCCTTGAAAAGTGGCTGCCTGAATCACCTCCTTGTATGGCAGCAGCCAGTTTATTTTCTCCCATCTCAGCTGATCGTTGGAACTTCCCTTGCAATAGAAAGGACACAGAAAAGCAAGCACCACAGAACGTCCCTGCCGGGATGGTTGAAAAAATGCAGGAGGAGAGGCTGGGATCACTGTAAAGCAATAAGAAGACTGAATGCTCTGGGAGACTCAAGGGTGTCCACAGCAGCAGAGGTGAAGAATTGTCATAAAAAGCCCCATTGCTCTTCTGGATGAGGAGAAAGGAGAAACTTTGCACGTTGACTCGTGGGGTTCGATTCGGTCTTTAGCTGGAGTTCGGAATGAGTGCAAGTAGCAAACCTGAAAGCCAGCTGCAGTGTTCCGCTTTTCCCCTTGTTTTCTCTTCAAAGTGAAGCAAGCACGATCATTTCTGACAGTGGTAGGTTTTGCTGGGGTTTGGTTTTGCACATTCCAGGCCTGAGGGTGTCAAGCAGGGGGCTGATGCTGTGGGAATATCGGTGGCAGAGCCATTAAAGCCAGGCAGAAGGACTGCTGACCTGGCAAGAGAGGGCTGTGGGGTTACAAGGCTGGCCTGGGGCCATGTGTCACATCTTTGCCACCTTCATTTCTCCAGCAATGCTGACTGGTCTTTGCAAGTGGAAGCACAGGGCAGGACGCTGAGAAATTGCCAGATTCACAAATAGCTTGGGACGTGGAGTAATAAGGAAGTGCCCTCTGCTTTGGGAGAGCAAAATATCCCCCTTGTTAAAGGGAACGTGAAGGCAAAAAGTCCACTCAGGGGTACTAAATGAAAATTTATGAGCTGAGCTCTTTGAGGAGGAAGGTAGAGAGAGGCAATGGTTTTGTTTAGAAGTGAAATCATTGGTTTCAAACCTGACCTTTGGCTCCTCCTGACCCCAATACTAATGAAGGGGAAAGGGCCTGGTCGTATAAACATGTCACAGCATGAGGTTCACTGGGGTGAGATCTGATTACAGCCCAGCAGAGGCATGCTACAAGTAGCTGCTCCCAATATGTGCCATACTGTTGCACTGGGGTTGGATTCCCCAGACCCTGCCACGAGCATCACTTCATGTGGGACAGAAACTCCTCCACTGCAAGTTGGAGGGTAGGGCAAGGATGCATCTGCTGAGGATTTTGCTCTTGGTCATTTTGAGTATGAGGAGTGAGGGCTCTGCAGCTCTGGAGGGCGTTTCTTGCTTAGCCCATGAATGGTAGGAAAGAAGAGTTTTTAATAGCATACAGTATCTTCTCTGTGCCTTAGTGGGAAGGTATAGATCCTGTGGTGTCTGAATTAAAACTATTGGCATCTGGATATTTTCCTTCTGAAAAAGAAATAAAAACTCAGAGAGAAAAAAAACAAACAAGCAGGATTAAATTCTGTTTTAATGCGAGGCATAAAAGCATAGTTTTACAAAGGCATTGTTGAAGTCCCAATGTAGAGGAGCAACGAGCTCAATGTGAATGAAACTATAACCTGAAAGCAGCAGTCAATATATGAAAAATGGATCTGAGACAAATACCTATCCCTCTCCTTAATGATGTGTTCATGCATGGTCCATAAGAACAGGCATGTCTTTGCTCACCTTCTTTTTTTGCACTGCATGCTAACCCTTTTCTTCCTCTTCTTTTCCTTTCTTTTCCTTTCTTTTCCTTTTCTACCTCCTTCTTGCACACAGTTCCTTCTCTTGCAGCTGGGGAAGGCAGTGCTCAGCCAGCACTTGATCGGATGGATATGGAGGAAAGGTTTGGCTGCTTCCTCCGCCCTGGGAAGTGATGGATGGCCCCTGGGCACCAACTTGTGTTAGCCCAGGAGATCAGAAGAGGCTGTAGACAAAGGGCTGCTGATGAGACAAGGATGCTCCATTGCAACAGCAAGCCACCAAAGCACAAGCCCAAACCCTGATGCAAGACTGTGATGTTGGTTCTTTTGCCCACCGTACGACCCCAGCTGTGGCAATGTGCCCAGAGGTGCACAGGGACAGCAGCTCCATGTCCAGATGTGGCCGACCAGGAATGAGGGTAGGTGGCTTGATGCGAACTCATCATTGCAGGGTAATGGGTCATGGGGAAACCTGCATGCAGGAACAGCAAGACAGGTGATAGCTCATATGTCTTGCCCTCTAAACCCTTCATCATAAGGTTTGCCATCCTTGGGGCACTCTCTGATAGGTGTGTAGACCTCAGTGTTATGACTAAAGAATGGCAGAGGTGGGCTATGACTCAGGCTTGTCGATACTGTGGCAGTTGTGTGGCCAACTCACAGTTGTGTTGCCTCACCAGTGAGAACAGAGTATTTTGGGTCCATCACCCCACCAGGAGAGCCCCACACAGCCTCTGCTGAGAGCCCAGAGCTGGGAAGAGCAGAAAGGAGTTCAGCCAGCTCCTCGTGCCAGCTACATCCACATGTGTGAAAGCAAAGGCTGTCAGAAGAAGAGCAGCCAAGGTCCAACACCGGCCGTGAAGGTGCTGAAGCTGTGTCCTGGTGTGAGACCCAGGCAGGCCAGGGGACTGTGGTGTATGCGTCCCCGTCTCCCATGGCGTACTGCAAGCCACTGTCTCTCACATCTTCGAGACCGTGCCAGTTGGGTTGTCGCCCAGTTCCTGCTGAGTTTCCACCAGATCACTAATTTGGGAAAGAAAGCTGCAGTCTGGCAGGCTGCTATTGAAATTGGTTTCTGAAATACGCGATATTAGGAAATATCATTATATATCTTGAGGCCATGCGCTAGGCAGGAATGGTTTTTCAAACAGCAACCCTGACGACTCAAAAGACGTGATGAACTGCAAATGACCCGCAGAGCCCATTGTTTGTACTAGCTGGTGAAAAAGCCACATTGACTGAGGCAGGGCTGTCAGGCCATGTCTAAAAACAATGCTGCTTGAAAAGGTGGTGAGCAAAGAGGGGGAGGAGGCCCTTTCACCCCTTGACCCGCTGCAGCCAAGCTGGGGTGTCTCAGGAGGTTGGCAACAAGTTGAAAACCAGAGCAAAGCCACAAAGTCCCCAGCCTCAAGCTGCCTTCATGTGAGAGTAAGCATGGCGCACCATGCCTTCGAACTCTGAGTGAGCGTGCCAGCATCGCAAGGCTCAACTGGAAGCACATGCTTCAGCCCCATTCATCATCCAGGCTGAAGTATGAATGAGGGAGGCTAGCCCTTTGGTAAGTGTCAGCCGTAGGAAATATTACTTATCTTTAAGACATGAATCATGTTTCAGCAAATGCTTCCTGCAGAAATATTTTTCTCACAAGCTTTGTTTTCGGGTTTTGGCAGATCTGGAGTTGCTGGCGTTTGCAAAAGCAGTCCCTCCCGCCCACTGTTCCTTGGGCTTGAATAGGAATTAAGGAATAAAGACAGAGGGTACGTGGAAGGCTAAATCCATCACCACTTCTCTTTGCAGCAGCAGGATATGCAGCTTAAAGGCAAATTTCAAAGATCCCTAGATAAAGTCAAGGGGAGCTGTGTGCTTGGCTACTGTTGCTAGCATACCTGTGCTGGGCACTCAGCTTGCAAATATTCCTGTCAGGTGCTGATGTTTGTAGGAAATCAACCTTCAGCTCCCCTTGTTTCCTGAGAGCACTTTGGTAGGGATGGCAAGGCAAATCTCCTAGTCTCATTTCATAAAACTGTGGTTTTCTGATTAAAAATAATAATAAAATAAAGGAAGCTTTTAAAGAAAAAGCTATGTGTTTACTTGCAAATAAATAGTTAGCGCTTCCTTTCCTTCTGCAAAAGCTTTGACAGTGTTCCTGTCTGCCTGAAAGGAGAGAGCACAATTTACATACGTCCTTTGGGACCGTGGTTCAGAAGGGGAGGGAGGAAGAAGTCCATCTTGGTTCTGGAGAACTTCAGACTTTTTCTTCCCAGTGTCAGAGAATTTTTCATGGGAAGGCAATTTCATTGCCCTGCCTGGTAGGATCTCCAATCAGTTTAAAATAGACCCCTAGACTCACAGGGGAATAGGGACTTTAAAAGATCCATTTGCTCCCAGTCATTTTATGCAGTAACACAAGCTGAAGTGAAAGATCTTTACTTAAATATGAATTAAGCTCCAACCTTACCCTTTACTGCATTATTTTCCTTTGAGGTTTACTTTGATATTATTTCAAAGTCTTGAAGCTAACAAAATGCTGGCCAATATTTAAAGTGACAGGAGAGTTCTGGAAAAAGATTTAGGAGGCAACTAAAGTCTCTCAGTGCAAGACTCTGCAACAAGACAGGAAATCATAAAAGGGCTGAGTGCACTTCACCATGCTTGAAACAAATTTTGAGACTACAAAGGCAAGTGGAATGGCATCAAAACCACAAAAAGCATCAAGATACAGTTGAAAACTCTACATCAGCTTGAATTATTACATTAAAACGCAGGAGAAATGCTGGTAGTGGGTGGTGTTTGCTTCTCACTGTGGGCTAGGAGAGCAGCTATGGTTACTAGAAGTGGGAGGAAGTGCTAAAAGATGAGGCAAAAACTCATGATAGTTAGCATGTTGCGAAGACAGCACGCCTAAGTGACGAAGATGAAGAAATGGTTTGTGTGAGAGGGTCTCATGCTGGCTTTTACCTCTCCTTTTGCTTTGCATGGTTTCCAGCAGTCCATCTGATGCAGAAACAGAGATGGGAGGGCTTTTTTTGGCCTGAAGAAGGTGAAAAAGTTCCCCAAGGGACGGGTCTGCTCCTCCCGACCATCTCTGTACTGAAATATGAGTTCTACTGAATGGGGATCATGGAACCATAGAATCACAGAATCGTGGAATCAAGGAATGTCTTGGGTTGGAAGAGACCCTAAAGATCACCCTGTTCCAACCCCTATCGTGTGCTGGTTGACCCCCACCAGATCAGCCTGCTCAGAGCCCCATTTAACCTGGCCTTGAAGATGGGATGATCACTTGTGATGCTTTGCCCCCCCATACCTGGCTGGGCTACTGTAGTGATGATGCTCTCAGGTAGAGACACACCATTACCAGCATCATGGTGGGTTTTGCATTCATATGTGGTTGATGAACACCCGAAGGGACAGCAGCCTACTTGTGCCACCTGGGGGTTGAAGGGTGTCTTCTGAAGGTCAGATGATGGATGACAGAGACGAGCTGGGCAGATCTCTCTGGACTAAACATTTGATCGCAGCGTGTGCATACAGAGAGATAATTGAGGGTCTCGAGGATGACTTCAGTTTTTCATCTCAGAGATTAGAAAGTGAGTTTCAACGCCTGTAGAAGGCATTGCTAAGTGCCAGTGAGAAGTTAATGAGTTTCTCCTCGGTGACATGCAATATTAGTTCTGGCAAAGTTCTCAGGCAACAGCACTTCACATTTCTTGTGATTTCTGCATCCAAGTTTTATCTTTATTTAACCCTGAAAAAAGCCCATGTCACTGTGCTTCAAAGCAGCCCTTCTGTTCTCTTGCAGAAGTGAATAGGAGTATATTTTTATCCTGATCTTATGCACCTAAGCAGGCTTTGTATGGATGCCTCTGTCGCCTCAAGGGTTTCCTCTTCTTCCAGTTCTGATGTGTGTTGCTAGCTGAAGTCTCTGTGCCAAGATGGTGCTAACTGTTGCTGACTGACTACCTCTTGTAGCCATCATGTTTTAAGCTTAGTTGAATTCTCATCCCATAGATGGTGCCTGGGTGGTCCCAGCCAAGCAAGGACTCCAAGTTTACAAACTATCCCTGGGAAAATTTGCCAGTGCTTTTCCCCCCCTGGCTCCTCCTTGCTGTCAGCGGCTGCGTGAAAATGGGTGGCCTTGGGGGAGGCCATGGAGAGGAGAGATCCCAAGGGGGGGGTTGAGCTTGGATTTGTTTTGGGTTGCTTGTCTTGTTTTTTTTTCTTTCTATTCTCTCGTTCATTTGGCCTGGAGCTCTAGCTGTAAAGTGGCTGCGAATGGCAGATGAAAACTTTATCCCTTTTGCAAATGGGGGCTTTGGCAGCGCCTAGCTGATCCGGTGTTGAGTTAAAAACCAATGCTCTCTGCATCAGGACCCCAGGACTTGCCTTCTTTCAAGCCTGTCATGTAAGCCAAGACCAGATAGGATCAGACAGGCCCTGCGTGTTTGGAGGAGTCCCTGTTATGAGTGTCTGATGAGTGTCTTTCAGGTGTGATTGTACCTGGTGCATTAGGGGTTGTGGTTTCCTTCTCTTTTCCACAGGAGAGCCTGTCCCTGTCCTCATCCTCTCGCAGGACCATGGGGTTTCATGGGCCGTTGGGATTGTGAAGGACAAATCTAGTCACAGTGTGAGGAGAGGTGTGCATTATTAGAAAAGCTGCTACATACAAAAGAAAAAAAAAGGTAAGAAATCTAACTAAGTCTTTATGTGCTGTACATGACAACACAGCTGCAGTTTTAGTATCTGGATTTTACCTCGTCTTTGTCTGCTTCCTATCAGCCCCATGTTGCTGGTTATGGTTCTGCAGCATGTAAAAAAGAAGCTCACCTTTTCAGCAGTTGATTGAAACACGTGTCTCTTTGTCCGTCCATTCAAATGTCTTCTGTTGAAATGTGATATTCAGAGAGTTTACAGCTCTCAAATTATCATGACATCTTGGTGCTGAAACCTCACATCTGAACCCCATAGCATTGTTGGTTTTTTTTGTCTGACGAGTCATAGAATCATTAATGTTGGGAAAGACCTCTCAGTTCATCTAGTTCAATTGATCATCACTACCATGCCCACCAATCCATGTCCTTAAATGCCACATCTCCAGGGGCAGCTGGGGTTGGATATTAGGAAAAATTTCTTCCCAGAAAGAGTGATGTGGCACTGGCACAGGCTGCCCAGGACCGTGGTGAAGTCACCACCCCTGGAGGTCTTCAAGAAATGTGGAGAAGTGGCACTAAGGGATGTGGTCAGTGTGCAAGGTGGGAATGGTTCGATGGCTGAACTAGATGATCTTAGAGGCCTTTTCCAACCTGAATGATTCTGTCCATCCTCAACCTCCCCTAGTGCAACTTAAAGCCATTACCTGTCATCCTATCACTAGTTACCTGGGAGAGCAAGTTTACAGAACTACTCCTTTTTCTGCCAGAAAGTAAAAATATTGTATCCTAGTATTTTGGATTTATTTCTGGGCTCCACATTTACCTCTCCATGGCTGTTGAACTACAGAACGCTTGGCTAACTCCAGAATTTGTTGAAGGGGGAACCAACTTGTGAGCATTTATTGTCACTATTCACCAAGCATTGTCTGCTAGTGCATTTTAAGGGGGTAAGGAGATGCTTTGAACTACCATTACATTGCATGCATGATGTTGGAGGATGAAGTTCAACAACCCTGAGCCTTGGTGAGCATTAAGGAAGGCACGTGGCAACCACAGTGGCACTACTGTGGTTGCACACATCTCATTCGTGGCTTGGCCACGTTTTAGGGACATGGTTAGTGGGCATGGTGGTGGACTTGAAGATCTTAGAGGTCTTTTTTAATCTTAATGCTTCCATGGTTCTGTGATTGGCAGGTGTGACCTGTCAGCTCTTCCCTCGGTCTTGTCATGCCCTGGGAAAGCAGAGCAGCACAACAGTCTCCTCTGCCAAACTGTGAATGGGGCTGAAGCAGTATTTAGGTGTCTGTACTCTGATGATGCCTCACCTTGTGGTGAAATCAGTTTGGCACCGTTTGCAGCATTACTGAAGATTCACAAAATTGCAAAACCTAATACATACAGAAAAAAATACCACTTGCTGTATGACGCACTGTGTCAGATGACATCTGTTACATTCACCTTCTTAAACTGCACTTTTGTCTCTGCTGGTATAAAATGCCCAGACTGAGATATCATTAACATTTAAGAAGCAACAAACTCCTAATGGATCTGATGTATTTTACTCTATGCAACTCCACTTGTTTTAAAATAAACATTTGACCTCTCAGTTCTGAAACCTGTCGGACAATTAATGCATCTGATGATACACACATGTATGTTCCTGTTTTGACACACTGGAATTTTTTTCTCTGAAGATGGAATGACTTGATTCATTTTTCAGCAGCTGTAGACACCACTTCATTGCTTTTTTTTCCACAGCTGATGGTCTCTTACCATCTTCTCCTTTTCCCCAACTGCACTGCTCTCTGTCAATTTCATAACTGACTGTTCTGCTGATGATCTGTTAATTTTGCCTCGTGTTTCCAGATCCACTGCAATTGTTCCTTAAAGGACTCTTTTTATTTTATTTTATGTTATTTTATGTTATTTTATGTTATTTTATTTTATTTTACTTCATTTTATTTTATTTTATTTTATTTTATTTTATTTTATTTTATTTTATTTTATTTTATTTTATTTTATTTTATTTTATTTTATTTTATTTTATTTTATTTTATTTTATTTTATTTTATTTTATTTTATTGTACTATTTATTCATTAATTTTTTTCAGAACAAATTCTTTTTAAACATGTTATTTGTGACCTGGAAATTGAAACCTGGCTTCAGCATGTGTATGCCCAAGAGCACCAGCAGAGCCCATTGGTCTTTGCTTCCAGAGTGGAGGGGGAGGGGGAAGGAGGAGGAGCAGAGCAGCAACCCTGGGTGACCACTGCTGTAGTGCAGCTTTGATTTTCTGCCCAGCTTCTGTGAATTATGAATCTCTTCTTGTCACGATGTGCAGCCCATAAATGAATAGGAATCTCAAGGCGTAGCAGCTCAGCTCCATCCTATCTACCTAAAATTCTAAGAATCATAGGATGGCTTCGGTTGGAAAGGACCTCAGAGTTTGTCTAATTCCAACCCCTGCCATGATCAAGGTTGCCAACCACCAGGTCAAGCACTAGATCAGATTGGCCAGTCCTCCATCACCTTGAACACCCCCCCAGGGATGGAGCGTTCACAACTCATCTATTACAAAGAGTTCTGTGGAAAGGATGAAAGCTTTCTTTGAAAAAGTACAGAATGCAAGGGATGAGCCCTTCCCACAGAGCTTGCAGCCACTGTGCTGCACCAGGGGTTGCAGTATGCATGCCTGCCACCTGGGAAATGGTCATTACCTGAATTGGTGAGTGCTGAAACATTGGTTGGGTGCAAGGAAGTGGATCAGCTCCCCAGCTTCTGCTCAGAGCTGTGCAGTCAGAATGTAAATCAAATACCCCCAGTAGCTGCATGACATCTTTATTTTTACTGGCAAGAGAAGCAGTATACACAGCAACATTGCAGTCTCTTAGCTCGTTAAAAATATCTCAATAAATAAAACAAATAAGCAACATATACACTGGAACAGAAAATGAAAATGAAAAAAAAAAAAAAAGTGGGGGGTCAGGAGTGGTAGCAAATCATGGAGCAATAAGGAAAAGGCAGTAGAGTGTGGAGGGCAGTCTGTAATCCAGGCTGTACTTGAAACAAATCATGCAGGGAGCTGGGGACATTGTGGCCTTTTTAATTCCTTTTCTTTTCTTTTTTTTTTCTACATTTTTTCTTTTTTCTTCTTTTTTTTTTCTCTTTTTTCTTTTCTGAGAGCCTTGGTCCAGTTTTGACATTACTGTACAAGAAATCAGGTTTTGAACTTTAAAAAACAGACACACACACAAAAAGGATACAGCTAAGGGGGAGTAAAATCCGAACCCAAAGATTTCTCATAAATGTGTTCCTGAATTAAGATTTTTAGGAAGGAAAAAATAAAAAATAAAATAAAATAAAAGAACTAAAACCAAAACACCCAGACAGACACACACACAAAACCCAACAACGATGAACAATCAGGAATGTTGCTTCTCACTTCTCCTTGATCAGTCACTTGGAGAGATGTTGCGAAGGTTCAGACCGATAGCTTTGGTGCTGGCTCCTGCTCAGTCTAAGTGCTCTGCAAGAGTTCAGAGTGAGGGAGGTCAAGAGGGGTCTTTTGGACCAGTTTACTTGAGGTCGTTAAGGTTTCAGAAGCTACAAACTTGGATACATCCCAATTCCACTTCAGACTCAGACACTGGATAGTCTGGAGAGAGAGGAGGTGAGAAAAAAAAAGGAAAAATAAATACACCGAATACAGGATGTGAGATGTATGTCGCTGCACTAGTTCCCCTGCAAATTGAAGAAGTGCTTCTTAAAAACCCCAACCCAGCCCTGGTGCTGGCAGTGTAGGGCTCATGGTTAATCTGGCAGCAGGGAGAGATCCAGTACACCAGGAATAGCCCCCTCAGACAGCAAATGTGTTTTCTTTCCATGCTGGGGTAACACACTTATGTAAGAGCCAGGAACATCCAAATAAAAAAGAAAGAAATCAACGTGAACCTAGCAATTCCTTTGGGGTTTTTTTTTGCATGAGTGTACGGTCTTCTAAACCCATAGGCAGGAGTAATGCTACCATTGAAAACCCCACGTGCTTTCAGCAGCTCCTCCAGCCCCAAGGGGCTGTGATGCTGAATCCCTTCTCCACGCTGCTCCTAGTGCTCCTCTGCTCCACTCTGAGAGGTGTGACAAGGTGCAGCCCTGTGTTGTGGTCTGCAGCAACCTGCTGCTGCTCATCTGCAGGCTGGTGGGACAAAGCCTGTGCCCATGGGACGTCCCATTTAACCTGGGGGAGGAACAGCTTTTCATGCAAGATGCTGGAGCTGCCTCCAGAAAGCCGCCTCAGCTCATATATCAAAAAGCAGATATAATTATTTCCTCACTAAGGAAAGCTTCCATTTAGCTTATTTCCTCTCTGTCTCACAATTATTAATTATCTAATTACAACCACATTCTGCAGCCGAGCTCAGGGCTTGACAGGCTTCCCAGGACCACTCTGGGAAGCTGAACTGCTTGGGGTGTGCAAGCAGCAGTGGTCTGCATGGCTGTGTGTCCTGTGGATGGCAGACCAGCCCTTTCCTAATGCTCACACTGCTGCAGCCCTAGCTACGGGGCATGTAGGGGCTCTGAAAGAGATATAGAAGAAAAGGAGGAGGAAAGCAGCACAGGGTGGTTTTCTGGTTGAGGCTGGGTCCGCACTAAGCTGCTCTCTTGGTAACTTGCAAGGCGCGGGCAGGTGTTGCTGTTTTCAGCCACCACATGGCTAATGCCCCATTGCCTGCCCTGCTTTCCCTATGGGCTGCCTGGGGTGTCCCTCAGGGCAGTGCTGAACTGTTCATGTCCACAGCCCCATGGGTTTGAGCAGCACTGAAATTTGCTTTCTTTGAGCAACAGGGCTGCCTGGAGTCATGAGGTAGGGCATGAGCAAAACATGCAGTGATGCTGGACACAAGGGACAGAAGAAGGTTGGCTTTCTTACATCAAACTGCTGCTGAATACCCAGACAACTAGCTTTTTTCTTGTCTCTTCATAACTGAACCCTTTTCTACTCTGTCTATGTGTAATTGGAGGACCTGCTGTTCCCAGGAGCACTTTGTCTCCTTTGGCTGTGATTCACAGATTGGACGTGGTCACATATTCCTGGACAACCAATGCCAGAAGAGCTCACAGCCCACGTCTCTCTTGGGAGTGACCCTCCCATGCAGTTGTTTTGGGTTGTTTTTTCTGCAATGTAAAGTTAGCAGATCAGACCCAGCAGCAGGCAGTCTCTTATCTTATGCACAGCATGATCTCCATCACTTGAGGTTCATATAGGAATGAGTCAAACAAACCAAGTGCCATCTGGTGTTGTAGTGGACCCAGCCAAAGGACAGGAGCACAGGCCATATTGTTTTCTTTTGAATCCAGCCCTTCTAGAAAAAAATAGCATGCCATCTCATGTGGCAGTGCTGCCATGGGACACTTTCACAAGCAAATGAATCAAATGCTGACTGCTCCTTCGTTCATTTTACTATCCCTCATCTTGCATGTGAATGTGATTTGGATTTGGGTCTGTATGTGTGACTCCCTTTCTGAAGTCTTACATCTCACTAATGCTTCGTGGACCACATGATGGAAAATACAAGACCTGATGATCCAGTGGGCTATTTCTGTTCCCAATCCTTCTGATTATACCCAGCACACTAAAGCAGACTCTTAGCTGATGAAGTAATGTGATCACAAACCTGGTGGACCAGAAAATCGGTATACCTGGCCACAAAGGGGTGGCCCTGACGTGTGCTTGTGCTAAAGTTCACACTGTGTAACCTTTTGCTGGTTGTTCTGACTGCATATTCCATTGAAGATCCACACCAAAGAGTAAAGCCTTCTCATCCACAGACCTGATCTTTCTGTTCAGATGAAGAAGTGCACAGTTTAAGAAAACCTCCCTGTGTGATCTATTGCCTGTGCTGTCTTGAATGCTTCTCACTTTTGAGGATCTGGCCCTAAGCAGCAAGTTGGAAAGCGCAGGAATAGTAATAGGAGGAGATGGTCATCCACTTGTAGTGTGAGGGACTTGCTTTGCTCACGGGATGAGTGGAAACATTCATGGCAGGCAGAGAACTGGTGAGATGAGTGATGTCTGCACCCATCTCCTCCCAGGCAGTGCTTTGTGCCATCAACATGCCTCCCATACAGGATTTCATGGGGATGGGACAGATTTTCTTCCTGGCACAGCACTAAGATGGTGGGGTAGGGGAGCTGGACCTCGCAGAGCTCAGTTTTAAACCCAGCTCACTCACAGTTTGCCTTTATGATCGCTTTCTCTGCATGTGCCTCTGTTCCCCTGAATGGAAAATTGCAGTGCATCCCCCCCTCTTTTACAGGGCATGTAGGTTGGAATTAACTAGTGCCCATAAAGCAGCTGAAGGGCTGAACATTACACAACAACTATGCTTGGTTATAGTGTCCAGAATGAGATGATACACAGTGAAGCCCTCAGCTGAACATCATTTCCAAGCATTTCTGTTATCCTGCAGCACATAACACAAAATATAGCTGTTACAAACTCCAGACCCTGCTACATTGCAGACCCAGTGCAGTTTTTGTTATGACACACATTTCCATTCAGTGAACTGAGGACTTTTTATTCTTTTTCTTTTTATTCTTCTTCTTCTTTTTTCTTTTTTTTATTTCCTTTAGACCATTCCCCAGCCCAAGAGTAGAACGTGGAAACCACAGCAGCTGAGAGCTGCAAACTTGATGTAAGGTAGCATGAACAGGGCCTTGGTCAGAGGAAATTTTTGCTGCAGGTCCCCGAGGTCTTCACTTATACAGAAACAGGGTTGGGTTTTGTTGCAAGGAATTGAAATCATTTCCATAACACAGCCAAGAATGCAAAAGCAATAGGAATCACAGGAAAAACCTCTAAGTATTTCTGTACATATGCATATATATATATAGAAAAGGATGGTTTCTGAGCTGGTTTTAAAGCTGGGAATGACAAAAATGGCTCTGCACCCAGGACCTGGCTTCTATCCCTCCATATGATTTTCAGCCAGCTAAAACCCCACCAGGAAGGTCCCAGCTCAGCTTGGGGCCATGGGTACTCTGTCCTTTTCTTTGTGCTTCCAGCCACGCTGGGATTGAGCACTGACAGGGAGATGAGAGGCACAAATAGTGGCACGGTGCAGGAAATGCCAGCTGCTTGCCCCACACCAGCTGGTACTGATTTTAGCAGTCTCTGAGAAGTTTATTAGATTATCTCCTTCCACTTTCTCCTTCATCTCGAGAAAGTGAAAAGCAGCATGGGTCAAAGCTGAGACCTCAGCACTGCTCGGTGTGTTGGTGCAAGGCACAGTGCCTGTGCCCCTGGGCTGGTGATGCTGCCTGTGGCTGTCTCTGGAGTGGATGCAGCTTCTCACTGAGCACCCTGCACTGGTGAATGGGGCCTGAATTTTAATCACGAGTTTCTTATAAGTGATGCTAGTGGGCACACAGGCACACATTTAACTGGCCCTGCATGTAGCTGCACCAGCCTTGGCTCACCACGTTACATGCTATCCCAGCTGCTCTGCCTATTTGGCACAGTCTCCACCACTGCATCTTTTCCTCCTTTGAAATCTCCCTGCCCAGAAAGTTTATTTATTTATTTTTTGACAAACCACCACTCTGGTGGCTTGGAGCAGGATGTGATATTTCTGCTAGGAGACCAGAGAGCAACAGGGCTGCCTGGAGTCATGAGGTAGGGCATGAGCAAAACACGCAGCGATGCTGGACACAAGTGACACAAGAACTCTGCAGCCTTCCTCCGTAGGACACACATGCCAAGGAAACAGATGTTGAACCAGCCCGTGAGAAAGCACCAAACAAACCCTTGATGGAGTTCCCCATAACCTCAAAACTCATCCTCCCAACATGAGAGCTAATGGAAGAGATAAATAGAGGGAAACCTACAACAAAAGCCTATTCACCTGCCCAAGGAAAGGCTGCAGGGCTCCCACACAGGTGATGTGCTCCTTCCTTTCTCCACTTTCTGCTAGCAGTAAGATGTTATGGGGTAAATGGGGAAGAAATCTCCTCCTGGATTGGATATGCCTGGAGATAACCCCTGAGGGAAGCATTTTAGACAGTGACATTTCCAGACATCATTACCCAGGTGTGTATTTTCAGGGTTGGAGACTCTCTGAATTAAGAGAAGTGAAAATGTGATGTAGTCGAGTTATTCTGGAGAAGTTTCACCACCGGGTTCAAACGCTGCTCGGTTACAGCACAAAAGGAGACGCTCTTGCTCTAGGAAACCAGCAAAATGTTTCCATCAGCGCTAAGTAGCAGCTGCCCTTAATATTTTTCAAAACAAATAAATGTGGCTGGATGGGTTATTGCATTATTTCATAGCCCCAGTACGCCCACCCTCCTCACCAGCACTGTGTGCACGCTGCCCCGTAGGCACATCACGCTTGGGGATGGGGGAAACAACAGCAAACAATGCAAAACGTGACATGGGTTGCATGTGTCCATGCCCGTGCCTTTGGAGAGAAAAGGTCAGCATAGGCTGATGTGAATTTTTGAAATGCCAAAGCGTGCTGCTCCAGAAATCAGGCTGGGTTTTTTTTGTTTTTTTTTTTGTTGGTTTTTTTTTTTTTTTTTTGGAGTAAGAAATGCCAAGATGGAGGAGAAGACAGATCTCAGCATCTTGATTTTCAGGCCAGAAAGCCTGAATTCTACTTCTGGCCATGAAAACAGCGATTAAAGCCTACATGGCAGCTTGAAGTGCAGAGGTTTGAGATACCCAGGAGGGTCCTGCTGGGGACACAGCAATCATCTAACCTATCAGGGGCTGCCAGCACCATGACTAGGGTCCCCAGATGTGAGAAAGGCTGATGTCAAACATCCAGCCTTACCCTCAACCTTGATCAGTCCTGAACTTTGTGAACTATGAGCCACTGTTTCAAAAAGGCATATTGCAAACATCAGTGACACATGCACGGTCGGGTCTGTGAGCTTTGCCTTCCAGCCTCCTGTTTTTTATCTGTCCATATCCCTGTGAAGCTTGTGCTGCTCGAAATGAAACTTTTCCATGCCTAAAGGTGATCCTTCTTTCTTGTTGCTGTTTTTGTTGTCTGGAGGCTAGACAAAAAATAGTCCAGCTGTTTTGGAGCAAAGGGAGAGTGCAAAACAGCCGTGCTCTAAAACGTGAAGAGCCTGCTGGGCTGGCAATGGGTGGAAAGCTGGCAAGCAGCATGCAGATTCCCCACTTTGCAAAGCACTGCCCCACCTGGACCCAGAGGGAACACTCACAGTGTGCAGATTTTTGTGTGCCATATGAAGCAGATCTGAGGCAGCAGTAATGGGGAGGTTTTTTTGGTGTAGATTTTATCGTGTATTTGTTGAGCTTGCTGGAGAGAGGTGTTAGGGTAGAGGCAAGGTGCTGCCTGCTAGGAGCCTCATGGCCAGCACATTGGGGTGTACACAGGCAAAAAAAGTATCTGATGCTCTTAGGATGAGGCAAAACACATAGCTGCCTTCTTGATGTATCGCTGCTGTAGACTAGGAAAGCCAGAAAGGATCAAAGGTGGGCGGCAAGCTGCAGTTTGCAGATGAAAACTGCTCTGATTTCCTGTTGTGTAGGGTGAAAGTAGGGGAGAAAGTCTGTAACCAGTTCAGACTCTCAAAAACAAGGCTCATTTTCAAGCAGGGACTCTTTTCTAGCTTCTCTCCTCTACAGCCTGCAGATGGTGCCAGGACTTTCTGAGTGTCCCTTGCTGCCTACCACAAGCTGAACCTGCCCTTTGGGTGTGAGTGCTTCCCTTGGTGTGAGAGGCTGCATAAATGCCCATGCTGTTAACAAAATGCTGTTAACCTGATGCTGTTGTCCCTCATACCAGGCAATGATTCCATAGCTGGTGGCCTGTGGCCAGTGTAATCATGGCCTGAATCACTTTTTCTTTCCCTTTCCCTTTCCCTTTCCCTTTCCCTTTCCCTTTCCCTTTCCCTTTCCCTTTCCCTTTCCCTTTCCCTTTCCCTTTCCCTTTCCCTTTCCCTTTCCCTTTCCCTTTCCCTTTCCCTTTCCCTTTCCCTTTCCCTTTCCCTTTCCCTTTCCCTTTCCCTTTCCTTTTCCCTTTCCTTTTCCCTTTCCCTTTCCCTTTCCCTTTCCCTTTCCCTTTCCCTTTCCCTTTCCCTTTCCCTTTCCCTTTCCCTTTCCTTTTCCCTTTCCTTTTCCCTTTCCCTTTCCCTTCCCCTTTCCCTTTCCCTTCCCCTTTCCCTTTCCCTTTCCCTTTCCCTTTCCCAAGATTCCTAAGAACAGTTTTAACCACTGTTGACTACTGAAGACCACATACAGGGACCTGCAACAGACCTATGTCCTCTGGACTGGAAGGAGAGTGCTGGGGTTTTTGTTTGTTTCCTTCCTGGGTAAAAGTCAACCTATACCACGAGATGCTGTTCTGATGGTGCTGACATACAGCTTGAGGGACATCAGAAGAATTTTCAAAGGCAGTTAATCTATGCAATTTCCATACTGACATTTCTACGTATAACTTGGATCAAACAGGCTAAAACCAAACCAAAACACACTGAGTTTTTGAACTGAATTTCTTGAGGTGTGTTTGTGAGTCTGTGTAGAGATAGCAAACTGTACACATCATGTCCACATTTATGCAAACTGGTATTTTTGTAGTAAAGTCTAAGGAAGAGCAGATCCACATAAACCTACACCTCACACTGTTAGACGTGTCTGTACCAAAGGGGTATTCTCAGATCATCTCACAGAGCTGTCAGCAGCCTCCAGAGCCCGAGTAGACAGTAATCTATATTTAAAACACTTTTTGTCATTTAGATAGTTCAACAATGCAACCTTTCAGGAAAAAAAACAACTTTCACAGCAGCAGTAAGACCTTTGTGAGCAGACAACTGTGTGTTGCCCTACATGGGAAAAAAACAGCATGTGGCAATCCCAGAGAAGGACTCAGAGCCTTATTTTGGAAAGCCAATTTCCCAATAGAATAATGTCAGAAAGGGTCCCTCTTCTGCTTGACCACAGGCCTGCTGGCTGGGGAGAATGGGACAACTGTTTGAGGTGGAAAAACTATATTCAGGCTGTGTCCTCAAGCACATCTACTTTTCTGCCTGCAGTGTTGTCCTGGAAACCATCCCCAAATGGCATGTGTAATAGTCCTTGAGATGCCCCATCTGCAGCACAAGGGCTTGGGCGACTTCTTTCTGAACACGAGAGGCAAACAGCAGAAAATAGGAAAAAAAGGTAAACTAAGACACAAAGAAATGTCACTTTCAAGCAGTTAGGTGGTTAGATAGGCTGTTTCCCATCAGAAAAAGACTAAAAGGTGGGGATGGAGTGTAAGTTCTCAATGCCCTGGTGGTTCTTGGCCCTCCAGGGAGCATGGGTCCTTGTGGCTGTAGCACAGTCCCCTATGCTGGCAAAAACTGACCCTGAATGGAGAGAGACCAATTTCATGGCTGTCTCTAATGCAATGTATGAGTGCGGCCCTCACAGAAAAGGCACAAGGGCCGGTCTGCAAGACTTCAGAGGAGAGGAAGCAGTGGAGAAAGGAATTCAGATAATTGTGTACATGCAGTGAAGGGAGAAGGACAAAATCAGATCTAATGCTGCGGGTACGGACAGACTGAAACCAGATACCTTGGCTTGTGTTTTTCTGCCTTTGCTGGTATGAACTCTTATCAACCATCCGCTCTTGAAGTCTCCCAGATGAAGGAAAGCCACAATTATGTGCATCTTACAGCTGGGAAACCATTTAAAAACATATCCTTTGCAGTTGTTCATTCCCAAGCCACAGGGCCCCCCTTGCTCTCTCCAAACGTACCCCCACCTCAAAAGCCTATCAATGTCTAGAGGAAAGACTCTAATCTAATTTACCCCAGACTTTCCAGACCTTGCAGGATTTGTCTGCCCGGGGCTGGTCCAAGAGAAAATATCCTCCCTGTGTCCCGCTGCTCCTCAGTTTGGTATCAGGAGTGTGACTAACTGTTTGACAGGGAGGTGGAAAAAGCAAACGTACAGCCTGTCTGGAAGGAGATTTAATCCTTTCCATCCTTCTCTCTCCAAGCCTGCTTCTGTCTCACCACCCTGGCTTGCCCACTGCGGAGAAAAGCCAAAGACTTGCTCACACCTTGCTGTTCAAGGTGAAAGATCTTAAAGAGGCAACACCAAAAAGGAAGTCCACAACCCTGAACCCTCCCTAAATAACCTTCCTTTAAATCTTTTTTTATTTTCTCACTCTCTTTCAGAATGGTTCTTCTTTACCTGTGGTTACCTACCTCAATAGGCATTATCTACACCAGGGCTTGTGGTCCCAGTAGAGCTGTCAACACTGTAAGTCCAGTTTAACAATGCTGGAAGGTATTTATCTACGTTTGTCTTTGTAATTTGTGGAATATTTTTAATTAAACGAAGAGAAGAAAAGAAGAATTTAACAAAATACAGAAAATATTTTAATAGCTAAGAAGATACCATCGGTTTGCATGGTTCTAGTGCAGTTCATGCTGTAGTTTAAATACAGCTTGTTTGGATAAAATAGTTGTATATTAATGTCTAAGCTATAGGTTTATCTATTAATATATTATACCAGCAGTCAATTGGCTGTCTTTTGACTGCCCCATAATTTGGGCATCTATCATGACAACTCATTCCTGCACCCAATTCTTGCATATAAGTGGACAATGAGATTCCCTGTTCTTCCATGTTCAGGTGCACTGCTGCTAGGCTGGGCTCTCTGGGGTAAAAGGAACATCTCTGTCTCCAGAACAGGCTGTGCCTCTCACAAATAAGAGTCACACCTCTGCATATTGTAACCTCAAGGTTTCCTTAGCTGCTGTTAAGCTTCCCTTCCATCTCCAGCCATTTATCACTTAGTTACACTCTATCTTTACCACGTAAAATCACACGAACTCATGGACTCAATCACTTCCAGCAGAAAAACTTTCCCTTTGGGGTCTCAGAACACTTAGAGAAAGCCACTTCTTCAGCATTTTGACCAATGGCTGAGTTTTTAGCCCAGATAAAACCAGTTGCCTGGGGCTGGCCTCTCAGCAGGGAGGACAAGTGAGAGCTCTGCAATGAAGTGTTTTGCTGCTGGGGCTCTCAGGGTTTCTGCCTTACGTCCTGCCTCTCTGCAGCAACCTCCTGGCAGTCAGTGTGTTTGCTCCAAGGTGCTGCATCTCTCCCTTGCCAGAAAAGAGAAGGGAAAAATAAAAGCTTTAAACAGGAAAGAGTCCCCCAAAGGAACAGTTCCCCCAGCCCTGCACTCCTCCACAGTCCAAGCCTTGGCCTCTCCGGGCCAGTGGGGTTCGTCGCAGCTGGAGGAGGAGGTAGGTTTGTGGGAGCCCCTTGTTAAAATCTTGGCAGTACATCACTGAAAGCGCTGCTAGAAATTGCCAAAAGCCGGAAGCTGTTAATGAGCAGTTGGAGCAGGAAAAAGCAGAGCTGTTTCGACATTTGAAAGGACCGTGTAAGCTCTGTCCTCGGCTCTGCCCAGCTGCCTCGTGGGTGGCTCTGAAGAGCAGGCGCTTGGGGACACCACCAGCATCTCCTGACTCACAAAAGGGCTCATGGTGCAAGGGGCAAGAGAAAGCCTGTGGTCACCTCCAGCCCTCCTGGCTGATGCTGCAGCAAAGCCCATGTCCGTACTGCTTCCTTGGCTCCTCTCCTCTCCCTGTGGGCACTCAGACACAAGCCTGGCTTTGCATCAGAAAGGTGTGGAGTAGAGAGGAACGGGGAGGGGGAGTAGGCAGGAAATGAGATTCTTGGGCAGCTCCACTAAAACAAGTTGGGATGGGGAGGGAGGAAGCATAGATGCATGAATGTCCTTAAACAATAGCTTTGAAGCTGATGAAACTTGTGCCATTGACTGCAAATGAGTATAGGTCTTTTTCCCCTCATGTTAAATACACTTCCCCTCATCTCCCTTTTGAGCCTCTCTGATCCTCCATCCTCGAGTTCTCTCAGATCAATATGGGCTTCCACTGCCAGCACATAAGCAGTTCTGGGCAGGTGTTTTGTTCTCCCTGCCTGTGATGCACCTACTGCTTGCATGGGCCTGATTGGTGTTGAAGCAATGGAAATACGCTGTGCAGAAATCAGATAAAGAAGGTAAAGCGATCAGGCGTGAGCCATATGTTTCTATTCAGATGCTCACAGCAAAAGACTTGTGCAATGCCTGTCCTGCACAAATACAGCTTGCAAACAAGGCCTCGGTATGCTTTAGGACACAGCTGTATCGACTTACACTATCCGCTCAGCTGTGATGACTGACCATATACATGCCCTAAGTTGTATGTAAAGTAAAACATACCGTGTTCTTGTCGTTTGGATGAGAATATCTGGGAGGAAAATATCAGTAGGTCCAAGGTCCTCCTTGATTTTGGAAGTAAGTGGAGCTGTGGCTATGGGCAACTCAGTGCTGGTGGTCACAGCAAATGTCTCTGGTCCCTCTCTCCACAACACAAGTATGAAATGGGCTGTAAAAACACCTTCTGCTTCCATCCCATTTTGGAAAAGCAAAGAATATTGGACAAAGGGAAGCATTTTCTCCTCCCCTCTCCACTCCTGCCAAAATAACAGAAATTCTAGGAAAAACACCTACTACAAGAATAAATATATACATCTGCAGCTTTATTCTTTTTCCAAGGGAACTCTTTCGGGGCTCAGCCAGCACTGTCCCTGTTCTCCTCCTCTTTCCTGTGTGCAGCATACGTTCTGCTGCAGTCTGCAAACTTCCTTAGTGGCATCACCTCCGTGGGGAGGAAGAAATGTCTTTTTCTGGCTTGGGGGCATTGGAGCAAGCCATGCAGCATCCATAGATAGCTGAGCACAGAGAGGACTGGTCTCTACTTTTTATTCATCAGTGCAGCACAGAGGCCATGTACAAATACTTAATAACACTGCCTCCTAAGAGTAAATCAGCAAGTGGGTGACAGCAGCTATCCATTATGACTAACTCAACTAATTCCACTGGTGGCTTAATGCCAGTGGTATTAACAGCAGTGACAACCCTGCTTCAGAAACATCTCTGGTTCAAAATCCTTATTAAATATAAAAAATAAAACTTTGGGCCACCCACTAAAAAGCAGGGACAGTTTGCACAACATCAATGGCATTCTGTGCACTCCTGTGAACAATCTTGCAGGACAGGTAAGATTTCCTTATGAACTGGAGATGCTTTTTAATATTTGATACAGTTCCTGACAAATAGCAGCCGAAACACCTGTATGCCAGATGTGCACAGCTGTACGTGTGCTGTTGCTGATCAATCTTCAGATTACATCACGTTCCAGATGCCTGACTTCAGAAACGCTTGGAAGGCAGAGCTGGAGCAAGCAAACTGCAAGCTGAGGCATTTCTTTTCCTGACTATGACGCCGTGCCTTCTCTGCACGCAATGCTGAGCCCTTTTTGGTCCCCTTGACCTGTGTGACACTGTCTCAGAGCAAATGAGGGGTACCTCCAGCCAGCCAGCCAGCTGGCAAGAGGTATTGTCATCCTTTAGCCACGGGTAACAACTGTGCAAGGGTAACACACTGGGAAGGTGGGCTACGTATTGCTCACCCTGTGTTTCTACCACCGGAGACCAAAGAAAACATCAATATCAGTCTTTGAAGAGGTTTATTTTGGTGTTTGTCCACACTGTAATCCATGGCACAACTTCACTGTCTCCCTACAGCAATACATGTGCATCAGTACGGGAATGAGAGCATGTGTGTGTGCTCAGGGACTGCTGTGAAAGCAAAGTCCTTTTAGTTCTCAGTGGATCCATCCCCCATTAGGACAGCACTTGTTCCTGTGACACCAGGAAACTGTGCCCACCCTGAGGGCACAGGGACTTGGGCATGATTGCTGCAAAAAGATGTGCATTTCTGCTGTTGGTTTGGTTTGGTTTTGCATCTAAAGTGGGGATTTGGAGTCTCCCTTTTGCTACATGGCACTTCTGTCTGATGCCAGAACAGACTCTCTGAAGCTGAGATGATTCCATTCGCAGTTTTTATACTGAGAACCTTTACAGAACATCACAGAAAAACCTCAGTGAGAAGGAGAGGGATTTCCCCATTTCCTTGCCCAACAATCTCCCTGCCACCATACCTGGGTTTTATCAGAGCCAGGACTTAAATCCCAGGCCACATTCCCAAATATTTGCAGAGGAAAGCAGGCTGCCTTGGCATCTCCCCCCTCTCATGAGGCAGTGTTTGAAGAATGTGCCCTCGCTCACCACACCCTGGTCCCTGAAGCTGACAATTGCAGTCACTCGGCCCAAGCCCAGCAGCATTTCCCATTGCAGCAGGTGCAGGTTTTTGATAACCACCCAGACTCTGAGTAACGGTGGTGATTCAGTGTGTGTGTTACTAATCTCCCAGGATTTTTGGAAGGGATTGTACCAGGCCAGGTCTCCATCTGGGATTAATCAACACAGCTTCATTGAAGTCAAGGGGCCAAATTCTCACTTGGAATAAACCAGTTTAACTCCGCTGCAGTCAATAAAGCCACTCTGATCTTTTTTATAGCAAGAATAGACCAACTCTTTAAAATATGTGGGGTTACTGGGTGTTGCCCTCATGCAGAGGGAGTTGTACTTTATATACCAAACACTCCTGCCATGATAAAAAGTTCTTGACATCGAATAAGGCACTCCAGCAGTGATACTAACCATGACATGCCTCAGAGACAGCCATCAGGTCATACATAGGGCAGGGCTTGCTGTATGCCATCATCATCCTCAGGGCAGGAGCCCGACTGCAGAACAGGTCAGCTGCACTTGCTTATGGACACCCTGTAAAATGGCTGCCCCACGCCTAGGGAGTGACTGTCACGACCTCAAACACATGTCCTTGTAGAGCACAGCTTGCATTGCACTCATGATTTGCTAGTGTCAGAGGCTATTTCTTGCTGTCTTCAGGGATCCAGCAGCTACACTGTATGGGAACTGTTGAATCAGGGCCTGAACCACTGACGGATCACCTGAGGTGAGCACTGAGTCAGCTGCAGGAGCACAGGTGAAGGCAGTGTACCTGTGTGAGCAGAAGCCAGACCCCATTTAAGGGCTGACCACCACTGTGGAAGAGTCTCTTGTTGGAGATTCCTCTCACGTTGAGTTCCAGGTGAGCCTCAACTGTCAGTGACAGGTGAGCTCTTCCTAATTTACTGGTTGTCTTTATACCATCTGGATAAGCTATACAAAAATATTCTGTCCACCTTCATTCTTTGGTGTGGGTACTATTCTTTTGGGGTATTCACCCTACATACATTATTATGGTCATAAACCTGGCAAGAGCCCTTGTCTGTCATGCATCACTACATCATTTCTTACAGCATTTACTGCACATGAAACCCTTTCCATAACCTCTACAGTTTTTTCCTTTTAAACAGATGTCACTGTCCAAGTTTAAAGCCAGCCTTCTAGATCTCAACCTACAACCTGGTGAATATAAGCAAGCCTGACATATCCTTTCTTCTACCCTATTTCCTTGCCATCCTCTTCTCCAGGCTGGCTCCCTGCTGCCTGGGTTTCCTAACACAGTTCTGTATCAGGGCTCATCCCCACGACAAGTGGTAGGAGGACTGCAGACCTAGAGGGGATTCAGCCTATGGTTCTTTTGTGTGTGCTTATGAGCGTGCTACATGCTTCATCATGGTCTTGTTTGCTTCACTCAAAATCTCTTGGCTTTGGTGTACTCCGGTCTGACAGATGCTCAGAAGTCTGTATTACTGTGCTTGTGCTTCTTGGGCCGAGACCAGCTTGCCCTACCCAGATCTGCTGCTCTGTTACAAGAGGTTGTACTTTTATAAGCTCATTCTCCACCAGCTGCAATGTCTCGTTGCTGAGGAACTAGTGATTCCTTAAATAATATTGTTTTCCCACGTATCAGTGAGCTGGCAGTGAACACTGAAGGTGGCATTTTCTGATTGCTGCCTACCAGCTTTCTATGTTGCTGTCTCACAACATAGATAAGCCATCCTACAGATACTTTAGAGCTTTCTTTAGAGTTTTCCACCACAAATCTAATGTTTCTGGCTTGGAGAAGAATAGTAAGAAGCTGATTGTTCACTTCCTACTTTTTTAAGAAGGCGAACAAACATTCTCATTCCTACAAGATCAAACTTCTGGGGGAGAAAAATGTGCAGAGATGAAACCTATCTGCTTAAGAAGCAATCTAACTGTAAAAAAGAAAAGGAAAATAAAAAACTCTACATGTCCTTAGCTTGTCTTCATTTATAACGTACTGAATCACATGCCTGATTTCTAAACGAGTGCTTCTAGCCCCCATGACTTCAACAGGATTCATCACATGCACTGAGGATGTGTCATGTGCTTTGCTGAATCAGAACAGCCTAACAAACGACTACCAAGAATTTGAATTGTACGTAATGCAAACACAGAAGTCTATAAAAAGCCCTGGAAAATTGGTTTACATGATCTTTTCCAGTCTGTCATTGTGCAGAAGGCAGATGTACATTTCCTTGACTCTACTTGCCAGGGTTTTTGGATTTGGGTAATTATATGAATGGGTTAAGTCAACATTTTCAACCAAATTACTGTGTGGATGACTCAGCTCAACGCCAGCTGGCTGGTCTTGTTTAGGTTTGCCAGCTGCAAGCTGGACTTGTCTGAGCCTTTGAATCTGAACCCTGCTAGTTTCCTACTGAGCTAATAACCCATATTACTGTGGTACTGATGCAGTCTTCTTTCTGGGGGAGGGAGAGGAGCCCTCTGCATCTGTTCAAAACAACAATTTTTATGCTTTGACCTTGGCAATGTTGTTCCTCTCTGAGTTTCACAAGCTGCCCTAGGATGTGCAGACTGTGAGTCCTAGGACATGCAGACCTGAGCTGAGCCTATTCTCCCCCAGGCACTGGGGTCTTTCCCTGAAACTGCTGCTCACATGTTTCTCATCTGGCTTGCCTGTGTTTGCAACTGGTGCTGAACAGTTTTTCCACTCCATACAATCAAGTTTTACATGCATCTTGTGTTTTCAGCACATATAATGCCTATACTGTAAGTATGGAGGAGCACAAGGTGTTTGAAGTAACTTCACTCCTCTGCACTTCTCATAAGTTAAGGATGCTTTTTGCAGCTATGGTGGAGTGCAGCCAAAGGGATACACCACAGAGGTCTGTGTGTTCAGCAGAGGACCCTTGGTGTAACTGTAGTTTTAATTCCTGATTTAATTTCTGTGTTTGGCTGGAAGCAGTGTGTGCACTGATATCTTGCTGCTAAAGATGGGGTTTCCATCTCCCAGCAAGGAGGAAAGTACTGTTTTCCTCAAATGGGACATCTACTTTCAATTTATGGGTGCCTTAAGTAACATCTTTCTACTAAGCTTCCTCCAAGCGTTTGACAGCTGAAGGGATTCTGATTTTAGACATTTTATCTTATGGAAGGAGACTCTTCCATGTGGTCCTCATGTTTTAGTTAAAGTGATTAGTGATATTTCTTATCACATTCTCACTTGAAAAGTAAATAGGCTTCCAAGAGTCAGCTGTTCCTCAGCTTAAAGGACCCTCAGGGACTGCAGTTCACTAGATCAACAGATGAGTGAATGAAATAGAAGTGCTCAGGGGGACTGCTTTTTGGGGAACAGGCTTTTTCCTTGAAGGTGGAAGAAAGAAATAGTGTTATGGGAAGGAGTTTTTAAACTTTTGTTTAGCCTACCCACACTGAGTGCTTCAGCCAAGAAGGATAAAGACATTTACCCAGAGAAGCATGTCTGGCTGAGAACTAGTGTCTGAAGCCACAGCCTGCTTGAGCTGCAGCTGGAAATCTTGCAGCAATGTGACGTGATCTGTTTCCTGCAGGACTAGCAACACATACTTGGAAACCAGCACTTCAGAAATAAAAATGGTAGCTCATTACTTGTGCCATATCTAGAGAGTGTGGAGGTGTCCTCGGACTAGGGGAACTGTCAGGCCACAGTTGTGTCCAGGAAGTGCATCCATGCACCCTACAGGAAGCTTAACCTGTCATCCCACACAAATTGGCTGAGCTAAGTGATCTCTGCCCTCTCTTTACTTATTTATATTTTTAGTTGACTGCATAATCTGGCCCTCTAGAAAGTCCCTTCAGGAGGTCACGCAGCTGAAATAATAGCTAATGATTTTTTAAAAATGATTTGGGAGTTATTAAATACCTTCTTTCTTTCCCTTCCCGCTGTCCCTCTTTAGCAAACACTCTTGAGTTGTTCCATTGGAGTGCTGGAAAAGCATCCTGATGGATGTGAAGGCCCTATACTCCTCTTCATGTGTTTGCATGTTACCTCCAAAATGGGTAGTGCTGAGACAAGAAAGCTAGCTGAAATGAGCACTATCACAGCAAGGCCAGGCAATGTACAGAACTGATGTATTTGCTTTTCCTTCCAGTGGTATATCCCCCTGCTCCAATCATTCCACTTGCCTGCTTTGTTTCTGGCCATGGCATGCACTTAAGTCCAGGAGATAGGGCTGTCAGGTTTCTCCAGTACAAACCACTCGAACCATTTCCATTTATGTTCCATTAACCAAAAGAGGAGTTGGCTGTATTGCTTTCATTGGAGCTATGCCTGGTTACACAAGCTAGACTGTGATTGCAGCAATCAGTGGTTTGTATCTGTCTGGGGAAAACATGTTCTCCTTTTTTATGTCTGCAAGGATCCGTCCTTAGCCCTGTGTGCATGCACTCAGCTTTAGGGACTCCCTGACTGGCCCAAGGGGTCACCTCTGATGTCATCAGCACAATCCCACTTCTAGAAGACCAGAGTGGGGGTTGAGGCCCAGACAAGCTGTCTTGTTGGCTGAGGGTTGCTCCTAGGCATGAGGCAGCCAAGGGGGATGCCTGTGGTCTGCCTTTCCAGGAAAGGGAGCTGTGATCTGGGACAGGCACCAGAGAATTGCTTGCTCGCTGCAGTAAAGGTGGTAGATGAAGCAGCTTTGCTCTCAGGTGAACTTAAAGGCTAAAAGTGCTTGGATGCTGTTACTGGGCTATAGCATCTCCATGTACTAAGTTCCTCTCTTTAAGGCAGGGATAATAATGGTGCCCTGCCATGTGGAGCAAAGGTTTGTGTTCAGACAACAAAGCATTCCAGTATAACAGGGAGCTATTCTTGTGGGAAGTCTTCTTTGGTTGCAAGTGCAGGAAAGTGGTGGTCAGTGTCTGTGGAGTTGGCCTGGGCATGCTGCAGTAACAGGACATATGTAGGGGTGGCTCTGCACCAGCTTGTGTCTTTTCCTGAACCTTCAATTGCACACTTAATAGCATGCAAATATTACTTAATCTCTTCTCATCATGGTCTTGCATTTTACGGCTTAAAGAAGCTTTTCAAAGGGACTGAAACAGCTGTATCAAGAATTTCAGGCTTGAACATAGGGTGGTATTTTCTAAAGGGCTGAGGAAATTCAGAGCTTCTCAAACAAAAATCATCTCTTGAGGGGTCCTACACTCTTTAACTTCACCTTCCAGTTCCAGTCTGTCCATCAGGATGTGTTGGTTCCCCAATAACAGGGCAGAGAAAAGTGATAATGGCAATCTAAAGGCTGAGTTCTGTTGAGTGCTCTGGTGTGGAGTGGGCACTTGCACACAGTGAGGATGAAATAAGAATCCTCCCTGCAGAAGCCTTCAAAAACAGCATGAAATCCTCCTCCCATGTGATGGATCTCACCTCAGAGGAAGCTGACAACAGCTCCCTGCCAATTAATGCCTTGAGAATGACTCCCTCCCACCACCATCACCTGCTATGGTTACATTGCAAAAAGGTGAAGGTCTTCCCCAGGATCTCATTGCATTTTTCAAGAAGAGCTGCAGCACAAAAGAGAATCCTACAGTTCTGTGTCTTCTTGTTGCAGACAAATGCCAGTGTGCTAGGATCTACAGCAAAGGGTAGAAAAGGGGAAAAAAAACTAGACAGGGAGGGGAAGGTACAGAAATGCATCTCTGGAAACACCTACAACTTGGGAACACTCCTGGCTCAATAACATCTGTAATGAACAGTCTTCCCTGCTTTTCTTACTGCACCAGAAACTCCTATTGCTGTTACCGCATCAAACCCTAATTCTACTGGCATCCTCTTGTAGTCCCATGTGAGTCAAGCTGACCAAAATTGTCCTTTTTAAATACATGCCTGCTTTCACACAATCCCAGGTGATTTGCAAACAATAGCACAGCATCCTCTGACTGCCTAAATATTTAATGAAAATCTGATTTATGCTACAAATACTTGCTCATCAGCTTTCCTTTTGATCATTGCAACTGTTTGGACTCTAAAGCCCTCTTAGTTCCACTGGTCACTTTGCATGGCTTTGCAGCAACTCTGCTTTAACTGAGTCCTTGGGATGGCTCTGGCCCAAATGAACTCCTTGATATCCTTGTGTATTATTCTCCTGGTGGTACCCTGAGATCAGCAGATGCTGGCCTTTCTCTAAACTCCCACTCAGTGCCTCAAATCCCAGGGAATGCTTTCCTTCCGCTGCTACACCCTGTGCTTTGAAGGCAGAAATAGAGACATTCAACAGGATCTCTGGGGTTTGCGTGGCTCAGCCACCTTCAATATTTTTGCAGGGCTTCCCGAAGCTGAAGTAAGGGCACCTAAATGCACACAGAGCCTTCTGGAGAGCTTTGTTGACAGCACTGCATACGTATCCTGCATGCACAATAAGACTTGTGCTCTGCCCGCTGTGCAGCTAATTCTCTGGTAGGTGAGTGAGCCTGCATGCTACGCCTGTTTGCAATTATGCAGCAAGCTTTTTCCTGAATTATACACCTCAAACATGTTTTACACTCAACCTTGGGCTTCCAGACCCCCGGAAAGAAACAACTGAACTGCCAGTGGGCAAATAATTTGAGACTGTACTGAACGTTCTTCATTGAGTCCAAGCAGCTGCAGGTGCAAACTGCTCTCCCCTACACAGTGGGTGCCAGTGCCTCTTGGTCTGAAGTTTTACAACTGACTTCAGCACAAGCAGAATTTGGACTGTACTTCCTTTTATTTTGTTCCCCGTTGTGCCCTAAACTCCAAGCCCAGCAGTCTCTTTATGCACTTTTGTAACACGGCTGCTTGTGCCCGCTGCTCTCTGTGGCCTGGAACCATTCTCAGGGAGCAGCACAGCCTTCATCAGCTCAGTTAATGCATGTGCCTGTCTCTGCTTTCTGTGTCTGCTCCTCTTTCTTTTTTCTCCCCCTCATCTGTAGCTAACACATTCTGGGTTGGTTAGTTTTGTTTTATTTTTCTACTAACCCCACCACAGATTATTGCTTTTCGGACTCTGGAGAAGGTATTTTTGTTCTCGTTTATTTGTTTGGCTGGCCAGAATACAAAAGGTTAAACATTTTGGAGAACTTTGTTCTGTATTTACTGCTGAGGTAGGTTTCTAAATCAACAGTAGGTCGTGTATTCGTGTGACTCACAGAGCTGCTTAACCTCTTTACTTCCGTTTTGTCCCTCTCTAAATCTGAAGAGCACATCTGCAATTTAGATCTGTGAGCGAGGAGCTGTGAAATGCATACAAATTGCTGTAGATAGGCTTCTCAGAACTGCCACAGTGCAGAGCCATTTTCCATTTGGCAGCAGTCGGGTCCCCCTGGGATGCAAAAATCACCTAAAAATACAAGGGAGTGGATGGATAATCCATGCAGAGAGGAGGACGGGCTGCTGGGGGCACGAGGTGGGCAGCAGTGCTGATTGCAGGGCTTGGTTCTGATGAAACCAGAGTCCTGCTGCATGCAGGTCCCTTCCCTGACTACACACTGCACGCAGAGCTACTGTGTACCAGGGGGGTTACAAGGCTGGCAGGAAACAGATGCACCAAAAGCATTAGCATTGCTTTGCAGAGCAAAACCAAGTACTAACAAACTCTGCGTGGCAAACTGTATCTGAACCAGGAGCCTAAGCACCCCATGGCACTTGGGGTACAGATATGCACAGCTCACTCCAAAAGCAGCAGCACAAAATGGGTTGGAGCTGGAGCAGATGGGTGAGGGGGCTCCTTCACCCACTTCCATCTCTGTAATCCACTGTTTTGAGGGATGCCTCCTCTACCTGCAGCTGAGCATAGGGTTACAGGCACACCACCTTTCAGCAGCAAGGCTCCAGAGGTGCTTTCCTGGTGTTGCACAAATTGCAACCTGCTAAATGCTGCAGGTTTTCACTAAAGAAATAATTGCATAGCAGGACCAGTCTGGAGTGTACTGGAGTAAACCCATACTTGTTTTGTCTGCAGCTGGTCTTAAATATCCTATTAAGATGAGTGGACAGTACAGCTCTCATAACATTCATAGGGAAACATACCAGCAATAGGGAAATATCGATGTTGTTAAAAATCTCATTGAAAATGCAGATTTTCTGTGTAGAAAGGGCATATAGAAGAGTCTGAGCACTAGCTGCTTGGTACACAACCAAGAGCCTGAGTTACAGCATCTGCTGTGAGCTTGTCTGTGCCTGCTGTGCTGATCCACCAACTGCCTTTGAACAGAAGCTGCTATACAGCGTCAGCAAACGCTGCCCGGAGCATCCCCTTGCAAGGCAAAATGTTTCACGCTGAGTTGCACGGCTGGGAAAGCAGCAAAGCAGCCTCCTGTGCCGTTTGGTACCCTGCCCTTGAGCTAAACAACCTATAGGACACGTCCCACTGACGCCTGCTGCAGGGTGTCCTCATTGCAGTGAGGCCGACTCTTGTTTGCACCCCCTTAGGTGTGTGTGCCCTTGGGGTGCGATCTGTAGTGCAACTTGCTCTTTCGTGCAGTGCATCCTGCCCTCTAGTGCCAGCAGATGCAGAGCCAGAAAGGGACAGGGGGTGCTGATCACCTGTGCTATCACACACGTTTCTGAGCCCGGGAAGCTGCTGCCTATGGGGCAGAGAGTTGGTTGATCTCTCTGTACATCACCTAATTTGTGCAACCAATTGGTTGCCCAATGTCCCGCTGCCTGTTCCCGACACAGCAGGGAGGATGCATGGTGTGGGTAGGTCTGTTGGCACGGATTCTGGAGATGTTTTCAGTGAAAATGGGCTTTTAATGACAGCAGAAGCACATGTGGCAGGCTCCTGCGAAAGGCAGTCTTGGAAGCCTAAAAATCTTAAAGACAAATATTGCCACGGTGTGAACAGATAGAGCAGGGACGCCTTGAAATAGGTCTCTTGCTTTTGCCCTGAAGAAAGGACAACTTTCTGTCTCTGCTTGAAAAGAAATCTGGGAATTGTTCCATTATATTACAGCACGGAGGTTTCACCCACAAGGATGCTCTCTATTCTTTCCCAAGTTCCCTTCCCTCACAGTAACTTTTACACCCCATCCAGGGAGCGCTTTAAGATTTGTAATGCATCCAAGGCACCAAGAAAGAACCTGCACTGGGGCACCTGCTCCCAAACACAGAGCCATGCATACCCCCAGCAGCACAGGGTGGGGCCCTTTGGGTTTTTGCTCCATTTCCTGGGTTATTTAGAGCCACCAAGAGGGCCCTGATGTGGGAGCACTACTGCAGCCACGCGGAGCTTTTGTGCACAAGCAGAAAGCGGAAAAAGTTTTGCATAAATGTCTCTCCTCCTCCCGTGTCCTGTCGCCTTGGAGCAGGAATGAGTCTTCAGATGCTGGGTTTTGGGGAAGAAAAAGAGAGAAAGAAACAAAGCAGCACGCCTGAGAGGTCACCCATAGTTTTCCTCTGATGCACGGCGAGGCGCGAGCGCTCGCGTAGCTGTTAGGGTGGGTTTGTTTCTTTAAGGTGTCTCCCAAAGGGAGGATCAGTGCAATGCAATGTGGCAGCTATGGTAACTCCTCTTGGCTTTCAGTGCAGCCCGCGCTGATCGCACAACTTGCTAGGGAAGAAGGTACAGCTGTCCAGGCCTTGGCAGAGATCCTCACCCTCTGCTCGTTGCCAAATATCATTTTTCTTTCTTTTCTTTCTTTTTCTTTTTTTTTTTTTGTTTGATTTTCTGTTTCCTAAGAAAATGGAAATCGGAGGGGCAGCCTCATCTGCCCCTCAGCCCCCTCTCATGTCTTTTGGACTCAGGTGACTGTGTGCAGGTTTGTGCAGAGGTGCTCCCAGGAAGGTCTCCTGGCGTGCTCCTCAGGCTGAACCTGCGGTGTGGGGTGGCAGGAACAGCCCAAACTCCCTCAATCTGAATCACTTAACGATGTGTATAATTTTAAGAGTGTGGCCGAAATACACAAGAACCGAGGGGCAGAGTAGTCAGTGCAGTGCAAGAATAATTCCAGGGAGCAGGCTCTCTAGAAAATGGTTTCTTATTAAGAAACAAAATCAAAAAACGCAACAGCCAAGTGTAGCTAAAGCTGTGTCTGAGAAATCATATGGAAGTATCTGAACAACTGATTAAGATCAAACTGCACTGAGGAGCAAATGCACCTCAGCCGACTCCCACGACGGGTGAAGTTATGGTGCTAGGAGAGAGCACGGAGTGTGCACACATGATAACTGATCACAAGAAATGTTGATCTCTAGGTTGCGTTTAATGTTTCCAAGGGAAATGCTGGAGAGGATCACCCTGAGCAGTTTTTCTCTTGGGGCTCCAAACTGGCTGCTCCGAGCCCTTGTCTACACCAAAACCTAAGGACGACCCCGTGTCTTCTCAGCTGTGCTCCAGCAATGAATGTTTCAGATACAAACAGTAGAAAAGAGGTTACTTAGTGCTGGCAGCATCAAGAACTTAAAAGACAGCCCTTCTAGCGACAAAGAGTGAAAATCTTCTTGCAAAATATCCGCTTGTTCAGTGTAGAAAACCTCACTGAGCTGGAAGAGCGCAGACATCGCGGGCTCGTGCTCCTGCCCAATGACAGACAGCAAAATGGACTCAGCTAGATTAGAAATTTCATGAGCACGTCAGACTAAATAATAAATCTCCCTAATGGAGGCAGAATGCTCATGTTGTGTTAAAATATGCATGAATATATTGGATGAACACATAATTTTTTGTTACGACGGTTGCATCGAGTCGGGAGCTGTTGTGGAGGATGCCTGCTCTACCTGCACGTTGGCAAGAAGAGGCAAGAAAACATCACTCCATCTCTTCCAAGTCCTGAGTGCCCTCTGAATGGGGTTCTGGTGGCATAGGGCAGTCAGGCACCCACACAGCCCTGTTCCTCTTGGACGTGAAGTGCCTCTGCACACCCCAGGTGAATTCGAAGAACTGTTTCGGTTTTAGCTGAAGATAAACCATCCTGCTGTCAAGTGTGCCCACAAACCTCTGCCTCTCTCTTGAGCTGGCCCTTTGTTTTTCAACAGCATTCCTACCACTTTCCGACCCTCAGTCTCCTCTGCGTGTGCTTGTGGTTGACGCGAGATTCCCCTGCCAAATTCATTTCATTAAGAAGCTAATAAGCACGGGGAAAAAAACAAGCCAGGTGCAGAAAATGGCTGCACTGGGCAGCAAGGATGCTAGAGAATGCACAACAAACCCCGCTTCCTGCATGACCATCTCCCCTGCTCCCTCCCACCCCCCCCAAATTCTGAGCTTTATTTAAGCTTAAGCACCAATGTGTGATTTTTTTAAGGAGGCCCACATGACTTAAACCGAAGGTATAATCACATAAATTACTTCCGGAGGGTTTTTTTTGATGGCTGCATTCATCCCAAAACTAATTGGTATGTTTTAAAGCCTGCACTTGGTGTGTCTAGTATCTCCTAAGGAAATTGCAGAGCTGCTTCTTGCGGGTGACAGTGAACAAAGCAAAACTATCATATTAGGAATTCAATTAAAGCTAGCGCAGGCTTACTGGATCTCTTCCAGCAAGAATATATCACGCTGAACCAGCCGACATCTGTCTCTTTTTTCACCTCTTTTTCTGTTTTCCAAGCTGTGGTTAAAAGATGGAAAGGAGAAGGAAGATGAGAGGAGAATGAAAGGGGAGGGAGAGGATGTACGGTCGCTCGTTTCCAGCTCACCCTATAGCATTCTGCAAAGGGGTTGTTTTCTTTTCGATGTCTGATGGCTTTGCAAGCAGTGGAGGACCAGGTCTGCCTTGCTGTTGCTTTCCTGAGCAAAATGTGAGCACAGCCCAAGGTGCCAAAGTGCAGAAGCTAAAAAATAATCCCAAATAATGCGCTACGATGCATGTAAACCTCTTTGCAATGCAGTTTTTAGCAGTGGGACTTCAAGAGTCGTCACTAGCTAATATTTGTATAGGAGATATTGCCTTCCCGTGGGGAAGGAGTCCCACTCACACCCTCCTGGTGCTGCTTCCCATGGTGTGATGGCTTAGGGTGACATATTGCATCTCCATGCAATGAAAGCCCTGCGTTAGCACAAAAAGAAAGCATATCTCAGAGAACCAGTGCAGCACCCAATGTTCTGCTTTTGAGCAGACAAGTTGTGACCCAGCAGTGCCTGGGAGACTGGGACAGGGCCCAGCAAAGCGAGGGCTGTGTGAGGAAAGCACTGGAATTAGAATTTAACCAGGTTGAGTTAGCATGGAAATGGTTACATAGACGAGTATGGGGTAAGGGCTGCCGCGCCGTGATTTATTGGCTGGCTGAGTTAATTTGTTGTTTGTGTATGATTAGTTGTTGCTGCTGAGTGGTCATCTTCTACAGCTACAAATCTAATTAAATGCCAGGGTGCCTAGGGTAATTGTTTTTTTCCCAGCAAATATTTCTACTGTTTTAATTCTCGAGAACTAATCATTAATTAGAATGATGGTGCTAGCATCCAACTGGAGGACTTGCTGGTTTTCCTCGCTTCTGGATTTGGAGAAGTAAACCATGAGTGCTGGTGTGTAGGGCTCTGCGTGTCCCTCGGAGCGACACCGAGGTGTATGATGGCACTGCCCACGGTGCAGAGCAGCAAGGTTGCTCAGAACCAGCTCAGAATCCGACCCAGCATGGTTTTCATGGCACGGAAGGTTTTGGATCAGCTTTTCCCCCAAATCTTTTGCAAGGAATGGAGAAGCAATGCCCAAAGTGCGTGCTTTCCCTGAGTAGCAGCAGTAACGTCGTGGTTGTGTGTAGAGCTCACTCTGTTTGTGGTGGTGCTCCCCCCAAGCAGGCTGTTCCTGCTGCTTCACAACGTGACTTAAATTTGGGAGTTTTCGGGCTCAGAGATGTACTGAATCACATGGAAATGTTTCCCATGCTGCAGCTATAAAAATAATTACACTGCTAGCAGGAAGGAGTGACAAGAAATATCCCCAAAAGAGATTTAATCTGGGGCTACAGGATCTGTCTCATCTCTGCAAGGAGCTGCCGCAATCTGCAAGTCTGATGTATTACCGCTACCTCTAACTCCATGAAACAAGCCCAGCAAACACCGAGGGCAGGAATGCAAAGCGAGGTACTCAGAAAGCATTGCAGTCCCTTCCCCTTTGTTTTAACAATGAAGCTCTGTATGCTCTTAAAATCGGAGGTACTCTGCGTGTGAGGACAGCTGATTTGGAGACAAACGAGGACCACTTAGCAACAATGTGAGGCTTTACTGTTTCCTCAGTGACCCTTCAAAGCACATCCCTCCTGATAAGACGGACAGCACCGCACTGGATTAAATAAAAACGTGCTTTTACTGCTCCGTGCAGCAATCCTTCAATTCGTATCCAACGCATCTCTCCGCTACGCCTGGTTCTAACTCTTTATGATCACTAATTAATTTACGTGGCCAGTTTGCCTTCATCTGTCTGATCAGTGGAGAATTTTCCTCACATCTTCTCTTTCCTGGGGCTCTGGATTCAAGCGCTTTCTGGCTGACTGCTGTGTGTTTGCTGTTCGCTGCCCGACAGATTTATTCTTTCCCAAGAAATGACACGAACGTAAACAGAAGACCCAAAATGCATTTTGCTGAGCTCTTAAATGCACCAAGATAAAAAAGAAAAAGAAAAAAAAAAAGAAGAAGACCCAAACCACTTTAAACCTATCAATGTAAATACCAAACTTTACAATCCTTCCTGTCAAGGAAATATATTTACATTTTCTAAGGATGCTTATAAAAAAAAAAGATAGGGCTTTTGGGACAAAAAGGGCTTAGTTCCAGTGTCACAGCACCCCCAGCTAACTGTCCTGCTCTCATAAACCAAAGAATGAGCTCGTTCCCAAGGCCAGCAGAGATAACATCTGTTTGCTTCTTTAAGGACGTAACGAAATAGGATGCTCGCGGTTCATACGTTTTATAAACGGCAATGGAAATCTGCAAGAGCACCAGTACCAGGCACATGCTATGCGTGGATTCCCCAAAGCAGACTGATAGCAAAGATGTTGTGGCTGCAAGTGGCAGCCCAGGGATGGCAAAGGGCTCGTGGCCACCCATGGGCACTGAGGGGAGAAGTCTGCCAGAGTCCCCTTACCTACAAGAGTGCGGGTGCTCTGCACTTTGCTGGTGCTCCCCAGCATCCTGACTGGGCAGGATTTCTCCTGCCAAGTGGGATAACGGGAAGCCTCTTTTCTTTTCTCCTGATTTTCCTGGGAGGTTTAGAGCACCGTGAGCTTTCCGAGGGAAAAAAGAAAAGGTGGATTGTAAGGGAAGGGGCGCAGGTGCTGGTGGCAGGGAGGGGGAGGTGGGAAGGAAGGCTCAGCAAGTCCCAAGCTTTGCACATGTGCTGAAACACCCCGCTGCCTGGTGCAGTGATTGAAGCACAGAGCTGCGCCTGCCTCTCAGAACTACCAGAGTGAGCTGCTTGTAAATTAGGGCCAGCAAGCAGGAAAACTTCTCCTGGCCCAGCAGCAAGCAGCACGGACCTACTGGCACAGGCAGCAGCCATGTGGCATTATACCAGTTCCCAAGGCTCTGATTTTCTAATCTAAAATCTCCCTCTGATTTTTGCAGCCGGATGACTGCCCTTTCCAGGAGAGCCCTTCCTCGCCTACCTCTCTTCAAACCTGCTGAGATGTGGGATGGCTGCAATGGCCCCAGAAGAACAGGGCTCACCAGTGTGTGCCGCAAGTCATCGTCCCCAGGAGCAGGTCCCAAACTCAGACAGCCATTTCCTACACTTTTTGCCATTCCCTTTTGTGCTTAAAAATACCTCTGCTCAGAACGGGCACATGAAACAGCTTATGCCCCACCACCCGGCTTTCTGAAGCATTTCTGGAGGATCTCATCAGGGCTTTTTATTTTTGCTGGCGGACATAATTTTTGTCGCCATAGAGGACAGAATTTGACACCACACTGCACTACACCAGGCCATTTGTCAACAGCGTTTTCAACAGTTCAACCGCACGCGTCTGCACACACACACAGACACAGGGAGGAAGGCTCATGGGGAGCTGGGGGGATCGGGGTGCCCATATCCCCCCCCTCAGCACCCAAGTGCTGAGCAAAATCCACTGCTCACCACCAATATGGGAGTGGAGAAGGTGTTGAGTATGAATAGACCCCAAAGAAACCAAAAACACGGTGGGATTTGGGTCGACGCCGTAGGTTTTCACGCAGCCCAGGATTGTCTCTCCCCATTTCTTTTATGCAGAGACAACCCCTGAGCATCTGCATACAAAGCCCGCTTTGTCGGAGTGATCTTAACATTTCCACCGAGAAGAAGTCTGAAGTGGGGGTAGAAAAATGCAGGGTTTGCCACTAATGCATTGTACGATGGAGAGGAATGGACATATATTAGATAATAGGTTAAAAAAAAAAAACCAACATCGGCTAATGGCAGCACATCGTTTAGGAAACAACAGAATTAATGCATTGTTCCACCCCAGCACTTTAGTATTCAGCCAATCTAAACTGCTGAAGAAATATGTGTTTGGGACATTTTACATCTGTTTTTGACAAGGAGCCTGGGTTTTGCGTATGTTTTGTTAATCTATTTGCTGAAGCCCTTTTAGCCAGATTAGCATGGGAAAAGACACTCTGTCTTACAAACAGAGAGCTTGCACTTTTTAAGAAGTGACTCGGCTCGGGCTTCTTGCAGCTGAAATTAAGGCACAGCAACGCAAAAATAGCAACACTTGTAATTGCCATGAAAACCACGACAGCAGCGTTACCTGCTTAAAGCAGAGCTGGACAACAGGCAGCCTTTATGTTCTGAAAATGTGCAATGGGCAGAGCAGCTCATTTTCAGCCTTACATCTTGGAGGTCTCTCAGAGAGCAAGGAGGAACTTTAATTACAGCCCCCAAACACAGGCTGCGTCGGGACGCGAGGGAAGCGCCTACTTGAAGTGGTTTTTAAGATGGTTTCAACCTTTTTGCACCACCCTTAAGCCCCGCTTGAGCCCCCTTTCAAATAACATTCTGCGGCCGCATCAGGATTTTAAATCAGCCATTGATGACTGCTAAAACAAAACGGGTTTGCCTTTAAAACCTTGCCCAGTGAGCTAACTTTCCTCCCGTCTTTAAGGAGCTTCTCCAAAGGGTGAAATTGTATTTTGCATCACCACATTGCATCCTGCAGCAGCAAGCAGCTCGTGCTGGGCAGAGCGGGATAGCGGCTCTGCTTTATGTACCGAGCCCCGGGCAGTGCCGGCCCCGCGCAGAGCGGCTGACACAACGCAGAGCTGCTTGCCTTAATTAGCTCGGGATGAGGGCGTAATTAAGAGCTGTTTCGTTTTGTTTTCCTTTCTGTTCATTCCTCCCCAAATATTACAAAGGCGACATAAAGAGGAAGCGGTTTTTCTCGTCGTGGAAAATGAAGAGTTCAGTTCCGAGTGTAAATCAGAAACTACGCTCCAGCCAACAAAAAGCCAACCTCTGTTTGACCGGCACTTTGAGGAAGGGAAACTGAACCAGATGAAAATTTCACCAGGACTCCTCTATCTTTGTTTGCATTTATTGAGGGAGGGGGAAGGGGCCCGGGAGCAGCCAACATCTGCAGCTCGTTTCTCTTAAGAAAAACCCAACCTGGGGTGCAGTGGGACGAGCTCGTCGCCCAGCCCCAGCAGGGTCCTACGGAACACCTTGTGCCCCCAACAAGGGAAGGATGCGACCAACCCAGGGTGTCTGGGGCAGCTGGTTCGGATCCCCTTGTCAGCCTGTCTTCCAACCCTTCCCCGAAGCCGCTGTATTCCAGCAAACCTCATGCAGCGGTGCTTCCCCCCGTTCCTAGACTCCCACCCTCACAGAACAGCGAGACAACAATTTTCCCAACACCGTATTTGATATTTCACCCACATGGGGCTTTCTCTTCTTAAATTCCCACAGGGCTGGCCCCTCCGTCCTCACAATCCCATCCCGGTGTCCCCTCGCATGCCGGCCCCGCGGTTCCTTACCCTTTGGCGGCTGTGCTGGCCTCGCTCCGGCGGTGGCTAGTGCGAGGCCGACATGGACCACGCACCCTCCATCCTCCAGACTGAGAAGGCATAACTCAGCCTCTCGTGAGCCACGTAACTGCAGCTCGTCATCTTACTGTCCATCTCGTCGCTCTGTAGCACCTGGTAGAGGAAGTCTATATACCGCGCCGCAAGCTTGAGGGTCTGGATTTTACTGAGTTTGTCAGAGGGCAACGTGGGGATGATTTTCCTCAGGGCGGCAAAAGCTTCGTTGAGCGATTGAGTCCTCTGCCTCTCTCTGACATTGGCCAGGATCCTCTGGCTCTGCAGTTCTTCATAAGACTGGGAGCTGGGACTGGACTTTTTCCCCCTCTTCCCTGGGTTGGGGCTGCCATCTTCGCTGGACTTCTTACTGTATCTTCTCTTCCTGCCAAATCTCTTTGGCTGTCTTTCCAGCTCCTCTTCACTGGTCCCCAAGCTATCCACAGGGGAAACAGGAGAACTGGAGCTTTCTTCCATGCTTTCTGCAAGAAGGGGAGGGGAAGAGCCTTTCCCCCCCTCCTTATGTTATGTGAGTGTGTGTGTCTTAAATGTGCTTTAAATTCCTGAGACAGATCCTTTGGAAAAACAGGAGGATTTTTTTTTTTTTTTTTTTTTTGCTGACCAAACGTTTTCCAGGTTGCTTGAAGGGCTCTTATTTCAAGGACGGAGTTGTGCAAAAAATTGAGGTCTTGGAGAGAGGAAGTTATTCTAACTTTTTGGAAACTTTAGCTGAGCTCAGTTGCTAAATAGTTGTCAGAAGTGAGGGAGGTGCGGGGCTCCCTTCTGATTGGCCGTCCAGGTCAGTGGGAGGAAAGCTTTTCCCCTGCTAAACTTTCACAGTTTTATGTTACACTTAACTAAAATCTTGGGAACGCACCTCAAATAAAAGATAACTCACGACCCACCCCACCCCCCCCACTGCCGTCACCCCCATCCCAGGAGATACCGAGCTGCAGGGTTGGGGTCACCCCACAGATATGGGGATTTGGGGGGGGATCCCCAGTCTCACTGTACTATGCCTTGTCCAAATTCCGCTGCCCCCTTCCCCGTGTGCTCCCCACGTTTTCACAGAAAGCAAAGACCCCCAGTTTTGCTCCCTGTGCCCATGTGCCCCCACACCACGGGGGGGATCTGTCCGCGTGCCCCGTGAGTGACACCAGGGGGACCCCGGGAGGGGAAGGGGTTGGGTGCAATGTCTGTGCTTTGGGGTGCATGGGAAGACCATCCTGCACCATCCAAGACATCAAGAAGGAGGCTTAGCTTGTGGAACACCCTGTGTTGCATGCCCTGGACAGGCAGCTGCCCTCCTGCTGTCGCTCTCCCCATGTTTCTCCCCATTCCTCTACTCACAGTCCTTTTTGGGAAGCAAGAGCTGCGGAAGCTCAGAGGACATCTTTTCCTACAGCCTACCCCACAGCTGAAATCGTGGCATCCAGGCTATATAAATCATGGGAGTGGGGGGGCTCTGTGTTTCTGATGCATCAAACAGAAGATGACAAATCTATTTTTTCTCTCCAGCACACCGGGGAAAATGTGGGAAAACTCCACTTGCTTCCGTGGAATTAATGGAGGGCACATTCAGATTTGGACCTGTGATTTCAGCTAAAGCCCAGATTGCAGGAACAGATGCATTCCTGAGCAGCAAAGATTGTGTTTGCGATATGGAACAGGAAAATAAAACAAATACTGAAAAAAAGAGAAAAAAGAGAAAGACAAAAGAAACTCAGATATTGTATCAGAAGAATTAGCTTGGAGTAGATTTCTTTGCAGAGTTTTCCAGTAGGTATCAACACTCATTAATGGAAAAAATAATGTCTGGTTTGATTGGAAAGTGTTCTTTGGTCGGAGAAGGAATTTTGGCTTGCCTGGGGCTGACTCCACTACTGGTAGGTAATGTTTATAGTGGAAAGACTTCCCCAGGCAGCCCCTGGGGAGAGCCTGTGTTTGCTTTCAAAAGGAAAGGTTTTCAGGTGCAGCACAGAAGTCGGAAAGCAAGGCAGTTCAGCAAATAGATTTTTAATCCAATTTAAGACTCTGCCGAGTCGTGCCTCCACTCACACCCCAAAGCCAGGCTTTCAGAAGGGCTTGGCACTTGTGGATGTGTCCAAGGGTTGGTCACTTCTCTGCAGCCGTGACCTGGAGGTCTGTGGGCAGACACAGCCCTCGGCTGAGTCAGGGCAAATGGCATTTGTGCTGGGGAAGCTGAGTAGCAGCCCCGTATGTGACATACACCACAGTCAATGCCATGGTCCTGATAACAACGTTCTGATGATAACTGTGCCCCGGAGGACAAAGCACTGCTACTAAGTGGTGCTCAGATTGGAGTTATTTAGAAGTTTTCTGAGTGCTTGGGATCATTTCTAAATATTAAGAGTATGCATTACACAATGAGCTGGGGAGACATGCACTGAAGTATGGAGGGGCACCTCTGCCTTCCAGCCACAAAAAGCAGGGATTTCTGAGAAAGTACATTACCTAGTTCTTATTTCTTTTGGCTCCTAGCTCTTACTTCTTCTGGGGATGGGGGATAGAAGGGTTTTGAGGCAGACTACAGGGTTGTGCCTCACAGCTGGCACAGCCATTTCGCCCTTGTGGGAACCACCGAGCCCATCCCATGAGACCACCAAAGGGTGACACCCAGCTCCCAGGCACCACGCTTTGGGCCGAGGGAAGTAGTATTGCTCTTCGAGCTCTCATCCGTGCCCCTCTAGGCTGCTTCCAGTGCAGAGTGAGCGAAAGAGGCCCCATGCTCCTCCGCATCCTGCACGCCACGGCTGCATTAAATAAATACACAGCAGCCCCAGCCCCCCACCTAGCTCCTGTGAACAACCCGAAGGGCTGCTTGCATGAGAAAGCAAGGCAGGATTTCTCCCTAAGGCGGCAAAGCCTCTGAATGTGCAAAGCTTTTTAGTATCCAGGGGGCTTCACTAGGGAAAATATATGGTGAAATGGTGTTGTGTCATAATTGTAAGTAAGTCTACAAGCCCGACTCCAACTAGCACTGCTCCAGAGCTGCTGTGGATGTGTGTTCTCTTTACGGCTGTCCTGTTAGCAGCACTTAGTGCCAGAGCTAAGAGTGGTGTTGACAACACTGCAGAGATGTTTCCTTGAAGCAGACCAAAGCTGCAGTCTACATGTGCACAGAGCCGGGGGAAACATGAGAAAGGAGGAATCTGAGGGACTCGTGGAGGAGCCCTGTGGTATGAGGGTACCTCTGGCAGAAGATGATCCTTCAGCACAGAAGAAAAGAGTTACAGAATTAGAACTACAATATTAAAAGTTGATGGCTTTGGTAAATGTTTAGCACTTCGTTTAAACAGAGTGACATCCACTATGATGCTGCTACTGCTCCACTAGCAGGCTTCTAAAGGAGAGCAGTGAATACAGATTGGGCTTTAGGGAAAGTGCTCATTCTCCATATGAATATGTGGTCTGGTTATCCCACCAGCAGTTTGGCCAGCAAATCACCCCTCATTCCCTCTGCACTGCAGAGGAGAGCACCTGGATTTGTCCTCCTGTCCCTACCTGCAAATTGCAACTGGCATTGCACGGCCCCTACTGCAGCCAGGCCTAGTTAAGCTGATTTCTCTCTCTTCTTGGGTGTGACTGAGAAAGGGTGTAATTCGTTGACGCTTGTGCAGCATCCAGTAAATGTGACCTGGGCATGCATCTTCCCCGTGCCATCATTGCATAAGGGCAGCTGTGTTTCATCTTGCACTTCTGCTTCTTGACTGTTTCCTTATTGTTGTGCTGCAACGGTGGCTATGTACAGCGGATGGATGTTTCCCAAAGCACAAACCCTGCAGTGACAAGTTTATAATCAAAAGCAAAGAAGTGAGCTAAAAGCAGAGATAAGAGGCAGGAGGTAAGGAGAGCGAGGCTTCAGGGATAAGGCAGTGGAGCAGAGCGTGGTTTCAAAGTAATTGGATCCACTGATGTTGGAGTTATGTGCAGGAATGTACATCTGTTTCTGAACTGTTACCAGCTGATGTACCCGTTCTTCCTTTTTGCTTTCTCAGATACAAAACCTCTGAGCAGCAGATCATCGTACAGGGGTGAAGGAGAGGCTGACCCGAGTCCAGAAAATAGAAGGAGAAGGTCATGCACATGTACCGAGGTGTTGTACATCTCCTAGTTTCCAGCCCCTTATGAAGATGGTAGCTCTGTCCGAGCTTTGATCAAGCATGTGGACCACAAGAGCTGCTTCCGCTCATCATGCGACCTGAAGAGCAATGCTTAGCTCTCACATCCCTCCTACAACACTCCAAAGAACAACAAACCCCAAATGCTGGGACAGATGTGCATTATCCATGGGTGCCCAGCCCTGCATCTCCCAAATACTCGCCTTTTGTCTTTCATTCTCTCAGACTATAAATTACTTGGAGCTTGCTTTATTACATCCAGTGTAATAATGATGGATGCAAATCATAAATAACTTCCAGAAAATAGGATGGCACTGTAATTTGTAGGCTTTCTACTTGGGGCCTGGTTTCTGCAAAGCACTACAGTATGCTTTGGAAAAGAGGGTTGCACCTGAGTCAGCTCCTGTGGAACACGAGCAGGTGTGTACAGTTATGTACATGCTGAATTTCGGATCTGAATACCCTCCGAAATAAGAAAAGAGATCTTCAATGGATTCAGCAGACCTTGCACTGTCAGACAGAGGGCAACTTCACAGCTCCTGGTAGTCCGAGCTCCACTGTTAGTGGGACAGGGATAATTCAGACCAGATCCAGTTCTGCTTTGAACACGTGGTTCAGTGTTTCAAGTCTGATCGTTGTTTGCTGGCAAGATTAGAAATCTGCATAATTTCTCATGTCGGTAGTGTTGGAAAGATAGTGTGTGTCCTGCTGTAGGAAGAAACCAAAATGCAGTGGCAATGCAATTGTGGATTCTATTCTTAATGACAGTGCAGAGCAAAAAGGAACCAACATTTGGGGGAGTAAAAAGTAGTAGCTATCATGATTCCAAAAATAACATTTCTATTTTAGATCATTTACCCGAGGCCACCACTAATTGCAGATCAGAGCGGAATGTCTCTCTGGGAATCCACAGGGAAGACAGTTTTTCCTCCTCTTTTTGGAAGGTGAAATATTAATTGTGGCTGCAGCAGCAATAACTGTAGCTTAAAACCTGGGCTAGGAAAAATGAAAATATTTTTTCATGAAGTGGAAAATCAATGCATGTGAAGTATTCTGTTCTCCTGGCCTTTTCTTCCCACATCTCCAGGCTCATTAAAATGGGGAGAAAGGACTTCCCACCAAGAGAGAATCCAAATCCAACCTGGCTGTTCCAACAGTATGCAGGCACTGCTGTAAGGGTCAGGCTTTGTTCATTTTTTGTGTTGCAACACCCACTTTGAGGCAGGTATATTCACAAAACTTGAAGGTTTGCTTCTGGTATTATTGACATTGCTTGATAGTTAGCTACAGTTCCAGAAAATGGAGAACTGCTTCCAGTGAGGACTCAGGGTTTGCTCCTGAGATGAAACTTTGATTGACTTCAGCAGTGCAAAATGTAGATTACTATTTGCATTTTGGGAAGTGGGAAAAACCTGGCCAGGCTGGTGCTAGCCTATTCCCCTTTCTGTGCCATGGAGAGAGAGACTGTCCTTTCTGGATTACCAGATAGGTCTGCAGAAGTTGACCACATCAGTCCAGTCCTTTACTGTCTTCTTTGATCTGTGAAACCCCAGAAACAATGCAAGGAAGGTGCTGATCCCATAAAGAAGATTTAAGGCTTACTTTTTTAGCCATCTTCCACAGACCTCTCTCAACAGGTCAGCAGGCTCCCTGTGTGACAACCAAGAAAAAGCCTAAAGTATTGTTGCTAGTACTCCTGCATTTCAGTATTTTTGAGGATTAACCATATTCTTTGAAGGCTGCATCATGGGGATGTGTGACATGCCTCCTTGTTGCTGGCCAGAAGGAATTGAGAATGCCTTCTAACTGTAGAGTTGTGCTCAAAAAAATTACATGACATGCAGAAAGGCAGACCAGAAGCATCTTTGTTTGCCTGGGTGTGTGTATGGGAACTGTTGAATCACAGCCTGAACCACTGATGGATCACCTGAGGTGAGCACTGAGTCAGCTGCAGGAGCACAGGTGAAGGTAATGCACCTGTGTGACCAGAAGGGGTGGAGTCTGGCTCCACCTCTCCCAGACCCCATTTAAGGGCTGACCACCACTGGGAAAGGGTCTTTTGTTGAGGGATCTCCAACTCCTGTGTAGAGTTCCAGCTGAGCCTCAACTATCAGTGACAGGTGAGCTCTTCCTAATTTACTGGTTCTCTTTGTACCATCTGGATAAGCTATACAAAAATATACTGTCCACCTTCATTATTTTGTGTGGGTACTATTCTTTCAGGGTATTCACCCTACAGTATATCATTCTGTAGATTCGCATGTAGGGAGGAGGGATTAATTGCACTGAACATTAGCCAAACAAATTTTAATTGTTGATGCACCACTAGAATTTAACTGCCATTATCTTTGGGTAGAAGGGAAGCCAAAGCAATGGGCTCAGACGCAGATAAGTGTTAGAAATCTCTGCCTGGAGCAGGTGAGCTCCTCCCAGCATGCTGGATGCATCTGCTGCTGGTCTTAGCACAGCTCTAGGAGCAGCTGGGCTGGAGCACAGTAGGACTTGGGGAATTTTCAGAATTTAGAGAATTCCAGTTTTGAGTGCAAGGGTGAAATAAGAGGGAGCTTTTCAAGATTTCTGAAGCACAGGAAGCCAAACCTTAGAGGAGAAGAGAATGGGGTCAGTTAAGTCATTTAGAGTCTCTTAACTCTACCTTGGCTTTGCTAATATGTGAGCTTGTAAACCCCCAAGCCTTCCTCTGACTAGATAAAAACGGGCAACATCTGTCCTCACTCCTCATCCCTCTATGCTATAATTTTCCAATTGTTTCTTCCAGGGTTTAAGCCATAATCAAGTCTGTGTATCATGTTGCGTGTGTCTTCTGGCTAAAGGAGACTGGACAGCTCATAAGCAGCAACTGTTGATGGGTTGGGTGGGTCACTGCTGAGTGGCAGGTTATTCACCACGGATCCCATTGTGAAAAGTCCTGCCTTCAAAGTGCTCCCACTCCCAATCGAGGTGGTGGTGGTATCCTACAGATGGGATCTTGGTTTCTTGTACCATAAAGGAAGATTTCTACTCGTTAGGTCTTTGCCATCACTGGACCAACTCAAGAAATAGAGATGAACCTCCCCTAATATTCACCCACTTTAAAGAAAAGCCCTTTTCAGAGGCCTAGACCTTCTGCCCCAATGGCTGTAGAGGAAGCTTTGAGCCAAAATACAGCTGTTCTTCCATACTATGATGGATAAAACAAATACCTAACATTTTCCCTTTCCTGGAAGCTCTGCTCAAAAATGATATTCACTTTTTCTTATTCATCTCTTTTAACCAAATTTAAACTTTTTATTTTGTTCTTTCTCAACAGTATTTCTCCATGTTCTCTGTGCAGCTGTGGGTATTCGTGACATTCCCACAGCAGGAGGACAAAATACATGTTTATTACTTTCTGTCTGAAGAATTTGAGCATAACCTCAGAAGAGCTGTGGCTCACCCTATTTAGGGGCTGATGGTGCTGTTGAACATCTTGTGCTGTTTAGTATCTAAGATCTGGTGAGAATACCTTCAATAACCAATTAAAAATTCAAGTAAGCTGGAAAAGTCCCCTTTTTTTTTTCTTGCTTATATGTATTTAAGTGGCTAAGAAGAGGGAAGGGGTATGACCTTGGAAAACCCTGTGGATGACTGGTGAATTTCTCACCAACTAAATAAATAAAAATCTGACACTCTTAGTCATAGTGGGGAAAAAATTTGTTTGACTTTTAAACAGAGCAACATTCCATGAAACATTTCTTAGAAAGTACGATTTATTTTGGAAAACCAAGCACCCTAACTCTGACCCCCTTACCTCTAAGTGCTTCAGTTTAGTATCCTTGTGTCTCCAGGTACTGATGAACCGTGGCAGCTGAGCAGGAAAAGGATTGCTATGTCCATGGCTGCATGTCCACAAATTGAATGGACATAAAAAGCCAAAAAGTCTTACTTTTAATCCTACTAGACTATTAGACTGCTGTATCCTGATGAAATTGCTTAGCTATCAGTTGATTTGTCTTCCCCTTGGTAATTCACTTACTGCTGAAAAGTTGAAACCATCTACTGGGAAAAGAAAAAAGAAACGTGTCTCACTGAGTAGCTATACTTAGAACATCAGAAAAGAAATTCAACTGAAACTGCTCAGCTGAGGAAGAACATTTTTTCTTAGTCTGATGGTAACTTCTTTTTCTTTGTCTTAACTAACACCTGTTTGTCTCAAGCACCTGAATAAACCTTGAGGAGGAAGGATAGCTTTTTTAAAAGACTCAAATGGATCTCAAAAGATCAGGTTCCAGTTCTGGAATCCTCAGCATATCTATAGGAAATCAAACTTGGCATTCCTATTGAGATCTGTCAAGAAAAAGCAGGAAAGCTCAATCATTTATTTCAAAAACAATTAGATGGCAAATTCTCAACTTAAACAAGCACAGTCTCAGAAATTAAGCTATGTTGAATTCAAAAGGAGCAATCATAAAAATATATAAATTAGTAGCACTGATTTCATTTCTCAAGAGTAATGACTTCTATCTGTGTAGACCCTATTGTCTGGTGAAGTATCCCAAATGACAGATTAAATCATCTTGATCTAGATATGATTGTAAATATGCTTGCTGTGTTGGGATTGGATAGTGGAATGTGGTGTTTTGATAGAACTCAGCTACTTGGAGTACTGATTTTTCCATTGCAGCTGTCCATGACCTACCTTGACTATCTCAGATGAGAAGTAGCTTTGGTTATATTACAAATAATCCTTTTGGTGAAGATGTAAGATGCATTACGTGGCTGGATGCACCTGTATGCTCTACAGGATAAGTCCCATTTCAGTATCTGAACATAACAGCATCCTCCGTGGTCAACTTCAAGCACGTAAGGCATTATGTTGTAGACAAGAGAGTGATGCATGTGCACAGATTCTCTCCAGGAGTAGCTTCTGTTTAGGAGACTGAGGCAGCACTGCAGCCTTATGGATGTCATCTAGCTTCCATACTGTCTAATCACAGAATTGTCAGGGTTGGAAGGGACCTCAGAGATCATTCAATCCACCACCCCTGAATACTTCTATTAAAGAAAATAGCACTGCAAGGTAGCCCTCTTTGCCACAGGGAGGAGTACAACAGACTGTAGTGGGTTGCAAAGTATTACATTTTCCTGTATTTTTCCTCCAGAGTTCTTTTAACTTGCGTTTAATTGTTGAAGGAGGAGAGCTATAAAATATACCTGTCTTCAGCCTGCACCTCCCCCAGCTTTTTCATTATCAATTGAGCTCAGTCACTTTTTTTTTTTCTGGCATCCATACTACTGTGATGTTTCATTTCCTTCTATTTTGCACTTTTGGCAAAGATAAAGTTTACTGTCGGTTCCACTATATTATCTATCAGGTGACCTGGAGTCTGATCCACAACTTGCAAAGTCAGCAGAAAATTTTATGTTGCTCTCAGCAGGCTTTACAGCGACCTTTAATAATTTTGGCTTCCCAAGGGAGCTGAAGTACGAATCCAGTAGGCATTTGTCGTATCTCAGTCTCCTAAAGGGCCAATAATATCTTGCAATATTTTTGTAGGCCTTTGATCCACTGCTGTTGCCTGATTGTTCTTTGAAGACTTAATAGTGCCCTATATCCCACACTTATTAAATTCAAATTCTTCAGTTGCACTTCCCTGGATGATACATAAAAATAATACATGGAGGAAATATAACTGGAAGATCCTTTCTATAGGCTGGCTTATGTTTTGTATGTGGGGAAGACATTTAAACTGTTGCTTTTTGCACTTGTGACAGAACCCATCTGTACAATTTAGATGTAGTGGAGTATATCTGAAAAAGCAATAAAAGGTCAGGGAGTTGTGTGTTGGCATCAAAGCTTCAATTTTCAGTGTGCTGCTAGGCAGCCTTTCATTTAGAAAGAATTAGCAGTAGAGGGATCTGGCTGAGCTGCAGATGTTACCACCCGCTCCAAGAATAGATGGGAATAGTGGGATTTTAGGGTAGTTATATCATGACTGGGACACAATTATTTCAGGCTCTGATAAGAATTCCATTGAAGGCTCTCAGAATTGCTCAGCTGACTAAAAGGGATGGGTAAAGCACTGTAATAATCCATTTTCTTAAGGATGGTGGAGAGTAGAATGGAGAGATGCAGCCAACTGGGGGTAGAACCAATCTCAACCAAGCAGGAGAACAGCTGGCCTATCAACTACTGAAATGACTGGGTAGTCACTTGGAGAACCCCCAGTTTACTAGGACCCTTTATCAGCAGGATGGGAAGGAGCTTCTTGAAGAGATTTTGATTTGTGGGCATGCTCTGGAAGGTGAGCCCATGTAGCTTCCTGTGGTCTTGCTCTTCACTTGCTCGAATTTGAGCTGTAAGTTCTCTTTTGATGACTTGGGCACGTATAAATTGTGGCTGGCTTTATAGGGCTGCACCTGGGGACATGGCTATCAGGAAGGAATGAAATCGCACATCCAGGTTGTTCAAGTGAATTTGCTTAATGATTCTGCAAGGATTTGTTCTCCCCATCAGTCACCCCATGATGTCTTGCCCTGTTTCTCCAAATCTCCTTGGTTGTCTTTTATCTTCCTTCCGTGCTAAGGACAGCACAAATCCACAATAAAACTGGGGAAATACTTTTAGTCACGCTTTATTTTCCGGCACCACACCAGGAGGCAGGTCAGACATTTATAATAAGTTCCAGTGAAGTCAACTCATTTCCACATAAAGTCCCTTGCAAGCATGAAGCTGTGCACAGACGTGTGAACAGTCATCAGATCTCACCTCTGTTAAACCACATTCTCCTTCAGAAAGCTCTTCTCTCAGCCTAAGCCTGAAGAGAACCAAGAGCTTGGCCGCTTCCAGAGATGGAAGAAGAGCACTCACCCTGCTTCAGCCTCACTTCAGTAATGGCAGGACTTGAGGAGTTAACAAAGAGATAGGATCTCCACATCAACACCACCAGGAGCACAAGCAACACATTCTCAGCGTGTGGTGGGGTGATGGGGCACATGCCTTCCCACTTACAAAGCAAAGAGAGAGAAGTCAGTGCTTTGCTGCAGGTTTTACAACCAGAGTTCAGTGATATTTTGTAATTCGAGTTGCTACATGTTTTTTATTCTGTAGTTTATTTATTTTCATTTTATTTTTAGGGAAATCTGTTTTTTTCTGATGACAACATATGCTGCTGTTTTGATGAAAAATGGTTAGGAGGACAATAAAGGGGGGGGAAAAAAAAGGTTGAAAATTAAATAACTTATTTTCAAGGAAATTAAGAACTATCCAAAGGAAGTTTTTCACAAGCATGAGAAACTTTGATTTGGGGCAAAGCAGGAGGCCACAGGCATTAGTGCTCACTGCTGGTATTGCAAAAGAAGAATCCTCAGTCTGACCTCACAGATAGATGGAGTAATTTTTAAAACCTCAAAGTGTGACTGTTTTTTTTTTTGGTTTTTTTTTTGTGTAGTCTTCTTTCTCTGTGCTTTCGTGGAGAAGGATGAAAGGAGATTTTGGAGTAGAATCTTTGTAAGGTGGGGTTTGTTATAACAAAGGTGAATAGAAACATAATGCACAGTGACCACATATTAGCCCTGAGGCACCCAGACCCTTCCCTAAATCCCTTGCTGACCAGATGAGAGCTTTTTATGCTGGAGCTTTCTTAGGGGATGTTGATGCCATAGTGGTCAATCCAGCTGCAGGCAGCAGTAGGCAGACTGAGTTTCTCTCAGCGCATATGGGGTAAAACTCCCCAAGAATGCAGTGGGAGCAATGTGAGGCCAGAGCAGACTGATTTAGAAATTTGCAGAGCCAACATCTGTCAGGCGCTCAGCAGAGATGAATAACAAAGTCAGACTGGAGCAGACATATGATGAAATCCTTCCACGTGGAGAGAAGGGGAAGGGGGAGGGAGATGGCAACCCAAAGTGTACTAATATTTTCATTATAACGTGAAGCGTATCAGTAACGCACACACGTGAAGCTCTGGAAATGTGCAGAATTTTGTTGTGCCATATGTTTTAAATATCATTAAGTAGGCCAGTTTTGTCGTATATTTGATATTTTGGCTGTTGTCACTAGAAATGGACCCACTAATTCATATGGAATATGAATTGTCCTTAAACTCTGTCTAATCGCTGACCCAAAGAGAGTTTGCAAAATGCATTTCTAACCTGAGAAAGGATAGGCTGAATCTTGTGCTGTGGGAGGAGGCCAATTGCTCGTACACTTGACCCATACACAAATCTCTTGGGTCAAAAATAAAGAGACAGTGGAGAGCGGGAATCAAAACATGTCGCTGATAAGAATTGTTCAGCCTTATTTTGTTTCTGCTGGGAAATGCATCTCAGACAAAAATTCAGATAATTTTTCACAAACTCCAGTTTTCTATGTTTTCCCATCAGTGTTTAAAAGCAGAGAGGAAGTAGTGAAATGTTGATACATCTACATTTTTTAGTTCGGTCATTGAAGTAAAATTTATCCTTTCTTTCAGTTTTCCAACAAAAGGAACGATTAAATTTGAAATGTGGAGATCTTCCTTCTTGCATTTTTCTTTCTTCCCTCTTCAAAGGAGGGAACCCCACCCGAATCCTCAGACTTTCTTGTAAGGAGACTCGTCCTCACTTTTGAAATAGCAACATAAAAGCCTCCCTGGTTTAGAATAAAACAAGGGGAGTATTTCTGGGGATGATTCTTTCAGATCTTTGCTTTAATCCTGTTTGTTTTTTGTTTGGAAGGGTGTCCCTGTCAGCACAAGAGGAGATCAGGATGCAGAGGGTAATTTTTGTTGTTTCTTCAAGCAATTCTTGCTTCTTTCCCACTTTTCTTTTTCTATTGAGAACAAGGGGAAGAAATAATCAGCGAGAGGCAGTGGAAGGCACTTGTGTGTGACGGATCCTTTCCCCTCTTACCCCCACCTCTTGGAAATAAAATTGAATTCATGAAGAGTTTCAAATGAAAGCACCACACGAGGGTTCTTTGAGGGGGTGGGGAGATTTGCTTGCTGGTCTGGCCAGCCCCAGTATTTCTTTGCAGAATGTGAGCTGAGACCTGAATATCTCACAGGACTCCTTCCTGTTCCCACATCTGTGCCAGCAATCGGACTCTGCAGGAGGATTTTGGTTAGCATGGGAAGGCAGGAGCCAGAGGATGATGCAGCTCCCTCTCTGAGTGATCCCAACTCTGCAGCTCCAGCGCACGCATCCGCCATAGGAGTTGGCAGCTCTATGACTCAGAAGGTGCTGTTTTTACAGACACTTTTCTGGCTACGATGTCACCGTGAGAGTTTGCAAAACAGATACGTGAGAAGAGCTGCCTTTTCCCAAAGGAAAGCTGCTTGCTGGGAATCAGGCTGCCACCAGTTTACTTTCTGATTTGCTCTTCCTTAGTGCCATCAGTTAGATCGTTTCTGCAATCTAAGTCTCAAAGGAGCAAAGAGAGAAAGCTGGTGTGGTTTGGCCCAACCTCTATCCCCAGAAACTCATGCCTAGATCCCTGCTTCTTTTTGTCCCCCCAGCTTCTGCTCAGAGACATCAATGTAAAGCAGAACCATAGAAACATGGAGTCAGAAAGGCTGGAAAATTCCTCTATGATCACTAACTCCAACCCCAACCCACCTCACCATGCCCACTGACCATGTCCCTGGATGCCACGTCTTCACAGTTCTGGAGCACCTTTGGAGGCAGTGACTCCAACACCGTTACGGGCAGCCTGTTACGATACCTATTTCTGAGAAGAATTTGTTTCTAATATCCAACCTGTGGTGGATACAATGGGATTGCAGTCTGCAAAACCTGTATTGCTTGTAGGAAGACTTCACTCATCCTGATCTTTAGGCTCTAGATCGATCAATTGGGCTCATCAATAATAAAATTATCTGCTAGTTGTTTGTTTTGCTTGCTTATGTTCATTTTCGAGGGAAGAGTTAGGTGCAGGAAGTACCAAGAGGCCAAAAGTGGGATGCATAACAACCCTTTGAGGGCAAAACTGAGGTCTAAAGCCTGGGATGGGCCAAATCACTTTGGCATGATGAAAAGTCAAACAGGCCTCCTGGGTGCCATTCCTGCTCTTCACTGCTTTAAGTACACATTTATAAGCTTAAAGCCAACCATTGTTGTACTTTCACCCCCTCAAGCCACTTGTACAGGTCTTCTGGCTGTCTAAAAATCATGAGTTGTGCCATGGTGGAAGAATGGGACCAGAACAGCCAGGTGAACAGACCAGACCAGAACAGAACCAGAACAGACCAGAACTGCAGTGCTGCCTCACTCTGTAAATTGTCTGCCAATACCTCTTCACCCTCATAGAGTAGTTTCAGGTTGACAAATCTGTCACTGAAGATGGTTCAGATGAGTTTCAAAAGTCCCTGCAAGGTCCCTAGAGGATGATGGCACTCCTGTCGTGATGGAGATCTTTCATCTATCTCCATTTCAAGTCACTGTGCAGTCCATGACTGCATTTCAGGCCACTTACCAAATGTGACAAAAGCAGTTCTGGCTTTTTTGCTGCAGTGACTCACAAGGATAAATTTTTAAGATATTAAGTCCCAGGAGTGGGGCCAAGAGAGTTCAGATGCTGCCTGCATCACGGTTGCTGTCTCTGTCCTTCTCCATGACATGTTTACATATCAGCTGGAAATTTCCTAAATAAGTTGACTCAAACCATCAACAAATACCATTCAGATAGTGCATATTTCATGGTATTTTCCAGTACTCTGCCTACAGGAGGATATAAAAACTTCTTTTGTTATAGTATAGCCTCCTTGGCAGCTTGTAACTCAGTGGGAAAGACTCTGGATTCCTGGAGGAGCTTACTGTGTCAGCGATTTTGAGTATTTCAGGGAGCATGAGGCCTCACTGGAGAGAAAGGAAAGCCTGAGCAAAACACCACTTTCCTTCAAGACGAACCGGTAATCAAATTAGATAAAAAATCACAATGTGCTAGTAAAGGGTGTGAAAAGACAGTCTCTATCCACAGAACTGGTGGGGTTTTATAGGAAATAGGAACTCTGCCAATTGTCTACTGAGTGTGTGTCTGTGTCGTATTTCATTTCAAAATGAAAACTCAAGAAAGAGAAAACTTCTCCCAAAACTTTTGTTATTTTAGCAAGTTGACATTGGAGATAAGGTTGCACTGATGGCTGTGCACAGTACAAAAGAGGATGTCCTTGTGGGGAGATGCTTTGGGGACTTTGGCCAGGGGGTACAGCCATACAATAGTCTGTCTCCTTTCTGGGATAGGTTTCCTCACCCAGAATTTCTTCCATCCCAGGGGCTTTCCATGGTCAGTTTTCCTTTGTATTTTCAAGGAGGATTTTTCTTTGAAAGAAGGAGATCCAAGCAAATGTTTAAACTTTTTCAAATAGAATTATTCCTGTGGCCAAACAGATTTTTTTGCACTGAAAGAAGTTTTTCTGAAAAATATCTGTTTTCCTTGGAAATCAGAGTTAATCTTCAAAAATATCTGTAAAGGTTGGATTGGAGGTAATTTTTTTTTTTTAATTAAAAGCATTGCAAACATAACTGTCACTGGAAAACTAAACCTCAACAATAGATTTTCCCATTTTTGAACAGTAAATCTATGCAGGCCCTCCTTCTCTGCTTTATATGCCCTGACCATCTCTGTAGAACACAGTACAGAGTTCATATGCTCAGTCATATAACGCATCACATGGTTTTGCTACAGATTATTAAACAGAATGGCTTAAATTTTGGTTTCTCATTGAAAAAAAATAAATAAAAATCAATGTTTCCACTTTTCTTCCCACCCCACTCTGCTTTGTAGAGGATAAGTATCTTTTCAGACCAAGGCTGGTAGGCTCGAGGGTTAGAATGTCCTGAGTTGGAAGGGATCCATAAGGATCATTGAGTTGATGGGCAGGTGTTGTGCGTGTTCACCAAAGAAAACTTTGGCAATGTAAAAAACCTTTCATAAAAGTTGAAAGATGTAAGGGTTGGGTGTTTTTTGTTTTTTTTTTAACTTTTTTTTTTTCTTGAACACGTGGCTTCCAGGGTGGGGGCAACTTGGATGCTCTGCTCTTTTGCTCTCAGGTACGTAGCCCTTCAGTGCAATGCTCGTAAATAGGAAAGTGCCACATGGCTCCAGCTCTGAATGTCAAGGTCAAAAGTAAAGCAACATCATGTGGCCAGGTGGATGACTTTTTGCTGAAGGAGCTGGCATCAGGCAGAAATATCAGGGAGAGTTTGGGAAAACAGCCAGGAATGGCTTTAAAATGCTGAAGCAGAATCTGGGCGCCGAATTTAGGAGGGAACTCCCAACTGCCTTTCCAGCCCCCTAATCTCAGAAGCAATGTAAATCTAAACTTCTTGGGAAAATGCATTTATGAATTTCTGTTGTTGTTGTTTTAGCTGACATATAAAAAATGAAGGGGAAAAAAATGTCTGGAATATTTTTTTTCAATAAAGGGCCTCCTTTTCAGCAACAAAAAGACAATTCAAAGGAGCGTTTCAAGCGGCTGTTTTTAATTAACTCACGTGATCAGCTGGTGGAAGAATTAAATTAGGGTTGCCTGATTTTATTATGGGTCCGTTTTATCCACAGACCAACAAAGGTAAGAGGTAAAACTTCCGCACAGGGCCTGGGCCAGGCAGTGGAAAATCTCCCTCTGCTCCCAGTGCCTTTCAAAGGGGTTCATCAGTAATTCAAAATGCCTCTAAATGTAACAGCTCAGTATCTTTAGCTGAGTGTATTTTACTTGAATTTATTTTTAATCATGTGCTGTGGTGCAATGGGCTGTTTGGCGAAGAGGCTTTATAGACCCAACGTGTGCACTTTTTGGGGAAGATAATTACACGAGTTCAAAGTCTCGTCAGCCAATCGTATTTTGGTATTCATGCAAGCTGTTTCATAACGTCGTTTTGAACCCTGTTGGTGGCATAATTAAGATTTAATTAAATACAGGAATAGAAACATGTTGTTCATTTGACCATCTGTGAGTCAATGACTACAGTGGTTTTCTAAGTTTCTACGCTACATGCTGTTAGTGAGTGTTTCATATTATTTTCCATCTCCCCAAACATACTTGCACGTTTTCAGAGTCACTGAAGAGCCAGAGCAGATATTATAATCTCGTGCTGATGATCATCTCTTTCTGCTGTTCTCGGCTATTGATAGTATCGGGCAAAGTTAAACCTTTCAAGTGTAGTGCGAACCGCTAAGACAGCAGGGAGCAGAAACACCAGGGAGAAATAATAGCTTAACACAAAAAGAAAAAAGAAATGGAGGGATGCATTTCGTCTCCTTCATTTTTTTGATGGAGGAATGTACAATCCAGTGGCACCCAAACTATAGTAATTATTATTATTAATAATAATAAAAACAACAATTATAATAGCACAGATTCAAGCATTTTTAACATGAGTCTTCCTGGAGCACCTAGCACGAAGCAGCATCGTTCTCAGATGCAGGATAGATACACCAGAGAAGTTCAAATTGCAGCAATAGTCAAGTGCCCAGCAGAACATCAGGGCTCTGCAGCACCAGTTTCTACACAGTCCAGAACTCAGAAGATGTTCAGCTGTTGAGCAAAATATTGCGTTTTTGGGGTTGACAAAAGCAATCTGTGAGCTGGTGTTGAATGTAAGTTAGATTTCACTGAAAAGCATGTCTTTTTTCCTCATTAAAAATGGATTTTTTTGAAGAGCGTTTAGAAGAGAAATGTTCTGATTTCAACAAGATATTATGGGACTAAATATGGTTCAATATTGTGTTTTTAAACAGTGCAAAGTTCATCCCAACCCAAAACTAAAACGTTTTGTTTCAGATACAATGAAATGTCATGTTTGATCTGAACATATTTTCCCTACTGTTTTCTGGTTTAGAGGATAAAAGAAAAAAAAAAAAAATGTTTGAGTTAACTCAAACAACATTCATTCTTTCTGGAATATTTTTTTCTTAGGAGGAGGAAGATGGGAGGGTTGTCCACCAAGCACAAAATGCAGGCTTTACAAAGATTTCACTGAAACATCCAGGAAAGCACAGGAAAGAGCTTTGGCTCTGTACCTGTTTATTTCCTATTTTGTAGTCTACCAAAATAAGTTGAGTATTTTCTTTTCTCACAGTATAGCTGTTAAAATCGGAATTTTCACAAATATATTTTATTCACTATTTTTTTTAATATATTTAAATGCTTGTTCTTTCTTGTTTTCACTTTCTCTTCTTGCTTTCTGCTTCAAGGTGCAGATGACGGTGACCAATCAGGTCAGAAACAAAGGGTGCTTTCAAAAAATTTTGAAAAAGTGAATATTTTCCAGAAGGGGAGGAAATATGTGGTTGAAATCCTGGGGGTCTATTTCAACTGTAGCAGGAATGGATCCATTAATTGATTATGATTCCCATGAACTTTCAGAGCTCAGAGATGATTATAAATTGCCACATTCTTCCACCTGATTCCAACTAATTACTAAATGGATTAGAGGTGGGAACGATCCTGGTGCTTACCAGTGGCCAGTTTGGTCCCCACAGTTGTGGACTGAGGATGGCAGCCCTGAGATCCCAATTTCCAAACCAACCATGCTGTAATATATCCCAGCCATCTCTACCTCTACCACTGTTCCTCACTTCTTCATCACCATGCATGTCATGGAGAGCTGTTGGCTCCATTTTGGCAGCAAGGAATGGTGATGTACAAGTGGGTGCCTCAGAGTGCTGTGGGATGCGGGCTGCTGGCACTTGCCTGCTCCTGAGATTCAAGGATGTTGCTGAAAGAAGGATCTCGTGTTGCTTTCATTTTTATCCCCATCCCCTCTTTTAAAGATGTTTGGAATTCCCTCTAGTTTCGGTTCCTCTCTGGGTGAGACCATGGGATTTTGCAGGTGTTCAGGCAGCAGGAATTATGTTTTGCACTGGGCTCTTTCTGCTCCTTTTGAGACCGCTGGTTAAAATCTTGCTCACACTGCCGTGCTCAACACCAAGCACTTTGAAAAATCCCACCTCTATTTCAGTGTGCTAAAAAAGGAGCAGGAAAAGTCCATTTTACAGATGTGCTCTGCTGAGTAGTGCTGCACGTTTGCTTTGCAGCCTGCGAGTGAATGACATGTTCCTGGCCTTCAGCACACCAGAGGTGCCAGCTCCAATTGAATGCACTGCACTCAGCAAAATGTCGGCAGTTTGGGACCTGCCCCTGAGCAGGATTTCTATGTCAGGAGATCTCTCCAATCAAAGTTGTTTTACATACAACTAGAACCTATTTTCTGCAAAAAAAAAAAAAAAAAAAAAAGGTAAAAAATGAAACAAAAAATACCCAGGATGGTCAGATCATTGTTGTGTATATGACAAGAAATAAGCAAAATTATGTGAAATGTAGAACAAACCCGTGAACACCTGCGGCCATTTTCGAAGTCAGATGTATAAACAGATTTATACATAGATTATTCTGCTATTGCACAGTGCTATCTGTAATTTACTTCAAGTGACATCAGACTGCAATGTTCAAAAGATATTTTCATTAAGAAAAAAACGAAACAGAATATTTCTTCTCAGAGCAGATCATAGCTATTTCTCATTGCGTGAGTGTTTACAGTGGAAGATTCTACACAGCATGTATTGCCTCCAGTAGGATTTGCTTCTGTACAGAGGTTGTAAAGTCACCTTTCTATCTTTCAGAGCAGAGCAGACGAGCTCCTGCAGCTCCTGGAGGCAACGTGAGGAATGATAAGAAAGGCAGAACCAGAGCCACCAGAGTTTGTGCACGGTTAAACTTTGCATTGCCTCCCAGTCACTGTTGGAAATGGTTTATCAGTTTTTAAGATTTTTATATTTTTCTTCAACATGATGAAATATTCCATGGGAAAAAGTGGGTTTTTTTTTTTTTCATCCGTTTTGGCTCCAAAATGAGGAAAGCAGGAACAGAAAATGTCTACTGTTACAAACTAAAGTAACTCGTGTTCTTATTAAATATTCACAGCGTTCAGCTTTTGGAAATGCAGGTATCACAAAGGAAAGTGCTGCACTGATTTTGGGAGCTGTTTTATTAAGAGTTGCAGAGAACTGCTTACTGCTGGTGCTGGTATACCCATGCCCGAGGAACTGGGCTCAGCAGAGAAACTCAGAGAAAATGATGTCAGAGAAACTCAGAGAAACTCAGAGTGACCGAAACGAAGCACACAAACCTCTTGCTGCAGGATCGGGATGGCTGTGCCTGAAGGATGGCTCTAATCCTTTCCAGGCTCACGCACTCAGATAGCTGCTGCTCCTCCGAGCATCTTTTTACCCTGTTTCGATTCCTGCAGCACTGGCAAGGTTGCTTCTAAAATACAGTAGTATAAGTGGAATTTTTCCTTCCAATTTTTTCCCCCTTCTCTCAGCTTTTAAATGGGAAGGACAGATGTTTATTTGCAAGCCAGTGAAGAGTACCGTGGTGTTTCCCTTTTTATTTTTTTTGCCCTGTTCAGATGCTTGTGGCACAGATATGAATTAAGTTAAAATAATAATGATATTGGCAAATGCTTATAATTCTGGTGGTGCTGTGTCTCCTGGAGGGACCGCTCCACATCGCAGCCCCCATGTGCTGTTTGTTACCGTGTCCATCCCCCATTTTCCTTTAAACTCCAGCATGCTGCATTCCATGGAATTTGTATGAAAATTGCCTTTATTTTAAGCAAAATCTTGTCAGCCAGGTATGTAACATCCTGCAGCAATAACCGTGTTGGTGGAGCTGGCTTTTCCCTCCCAAGGAAAGCTGGAGGTGTTTTATAAAGCGTATCTGTGGAAGATCCCGAGGGCTCTTTTATAATGGAAGCAGGAAAAGGGGGAGAGCGTGTGTCAGAGAAGAGAAAGAGGATGCATTAGTTATTTGTTGTCTCTGCAATGGGATGAAGAATATATACCCGTCCAAACAGGCTTATATCCACATTCCTGCATTTATCTGCATTTCCTCTTGCGAGCACGGAGGTTCAGCGTCTCCGCGGTCTGTGAGCTTTGCATTAACATGATAAGAGCATTTCCTCTATCTAGGCATTCCTTAAATTGAGCTTTCAGCATGAAATAAATGCTTATTTCAGAGGGGTACGATTCCTGTGTCATGATAAAACTCATTTGCAAAATACCTCATCCCGTGTTTCCAAACAGAGCCAAAATTTTGTTACGGCTCCAACGTATTCGCTCAGATACCGAAACAAGCACAGAAATCACTGCACTACTCTGATCAGAGCACCTGGGAACCTCAACCCTGATAAAGAAATCAGTATTTCTTTCTGACATTCTGCTTTGGAGAAATCAGCAGTGGTGTGACTCGAGTACTACCTTTTATCTGATGGATAGCAAAATACTTTAAAGCACTGGATTATCTTCCAGCGAGAGATGCTGTAGAAGTGCAAACTGTTGCCGTTATACTGAAATTGGGATTAGAATAAATAGGTGTTGTTGAACTACTTGTTCTTTCTTAGAGGAGGTAGGAAGAAGTCTTCTCCAATACAAATATTTTAACACTAAAAATAATACAGGAATAAAACGATGCTCTCTAGCAGCGCAACAGACCAAAACTCCTTTCAGCTTTCCCAGTAGAATACGTATATATTTTAACTCAATTGAGTTAATCCTCGTTTGTTTACTTTCTTGATTACATTAACCAGCAAAGTATTGATTGAACACAGGAGTGCAGCTCACGCTAATTATCCTTAACCCCCCTGGAACCTTTTTAGTGAGGGAGGATTACAATAAACACACCTGTGCTACTTTACAAGCACGGCGTGCTGGTATCCCCCAGATCCAAGGCTCAGCATCAGTTGATCTAGGACTCACACTGGTGGTGTTACACTTAACCCGATGGAGCCCGTTGTCTCTGCTGGTTTGTACCCGGTCAAGAGCTGCTGCCTTATCTCTGAGCACACAAACCTTCCCATAGAAACTGAATTCTCTGGCTGCGTGCTGAGTTTGGGCCGATAGGTGCAGGGTTTCAAAACATACAAGCAAATGGTAATTGAGTGCGGCACAATGGTTGGTGAGATAGCATCTCGTACTCCTGCTGTTTAATTAAAAGCAGGTTTTTATTTGTCATACCTTTTAATTAAAGAGGAACAAGATATTTGCTCTTTTAAAGCATATGTTTGAGTTTATGAAAACTCTCTTTTTCTTCTAAGTTTAGGTTCAAATGCGCTGATTGTCTCTGCCACGGCTTTTATCAAAGGAAGTCTGCATGGTTTTCTCCTCTGCTCTGGAGGCAGGGAGACGGCCACAACCATGAAATCTCCTCCCGGACTTCAGCTGATCTGCTCACAAAGCAGGATAAAAAGCCTTCCCTGCATCTGTGTGCTTCAGCTAGGAATAAGTAGCAAGGTAACAGAAATATCCAAGAAAAGGGGAGGAAAAAAGGAGTCCGAGTAAGCTAAGAATCACTTCTATCACTGCTTACTTGTGGTCTTTGATTTATTTAAGCAATGAGAGAGAGTAGTTTGAAAAATACTTATTCTGCGTTGGTATGTTAGTGAAGAAGAAAAACAAATTTCCTGAATGATTTTTCAATGCGCTTCTATAGCTACTTTTTCTTACTTTGGAAAGATTGGTGTTTATATCAGTTAGGAGTCGAGCCTCACTCCGTAGTATTTGTGCTAAACTCTCTCAGATGAGAGAGCGTGGGATTCTTCCTTAGGTAACATTTGATTTTTATGAACTCTTTCAATCGACGAGAGCAACGTGTTTTAACCTCAAAATCAACCATTTCACCTGAATGTTCCAAGAGAAAACTATTTTGACTGCGTGCAGTTCTTCCTCTGCTGCTTTTAGGATACCTTGAGAGACGGTCATTTCTACTTTATTTTTTTGTTCAGCGAAACTTTGAAGTGCTTGCCAGCTCCTTCCACTGATTTAACTTCACGGTTTTTAACTGCAAAGTTACTATTGATTTTAACCTTATCAATTCAATTTAGCAGAAAGATACCAATCGTGTACTACTTTCATTTTGTGAAGCAGTTCAGTTTCAGTGTTGGCTCAGGGTCGCGTGTTTTGCTGATGGTTTACCCCATCGAGAATAACTTGGCTGTTGAAGAGCTGTGCTGGGATCAGTTTGTGAAGATGTTAAGAGTCAGTAGATGAGTTTAATGTGGAAAAGGAAAACAATGTCATTAAAAGACCTTTTTTGGGTTTAAGATTGGCTTGATGTTTTTTCCCACTCTGGAAGCAGATCCATCATTCTGCCAGGGCAGTGAGGTATTTCTAAGCTTGAAGTTTTTGTACTGTCACTACACTGCAGAAATCCTTGCCACAGTGATAGAAGTAGATTCCGGTGGTTCCTATCAGAAACTTGTTGATAACATGGAATTACCTACATGGAAACAGTTAATTTAAAGAATGTAGTGTGTATTTCAATAGGGAAAATTGATAAACTAGCCAGGATAAGGTATCAATCCACCAAAACACTTCTTCCTAGGGGCAGGCTCAGCCTGCTGAAGCCAGCTCAGCTCAAGCACACATCACATCAACTTAGGCACGCACTTCACCACATCTCCTGGTCTGATAGAATGGAATTGAAGAGCAGGAGCTTGTCTGTTAGATGGGTGAAATCTGTGCAACAATTTTCACTTGCTGGGAAGGTCTGTGTTGCTACGCTTAACACTGCAAAGTCTCGTTGAGATATTGCCCAAGAGTCGTAAATGAATCTGCTGGGTTGGTTTGTGCCTCCACAGAAGGAGAAAAAATTGGGGTAGGAGGGAATGAGTGCACTGTGAGAAGTACCTGCTGTGATTTAGACAGTGTGAGGAGAGAGGTGCTTGTAATAGGGAGTGAGAGGAGAACCGTGTAAGGCAAAAACCTTGGGAACCACGGGGCTGAAATACAGGTATCCAAATAATGAGAGAATTTGATGTTTGTTGAAAACCAGGTCTCAGATTAGCTCACTGGCTAGGTCTAGTGCTATAACATCCAATAATTGTGGCTACAGTTCATATAACTTTATTGTCCTCCAGAGAACTGTGTAAATGTTAGCTTGAGAAACCTCTCTTGCACGCAGGATGCGTGTGTGTGTGCATGCCTGCACGCAGCTCAGTGTAGAGGGTATCAGGATCAGATTCCCCTCAGAGGAGCTTTGTGAAAATTTTGCAAATGTCCTTTGAAAGTCCCAACTTCAATCTCACTCTGTGACCTGGGAAATGGGTTTTTGATAAGCTTCATCTGTGAGTGTTGCTTGTTCTTGGAGGGGTGGGCGAGAGAAAAAACATGCTGGGCATTAGAATGCTGGGAAAACACTTGTTATGAGGACAGGCCCAGGCTTGTGGTCCTTGTTGATGGATAGTAATTGCTAATCTCTGTGTCTGAAGCTTTATGTTTCCCACTTCTCCAAGATAAGGATGCATATGCTCACATTTGTGAGTATTCCGTATTGCTAAACCCGAGATTGCTATTCCCATTCCTTTGCTCAACATTCATTAGTGTACACCAGCGTGTCTGGGCTAAAATTTTCCATGTCTGCCCCAGCTTGATTATTTTTGGGAAGTGTTTTTGGAGATGTACAAGATCAGCAGATGCTCTGCCCCTAAGTTTCGTGCACCAGCTCATGTCACCTCACCTCCCTGGGAGGCTGTACCACACCGTGTTTCTGAATGCTTAGACACTGCAGCATGCAGCTGAATAACATCAGGATCCTTCTGTGTGGAAGGTGTGCAAACAAAGGCCTGGAAACAGAGCAGAAAGATGCATGGAAATAACATCAGAAAGATAAGCCACGTGGGGTGTGTTGAGGTGAGGAAGTTAAAGCGTAGTAGAACTGCAGAAATAAATATCTGTGCATACGCTTGTCTATCTTCATTTTTCTGTTCACTGTGCTCTGCTGCTGAGCTGGAGAAAGGCTGCTCACTGGAATTAACCTCTGCTTTTCCTGCGGAAACGCGAGATTTTAAGCCTGTACCACGAGAGGGCAGTGTCTGCAGCTGATTTCTCTCTGCTCGGACACCTCCCAGGACACAGAATTCGATTGAGAGTGCGAAATTCAAACTGATATTATTTCCCCCTTCCCCACGCGTGGCAAGAAGTTACCTTAGAGACTGGAATCGCTTTGGCTCTGGTGTCACCCCGTTCTAGTGCACTTGGACTTTATCAAATAGATTGGGAGCTGTCTAAAATTAGACACGGTGATTGTAATTGCACTTCATCCCCACAAAATGAGCTGAAGCGGCCTTGAGGACTCCTCCTAAAGATTAAGGCATTCTTGGAGCTTTTACAGCAATATTCTGGGCCCCCTATGCATAGGTTTATAGAAGATACCTTGTTAGGAAGGGAGAGAAATGCGATAGTGACCAGCATCCCAAGTCCTTGTCTGTAGGACCTATCTCAATCAGTTCATCTTCCTGTGGCAGTTTGATTTGGAAGAGATCTTTAAAGATCATCTCTTGTAACCTCTTCTGCTGTGGACACGGACTTTCTTCACTAGGGTAGGTTGCTCAGAGCTCTGTCCATTCTGATTTTTACAGTTCCAGTGAGGTGGCATCCACAGATCTGAGCAACAAATTCCAGGGTCTCACCACTCTCGTAGTGAAGAATTTCTTCCTTATATCCAATATAAATCTATCTTTTGCTGTTTAGAACTGTTGACCTTTGACTTATCACTACAGACCTTGGGAAAAAGTGTCTCTCCATCTTTCTTTCTACAGTACCCTTTTTGTACTGTAAGGTGCAAATGAGGTCTTCCCTAAATCTTCTCCAAGCTAAACAAGTCCAGCTTCCTCCACCTTTCTTTGTATGACAGGTGCTCCTGTTCTCTAAGCATCTTCATGGTCCTCCTCTGGACTTGCTCCCAACAGCTACATGTGTCTCTTGTGCAGGGGACCCCAGAGCTGAGCACAGCACTGCAGGTTGGGGTCTCACAGGAGTGGAGTGGAGGAGGCAATCACCTCTCCCAACCTGCTGGCCACAGGATACAGCATTTTGATACAGCCCAGGATAGAACTGGCTTTCCAGTTGCAAGAACGCATCACTAGCTTATGTCCAGTTTTTCATCCACCAGCTCCCCAAGTCCTTCTCTGCGGGACTGTTCTCCATGACCTCATCTCCCAGTCTGTATCAGTATTGGGTACTGCTCCAATTAAAGTACAAGAACTTGCATATGACCTTGTTGAATTTCATGTTCATTAGTCCCTTATCTCAGTTTTGAGGTCCTGTGGGTGTTATCTCTTCCCTCCACCACATCAACCACAGAGTTTAAGTTGGTGTCATCTGCAAACTTACTGGGGGTACACTTGATCCCACTACCTATGCCATTGATTAAGATATTAAATAGTATTTGGTCTCAGTACAAACCCTTGAGGGACACCACTTGTTCCTGTTTTAACTGTGTGGATGCTGAAGTCACTGGCTCTTTGGACACCACTATTCAGCCAATTCCTTGTCCTTCTAGTAGTCCATCAAATCCATGTCTTAAATTTAGAGACAGGAACATCATGCAGGACTGCGTCAATGACCCTACAAAACTCTGGTAGATGAATACAACAGCTCTTTGTTCTCTGACCCAATTGTTCCATTGTGGGAAGGATGCTATATTAGCCAAGTGCAATTTGCCCTTGATGAAGTCTTCTTGGCTGTCTCTGTATGGGAACTGTTGAATCACGGCCTGAACCACTGATTGGTCACCTGAGGTGAGCACCGAGTCAGCCATGGGGGCACAGGTGAAGGTGATATACCTGTGTGATTGGAAGGGGGGGAGCCTGGCTCCACCTCTCCCAAACCACATATAAGGGCTGACCACCACCAGGGAAGGATCTCTTCTTGGACATCCCTCCCATGTGGAATCCACAGCAAAGCCTTTATCATCCTAAAGGTGAGCCACCTTCTTTTGCTTACTATTTGTGTCTCATCTATATAGACCTACTGAAATATACCATCTTCCATACTATTTTTGAGTACCATCCTTGGGGATTATTTACCCTACAGTCTCTAACCACTGCCCTGTCTGATGAAGACATGAATGAATGTTGTGATGAAGAGACAGTGACGTGAATAACATATCAGCTGTTGAGACAAGAAAGTGACCTGTGGAATCACATAAGAAATGTGAACTGCGAGTACTAGGCCTGACTGCCCAGGAAGAAAGGGCTTAAATTCTTTTCCCCTGGTTCCTCAGGCTGCTTCTCCTCAACAGCTGGTCTTATTTGGACTGAGATTCAAATGCAAAGACCTGCGAAGCTTTATGAGGATAATGGAGGAATCACCAGCATCTGTCATGTTGCACCAGCTCTGGTTGCCAAACCATCTGTAAATTTGTCCATGTTGTTAGTTAGCACTTTCAGGAGTAGAGATTTTCAGCATGAGCGGTACAGAAAAGCTTTATTATTCTTTATAACAAGAAAGTGGTGAAGAGATTGATTGCCTTGTTCCCAAGGGACTGTGCAATCCCCATATTAGAGGGAGAGCAATAAGTTTCTCTTACAGATATGCTCAGCATCCAAAAAGGTATTAAAGTGAAGACAGTGGTTGGAGTTTTGCTTAAGGTAGAATTTAATACATTCATTTCTTGCAGTTCAGCCTCCTCCTAAACAAATCTAGCGTGGTCTGTGAGATTGTATGAATAGAGACAGTTACAGGTTGGAGTAACCTGTTACCATGATAACAGCCTTGCAGCTGTGTCTGACCTGCAGAGATGGTTATGCACGTCCAAACTGGAATCAGCCACCAAGGCTGATTTTGTTCTGCTAGAGTGAGACATGTAAAGACAGCCATGAAGTGCAGGACAGTGGTGTGCAGGAAAACCTACAAAGCCAGTATAGTGCCATCTCTTCTTAAGCACTAGAAATGAGGTTGTGGTAGAATCCACATTCTCTCCATAGCCTAAACAGGATGCAGCTAACACTGTGGAATATTTTCTGCACTGTTTCTTTATTCTAAGAGATTTCTGCCTCTAAGGCCCGTGTATTTCTTCATAACAGATCTCTCAGTTATAAAGCTTGTTGCTGCAAGTCTGTGCCACAGAAAAAGGAAAAAAGAAATTGTCCATTCACCTCCAGGTCAGCACTTCAAAGAAGTTACAAATGCCTTCTCAAAAGAGTAGATCTTCACAACGGGGAAGTGATTTCTTTTGTCCCAGAGTTTCCAAGTTGATAAAGGAGAACAGTGTTGTATTGTTTCAGTAAGAATTGGTAGTTCAGTTCTGGAGGAAGGAAAATGTAACAGATTATTCACTTATTTCTTAGTAAGGACCTAGGTGACCTGAAAATACCAGGAAGGTGGAGCCTTATTCAATCCAGGAAGGTGACAGAGCTGTTTTGAAAGTCAATGCACTCCTTTGGGAACAAGCTGATGGACTGAGGAGCCTCACGTAGGTCTTCATCTTCATAAAACTATCTTCAAATCTTGAACTACACTGGGATATATCCTACTGTGTCTGGACTTCTGTACACTTAGGGTTGTGTGGCTAAGACTTGTATCATTTATGGGAATACTGTAGTTGTTGTTAACAGGAAAAAAATTCCAGGGTCTGGAAGAAACTGAAAAGAGTGAAAAGGAGGGGTGCTCCAGCCCTCTCATTTGCTTTTTATCTGTCCCAGATGAAGGGAAAGTGGCTTAAACAGTGATATATCAGAGTCTAAGATGTATCACGATGCGTTCATCCACTTAGCAGTTGATTGAGTCCATATAATTTAATAGGAATTTACCCTAGAACAGTACTTTGACTGGTGTGTCATCATTAAAAACCTGTCAGAATCCAGGTAGCTTAAGGAGGGCAGCGAAGGACAGACTGTACTCTTCAGCCAACACAAATCAAATGTGGCAGTGAAGGCAACTGGAATGATACAGGTGTCACACCAGAGCAAGCGTGAGAAGAAATAGCTTCATCAGCTTTAATGGAGGCAATAAATGTATTGACTCCTACTTACTGGCTCAAGAGCCCAGGATTAGAGTTTTAACTCCCAAAAGGAACATTTCCATTTCTGGTTTTGACTTCCACCCAAACCCCAATCTTTACATATCCTGCCTCGGGATTTATTGGCTCATTTTTTTCCAAGCTTAGAGTCATCATCAAATTCCAGCAGCCTGTTCCTCAAAGTCATGCCCTGTGCAAGGATTCCTTGACAGCAGCAGTGGTAGGTGGGAATGCTGCTGTAGCTAGGTGTTTCTCTGAGCTTGCCAGCATGCACACCACAGGCCAGCTGCACTCGTATGACTGGCAGCTCCCATAGGAACTCAGTGGTGTTGCTGATGGAACTGTGCTGCATGAAGCTCTGCAGATATTTCTGTCATTCCCGGCATTGCTGTTAGAGCATGGGGCATTGAGGTGGGGGTCTGCACGTCAAAGGAGGACTTCAGCTTTAGCTGACACCTAGAGCTAAAGCCTTCCTTAGATGGAGTCCCCGTATTGAGGAAAATCCTTTTGTTACAGGACAGTTGTTCCTGCTTTTGTCATCAGGATGCTTTTGGTACTGACGTCATCTCTAGGTTAGTTGCCTATCCACAGAAAGAAGACCACAAACATGAGAGAGTGCACAGCATTACCTTTACAGGAGTGTGCTTTCCTGATGCTACTGTACCTGCCCAGTCTGCTTCAAAAGTCATTAGCCAGGATTTCCAGGTTGCAGGCAAGGACAGAGAAATTTTCACTTGTATCCAAGTGGTTGCAGCAAATGTCCATCTCTTTTACAGCATGGTGTTTTAGCCTTGTATCCACCACAAACCTCTGAGTGGCCAGTATTTAAAAAAAACAACTGCCTAGCAAGTTGCCTGATACTCTTGAAATGGGGGATAACTGGAGCCTGAGATTTTGGAAACCCAAATGAGTCTTGGTGTGAAGGACCCTGCACAGTGGATGCATTCCCATTGGAAGATCATAGTTCCACTAGCCATTACAACTCTAGAGCAGTGGTTACTACTCCCTCTTGACTATGATATTTAACCTATGAGGTCCTCGATAGTCCTGCCTGAAAGCATCTCAAGTGGATGAGCAGCAGGTCTCTGTTATCATCAGTAAGGATCTTAGAGAAATAAGCATCCTAATGAAGACTTAGAGAAAGCCTTGTTGATCTCTGGTCAGGGATGCCAGAGACTGTGGCCTAGAACAGCCTGCTCTCCCTGGTCAGTTGTGCTTGTCTACCTTTCCACACCTGCATGCTGCGGTCAGAGCATGAGGCCTGAGTTATGGCATTGAGCAGATCACTGAAGGAGAGAGCCTTTTTTAGCTTAGATGGGAAGGTAATGATGTGCTCACAGCTCCTGGGCACACTGCAGAGCTCAGAGGAGGGACACCCAGGTGAGAGGCTAGGTGGTTTTATTTCCTTTTGGTTGTAGACAGGCTCTTTGAGATCCTTGACACAAGGACCAAGTAATCAACGACCATTTAAACTATCACACTTGTGTCAACTTCTGAGACTTTTGTGTACCCAGAAAATCAGCCTTCCTGGAGCAGATGAGGAAGGACAGTGTTGGAGCAACTGGTGTATGGGGCTTCTTTACAACCAGGAAGTCCTTCTGGGAAGAGATGGAGATATTTTCCACCATCTAAGCTTCTTAAGAGTTAATTCACAGCTGCAACAGAACACACAGTTGTATAAACCCTGCTGTTTGAGGTAAGGATCAAGACTGACTTTCCTCAGAGCAATGACCTGTTCTGGGTGCCACCACATCTACTTTCCTAGGAAAGAAACAGCCTTGTGCTTCAGACTGACTGGCAGGCAAACCTGAACTGCGTTGTTCTCCTGCTCTTTTAGGCTGGGTACAGAGGCTAACATCAAAGTGTTGTAGACCAAGAGTATTGTAAAGAGCTGCCTTGATTATTTTCCCCAATGGTTTTGTTTGGGATCCCTTGGAAAAACTTCTTCGATTCCTGTAAAAATGCTCCCTAAGTAGATGAAAAAGTCAAGAGCTTGAGAAGAAATATTTCACCCTCAGTTTATTAGATACGTTGCAGCATCTGTGTGGTGGTTTCACCCTGATGGACAGTTAAACAATACTAGTCTCTCAGCCCACCCCCATGAAGAAACTGAAGCAAAAAAAAAAAAAAAAACAATGAAAGAGGGCTCAGATGTTTAGATTAGTGCAGGGAAATCACTCAATTACTATCACAGGCAAAACAGACTGAGTATAGAGAGATTAATATAATTTATTGCCTATTGCTACCAGGTGAGAGCAGTGAGAACTGAAGGCAAACTAAAACACCTTTACACCATACACCATCTCCTACTTCCTCCTTCTGAGTGGCACGGGAGAATGGGGCTGCAGGCAACCCCTAATACATCATCTCTGTTGCTCCTCCATGGTCACTCCCTTCCCCTGCTCTGTGTGAGCCCCTCCCAGGGATCCTGTCCTTCCCCAGCTGATCCTGAGTGGGTTTCCCACAGGCTGCAGCTCTCCAAGCATGGCTTCAGTATGGCTCCACACTGCAGAGCCATCCCTCAGGTGCTGCTCCTGCATGAGCTGCAGCTTCCTGCAAGCCACATCCACTGCTGCACCATGAGCGGCCCAGGGTGGTGTCCATGGGATGCAGGAGGACAGTCTGCTCTGCCATAGGTCTCTCCTGTGCTGCAGGGAACTGCTGCTCCATGCCTGGAGCACCTCTTTCCCTTCTTCTGCACTAGCTTTAATGGCTGCAGGGTTGTTTTAGAGTTGTTTTTATTTCTGCTAACATGCAAATCTTTATTGTACCCATGGGCTGCAGGATGAGATGGCTCTTCTAAGTGAACAACTCCTTGGTAATCATTTGCCAAGTGTGAACATACTGTTTTGCCCCCCCAACCTGTTTCAGTAGAAAAGTGGGGGAAATTTGGTGTTGGAAGTATTTAGCAGAGCCTTTCTAATTGTTCTTGAAGCAACAATAGGTAACTAGTACACTCTTAAAATGCTTACAGACCAGAAGGAAGGAATATTTTTGTACATAATATCAAAAGCCTGATACTGTCTCTGCATGAACTATCAGGATGAAATGTACCATGAGCATGAAGGAGGTAAAAGTGCTAACAGCCAACGTTTATATATATATATATCTGTAGCCAAAGTTGTTTGAGTCTGGAACTCCAAAAGTTCTCATATAAGAAGGAAGGCATAGGAAGCTTGAGAGAGAGAAACAGGAATGCCAGGAAATTGGGCATGTTCTTTGTGCTCTAAATAACTGGCAGCTTTTTCCATTATCACCTAGATATCTTAAGCCAAGTAACAGTTTACAATGAGAAGTGCTTTGCTTACTCTTGTGGAATGGAATATGCTTTCCCATGCACTGGAAATGTGATTTAGGCATTATTCATACTGAATGGGACAGCAATCTCAAAGTGTTTATAGTGTGATCATAATGGCACTGATTTTTAATGTTTTTGGTTTGCTGTGGTAGTTTTTCTTCTTTCTTGTGTAAGCACAGTCTATAAATGTGTGAGAAAGTAGAATAAAGAGAAGCAGAAGGTTCTGAACAGCAATGAATTGACACCAAAAGAGTCTGGATGTTGGACATGCAGAAAGAAAGTGATCAGTGATGATTACTGAAGTTGTAAGTGCCACGCTTTTGCTTGCAGTACTGAGAATTTAACAGCTGGCACCTAGCACTCAGGTCATCAGGTTAGCAACATGTTGCCTTTAGAGATTCTGCTTTTGGGTATTTCTTAATCCCACTTTATCCAAGACAGGCGGGCTGTCAGATCTGCACCAAACAGAAAGAAGAAAGGAAAACAAAAGTAAGAACACGCCACGTTAATTTTAAAACCATTTACATTAGAGTTTAACACATTCAGCCTCTCCAGAAAATTGGCCTCATTCATTTAGATGTTTCCAAGTGGAGCTCTCCAAGAATACTAGTTGACTGAGAGCCTGACAAAGACTTGATACCTGTGAGAGATGTTTAATTTGTTTTAATTTACTTGTCTGTTAGAGGTGGAGGCAGCTGGAAAATAGAATGAAATATTCTCAATGTTTAGGAGAGTTGTAATCAGTGGTAGATCACTACTCATTTCACCAGTCGTGTAGTTAATGAAAATTAGTAGGAAGAGACTTAATTAAGTTTTCCCACTTTTCCCAAGCAGGCTCTCTCCCTTTGACACTTCCCTGCGATATTTTCTTTTGCAATTGTTTTTCTCATTGCATTTTTTGAAGGTTGATATGCATCCAAGCCCATTTCCAAAGTGTGATGAAATCCAAAGGAAAGTAAACTACAAAGGGACAAAATTAGATGAGGTTAATTACCTTACAGTGCAAAGTGTCAAGAACTACTGAAAATCCAGCTTGACTCCTCCCTCCACTGCTAAGTAACAAAGGTCATTTAAAGACCTGTTGCTTTCACTCTGACTCATGGGGCCCTGTGTTACTTGGGCATTTAGGAAATTCCTCGTCTTCTCCGTACAGTTGACAGGTGAAGTGACATATTCTGGTGGAAGCAAGTACGAAGTTCAAACCCTTGCAAGCCAAATAGGGAACAGAATAACAGCTCTTTGCTTTAAAACATAACTAATTATGTTGGGATGTAACTGCAAACATATATTCCCCATTATACTTGAAATCAAATCTGAAATTAAAGCGCAAATTCTTGTGTCTCCTAGTTCTCAATGTCAAACATGTCTGAGAAGCCCTTTAGCATAAGTATTTTAAGAAATCAGATTCTGTTTACGCTCAAAGCCAGGTGTCTTTCTCAGCCAGGTTCAAGCTAAAGAAAACGTTTAAAGAAACTGGAGAAAATCTTTCCATTGTCACAGTTACTTGGACATGACAAGCAATATTCAAAAGCAAGTCAGGAGATTCCCTCACTAGCAACCCCAAGCATTTCAGCAATCTCTGGAAACCACCGTTTTGCTCACCGCTTGTGTTCCAGGTTGCCCGGTGGTGGCTTTGCAAACTGTTCTTCAGGCACTGCTCCACGTAAGATTTCGGTTCGCAGCCGGAGAGCAGGATCTCGCTAAGGAGAGCGATGTATGCGATGGCCAGGCGGAGTGTGTCTATCTTGGAAAGCCGTTTCTCGTAAGGGAAAGTCGGAACGTGGCACCTGAGCTGATCGAAGGCCGAGTTGATGCTGAACATTCTCTTCCTCTCCCGGACGTTGGCGGCCCGACGGTGGGCGCTGCCGGGGCGCGGCACGGCGGAGCCGGGCGGAGGGGAGCTGTCCACTTCAGCACCCGGCGCCCGCTCCGACGCTCCGTCGGACCGGCTCGGCAGGGCTGTCGGGCTAGTGGGGGCTGCCGACGGGCACGCAGGGGAAGGCCAAGGGCACAGGTGGTCTGCCAGGGAAGAACAGTCCAGAAGGAGGTTGTCCAGCTGGAGCTCGTCAATGGGCTCTTGGTCCCAGAAGTGAAATTCGGAAGTGGGATCTTCCTGCTCGAAGCTGTAACGAGGTTCCTCCATTCTCTGATCCACTAGTCTGAAGAAGGTGAATGAAAATATTTCAGACTAACAGTTATTAGGAAAATGACATACCATTTTCATTAATGCACCCTCAATACCTGTCAGGGACAGAGTACTGGTTGCGTCCTTGGCAAAGATTATTGCAAAAGTTTTCCTAGTTACAAATCCAAGTGAGACTCATGATTTAAATACATCTCTGCTCCTCAGAAGGGGAAAGATCCTATTCTTCTTCACTCAAAGTTAATTAGAACATGTGCTTCTCTTTTTATTAGCTATTCGCTACAAAAGAATATGAATGAGTGTAACAAATGAGAACACATTTTCCATTACCTTTCTGCTGGAATACCCATTGAAGCAGTTATTGAGTTCATGCACAAGTTCAGTCTCTCCCACCTAGTGTTTAGAGTGGGGTTCACACTGGGACTTTCTTGTTATTGCTGTTGGTTTCAGTAAGCAGAAACTGGATGAGGAAACAAACTACAGTTCTTTATCTTTCTGGTTAAGTGTTAATAGCCCCACATTCTCCTATAACAGGACAAACAAAGCACTATTATAATGCTGTCAGAAACATATGACTGTCATGACAGCAGAAGCCGGTTGCATCTTCTGCACTTCTAATGGGAGAATGACTGGGATAAAAATGCGTGATGTTACTGATGTATTAAAATGGAAAACAGTGGTACCTCACACTGAGTAAACCAACAGCAATGTATTTGCTGCGTTTTCTGATTTGTACATAAATTACACATCTTTTGGATGCTGTAGGCATTTAGTAGCTTTTTTTTAAGATTATTTCTTTTGTCCTTTCTTTGTGTAAATTAAATTGCCTAAAGTTTTAGTAGAGGTGTTGTTTCAGTAAAGCTGGAAGAGCAACTGTGCCTCCATAAGAAACACTGACCTCAATCCCACTCCTCTTTAATTAAAGACACAAGCCTTGTTAAGATACCTAAGGTACTTATTCAGCACTAATGTAGCTGGTATATTTATCAATATCAATTTCTTATCTGTTATATTCACCTCAGTAAACTATTTTCAACTCTGTGAACCTGTTTCAGTAAAAGTTCTTGAGAGGGCAAGTTGACACTGGTAAGTGACTACACACATCAACCTTTAGACATAAAACTTCATCCAAGTCTTGAGCTATGTCTAGACCTAGCCCCACCTAATCTCTTCTTTGAGGAGGAGTTTAGAAAGCAAGGGGGTTCTTTCTGAAACTTTTGACTGAATGGGAGGTCTCCCCCAACTAGCCACACTTCAGACTCATACACTTACCATGACACCGTGGACCTCCACAGTGACAGATACTCTCTGTTTCAGATGAACCACAAGAGACAAAGTCCTTACAGAACAGTATGTGCTTGGCAGAGGTGGAAGAAATGTCCAAAGTTTCAGGTGACAGAACTGAGATTTGATCTTGGGCAAGTCAATACAGAGGTTATTCTACATTTTCTTTTAAACTATGTAACTGTATTTTCCAGTGTTATGTGCAAGCAATGATCTCGAGAAATGACTTACTACAATTCCCTGCTCCCTATTCATGCAATTGGAACTACACATCTGATCCCAGGAGTCCTTTCTACACACTGGTAAGTAGATTTGGGGGCTGCTATGCAGAAAAGCAATGGAAAAGCCTTCTTGCCTCAGCTTCTCATCTTTGCACATTACACCAGCTCTACTCAAAATTCCTCTGCAGCATTGTTGCTGAGTTGATGACTTCCCATAGGTGCTTTGTAGTTCCCGGATTTCAGATTCCCTTTTGAATATTTCAACTTTTCAACAGTCACTTTTTAACTGAGCACTCAGTAGTTCTCATTTGATCACCTTACGCATAAATGTAAGACACTTGAACGTACTTAAATCAGCAAGAAAACAGCAAGACTTCTCCTGAATAGGAATTTGGGGGAGATGGCTCTCCACTGGGAGCAATGGGTAGAAACAAGGATGCCTGGCAAATAACATGGTTAGCTTTATGTGCTGGGTTCCTCTTTCTCAGCAGATACTTCTTCAGTGCTTAATGTTCCCTTCCAGATCCATCACTTCTAGTAGTGTTGCCTGGGGATATGTCTGGCTCCACAGATGGAAAGCAGATGTTCCAGCAAGCCTTCTTTTAGCATGTTCAGGGGAATTTGGCTTTCTTAGAAAGGCTCTGGACATAACAGAGGTGGGGGAAGGGAGAGAAAAGTAAGAAAAGATTTTCCCCTAGAAAGCTGTATGGGAACTGTTGAATCACTGATTGATCACCTGAGGTGAGCCAGCCGCAGGAGCACAGGTGAAGGCAGTGCACCTGTGTGACCAGAAGGGGTGCAGTCTGGCTCCACCTCTCCCAGACCCCATTTAAGGGCTGACCACCACTGGGGAAGGATCTCTTGTTGGAGAACCTTCCTGTGTGGAGTTCCAGGTGAACCTCAACCGCCAGTGACAGGTGAGTCTTTCTTAATTTACTGGTTGTCTTTATGCTAACTGGATAAGCCATACAAAAATATACTGTCCGCCTTCATTCTTTGTTGTGAGTACTATTCTTTTGGGGTGTTCACCCTACAAAAGCCAGCTATGAGAGAGATCAGGCCTCAGAAAAGAAATTGAGGTTCCTATGCATCACACAATCAAGTTTTACCATATTTACCATAACTTCAGATCTGTTGAATTCACAATGTTTCTGACACTGAGTTTGCCAGGTGAGTATACAATATACCACTAATTGGATAATTTTTTGCACTTTCTGTAACTGGGACATATAGTAAAAGAGTCTTAAACAAGGAGCAAAGTGTCACCTCACAAAGTTTGAGGGCGGATGCTGTTAGTTATGAAGTCTTGGTGTAATTTCAAGTTCTACTCAATAGACATTTCTCCTAAAACATCCCTAGGCTGAGTGGGATCCAGAGACAAAATGTGGCTACTGGCTGTTTTAAACTACTTGGTGCCTCGTGACAGCAAGTTCATGAGTCAGTTTCTGTTATCTCTGTGTTAGTGAAGCCATGGCCATTTGAACTGACTGGGCATTTGGATTTGGATTTGAATTCTGAAAGATCTAGGTATCTATGTTTCCCTTAATAATTTTCCCAATTCATAGAATCATGGAGTCATAAAATCATGGAATCATAGAATTGTAGGACAGCTTAAGTTAGAAGCAAACTTGATGATCTAGCTCCAACCCCCTGCCACAGGCTGATTATCCCTGCCAGGTCAGACCCCCCCAAAGACTGCATCCAGCTTGACCATGAATTTCTCCAGGGATGAGGCATTCACAGCCTCTCCAGGTGACCTGTTTCTGTGCCTAACCACCCTCTGAGTAAAGAATCTGTGTAACAAATAATCTAAATTTCCTCTCTTTTAGTTTAAAGCCATACTTCCTTGTGTTATGGCTATTAGTGATAAAAGTTTGTCTCCCTCATGTATACAAGTTCCCCTTAAGTAATGGAAGGCCACAAGGAGATCTTCCCTGAGTATTCTCCAAGCTGAACAAGACCAACTCCATCAGCCTTTCTTCATAGAAGAGGATCTCCAGCCTGCTGAGTGTCTTTGTGGCCCTCCTCTGGACCCACTTCAAAATCTCTGTGCCTTTTTTTGTGTTGGGACTCCCAGACTTGGATGCAGTACTCCAGATGGGACCTCATAAGGGCAGAGTAGAGTGGGACAGTCACCTCCCTCATCCTGCTGGCCACCCCTCTTTTGATGCAGCCCAGGATACTCTTGGCCTTCTGGGCTGCAAGAGCGTACTCGTTGGCTCATGTCCAGCTTCTCATCCACCCATCTTCCAAGTCCTTGTCTGCAGGACTACTCTCACTAAGTTATTCTCCCAACCTGTATGCATATCTGGGACTGTCTTGACACAAATGCAACACCTTGCATTTGGCCTTGTTGAACCTCATTAGGTTCTCACAGGTTCACCTTTCAAACCTGTCCAGGTCCCTCTAAATGACATCCCTTCCTTCTGCTGTATCAACTGCACCACTCAGCTTGTTGTCAGCAGCAAACTTGCTTAGTGTGTGCTCTGTCTCACTGTCTAGATTGTTGATAAAGATATCAAAGAGCACCTGTACCTCCAAGGAGCACCAATCATAGCTGGCCTCCACCAGGACACACAGCTACTGATCACAACTCTGACTGTGACCATCCAATGATTTCTTTATCCACTTAATAGTCTAGCATTCAAATCTGTATTTCTTCAATTTGGAGATACGAATGTGGTACAGGACCATATAAAAGACTTTGCACAAGTTCAAGTAGATGACATCTTTTGCCCTTCATTCATCCACCAGTGTTGTTACTCCATCGTGGGTAGGCCACCAGATTGATCAGGTGAAATCTGCCCTTGTTGAAGCTGTGCTGGCTATCTTACTTCTTCACCTCACATGTGCCCTAACATCTCTTCCAGGAATCTCTGGTCTGTGATCCTCCCAGACAGACATGAGGCTCACTAGCTCATAGTTACCCAGGTCTTTCTTTATGTTTTTGAAAATGGGAATGTTTTCCTTTTTTCAGTCACCAGGGACAGCAATTACTTTTCAAATAGGATGGACAATGGTTTGGCAACCACATCAGCCAGGTCCATCAGAACTCTGGGATGTTTGTCACCTGGTCCCATAGACTTGTACAAATTCAGTCTCATGAATCAGTCCTGGATTTGCTCGACTCTTACAATGGGAGGGGTATTCATTCTGTGAGCTACTTTCTTTCATTCTACTTGCTCTCTCCATGGTAGATTCTGGGATTTTCACAGAGCTTGAGTACAAGCCCACTTTCAGGGAATGCTACTGAAGCCGTTGAGAGTATTCTGAAGTTATTTGGGCATTTATTTATTTATCATTTATGTTTACACTGTGTTTATCAGCAGAGTGGGAATTGGATCCCAAGTGAACAGAGAAAATTAAGTGAAAGAGACCAGAAATTTGGGTGAATGCATTATCCAAGTAAGAGAGGGCAGGTCCTGATGGTATAGCTTACAAATGTCAGTAATGACATTGCTGAGTTACAGCTGCTCAGAGGGATTTCCAAGATCTGAACTGACCTGGTAATTGGTTGGTTGATCTCTCTGCATCAAAGAGGTGGACCATTGAGTTCCTATACCTTCTTCTGAGCCATATGCCATGCCTGGTGTTCCAGAAGAATGGGACACATTGTTTGTGAAGTGCCAGGGGGCAAAAAAAAAGTGCAAGTATTATCATTTAAAAGGAAGCACATTCCACTGTTAACCTAAAGGAAGAACAAATACAACGATGTAATGAGAAGCAGAACGAGGATTTCCAGAGCAAGAGAATTTCAAAGAAGTAATGGCTATTTCTGAGATGCTCAAATAATTGCAAAATGAAACTATCATAGCATACACAGGATGTTGATTTTCAGAGGAAAAAGGTAACAAGACCTTTATTATTCACAGGGTAGAAACATCAGATGTCAATTTTGTGGGGAAAGGCGCTGGTGAATGATGGTTAATATAGCTTTGATTTATTTCTTTATTAATGTAAACTAGTCAAGATAGCCTTTGCTTTCAAAGCCTTTGGTGTTTAAAAGCGAATGCAGTCACTTTAAAACTTGTGCAGGGTGTTTGCAAAGCTACAGAAAATTAATCCCAGTCTCTTTAGGAGAAGGAAGGTATTTTCTCTAATAAAAGCAGTCACTCGTGGTTTCCCCTTTTTCACAGAGCATTTTATGAGTCAGGGGATGACCTTTGGGCTGTTCCTGCCAAATAGTTCCTCATCCAAGTCACTGCACTGGGGTTTGTGACTGCTTATTTAAGTGAATGGCTGTCTTTGGGACACAACACACACATCAGCCTATTCTTAATTGTACACTTTTGATCTCAGGGGGAAGTGCTCATGGAAACTTCTAAATGAAAGCGGTGTTCTTTGTGTGATGGCCTTAGGAAGATTGCTTGTTCTGCATTGCATGGTGTCTTCTTCAGCCAGCTGAAAGATAACACAGGAAGGTTAACATAAAATGTACTTCAGAGACTGCAGATAGTGCCATGAATATCCATACCTCTGTAACTAGTGAGAAACACCTTCAGGGAGAGGAAGAATTTCATTCATGTAATAGGTAGTACAGTTATTAATGGCTTTCTTAAGATAGAGAGGGGCACTCGAAGTTATTGCTATGACCTATCTCATAACTGCCTTAAAATCAAGTTATTGTCAGTGAGTTAAGTTAGCATTCAAGCAGTCAGAAGCTAAGAAAGTCATTCTGCCTCTTTCTTCTTGAAGAAAACAGTTCATTCTCTTTGCAAAACCAATGTCAAGAAGTTGTCTTCTGGATTATGCAGGAACAGTTTTTTAAAGGGGGGAGTTATCCATTCCTGGAGGCCTGACACCTCTTCTTTGGATGCATCCTGTGTATCTGTGCTCCTTACAATTGTGTTTGAATTGGGGAAAAAAAAAGAAACATTAGAAAAAGAATCCCACAGATTCTCTCTCATACTTGTACTGAGGCTAATTTCTTCATCACTCTCCTGGCTTTACTTAAGGAGAAGAGACACCGTGGTCCAACAAAAGGATAGGAGAGAGGAAAAAAAAAAGATTGTGGATCTTCAGTTTATATCCTAATAGGAAATGTGTGATGTTTCCCATTAATGTGCAATATCTGTGGGATTTTGGAGCCCAAGTCCCTCACCATGCACCAGGCCAGTGAGCAGGGCTGGCTGTCTGATGGTGGGGGCCCTGATGGCTGAGGCCTGATCCCCACCTCCCCCCAGCCCCTCTCCCTCCTGCTCACTGCACCTGCATTGTGATTCTCTGCACTAGTTAATTGTGCAGGCGGCACCTCATAAACCTGCCTGGAAACCCTGGGTTTGGAAACAGAGTTGCTGGGGCAGATTTACAGAGTGATGTCTGTTTGACTGACAGCTGTTGCTGCTTTATGGGAAGCCAGCACATGTTCACACTATAAAATGGGAACAATAGCTTCAGGAAACCTCTGTGTGTGAGATGCTTCAGCCCTGCTCTCCGGCCCGGAGCTGCTTCTCCCTGGCTGTTACCAGCCATCTTAAATGTGTGGATGCAGAGGGCAGAATGAGCACACACAAAACCTGCTCTGAATGCAGAGCTATTACATAACACAGCAGCAGGGGAGAGAAGAGCCTTAGCTGCTTGTTTACTTACTTGCCCAATGGGTTTTTCTCTGTTGCAGAGGAGGAAATCAGAAAACAAGATCAGTTTCCAGATGCACAGCTGTACCAACAAGCTGGTCTGGAAGAGAAAATAGTCTTCCAGATCCGCTTGGGGACAAAGTGAGCAGCAGGTGGGGACAACCAGAGAGTTGCAGGCAGTCTGCTCTGCTATTGGGCATGTGCACCCACACAGACGTATCCTGACTCTCCAGCTTCCATGAAAAGGGGCTTGAACTTTGCTCTGCTAGGATGAAGTAAAAGATACCAGTTGGCATCACTGGGGTTTCCCCAGCTCCATCACAAATGCAAAGATTAAGTTTTAAAAAGCAGTTTTGGAACTATGTGGATGGGCTGTCTGCTGAGCTTAGCTGGTGTGCATGCAATTCTGCACTCAGACTCCACAAGCATGCTCTACCTGAGGGGCTGGCAAGCCACAGTCATGGTGCTCTTTCAGGGATGCTCAACTGATGCTGACTTCACTCTATGTTCTGTCCTTTCCACCTTTTTTTTTTTTTCTACCATGGCTAGGAAAATAAAAAAAAGAGCAAGCAGAGCGGGGAATAGTCATTATGTTTGTGAAAGTCTCTCACACTAATAAAAGCGAGCCCGAATCTTGGGAAGATTTGGATCAGGCAAATCATCGTGTGTCAAAAATAAGTTTAATGTTTCCATCTCCAGCACTTCTCTCCTTGCTGTGAACCAGAGATGATTAACAGGGCACTATTTCCCGGGGCAGCTCTGCAGACTAGGAAGGTTATGATTCCTTGACTGAGTGAAAAAGTCAGTGGCAAACAAATGAGCATCAGAGTAAAAGATCTGAGAGCCATTCTCAGCAGCACAAATGCCGTCTCCCGCTGTAAAAGCAGTAAAGTGTTCAGATCTGCTGTGTTGGCTGCTAGTTTTCTTGGGTAGGATCCCAAGTGTGAATTCCTGCTCTATGAATTCAGCATTAACAAGAAGTGAGTTTTCATAGCGTTTAAACCAGAAGGGAATCATTATGATCCTCTATTCTGATTGCCATGATAGCACACACCTTCAGTTGTTACCCAGCAACTCTGGCCTCAAGCCCAGTGGGATTTTCTTGTTGCAAAAGGATATTTTTTAAAAGTTACATCCAGTCTTGACTCAAAGTCTCCAAGACCACTGAATGATCTGCAAAGGCTGATAGGTCATTACTACCTTCTCTGAAGGCTTGCATCTTATTTCCTAACTGAAGACCTTACGATGCCTGCACTTATTGACAAGTGCCATAGTCTGAAAAGTCAGTTTTAAAATGTGTTTTGGCACTGGGAACTAATTAGTGGAGGTCCTATGGAGGTAGAGCACACCATTCTCAATAGCTAAACCACTGGGAAGAACTAGACCACCTCTAAAGCACAATAAGCCTTGCATCAAAATTTGAGTTGGTGGCAGACTCAGTGAATTTGCCTGAAATTTCTAGCCATTGTGAATGGTAAAGAACATTTCAGTGAGAAATATCTAGAGATGTGTGTACTCTGGGGAATTCTGCTGCTTCACAGTTCTGGCCAGATAGCAAATTATGTTAAAAGCAGTATATGCAAACCCTGTCCCCACTGTCAGCTGGAACTGTTGCGCCAGCCACTAATGTGAATAATAATGCGTGGGAGAAGATGTTACACAACACTCAGAGCCTCGAAGGCTCTGCAGTTCATGCCACCCATGGGCAAAGGTTGGATTCTCTTCTTATTTTAGCTGGGAAGGTGCATTCAACTGTAGCTATTGCATGAAGGCCAAAGTAATTGGATGTGATGCCTCTGGGAAGTAAGTCGTAACCTGGTGTAGCTGTATCTGGTGAACAGGATGTTGCAGCTCGTAGAAGGAGAGGTGGCACCGTGCTCTTCCACCAGAGAGCTTGTCTGTATGTTGTGTTGGCTTTAAGACAAATACCAGGAGGTATTTGCTGGTCTGTGTCATGTTGTCATTGTGCTCGCTCTATAATACGCCCTCCCAGAAAAAAAAAAATGCCATTCATTTAAAATACTGAGCTCCCTTTTAAAAACGTGTTTTATATTGTGAGTGGAGGTCAAACAGCAGACAGTTTTGATTAATGAAACACTAAGATACTGCAAAGAAAAAAAATCACATGCCTCAGTGGGAAAAGGTATAAAGGACAAACATGCAGTGTTATTCAACATTTTGAAGGGGGATGGGGAAAGAGCAGGAATGATCATACTTAAACAGAAAGCCAGAGCCAATGCTTGCACTTGCCAAGGCATCAGCCAAAAGGAAAACACAACTCTGATCGCAGTAAATTCATGTATGAGTCATGATGAGCCAAGAACAAGTTTGCTTTCTTTTCCCCCTCATTGAACGGATGATGATTAAAAGATAAATCATGCTTGGAGTCAAATCAAGTGATTGGATTAAAGTTTAGTTGAGTATTTAGAGACTGTTTGGGACATAATGGAAAGCTAATTGAAAACTTACATTTGTGAGACCCTTGAACTCTCCAGCTCTTAATAAAATACTACTGCAAAGTACACCAGGGTTCCCTGTGGGAGAGATTCCTCTCCACGAGTGCTTTTAGTCCTCAGGTATGTGGAAAAAATGGTGTTCATTTTCTCTACAAGTTCACTGAAGAAAAGTATGTTCATGTTTGTAACTCAGCTGTTGCTCATGATGCAGTAACTTCATCCATTTGGGTTACTGGAAACCAGTGAAGCAAGACAAAGAGAAGTTACTTCTTCAGAAAAATGAAGTTTTAAACGCTTCATTCTTTTAACTAGTCCTTTTCTGAGCAGCTGGTATTCCAGCGTGACTGGCTGCCTGCACTGGGCTGAAGTGACTCTGGGGTCTTAAAAACTATGTAAAAATTCCTTCTGGATGTGCTGTAGTAGGAAATGTCATGCTTTATTTGTAGTAATAATATAATTGCATTCTGGAATCACCCCCAGTTCCTAAGAAACATACCCAGCCTCCAGCTTCAAAGCACTGTCCTTCTTGGTGGAAATACCAGTGAAACCCACAATGAAAGAGAACAAACTTTCTCATGTCCACACACAAAAACATGCAGAAGCAAAGAAAAAAAAAAAAACACAACAAAAAACAGTGCTCTTTTGGCCACTTTCATGATAACTCGTAGCATTAAAGCAAAGCTGCAGAAACTCTTGTCAGATGCATTTGTCCCCTTGCACTTTCTGGCTCTTGTAGGTTATTTAACTGACTTTTTAGTGCCTTGGAGGAGTGGAGGTCTAAGGTATCAACAAAATATTTTGCAGCCAGAGCCTGTGTGCTGCAGGGCATTATCAGAGAGCAGTCAAGCTTTCATGAAAGCCAGCCCTGTTTAAGCCCTTACTAGTAGAATTGAGAAGCCAGGTTATTAAACAAATGCACTTGCAGGTCGTATCTGAACTCTCACCATCCAGATTGGCTTTTAGGGAAAGGAAATACAGTCTGTATAAACCCAGGTCCGTATAACTCCAGGCCCTAGGCAGGCTGTTGAGTTTTGTGGCCCCACTGGCCCCAAAAATGTCTGATGGATGAGTCCTGAGAGGAGCACAGTAGAGCTGTCTTCTCCATGTGGAAGCACATATATAATACATATTTCCCCAGCTAGCTTAACCTTTAGGACAGCTTTTCTGCAAAACTATGCACGAGCAGAGACCATAGGTGAAAAGTTTGCGTATGGAAGTTTTGAGGGGAAATGGGAGTAAGTTATGATTATTCCAGTTGATGAATGAAAATTACCTTTCAGATGGGCTTTTCAGATCATCACAGCTAAACTTACCGTGAACTTGGCTAGGTGGTTTAGTAGGTGTGATCCTAGTGTGATCAGCATGATGCTTCAAAGCGTAACTCCTGCACCTGCAATAGGAGGGGTAAAAAGTAGTTCTTACCTGTGGCTGCCTAACAGAATTTTGGCTCTGTAGCTGAAGATTTAGTAACTGTAGTCTAAAATAAGCATGACTGAAATCACTTTTGTGTTTGTGACCTTTTAATGCATGAACACAGGAGTTAGTATTGTTCATAGTCATATAGTTCAGTCAAGAAGCAATGTAGTAGCACTAGAGAACTAGGTATATTGCACAAATAAAAATACTACTAATAATAATAAAACCCCCCAATATGAGAAATATATTTGTCTGTTTGTCTGCTGGACAGTGTAGCTACAGAGAATTCCAGAAAGCCAAGCAACCCCTCTAATGCATGGCCAATGGCACCTTTTCAATCCTAACAGACGTGTCTCACCTGTTCTTAGAGGATGGCAGTAACTACAGCTTCACTTTGTGTTTTCTAAACCTTTACTAATAGAAAATGGTTCCTAATGTTCAACTTGATTTTTCCCTTGATTCCACTGATATCTGCTACTCCAGAGCCTGTCCCTATTTTCTAACCCTTGCTTTTAACCACAGCCTTTTACTTAACTGGCTCCCTTCTACTTTTCCACATAGATCACACACCTTTCACCTCCTTGCATTTTCCCAGAATACATTTCAGACCAGAAGGTCATGTAGACACAGCTGAGAAAGTTAATACCAAGTCTAACTTCAGTTACTCCAAGCTCTACATGAAGTGATTTGCATTTGTCAAGGTATGTTTGGGTGTTTCTACATTACATGGTACAGCTTGGCCATGCAGAGATCTGAGGCTGACATGGAAGTGATGAAAAGGTGTGTGGGACTAATGGTTTGGGAACAATTCAAGTTACCATCCTGGGTAAAGATCTAGCCTGCTGAAGAGTTTACCTCATTGCCTAACTATTGCCTCCCACTGATTTCAATGGAGCTTTCACTGAATGCATCTTTAGCATCTGCAAGTTTCTCCTATACATCTAATAAGATGAAAAAGCTCAAAGAGTCATAACATAACATTCTGCTTGTGCTAATTAATGTCAATTGCATGCATCAAAATGGGAAGTTCACTAAGTAGCACTATTACATAATACGTCTACAAAAGCTAGCCTAGCATTTGCTCTTTCTTGACAGCTGTAGCTTATTCTTCATTAGAAAACACTATTATGACTTAAAATGATTAATGCATTCTGGGAATACTGCTCTCAATCCTGCATCCCTGCAAAATGAGGAGGTAGGAACAGAGCAGGGCTTGGTGTGCAGACTTTCATTTCAGCAGCCATAGGGTTTATTTAGTGTAATAGATACTTCAACTGAAAACTCAGTCAATCTCAGGGTGAAATACTTGTATTAATTGAGCTCGTGGTGTTAAAGCACTGCCTTGCATGGGGAGAGAGCCCTCTTTAGGAGGAAATGGGGAGGATATTCTTTTTAATCTGTTATTGGAAAAAAAAAAAGAAGTATACACACTTTTCTCAGAATGGGCAGCATTTTCTCACTCTGGAGTGATACTCTGCATGCTCCAAAACATCAAGCTGAGCATGGACTGAGACGCAGCAACTGCATATAACAGCTGTAGCCAGCCGGGGTATAGTTTTGAAGTCGCCTCTGACTGAGGCTACAGTATCTCATAATGGGACATTTTATCAAGTAACTTGTAGATCTTTAGTCACTGTTACTGCTGCATTTGACGAGACAGACTGCCTGGGTGCTTTGGCTAGGAGCATGGGTTACAGTGGGTGTCATAAGAAAAGTATGCATGATTTCAGGCTCTCCTCCCCTTGCAGGTCTCTCATCTCCTCCATTTTAATGAAAGCAATAATAATTATAACAGTAAGATGATATACGTTATCCTAAGGGTTGTACACTGAGTGGTAAGCCAGGAGCCTCTGTGTCCCACTGAGAGCTCTTCTGTCAACTGCTGTTAATATTTCTGCACTCTCTGCAGCTCTAACAGTTAGCAAACCCCCATGAGGGGAAAAAGGAACTCCAGCTACATGCAGAAAATACAACGAAGGAGCTGAAAAAGATCACATTATGCAGAGTGTAGGGATGTGGGGTCCTGGATGGATGTTAGGACAGCACAAAACTCTTCTTTCTTGCCTTTCAGAACAACTGTGTTCAATTACACATTGAGCAAAGTCATTCTGTGTTTGTTTTTCCCTCTAAAACGTAGGGCACGTGCTGCCTTATGAGACTGTAGGGGCCTCCAGCAAACATCCCTGGGAGGTGCCTCCGGTCTAAATCTCCCATTTTGTGACACCCTTGTGGTGGCTGGCAAGCAGATGAAGGAAAAGTAAGGAAAGCATTGAATATCTTTATTACCTAACAAATACCCTATGCTCTGGTAACAGAGGTTCATATTCTGCAGAAGCAAAGACGGTTTGAGAGAAGTGGGATAAAGGGACATCAGATGTCCAAATTAGCTATGAGAAAGTGAAAATTAGAGGATGTCTGTCTGCTGAGCTCAGGGGCACCTGTGGGAAATGCAACAGAATAGACAGGAGAGTAATGCAGGGTACTAATACATGTTTGTCTTTGGGGAAAAAAGCCTAGCTATGGGAGCACCGAGCTGTATTCATGGGAGCCTTTTGAAAAAGCAAAGCACTGGCTATTTCCTCAAAGAAAATATTCTTTGTGAAAGCTAATAATTTTAGCAGGGATTCTCTTCTTCCTCTTGAGGTGAGTTAAATGGAGTTATGGGTCAGTGAGAGGACATCTGTACAGAACTGTAGCAGAATTTCCAAACCTTGAATATAGAAGAGCTGGTCAAAATGGCTCTACAAAACATTTCTTTTTTAATAAAGATGTTATGAGTGTGCCTTTGCTGCTTTGAAGAGGCCATTAAACCGCTCTGAGTTGGTAGGACTCTGAAGATGGAACTAAAGGAAAACTTAGGAATGTCTTAACAGTTTCTCCTCCTCAGAACTGAACTTGTCAGTTCTGTACCTGCCTATCTTTCTTGATAAACTGTAATCTCCAGATATGAGCACCATTGTTCCCCCCTCAAGATCATAAAAGGGCATTGCTCATGTAATATAGCACAAGTCTAGTACGCCTAGATCCTTCTGCGTTGATATTCTCAAGCTCAACCAAAATTCTTCCCTTCTTCTTTGGGATTATCATCTCTACAAGAAAATTAACCAGTGTCATTAAGAACTCCTGTGTGTAGGAACTGGAAGCCAAAATATATCTCTTCAGGGCTGTATTTTCCTATTTGGAATTGAAATTACACGTGGATGGCACATTCACAAGTTAAATAAAAACTAGATCTTGTAATTCCTTCGAATGAGGGAACACTGGAAATGTTTTATGTAAAAAACTGATGGCAGAGTATAGCCTGAAAGCTGAAGCTAGTCTTTGTTTGTATATACAGTGCCTGAGTGTAGAACATGAATAAGAGCATCCAGTGAGTGACCGAAGGACTACACAGCCTGCCTGCTCAAGCCTCCACCAGACTACGCTTCTCTGCATCCTTGTTACGAAAGTCCAATTTTTCTGAGAGATTGCAAGATTATTATTTTTTAATCTAAAATGTATGGCTAAATGAAAAGGCATTTAGAAAAAAAATTAAAAAAAAAAACCCAGCAAAAAAACTGGCAATTCAAATGAGGTCACTGAGCGGTTTGCTGGAAATGCCGTACATTGTGTTGCCCAAAACTTGGCATTGATGAAAGTGACCAGTTGGAAGAAAATAGAATTGCTCTTATGGTTGGTGTCAACATGGATCATAAAGCCACACCGCAGATTTGGCATCTCTGATGGAAAAGAGTGGCTTTCCAGTCTGGTACAATCCTGCTTACAGCGTCAGTCAGTGCGTAGATTGGGGTCGGTAAGGATTGACAGCTGGGTGGGACCGCATTGCATAAGTCTGCCTGCTTTTTTGTCTCAGATTAATGATCTTCAAATCTGGTTTTCAGGGACACAGACTCACACACACGTAAATAAAAAACAGAGGGAAGCTTTTAAAATACTCATATCGTTGGTATTCCAAGCAACAGCTAATGCAATGCCCTGCTAAGGCATAGCATCGATGGAGAATGCAGCAGTCCTTTTGTGCCTCACCTTTTCACTATGATAACTCTCTGGAAGTAATCAGTGGTGCTTTTCACAGTGTGCTCTTGTGCTTGGTTTCCTGGCCTCGACTGAAAGTTTGTCCTCACGTAAGCACACTCCTTCAAAAGACAGTTGTCTCTGGAAAGTGGTACAGACTGCCCTATGTTTCAATCAAGCCATGGAGAATTTTTCTATCAACAGATGAAATCTAAGGCAGCTTGTTTCCTTAACTTAGCAGCTTAAAGAGGTTATCATAGCTGAGCAATGTGAACCGAGAGTTGGATTCATCCAGTTCTGAGCAGTTATGTTTGAGAGAAGATGCTCCCATACAGAGATGCAGCAGGCTAGATCTTGTACAGCAAAGGTAGAGAAGGTGAAGCTGTGTCACGTGGGTTTGATATTTCACGAGCTTTTGTTGGAACAATCCCACCTGGTCTGTCAGGCTGTGCCAGCACCACAGGCCATGATTCAATAAAATCATTGTTTCCGATTAAAAACGATTACAGCGATAGAAACTAAGAACTCCACGTGTTGGCAGGGGGTGGACTTCTTGAACACCATTTCAGTGGAGTAACAATATTAAAGCCCTATCCTGTTCCCAGTGAAGTCAGTGGCAAATCTCCCATTGACCTCAGTGGGAGTGGGCTGAGGTCTCTATACATAAACATACTGGGGATAGATTCAGTGTGGCACTATTCCTAGTTTTGGCCATTTGGGGGCTGTGGATGTCAGTGGTGCTTCCACTGAGTCAACGCTGGTGAACCAGTGGAGTGGGTCAGATCTGGAATTTCATCTAATCAGTGCCCTGTGGCTCCTTGCACGTTTATCAAACAGAATTTCAAGCAAAAAACAAAGGGATTGAAAGGTTGAAAAACAATGAAGGAATGTGCACTTGGCAGCTCTGCTAACCAGATGTTTGTTTCTTTTTCCTTGTTCTTAACAATGACTGAAAAACTCGTGAACATTCTCAAGACCAGTGCAAGGTCAGTCTGAAACTAGGTAAGAGGTGTCGCAACAAGGCGGAACGAACATCTGGGAATGGACAAATGTTAATTTATACCAGGATCTAGTTCTGTGGCTCCAAAAACGTGGCCGAACCTTCTGAAGGCTGGGTACATATGTGTTTTCCCTTCCCACGGCAAGCCCCATCCATCGTGTGAAACTCGTGCGGAAGTTTGCAATATTCCCTTTGTGATATTGTGTGAACTGCTTCCAAGAGCAGCACAGGGAAAGGCAGTGAAGCTGTTGTGCTGGAGTGAGAGCAGAAATAAGCAATGTTAAAGTAAATATATATGTATGTATAAATATATGTATCCATTTCCTGGAAAAAGCGTGTTAAAGAATGGATCAAGATCAGTGTTGTACTTTGTGCAGCTTTCAAGGGAAAGAATGACACCTTCCTTTGTAGAGTTAGTCTTATTAAATAACTGTTTTTTCATTAAAATGGAAGAGGTGCCTTTCTGAGGAATCCCTCACTGTTATTGACAACATCAGTCCAAAAAAGGAAAAAAGACTGATTGAGAAGGAACAGTGTAATGCTTTGGGGCTTCCTAGAAGTAAACTGAATCTCTTCCTCTTCCTTTATTCCATGTCACCCCTGGACAATATGCACTTCTTCAACAGTAGTCCACAAGACTGTTTCCAGGATCAGCATCCTCTTCTCTCACAGAAAACCACCTCATTAATGAGCCTGAAGAACATCACACCCAGGCAGACACATAAAGAAAATGGAAATGGAAATGGAAATGGAAATGGAAATGGAAATGGAAATGGAAATGGAAATGGAAATGGAAAGGAAAGGAAAGGAAAGGAAAGGAAAGGAAAGGAAAGGAAAGGAAAGGAAAGGAAAGGAAAGGAAAGGAAAGGAAAGGAAAGGAAAGGAAAGGAAAGGAAAGGAAAGGAAAGGAAAGGAAAGGAAAGGAAAGGAAAGGAAAGGAAAGGAAAAGAAAGGGAAAAGAAAAGAGAAAAGAGAAAAGAGAAAAGAGAAAAGAAAAGAAAAGAAAAGAAAAGAAAAGAAAAGAAAAAGAAAAGAAAAGAAAAGAAAAGAAAAGAAAAGAAAAGAAAAGAAAAGAAAAGAAAAGAAAAGAAAAGAAAAGAAAAAGAAAAAGGAAAAGAAAAAGGAAAAGGAAAAGAGAAGAAAAGAGAAGCAAAGCAAAGAAAAAAAGAAAAATATGGAAAAAAATAGAAAAAAAATAAAAAAGCAATTATTCATTTTCATTTTTATTAGTATGAAAACTAAGCCAGAGAGGTAGAAATTACTCATTCATGACTTACTCATTCATTAATGGTGGGATTAGGGGCTGAGCACTTGTTATCTAACCAACTGGCTTTTTCTATACAGATCACATCACTAAAGCAGAGGACTCCACAGCCAAATAGCATGCTTGGCCAGGAGGCAATTATTTACTAAAATGGTGTGTTTCAGACTGTGATCGCCTGACCTTACTCTCTCTTAAATCAATGTGGCAAACATCATCTTTTAACAACTAGTTCTATTTGAGTGTGTCCGTTTCCAAGAAAGGAATAATTTGGATATATTTAAGTTCAGTTTATGTAGTAGCACTTCCTTGGGCTGTTTGGGCAGTACGTGATGGTGAATCAGTTCGATTGGTTTAGATCTGTAAGAAAATAGTCCTATCAACAGTGTTAGGATTTAAAGTTAGAGCCAGCAGGTTTTCATCAATATGGCTCACGAAAGTCACGTATCTCAATGCTCATGATTATAACAGCATTACTATCTTGGTTTGAGTGTTCAGGTATAATTATCTGTTTCTTCTGGCACCATACCCTCGTAACAGCTCCAAGTCTGCCTTGATTGCTGTGAGGGCTCTGTGAGCAGCTGCTATTAACCTGACCACCTCTATATACAGAGAGAAAGTTGAAGAAAACTGCTGCTGAAAGAGCTACTGTCAAAGTTTACAAGTTGCTTCATTCTTATCTGTGACCAGCAGTTCACAACCAAGGTTGCTGGCCATGTCTACATGTCTGGAAAAGCACTTGCCTTGGATGCCTTGCCCAGGAACATGAGTTAAAAATGCCCTCAGGCCTCTTAGGAGGTCTAGCAGAGCCTGAATTTAACGTTTCACCAGAGTTTCCTTTCAAAATGATGACAAATGCGTTAGCACTCCCCCTGGAGATGTGAAACCCAGACAAAGCCACTCAGCACCGTGGTGCACTAGCCTATCATGGAGTTGGCTTCCTGAGCCCTGATCTGTTGTGATGTTCCCAAGCCTGTCCCCCATTTTTTGGCCTAAGAAGCATATTTTCTCAGCCTGTCAGCCCTACTCAATGACCCTCTGGCAAGTCAGACCCTCAAGCAAGCACATTGTTTGCAATTCTCAAGGGATCCCTCTTGGATTAGGATTAGAAGGGTTAGAACACCTTTTTTGTCCTAGCTGGATGACACGGTGGTAAAATGTGCTGGAGAGGTGCAAGCTCTGATTTGTGTTGTGCTTAAGAGAAACATTTAGTGATGTTGACGCTATAATTCTCCCTCCATCTTCTGCTTCCCAGATCTCTGGCCATCTTCAGAGCCACGCTGAAAATAAATCTTTGTTTGTTTATGGAGTTTCTGGAAGGCTCAGGTTTGTTTTCCTCTCCTCTGCCTCCTGCCAACATCAGAAGTGCCAAAACATAAAAGAGAGGCATTTCTCTTGGAGCTGCTGGCCATGGTTGGAAGGAGAAGTGCCAGAAATCTCAGGATAAATCTGCTCCTGATCCTTCCAGCACAGTCTTACAGATTGGAGGGATTTGGAGACTTCAAGCAAAGCATCTGGTCTGCTGGATACCACCACAGCCTGTGCTCCAGCTGGGGATGTGTCATTACTCATTTCGATAAGGACAGTGGCACGCAAAGTCGAGGACAGAGGAAGGACTTTTGCATGCGCCAGAGGTGGTAGCCATCTGCTTGCAGAATTTCTGTATGTGAAAGAATTGGTTTACTCTGTATTTAGTGCAGATGTTGAAGTCAAAACTTAAAAATCCACATTTCAGGCTGTTTCAGTGGAACTGGGAGCGTCAATGATGAGCTGCCATTTTGTTGACAGGTTGTCCAAACCAAGCCTTCTTTGTCACTTGACTAACATGTTTCACCACATTCAAAACCTGCTCTGAAAACAAAGCTTCTCTACCCCTTTGAACATCTGAGAAATGGGAGTGACCTGGACAACAAAGTTGACTCTGCCTTCATCGTCTTCCAAGGTGGAGGAGTTAAGGCTTACTTTTCCTGTTCGTATGTTGGTGGGACCAGTGGGACATCCATGGAAACAGCAGTGTCTGAGTGGATCATGTGTTAAGATGACAAAGCAGAGAGCAGAGGCGTAATACAGGAGCAAGTCAAATTTTCTTGCAGTGTAATGTAAATGTCCACAGAAGGTCTTGGTTTTAAACCTATGTCTGCTGGGTAGGACTAGTTTTAAGTAAACAAGTCAAAAAGTAGACTTCTTCTCTTGCTTTGTTGTATTACTTTAGGGGTGAGAAGAGTGCTTTCTGTGCACTTAATGGAACTTCCTCCTCCAGCATCAAGGTCATCTGTGAGTACAGAATATCCTGTACGGGAAAAATTATCTCTCAGACTGCCAAGAACTTAAAAGGATTGAACAGGAGATGAGATTTTATTGGTATGTTACTTGTGTTATTCAAGAAGGAAGACACTGGTGAGGTTCTGCAAGCTGGTGGCACCACAGGACAGCATGGACTTCTATAGTCCTCTGGTTGCTGCAACCTATTGTTTAGGGCAGAGGAGCACTGAACAGATTTCTGATGGTGTATGAATCTTTACTGGATCTCCTGTTGCAGTCACCTCTGTTAGGGCTGGACTTTCTTCCTCCTCTATCCACCACTACTAGTACCTGCTCCACCAGTTGAGGGGACTGTTATCTTCAAGCCATCGTTCAGAGGACTCGTAAAGTCATGAGTCAAGATCTAGATCATCTTCTTTTCCTACTCAGTACACAAGTAACTTAACTGTGTTGTCCCCCTGTGTGTTTCCAACCTTGTGGAAGCAGTAGGGTGAAAAGTTCAGCAAACCACAAACCGTTCTTGTACTCATCAGACCTGCAGAGCACAAATATTAATATCAATAAAATAAGGAGGGGGTGGTGGTGAAATTCAGTTGCCAGTGGCTGGTGGAACTTTGAATATTTAAGCTGTGAGCAAGGATTTTAAACCACACATAATAAAGTGTTCTGCCTCCAACATCAGCATATTACTACTTTTCCGAAGCTGGATTGTCCACATAACAAAACAACAAACAAAACAAACGCGCACACACACACACATACACAAATACCCTTAACAGTGCAGATCTTTCCTGTAAAAAATCAGTCTGGATGTATTTTATGATGTGATTTACAGAGAGTTTGTTTCATAAGACTCAAAGCAACATTCCTATACAAGCATAAAAAATGCATGTTTTGGTAGTGGATGAATGCCACTGCCTTTTTTTTTTTGTTTCCCTAGCTTGGAACCAGCTCAGTGGGTGACACTGTTTGGAAAGATTAGTTCTTCATGTGTGGGCACCATCAGTAGCCTTGAAACAGTGCTGGCTGCAACTCTATCATCCTTCTAGTCAGAGCAGCACTACGGCATCTCCTCAAAAGCTAGATTAATTAGTGAGTTTCAAGTCAAGTGGAACACACTTTCTTGGACTCCCAACACCAGATCTGTTCATTCTTTCTTGTGCAGGCATTTCTGCATCACTTACACAGCAGTCTTAGTGTTCTCTGTTCAAGTCATGGAATAGATTAGATAATCCCCAGGCCTTTTCCACCTCTAACACTTGTGGTTCTGGTTAAATAGCTGTCAAGTTCTGAATTTAAAAGAGAAGAAGAAGCCAAGGGTTTTGAGGTTCTGCTGGGAGGATTACAACTTGTAACACATTCCACAGCCTTCCAAAAGTGTCTGCCCCTTTGGATTTCTGGACAAAAACTGTTATTCAGCTTTCTGCAGACCTTCTTTGTAGATTACCACACAGTCCAACTTTTCCTTCTGCGTGAAGACACTGCTTGTCTACTGTGGCCAGCTTTGGTGGAAAACTACCCTCCCTTTCATTGTTTATGACTGAAGATGTTTGTCTATTGCTGAAACAAAACAAATTTCCTTACAATAAAAAACACATCTGCCAATTCACTTTTCAATATGGCTCTTGGAATTTATAGGAAAATAAAAGATCCCAGGGATAAGAATTGCTGTCTTGTAACCTTGCCAATGATACGTAAAGGAGTTGATGGGTCTTTGGCCTATTGTTTTTATTGTGATCTATAAGCTGCACATGAAAATTGTATCTCAGATGGCACATTTTAGAACTATGGAGTTTTCAAAAGAGGTTAAGGAGCTTTTCACCTCCAAATCATTTATCTGAACCTGACTGGCTGCTTCATTTTGCAGTGGGTTATCCTAGAAGAGAAGCAATGGATTTGTGGTCTTATTGGATATGCCATGGAATTAACAGGGCCTTGCAGCGTTGCATCTGAAATGCACATCAGCTCTGGATTCAGCAGAGTCACACCAATACAGCTGATCTTTCACATGGAGAGGCTCTCCCAGTGGAAATAGGGTGTGTGGGGGTGTAGGTTTGTGCTGCACACATTCCCTTCCCTTGGCCTACAGATAGCCTGTTTCAGTCTCTGTTCTGCTGGGGCACATGTAATGGTTAACAGAGCACTGTAACACAACAAGAATCCATTCTGTAATAGCACTGTTTGGCATTGCAACTCAAGCATTACTTCTTGGAGGCCTAATCAACAGACCTGGCAGCGTTTTTGTCTCAAGATACCTGCTTATTCCACTGAAATAATCGTCTAGGATCAAAAGTTGCCTTTGTTTCATTGAGACCTGTGCTTCTAACCTGTTTTGTGACCAGGGGCACCTCAGTTTGTCTGGGATTCAAGTCACCTTGGTTTAGTTAGATATAAGTTGGACATCTAGTCAAAGTTGGCCACTTAGATTTGCCTAGGGATATGGTTTAATGATAGCTTTGATACGACAGTTTGATGGCTGGACTTGGGGATCATCATGGTCTTCTCTAACCTAGGTGATTCCGTGATTCTATAGTAATTTGCATGTGAAGATTATGTCCTTCAGCTATGACCAGTGACCACAAATGCTGGAACGTATGCAAGATGCTCTTTACCTCTGCAGTAGGAACTGCTTTTACCATGCATACCACTACAACAGGGGCCTCATTCCCTGTAGCGTTGTAGTACAAGTATGAAAAGGCTTTGACACACAAATCTCTTTCCCTATCATATCTTTAAAGCCTTACTATTGCTGTGACACCATTTTTATCATTATGATGGTAGGGTGGTTATATTTTCTATCTCCGTATATTTTCAGCTGTTAATAAAGAATCAGATGAGATCAGCTGCTTTCTCCATGTGAAAAAAAAGGCAGAATTCTTTCAATTCAGGATTGATAAGTGTGTGTTAGACTTGCTTTTCCCATGAAAATTCAGATCTGTTGCATTCTTCACCATTAGCCAAATCTGGGCCCAGCTACCTCTCTTGGTGCTGCCCATTTACAGCGCAGGCTTTTTGGCCTTGAGCTTTTCAGAGCATCCTCTGTGTGATTAGATTTTTGCCCAGCTGGTTAGATCTTAAGTATGTCATCTGGCATATCAATCAAGAAGGTGCATTAAGCAGTTCTACTGTGTTGTGATGTATTGCATCAGTACTCTGCCAAACTTCCCTGTCTCCGTTGCTACACGATATATATTAATGGTCACATTTAAAAGTTTCCTTTTAGAAGTGTCCTCCCAGATTTGGCAGCACTTAGGCAGAAAATGTGCAAAAAATGTGCAGCAATTTGAGGTACAAGTTTAAGTCTTGGTTGAAGGTTTCTGTAGGGCAAGATGGCCCCAACATTCACTACAGTTCACTGAAATAGGTGTAATGCTGAACCTTTTCTTAGAGCAGGCAGAAAATTCATACCATGCTTTGCTGCAGTGTTCTGCCATACGTCTTCATATTCAGAAACGTTTGGCATCAGCTTAATCATTTTCCTGATGAAATCACTGGCAGGATAAATCTGCTTCTACATTGCATTTCCTTGCTTGTATTTTGATGATGTCTTTTTACTTTAAGAAATGATGCTGATCTGTTGCTTGAACAAAAATATTGGCTTCTTCCTTCAGAATTTTTTCAGCAACCCACATGCATCACAGGGGTGGAAGAGAAATAATTGGCCTATAACTTTGCACAGCTCAGAGAAAACATACAATTAGCATTGCTGCAAATTGCTCCCGGGTGAAATTGGTGAGATGAAAAGTAAAAGAAGCCAAAGAGTCCTTGAAGTTGGAATACTTCCCTGTTCGCTGTAGGATGTTTATGATCTTAAGACATCAGCTGTATCTCTGGGTCTTGTTTTCATAACGAAGTATCTCCTGAGATTTCTTCTACCAGCACTGCCAGTGCTAGTGTGGGAGACATCAAAGTAAAACTAGGTAACTGGCAACTGGCATGGCAGCGTGGGGTAAAAGGTGAATACTTTGTGAAATGATGCCTGCAGGCTGTATGTTACACATCAAATACAGGCTCTCCAGAGCTTTAAAACCAGAGCACCATAAAACTCTAGGTGACTCCCTTAATGGGTTTTAAAATAATTCTATCAAGCTTGCTCCCTGTTGTTCACATGGTCTCTCACCTGTGATAGGGAGCAGGGGCAGGCTGCAGTGAAGGAAAGAGAGGGTAGAGGAGATGAAGAGCAGGAAGGAGCTGGAGGCAGCTGGGAGTCTCACAGTGCAATGGAACTGGTCTTGCACTTCCCAGGACTAGGGGCCAGGTGCAAGGATGCCCACCCAAGGGAGAGTAAGGAGACATGTGCCCAATATTACGTATATTCATTGCAAATTGGGCAATTATTTGCCTTAAATGCTGTGTTTCATAGTAATATCTGTGTGCAGAGAAAAGGACTACGTGCATCTTAGGCCTTAATGCGTAAGGTGGGATTTTGACATTTTTTCTCTCTCCTTCACATGCAGTTTGGTGTACCTAGCCCTTTCCTTTACACTCCTGTTTTTATTCCATCTGTAAAGTCCAAAGAAGTTCAACAGGCAAGGATCATGCAAGTTGGGAGCAATTGGTTTTGCCGTGAAACCAGTCTGGACATTCTTTTATGGCTTTCTTGAGGTCAGAGTGTTTAGGAAGAAGCAACCTCAAAGCATCAAAAAAATTTTTCCACTCAGCTCTCCATTTATAGATCAACATATCAGGAAGAAGCCAGCCCTGATGCACTCAAGGAAAAAAACATTCCCTAGTCTTGGTTTGTTATGCTGTGTCACTAGAATGCTCCCAAGAACACTTGAAATGTCTCTAGTTCTCTTTAAATGATACTGAATTTCTCCCAGGAACAACAGCCACGGGGAGGTTAGCTGTAGTGCTTCTAATAGAAATTAAGTACTGGGAAAAATCAAATCCCTGTAAGGACATTTTCATCTGTCAGCCCAGATGAAACAGAATCTTTACACCAGTGGAAAGGTCCCAAGGAAATGCAAGCCCTGATTAAAAAGATTTATAACCAGAACAGCTTGGGGGTGAGATCAAAGAAAACTCACTTGTGGCCATTTAAAATTGTGTTTAGCAGCACTTGTGTCCTTGGTGATGCCAATGGCAAGGAACCCGAGCCAGGGTAACCTATAATTACAGCAGGAAGGTGTCTTTAATTCATGGCTCTGCCAAAAAAAAAAAACCAAAAAACAAAAGAGAGCAGTGTAATAGGTAGTAGGAACAGGTGTGAAAACCCCAGAGACGTTGTCTGAAAACAACTATAGCCACTTAATAATCAAATCATAACTGCCACTGCAGCTCTAGCAATGGCTTCCTCAAGAGGAAACTGCACTGCTGTTCTGTCCCTGCATGGTCATCTAATTGGGGCTCTTCAGAGCAGCCAGACCATGAAGGAACAGTTTACTGCCTACTCCGTGTAGGAAATGAGAACCATACCCCTGTCAAATGGATGAAGCTTGCCCTTAGTAACAGAAGCAGAAGAGGAAGGAACTTGTTGCTAAGCACGTAAAAATGGTCATCTGGAAAAGGCAGCCACTGTGGGGCTTCGTGTCTTGAAGAAGTGAAGATCTTTCAGGGAGCAGCAGCTTGTTTGTAAGGCCAGGAAAAAGGCCCCAAAAAGAAGTTAAAGTCCTTTTTTTTTTTTTCCTAAGAGGATGGAACTGATAGCATATTCATTCGTAACTCTGCTTAAGAATTTGTGTCATGGAAGTGAATCCATTAGAGATTCTGGCAACAGCAGCCTGTGTACAGTTTTTAATTAAGCCATTTATGTGCATCTTGCATATGAAGACAGTGGACTGGGAAATCAAGCAGTTCCCTGGGCAATTCCACCTGAGCTTCGTTTGGAGGATAACAGAGAAACTTGTGTATGTCTGCATGATGTGTGCTGAATAGTGCAAGGAATCCTTATGGTTATAACCATCATTTCTATAACTCTGTCCTGCTGTAGACTGAGACTCTGGGGTTCAGGGGTGTCCACCCACATAGCCTCAATTTACAATGTTGTCCTGAAAGTATGAATGGGTTAAGACTGGAAAAAGAGCTGCAAGATCCACATCCTCACATGCACTGTGGTAATGGGTTGTCTTAGGGTCACTCCTCAGACATCAACCTGAGCGCGTGCACACCAGCATCAGGAATCTAGCCTCCCACAGCTGGAATGCTCCAGTGGATGACTATAAGCTCTTCAGAAGAGATGGGCACTACATGAGAGGCAGTGGCATGGCTCTCTATGTTAGAGTGTTCCAGTGTTGTAGAGCTTAGAAAGGGCAGTGATAAGGTTGAGTCCTTATTGGTAAGGATGAGGGGGAAGGCCAACAAGGTGGACATCCTGGTGGGGGTCTGTTATAGACTGTCAAACCAAGATGCAAATGAGATAATAAAGACTGTACATAAAGTACTTTGCTAACAAAGTCCTGTGGGAAGAATACATCCAACTGTTTCTACTGTAGCAGTGCAGGATGTGGCATAGCAGTTGGTATAAGGAATATTTTCATTATAACTTTAGCCTTAGGCCTTGCTTGGAGGTACTCTACAAAGTGACTAGGAAAAGACCAGAAGAATGTATTTCTTGGTGTCTTTTGTGTCCTTTTTCCTTCTACAAACACTTCTTTTTTCATATGTCCACAGGATATTTTTGATTAGAAAATTTAAGGAATTATGTCACTGGACTAAAGCTGGCAGGAGAGGGCTCTGCTTTACTTTCTCTGTATTGTTTATGGTACACGTATCTCCTGTTCATAGATCCCAAGCATCTATTTGGAGTTGCTGCCCAGCACAGAATTTGAAGATAGCTAGATGCACGGAAGTGGAGTTATCTCATCTGAATAACACCCCAGCTCCATGCTGCCCTGCAAACAGCTTCATGCCATCTACACCTTGCTTAAGAGGCTTTAATAGGATCCCTCAGTGTGGAAAAAGTAAACTCTGAACCACCTAAAAAAATTTAATGAAAAAGACTTTGAACAACACCTTCGGGTGCCAAACTAGCAGTATCTCTCATGGAGCAGACTGAAGATTGTTTTGATGACTTCTCATTATGCAGCGATGTCTCTGATACTTCAAACGTGAGCAGTAAGCCAAATCTGAACTGAACTACTTTCTTAGCTTCACACATATATCTTCTGTTGCTAATTAATATACCATTTTGATAAGCTGAGCCGAATCATATCCTTTGAAAGGAAGAATGATGCATTTATTGGTTGAGAGGTAGAATGTATCACAGCAGTAAAAGGAACAGGACACAGGAGTGAATCAGATGGCTGAATCATAAACCATACACAGAGATGTCAAAATACAGTCCTATTTCGAAAGCTGGCTATTTAGAACAAGTGGTTGGAAGACCAGCTGAAACTGATGAGATCTATTCTTGCTTCAGATCTGAAGGCTAAATAATCATGTATTTACCTAATCACAAAAATATGTTAACATTAACCATTACTAGAAATTCCCCACATAAAGAAAACATCTGCATTTTAGAAAATCTGAATGTTTGGAGAATCCCTGTTAACACACTTAAAAACAATTTCCCTCAATTTAGAAATTTCTTAATATGCAACAGTACTTTATATTACAGCTGCTTTTTAGCTAACTCCACTTCCTTTTAAGCTATCTGATGGGATCCAAGTCAAGCTACGCTGGAGGATTTCAGTCTATCCCAATCTGTCATTTAAAAGCAGTTCCTTTTTCTAACTTTCATGTAATATAAACAGTAAGATTCCACCCTTAAGTGAAGGTATAATAAAAAGGAGAGGTTATGCAAATAAGAAAAGCAAGTATAGACTATATAAATACTTCACTGGAGAAACAATTTTGGATGTGAGCGAACTTTATCCAGAAGGTAAAGACACAGGGGTGTGTCATCTCAGGAAAAGACCATCAAAAGAAATCTACTGATTCTACAGCAAGGCAGGTAAGCTCTTACAGTTCCTGTGCACTAAAATAAAATTGCTTCATTTGAATGTGAGAAGGAACCTACCTCATTCCTTTTCATGTTAATCTTAGTGCATTTTAACACTAGATGATATTTCAATGGGTAGCGAGAACTTGCTTACATTTCAGCACTGCTGAACTACAGAACTGAAAGCAACTACAGGAAGAAGCTAGAAATCAGGAAAACAAAAACTTCAAAACATATCTGATGTGGCTCCTTGCCAGCCAAAGGGACTAAAGCCACAGGAGCCTTCAGTGGAGCTCTGTTGTGTCTTTGGGATTGGTCTCTTTCTCTCTCCCATTTGGGCTTAGTACAGTGGTCTTTGCTGATCTGTAGCTTTGGACAAGCTGCTTGGCCTCTGTTCAGTAGCTCTTGGCACGTGCATAATGCAATTAAAGAATGATTGTTCTGTTGGTGCCTAGATCAGATTCCCTATATGTTGATCCTCTCACTCATCTGTGTTTTCTCTTGAGGAGTCTGTATCACTGTGGTTAGAAACATCCACCGTAGTATTTTCATACCATTTATCATTAGATATTTTTTTTCACCAAGTGGGAGTTATATATGCCTTTACTTTCCTAGCATCATTCAGAAAGCACATATGATGAAGCTTGCTCTGCTTGTACTGTTGTCATATCTCCAACTCCTTTCTGGGTTGTATGCTGTAGTCAGATGAAAACTACTATGCCTTATCCAGGGGTTACGGGTGAAGTTCCCTGGTTTATGTGTCACATGAGTGCAGGGTAAGTTGCCATAGTGGTCTGTTTGGCTATGAACTATGGAAAAAAAATAAAAGAAGAAAGAAAGAAAGAAATTATCTAAATAAAAGACTAAAAGAGGAAGGCTTTGGTCCTTACCCCCTGGCACTTTTGAGACCTTGTGGGCAGCAGATGTGGTGGACAAAGTGTAAAAGCATGAAAGTAGAGAGTAAGTGCTCCATCAAAATATCTTTTGAGCCTGGAAGAAAAGTATATATCTTGAACCTGTCCAGAGCAACAGGAAAGGAGATTTTGGTGTAGTAGGAACAGCAGTTTATCTGAAGTATTCGAGCCAGAGTAGCCAGGGGCAGGATTGGTGCTACAGGCAAGCATGGCTAACAGGAGCAGAGAAAGATGACCTTGGTGCATGGAGCCAGAACATTTGATCCTAGTATTATGGAATCATTAAGGTTGGAAAAGACCACTAAGATCACCTAGTCCAACCATCCATCTACCACCAATGCTGCCAGTTAAAACATGTATTTTTACACGAGTATCACATCTCCACAGTTCTTGTACACCTCCAGGGACAGTAACTGCACCACGTCCCTGGGCAGCCTCTTCCAGTGCCTGACTGCACTTTCGGAGCAGTTCTTCATAATACCTAACCTGAAATGGGCTTCAGGTATTGTTAGTCACTTCTGGGAATCTGGATGCTCCTCCTTTGTTCACGGTTGCTTTGATATGCCCCGATCTGCATAATAAATTACAAGGAAGTGAGTTTTCAGAGTGCTTCATTTGCACAACTAAAGTGGTAAGGAGACATACAGCCACAAAAGCAGCACTGCTACAAGAGGAGGTTCAACAATTTCAAATGCAAATTACAGTACTTATCTGAGCAGAGAGGCTAAACCAATCACATGTGCTCTGGTGCTAATTATTTACTTAATTCCTCTGCTGTGAGAAAGGACGGGCTAAAGCAAATGAGAGCTCAAAAGGTTTGGAAACGTTTGGACACCCTGGAACAAATCGGAATCAGGAAATACAAGGACAACCTGTGGATCAAAGGGTATGAATACAGGTTCCCAAATAAAAGGGTGATTATGTGAGCAGTTAAGGAGGGATTAGAATTGTAGGTGATAATAGTAAGCAGCTGGAAAGGGAGACCATAAAGAGCCAGAAATAAAATAAAAGGCAGGTGGAAAAAAAAAATAAATGAACATATGAGGGAGGTGTGATGGGAATCTTACCCCAATTAAGGATAACAAATATGAAATGAAGTGCTCTGTAGCTCCTCGTGTCTATATAGAAGTATGGAAGAGGACACTCAGGGAGGTGTCTAACTCCAGTTGATACCTCAGGCAGTTCTGCATCTTCCTGGGTTCTGATTTGGACAGGAGATTCTCTGAAAGAGGGATCCTATTCAGAAGTGTCTTTGAAGTGTTACTGAAATGCTGCTCTTGTGGTCAAGCAGACAATTATTCTAGATGCCTCCAGCGTTTCCTTTATATTAGATGCTTCTTTCTTAAACAGCTGGAGGCTTAGGGTGGGCCTGCTGGGACTTCAGGAAACAAGAACACAACTGTGTTGAGCTGAAGGGAAAAAGCCTCGAAGATTTTATTAAAAGCACTGAACATTTTGTGCCAGGAGCTGTTTTTCTTCTTTACTGCAGGCTTGTAGCTGAGATTGAACCAGGGTACTTTACAGATGATACTAAGAGCCATGGTTGCTTGAGCTACAGCACATAGTTGTTCTTCTATGTGTTAGAAGCCCACAAGAGCCAAGTCTATGTCCTGTGGCTGACTTGCCTATAGATCAACTGCAAAGGGTGAGTCTTAGAGGAAAATTGAGCTATTCTGCCTTTTCAGCAAGTTTTTGCTTTCCACTGTGGCTAAACTACACTTGAGGTTCAAGAAAATGTTTTTTACGTGTAAGTTGGAACCACCTTTGACTGAAAAACCAAGATTCCGTTATTTTCAGTTCTGGTTCTTCATAACTTTATATTTCCTTTTCACTGCTCAGGGAACTGTTGAAGCTAAAGACAGCACCACATGACAGAAAGGAAGGAGTAAGGCCAAGTTAACTTGAGTTCATTTTTGTTCTTCATTTCAGAATAAGAAGCTATCCCAAAGCCTACATATAGGCGTAGCTCTTCTCTTTTTTTTTCCTTCCTCTTGAAGCCTTCAGATTCAAGTTTGGAAAACATACACCAGGTAAATATGTCTCCTGGCACTTGGAGTTTTCAATGCTGTTAAATCAATCAAGAGTCAGGTGAAGAGGAGGGACAGGCTTGTAGTAGGAGCTGTACCACTTGTTCAGCACTTGAGATGGCACAAGCCATCTCCCCGTAGAAACACAAGCTGGATTGTCCATCCACCAACAAAAGTATCTGGGAGGTGGGGATGGGGTTTGGAGGATTTTATGCATGCTTTGAACAGCAGAGCTGCTTGTCTTTGTTGCCAGCAGGGGCCGACTGAAGATAATTTTCCAGATTTTATCAGATTTTAGTGAAAACTGACATTCAGAATACGCCAGGCTGGGGGGTGAGGATCTCAGATGGCATGGGATGAAGTTGCTTCGCTGCCTCCTGCTGTACCATGGCACGGCATAGTTGATTTAGTGATAGTACCTTTAGAACAGCACATCCCAGAATGATCAGAGAACCTCTCTCTGATCTTAGATCAGTAACGCCAAGTTCTTTCAGCCACACGGAGCACAAACTAGTTTGCAGGAGCTACTGATGACCCCCATGGAAGAACGTGAAAACATATAATTTGTTTAGTCACCTCTAGCATCTGTCTGTGCTCAAACTAGTCTCTTATTCTGCACAGGTTCCTGACTTGTCTTGTCCTCTGTGTGACTTCTAGTGGAAATGTTGCCAAACAGATGATGAAAAAGTGAATACCAGCAAGTTTGATTCTTTTCTTGGTATTCACTCATGTGCAGGGCTGATGGCTTGTTTGTTAACATTTTCCCAGTCGCATCTTCCCTTGCTTATTCCTAGCCAATGGCTACCTGCCAGAAATATCTTTCTAATATCTAATAATAAAATTATTGCAGTTGGAGCTGCCTCAAAATCTGAATGAATTTTAAAGGACAAATCTCTTATGACAGTGCGGGAACAATAACATATATTTTGAGGTCAGATGAAGTTCTGTGGAATTCTGAAGTTATTTCTCCTCCTTCCTTCAAGTAGGTTCTAAAATGTTCTCTTAAACCAAAATAAATCCCACATTTGTAACCAAAGTTATTGTCTCTGTGAATGTCCATGACAGAGAAGGAAATTGTGTAGTAAATATCATGTTTCTGGTTTGAAAGAGACTAATATAAACAATGAAGGAGAACTTGAATTTGGAGAGAGTGTCTCCCAGGTCAGGTCTCTACAAACTTCTACTGGATGCCTGATGGGCTGGGTAGGGAGCAGGGAGGTTGGACCATTTTTCTTGCATGCCATAAATGAACATGAGCTCCAAATACTATGAATGGTCCGGTGATGCTGGGTTGAGATTTGAGAAGTGCTCATTACTTTGTGCTTCTTCCAGAGGCTCCCCATTGTGAATTTAGGCTAGCATCCACAGTGTGCCAATTAAGCTAAACACACTATTTATGTGACTAACTTGAATCTGGTGGAATGGGGTCACCCACTGCTCATGAAAGGACTTTGTTCCTATTGGGTCCTTTCTACTCTTTGAAGAAAATGAAAAAGAGAAAACAGAAATGCAGCAGGGACACTAAAAGTTCAGACTTCTCAACTTCTGTGACTTTTAGGACAATTCTTATTGTTTTGCCTCTCCTCAGAATGTTTCAAGGAGCCCTAGGAGGTTGTGGCTGAGAGGATCCAGAAAGAGATACTGGGTGTGATTCACTGTTGCATTTTTCAGGTCTGACTCAAAAAAGTCTTTGACTTTTTAAGAGGGAACATCCACATAGCCAGCTTATTGCAAGGGGGCAGTATCTGAACTCCAAACTGTCTTTCCTCAGGTTTATGCACCATTGCTAATTAACCTTGTCTGCCATCATGTGTCCAGAGTTATACTGAAATCAGTGTTCTACTTATTTTAAGATCAGACTAACACCTAATTCCAGCAGGATTATTTGGCTTGTACTAGCTTACGCTTAGGTATGTTTTGGACACTTTAATTGTAGATTATATCAAGAAGAAAATGTGTAGTCCGGTAGCACCTGCCTTCTCTACCAGCTTCCTAGATACATTCAAGGTTTTCTAAGCAGAATAGGAATGGAAAATGTTGTAGACACTAGTCCTGTGCATGTCAGCACAGGATCAGCATGTCGGAAGGAGTTTTCCACGTTTACTTGCAGTTCTTCATTCTTTCAGCCATTAAAGTGAGAAAAGGTCAAATCACCCAGTGACCGACCACAGCTGCCTTTGAGTTGGGAAGACTCATCAGAGGAATAAAAGGTGAGTAGTACAGTAAACACCTTGCATAAGAACAATTATAGAATCACCAAGGTTGGAAGAGATCTCTAAGATCACCTAGTCCAACAGCCCACCTACCACCAATATTTCCCACTAAACCTTGCCCTCAGTACAACATCTAAATGTTTCTTGAATGCCTCCGGGGATGGTGACTCCACCGTCCCCATGGGCAGCCTGTTCCAGCAACTGACCACTCTCTCAGAGAAGTATTATTTCCTAACATCCAACCTGAATCTCTCCTGGTGCATCTTGAGCCATTCCCTCTAGTCTTGTTGCTAGTTACATGGGAAAAGAGGCTGATCCCCACCTCAGTGCAGCCTCCTTTCAGGCAGTCATAGAGAGCAATAAGGTCTCACCTGAGCCTCCTCTACACTCAACAGCCCCAGTACATTCAGCTGCTCCACATAAGACTTGTGCTCCAAACCCCTCTCAGCTTCATTGCCCTTCTCTGATACCCCCTCCAGGGCTTCCATGTGTTTCTTGTGAGTGAGAGGCCCATCACTGCACACAGCACTGAGGTGCAGCCTCACCAGTGATGAGAACAAAGGGATGATCACCTTGTGCTCCTGCTGGCTGCACTGTATCTGATACAGGCCAGGATGTCACTGGCCTTCTTGGCCACCTGGGCGCACTGCTGGCTTATGTTCAGCCAAGAGTCAACCAGCATCTCCAGATTATTTTCCTCCTATCCCCGGGCAGATAGACCAGCTCTGCCAGTCCCTTCCAATGGCAGCAGCAAGTGAACTGACTGCCAGCATGCACTCAGATATGTTAAACTGAGTAAAACAGGTACATCCCTTTTTTGGTGGTTGAAAGGAGGAGGAGGGCAGCATGGGGGAGAAGGAACTTACTACAAACTCTGAGTTCTGAGACCTTGGAAATAGACAGTTTCATATCTGTCACACATACTGAAGCCATTTTCCACAAGCAATGAGGTAGATAGCACCTGATGGACTGCAGTTTGTTCTGTTGGTGTGTTTTATACTCAGTACTTAAAAGTGTGATGGCTGACTGTGTGCATGCATTCGGATAGGACACCTGGTTTCTCTGCTGGGGAACTCCTGGATGCAAACAGATGGAGAAGTTGTCAGAGAGTCTTGCTGCAGGGTAAAATTCAACTATGGCTTAGGTACATGGAGCAAATGGCATTTAGACATCTGCTGGCCTAATTGCTTCACTTTCCTGCCTCCCCTCCCTGTCCTGCAGTTGGTCTGGGAGATATATGAAGTATATTGTGAGATTTTAAAATACTTGGCAATGAGGGAAGTGTTGGGTGAAAGATAAAGCCAGACGTACCTTTTCTTGTGGTGTGAGCCAAAGATTATTGCAAGTTTGGAGTTCTTGGGCAAGGATTTTGCAAGATAATTTGTTTTGCAACTCTTTTTTTTTACTGTTTCCCCTGTAGACAACATGCTTAGCTGGCTTATTACAGCATTTACCAAGAATTTGTTCTAGAACAGAATTAATTAATTTGACTGTCAACGTGTCAGTTTTCCACCACTGTTCTGTTTCTTGATCTTCCTTGGGAAAGAGACATTGGCTCAGAGGCAAAAGCTTACAGTGATGGGCATTATGCAGTCCTCTTTTTCTCAGAAGCTACATTAATTTTAGGGATGCATTTACAAAGGCCTAGAACTTTTTGGAATGGCTTGCAGTTTGGGACTCTTTTGTATACCAGCAGCAAAAATCTTTTTGGTTACCTCTAGTAACCAAAGGATCCAAGGAGGTGACCCAAGAAACTGTTGGTCCTTCAGCTTTGACCATTCTTTCAAGGAGATGATGGCAGCAACCTAAGTCACGTGGAAAAGCAACAGTTAGACTATGAGAGAGAGGAGCATTGGGTCTGCTGGCAAGGCTTGGATTAGTACCTACCAAGGAGTCATGAGGAAGACAGGAGCTTGACATCTTTCTTCTTCATTCTCCTCTCTAAATTAAGTTTGTCAGTAGTGTGAGAAGCCAACCCTGGCAGTTTCTTTTACGATATTGCTGAGATTAGGCTAAATGCTGAAGAGAGTAAATGTCTAAGTTTGCCTTCAGTCTCTTGTGCCTCTGAAAACAGAAACATGCAAATTCAAGCAGTAGCCAAAGAAAAGGTCCTGTAGTTTTCAGAAGGGATGAATGGCCAGGAGAAGGGGTGAAGGACCACTAGTCATGCCTAAAGGACAGAGTATACCATGCAGGATAATGCCAGTGATAACTGAAGCAAGGAGGTTCATGCTAGAGTTGCTACTCACATTCCCTTTGTTAAACTTCAATGTTTGAGGGCTCCTTCTCAAAACCTAATCCACCAATCTGCATCTTAACCTCAAGCTTTCCATTTCGCCAAAGGGAAGGTCAAGTACATCATCCGTTATTGATTCTGTGAGTACATCAGGCAAGCAGACTCCTCAGGAAACAGGACTTTAACATGGTTCTGCACCACATCCTTATCTGTAAACTGAAGAGATATGGATTTGAAGGGTGGACTATTCAGTGGATAAGTAATTGGTTGGATGGTAACATCCAGAGGGCTGAGGTCAATGACTCTAAGTCCAAACAGAGGCCAGTGACAAGTGGTGTCCCCCAGGAGTCTGTCTTGGGGTCATTCTCTTCAACATCTTTATCAGTGACATAGGTGATGGGAATTTGCACTTGGGTCAGGGAAATCCCAGATTTGTAGACAGACTGGGAGAAGAACTCCTTGAAAGTAGCCTTGCCAAGAAGGACTTTGGGATCATGGTAGATGAAAAACTTAACATGAGCCAATAGTGTGTGTTTGCAGACTGGAAGGCCAACAGTAGCCTGGGTTCCATCAGAAGAGGAGCAGCCAACAGGGCAAAGGAAGTGACTGTCCCTCTCTACTCTGCCCTCGTAAGGACCTGGTTGGAGTACTGCATCCAGATCTGGGAACTCCAGCTCAGGAAAAATGTGGCATTTTTGAAGATGGTCTGGAGGATGGCCATCCAAAGATGGTCAAAGGGCTGGAGCACCTCTCGTATTAAGACAGACTGAGGGAACTGGGGGTGTTTAGTCTGGAGAAGGCTGTGGGGAGACCTCATTGCAGCCTTCTAATACACAAAGGGAGGTTATGAAGAGGAGAGAAAACTTTTTACAATGGTAAATAGTGATAGGGCAAGGGGAAATGGTTTTAAATAGAAGGAGAGAAGATTTAGAGTTAGACATCTAACTCCGGGGGAAGATTTTCACCAAGAGGGCAGTGAGATGCTAGCAAATAGAGGCTGTGGATGCCCTGCCCATGGAGGTACTTAAGGCCAAGGGAGCCCTGGGCAGCCTAATCTGGTGCTTGATCTAGCAGTTGGCAACCTTGACTATAGCAGTGGGTTGAAAATTGATGATCCTTGAGGTCCTTTCCAACCCAAGACATTCTATGGTTCTATGAAATGGATACAGCAGAGTCGAAGTGGTGGTGAACAGACCAGCAAATCGACACTAAGCCCAACATTTTTTGATAATAAGCTCTCTTGAATGAAGGCACTGGGTGTGTTCAGACTGTAGTGTTAGAAGTAAGGGTATCTGGTTGTTAAGGCACTGAAGCAGGACTGAGAAGATAGGAAAGCAAACATCTGCTTTGCTGCTGCCTCTCGTGTGACTTCAGCCATGTCAGAAATTAATCATCCAAACTCCTTTCTGCACCTATGGTAATCGATTATTAGCTTTATATTAATCAAACTTGCAATCTCTCTACATATATTTCCCTTAAAAAAGATCTGTAGGCTGATAGCAGTGAAACATTACTAATACAATTGCTGTTAATCACTGATAACTGGGGTTGTCAACTATTGGTCTTTTGATAGTCATTATCTTATCTCTGACACTTCTTCCTTTGTTTTTCTTGCATCTGCCAACACGTTTTTGAAGGGAACTCCCTAGAACTTAGACCAACTTGTATACCTTCTGCCACTGTAACAGACGTAGGCTTCATGTATCACCAGCTACAGATGGCAGATAATGGTCATATGGTTGTTAAAATCCCTGGGGGGAGGGGGTGTAAGGAGCACATTAGATGTTTACAGTGTCGCTGAGTTCCTAGTCCATATCCTAGAAGTTGTGGGACATTTGTCAGGAGAGCATTATTTAAACAAAAGATCACGCAATCCTTGTCTTCACCCAAGTACCCCATGTCTTTTTCACTGCACATGCTCTTCAACCCAGCTCTTTTGAAGAGTATTCTTGTCACATATGATTTGCATTAGCTCTAATGAGAACTATCCATGCAAATCTTCCACTCAGCCAACAGTGATGGTTCCTGGTTGACAAGCTAATCTCATCCATGTGGGGGAGTTTTTCAATTAATGTCTGAATAATTCAGTGAAATTAGAAGTTACTCACTTTTAAAAAGAAGAGTTTAAAGCCTTACTTGTGGACATCGGGCCTTGTACTTGCAAATGATGACTGCTGCACAATGTTTGATGCCCAAGAGAAACCTGTTGGTAAAGACAGAGTAGTGAAAAGATCCTGAAGATGACATTCAGAAATGCACAGCATTATTGCTGGCTTTTATAGGAGTAGAGAGGACCTGAGTACCTCTGTATGGCCAAAGTCTTCCTTTCCAGGTGAGTCTGTGTGGACTTCTTACACCTCCCACTATGTACAGTGGGGTAATGATCTGGTACAGCCCTTAGAGGTGCTCCACTTAGCACTCAGGAAGAGCTCGTGGACTCAGTCACTGAAAGTAAGATTGAAGAACAGACAACACCATTGGCAAGATGCTCTCCAGGACACTAAAAAGTGTATTTAATATTGCACAGAATCCAAGAATACATATCTTCTGTGGATTTTCTGTTCTTAAATACTTTGGGACTTCGAGGTGCTATGGAAGTTTTAAACGACCATGTAGGCATGCAAGCAGAAACCATGCTGGGACCTGTTCTGGGTTTAGTGAGTTGCTGTGTCCCAGGATGTATGAGTGCTCACCTCTCTTCTTTCTGTAACCCCCTTGGTGTCTTTCTCTTTTTCTCCACAGATGTGAGATGCAGACTTGGAGATTTAGGTTGGAATTGAGTGAAATTCAGGCATTCTGAATCCAAAATCACTCTCTTGACAACTATTGCACAACTACTGCCAACACATGAAGTACCTTTTCATGTTCCTCTTGCATCTGATTACAGCTCAAGAGAAGTGTATGTGATATTTCCCCCTCCATCCAGCACTCAGCAGCACCTTCAGGCAGTGAATAGTTTCAAGAGCACACACTGTGGAAACAAACACTACTGGAAATAGCTGGAACCATGATATTTGTGTTAAGACAACAAGACATGCTAGAGGCATGATGATACAGGCTTCTCCATGCCTCTCCACCCAGGTGGGATTAGCTTAACCACATCTCCTGCCATGCACTACACACCCAGCAGGCATGCAGGGAACTCAGCCAGAAGAACCCACATGCAAAAATGGTGGGTGAAGTGCCAGATTCCAGGTCAGAGACAGGTTAGGAATGAGAAAACAAAAGAAAAGCAGCCCAACTCATTCCACAGGCCCACTGTCAAAAAGTTGTTGCATCTGTATGTGTTGCAACGACTTTTTGCACTGAGTGTATCTGCAGAGTCAGTTTGGTCCCTAGCACGAGAATATTCCCAGACATGCTGCAGAGTTTGCCCATCGTGTGATATGTACAGCATTTCTCTCCCTTTATTCCAGAGGGGAGCATTTGGCATATGATTACTTGGGCATTGCAAAAATAAAGCATTGCATTATGAGAAAAAAAAAACACAAAAAGTCATGTAAAATGTGAAATAAACGTAGAAGCAACTCTGTACAAGAGCCAACAGCATCAAAATCCCCATAAATTGTGAAGATTTCAGCACTGTGATGAAGTCATGCAATCAGGAAGATTGTGGTGTCTTGAGGAATGACGCAGTGCAACTTGCAGCCCACACATAGCTTGCCTGCTGTGTGTCAGGCAGCAAAACAGGCTAGGTAGAATCCGGCAGCAATCAGATTCTCCCAGCCTGAGCCCCTCATGCCACTGCTTGGCTGCCCACAGCAAGCACAGCTTCCAGGTCTGGGGAAAAGGTTGGATGTGGTAAGGCAGAAGAGGGAACGCGAATCTAAGCAGGAAAGATTGTCTGGTTGTCTTACTAAGAAATGGGAAAAGTTATTTGAGATTTTTGCACTGACTCTTGCTGCAACACTCACCATCACTGGGGAGGTAAGAGTTCTGATTATGAACTGCTCTTCAGAGGGCTTCAGAGAAGGCTATAGATCTGCTCATCTGCATCAAGCCAAGATCCAAGATGCCATCAAGGTCATAGGAAGCTAGCAGAGATGGTGCCAGGTGACAGGGGCATGGTTCCACGAGTATCTAAGACTGTCCAGTTGCTTCACAGCCATGCGAAGCATGATTATCCCAATTTCTCCATTTCTCATTATTATCCCGATGTCTCCATTTCAGTAAAACTCCAGATTTCTTCACACAGCTACTACCATTTCCCAGTCAGAGGGCTGTGCAGTGTTTGCTTTGATGTCCTATGTGGTTTCCTTATGATGGAGGCTGACTGCCTGCTCAGAGGCTTGATGGTCTTCATATTTTCCAAACCCACTTGACTTCGAATGCAGTTAATTTCTGGGGCAAGGCTGATGAACAGCAGGCCTGCAGACTGACATCCTCAATCAGAGAGGACCAGGGGCAGTGTGCCCTTTTCTCACCCTGCAAGGGGAGGTAGAGCTGTGAGCTGCATGGAAGCCAGGAGAGCCCAGTGCATGGCTAGTGTTAAACCACTGCTTATTGGAAAAAGAGCTTTTCCCAGAACCTTCCAGACACTTATACAGCTCAGAAGCAGCTCAGTGCTTTGGCTGTTGAGATTTCACAGAGTAGAAAGCTCCTTCCTATCTCTCTTGAGCATTGGTTTCAGCATTTATGAACCTCACGTAATAAAAGGCACAAGGGTGCAGAATATTGTCAGCCTTTGTACGATTGCATTGCTCAGATTGGAAGGAGCCTCTCTGAATTACAAGATGATGAGAGGGAGCCCAAGGACACTCCTTGCTCTTTTACATATGAAGACAATCAAAAGGCATCAAGTGGATGTTAATCCTTAGCAGTATCTGATATTAGACTTTATATTAGACATGATCAAAAATAATTCTCCTTCTAATCATGGAAGTTTTATCCTGTCTCCTGAATCTCCTACACATCATCAGCCAACTCCTAAAGCACTAATTAAGCATATGTTAAGGCATGAAACTGTCACTATGAATCATAGAATCATGGAATGGCCTGGGCCTCAAAGGGCCTCGAAGACCATCTCGTTTCAACCCCCCTGCCATGGGCAGAGTCACCAACCACTAGAGCAGGCTGCCCAGAGCCACATCCAGCCTTGGTCTTCCTGCAAGTTCTAAGTTGAAAATAGGAATTGAAATTAGGAAGAAATCAGTCTTGAATCCATTTGCATTTGCATCCCTGGTCATTCTGAGTGCTGTTTCTTATGCGTCCATTTTGAGCAGGACTAAAGCATGCTAAAGCTGATAACTCAATCCACCTACATTTTGGCACAGCTGGATCAGACCTCCGTTCAGTACCTTTTTAGCCACAAGAGAAGAACTGTAGGCTTTGCTACTGGTGCTGCACTTGAAATGGTATGACTTTGCTCACTTGGCCCTCATGTTTTGAATCACTGTTGCTTTGGAAGGGATGTGAGGGGGGAGGAAGTTGCTTTCCGTCCCCTGGATGCTATTAAGAAAAATCATGAACTGTCTGATTGTTATTTTTCCTTATTTTTGGTCTTAAATACTGAGAGTAACGAGTGTGCTAAACTTCACACCGCCAGAAATCCAAGGAAACAGAACGTCTATTTATAAAAATAAAAATACAAATTGCCCCCAGCGTTCACGCGTCATTAGAAAGCTGAACCACAGCCCCAGAAATCAACCCCTTCCCTCTGAACATGTGCTTGCAGTGCAGGGAGGGGCAGCCCAGCACAAAGCCACTCCATAAGGAGGTGCAGGGAGAAGCCAAGGCACCACTGAGCCCCCGCAGCCAGAAACCCCAGGAGCTGGACCCAGGGGTCCCAGGGAGTGCAGGAAAGATAATTAAGTAGAAAAAGAAGTAGAAAAGAAGTCTAGGGAAAATATGGTGATCTTTGTGCTGCTTGCAAATGAAGCTTCAGTGCTGATTCAGTCTGCTTGGACTTCATGGGAAGTTGGACAATCCTGTGTTGTCTCCTTGGTCCAGCAGCAACCATTCCAAGGTTTGGTTTCCTCTCACCCTCCCAGCTCTCCTTGCCAAATTTGAATGACACAAAACAAGGGATGCTGTTCCCATTTGCTCCCTGGTTTTGTTCCCCTAGAAATCAGCTTGCACTCAGGCACAGAAAAAAAGAGCTGTCTGGCTACAAACCCAGAAGCTGGTTCAACTAAATCATAGCCACTTCCAATTGTTAGTAGAGGAAGATTATTTGTGCTCATCAGGGAGCGAATGGAGCCTGAACAAAAATCCCTTTTTATATCTTCTCCTCGTGCAAATGGAGGGTTGTTGGGTTTTCTTTTTCTTTTTTTTTTTTTTTTGATGTGTTTTCCAAAGGCTCTGTTACAAAAGGAAGAGCAACACCTGCTGAACGCTGCATCCAGGGGTGGCAGTGAGACCAAAGGGGTGGCAGAATGAAAAACAGCCCCTCTTGAGGCTGTGTCTGGTTCCAACAGCCAAAGCAACGCTCTTGGTTCAATCCCAGGAGCCAGAGCTCTTGGACAGGCTGTAAAGCTGCTGGAGAGGGAGAGACGTCAGGTGCAGAAGGATCACAGCAGCTCCCACTTCCTCATTTATATAAAGATGAAAGGAGAAAACAGACACACGCACACATGCATTTCAAAAGAGCAGATGATTGTCTCCAGTGGCCAGCACAGGCTGCTTCTTTCTTCGCTTCGCAAAGCCAGCCAAGATGCAATTAAACTCTAATGACAATTAGGCCTCTAGGAATCGTAAAGTAAGTAGGAAACTGCAGCTAAAAGAGAATTAAACTTGGAGAAACGAGAAAAACCTTACTTTTCTTTCACTCTTCTCCTTTTCACTTGCACACCCTCAGATTAGAGGGGTTTTATGATTTTATTGATGGAAAGATGGACTTCTCGTCAGTAGAACTCACACAGTAAGTTGAAAACTGACATTTCTATGAAAACTGCCTCAGGGGGAGAGGGGAAGGGAAAAATAAAAGTATTTTCATTACATGTTGCAAACGAGACTTTTTGACCCTCTGCTCTTCAAACATAAATCTCTATCTCTCTCTTTCCTGATAGCGAGCACATATGACAGAATCAAAGAATAATTTGAGTTGGAAGGGACCTTTAAAGGCCCTCTGGTCCAACTCCTCTGCAGTGAACAGGGACACCTACAGCTCCATCAGCTGCTCAGAGTCCCATCCAGCCTGACCTTGGGCATCTCCAGGGATGGGACATGCACCATATCTCCAGGCAGCCTGTGCCAGTGCTCTGAGATATGAAATACAGTCTTTTCCTTTCCCCAGCTCTCTTCACCATGCCAGGACCATTCTGGCAAGTACATGAGATGAGAGATCCAAGGATTGCTTAAGTCGCAGACAGTGCAATTAGACCAAAGAGAAGGACCTTGAGAACACCACCCAAAAAGGATGCATCCTGGGCACATTTGTGGGATTTGCAGGAAATCTGAGCAGGTTCCCACACCAGCCAGTCAATCTGCTGTGTCTGGATGGTGACTTTGTCTGCAGGCTATCTTTTCAAGTATATACGCTAATGTGTTTGCAAAGGGAAAGGACAAGGGTTCCCTGAACATGCTTCTCCACATGGTGGCTGGTCAGTGCTCCAGTGGCACCAGTGCTGCTCCTTCCCAGCCAAACAGAGGCTGTCACTTCTTTAAGGGGAGTAAAACTAGCTCACCATGGGAGAAACAGCTTTTACACCTTGAACAGCAATTCTCCTCCAGCAAAAAGTTCTCATGCCTCATCCAGCAAAGCGATGCAAGGCTCTGGTCTTGATTACGGTGTTGATTTGGGTGGCTGCAGACCCTCACCTCTCTGATGAAGCTGAACATGGCTGCTTGGAAAGCCTCTGGATTGCAGGTGGGAGGTAATGGCAAGCTGCAAAACAATGATGTTTACTCATCCATCTCTTCTTTTTAGCTTGTTTACAGTACAGATAATCTATGCTCAAGGAATGAAGGCAGGCTGCTCAGAACTGTCAGCACATAACATTCCCAAACCCATCAATCAATCAGTGCGAGCCCCAAACACAAGCATAAAATATCTCAGACAAGCTCAATTTTCCAGCTTTGAAACAAGGACTTTTTTTCCTTTTAGCATTTTCAGTCTAAGATTTAGTGCTAAACTGACAGGCTTAACTTGTAAAGTAACTGGCAAATCTTGAAATAATTGTGGTTTTCTCCTCCCCAAAGGACATTGCAAGTGACATGGTTTTTCACTTTAGTGATAGATGGTACTTGCAGGCTAGTATTTAGATATCTAAGTACTAAAGCAGCCACAGGTCTGGTTCCTATCAATAATACATTTTGTCACAGAGAAATTGAAACAGCATGGATACCACACATAGAAATGGAAGGGAGAAATATACGTAGAATTAATTTTCCCCATAAAGGCACGTAGTTTCAGCTGTCTCACTTCACAGGAGAGTCTGTGGATGTTCATTTCCTGGGGATTGCCCACCCCTAAGATTTACCTTTGATTCTGGGTACAAGCAAACAGTCTCTCAAAGCAGCCATGTGAAGGAAATGAAATTTAGAAGCAAACAAACACTCAAAGAAAACCACTCCCACCCCTCATAAGCCAAATTAATGGAGCTGGTTTTACTGAAGTGCCTTTAAGCCACAGCCAGGGACCGAGCTGAGTTATGGGATGTGAAAGCAAGCGAGTGGCACGTGCCTGTGAGTGGCAGGGGAAATATTTCACCCAGCTCACAGCACCATGGAAATCTTCCTCACTTAACTTTCAGAACATTAACAAGTGTTAACGATCCCCTAGTTATCCTCTGGGCAGTGGAGAAGCAGTAAGGTCTCCTCGCTGCAGAGGGGATTATCAGCTTCTAGGATCAGCTTCAGCTCCCTCACTTTTCAATTCTTTTCGGATTTCATGCAGTGACAGTAGTTTTGATTACCTAGGGAGAAACACAGTGAACTACTCTGCTCTCAGACAAAGACCTGTCCAAAACAGTCATTCCCCTGAATAAATACATCTGAAGGACACGGTGCTGTCTCTGTGAACAAAAACCAAAGGGTTATGGGGCTTATCCGAAGCCCCAGTGAACTAGGACTTCTGCAATGGGCATCCAACCAAGCTGAGATGTTTTGCCTGTTTTAATCCATGCACCGAAAGAAGCTGGAAGATCTTCAGAACAGACGTGTCCTTTTGGAAGTGTCTGAGTCAGACCTGCACCGAGGCTGCTTTGAGTCTTCTCAGGATCTCTCTGGAAAGATTCATCCCCATATCAGGATATCTGTCCTTCTTACTGAGAGGAAGGGAGCTCCGACATGTCCTCCTATGACAGAAATTGCCACAGGTAGGACGGGATAGCTTGTAGTAATGGGTATATGAAGGCAATACTCCATTCCATTTGACTCATGGCCCCTTGGACTGCAGCTCTCATGTTCTTCTGGTTTCTGGTTCAAATTGTTTCCTGGTCATTTATACAGTGGGGATACCGGGTCACTCCTCTGTGGGATCACGGGTACCTGGCAGGGTATGTTCCAGTCAAACTGAACGTGCCAGTTGGAAGGATCCGTTCAACGAATATCAGATAAGCTATTGGGCATCTCCTGGCCTGTATGAGAAGATCCTGAGCACATCAAAAAACAAACCAGCTGGTTCAAGAAATGTCATAGTCAGGCAATGAGGCATCCAGTGGCTTTGGACAGCACTGAGACCTTGCACACTGACAGTTTGGAGTCAAGCATCGAGTCCTAAGCAATGTGTTGAGTGATATAAAAGGTATTTGAAACAGCTCCCTCTTGCCTTGTCAACAGTGCCATTCCTTTATGCTGTCAGGCATTGCTGAGGCATAGAAAGGCTTTGTTAGCTCATCTCGCCCAGCTGCCTTCCAAAACATGGTTGGGACTTATTATTTGTTTTCATGTTTTCTCCTGCTCTGCCTTGCTCCACTTTGCTATAACAGGAGGTTTCTTAGAGCACTAACTACACCCTCTTTCGTTTCTTGAAGGAACAGAACTGTGTTACTATTTTCCCCACAGTGGTTCCCAAAAAGGCTATGTCTCATTGATGGCATGGAAAATTCCTTCGCTGATTTTTAAAGCCATTTGAATACAGAGCTGGATGGAAAGTCATTTCCACCAGCAAAAATGTAGCATTACATTTTCGCTGAAATTTGTTTTCTTAATGAAAGGGAAATAACAAATCTCTTTTCCATGAAGAAGCAATACTTCAAAATGTTGGGCTTAGGAGTGTTAACTGGCTCTATTGATGACATATGTGGCCAGTATTTGCTTATCTTCTCTTAATTAATAAGGAATGTTTCAAAAAGCATCAACCTTCCTAAGTGTTCAGACATCTTTTTCTTTCTTTGTGCTATATTTAGAGAAGGCTTCTTCAACACTTTGTTCTATAAATTTCATTTGCTACTGCAGTCATTTCATTGCTGTTCTTGACCCGAGGCTTTTAAGCTTTTAGTTTGGAAACAACTGTTGCTAAGGGACATTCATAATGACAGTGAGATGGTTTCCCTTCAGACAAAAAGGATTACAAGGGAATCAGAGGCAGGGAGAGTGCTATGCTTGTAAAGGAAAAATAAAGGGTTAGGGTCAGGGGTCAGGGTTAGGATCAGGATCAGGGTTAGGTTTAGGGTTAGAATTAAAGTTGGGGTTAGGGAGAACAAGTCTGTGCTATGCTTGTAATGGAAAAATAAAGGGTTAAGGTTTGGGTTAGGGAGCATAGGTCTCTGCTATGCTTCTAATGGAAAAATAAAGGGTTAGGGCTAAGGGTAGGGGTAGGGTTAGGGTCAGGGCCTCACTTTTACACCCAGTTATCTGTGAATCTGGGCTGTTGAGGTAGTAACAGAAAGTTCCCTACGGTGCTCCATCAAACACAGTTGTTTGCCATTGCTGAATGCTGAAGGTTAAAATCTTGTTTCAGGCTTCTTTTTGCTCTGTATTGATTGTATTCTGTCTGGCTCTGGAAGCCCCTTTGTCGGCCTTGCAGGATGGCAGCTCTCCTGTGAAGGCTGGCCAAGTGAAAAATAGCCAACAATGCCTTTTTTGATGTTTTTTTTTTTTTTCTGTTGGTATTTTTAGCATTTCTACTTAAACAAAAGCTCAGAAATCAGAGCAGGTAATTGCAAATTTCGGCATCAAGTAAATTATTATAGCCATGCTATAAACCCATAGGGATTTGGGAACAGAGTTACAATGAATTTGGTGCCAGAGATGGAACAAGGAGCCCTGAGCTTGCCTTTAGGAAAAAGTAAGCTGGGCACTGCTTTAAAAAACAGCAACTAGCATGGAACAAATTAGAAAGGGAAACAGCAAACTCCTCTGGGATTCCATAATAATTTAAACATTCCTCTGGGACATCTGAAGTTTGGAGGAAAGGTGGAAGGGGGAGCTAAAAGTGCTGCTAACTTAGAAGGAATGTTTGCAGTAAAAAAGGGACCCATACGCGTGTGCCATACCCTGATTTAGTCAGAGAGCAGATGTGTGTGCCTGTAACCTCATCTTTTTCCCCTTGTTTTCTCTTCTTTTCTCTTCAGTCTCTCTCCCTGGCCTTTCCCTCACTTTTACAGCAGTTACACCTGCATGATTGAAGGAGCAGGGTGGGAGCTGTGAAGCTCAAAGCTTTCGGAGTGTTAGGTCAGAGTGCGGCACAGTAGCTGCATAAATCAATGGGCAGGGGATGGCAACGAGCACGGGCAGGGGGGGTCGATTCAAAAATAAACCATGTGTGAGATATATTTAGCTCTGCCATTGCTAAAGGGTCATGAAAGTTTCGGATTTGGCCCTTTTCTCCCCTTTCCAGCACCAGGTGCTATGGGATGTACCCACAGCACATACTGCCACTGCCCCTTTCCTCTCCTGGAAGCACCAGGAGCTACCAAGAGATGCTAATGTCAGCAGCACTTGTCTACATGGGCCCAGACTGACATCCATCTGCTCAGCTTCTATGCAAACAGCATTATTTCTTCCTGAGGAGGCAGCTGCTGAAGGGCCCAGAAGAGGCAGTGAGAGCAGGAACCCAAATCCCACTCACTTGAGGGCATTTACTGCACCTCATAGCTTGAGCAGGAGGGACATGCATCCTTCACACATGCAAGCACACGTGTGTGTTTTTGGTGGAGAAGCTGAGAGGACGTCTCAGCCTATAACACCAAAGTGAAGAATGCAAGGCTTTGATTTATTAACGGAAGAAGAAGGGAAGAAATAAAAACCCCAACTGCCCAAAGCCCAAGTGTGATATACAGAGCGTTGAGGCAACTTTCATCATGTTTTTAATGTGGTTTCCTTCATCTCCCTGGGCTTGCCTGTTTGCAAGAGCACATTGTATTTAGATGATGCATTTACCAGACCACCAGGAGATGCTCCCCCTTGTTGGATTCCCTACCCCACCCCATAACTGAACCTAAAAATAATAGCAAAAAGATCCAATTTGTTCTTTAAAAATATTGCATACAGACATTCTGTGCTTGTGCTAATCCCAGAAAAAAGATTTGGCCTCATTGCCCACTTATGGATGGACTGGAGAAGAGCACTGGTCTGATCCCTGAAAGACATTCCAAGCTCCCTGCAGCATGAAATTTCAATCTTAGCTTCAGAAGATTTCACATCAGTCCCCAAAAGAAGAATTTGCACACCGTTTCCATTCAGATTGTCTTTTTTCTTTTTTAATTTTATATAACATGACAGGAGGAAACGAAGTGTAGCTCCAATCTTGCATATAGACTGCTCTTCACCCTGTGCTGTTGTAAATCTTTTATGTTGTTTATAAAGCTATGGGGCAATGGCTTTCAATCAATGTTTCAAACAATGTAAGAATAGAAGAATCAAAGCTATAAGAGACTTCGGGAGCATTCCCTTGAGCTTGTGATTGGGAAAACCATAGTTTCATGGGATCACAGAATGGCTTAGGCTGGAAGGGACCTCCAAGATCATCTAGTTCCAATCTCCCTGTCATGGGCAGGGTTTCCAGCCACTAGATCCAATTCCCGAGGAACCTATCCACCCTGTCCTTGAACAGCTCTAGAGATGGGATATCCACAGCTCCTCTGGGCAGCAGTGCCAATGCCTCATCACCCTCAGAGTGAAGAATTTCTTCCTAACATCTAACCTAAACCTCACCTCCTCCAGTTTAAATCCATTCCCCCTTGACCTATTACTATCTACCTGCATAAAAAGTTGGTGTCCCCCGCGGGACACCCCTTTCAAGTGCTGAAAATTTGCAATGAGATCTTCCTGGAGCCTTCTCTTCTTCAAGTTAAACAACCCCAACTCCCTCAACCTTTCTTCATAGCAGAGGTGCACCAGACCTCTGTAAAAAAGAGATAGTAGGTGGAGAGTGATAAGAAAAGCAGTCTGAAACCAGAACCAAGGTCTTCCCAGCACTGATGCTAGGAAGCATTGAGAAACAAATCACCTCTTGGACTGGGATGAGGCTCCCAGAAGACCAAGATGGGGTCTTTTGTCGTTAAATCTAATCAAGGACCGTGCTTTATTCCTAGACACAAGAGAAGTGGAAAGGAGTTGAGGTGGCCAGAAATGCAACAGAATTTCATGATTCCAGTTGTTTATTTTCTGCTCATGCTGTTGAGTGTTCCTACAAGTTACAGCCCAGACCAGGGTCTGAAAATTTTCAAATATAGGATTTAATTTTCAATGAACTCGTTAGGATCTGACAGAGCTGGGATGAAACAAAAAGCTTTGTTTCTGCAGAGAGGGGAACATCTTGCCTGGCAATTTCATTTTCTTTTTAATACACAAAGGCTATGTAAATGCAGAAACAGATCGACCTGGCCAGACTGTAAAACATGGGCACAAATTTTTGTTGGACTTTGAAAGGCAATGTGAGTCAGCAACTCTCTTTTGTTTCGCAGGCAAAGCCTCAGAGGAGATAGAGTGGGATGCATTCAGAAGGCCAGGCACATGTTTAAGAGCCTCTTTACCTGGATTAGAAAGTACAGATGTGTACTCCTATGTGGTTTTTAACAGAGCCCATTTTCCAACTGCAAGTAGAGTGAGGAGTAATTGAAGATACTTAAGAGTTATTTGGCCAGTTGCACTCGGGATTGGACAGCTCTGGCTTTGGAATGTGTCCAGAACAGGTGTTCGTCCTGCTTTAAGCCCAGCTGTTCTTTGTAATGCTAGTGGCTTGGCTGAAGCTTATGAACCAATGACTTCACCTAACCTACCATTTCATATAAGATCTGTTTGCCCTAAGGCGAACAGCTTACAAACTTTGCCTTTAATCTCTAAAGTTGGGCACTCCAGAGAAGCCAGTAAGTAGAAATACTTCCACTGTCATTTTATATGGGGATAGATAGGCTTGATGTCACCACTTCTCTTCATCCTAATGATGCTTGAGCAAGGATCTGACCAAGAGCCTCACTCATCCTGGTAACTGCTGTGCATCTCCTGTTCCACCACATTCTCTATGACCCTTCTTGGCTGCATAGGACTTCTCCCAACCTTCACAACTTATTTCACCCTATGCTGCTCTGCCTCACACCAGCTGATCCTCTTGAGGCATCACAGCTTCACTCCAAGCTGTCTCTCAACACAGGGTTCTCCTGGTAAGCATAAGCTACTGACTGCTCTAGTTCCTCTGTGTTCAAAGCAAACTGCAGCAAGCAAGCAATTGGTGTGGCATCTTCCAACAAGTACAGGATGTCCAAAACATTAGAACCCATTAGATGTTAAAAGTGGAATCAAGGGAATGTCCAGAGAGGGAAAACCAGATGTACATCTGCCTGAACCTCTGTAAGCACTCACCAAGTCAGGAAAATGCACTGCCAGTTTGCAGCACAATTGAAGCTCTCCTGGATTATGAGGAAAAAATCACTTCCCAGACCTCAAAAATATGCACATATATGAGGATGCTGAAGCTTCAGCTGTCACAGCAGCAGCGGGTGTGTAAGGTTTCAACATAATGAAGTGGCCAACAGAATTAGGAGAGCGCAACCCCAATGGTGAACTGGACAAGTCTGCCTGCTGCCCAGACAAAAGTGTTGGAATTTGCAGGCATGTTAGTCCCATGCAAAGGTTATCGTCTGCAATAAATAAAACAGCATCATTGTTTTTTGGTTTTGTTCTTGGTTTTGTTTTTTGTTTTTTAATAGAAAGCAGATTATGATGTATTAGGCGTCAACTGTCCCTGCAGTTGTGACCCAAGTGTTGGAAATGCTATTATGGAAGTGCTCGTAAAAGTTTAATAGGGTTGGAAAACTCTGCCTGCTGTTGCTATCTGCATTTGAAGCCCCCCCTTTAGCAAGCTGGACCTGTCCTGCTATAAAACCTAGAAAGGAATACCTTGATGACTGAAAAGGAAAGCGAGTTGCTGGTGAAAACAGACATTTCGATTGCAGCAGAAAGAGACATCCAGAGTCCTTGTCTTGTGCAGTTTCTCACAGGTGTGACATGCAGGGCTCATCCTTAAGCATCTCTTTGTGCTGCTCTGCAGCCAATTTGGCAGCATCTGTTCTGAGCTACGGAGGACCTCAGTTCTACTCAAGCTCTGCCGGCAAAAACAGCAACTGTCGCATTAGCAGGCAAGGTTTTATGGCTCCACTAATGGGAATAACACAGTAAGAAACCTGGCCCCATTCATTTTTCAGACTTAAATCATGGTTCTAGAACCAAACGGTGCCTGACATTGCATGTTGAAAGCCTAGTTTTCAGAGAATTCTGTTTTGCTCTTTTTTTTTCCTCTCTCTAAGTGCATTTCTAGCACCCAGACTTTCAAACTGGTAATTGCCTGTGATAAAGGAAGCACCTTTTCTACCTCACTGGCCAATCCCAGCCTTCAAAACCTGCAATTCAAATGTCTTATTATGGCCTTCAAATCTGAATTCTGGGATAACAGTTCAATTGTGGAACACTGTCTATAAAACTTTTATATCATCTACAGTAATATTAGAATCATATTCCCTTGACCATCCTTAGAAAAACAGTTCTTGACACACTACAGGGATAAAAGAGGGGGAACACATGGTATCAGTAAAAACTAAGTTAACATACCATTCCAAGCAATAACATTACACTATATAGTGTAGGAACAAGCCAAGAAGTAATAATTATTGGGAGAAAGTGGAATCAAGAATTGCCCCCAGTGTTGCATTATGCTCCTTTCAGTGGAAGAACCTCAGGCACACAGTATATAATAACCAGTCCCACTGTCAATATAAAAAAGGTTGATACAACCTTATTTAAAATCTCTCTTTTCCCTGCTAAACAGAGCACAGAATTGATTTGTGCCAGAGCTGCTGATCGGTTTCAAATTTTGCACACTGGGTCAAAAGAAAAACTTTCCTGTGATGGAAATCCTCTTGCTGGCTGAAATCCTAATCTTTGGCTCCGCTGCCTCTTCCCAGCAGAGACTTGTCCTTCTCTTCTACCAGAACCAGCGACCAGCCATGGAGCAGAAGGTGAGTGCCACCCTGCCTTTCAAGAAGGGATGCTGCTCTTTGATAAAGTTCAGGAAGGTTTAAGCCAAGAGAAGACTTCACATAGGACCTGAGGGGGGAACTACGGGCACCTGTCCTGTGGCATGCAGCAGGGACACTTGGGTTGCACCTCTTCCATCGTTACTTGCTTTGGTTCTTCTCCAGACCTTCAACTCTGAGTACGGCCCATGTGGAATAACTCTCAACCTCAGTTGGCCACGATGCCTGTCCCCATAGGGAGTACCCCAAAGAACCCCACCGTGAGCCTCCCATGAGCCCCAAGCTGGTGTTGAAGAGCCCATGCTGCAGCAGCATGGTGATTCAGCTGGGCCCCCCTTACTCCTCCTCCCCACAATGAGTCATGATTTCCCCTAAGCCTCCAAGTTGCGAAAGGGGATGATCCTGCTGTGCTGGCCCGCTCCCCAGCACAGCCTCACTCCAGGAGATGAAATGGGGGCCTGTGCCTCACCCCTGCTCTCCAGAGCCAGGGAGAGGAGCGCTGCCCCACAAAATGCCCTCTCCCTACCTAGTCGGGCTGAATAATGGAAACTTCTCCTCTTCTCACCTGCCTGCATCAGTCCTTGCACTGATTGATCACTTTTATGCGCCAGTGAGGTTTTTTTTCCTTCTTGAAAAGGGAGTGAGTTCATCTTGGCATAGAGAGAAGGGGATGTGTATGGGCGAGTGGAGATGGGTGGCTAGGGGAAGCTGAGATGCGTGCCAGGAATGCAGGGTAGGGGTTTGGAGGGTACAGCTCCAACCACTTTGGCAAACCCCTTCCTCCTCCTTTTCCCCCATCATCCCCCTCCTGATCTGAGCAATGAAAAACAACTTCCTGTCAATAAACACGAACAAAAGCTTGGACTCATCTTCAAAGTGATGAGTTATGTTGAAAATATGTTTTGGAGAGCTTTGAATGTTCCTGTAAACTGGAGGGAAATGATTGTTCATGGCGCTTTGGCATACAAGGAGGGTTTATAAATAACTACCGCAGGTCTGTGTGAGTTAATTTTGCCATGAGAACAATGCAATGGGACGTGAAGGGAGGGGAGAGGAAGAAGAGAGGAAAAGGCCTAAGAGGGAGAAGAAAGAAAAAGAAGGTCCCAAACCAGTGGAATGGTGTAACTTATAAAGGTTTGAAACCAACCAATGAATGTGACCTCACTCCTGTGCCCAGTGAGAGCTAGTTTTCTACTGGGCTTGCCTCTGGGAGCACGTCTTCTCCTGATGATGGGGCTGGTGGAGCCCTGCATGGACGCTGCTGCTGGACTGCATGTTGCCATTGCTGCATGGGACATGGAGGAAGGAAGAAAGCATATGGTTTCCATTGGTTTGCAAAAGTGAAAACACGTGCTGGAAGCCCAGCCAGATGTGCTTCTTGTTATTTTAATGAGAAATTCCATAATTAGTGGCAAAAAAAATAAAAAGAAGCTACACTGCAAGTGAAAGAAAACCCCTGTCTCTCCACTCCAGCGCATGATAGACGCATCAAAGAGATGTGGTGTTTTTACAAACATACATTACTTGACAAGCTATGATGTTCCTTAATCTGTTTGCTTGAGGGAATTAAAAAGAAGCATAAAAAATGCAACCAAATAAAAATGACAGATTTTTTTACTTAAAAAGTCCTTGTCTTAAATGGGCAATGCGCTCCCCACCTGTAATTCATTTGTCAGCAGTTAAACATCATTACAACATTAACAGCCAATCTGAATGCAGAAGAGCTGGGCTTTGTACAGCCATAAACTACGGGACATCAAACTGTACTTTATGGAGTAGGGGCCAGTCAGAAATGACCCCTTCTAAACTTTTACAGTTCTCTGCATTCTTCTGATTATAGTAAAGATTTATTTGAACTTTGATATATATATGTATAAAAAAGAGGTTTTTATTAAAAACATTTCATCCGAGTTCTTTAGTGAAAGAGGAAAGAGAAGAAATACGGCAAGAAGTCTTAAGCTGGTAGATTTTATTTGTCTTGCAAAGCAGCCATGGATGGATTTACTTGGATTCATGTTCAGAAATAAACACGTAGTATTGCATTACATCCCGTTTACACACTTTGTTCCCCAAACATATTTGACATCTAATTGCACAACTCCTTGGCTAGCTGGTACAACACAGAATGTCGTCGTAAGGGATTTGCTGAAAGAGAGCTTTCTGGAGCAGGAAAGGTGCTTTGGTGGCTGAGTGCTGATGGATGCCCTCTCTCACCTACTCTCTGTTTGCCTTTTCCCTCGAGAATCCCTTAGCGCTCTTTGGGAAAGGCATTTAGGAATTTCTTTCGTCTGCTCTCAGAACACCCTCTGAAGAGATGATTTATCACCTCTCCAGGCTTTGACTTGCTGCAAAAAATAACGTGCAGCCCCTGCAACGGGCTAATAGCTGTGCTGTTTTCCAGACAGTGTCAGAGCAAGTACACGAAAGATATAAAAGCAGTGTTGCAAGATGAGCTGTGCAGTCAAGGAAGTGGAAGTTGCCTTTGGTCTTCCTCCTCTTTTCCAGGAGCCTGGTGTGCTGCTGGGCAAGTCGTGAACTCCTCTGCTTCTCCTGCCAGGTGCTGATACTGCCCCAAGATGATGGTGATTTTTAACAATGAAAATGGGATATTACATACACACGCTTGTAACGTACGTGTATACATACTTTATTTTTGCAGAAATACAAGAAAAGGAAGGAAGCCAGCATTCACTGGAAACATATTTTAGGTATGTCATGATCTCAGTCTCCCAATGGCCAAGGATGCTTTGTTGTCTGCAGTGGATTTTTGATGGCATCCTCTGAGCAGGGAGCTTGATTTAGGGACAGACAAAGGAGACATCTGAGCCGTAATTCCCAGGAAACCCTAAGATCAGAACAAAGGACTGTGTGGAGGTTGCAAACAGTGCAGAAGTGCTGATGAGAAATATTTCTCAAAGGAACTTGCCACTTCCACAGATTCACTGCTTTCCAGGGGGAAGAAATGTGATTGTGCTGAAAACCTTCTGTGTTCTTCTTTTTATATTACTTTCTATTTTATTTTGAAGAGTGGGGGGGGGGGGGGAGATGAACCTGAAATGAAACACTTCATTTTGGTCAGTTTGACCTGATTGGGGAATATTTCATTCTTTTGACTGGATTGGTTTCAAATCAATTCAGAATACGCTTCAACATCCCCCATGAATTGTGCAGATTCAGGTTATTTTCTTTATTAGGGTTGTGCTCTCAGGAAGACCTCAGTGCCCATGAGGCAAAGAGTGACTTTTGTGCTGGCTGACTCCGTGGGGATAGTGTTAATCTGGGGACATGCTTGCATGATACAATGAAGAGCATCCAACAGCAATAGCATATAAATGGCCCAGCTAGCCCATATTTCCTCTCAAGCAATTATATTGAGAGCCTTCTCCTGGGTCTCCCTTTGCTTCCATCCACCAGCAGGGCAGGTCTCTGTAAGCTGAAGCATGAAGGGAAATCAGGTTCAACGATGTCATTACTCCAAAGTAAGCATTCAGTGTTCTGATCTTCATCACTTCAGTCCACCGACTTATCACGTCAGTTCTGACATTTCTAAATAACTTCTTAATACTTTTTTTTTTTTGCTGGACAATGGTCCTGCATCTGTTTTTGGAATTTCAATTTTTTTCTGCTGCCTCAGAGCATGGAGCAAACACTAAAACATCAGCAATTCCCCCGTGACAGACGTTCAGGATATTCTTCCATCCTAGCTAATGTCCGGGCACGACACTTAGCAGCTGAGATAGAGGAGCACAAAGCAAAGCTAAAAGGAGCCAACAGTTCCTGATGTCCCAGTGCTGATGAGCTCAGTGATCACTACTTCAAATAGCAAACCTTTTCCTGTTTGTTGGCCAGCTCCCTCCAAATTTCTTGAGTTGTTAAGGAGTTTTTTCCCCCTCCAGAATATTTCTGTTTTCTTCAGTAAGATTAAAAACACAAATTAAATGGAACAGGTCATCTTTCTTCTATTTACATTCCTTTTTGAAGAAGTGGTGTAGTTTGAAATGGAAATGTCCTGCCCTGAAAATGCTGAAACCCAACTTATTTTCAAAGACACTGCTCTCCTGTGTTGTTTTTGTCTTTTAAACAGTCCAAACAGCTGAGAGGATGAGACCAATGGTGCTGGCTAAAGCAAAACACATTATGTTCTGGCAAAACAAAATAATAAAGGAGGAAGTCGTAGTGTTTTACTGTGAGTGAGTGGTGCAGATTGGGGAACACTGCCTTTTTTGTTTAGGATATCTGGTCACTTCAGCAATTTGTGCATGGTACAGTCTGTGACACAAGAGAAAAGATGGTTCCTTCACTCAGGAATTTACAGCATCCTTTTTTGTGCGTGTTTTACACATTTTCTGTGTTTTACCAGGACAGGTGTCACAGAGCTAACTTGAGACATCAGCCTTTCCTCAACGTTTTACTCAGTGAGTTCATTAGAAGAAAGAAGAACACAAGCTCCTGATCTGCTCCTGCCCCATCTCTGACCAGGCAGAGATCTGCTGCAGCAGGTAAGAAATCTCCTGTAGGTGTACATGGACCTTCCAGTAAACTCCCTGAAAGGCACAGTACACCTGGTTTCAGCATTTGCTCTGAACACTACTGCTGAACCTTGGCAAATATTTGCACAAATGCGGTCCAAGTGTAGAAGTAATCTCTGTGAGGAGAGATTTATCGCTCTGGACTGAAACCAGGCAAAGCTCATTTCATAGCTTTGGAGCCCCAGATCTACCTGCATGCTGGGCTCAGTTTGCTGGAGAGTTTGGTGTTGCAGATCTGCAAGGTCGTGAAGGTTGTACAGGATCTCTAGCAGTCATCTGCTCCAGCCTCCTAGCACTAAGTCTCACATATTATTTCTCTGCAGGCATAAGATTTCTTCTCACGCTGAATTTTCCCTCCTTCCATCTGAGACTCCAGTTTGTGACAAGCTTTCTTCTGCCCTCTCTTTTTTAATGTTCTTACCAGTTGTACAACAAAGAAGTTCTAAAATCCTGAGGTTTTTTCAGTGTTTACTGTGAGCTGGACTGAAGCCTTGATGACCATGATGCATATAAAAGACCAGAGGAAACAAGGAATAACAAACTTTGTTGCCATAACAAAGGACGATCCAATACCTTGAGATCTAAAAATGGTTTATCCTTATTAACCTCTCGATGGTATCTGCTCAAAGATTGGGACCGTTATTTTTTAAACATCAACAAGAGAAAGGAAGGAAGGAAGAACTAATTCATACTACACAGAGCAGACTTTTGGCCCGGGGAGAATTTGAGGTTAGGAGTGGAAGGATGGTTTTACAGTTACACGTCTGGGCTGAGATTTGGAAGGAATCAGCTCTGTCCTTGGCTTCCCCCCATGCTTCACATATGGCACTGGGCTGATCCCTTCTGCTTCTGGGGTGAGGCCGCACCTGAAGTCCTGTGTTCATCTCTGAGCCCCTCAGGACAAGAGAGACCTGGATGTTCTAGAGAAAGTCCAGCAAAGGGACATGACGTTGCTGAAGGGACTGAAGCCCTTTTCTTATGAGGAGAAGCTGAGAGCTGGGACTACTCAGCCTGGAGAAAAAGGGAAGCTCGGAGGAATCTCACCACTGTCCATAAATACCTGAAGGAGGGTGCAGAGAGGACAGAGCCAGGCTCCTGTCAGTGGTCCCCAGTGGCAGGACAAGGAGGCACCAGAGTGTCCTGCCAGCCTCAGCCATTCTGCGATTCCTTCTGGGCTCTACTTTCCCCTGTATTTTCTGGTGCAATGTTTAGCAGCGGACTGAACGCATCCGTGTACATAGGGCGATTCCCAAAATACTATTCCCAAGGGTAGTCTTATTCCAGGAGAATATTTTCAGAAAGAAAAATCCAAAGAAGAGCTTTCCAAGACCTCTGACCCCACAGCTCATTTGGTGTCGTGCTATCTGCAGTGCCCACCAGTCTTTTTTAGTATCTGGGAAACTGCTGGAGTTTTATTCCACCTCTGAAAACTTACAGCAAAACTGAGGACAACCCCAAAGTTGAGGTGCTGTGTTCCCATTCTGCAGCTGAAATTTGGTTGGCTCCTTAATTACCTCTGACAAAACACACGCATTTTGGAAGGAAAGGCTGAGCTATATAGATTAAAATTTCAATTTTGAAAGAGGGCTGCCTGCATTTGGGCCTTTCCAGAGATGTTCTGACTTAAGTTTTCTGGCCCTGAGTCCCCATAAGAAATATTGTGAAATGGGTGCCAAGACATGGACAGCTGGGCAGATAAACTGATAACTAATGTTGTCTGCAGCCTCCAAAGGCTGGAGTCAACAGAGATCCCAAGAAACTGCTTTGGAAGAAGCCACATCTCCGTGGCATTGCTTTAACACACGCACACCACTCGAGATATTCGTGTGTCTTAAAGAACCACACCCCTCATTCTTTTCTCCCTTGTGAATGTATTGATTAGACAGATATTTTTCCCATATTTTCTTCCAATCCATGAATCTCTCTGTCAACATCTTTCAGCACACAGCAGCGTGTTCTTGACATCCCATTCCCAGCTGCTGAAGCTGCCCAGGTGAACAGTGCAAGCAAACCAAATATGCACATTCAGACTCGGAACTAACAAAGAGGTGGGAGCTGGGCAATCAGCAGGTCACTCCCAAAAGAGCACATAGATCAGGACCACTTATTTTGTATGCATCTGCTAAAGATCTCAACTCTTTCTACTTCTGAAGTTTTTACCAGGGCACAGCTAATCCCCAGCCCCTGGAAAGTAGCTAGCTCGAAGGGTAGAATGTTCCCCGGATTTGCAACGATTATAAATGCAGTTTTGCTTGTTATTATTTCATTTTTTCTTAAAAAGATAAGTGGGAAATGCTTATTAATTTTGCCTACCTGCTTTGGAGGTTTTAAGGTACCCAGCATCTGCCACTCTCCTTCCATAAAGACTGAGATTCTTGCCCTGTGATGGAAGACACAAACTGTCCTTAGTGGAGCACTGAACTTCATCAGAGTCACGAGAAAATGGAAATAGGTGAGGATACTGATTAAACGTTTGTCTGGTGCTAAATATAGGAAACCACTTGAAGATGAACCTAATCTTAATGTGTAGGTCTTCATCCTACCATTCTCTTTATCAATGGATCCAGTGTCCATGCATGCAGAGACAGTGGGGATTGCCTTTTCCATGAATTTTCCTACTATAAACAAAGAAAAACATAAAAATGTCAAACAAGGACCAGCCTCCAATGTGCACTGTCCCCTACTCCTGCCTGGGAAGGACTCCCACGCCACTCCAATCTGATTCAGAGACACTTTGCTCAGCTCATGGATGCTAAGCAGATTTACGATGGAAAGGAGCACTCCAAACGTTTTATCTTACTGCTGCTTCTGCCCGTCATGGTCCATATAGAATTTTAAACAGAAGTCCTACTCTTGCTGCAATTTCTGTTTTATTTTGTTGTCTTTTTCCCTAGAATAAAAGCTCTGGCTTTGCTGGTTTGCAGTGAACAGCAAACTGATTTCTTCCTCTGTCAAGGTAATGAGAGATGATAAATTTCAAATAGCAGAGTATGAGTCGAAGCTCAAACAGGAAAACTCCTTCTTCCACTCACTTCAGGAAGACCCTGAAAGCTGTTCCTGGAGCATGCTGCAGCTCTGCTGGCTTTTGAAAATAGATAGTTGGGCATGTGCAAGCAATCGTTGCTGTATCACAGAGAGCCAGGAGGCCACTTGAGAGGTGCAAGAAGGCCTCATCCTGGCTACAACTGCTGAGATTAAGAGATCACGTCCCCTCTTCCATTGGTATAAAATGCTCAGGGCCTATGCTGCATCATCTTGCATCTGCTCCAGCAGGAAGAGCAGATCAGGTAGGATTGCAGGCAGTTGGCAGATTTTATAGGCACACCCACAACGTCCCAGGCTTTGGCTCTGAGGTAAGGGCTCACTAAGATCTGCAAGGAAGTAACCGCCTTCATCCTTTCTCTGCTTATTGTGTTCTTTTCCTAGCCATCTCCTCTTGACAGCTGTAATGATGGGAACCTGCCTTCAGGCCATTCATATTGCACTTCTTCTACACTGAGCACATCCCAGTGCAGTTGGGAATTTGGCTGCCCTGAGCTTCCTTTGCTGAATATGAAGCCAATGCCACCGGGTAGCGTTGACCTGTACCACAGTTAGGCTGAATTTCCCAGCTGGGACAGATCAAGGCAAATTTAAACTGACAAATGGGACATGGTTTGCATGTTCCTGAGCTGGGCAATCCAGCAGACAATGCTGGGCTGGAGTGCAACCCAGGGCAGTGGAGGGTTGCTGAGTCTGGGCATGCAGAAACTGCTACATCATTCCCCCAGTGGTCTGCCTCTGTGCCAGCTGTGGCTTTTCTTGTTGAAGAAAATACATTGTGTGGAACCACCTCTGCATCCCTCCAGCAGTGATGCAGACGTGTCTTGAAGATGTATTGCCAGACAAATTCCTCTTCCCCCTTGCTGGGAACCCCACAAGTCTTTTTTGCAAAGCATGTTGGTCGGCGGAAATCTCAGCCACCACAACACACGTTCCAGATAGACAAACCACGTCTGTGTCTATCCACAACTCTTAGATTGTACTTTTGAAAAGAGAGCACTGATTCTTCAGTGACACCAGAAAACCCTCAGTGTTCCAGGGAGTACAACTGAGTCCTGCAGGACCGGCGTAGTCCCCAGACATAATCTGGTATGTGCAGATGAACAGAGCTGTGTGGCAGAAGTGATGACCGAATTGCAACTGGTTTCTTCACCTCCTTGTCATCAAAGATGAGTTCTGGTCTGAAGTACCCAATGCATGGAATAAGGTCTGCTCGGGAAAACTGGGCAACCGTTGGCTGAAGAGAACAAAAAATATCTTTCATAAATTTTATAATCCAAAAAACATGTTGGTTTTTTTTTTCCAATACTTCAGCGCTGCAGCCATTAATAATCACAAAATTCAAAGAATAAAAAATCAGCTGGAAAAGAGTTGTAAGGGAAACCTATTTATATATATACATATATATATAAACAATTTCCCAAAAATATATACAGTGTCATTTCCAATTTTTTGTTGGTTTGGTTTTTGTTTTTGTTTTGTTTTGTTTCTTGTTTTCAGTTATTTTTTGCTGTAACTAAAACTTCCAGTGACCTAATAGTCCTTTTAAAAGACAGCTGCACAGAATAAAAACGGGGCATTTTGTTCTCCTTGCATTGTTCCTAACAGCAGGACCTATTCTTCGTTCTCCTGATTGAATGTTTCCCAGAGTGTCTAGACGTGTCGCCACCACTGCTGAAGAGCTGAGATACCAGGGTTCAGCTGAGTAGCTGCAAGAGCCAGTTATCCATCCTACCCTGCAAGAGCCTGGGACTTGGGTGAAATTCAGACATGTGAGCAGAGTAAGATTTATTTGCGTTCTGTGCTGCTAATTTTTAGGCTATGCTTCGGTCATATTTTCCACCCCCTTGTTCAGCAGTGAGAAGCTGAGATTTCAGGGCTTTCTGAGCAGGCATTAGATGGCAGCACCACATATCTCAAGCTTGGTGACCACACAGCAGGAGTCTGCAATGCAAACGAGCTTGTACCTCTCTGAGACCCAACTGCTCCCATTTCCTTGTATAGCCAGCTCAATGCTCGTAGCACATCTCCAGTCACACCCTTGGATCCCAGCAAGTCTATGTGCTAGGGGGAGGAACTGTCTTGCTGACAATTCAGCACTTTAGACAATAGGAGTGCTACCCAAATAATGAATAGCAATGCTAATAATAGCTCTTATCCTTGCATCCCCCTGCAAGCCACTCTAATTCACTAGGATTTGGCCAGGGTCTGTAATCAGTCAGTTATAATCTATTTCAGTCCTGTGTTGAGGGATCTGGCTGGGTTCCTTGGGCCAGGACTGCTAACATGACTCATTCCCAGCTGATCATTAAGTGGCTTCATCCAGGTGCTTCTGGGACTTGCTGTCCTCAGCCCTGATGCTTTCCAGAATGACTTGGTGCTCCAGGGCCAGGACACAGAAAGGAAAGGGTGGTGAGGAGCACACCCTGCTCTGCAGAGAAATACATCTCTCCAAGGGTGGGAGAGAGGGCTCTGGAGGGAGCAGTAGGTCAAGTGGGAATGGCTTTAAACTAAAAGAGGGGAGATTTAGGTTAGATATTAGGAAGAAAATCTTTCCTCAGAAGGTGGTGAGGTGCTGGCACTGCTGCCCAGAGCTGTGGGTGCCCCATCCCTGGAGGTGCTCAGGGCAAGGCTGGATGGGGCCCTGTGCATCCTGAGCTAGTGGGATGCAACCAGCCTGTGGCACAGGCACTGGAGCTCAGTGATCTTTAAGGTCCTTCTGACTTAAACCATTTTATGATCTTGTAGGTCCTTTCCAACCTAATGTACCTATGAACCTATGACTCTATGAAAGAGAGGTGTTTCTATGGGGCATAGGGAAAAGTGGAGTTCTGGAAACCCTGGGGAGATCTTGGCACCATCTCTGAGAGGGACAGAGAAAGGATGAGGTGAAGAAGTGACATCAGGGCCTGGATGATGGATTTGACTGGAGCTGAGTTAGTTGCAGGGTGCAATATGGGATGGTCCCAGGGCAGCTCCTTTCTCCTTGAGATCGTGACATAGCACCGCACACTTGGGCATGAGCAGCGATGGCTATTCTATGGTGGAGGGGAGGTAGCATACAGAGGTTGAGACCATCTCTTGCTCAAAGAGTGGATCCCTGACAGGGCGAGGAGCAAGACCCAGTGTGCACTAGGCTGCTGCACATCCAAGTTCCTCCTACCAGAGCCAGCACTGACATCTTGTGGGCTCATCTCCAGCACAGAGAAGCTGCTAGTGCTGACTTCCACAGAGCTGTGGTCATCTGGGCTTAGAGGGAAGGATCTGAGAGCGTGAAGAGGCAGGAAAAAAAGGCTGGGGGAGGGGTCATGGTCATGAGAGAGGGGTGCGAGTGGCTTCAGATCATGGCTCCAGCCCAGGAGTGCATGCCCTGGGGAAGCGTGGGGGTGGGAAGGGGTATTCTGCTTCCCTTCCAAGTGCTGCGCACGCTGAGATGGGATCTCAGCCCCTCTGGTGTCCAAGTGAGCAGCACTTTCCAACACAGCCTGCAGCAGAGGAGCAGAGGGCTTTGAAATGCAGTCCAGCAGGGAATTCATCCCCACATCGGGCTCCAGCAGCCTTGCAAAGCCAGGTACTCTGGCATGCTTTCCAAACCCCGTGGTACTCCCCACCTCACGGAGGGCCATATGGCTCTAAAAGCCTCCTCCAGCTCTGTATCTTTCCAAAAGCTTCACTCCTGGCCCCGGGAGACCTGCAGTCATCCTGTCAGTGGGGGGCAGAGAAATGCTGTGCTCCCATCGTGCAGAGCATGGAAACTGAGGCATAGACCATTCATAAACTTTCCCTGGCCCCTCTCTAAACACTGGTCCTCTCTCTCAATTTCTCTCTCTCTCTTTTCTCTTATTGCTTAAATAAATCTCGTGGGTAAAAACTGTCAGCTCAGAGGGAAGGAGAGAGGGTGTGGGCAGGGAAACAGGACAGCCAGCCTTCAGAAAGCTCTCACTTTGGTCTGCGAATGACAAAGGTGAAGCAAAGCTGGAGGTGAACTGAGATCACAGCGCAGAGCTCTGGGCAGAGGGAGAAAGAAAATGTGGTCCTAATTACATGATAACTATCCCACATTTCACAAGTCATTTTAATGGCCCGAATGGATTGCTTTCAAGCTCAGAGCTAATGCTGAAGAGATACGGATAGAGTTCTCTCACAGTGGGACATATGGTGCCAGAAAACCCACTCTGAGAAGAATATTATTATCTAAAACGACATTAATACATCCTGTTATTCCCTCGCGCTGTATCATGTGCAGGGAAGGGACCGTGCTGTTAAAATGTCAGCATTCAGGCAGCGTCTCTGTGCACAGGGAGCAAAGACAGTAGCTGATGCTGAGCGGTCAGTCCCATGCTGCTGCTGAGCCACTCTGTTGGCTGGTGTAAATTCGAGCCATGCACCTGCACTGAATGGGAAAAAGAGGAGCAGGGCTGGGTGTTACCAAGGTCAGCTGAGCTACCAACCTGCTGTTTGGTTCTCCTCATGCACAGTCCTGTCTTTGCACCCAGCTCTGGGCTGCTACTGAGAGGATTGCAGCTTCCATAGGCACTGAGAGATCACGGCTGTGTTGGTGTAGCTTCTGGACACCTTACAAAAATTGGAAACAAGCTATGGAAACCTCAACAAACAGCAGCTGCTGAAGCTCACCGAGTGCCTTTAAAAATGCATTTTTTCCATCCCTTTCCCTTTCTTATCAGACTCTCCCAGCTTTGCCCTCCTGATGAACGTCTCCACTCTGATCTTAAGGCTGAGCTGCGAACAGATCAGAAAAGGGAAAAGATACACAAGCTTTGGGTTTTCCTCTGCTAATTATGGAGAAACAGAAAAATCCCTCTTCTTTATTATGCACTGCACTGATGTATGGGAAAGCGATTAAAGGCGTGACGTTATTTATTGCTCAGATGACTGGCCTGTTCTGCAGACAGAACTTTTATATCTTTTTTCAAGCAGGACCAAAACCAGTTTGCCCTTCTCATTCATTTAGCTTCTCGCGTGCAAATCCATCCCTAGTGTTACTCTGCTGACAGCAGCAAGGTTGCAGCAGAGAAGGATTTGGCCCCTGGAAGGCTCCTGGCCAGATGTTGCTCTTTCAGTGTAATAACTGGAAGAACAAGCCTCGTTACCAGTTGGAAGCTTGTTCCATAAAGTAGATGGCTCTGTTCTCTGTTCTGATGTGAGTACCTAACACGCTGTCAGTGCAGATGACCTCATAGCCCCCTCCTGCCTCTCCCCTTCTGCTTTTCCAATATATCTAACTCAGTCTGTGTTGGCTTGTACCTCCTGGTGTCATTTGTACTGAAGTAGGGCTGTAGTATGAAGGTGGATGACCTAATGGATGCTAGCAGTGAGCTCTACATTTCCACTTCCATGCAGCAGTTTTAGAGCTCCGCTCTTCATTTTCAAGCCTAAAAGCTGAAAAGACAGCAAGAAGAAAATGCAACGATTCTTTTTCTGGCCTTCATTCCTGCCACTCCTCAGTGCAAGCTGGTATTTCTGCCCCAGTCTGCCATGCAGGGGCTATGAATACAGAACTCGTTACAGCAGTGCATGCGTCGCTGTGAGAGCACAAAGCACTGCTGCTTCACGCTGTGCCTTGGCCGTGCTCATTTCCAACTGCTGCTTGCCATAACGATTATCGACGATAAATTTTAAACGTGTTGGGATCCAGTTAACAGGGATTTTGCCTGGGCCCTGCTGGGGGAGATTGTTGTTTCAGTTGCGTCTCCTCATCGGTTTCTGAGATCTGATTGTCAACACCCAGCAGCAGAGGGATGGAGGTAGCTCTTAGCTAGTGAGTAATGTCTTAATTTGGGAGTAGAAATCACTTCTTGTGGCATTATCCCAGGTCATAAGGTCTTCTCGGGGACATGAGTAATGCAGTTTGTATTGAATGACAGTCCATCCTGTGCTACATAATCTCAATTACAACCTACAACTGTGCAGTGGTGGTAGCCCTGCTCCCATAGCCCTATTCCCACAGCCCACTGCAGCAGCTTTTCCACCCAGAAATGCACATTGCAATGAGCAGGAGAGACACTCCTCTCACATTTTCCAGAGAGCTCTTGTCCCACTGCAGAGAGGAGATGTGTCTCTCACAGTCTGACAAGCCTTCAAGCCAATCTATCTCTCTTGCTCATGAGTTTCATCAAGGAACCATCAGAATCAAATAAAAAGCTCAGGAAGCTCTCCTGGTGGCCAACTTGGACTCCCAAGTTGAGGGCTATAAAATTCTGTTTTACTTGCCAGACATACTGACAAAACGTGGGATCGCATTGAATCAAAATTCCTTCTGGACTCAGTGTAGGAGGGGGATCACTTCTTGGGGGGGAAATGCTACCTCAAGGACATCCAAATGAAACAAAATGGATTCGTAAAGAGTTTGGACCTCATGTCCCATGAACAAGTTTGAATCAGACTTCTCTGTGCAAGATTATGGTCAATTTAGAAAATCTACTCTCGATTTCCAGAGCAAGAGGAGGAAATCTCTGGGATTCATTTGCCATAGATCTCTTGCAGAACTACTGAGCAACTTGACATGCAGTAAACCAGATGTCCCCTGTAGAACTTCTGCGCGTGCAGATTATACAAGCTAAATTAAATTGAGATGTTCTCTGAAGGTTCAACCATGATGGAAAAGGTACCACAAGGTGCAACCCAACAGGGTGCTCAACTTACAGTCTGATAAAAGCAAACACTGTACAGCTGCGGGCTGTATTCGGCCATCCAATGTGGCTCGTTGCTGAGAGTTCATAAATGCTAATCTGTGGAAAAGTATAAAGATTAAATCCAGGTTCACAGATTTATGGCAGGCAGTGACAGAAATGATTACTGCGACTCAGAGAAGAGTGACCAGGAGACAAGTTTCTTCCCGGTTCTCTGAGAAATGCTTGAAGAAAAGTTATCCATTTCACATGAATTTTGATGCTTCATTCAATTAATACCTATTTTTTGTTTTTACAACTTCCTTCACCGTATCTCAGTCACTATCTCTTATTCTAAAGAAAGCTGAACTCATTCATTTTAAGATGAAAAAAGAACAGCTCAGCAATTTGGAAACATTAAACGATAGATATCCAAAACCTTTTAAAAACGTTTGATGGATAACAGTTTCATTTCCAACAAATCAACTACAAACAAGCAAGTGGCACTTCCTGGGGGGAAATATACAGTGCTACAATGGCTGTGATACAGTACATAGCCTGTTTTTGTCCTAATCCCAATAGGAAAAAGCCATAAGCTTCTGGCTCCCATGTTTCCCATCCTAGCTCTTCTTCAGTTCACCTAGTTTTTCACCAAAGCATCTGAGGATCCCTTGGCAGGTCGACTCTTTAAAAGCATTTCAATCAGTGCTGCTTTGTTTGCTGTTCAGTTTTTTAAAACCTTATTAAATGCATCCTTTTGGTCTTTGCCATCTCTCCAGTTGGCCACAAAAGGTCTGTTCTGCTTGCTGGCAGTGATGGCAGAGCAGGGCAGCTCACATGGCAGTGACAGCAGCTGCCAACCTCAACAGATGCTCAAAGCATGGTGGTTTAAAAGCTTTTAATAGCAATCTCTCCCTCTCTCTCAGTCTCTCTCCTCCTTCAATAAAAAGGATTCTGGAAACACAAATCAATTATTCCCAGATTTCAAATGCTGGCACCACTCCTTGTGCAGCTGCAAGCACAGGATTTTAACCTCTTTGGTATTTTGGTATAAATGGCTGCAGTGAGAGAATGCATGTTTTTTGTGTTTTGAGTTTCAACTGCATGCCCAGCCCTGAGCTCTGGAGCTGCTGTGTGTTCATCTCGGAGAGCTTCCCACTCCAAGTCCGTGTTTGGCTCATCTCTGTGCAATGGCCTGAACCAAAACTCTAGGTCACGACACGCTTAGGACTTCGGAAAGCTTCAGAACGGTACCCAAACATTTCCACTATTGTTTCATGTTCTCCCCTCCTTCCTAGCTGGTGGAATTAAGTGAGAAACGGTTCTGTAGCCCCTCAGAGTGAAAAATATTTCCTGAGTGTGAAAAAAATGTTGCTCCACTTGAGGATCAAAGCGTCACATTTTCCTGACAGCCTCCAAGAAGAGCACGCTGTCTGAAAGCTGAGCAACCAGCAGACACACTGGGAACCTGGAAGGTCTGGACCCACTGCCACCACCCAAACAGGGATCTGAGCCAGGCAACAGGAATGTCCTCAGACAGCCAAGGGCTCCCTTGGGAGAGATACCTTCGGTGCTGGCTCAGATTTCCATTTCAGTTCATCTCCCAACAGTATTCCTCTGAGATGACTTTGCTTCTTGATTTTGACGTGGAAACATTTTCCACGAAAGCCCTCCTAATAGAAATATTCCTGACCAGTTCTGCTCACGGAGTTGCTTGTTTTTTAAATGTCTGTTCTGGAAAATGGCTTTTCGGATAATGCTTTTTTTGGAAGAAGACAAAGAAGGATAACGAGGAGCATGGTTCTTATCAAAGCAGGGGGAGAGGTCTTACATGCCCCTTCCCTGCTCACTGGCATGTGAACACACAAACATAGCATCCCAGACTGAGATTGGTTGCAGGTTGGTTGCTTTTTAAAGTCTTTTCAGCTAACAAATTGGTTCCTTCTCCGGATTTCAAGTCTCCAGTTTGGCAGACGAAAGCAAAATAAGATCTTGCTGGCAGGAGGTGAAAATTAGCAGGGCGCTACCTGAAAATAAAGTGCTGATTTTAAGGACGAGCAGTTAATCGTCACGGAAGGAACAGGTAAAGACTCTGTTTTTCTCTGCTCCTTCATCAGCATGCAAAAGGATTTGCCAATCATTTTAAGGCAAACCAAGATGCCTCAGCTGGTCAGTGCACAGCCTGGTGGAGAGAAAAAGCACATCCTGAAAGCAGCATCTCTTCAGTAGTGGTGACTTTGGCTGAGCTGCCCCTGATTCTGGAGCTTGGGGAAGCTGTGCCACATGTCTGGAGCATTTACAGCCCCATTAAACATCAACCTGGGCAACAGGCTCCAGCTGATGCAGAGGCAGGGGGTGGATGTTTTTTTCTTGCCTCTGTCTTGAAGGAGGGTCAGAGTGGAGGAGTAACCCCTTCTGAAAGGAAGGAATGGGCAATCTGCTTACCCATGATAGTCCTGGCTACCTTTCAATAAATCAGGCCAGGATGAATATGAGCACATCACAACAAAGCACCCCGCCCATCCATAAGGCTCAGAGGAAGAAGGACCAGAGGAGGCAGAAGAAAGTGGGCTGGGAAACGGGAGGTGCAGACTGGTAGGCCGAGGAGATGAATTTATCCAGGTTTGAGCTGATCGTATTACATGCCTCAGTGGCTTACAGATCAGCTGCTTTAATAGCTGGCTGAGGCAGAGTGCATGCAATGGCCAGCTCCAGTCTGCAAGTTTTATTGCATGGATGCACCAGCCATGCAGCAGACTTTGCCTGGGCCAGGCTCACTAGCCTCCATCCAGCTGTGAATACCTGCTGTAGGAAATGGCATGCACCTCCATGCACTGCTGACTATCCCAGGGCCCCTTCCCCTGTCGTCTGCTCACCTCTCATATGCTGTCACCTTACAGCAAGCTTTGCATGAGGCTCAACTACAGCCCCCAGAAACCCTCAACGTTGTCTGTCAGAACAAACAGCACTCACCTAAATATATGAAGTGCTAATGACCCTTGTTGGCTTTACTTTAGGGAACAATGTTTTCTCAGCAGTAAATCAGCTTCCTCTTCATTAAAACTGCCACCTTGGGAATGCTGACTTTGAAAATAATGCCGTCACCTCCAGCTACCTGCCAGGCTCTGAGCACGGGAGGACTTTTGGCAAAGGCATAAAAAAAAAAGTGTGTCCCAGAGCCCTTTGCTTTTGGAGAGGTCTAAGTATCAAGCAGAGACATAATGGGAACAAGAGAGCTAACCAGCATGTTTCTCCTTCAGCTACTTCTTATATATATATATATATATATATATGTATGTGTGTATTTAGATTGGTCCCAGGTTGCCAGATTGATTAATTGCTGGTGGAATGGGAAGAAAAAGACGGAATAGCCTCCAAATTTGAGAAAGCACCAGAGGATGCAAGGAGGGAAGGGAGGAAAGGTGAACCATATTGCAAAGGCAACATAGGGGATTTTCCCTCTGACTTATTTTTTATTTAATTAGTACATGTTGGAGTCGTAAGGGTCCAAGTGAAGAATGGGAGATTGGATCCACAGTGAGGTCAGTCACAACAAGGGACCAAAGAGAGCTACAGGGAAGAAGCAAACAAAACCTGAATGGTTGGAAAGAGGGATGTCTAAAGAAAAGATTGGCTAACAGACTAGGAATTGAGATGGAGAGGGAAAAAAAAAAAAGGAAGAAGTGAAATCTTGGAAAGGATTGCAGGATCTCGCAGCCTATAGAAATGTAAAGGTCAGCAGGTGCAAAGATCTGGCTTAGGACTGACATGGGGCCAGGCTGTTACAGCTGGGAGGACTTTGCTGGGAAGGAAGGTTTCACCCACAGCCCAAATACTCCAGAATACATGGCAGGAAGCAGTTTAGTCATTTACCAGAGTAACATATTTTCACAGAATCATCAAATCACAGAATGGTTTCAGTTGGAAGGTGGAGGAGCTGAATGTGACTTCAGTCCCGGGGAGCCATTGGTGTTTCAGAAATACTAATGCCATGCTCTAGGTGTTGAGATTCATCTTTACTGGGACATTTGAAGCATCACAACGTACAGAAACATAGATATGTACATGTCCATACTGTTGCAGACCCATCTACCCAAACCAACATGGCTGGGAAAAGGTTCCCATAAGAGCGACCAACAAGGATCCTTCCTCTAAGGTCATAACACAATCCCAGTGTGCACAGCCATAATCTTAAGAACTCCCTAAGGCTGGTGGACACCTAACAAGGTTGATACGACTACATTGTTCTAAATAAATTACCTCATTTCCTCTATCTTTATTAAAAGATTTGATAAGCTAATTTGCTCAGGGACATAAATTAGCAGAGGGTTTTTAGAGTTAGGGTGGTATGGTTAGGTCGTGGTTGGACTTGATGATCTTCAAGGTCTTTTCCAACCTGAAGTGATTCTGTGATTGGAAATCTAAATTGGAAATAACCTCTCCAGACAGAGGTGGGCACTGGCTAACCCTTGATGGAGAATAGTGTCGGGGTAGTGACAGTGCAGTGACCCCCAGCAGAGTTTCGGCCTACAAAGCAGAAGACTGAAATATCTTGACTTGGCAGCTGTGTGTCATCTGTTGGAAGATGTGCCTAATGTGCTCTAAGGGACACAGCCTACATGTAAGCAGGTCTGAACAACCAGGATCTTATTTCAGCATCGCAGGAAGGGCTGGACTTGTGCAGACTGGGGAGCACTGTCTTTGAAGCCCACACTGGGCCAGGAACACTGGCACACTGGACAAGAGATCCCTAAGGCATTTGACCCAGGCTATTTTATTCCCCACAAAAATGAATGTGCCATGAATGCCCCATTGCAAATCCCCATAAAAAGATGCAGAATGTCTTTAAAATCCAGTCAACAAACCCACACAAGTCTTGATGGAAATGCATCCCAGTCAGACAGGTCTGGATCCCATAACTATAAAGGTGTTTTATTTCCTGGAATTCTTACATCAAAGGGTGGATTTTCAAGACAAATAGCTGCTATTTTCATTTCTCTGGAGAAATCATATGATGTGATTGACAATTAAGATCAGAAAAAGATTTGATGGGCAAAAGATCAGGAAATAAATCTCCCCACACCACCAAATCCAGGGCTGTTATCAAAAGTTATTCATCCACGCTCAGCACTATGAGGATCACAGGAATTTGGGACCTAATTTAAGGGTGTTTTTTTAGTAACACTAACAGAAGATTGAGGAAATTGAGCTCGGCTTTACCTGCTACAAAGCTCTGTAAGTGCTAGAGTGAAGGAACAGATATTGAGCCAGATATTCTGAAGATGGCACAATGCAGACAGGAGCTTGCAAGCATCCCCAGACATTTTAACCCTTTGGGACCAAGAAATGAATAAATGTCATCTTCCTCCACCCAGATTTTTCAGTGGATGGAATTGTTGAAAAAGAGGGCATTACTGGCAGTGTCACTCTGCTGGGACGTGTGGCTGTTACATGGCCTCTGCCTGGGGATGTAGAAAGCAGGGAAGGGTGAAGGGTGATTTTTATCACAACCAACCCCAAACATCAGGAGGGTTAGCAGGCCTACATTTCTTACAGCTGGGCCTCGTCTCCACCCATCTCTGACCATCAGGGTGTCTGGGCTAGATTTGACACAGATTGACAATTAGACTCCAAAGAAACAGCCTTTTATTTCCTGAGAAATGTGGTTGTGTGCCACAACCACTTAGTCCAGACTTCTCTGCTAATAGGCAAAGGCATACAGTTTCATTTATCCGGGAAGTCTAACAGTGTGCAGGAGGCAAGGTGATGATGATGGATTGGTCCTCCTGCAAGGGAATCCACAGGTGCTGCTGAGTCCCCAGCTATGGCACAAGCACATCCCAAAGTTAGCTGTGGGTTCTCCCTCCTGCCTCACTCCTGTCTGTATGGTTGTCTTTGAGAAACAACCAGAAAACATGGAAAGAGGGTTAGCAGAGGTATACTGTGATGAAGTAGGTGTGATTGATCGAGTTCAACTGACCCAGTTGTTGTGTGGTGGTGCAAGGCAAAGGACTGACCACCATCTACCTCTTCACTCACGGTTCGTGAGTGAAGCCCTTTGGGCTGCCAAGTTCCCTTAATGAGACAGAGATGATATTATTACCCTACAGCCCAGCAATGCTGTCAGTTTAAACGCTGTCCAGAGTCAGATAAAACATCTTGCAGGCTGAAGATTCTGCCACTGTCAGAACTAGATGGTTTTCTTTTTTCCCAATTTTTTTTTTCTTCAAAATCTGCTCAAAGTCAGCATCATTATTTCCCTATTGTTCCAGCTTGAATACTGGAAAGTACCTTAAGCACACGCTTAACTTTCGGTATGTGAGTAATCCCACCCCTCTTTGGCAAAGCACTTAAGCACATGCTTAATTTTAAATTTGTTCTTGAGCACAATGAAATGTAAGCTGGTGTTTGAGTGCTCTGCTGGATGGGAGCCAGAGAGCTCAGCACCTTAGAGGGCTCAGCTCCTCAAAGAAAGATGCCATGGCTCGAGAAAGCTGTTAACTTTAAGTATTCGCTTAAGTTTCAGGTGTAATGTGGTATCAAACCCTAACCTGTGAAGCCATAAGAGAGTAATATGGATAAATGCCAATTGAGGCTGGAAGAAGAATGAAGTCCCCCCATTGTTTTTCACCAGTATTTCTTCTTCTCCCTTTTGCTGACATTTTGCTTTCTTGAAAGGCTGGCAGTTCTCTGCGTGAGTTTCAAACAGCCAAACTTTATTCTGAAAACAAAACTGGTCAAGATTTCAAAACTCCCAATTTTTCCACCTGCTTGAAGGGTAATGAGTCCTCTTACGTCTTCATTATGAAATCAGCATGCAAGTGCGCTGCAGAATATCAGTTTAAAAGGTTTTTTAAGAAGGAATGAACGTGTATGTGCATGTAGAGAGAGATATATGCACATATATATCTATATATACCTACCTATATACCTCTTCCTGGAAATCTCAGGCACCTGCTTAGAAAGAGATGCAGATTTGCAAGGGTATGGAAGAAAAAAAGGCAGCTGCGTAGAGCACTTCACAAAATGCCCCTGCTCCTAGTGCTTCACAACCATTCCAGCATGAAGGTGTGCACTAAGTGTCCCAGTGGGAGAGCCAGCAAAGAAAGCACACCTTCCTGAGGGTTTTCAAGACCCGGTGGTTTGTGAAGCACCAAACAGGTTTCTGGCTAAGATCTGAACGCTGCCCATCTGAGCACATAGGTCAGTAAAATTTTATGGGGGGGGAAATTCCACATTTTAAGGAAGAAAGGAAAGAGCAGAGGTTTGAGTCTGGTTCTCTTTAAGAAATGGCAGCTGTTTGAAAGCTGCCTACGAGTTCAAAATGTTAGGAGCTGGTATTAGGAGCTCAAACAGAAATGAAGAAATGGATATCATGACTGCATATGTGATACTGATGCAAGGGCTGATGGAAAGTTAGAGAGAGCACTCTTGTGTAGATGTAACATACTTGTAAATTATATTTAGGATCCTCTTCTGTCATTCGTCCATAGAGGATAACTGCCTGCCATCATTAGTGCCTGATAAAAGCTTTTTCCAGGCCAGGCAGTAGACCTGAGGTGCTGGTGAAGACTGTGATGAGGGAGAGGGTTGATTTCTCCTGTTGGATGAACACATGGAAGAAACTTAGGTCAGAATTGGAGCAGAACTGGGGCCTTTTTTTTTTTTTTTCTTTCTAAAACAAAACAAACACCAGGAATTAAGGTGAAATACAATTCTTCAGATTTAATTCATTCTGGGCTATTTTGGATACCTTCCCAGGTCAGTCCACTTTATAAAAGAAAATAATATTAGTGAATGAATATTAACGACGAAATGTCACACTTGAAAATTTTCCAAATGAAACCTTTTCGGTTTTAATATGTCAAAGCATAGCATTTTTGACACCTAGGAAAATTTGAACACGCATTTTTCACCTTAAAACTCATTGTCTTGCCAAATCTTAAATTCATCAGGTGATTCTGCCCTCCCCGAAATGCATTTTTTTTTGCTGGTGGGAGTGCTCCTGGTGAGTCCCTTGCCCAGCATGGGCAGCAGTGGAAGATGAGAGGACTTCTAATGGCATCAGTTGTCCCAGAGTTGACATGCATGGCAGGACACGGTAGATCACTCTAAAAGCATCTCCTCCTGGGAAGATGTCTGCTATCCCTGTGGTTATGTTACCCATGCCTAAGGGTGGCCCACAGTACCAGCAGCAAACACTTGCCAACCCACTTGTTCCTTCAGGTTTCCAGCCCAGAGCCCCTTGAATACTCAGTTTCCCCCAAGAGGAACATATGTGTGCTCTTAATCACTCATTTCTCAGGAAGCTGGCAGAGCAAAGGGTTAACATGTCGGCAGAACAGTTAGAGGAAATAGGAGAGCCAGCAAGCCCAGGTCTTCACTGGTGTCTGTCATGGCAGAGTCTGTCTTTCAAGGCCTATATAAATAAACTTCCTAGTAAACTCAGCAATTTTGTCATCATAAAGGCTGGCAGCCTTTCCTGGCAATAAAATAAACTCTAATCATTTCTTCAAATAAAACACAAAGAACAGTGCTGCATTTGCAAGAGACTCTGTTGGCTGATTTTCCTTCCCCCCCTGCCCCCCAGTCACACGGCCATGTGCGTGCCATGCCAGGCCGTGATGGATGGGGAAATGCAGGGGCACTCTGCTGCTAATACCTAAGAGGAAACAGACCCTACGTCTGCAACGTAAATCAGGAATGGGCAAGAAACTCAAACAAAATAAGAAACTGCTCTGATCCTCCTGCTGTGTCTCAACCAGATCAAAAATCTTCCCACCCCCTCCGCTGATCTCCGCAATGCTTCCCTTCCCTTTCTCATGCACACCTAGTTCCTTACCAGCTTTATTTTCTGTCAGTCTCAACGAGAAGATCTGATAAGCTCAGGAGAACCCCATTCTTGCCATTTGCCCTCTTGTGGTGTTGCTGACTGAAAGCCATGCTTTGTAACACAAGTCCAACGGTCAACCACTTCTCCAACAAAAGGGAAATTTGGGATCCAGAATTTATGCCTGACAGAGATGCTGGATATCTCTTTTTCCCAAAGAAAACCAACCAGACAGTCAGAAACCGGGCAATCATGAGAAGAAAGGATCACAGAAGTGAGCAAACAAGGAGGAAAAGTATGTTGCCCTTCCTGCCTCTTGTGCATCAGAAGGCCTTGCTCTATTGACACTTGTTCTGCAAGATGTGCCCCAAAAGCAGAAAGGAGACACGGAGATGGCCAAGAGAAAGCTGAACAATCAATCGTTCTTGGCACGCCATTGGGTTGGTTGCAGTATAAATGGCTATTAAAGAGAAACAAGACTTGAAGCACATGTAGTAGTCAGCACCGAAGGGTGTGTGGTGACACCAAGAGCAAACCGAGAGCACTGCCAGTGAGGTAGTGTGCAGTTGTGCGTGGATTTCAAACTCAAGAACAATATGGTCTGACTTTAGTCGTCTAAAATAGAACATTTGGCTTTTGTCCTAGAGCTGCGTCAGCCTCCCTGGAGCGGTGATGAAAGCATGTCACTTGGGCCGGGCCTACAGCATGGCCCATCTCCCTCTGCCTTAAATCTAATGCAACAGAAGTTTTGCCAAGCATTTTGCTTTAGGTGGAGGGGTTTTGCAGTGAAAATAACCAGCCCTAAGAACTTCAGAGCATTTTGCAGAAGTTCACAGAAGTTTCACGGAGTAGCTGGGATGAGAAATACTTCCTACAGTTCTGAGAACGTGGCATTTTTCTGACACACATTTTGAAATAAAGCATTCAGTTTTTCCTCTCAAAGCCCCCTTTGCTTTTTGAATGTCCTTACTTTATTTTGCTTTGCTTTCTGAATGCAATTTTCAATTGCTCAGAACTTCAAGGCGGCGCTTCACTTTCAGGCATACCCCAAATTATTTTACTGTACCTGTAATTGCTATCATTTTGACTTGATGGATAGAAAAAACTTAATTAGGGATCAATTTGATACAACTTGAATTGGTGGTGGTTTTATTTTTTTGGTTGTTTGTTTTTTCACTTGTTAAACAATTAACAAAAAATTCACCCTGGCAATCTGTAATGCATGATGGGCTTGGGAAAACAAGAGAACATATGCCAAGCAATGTTACTGCTTAGAAATGGGAGCAACTTCCCTAGCAAAGTATCTGGCCTGGATGATGTTTATAGAAGGGAGAGGAGAGGCTGGTTTATCTTAAACCCACCAAAACCTGCACCTCACTGACAAATGAGCTCCCTTTGGAAATAGGATTTTACGAGTAATGAAAACCTTTTCAATGAAATAAAAATCCATCAACATACATGGCATGCTTCAAGCCTTTCATTTGCATTAAAAATTATAATTTTACAAGCACTTTCTTTTTTCATTTTCAGCAACTGAAAGTTGATTTTTTTCCAGGCTGGCTTTCAGCTAGAAATTGGGTTATACATGCTAAGGTTGTAGGTTTCTTTCAAGTATCACTGTGATTTAAAAGACCCCAAGTTATGGTGTCCTGAATGTATCTTCATGTTAATTAGGCTGCAATAAGTTGACATTTTACACACGGAATACAATTCACGTGGGGTTTAAATCAGATTTACCTTTTCATATTTGTGGCCATAACGCAAAGACCTAGCAACACTCCTAAGACAATACCACACTTGTCCAGATACCCAGAAATTAGTGCAGCAGCTGAGCTTGGATGCAGCCATGGTGGCTGTAACCAGCACTTGCCTGAATTTACAGTCAGTAAGTCCATAAGATGGAAAATTGCTTCCCAGGGAATAGGTGACCACAATTTATCAGGGTCTTTCCTTATTGACAGGTGTGCCTAAATGCATGGATGTTGAGCTGCAAATCACAGCTTTGGTGAATGCTTTTGTATGCTCAGACACATTCAATTTTTGTGGAGAAAACCATAGATGGAATTCTTAATGGGACAAGATGAGATGTTTTTGGAAATGTCTGAGCGATATTTTCTTGGTTAACGCTGCTCCATCAAGAGGGGCTCTTTCCAACCTTCCTAAGGGGAGGAGATGAAGAGTGTCGGTGCTGAGGATAGCCACACCAGTGTCGCAGTGGGAATCATCTGCCCACACAGTTTGATTTCATCACTCCCAAATATTCCAACATAACACAGCTACCAAGCTCAGGATATCCAAGCTCTCCAAAAACAAAGCAGCTCGGGGACTTCGGCAAAGCCCAGAGCTCAAAGCAGGCTAATTTTCCTGAGTTCTTGGCAATCTCTGAAGTTTTCTAGACAGAGTAAATTAGGCACTGTTGAGCTTTATGGCTAGACATCTTCCGGGACCTGAGGGACTGCAAGTCTATACAGAAAGCCTATAACAGCACCATTTGGTGGAAGCAATCCACTACCCGTTTAGAACTGGGACATGCACTGCACTGAGAGTCTTCATCACTGAGAAAGTGAAATGTTGTTCAAATGAATGAGGGAGAAGGTTTCTGTGTTTAGCCACATGCCTTGGATGCTGCGTGGAAATGCTCTTCGGAACAGCCACCATCCGATAGGGATGAATAGAACCCTGCTAGCAAAGCCAAAACTCCTATCAGAGATCTGGAATCTCTCTCAGAGTCCCTCACAGGAAGACATGCACACATATGAGGGTCATTTCTGCACATCTCTTCTCTCCTTCTCTCCACCCATGACCCTCTTGACTCTCCTAACATATCTACTAACTGACAGTTCTCCCTCATACCATGAAAATCTTCCCTGACAAATCATCGCCCACGTATGACAAGAGGTAAGAGGCATCTGAGAAGGAAAAGGCCCAACGTGAAGAATCTACTTGTGCCACACTTGGCCACTCTTGTCAAACTTGGCATACTGTTGCCTTCATGAAAAGTAAAGTAAAAGTAATAACAAAAAATAAAAATAAAAAATAATCTTCTTACTGAAGAATGATATAGTTGGACTAAAAATCATATTTTGAAGTGATAATTGGATTTTTTAATTCTAGGGATTGAGAAACACAGCCTCTGTAAATCTTCTTTTGACTTGTGACACTGCTTATACAGCTATTTTGTACTATCAGCTTCTTTCATGTTTCTTTTTTTTACATTCTGACATATTCCCAGCTCTTCTCCTGGACAGCCACTTCCCCTTCCTGGCTCATATTGCACGAACATTTTTTATAATACTTCTTTCATCTGATTTTAAAAACGCTTTGATCAAAATCTCCCTTCTGAAAACCGAATGTGGTTTGAATCATGAAGCCATGACTATTGCTAATAAAAGGAAAGAACTGACTTTAATGACTTTGTTGGTGTTTGGGTGATCCAAAAAGAAATAACTGGGAATATACCTGCAAGTACCAGCGACCCCTTAGTACTTACTCTTTGTGAATTGTTTTTCCAGGCTTTTTTTAATTTTATTTTTCTGTTGTTTTTGGAATTTTTATGCAGTCTGCCAAGAAACTCGGGTTGGATTTATCCAAAAAAAGTAAATAAATAAAACTTGATTGATTCTTGCTTCGTTTTTATATTGTTTTTCCCCTGGAGATGTCTCGTGTGAAACAAAGATCTTTCTTTGCACATCTGCTTGCAGAAAATATTAATCCAGGGACATTCGTGTTTTGAAGCTCCAGGGAGGTAAACATGCGGGGACAGTTGCCAGTGAGCATTTTCACCTTTAAACCTATGAACATGGTTTTTCTTTCCCTACCAAGTACATGGCAGAGATGAGTACCAGGATTTTCATCCACACGAGGCCCCCAGGCTGTCCTTTAGAGGTAGAACCATCCCACGTATGGTCTCAAGATGCTTTCATTCCTGCACAAGAGACCAAGCCAAGGAAGCCCTACATGCAATATGAATCCCACCACAGCCTGCTTCCCTTCTCTGACATCCTCAGCCCCATGAACATTGACAATAGGAGAATTTCTGTGTTGGAAATTGAAAAACAGAATCCTACAAGGCTGAGGGCAATCTGCTTTGTGTTTTCCCATGCAGTAGAAGGGTGTGGGCATCTGCTCTTTGTTAAAAGCGACTGTAGTAGCTAGATACAGGTAGCATGTTTTCACTTGGTAGCTCTGGCATTAAAATCTTATCTTGTGATTTACTAATTTTAAGGGAGAAAATGTCAGATCTTCACTTGCAGACGTCCTGTGCTGAAGAACCCACCAAAGCTGTAGCTAGGTTGGCTGTGAACTACCCTATATCTGGGAATCTCACTTGAAGCCTGAATTTCTTCTGCATCAGTAGCAGGATCTCTTTGTGCCTCAGCCTGCTCTATCAGACATCTCAGATGCCTTGCTTAATCATCCCCAAAAAATACATGTTGAGTCTTGATCTCACGTTGAATCCGGCTTTTTTATGGCACTTCTTCTTTCCCAGAGCCACCCATTCTGTTTGCTATGCTCCCATCCTAGAACTTGGCAAAGCAACGTCTCTGGAACTAGCCATCAGGAAAAGGCTATGACTCTATGCCTTTCTGTTTGCTTTTTAAGACTTCATCTACCCCATCCAGTTGCACAGACTTCCAACCACTTGATTCTGCCCTTGAACAATACTGCAATTAGCTAAGTGTGGGAATAGCGATGTGGCTCATTTGAGGTTTTGTTTCCACTTAAATGAGAGTTAATCTCCCCTGTGAGTCTGAACATTTCTTCTCCTGATGGATTGTTTATTTTTCGATTCTGGATGATTTCTAAGAATAGCAGTTTGAGTTCCATAAAAATTTACTCTTGTGCTTTGATTCATTGCACTTAAAGATGCTGTTGTCATACTCCCAAGTGCTGGCACGCAGTATTTGACAATCTTCAATGGAGAAAATTCCTAGAATATAAGAACAAGACCTCGCTCTTTGACTTCGTTTTCTTTTTCTTTCTATCTAACATGCAAATAGATGTTTATTTTTCATTATGAATGCCACAGGATTTTTTAAGGCATGTTCCCTTTGGTTTTTAGAATGATTCTTTTCCGGAATTAGGTTTGCCTGGGCTTTTAGCCTTTGTTCTCTGCGGATGTTATTTTAGTGGGACGGCGCTCCCGTAGGAAATACAGCCTTGCTGTGCCGTGTGGTTTCCAGAGCAGTGTGTGTTGTCTGAACTGGGAGAATTGGCTTGGGACTAGGCAGTAACATGATTGCAGTGACTGCAGTGACTGCCTTGAAGACAAGCATCTACTTGCATGCCACCCAACGTGTGTAATGATTTTGCAGGGTCAGCTGGACTCTCAGAAGAAGCTCGTAGATGGGAACCATACATTTGCTGGGGCTCTTGGGTCTACCCTACAAACTCTGAGATCACAGGAGCCTGAAGGGAGCATGGGATCACGTAAACCTCCATGGTCATGCTCCAGAAGCTCCACTTTGTGAAATCACCTTTAGAATCATAGATGATCCCTTCTAACCCAACCATTCTAATCCCAACCTCTAATCATCAGAGTAAGGCAGCTCCAGTTCCTCAGCAGAGTCACAGAGGTGCTAAAGCAGGTGCTAAACTATACAGACATACTTGTATGTATGCCAGCAGAACATACAAGTGGGAATTTCCCAGCACTGTTAGCACGTGAGCTGCAATATTCATTGAAGTAGAAGCTCCTAACCAGAGCCCAGAAGACCTTCGCATATTTATTGAAAACACCTAGTTTGTCTAACCTACTGCTTCTAGAACAAGATATACCTTTGTAATGAGATTTAACATACATCAGCAGTTCTGAGCACTCAGTTATTTTAACAACTTTTGTCCTTGGTACCTTCTTAAGAATCACTAAACACCCAAATTATTTCAGTTAACTCTAAAATAGAGAAGCACAGAATTATTAAGGTTGGAAAAGACCAGTAAAATCATCAGTCCAACCATCAACCCACCCCCCCCAAACCCACTGACCATGTCCCTCAGTACTGCATCTCCATGGTTCTGGAACACCTCCAGTGATGGTGAACCCACCACACCCTGGGCATGCCTGACCACTCTTTCTGAGAAGTAATTGTTCCTAATATCCAACCTGAACCTCCCCTGGTGCAACTTAAAGCCATTACCTCTCATCCTATCACTGTTAACCTGGGAGAAGAGGCCAACCCACGCTTTGATACAATCTCATTTCAGGAGCTGTAGGGAGTGATAAGATTTCCCAAGCCTCCTGTTCTCTAGAAAAAAAAAAATCTAACGAAGGTTTTTTAGTTTTTAATTTTTCTGGCTTTTTGGTTTGTTTTCTTTTTTTAGGACTTTCCTCAACTTACATGCCACCAGTAACCGCTCAGGCTCTGGGGTGACATCAGGGCCCTGCAAGTGTTAGAGAGCTTCCTGGTGGCCTGGTGCTTTGCACCAGCATCACCCCGCTTTTGTGGTGCCTTTGAAGCACTTATAAATAGATCACACTCGTGCAACTCTACCATGTGCAACCATGGGACCAAGGGGAAGTGGCTCAGATCTCAGGCACAATGTACAGGCTCTGGTGTCATCCCGCCCATCCATCAATGCTGAAACCCTTATGAAATCCAGAAGAGATTCTGACATGGGATTGCTCACTCCATCTTGGGGGTGGGGAGAAAATTTTTTTTTTAGGAAAGCGAGCAAGCAAGCAAACTGGCAGAACTCCTGCCACAAGGAATGAATTTGCACACACACTTTGATCCCTTTATGATTTTTTTTATTTGTGTTAGCCACATCCTCTTCGCTGCACCACTCAGCAAAAGATGCTTTAAATTAGATGAGGCTTGGAAAACACTCTCTTTGTGGCTCCCTCCCCCAGCCCTGCCTGCCCTCAAGGCTTAGCATTGGTCTGGTAGCCAGAGCCTTGCCTAACATGAAACTGGCACAAATGAAAAGGCGGATAAATAAACGTCCAGGAATCTTGTTTGTCATATTTAATCCATCACGTTTCCCAAACAGCCTGGTCAAAAAATTCTGCAGCAGTGTTTACATCATCCTGATTGAAAGCTACATCTGTGCATATAAATACCATTCCTGGATGTAGCTCCAGTTTCACACGGAGGCAGCCATCATCCTGTCTGCCCTCACCACCGAAAGAAGGAAAAATAATAATAATTTTTAATCTCTTCATTCTCCCATTCCTGCCCAATCCAGCACTTGCACACTTTTTCTCCTCTTCTTCAAGTGAGCACTGCCCAGTGCTGTGATTTCTGGGTACGCTCAGTGAGTGATGAGGGAATTCATTAGACCACGGGGAAATGATTAATCACTGCTCTAATGAAAGTGGCACAACACAAGCTTTGAAACGTGCAACCTGGCAGGGCTTGCCATCATCACAAGCCACAAGCCTGGCACTTGTAGGGAGCAACAACCGTGTCCCTAGCTGGGAAAGAACACCAGAACCACAGGTCAAACCAGTGTGAATCAATGAGAGAGATTTCCCACTTTAGTGAACAGAATCCAAAACTGGAATAGAAAAGAAGCAGTTTTACCACTTGGCCAAGGAGGGAGATGGTTGCTGACCCTACATCAAGACAGCCAAGGGCAAGTGGTAATGATGGTGAAGCTCAGAAAGCAACAGGCAGAGTCCTAAACCTCCCCATATCATGATCCACAGAACATTTCCCAGCAAAACGAACAGCTAAGGGAAAAAATTAGAAAGGAAAAAAAAAAAGATGGGAAGAAAAAGAGAACTCCAACCTGCCTGGGATAAGATGGTACATTTTGTCCCAAACAGTGTGTTTAACTTATGGCTTCTTTTGTTAAAAGAAAACCAATTGAAACTGCCTTTTTCCATTCCAACCTCCCTCCCGCCACTTCAGCTTATTTTTCCTGTGGCCAAAATTGTTCACCGCACTGGATGCAAATCATCCCCTGCAAATTGCATTTTTCCACGGTAAATGTTTTCACCAGAGAACGTCCTGCTACACTGCCTCCAGGGATTTTCATCCCACTTGGACACATGTAATTGTGTGAAACAGTTTGCCTGCTCAGCTCCACTTGCGGAGTGAGCCCGACACTGCAATGTACTCTTTGTGCATTAATGAACTGCAATGACACTGGCACACTTATTTGGTGGGTACAATTCTTAACCACACACTTGGCAGCGCTGTCCAGGAGTTAGACTTTGACTTCTAGGCTGTCTGTCTCCAATTTCTTTGCAGAGGCTTTGAAAAACTGGGCTCTGACCCAGACATCCCCTTAAGTTTGGGCTTGTTTCTGAGTTCTTAGAGCTGAAAAAGTCCAGCTGCTAAAGGAAATAGCACCTGCTTTATTCAGCCGAGCAGCACAGACATTTCCCAGGTGCCTCCTTGTGCCCCTTGGAATAAAAATAAGGTTGTCAGATGATGCACCACAGATAAATCAGCATTGTGCCTTCCAGAAAATACCCACCTCTCTATTTTTACAGCATACATTAGCATCCTTGCTTCTGAAATTAGGGCCTTACAGAGACATAGGACACTGCTATCTCAAGTAACAGCAAGCCATATAACTTTATAAGAAGTTTTTAATCCCAGTAAAAGAAATGAGACCATAAACCCATTTTTACCCTTCCTCCTTCACCTCTTGCCTACTGAAAAGCAGGAGCTGCTTCTGGCCTCCAGATGTCCAATCCACAAGCTCTTCCCTTTTGCTATTTTTGCTGCACACTTTGATCTCTTGCAAATGCTGCCCAGGGGAGAGCAGGGGCTGGGACAGTGGATGGTGCACCATAAGCTGCTCCATCCAGGTTTCAACCAAACCACGAGCTCTTTCTCTGCCCTTGCTGGAAAGGGAAGGAAGCAGCCATGCCCTTCTCCAAGGGTGAGGTAGAAAATGGGGAGAGAGGACGTGGAGAGGGCAGAAGAATGGGCACGAAGGGGACCTGCCTGCATGGTCCCCCCTCAAATCACGGATTGCAGAAGGTGGCACTCCTTAGCCTCTGCCTGCCTTCCCCAGAACACTTGTCTCACATACCAGCTTGGACATCCCTTTCCCTGAGCTAAGAATCAGGCAGGGCAGTAACGAAGACAGGGCAATGTGCTGCATATAGAGATGTACGCACGGCAGCATGGAAATCACGCACCAACCCCACGCACCCCACAAGAGATGGGATGGATTCCCTCGCAGCTGAGTCACACCCACAGCAGCATCTCCATCACACTACTGCCTCTGAGCCACAGCAGTGTAGAAATTGAGAACACCATCAACAATGCACAAACAGGTGCTGCTTATACGTATACATAAATATATGGATATACTTATACATACATCCCCGATGTGGCATTCAAATGACTTGCTCTCCATCTAAAAGCTTCAGTTTTGCCCTGAGGGCAAAGTCGGGCTGTGATGTGCATTACAGACAGTTACGACCACAGAAATCTCTCCTGCAGCTGCAGTGACTCTTTCCCTTGCAAACCTATCAGCTCAAGATCAGCATTCGCTCCCTCCCAGTGAATTCCTGTGTCTCCACTGGCTGCATATTTGTGGCTGTTTAGTATTCCTTATTTAGGCATTGGCAGAAACAAAGAGTAAGTGAACATAAGAACACATATGCTGAGAAATGCAGTGCTGAAGGGTATCCCACCCTTAATTTAAATAGTAGAACTAAAATATCTCGTGTGTGTATACACATATGCACATATGTCATGGTACTTAAGCAAACGTTAGATCCGCAGACCACTAAGCATTTGCTTCTCCTGTGTCACATTTGGAAAAGTGCTAATGCCTTATGGGAAATGTGGAAAATGTAAATATTTTGTTCCAAAGCAACATAGCTCACCAGTGTACTCTTCTCCTCCTTTGCAGCAAGCAGAAAACTAATAATGCACCAAGTGTATGACAAACTCATTGTAACCCATTGTATTGGCTACAAAACCATGCAGCCAAATGGATTGCTATGCTATGGTTGCAAGAACTGGTCAAAATAAGCCCACGTCAGGGCTTAGTAGAAGCTCAGTTTGGGAAGTAGGGGATGGCATCCACAGTGGAAGCTGCCAGTTCAAGGCCAACAGCCTTCAGGGCTATCCACCCAAGGGACCCTGGGGGGACATTGGGGTAACCTCATGTAGGGTGAATACACTGAAAGAATAATACCCACACAAAATAATGAAGGCAAACAATATATTTTTGTATAGCTTATCCAGATAGTATAAAGACAAAAAAAAAAAAAAGTAAATTAGGAAGTGTAATACCAGTGCAAAAAATTGCTGGGATTTTAGCAAGCACTTCAGGCATTCAGCTCACAGCAGCACACAGGTACATCTTGGCACAGTGTCCCAGAACTGGAGCTCCCCACATCACAAATTGGACGCTCTCTGAGCACCCCAGGGAAACAGAAGTACATGAAGGACAGAACTGAGAGTCTAACGAACAGCAGCTATATTATCAAAGAATCATTCTGGTTGGAAAAGACTTCTAAGATCCTCAAGCCCAACCCCAGCCCACCACACCGTGCCCACTGCCCACGTCCCTCAGTGCCACATCCCCATGGTTCTGGAACATCTCCAGGGTTGGTGATCCCACCACTCCCTGAGCAGCTGTGCCACTGCATCACCACTCCACCTGAAAAGAAACTGTTCCTAATATCCAACCTGAACCTCCCCTGAATATTTCACTAAGCATTGCTGCCTTCAGAAGATCTGGGGACTGGTGGTGAAGCAGTGTGCTGGGCCAGCAGAGGTTATCACTTTAACAGGTTCCTACTGAGCTGTGCTTTATGGCACTCTCCTGCATTATTGGATATATTCTGGCTTTCCGTGGAGCAGGTGCTCTTGCCAAAAGGGTTACTATTACCTCAATGGCTACTCACTATAGGAGGGCACCAAGCAGTGGTGATGGAGGAATTTTCCATGCTCTCCTGCCACGCTGGGGAGCGCAGCACTGAAGCACTGAAAATCTCAAAGCAAGATCAGATTCCCCAGTCATATCTCCACCTACCGATTTCTCTGCGTGATTAGGATCGTTATTTATATTATACTCAGTGAAAGGGCTCCATTTGTCTCAGAGCCCTTTTTGTGCATTTTCCATTCTCTTTGGTCAGAGCCAGCTGTGATGGGGCAGGGTGGCTTCTCCTGGACAGCCACCAACCCCCTCCGGGTTACAGTGACCTCCAAGGCTGCTGAGGGTTAAAATGCATGGGGGAACGAGTGCTCTGAGGAAGAATTTATGAACCCTAATAAAACTGCTGGGGGAGGAAAGATAATCAGGACGAACTGAAAAATGTTTCAGCGTTTGCATTCTTCCACCTTCTGTCCTAGTGGCTGTGAGACGGTCTCCCTCATGTCCTGCCAAGAAAAGAAATGGCCATAAAAACTGCTGATATCATTTTCAGTCCACCCCCAATCTGAATCTGCTAACCTCATCCCTGCTTCCCGCTCAGAGAGGAGGAAATGGTTCAGGTTAAATTAGCGTGGAAGCTAGAAAGCCTGGAATTGGAATCATTTCCCTGCTGGCCCTCAGCATGCTCCAAAGGGAAAAGCCTCAGGGCAGGACTGGAGAATGAAACCTCCTGCCAGGCCTTCTCCCACTTACACATCCCAGCACTGCACCTTGCAGGTTCTGCTTTAGCACTTAGGTGGTGCTGGGATACAGGGTTTTTCTTTCCTTCAGCCTTTGCAAAGGGACTTCCAGGGCAAACAAAAGAATTGGCTCGGGCAGATGTGAGAGCAAAAAGGCATTGCTTGGCAGGTGGGAATGTCTCCTTTCCCATTGCCAAGGTACCCTCTCTCGATGGAAACTTGCTCCCTGCCTCTCCAGCCTCCAGACACCAGGGTTACTGCCTGGGAGATGGCAGCACTCCTTGAGCACAGCCTTCGTGACTTCACCTTGCAGGATTTTATATGCTTAAATATAAGGTTGGGATCCCCAGGGTGACCAAAAGGAGCTGAGCATATAGTTCTGCCTCTTCAGAAAGCTTCCTAGAAGCAGCTACAAGGAGGACAGAGAGGGGCTGGAAGAAGGAGTGGGTATGCATCTATGGATCACATCCTGCAGATGGACAGGAGGCAATTGCAGCACTCCCACAAGGCTGCTTGGAGACAGAGCCCCACGCCCACCCTGACATTTGTCACACAGCACATCCTCATTCCCTTCACACTCACACATTGGTATTGTTGAGAAAATAGATGCCCAGGCTATCCCTGGAGGTCCCAGAGGAAATGGCTTTATAGGACTCCAGTGGATGCATAAAATAACTTCCTCTTAAAGGCAGGAGCTGGCTCAGCATTTGTGGGCCTGAGATAGATCAAACATTTCCGAGCAGCTCCCAAGTTATTGGTCCTCCAGCTCAGATGCTCCCAGCCAAATCTTTATCCCCTGCTTCTAAAAGCTGGTTCTACTTTACAGACAGGAATAAAATCCCTAAAAACACGCAGTGATGGATGAGCAATACTTTCCCCACTCTGTGAGGGCCTGGCACTGGGCTGGAAGCCAGGACATGGAGGCATCTCCTGCAAAGGGGCAGAGCACTTGCATCCAGACCCCTCGAGTGATCTGAGCGTCAGACCCAGCCCAGCACTTCTGCCTTTGCAAGCCGACCCTGGGGGCACAGGCACACCAGCAAAGCTGTCTAGCTGACGAGCGTCTGCACAACACATTTTTCATTCTCGTGACCCTTCATCTCTCATTTCCCAGCAAGATTCAGCCAGCCTCTGTGGATGGGTGACTTACTGATACCTGGTTTCCATCTCAGCTCAGAGCAGTCAAAGTTTTGAATGGGTTGAGATACTGCAGGGCTTCAGAACCAGTGCTGGGATGGGGATGGGAAGAGCAGATTAATTCTGGTGGCTACAATCTTCACACTTTGGGAAAAAGCCATGTGCAGCCCAGAGAAATTAAAATACCACAAGGTAGAACAGCTCTCTTAGAGCTATGCTAATCTGCACCAGCTGGTGCTCTGATAATATTTTGATAAATCCCATTTTGAGATTTTTCCCTCCCCCACCCCTTCCCTGCCCTTTTCTTGTGTCATAGCTCTGGCATGGTATAAAGGGGAACATATGTAGCAGACATAAATGCCAGATGAAAGAAGAGAGAAATATAGACAAGTCGAGGAGGATAAGAAAGCACTCTGCTGCACCGACACATCCAAACCCAGCTAGTAGCCCTACCTAAAGCTGTATTCTCCTCCCTCCATCTCCATCCCATGCACAGAGCCTCACCCTCCCACAGCCTCATCTGTGGCACTACAGGAGCACAGAGCTCAGAGAAATCTGTACCAGGGCTGTAGGACTCGTGATAGCAAGCTGTGATCATGCATTCAACTAAGGAAATGAAGAAGAATGGATTTGATCATTCATTACATATTGCAAGCTAAATGACTATTTTTGGCAAGTACCTAGAGATGCTTTGCAGAAGTCCATGGTCTTGGCCGTCCCGAGGAGTGCTGCCAGCCTCCCAGACAGATATAGCCATTTTATCATATCCAAAGGAGGGAGATTTCAGGATTTACAGCACAGTTTCACACTAATTGCAAGCTATGGGAAGGCCTAGGGTCATGACAAAGCCAAGGGGCTGACGACAGGAGATGAGAGAAGGTAAGTCTGTAAATAACCCATTAAGCCCACCCAGGAGACAGAGACGAGACCATGCAGCCCTGCTGTGAGGCAAACTGGGGACCCTGAGCCCAATGGCAGAGGGTTCATGAGTCAGAGATTCAAGATTGGGGCAATTATGTCCCATTGGTACCACCCAGAATCTGACACAGAAACATCTGTGAGGAACTATCCTCTTGGATTATGGGGCAAAGCTCTCTACCCTTGGAATATTGCTTGACCTCTGTCTCTCCCAGAGTGTGTCTGAGTATGTCTGCAATGCAAATCTCAGTGACTGCTGCATTGCAGATACAGCGTTGTCCAGCTCTTCCATTGCTCTGGAAGATGCAAGAGTGTGGGATGGATGTTCATGAGCTCATTCATGGATGAAAGCTTCTGGAAGTCCACTGCTTGCCACCATCTGTCATTTATCTGCATTCCTCCCACTGAGCCAGCAGAGTTTATTTTTTTTAACCTACTGTTGGATAATAAGACAGATGTCCACACTGGGTCTCATTTTGAATAGATCTAAACTGAAAACAAATGTATTTAGATGGGATGAATAAATGTGTGCGTTTATCCAGAATGTCTGACTAAGGCAAGAAAGAAAGGCTGGCTCCCATTTTATTTTTTGAGGGAGCTACCTTTGGGATGGGAAATTGAAGTACCCATGGAAGTACCAATTGAAGTGAAGCTTCTGTTATGCTGCCATAGGGCAAAGTAAAATGTATATTGAAGAAAATTTGCAAAATGCAGGAGAAGAAGTATTTTCCTGCTGCCTCTGTCTCCCAGCTACATTTTCCACGATGAGCTGAAGTCACGCAGCACAGAGGTGAGGTGTTTGGGTGGGGAACAGGACACCACCTTGATGGAAGCTGAGTTACTTACAGAAGGAGGACACGTTCTCAGATTCCTCTCAAAGCCCAAGGCAGCATTTCTAAGGTGGAGATCAACTCTTGAACAGAGATCAGAACCACCAAGGATCAAGGGGAGACAAAAAGAAAACAAGCAGGGGTGATGTGGAGTATCAGAGGAAGGCAGGGCTCAGATCAAAGGAGAAGGGCAGCTCCAGAGCCACCACGCTGCCTCTGAAGACAAAGAGCTGTCTGGTCGTGGTGGGGTTTCCTCCACCAGTCCCAACTCACACCCTTGCATGTGGGGTCTGTTTGGACAGCTGGGTGTCACTGACCCCAGGTGCTCAGAGAGCTCGGTGGGCTCAGCAGCGCCGGCAGCTCAACAGGGGGCAGCCCAAAGTGTGTGTGTGGTCAGGGCACCGTGCTCCCTCCCAGGCAGCACAGCTGAGAAAGTCAGTGTGCTTCAGAAGGGAGCAGGAGAATTCAGCAGTGCAAACTGCCTAGCGTTAATCAATAGTAAAAAAAAAATAATATTCTAAAAAATCAATTTTATTTTATCTATTTTTAAAGTAGTCGTTAGTGATGCATCTGCGTTTATCTCATGTCCTTAAGTCTTAGATATCTCTGATGGCTTCCTGTCCACATGTATCTTTCTACAGCTGAAAAGGGCAAGCAGATCAGCCCGGACCAGGCTAGCAGAAGGAGGAGAAGCAAGCCATCTATCACCTCTCAAATGCAGGAGTGGGAGCCAGCATCCTAGGATAGACATATCAGGGATCAGGATGCCTGGGGAGCACAGGGACCTGATTCTCATCATCATTGGTGGGGTGCAAGCAAGTCCCACCCCAGCTCTCTCTCCTACTAGCTTCCAGCTGCCAGAACCATTTGCTGTTGCCCATGTGCTTTCATAGGTACTGGCAAAAGTGGATCCCTCTTCCTAGAAAATCAGTCAAAAAAGGAGGGAAGCAAGACTTGAGACAGTAAAGATTCACTGGCTAATAATTTCAGCAGAAGCAAATTTTCCTCTTTAGAGACAAAAAGCAAAGGAAGTGCAGATGCAGGATCCCTTTGAGAATTTGTCAAGGAAAGCCCGCCTCGATGCTGAATTGTATTGAATCCTCACCACAGCTGTCTGTCCCTCCTCTAGGACAAACTCAGCCACTGCCACGTGGAGTCTCTTTGCCTAATGAAAGTGCTGTGAGAGCTGCTGCTCACATCAGGATGGTGGCTCATTGCATGTCACATGCACGTGACATTGCTTAACCAAGCTGTCAAAAGCAACTGATGCTGAGCTGCCCATCGTATGAGTTATTGAAGGGGACTGCTGCATCCACCTGGCTCTTCTGTCTGGCTCCTTATCACAGGTATGAGGTTAAGAACTGAAAAAGCACACACAGTTGAGTTCCTAACAGAGGTGGCAGTCACATCAGCACTCAGGCACTGTGTTTAAGTCACTTCCTTATCCTAGCTGGGTTTTGGCATCACCATTCTACCCCAAAATCTGGTCCAGAACTGGAAAACAGTGTTCTTCCTGTCCAAATCTACCCTCCTTACAAAGCTTCTCCCTTTGGGAAACCTCACCTATCTGCTCCTTCCCTGTGCTAGAGATACTTGTATTCACCCAGTTCTTCCTGGAGACGATTGCAGTCTCTTCCTGTTGGAGATTAACAACGTTTTTGCTGTCTCTGATTAAGGTTTGCAAAGTTGCCTAATGGTCCTGATGTCAGAGGAAAACCTGCTCAGACATTAGCTGTCATGGAAGCTTGACACCGAGAGGGACCATCAGTGGTCTCTGGCTCAGCCCTACTCAGAGCAGGTTTAGTTTCAAAGTTTGACCAGATCTCTCAGTGCCTTCTAATGCTGAAAATCTCCAGGGAAATTCAATATTTAAGCACACTGTCCAGAGTGTCTGTAGAGTCTAGGCATCTCTGTTTCTTCAGCAGCTGGGAAAATCCCCATCCTAATCTCCACTTCGGAGTAGTTGGGTCCAAATCTCAGTGGCATTCATTGACTGCTGCTTGCTTTATTAGCAGAAACTGATGCAGAAAGCATGCCATGCTGGATGACTCCAAACATCATTTCAACACGTGGAGGCCACAGCTACCCTCTGGCACTCCTGGGTTTGAGAAACAGCTGAACTCCTGAAGCCACAATGTCACCCTAAGAGAGGGCCTTCTGAAACTCCTCTCCCTGTTTTAATTTCCCTTAGCACATTACCCACCCTAAGAGCTTTGCTTCACTTGTTAGGTTTGGCATCTCTTCTGTACTATTTTTGGAGGATTCCAGAACACGTTTCTGATTTTGGCCATCTTCATCTTCTTCTTATAATTACTAATAATATTTTTCCTTCCACTCACTGGATTCATTCCCATGTTGGCTGCAAGGCTTCAACACCAGTCACTGTTCAATTCAATCTTTCTCTCTTTCAGGAGCACTTTCTCATAACACTGCCACAAGTCCATGGAAAATAAAGTCTTAGAGAACTGAGAGTTTTGACTTAGGGCTTGCAAAGCACCTTTAAATTTATCCCAGTGCATTCCTTCTTTCATAAAAGCTTTCCATCCCTCTACATGAAACAGAAAGGCCCCCATGCCATGTACTTCACAGGACACAGGGAGAGGTCCAAACCTCAGGAAGCCTAAAATAGACTTTTTTTTTCCCCCTGAAATGTTGGGATTTGGGAGTTGATGCAGTGGGATATCACTATTAGAGCAGAAGGGACATTCAGAGCTGTCCCAATCTAAACAAGCCTCTCGCAGTTTAAATCACCCCAAATTTATTTTTAAAGCACCAGAAATTAAGAGCAATCCTGGGGCTCCGCTGAGAAAAGAATAAGAGTGGACATGTCTACCAGAACAAGGGAAGAAAAAGTGGAAGAAAAGGTCTTCTAGAGTCTGACAAATATTTCCCATTGCTTCCTCTGGTATTCAACAGTGTTCAGTCTCCATCTTCATGACACAGAAAAGTCCACTGTCTTTGGTAAATAAATAAAGGACAAGAAGCAGTAAGATTAGGTGCAATTAAGGCTACCTAATCATGGCCTTTGGAATCCCTGTGCCTCACAAAGCCAGGGTGAAATTCCTTCTGTCTCCAGCACTTGGTCTTCAGGCTCAACATTACCAGCTTGGAAAGCTGACCAAACCTCATCAGGTGCTCTCAAGACAATGACAGCTCAGCCCCTCTGCTGCATGAGAACATGTTCCCATGGATGCCTGCATTCACACTGATTTCTGTACTGCTGGCCAGCCAGCAGATAACTCAGGTCAGAAGCTGGTATGAATGGTGCAGGGAGGACATCTCTGTATGTATTGACAACATGCAGCACAGCAGAGACTCAGAAAGGGAAGTTATTCACCCCAGCTGAGTAAACACCAGGCTGCAGCTGGCCAGAAAACAGACTCGGAGAGAGAAAGAACCTGCACCAAAGGAAGACAGAGGGAAAGAAAGAGATTTCTGAAGGCAAACACAATATTCATTTCAAGTCATTACAACCAAATCCCTGGATATGGGCTACCAGGACTGATCTCAGTGAGGGAACCTACAGCTGAGGAGGATGACAGTAAGGCACGTATCATGACATCCACAATCATTTCTCAGTACGCAGAGACACAGGCAGATTGGAGATATGGAAGGCTACTGGAGGTAAGGAGTTTGGGACAGACCACTATAGCCATTGCTCCAGCTGCCTTGAAGCTGTTTGTGTCTCAAAGGAAATGCCTCAGAATTTAAACCTATCAGATGCTATCAAAATTCCTAAAAATGTGATAAAGTGAATAGATACAAATAGCTGTGCTGTGGAGGAACCTAGCTCCAAGATCCATATATCGTGTTGCATCAGCTAAAAGAAAGAGTTGCCCAAGTCTAATTCCCGTCTGTGTGGGTTATCAGAGTTATCAGAGCCCTTCCTTGTCCCTGCCTAGCTGCCTAGCTAAACTCCTTGGCAAACACAAAGAAAACAGGACATTTAGGGTTTAGATGAGGAGACAGCTGTCATGGAGACTGTGTAACATTCACAACACACCTAGCAAAACAAACCCCCTTCCCCTTCCTCTTCCCCTTCCCCTTCCCCTTCCCCTTCCCCTTCCCCTTCCCCTTCCCCTTCCCCTTCCCCTTCCCCTTCCCCTTCCCCTTCCCCTTCCTCTTCCTTCCCCTTCCCCTTCCCCTTCCCCTTCCCCTTCCCCTTCCCCTTCCCCTTCCCCTTCCCCTTCCCCTTCCCCTTCCCCTTCCCCTTCCCCTTCCCCTTCCCCTTCCCCTTCCCCTTCCCCTTCCCCTTCCCCTTCCCCTTCCCTTCCCTTCCCTTCCCTTCCCTTCCCTTCCCTTCCCTTCCCTTCCCTTTCCCCCTCCCTTTCCTCTTCCCTTCCCTCCCCTTTCTGAAACTGTGTTTTTTTTTACTGTCAAGTATGCCCTGATATTCAGAAACTCCACCAACAAAAAGGAAGATATACAACAAATATTAATATTGCTGACAGGATATGTGAAACGTGTATGCGTCCTTTTTTTTTTCCTCCAGCCTGTGTGTGCTCTTATGCAAAATTAGAAAACAGTGTGTTTTGAAAAAAAAATCTCATATCATCTAAGAAAAAGATAAATGGGAAAATAAGATACTTGCCAAATGGAAAAGTAAAAACCAGCAAAGTGATAAGTGTTATTCCCAACAGGCTTCCCCGGGGACAGGGGAGATCTTCAGGGCAGGAGGAAATGAAGGATGCCATTAGAGGAGGTAGCTGATACGGGCCCTTAAAAACCTTCCCAAGGAATCTGCCTTGGCGATTTTTCCCACAGCATTACACAACACAGTGTAATAAAAATGTCAGCAATGAAATAACACAGCTTGTCCTCAGACCCCCACCTCCCATCACCTTTCCTGACTGAAGAAGTATGATGATATGTTAAGACACCAGCGAGTTTTCCAACAGTAAAACAGAGGGAAACTTCATTTTAAACACCTGGAGCCCAACACAACCTAGGCTGTGAGTGAAAGAAATGCACCTGCCTCCGCATAATGGCTGCACTGTGCAATCAGGTGAAAATTCATCCTTTTTTTTCTTTTTTCTTTTTTTTTTTTTGTGGCTGCAATATGAACTTGAACTCAGTATTCCTGCCTGCCCTACCAAAAGGTTCCCCAACCCTCTATAAACCAGTGCTGTGCAACGGGTCAGCCTGAAGTGATTTATAGCTCTGGGTGAAAATCAGATGAAATTCAGTTGTTTCCCATTCAAGCTTGAAACTAAGTGAACTTTGGCAGAGTTCTGCTTGGGCTTTGCTTTGGGTGAAACCAAAGCACAAAGGAAAATGTGGGGGATGAGGAAAGAGCAGAGAGAGAAACCAGGTACACCAAAGTGGAAAACTGTTTTCTTGAACTCACGTGAACCCAAACCACTGACCTTCACACACATCCAAGGCTCTCTCCACACCAGCTCGTGGTACATAAATCTAACAACTGAACTTGGAACTGAGCTTCAACATGGTTTAAACCGCACGCAATTAGCCCAATTAAAGACTTGGGTTTGGGGGCCTGCACATTAACTTCTAACTGGGAGAAAACTCACGCTGCAAGCAGCTGTTGCCACTTTTGCAGAGGGGCGTAGTCTGGGGCCACGTGCACAGAAAAGTTGCATGCTCAGGCTATGCAGAAAGCAGGAAAAATGTTCACTGTAAAGGTGAAACGTGTTCAAGAAGCTCACGTGCTTTCTAACCGTGCTGTAGCAGGCATCAGTAAATGCGACCAGGTGAAATCACTGCCAAAAAAATATAAGCTGGGGTTGGGAGGACTGTTGGGACCCGTAAGTATTTAAAAAGAAAACAAAACCTGGAAGCGTTTGCCAAGCGAAACCAGACTTTGGTGATTATTTCAGAATTATTCATGGTTAAGGGGCCAGAAAAAAAAAAAAATTGGCATTGAAATGGGCACGTTTGTTTGTTTGTTTGAGTACAATTGCTAATGGTGATGGTTAATGGAACGTAGTGCAACTGACGTACGGCCCTCACCCCCTCTGCATGAGATTCCATGTCAACCAGCAAAAGCCATAGCCTTATCTCCATAAGCCTCATGTGAATTTTAGCCATAAACTGATCTTTCAAACCCTGGGTAGCTGCCAGGAATGCCTCTATTAAAACTAATAAAAAAATAGATACAATACAAAATATAGGAGGAAGAGGACATCCTGAAGGGTTATTAAATTGGTTTCTTGGTGAGCCATTTTGTGGCTGCTGTTGGCACGGAGAGCAAGAGAGAAAAAAAGGCACACTGCTTTCACATCTTTTAAATCTGCGCCTCTAAGAATGACTGTGGGATGCTCTGAAATTGCTTTGATCCCATTTGAAGTCCTGCTTTCAATCTGAATGGAGTCCAAATGTGTTTGTGAGCGACAAGCCTAGGTGCTGACAAACCCAAAGCAGAATGCAAGGACCCGAGCTTCTCCATAATGCTCTCCCAGTGTTTTTGTCTGCCATCTGTGAACATACAAGGAAAATTCTGCAGACTCCTCAGCTGTTAAAAAGTGCCATACTGCCCTAGGCATCTACTCTGGTTATCAGCAGATATAAAAGATAAAGGTTGTGAGCTCTTTCTTATTAGCAAGGATAAATTCTTTCACTTCTTCCCTTCAGGGAGACCTTGAGTTCTCAGCTCTATCTGTGGTTGTGTCTTTGTAAAATGGGATCTGCTACAGGATGTCAGAAACATTTTTTCCATCCAGTAGCCATATCCTGGCCCGTGTGAATGAGACACCTGGGGAGGACTGTGTCCTCTTGTGGCAGCATGGTGAAAAGCAAAGCACTTGTTTAAAATACAGCCGGACAGGTAGAGGACAGAAATTACAAAATGCTTTCCAAGAGGAAGGACACGCAAGCACAGGGATTCATTTGCTGAAGACCAGCTGGTTCAAGTCCTCCTACCCGGACAAGTTATCTGCTTTTCCTAGGAAGAAACAGACTGGTCAGTTTTGGGACCCTTTGGAGAAAATAGAGGGTGGGGAAATTCCTAGTGAGACCATTTAAGGCTTACTGGTTGCTGCCACTGTACAAAGAGGGCTGATGCCAACCAGAGGAAGAGCAGCAGCCTCCTCACTGGTTGCCACTCCAGAAGGGCCCAGCAGCCAGAGAAGCAGCACTGGGCTGCAGCAGGATCCCCCCAGGGATGCTCTACCTTCACAACTGGGTCCAGATCCATACGGTGACACTCACTGCTTGGAAAAGCCCTGTTCAGACAATAACTGTCAAAGGGGCATTTTGACAACTTGCCTTATTGCAATTGCCAGCAAACACTGACACAGCTGAGTTTATACCGAAGCTTTATCTGTTGCCTGCAATTCTAATTTGTGGTTTGCAGGCCATAAAACTCCAAGTTTTTTCCAGGCAGGAAAAAAAAAAAGAAATAATAATAATAAAAAAAAGTGACGATTGACTGTTAGCGCTGCTTCTCTTTTTTTCCACTAGAGCTGTTCCTCATGCAGTTGTAACCAAATAGACTGTCTAATGGCCAGTGCTGTTTATTCCAAAACAGTATGGATTTCCCATTTGTAATTCAAAAACCATAGGGTGTAACTTTCCTCGCTTGGCATGAAACATGGTCGTGCTCCTAGGATACAAGCACAGAGACAGTCCTGAGGAAAACTGCTTTTGCCTAAAGAGAGATCAATGAGAAATAAGCTGTCTTTCACTTCGGTGAACAATGCATTTTAAAAACACCTCCAGACTAAGCTTGAAAATAGCCATTTGTTTCCCATAGGGAATACTTACTAGATTTTACAGGGCAGAATATTCTTTATTCCCTCTCTTATCTTCGTTTTTCTTAGCAGCCCAATGCCTAGCCAGTTTCCATTCACTCTTGGAATTGTATTTTGAAACAAGCTTCATCAATACCGAACGAAAAGGAGACCACAGAATCAGAGAAACTGTAGCCTGCATCTTTTCCTGTGAGATGTCAGATCATAATAACCACAACAATCTCACCGAGATAAAACTGAAACCCGGCTGCCCACAGCCACGGAGGCTGGGGAGAAAAGATTGTGACATGCAAACTGGGAGAGGATCCCACCTCTAGAGAAAGGACAAGCTGCAGCAGTTTTAATGCGGTGTACAGGAGACTGGAGGGAACTTGTGCACGAGGAGTACTAAGATTGGCCACAAAGTGCATGAAAAGAAAGTGGTCTCTTCTTGGGTGACGAGTGGAATACAGCCTCAAGATGCACCAGGGGAGGTTCAGATTGTACCGTCATAAGGAATTTCTTATTCAGAGGGCAGTCAAGCACCAGAAAGGGCTGCTCAGGGAGGTGGGGGAGTGCCTGTCCCTGGAGGCATTTAAGGGATGATGACCTTATGGATCTTTTCCAATCAAAATGGTTCTGTGATTCTGTGAGGAACTTACAGAAGAGTAGGTCCATTGCACCTCTCCAGGAACAGTTTAGACAAGGTTTGTCCCCTCTCAAGAGCAAAGAGGTGGGATTCCCTTCAGACTCCTTTCTCAGTAAGTGTTTCAGAGCATGACGAATGAGGGGCCACACAGACCGTGTTCATACGGGACAAGACAAGGAGCACTGCAGCCAGTGTGGACACAGGGCTATGCCATGCCCAGGAGACCAGGCTGGAAGAAAAGGGAAAGCCCAGGGTCCCCAGCACCCAGTGGGAATGCAGTGAGCACCCAGGCAGCTGCAGGGTGGGATGGCCAGGCAGAAGCACAAAGGCCCAGCCTAGGAGCAGCTCAAGGGGCCACGAAGCATTCTGGCATGCAGGCCCTCCTCAGGAGCCAAGGGGCAGAGTGGAAAAGCTTCCTCACAGGCAAATTACCTCCGCGGGAAGCTAAAAGATATTCCCATTGCCTGCAAAGCTGCATGCCAAGTCTGGTGTTTGTTTGTGTCTGTGTTTATTTCTCAGAGACTTTCTTTCTCTGCACCCCAGGGAACTGGCTGGATGCGAGCTCTGGCCCTCTCATGGAACAAGGATTAACTCCTGGATCCTGGCAGTACCGAGATCGGCTCCTGCTCAACTGCAGGCTGACAAAATGACCGCAAGCCAGACGACACCCAAAAAGCAGATGCTGCATGCCTCCCATCTGTCCAGAGACCCAAACAGGCTGGGTGTATTCCCCACCCACTCTGCACTTGGTTTATCAACTGGTTTATCATTGCCCAAGCCTTAACTCGGAGCTGTCTGGGGCCATTTCTGTCCTGTGGCAACTTTCAGCGCGCTGATGATTATTTCCAGTGCAATCCAGGACCACTGTGGACTTGCAGATTCAGAATGCCTTGTTGAATTTGAAGGTGGGGAGGCGGTTCTGAAACAAGAGCAAAAGGAGCAGCACTGTCAAAATAATTCAAAATAAAACCGTGTTTGCCTGATACCAGTTTTCCACTGGGCTTTTGAATTCCTGAACTAATTAAAATCTTCTGGTACGAATTGATTTTTCTTCTCCAATGGACCATGCTGACTCCCATAAGGGGTGGCTCCGACCCATTCTTTTAGAGGCTACTTTTAAGAGAGCGTGAGTAATAGCTGAAACACGCAGGGACTTCAACATTTGGGGTAGTTTCGTGAAAAATCCTTTCTCCCTACCCCACTGGGGATAAACCAACGTCAGCACTCAGTTGCATGGAAATGAATCGCCAGCCGTGGGCTTTCCGCATCCCAACATCACGCATTCCTGCTAGCGATGAATCACAAGGAGCACACATGGCACTTGCCCGCAGCGACCTAGCTGGGACTTGGGGAGATCTGAGTAGAGAACAAGAAGGTGATGTGAAGGAAAAAACCTGAGTCACTGAGAAAAATGGGGAGTCCATCCCAGCTCTGGAGGTTTTCTGGCTCTCACCTTCCCATGGGACTAATCCACTGCTGAGCTCAGCAGGCATCTGAGTCTCATCAAACCAGAGAGATTGTTGCCCTCTCCCTTTTCTTGTTACTGTCTACAGAGGAGGCAAAACGGGAAGCTTTAGGCCTTTATGTCGAAGACAAAATGCTGGATGGTCACCTGGGTAGAAACTTCAAATCCCCTTCTGGAGAGCAGCAGATGCTGAACTCAGAGTGGAGCTCTGGACTTGAAATGCCAGCAGCTCAAGAGCCAAACAAGCATCCAAGCAGCCAAGGCTATTTATACAGTTCTCCTTAGTAGCCTAAACCCCATTTGAAAGCAAGGTGGTCTGCGGGAGAACAGAAGATCCATCTGATCTGCAATCTAAACTTCTAATGACATTCATGGCATACAAACTATTTTCCATGGAAATCTATCTGCAGATATGCAAGCCAGATGCACTGATTTAATTAGCCCCTGTAACATCTTTAGTTATGTTCCAACATCTGACCCATGCTAAAAAAGACCGGGTACTTCAAAGCCATGTGACTCATTTTTCATAAAAGAGAAAAGGAAAAACAGAAAGCCAGATTCACAGCGGACACCCATTGACATCCCCCATTGCCAGTGTATTTACCATTTTCACAGACACTGGATACGAATGCATCGCCAGTTAGATCATTTTTTCCAAATGGCAGGGTGGTGCTGTCCATATTCGTGCTGGACCCTGAAGAAGGTCCCACGTCAATGCATACTGAGCCAAGGTTATCCAGCGGGTTCTGCGCTGGTTTGAAGTGGAACAGTGCTGGGGAGCAAGCACAGATCCACAGCACTTCACGTGGGCAATGAACTTTCTTCAGTGCTCTGGAAATCTCAACGCTCAACATTCCTTTAACAGTCCTACTTCTTATCTTAGGATTTGTAGTCTGAATCTGCACGTTTTTTTCTTCAGGCACCCCTCCATACAGTTGCGTATGTACAAAGAGAAATGGGGTTCAGGCACAAGCAATGGGAACAGTAAAACGTCCCAGACTCATTTGCCTTGGCACAATGCGTGTCACTCACATCTTTGCATCATTCACAGTCTACAATGCATAAAATACTCACGATTATCACTAAACTGAAGGTTTAGGGACTAAACCCAAAGTTCACTGAACTCTCTGCAAGAACAGCTCCTGGTAAGGTGGACCTGAACGTCTCAGGATGCTGAGTTCTCAACCTACAGAATTCAGACAGTCTTTAGGCAATAGTTCAGGTTTGAGCAACGGGTGGTTTGGACAAAATGCTGCTGGACTATGCTGTGAAATCCAAATAACTGCTGAAGAAGAGAGGGAAAGAGCAGCCAGCACATGTGAACATGCAGGTGACCCATCTCCAGACAGGTGGTAGCCACCAGCTATGAGGAAGCAGAAATCTGCTTTGGTGCTCTGGCTTTAAGAAAGTTGCACTAATGGAGGTTGGTCGTTATAGGAACTGATAACAGCAGTGGGGTTGTGGTAATTGAAAACTTCTGCTTTCCAAAGTAGTATTTATAGGAGGCTTTAATGATTGCTTTGATGAAGGTAGGGACTCAGATGCCCTTAAACAACAGAAGGTCTTACAACACATTTACTTTAAAGGAAAATTCCTTTCCAGCTCAACAAGAAGAATCTGGAGGTGAGTGCTAGGGTGGTGCTGAGATGGGAGGAAAGTCTTCACAAAGCGTTACACAGTGCCACAAAGGCTCTCAGCCTGCATATTCAAAGTCAAGTTATATTTCTGTGAATGGAAATGCATGGAAGGAAGTCATCTGAAAGAAAAGCCTTTCCATAAATATATACATTTCATGAAACGTAGCACTTCGTATTGTCATGCAGAATTGTTGGGGTTGATTTTATGCCATGTTTGGCTTCCTTTTTGTTTTTTACTGTGTTTCATCACATGGTGGGGACTCCATTTTTTTTTTTCTGAGGGAAAAAAAAAGACTGAGAGAGGATCTGAGACATGTTTATGAATATCTAAAAGGAAGTGGAAGGCAAATGGGCGAGGCCAGACTCTTCTCGGTGGTGTGCAACAACTGGACCAGGAGTAGTGGCCTCAAACTGGAACATAGGAAGTTTCTTACTAACATGTGGAAGAACTTCTTTATGGTAAAGGGTGACAGAGCCCCGGAACGGGTTGCCCAGAGAGTCTCTTTCTATGGAGATACTCATGACCCAACTGACATCTACTGTGTGACCTACTGTAGGGTACCTGCTTTAGCAGGAATAGACTCCATGATTTCTTGAGGTCACAGAATCACAGAATTGTAGGGGTTGGAAGGGACCTCTAGAGAATCAGCGAGTCCAATTCCCCTGCCAAAGCAGCTCCCAGCCCAGGTTGCACAGGTAGGCATCCAGGCAGGTCTTGAACGTCTCCAGAGAAGGAGACTCCACCACCTCTGTGTGCAGCTCCAGCTCTCCGTCACTGCACTGTGAAGAAGATCCCACACACATTTGTGTGGAACTTCCTATGCTTCAATTTGTGGCCATTGCCCCTCATCCTATCACCACACACTGCAAAGAAGAGTCCAGCCCAGCCTCGAGTCCAGCCCAGCCTCGTCCCTTTGCCTCCTACATGTTAGATATTTATAGGCGTGGATCAGGTCCCCTCTGAGTCTTTTTTTCTCAAGGCTGAACAGACCCAGGTCTCTCAGCCTTTCCTCATAAGGGAAGTGTTCCACATCCCTTCCAACCCCAGTGATTCTGTGATCTCAAATCATCACAGTTTCACTGAAAGATAAGAAAAAACAGCGGAACAGTGTGTCCCAATCAAAACCCAGCTGCAGGTGCCAGTAGCAATTTAGAAATAATAAAAGAAATACTAAATGTTCACACTATTGCATCGCAAGACAACTTATTTTCACTACAGACAGTGTTATGGAATAATACCAAATAAAAGAGAACATTTTCAGAAACGGTTCTTTATTGACATGAAACATCCAAATTCTGAAAAATGTCAAAATGAAGACTTGTTGGTAAAAAAACTGTGGGAAACGGAAAAAAAAATACATGAATCCATTCCTACATCCCAACTGCTAACAAAAATGGGCTCGGAATGGCCAGAAACACCCACAAAACAATTGGCCCCACTCCCTGTGCCTCCTTAACGTTCTGTGCCTCCAAATGGGACCCCAGCTCTCAATGCCATAAATGACACTGCACGGGGCTGAGAGCTCTCAGTGCTTTAAAGGCGACTTCTTAATTTAACTTGCAATTTACGAAGGCATTTTACCATCCTTCAACTCCCATTTTCTCTGAGCAAATGCAGACCCCTCTTTGCAAAACGTTAAATAGATGGATATCGCCAAATTATTAAAATTAAAGGCAAGTGCAGAGTTGGCCAAACGAATTATGGCTGGAAACCAGCTTCCAAATTCCCCTAGTGGCTTTCAGATGATTGTGGAAAGATGCCATCGGAGAAAATGTCGTGTCTGCAAGCATCACCTCACCCTGGTATGTTTGGAAAGCTGATGGAAATCCTGTGCCACAGGGAGTGGGCTGTGTGCAGATCGTACATCATCCTGCTGCTTTCTGAGGGGACACCTGAAGCCATTAATCAGTGGTAATGGCAGTCCTGGTCTGCCTTGCCCACTGCGGCTTTAATTCTCTTCCCGATTTCACAGTGATAGAAGGTAGGGAGATGTTTCCACCAGTTTGGGCCAGGTGCCCATCTTACCCAAATTGCCTGAGATGCACCTAGATATTTTCTTGTCCCCCGCTGTGACATTTTTATTCTTGGTTTGGATGCAGATGCTTGGCTGTGGGTCCCTGGAGACTCCTGGTGCCACCTATCTCCACTTCCTTTGTGCACAGAGCTTTCAGGCAAAGGCTTACTCAAGCTCTCTGTTAACTCACAGCCTTCAATAAGCATACTTTTGATGGGTAACCTGAACGCCCAGCATCTTACCTGTGGTTTTCCACTGACGTGCAGCCAGCTTGGCCAGCAATAGCTGTGTTTGGACATTTTAGTACCTTTTTAGGATAACGATCGTGGCACACATGGAGCTCCTGGCCAGGCGTTCTCAGACGGAAGATGATTTGCTTGTTGGAAAGATTTGTTGTGCCTTTTACAAACACCAGATGCTCAGTGATGAGAAAATAAAGCATACTTTCCAGTAAACAAAAGCAGGTTTCATTTGTCTCTAAAACATAAACAAAACAAAAAGAAAAGAAGGAAAAAAGTGCAAAACAGAGCTCGTACATATGCGTCAGGGGAAGAAAGTGGGGAAAGAAGTGAGAAGTGCATGTACCTGGAGATGGATTAATGGGCTCTATGGTGCAACTATGGTCTCAGAGGGCTGGAGGCTCCTTTCTCAGGCACGAGGCTTGAACACTGTGTGGGTTTCTTTTTCTTGCAGGTTACACCTTGCACGGGACAGAGGGCTCATGCAGGGAAACTGGAAAATGACCCTGAAGGAGCTGATAGGGAACAAAGCAAGTTAAACAAGCAGGGGCTTCCCCAGCAGGAGCTGGGGGAATGGAAGTAACACATACTAGAGGAAATACTTTGAGACTGTGAGATTTACTGCAGCCTTGGTTGGTTTTCATAGCCCAGGGCAAATATTTTGAGCATTTCACAGTGCAAAGCAAAACCCCTTCCCTTCCTCACTGCTGCAGGAAAAGCAACTGCATTAGATCCAAAGATAAGATGGATGAGTGTGATTAATAAGAAAAACATTGCAATGTCATTATAAAAATCAAGGGCAGGCTCTCAGATGGGCTCTTCTCCCCTAGGAACAAGAGAAATTCAATGAGAGCTGACCAGAAACTTCGCCCTGTCTCCTCCAGAGAGATGACCAAGAGGGGGCAGGTTTACAGCATGCAAAATCAGGGCTTGAGTCCAGCAGCCCTTTAAGCAATTCCACACTGATCAGGCTGGCATTTGCAGCTCACATCTCCCCCCACTGACCATAAATCTCCAGTTCTTTCCAAGCTGCAGCATGGAGATAGCTGCTGACTTATTCCCCCGGAGGTTCACGGGTACCCAGTTGGGATGGCTCATGTGAGGGTGCAGGGAGGAGCCACTTCAGAACTACAGCAATACCGAGGTTGGATGTGACTTTCAGAATTGTTTGGCTTCATTTTGATCCACCACCACCATAATTCCAAATCATTTCATCCTTTTCTTCCTCTTTCTTGCCTTCAGAGGAAATTCATCACCTAGGACGAATGTTTCCCGAGTGGAAACTGCAGGAATCCTAAGAAACAGACTGGCATCCTTGATTTGAGACAGCTACAGGGAGCGAGTACCACAGATTCTCCTTGTATCACCTGAGTAAAAAATGCAAACTATCCAGGTGTGACAGACAGACCACACTACATCTGCTGATCCCTAGAAGGAAGAGTGCACCCACCAGAAATGCCTGCAGCTCCATCTTGTAGGGAGTTTTCCAAAGAAAACATCAGAAAAGGCCAAGTTATAAGAACCAGAACATTGTGAGGAATTACGCTGCCTTCGGAGTACTTCCATGCCAGGATAAACTGAGGGGCTATGTTTCCAGAGATGGACCCAAATAAAGCAGAAACAGAAATTAGAGGTCTAAAGAGACTTCTTTGGTGTGTTTTGAAGGACTAGGTGGAAAGACAAGACCTGTGGGCTGCTCAAAGCAGCGGTGGGTGACAGTGCTGCCATGGCACCCCAAGGAGAGGGCAGGTCAGCAATGCTGAGGATGGGTACATGAGGACTGGTGGCAGAGATGCTCCTGAAAGTGGCTCGCTCTGCACATCCCCGTTGGGTTACTGTTTGATTTGGTTGCCACATCCCTCTTGAAAACTGTCCAGGGGTGACAACGCTGCAGGAAACCACTGCTCAGCCTGTGCCTGTAACCCACTCGCAGGAAGCACGGTTCTCCGGCCCCCTCCAGTGGCTACAAAACAGGCTGAGGAGTCAGCTATGGGGCCTGGATTTGGGATTCAGGCATAGGAAAACCAGGAAATAATTCAGGTTTAGGAATATTAGAAAACACGTAGAAGCATTTCCCCTTCCCGTGGAGAGGTAAATGATTAGGCACACAGCCAAGCTCTTGTACTGGAACGTCTTTATTTAGCTACACACAGACCCACCACAGATATCTCTTATCTGCTCTTGGATCAAATCTTACTGCTGTGCACAAATCATTCTACTCCAGACAAAAAAGAGCACTGAACAGTGCTCCTCGAAGCAACGCTGTTGGCTGCCACCTCTGCTTTGTCCTGGGCAGGTTCTTAGACTCCTTTCTTCAATGGAAAAACAAAGGCTAAAGAGGTGCTGTGCCTCAAAGGCTGGTTGTGGTGTAAAAAGTGCTCTATTTAAACAATGGGAAGGGGAAAAACAAACCAAACACACCCACACTGCAACCTGATAAATTCCACTCTGCCATCTGCACAACCCCCAAATGGCAGGAAGTCACACTTGGGTATTAGGTCAGCTACCAGCAGTTCATGCTCTCAAAAAGTCCCTGTACAACAAAGACAAGAAGAGAGCCCATGAGAAAAAGACTCCTTCGGGTATCTTTTGCTTATTCTAGATCTGCTTCAGTTACTTAAGCCACTTTTCAAACCTCATCCCATCCCACCCAGTGCTTACAGCAAGGCCACACAACACGTAATTCATACATTACGCACAAATATCACAGGCACTCTTCAGCAGAGGGGATGTACACTGCAGAAGTGCTCAATTTCCTGTGTCTCATTTGTTATTCATGCCTCACAGAAACGGTGAAGTCTGAATTAAGGCAAAAAAAAATGCCACTTCTATAGTGTGAAGACTTAATATGTGCATATTCCTACTCAGATTTCATATTGGAAGACTGTTGCTTATTGGGTTTTAAAAGGACAGGGACAGCCAGAGGATGTATGTTGCGGCCCTGCAGGACATCATAAATCTAATTTGAGATTCATTATTACAATGAAAATCCCAGATATTCTGTGTATTAAAGCATTTCATCTAGGCAAAGCTGGATTTAAGTAGCCTAGCAACCAACACCCACAAGGACTACTCCAGCAGCAGTCCTCACACTTGCAGCTTAATGTTACGTGAGCTGTTCTAAAGCACTGGACTCCCTTCAGTCCCTCAAAAAGTCAGTCTATTTAGGTTTAAGGCTGAAACCTTTGCAGGAGGACTCCCCCAGTTAAGATGGGAGATGAGTGGGTAGTCCTGCAAAAAAGCCTCCTGCACTTCTAAGGTCTGATTGCACCCAAGTGTTTGTTGAACTTTAAGCTTGTTTGCTGTGAGAGTGTGGGGACCATCTGCTGACCTCAAGGATCTCAGGGACTTGGGGTACTCATGGTTAGGGGAACACTCTGGACTCCACACTGGTTGGATTTGAAGATACGGTCCTTAAACTTGAGATCAAAAGGACTATACCCCTAGGCACAAAATTCAGCATGCTGCTGGAGCATCACAATTACTGCACTTCAAATCATAAATAAAGAATGGGTAAGTAACTGAGGTGGAAGCCCCCACCTTTACAGTAGCTTGAGCTTACCAACAGGACCTACAAAGGAATCCTATCAGCACCATATGCTGACAGTACATGGAAAGAGAGTGCCTTTCCAATTCTCACTCCCCACGGCAGTCATGGTTCTGGCATGGAGCACAGAAGGATGGCTACAATTGCTGGCCTGAGTAAGGCATCACTGGATGAAGGGATTAGGACAGTGTCAACCAAGGGCACAGCAGATCCAATACAGAAGGCAGCTCCAATGAAACTTGTAACAGGTACATCTGCAGAGGCTTAGCTTTAACTACATCACACTGTGCACTGAGTTATCATGCCTCTATCAAGCAGATTCTCCAAACTTCCAGGAACCACTCTGTCATACACACTTTCATTCAGCCTTTCATTCCAGGTGGAGCCAGGTTTCCCCAGAGGAGCGTATGCCTTCCACCTCTTATCCAGTTACTTCCTCCCAAAAGGCACTAATGTGTGAGTGGTTTGCAAAACTATGTGAAGAAGTAAAAACTGGAGTGAAAAAGTCGACCCAAAGAAGTTGTTGCCATGGCATTTTCTCTAGACATCCTCCCTCATTTTCTGCCTCTGTACACTAAAGGCTGGAGAGTACGTTTGGTCCGTGCTCCTGCAAAACATTATGGCTCTGCCAGCAAGGTGACAAGCGGCTTTACAACCTGTCTGCATCTTTTAGGCATGTTAACACTTCCATAAAGCAGGCACACAACATGCTCATGGGCTGCCCTGGCCTCCCGTATGGTGAAAACCTAAACCATCTGCAAGCCTGAAAAGGAAACAATGCAATACTTCTGCCTTCTCACCTTGAAAGCATGCCCACAGCTACAGATCCTTGCCATTAGATCTCCTCTGATGAGGATTTTTGGAAGTATCTGAACGGTGAGCGAGCGTGACCATCACACTTCAGCCTTTTCTCAACAGTGCAGTGCTCAGCAGTGCAGATTTTGCCACCTTATGCTGAAATAAATGAGTGGAGCAATGTATAAGGCCAACTGACTGCTCATCCAGGCCCAGCCACGGAACAGAAATAAAAGGAAACCATCACAGCCTCCATTTCTTCCTGCCCTTCCTCCTTCTGCGAAAGCATCTTGGAAAGGTGCTTCAGCAGATTAATAAAAACATACAAAAAATGTTTGCTTTTGCTTATCAAACTCCACCATAAAAAATATCTCAGTGGGAGGATCGGGAAGCGAGCTGTGAGTCTGCAGTCACTGATGCATCTGGAAAAAAACCAAACATCTCATGAACTATTATTCACCCATTCACTGGAACATAGAGGTAATTTTTGGTGTCTTTTTCTCCATAATCACGCAAAGATATTCACAGCCATTGCATCAACCACCATCCAGCATAGCAGCACAGCAATTTAATTTAGCAGCCCCTCCACTCCTGGTCATTCTCAAATATTCAAACTACTTTTACAGCAAACAGATGAGTTTGGTTCTTGCTTTTCCAGAAAGTACCCTGGAAATCTTTCAGGTTTACGTTCAGGCTTCATCTGAGTATCACAGTCCTCGTCTCACCACCACTGCAGCAGTGACTGAACCACAAGCATCACACCATCTGTGCAATGAGCTGCGTACTATCAGTTTCCATGGATGAAAATACTGTTTCTTCTTCTCTCCACATCTCCTCGTTTGCACATTTACAGCAGTGTCCTGGGCAGCTGGGAGGAGGGCTGGCCAACCCTTGTCTCATCCATCACTGTGCTGCAGGGAGGGCCAGCGTGCCACAGCAGGTCTGGTGGTCTGCAGAAACGACTCAGATGGGATAGGATTACATATTCTGCTACTCTCCCATCTGTGCAACGAGGCCTCTACAGGAAGAAAGCCAAGTCAGCAGCTACCTTGCAGCACGTAGAGACACAGATACAATTCTCCAAGTAACGCACGGCACTGGACAGGAAACTTGATGCATTTCACACCAGAAGAGGACAGAAGAAAATATACCCATTTTTACAGCAGCAACCACAAACTCCACAGGGAAGAGATAGGCCAGGTACTGACAGCAGAAAGAGAACAGTGCTGCTGTAATCCCCTTACCAAGGCAAGGAGAGACTCTCTCGCACGCTGCAGGAAAATGAAAGGCTTAAGTAGAGGAACATATGCCACACAAAAGTGCCTCCGAGACCCAAGGTGTGTGTAACACGGAGCAGTAACAGAGGTAGAGTCGTAACAAACAGACATATGCTAACAGCTATGGGATATACTGTGTTTGCTCATGTAACAGCCACACACACTTGTGGCCTCGTTGCCCAACCAGTTGCAAACAGATCACCAGTTAGGTTAACTGGCAGCTTAAGTGCAGACACACAAAACCATTGCACCCTAAATCTGGAGGGAAACACCACAGGGGCGGGGAATGACGTGCACTCCATGAGCAAAGCAGTATTTCCCTTGGGGGTGAAGAGCTAGAATTGGCACCTGGCTTTGTCAGCTCACTCGTTTAGCAAATCAAACTGTCCCAGAAAGGAGTCGGTCGCCCTTTAACTGTGTTCATGAAGTAAAAATTGTTTAATGGGGTCTGGGACTGGAAGGATATGGATCAGATCCAGACGAGATTTGCCAAGTATTCTTCGTACAGCTATGCGGCAGAGAGACAACAGGCTCCGGGTGCAGCCTGCAATAGAGAAAGCAGAGAGGAACTGCTGAGGGACAGATGGAGGGAGATAACAGCAAGTAAACTGTGCAGAGCTACGACTGGCAGCAGAGGAGCTATTTACCCCTTCCAAATGTTAAGGCTATGACCTGCACAGCGTCACGAAGGCAGTGCTGGAGAGCTGAGCATGCACAAATTCTCTCTACAAGGAGGCCAAACCTTTTGGCCAAGGATTTGGAGCACACAGCTGCCACACAGGCAGTTTGGAAGGGTAAAAAGGGTAACTGCAAGGGGCCGTGGCTACAAGCGAGTCCCTGCCAGAGGGAGTTCAAAAGATCACTGCCCAGTCCACACTAAGCAAGGCTGTGAGAGGCTTTATACTGATCTGCTCAATTGTAAAAGATGCAGACTTCCTTTTTGCACTAAATCATCTCTTGGGAATCAACAGCACTGATGCTCAGCTCAGGACTCTGATCACTTATTTGATGGCTTCCATTGAGTTCATGGTGAGCTCTTCCTTCACTGTGATGAGAGGTTGGTGGTGTCCGTGTTGATTCAGGATACCCAGGCTCTCGTGGGTATCCCTCTGTCATCCAGTCACATGTGCCTCCTAAAACTGGGCTTAATGGAAACCACTTCCCCTGTATTTGTGTCTCCTTTCAGCAATATTCCAGGCAGCTTTGGAAAAGGTATGTGCAAAGCTGAGTAACTTCGGGGTGGAGCCTGGCAATTGGATCCCACACCCTGAAACTCTTTTGAATTTCCCTGGTCTGGAGTTCAAGAGGGAAACCCCTCTTTGGATGCTGGTTCAAAGCCCTGGCCTTCACCAGATGAGCCTGATGGTTTGATGAGGTACTGCCCCTGCTGGAAGTAGGGTGCACACTGAAGCAATGCTGCTTTTGTTATAAAGGAAAGAAATATCAGGTAAATTAAGGCATATTCAGACTGGAGGCTAAGGCTTACTTCTGTAACTCATTTGCTTCCCCACTTTCTTCCACCCTTTTCCACCATTTGAGTTCTTTTTTCTCGTTGCATCTTTATTTCCCAAGAAGCCTGCTCAGACACAGCTACCCCTTGAGCACAGGGTCACTCAAGAATAGTGAGGACACATCTGTATGGCTCTGGAGAACTGGGTTTGACAGGATATGCCTGATTGTGATTTGCAGACCCAAATCCCAGCTCTGATATCACCCTCCTCCCTAACCTTCCCTTAGGCAGTTAAGGACACCAGGCAATGGAAAAGAGGTGGGAGAAAGATTGTAAAAGGTAAAGTTACAGAGGTTGGACTGAGGAGACAGGGATTACTGGTAGCTGAAGGACTCAAGAGGGAAAACATCAGGTGAAAACTGCAGAATGTAACAAGAGTAAAAGAGTCTACTTGGGAATAAGGGGGCCGTTGGGGTTATCAGCGCCAAGGAATTATGAATCCATAGATAGATAAAACCAGAGTCACTACAGTGACCAAAGCCACTCACCCCGTGCTTCTTTGAAGACTTGCAGAGCCTCAGGGTTGACTTTGACCCTTCCTGTGGAGTCAAATTCCAAAGCCTCCACCTTCACCAGGTTCAGGTTGGCTCCAAAGTCAATCAAGAGGTGGATGAACGCCGCTTCACAGCCGTGCCGCAGGACAGCGTCCATCACGCACACCGGTGAGCCCCGGGAGAAGCCCTGGATGTTGATGGGCCCACAGCAATTAAAATCTGGGTTGGCCCCGGCCTGGAGCAGCAGCCTGAAGCATTGAAGGTTGTGGTAGGCAGCACTGATGTATAGTGGACAGACCACCAGAGTGGTGAGAGGCCGCAAGGAGGGGCTGGAGACCCGAGAAGCGAGGTGGTGATTCACGTCCACATCTGCACCGTATCTAGAAGGGAGAGTAGTAATCATTTGGAAACAAGGGCAACATCAGCATGACTAGCAGCCCAGGGGAACAAAACGACTGTGAGAATGGCAGAGGACAACAAGAGGACAAACAACCACCTGGGCTGGCTGTCTTTGGTTCATCTGAGCCCACCACCCAACGACCACTTACCCCCACGAGGGCCTGGCTAACTTCTTGTCATTCAATGACAAAGCATGGGGAAAAAAAAAGTCACATTAAGGCAATGCTGCTTCTAAAGAAGGCTGTCTGCAAACTGACTTCAAGCAATTTCACCCGTTTACCTCCAAAGTTAATTCAGTGGACCTTTCTGTAATGCTTCTCTTCCAGGGACACAAGCAGGGTTGTCATATCCAACATGGTCTGATCTTCAAGAAGCAAAGCTGTCTTGCTGCCAGAAATAGCCCAGGCTCAAGACAGAGGAGAAATCAGCTGAAAGACACCTTCCCTCACCCTCCTGAAGGATGTGCCAAGCACAGCTTTGGCACAAGGAACAGCTTAGCCCTGAGCCAGCAGCACGTAATGTTGGATGCTAACGGGCTGGCTGGGAAGCAAGGGATGTTTCCAAATGACTCAGTTGAAGAGATGCAGTGAAGTAACTTCCCCACCAGTATAAAACAGGCCAAAAAGCAATGCAAGCAATTGATCTGCCTGTCACAAACAGCAGGGAAATGGAAACAGAAATCAGTGCTCAGCAGTGAAATACGTATGATAAATCCTGCTCCCGAAGAAACTTGGATGGTTGAAATCCCATCAAAAATCCCTTCAGAGTCAAAGCAAGACTTTTCCTCTCGTGTTTATCTCAGCTGAAGGGACGTGCCCTGCCAATTCTGAGCATGTAGGAAAACATAAAATAATGGCTGTCAGAGTTTCTGCTCTCCCCATCCATCTTGCATGGCTCAATGTACAGGTTATATATAACGTCAGACAATGCATAAGAGATTACAGTTCACTCTGGGTGCGAAGCAGGGACCTCAGAAGCTGCAGCAGAAAACCCCTCAAGTCTTTTGCAAATGGCTCAGGCCTCACGCTAACCCAGAGGAAAGTTAAGACTTCACATATTTGCTGCGTGGGGTCATGGTCTCTCAACTGCTCTGTGGCCAAAGCAAAGCAGGTGCCAGCTTGCTGAGGTGGAAAGCCCAGCTCAAAGGAAATCAGCATCATCATGGGACAGAAAGTAGCAGCAGTGGCATACTTCTTTCCAGGGAATATGGGCGGCTGTAGGTTTCAAAGAGCAGAAAACAAGGCGTATTGGCTTTGATTCTTTTTATTTGGGGGGAGGGAAATGAAGAAGGCAGCCAAAAAAATGGGAGCAAAAAGGTCAGCTGTCCCCCCTCTAGAAAAGCATGGAATTTGAAAAACTGTAATGCTGCACAAAAGAGAGACTGCAGAAACTAGCATTTATTTCCCCCAGGCTGGGTAACACCCAAGCAGCAGGACACCACAGCTCCCCATCTGCTTCACGTGCAGCTTGGGCTGGAACAAGGAGGAAGACAACACAATCCCCTGAGGCATAACCGGTTTTAATTGCAGTTATTATAGATGAAGCAAAGCCCTGTTTCTTCCCCACACAGGAATAAAACATTCCTTCAGCCACCAGTTCCCCTCTCCAAATGGTGAATTCAGGAAACTAGATTTGCTGTCTTCCTAGATATCACACAATATTCCTCCCTGCAGTTAATAAAAAACAAATAAGGAAACCACCTGGGGACAAATTCTTCCTCACTGCAAACATGTCTCTTGCTGATCCCACTAGAGGCTGCTCCCTACCCATTAAATATTTAACCAAGGGCTTCAGTTCAGAGGATTGGAATAGTCAAGTTGGATGTGAAGACACTTATGGGTCCCTTCCAACTCGGGATACTCCATGATTCTACATCCCATTTAAATTAAGCACATGGAGAGCAAGGGCTGGGGAAACTTGTCACTTAAAATCAGACTACACAACCAGTTGAACGGGATCATCCGTGCTACTATGGGACATTCACAGGATGGCTATGGGGCCGCTGCCTCCTACGGCCACAGTTCTGACTACACAGCAGTCTGACCTTCACTGCAGCCTCTTGCCTTTTCATTACTGCTGTCAACATTTCTCTTCGCAGTCCCCCACTTCACCAAAACACAGAATTCTGCTTTTTTTTCAGAGTCTAAGGCACTGGTGGGATTTGCCAGCTTGCTTTTTTTTGCTGCTTTTTGCACATTTTTTCCCTTAAGGAAACTGAGGTCTGCCCTCAGATGTGCAGCAAATACAGCTTGACGGCCGACTCCACAACAAGCTGTCAGGAAATAGAATGGCAAATATTTCTGCCAGCTGCCTCATAAAAGGGATCTCCATTCCACAGCTACATACGTATTTAGTATCAGTGGATATTAGTTATCTCTTGGTTAGCTGGTTCAGGTGGCAGGGTGCAGGAATCCCGACTTATGACTGAACCAGGTGATGTTCAGGCACCTGCAGCAACCCTGACTGGTTGGGCTTTCATTTCACAACACTGAGGCTCTCTCAAGCTGAATATTCTGAATGACTTCCTCATGCCTCAGTAAAAGCGTCCTCCTCATCACATTTCCTCTGCTGAATCCTTTAGATGAACATTTCTGAAAACCTCCGAGCGAGCTCTGTAACTCAAGACTGCATTTTAAAGCAAGCAACCTCGAAGAGATCTGTGAGATCCCTGCCCCGAGATGCGTGGAATTTTGGGCAATCTGACAATTTAGTATTAGCTTAGCAGCCCTGGGAGAGACATCATCTAATAAAAAGGCATTGGACAAACTCCAGTTAATTTTTAATCCTGAATGTTTTCCAAAAATCTTGCTTTTAATATTGCTGGCAAGGTATTCCCGAGGAGCAGATGCATAAATCACTGCATCAGCTCTCCGTGTGCTCAAAGACCATTTGCTACGTTTCACCCTGATGTAGTGGACATCAGGGGAGACTCCTGGGAATGCAGCAGGTATGCTGAACCCCGTACCAACAAGCGTGTGGCAATGGAGACATCCTTCTCTCAGTCTTCAACAGTTTCCCTCCCTTCTTTCTACTTCTCAGCTTCCTAAAAGCTGCACTGTGTGAAAATTAATTTGCCTGCAAGCAAAATTCCTTTCCGTTGTTATTTTCTAGCAGTTACAGTCATTGAAGGGATTCCTTGGAGAGTGTTTCCCTGTGAATCCAAATAAACTCTCTTCTTCTACTAGTCCCTTCTACAACCTGTATTCCCCCCCTATAATCCACTATTATTTGGCATCAAAGGCTTGTATAGTATCTCAGCACGGTCCCTTGTACGAACAGCTTCCAATTTAGAAGACAGGATGTATCATGGCACGCCAAATGAAGGAGACTCAAGCTTACACAGCCTTCTGCTGGACCCCCACTCCCTGCTGGTTTGGTGCTAGGGCATGGGCTTGGCAGCCAAGAACTGTGCTGCCTTTGTTCCCAAGGACAGAAAGTGTTCAGAGCAGCAGAACTAAGCAAAGATGCTTTCTGGCTGGGTGGGTGATCCATCCCACGAGCAACAGGGGCACAGAGCCCTGGGAAGGGCACAGAGCCCTGCTACTGGGAAGTAGCAGGAACCAAGCAGTTAAGACAGAAGCTAAAGGGGAAGGTGCTCTGCTAGACTCAACAGTGGATGAAAAAACAGGATCTGTCACCAGGCCCAAGCAAAGTGAAAGACACCTAACACTCTTTCAGGAACTTATCCCATCAGCAGTCCAGCTTTGCCAAGCAGGTGATACCCCAAGCCTCAAAGAGGAAAGATCCAAAGGAAGAAAGAAAGCAAGGCAAAGCCATTCCCTTCCCCATCGGGATCAACTCCGGGCCACATTTCTCACCTGATTAGCTCCTGGAGGATGTCTGCCCGGCCCACACGTGCGGCGTGGTAGACAGGAGTGCTGCGATGGTGCCGGCTGCCATTGGGATCAGCTCCAGCTTCCAGCAGGATCTTGGCACACTCGAGGTGCCCGTTGACCACGGCCACGTAGAGGGCGGTCTGCCCCTTCACATCCACCAGGTCGATCTCAGCCCCTTTCTGGAGGAGGAAGTCGACACAGGGGCCGTGGCCAGCGGTGGCAGCAATGCGCAGAGGAGTGCAGGGCAGCCAGCCACAGCACCACACCGACTTCTCATTGATCCGGCTGGTGTCGGCAGGAGAAACATGTGGTCAAGAGCTCTCCAGTCACCTTCTGCCACCACACCTCCCCCAGACCCGGAGGAGAGCCCCTAACACCACCCCTCATGTTTTCCACCACGCTTTGGGGGCTTTACAGTGGCTCTGAAAAGCCCCTGCCTCCACTGCTGCAGGTGCTGTGCATGTGGCGTGCCTGCAATATGGGCTCAACGCTCAGACTGGCACCATGGAATGATATAAATGCAAATCCAGGGAAGCTCAAAACAGCTCAAACACAGCCCTGCCAGCAAGGAAGGAGCTGGCTTGGAGAGGGATGCCATGCTAAACAGAACAGTCTATTTATGAAAAGACCATTGGCATCCTTGTTAGACAGCCTATTGGCAGAAGAGCTTTTACTCAATTTATGTAAGACTTGTCTGGCTGGAAGCTGCTTGGATCCCCTCTGAAATCACTCGTACTACTTGTCACACTCAGTACAGTAATCCGGACCTCAGGTTAGCCCCATAAATCTCAAACATCCAGGCCTCAGTCCCCAGCTCTTTGTAAATCCCTGTGAGTGCTGCGGCAGAAGCAATGTGCCAAGAGGAAAGGATTTATTTTAGGCCAGCACAGGTTGGCCGAAGCGCCCTTTAGCCAGAGCAGTGGTGGATTTGCTCACTCTATCCTTTCATACACTGCACTAAAGGCAACTGGCTAAGAGACCAATGCCACAATGTTGCTTGCTTTTTTTCCTTCAGTCATGTTTTAGGAGTAAAATAAACCCTGTACTGAGCCCTCAGCAGTAACGTCTCGTGACAGAAGTGCTCCCTAACAGTTTTGGGCATCCCACACCCAGTATCACATCAGTGGTCATGTGTCAACAGGTAAACTTGATCATCTCGGAGGTCTTTTTCACTCTTAACCATTCCCTATTCAAAGACAACAGTTTGCTGTTTGCTCCACCACCTGTGTAATGGTGCTGCACGTCCTGCCAAACATGGCTGTTTCCTGCAGAGAAGGATAGCAGGGTTAGCTCGCTCTCTCAAAGGGCTGCCCCAGCAAAAACAAGGCAAAACTCAGACCAAGGAACCAAAGAGGCCCAGAAGAGCTGCCTAGGTGACAGAAGAAAGGGCTGGCTCATTCTCATTTTTTGCTGAAATGACAGCTTTCTTTTTTAAGGCTAGCAAACATTGTGCACTCTAAGCATTTTTCTGCATATTGCAGTAAAATTAATTAACCATCCCCATGGTCAGAGACTCAGCACAAGGCAGACTTTGTAACAGAGGGTGTTTCAGGTTTACATTTGATTGTAAACCCTTTTGTATGTTTTTCTCATTATATGTAGACTATTGTCACGGTATTCTATTTCCATCGTGATCCAAAAGGAGTTTGTGCATGGATGCTGCAAGTTCACAAAGATTTGCCTCCAGTGAGAATAACAAAGGGCTGAGTGTGAGCAGAGCTGCCTCCCACCAGGCACAGCTCCTGCAGAAACGGCACACTGCTTCTACCAGTGGGAACGGTGTGAAAAAGGAGAAGGCTGCTGGGAGGAGAGGGAGGATCATTCAGGTTGGAAAAGACCTCCAACCCCAACCCATCCTATCGTGACTCACGTCTCCACGGTTCTGGTACACCTGCAGGGATGGTGTGAAGGACAGAAACTGTTTTTACTTTTGTAGTCTCAAAGCTCGAGGCCTTTCTGGTTATAAGACTCTAACTGACAACTGCACATCATCTAGATGGTTGTCGTGGTGCCTCAATGTCTCTGTTTATGGTTGCAAAGATAAGCAGAAATAGGGGCAAGGAGTCTTTTTTGGGGTACGGCTTGGAGAAGCTGATCACCACGAAGGACAATAATACTTGTGCATGGTAATGAAGATGCTATTCCCTGCTGATTTATCTGTTGGGCCAGATGTGTTACACAAACAGAGAACAAAACGTAGAAATGGGGGTGGGCGTAAATCAAACCAATACAAGAACGTGGAGGCAGCTGAACTTGTTGATAAGAAAGCAGGACAGACATCCTGTTGTCCCAACAAGATAACCAAACAGATGTCTCTCTTAAAACACCCACAGGAATGGTGAGGAGCTCTCCCCCTTCAAGGTTTGAAAATTTACAGCAAAACTGACCCTTAGGTTGAATCTCCTCGATAATAAGAGTTAGGAATGTGATGAATATGCACGTGCTACACCTTTAAATACGAATCCGTTTCTCTCTTTGGTGTGCATGTTTGGTGGGGCAATCCCCCATGTACCCAGGGCTGTCAGAGGGAATTCCTGCTTGACATATCTCATTGGTGTGTCAAGTTGCTCGGTCGGTTTTCTCAGCACCACTAAACCGAAGACTTTGAAGAAGAGACATCCCTGAGGGGAAAACCTCTTTGGAAGACACCCCAACCCCACGGTGCCTGCTTGCTGCGGAGCTTTCCGGCTTTCTCCCATCCCCCACGGTGACGAGTTCCTCCTGATCAATGGATCTCGCTGGATCCACGGCGGTGATGCTCTCTCTCTTGCTTTCTGCCAAGTCTCCTTGTTTTTCCTCTCTTTTCTATCGCCCACCTTCCCTTCCCCATATCCCTAAGCAACTAGTAATTGTAATAAACTGGTTGGGCTAACATTTGACCCATGAGGCATACATATAAAAACCTCGTCTCCTTTATATTGGAGCGTGACAGATGGTGAACCCACCACCTCGGTGCCAACGCCCCATTGCTCTTTCTGAGATGAAATCACTCCTAACATCCAACCCTGGTGCAACTTGAGGCCGTCACCTGGTCCCATCTCCCCTCACCTCTGGAAGCTCTCCTCCTCCAGCAAGCTCTTCAGCGTGGGCAGGTCCCCCACGTAGGCTGCATCGTGCAGCCTGGTGTCCTCGCAGCGCTCCAGGGGCTGATCGCAGAACTGCTCCCTCAGCCACTCCTTCAGATTCCGACCTGCGCTGCATACAAGGGGACGCTGGGCTTGAAACCCGAGCACTTTCCGGGCTCACCCTTCGGGCCGCCCCGCGGATGCTTCACGTTACCTGCGGGACCGCCCGGAGCGCCGAAGCCGCCCGCCGCTTCCCCACCACCGCCACCGCCGCTCGGGGCGGCCCCGCCGCTGAGGGGACTGCCCTCGGCCATCCGCCCGCAGACGCCCGGCTCACATCGCGGCCTCCGCCGCCACGGCCCTCCCTTCCCCAGCCCGGTCTGATTGGCGCCCGCCGCCGCTTCCCCGACCGGAGGAGGCGGTGCCGAGCGGGGAGAGATTCCTCCCTCAGAGCTCCTGCGCGGCCGCCATGCTGAGGGCCGCGTCCCAGACAAAGCGCGGGCAGCAGGGACGGATCCGCCTCACCTGGGGTTCTCAGTGCCCTGCGTGGCCGCGAGAAGGAGGGAGACCGTCTTTTAGAGGCTGCTGTGACAGGGCGTGGGGAAATGGCTGCAGAATGAGGGGAGGTTTAGACGTGGTCAAAGGAAGAAGGTCCCTGAATCAGGCTGATGCCGAGAAATCCGACTGAGTAACTGGACACACCAATGAGATATGTCGGGCAGGAATTCCCCCCGGTGCAGCGCTGGCTGCATGGGGGATCTCTCCACCAAACATGCACACCAAAGAGAGAAACGAATACATATTTAAAGGTGTAGCACGTGTGTATTCATCACATTCCTAACTTATTATCGAGGAGAGTCAACCTAAGGGTCAATTTTGTTGTAAGTTTTCAAACCTTGAAGGGGGAGAGCTCCTCACCATTCCTGTGGGTGTTTTAAGAGAGACATCTGTTCGGTTATCTTGTCGGGACAACAGGATGTCTGTCCTGCTTTCTTATCAACAAGTTCAGCTGCCTCCACGTTCTTGTATTGGTTTGATTTACGCCCACCCCCATTTCTAAGTTTTGTTCTCTGTTTGTGTAACACATCTGGCCCAACAGATAAATCAGCAGGGAATAGCATCTTCATTACCATGCACAAGTATTATTGTCCTTCGTGGTGATCAGCTTCTCCAAGCCGTACCCCGAAAAAGACTCCTTGCCCCTATTTCTGCTTATCTTTGCAACCATAAACAGAGACATTGAGGCACCACGACAACCATCTAGATGATTTACAGTTGTCTTTACTGTAGAGAAGCTGTTCTCATGATTCAAGACCATAGTGCAGTTGGTATAGCAAGACACACTCAGAGTTGCAGAAGCTTTGCCAGGAAAGCGGCTCTCACCAAACCCAGCCTCCTTCTAGGGCAGTTCCTAGGGCAACTCCTTGTGGCCCACAGTCACTCTCTGAGTGCTTGAAACACACCCTCACTTCTGCCTGTGTATTTGAATCCTCAGTGCCAGAGGGAACGGAGAGGAGGAGAGTCCCTGGTCCCTGAGCCAGGGATGGCTGGTACAGGGCATCTATAGGTGTCCCAGAAGCTCTTGTGCAGAAGTACAGGCTGTTGTAAATCTGTATCACTAAGTGAGAGCAATGGAAAAACGTCAACTTTGCAAACATGTTAGCATTTGTGCAGGACCTAGGAAATGATCCCGAGCCACTTGAAACCGGATCCACCCAGCAACTGGGACCTGTTACTCTCTCAAGGAGAGCTTCCAGGATCTAAAAATACCAGTCCAACACAGCAGACAGACACTTCCTGGATTATTAGACAAGACCTTTTCTCCAACTCCTGACACTAAAGAAATGAAAAACTAAAAAAACATCTATATGCAAAGAAAATACTTTCTGAGGAATTGTCAGCTGTGGGCAGGTAGTTTAACCACACCACCATGTTCATTAACATGTGGCCATTCAGCCAGTATTTCTCTGTGTTTTCAGCTAGGGAAGGGAAGGGAAAAAGGAAGAGAAAGGAGAGGGGAGGGGAGGGGAAAGGGAAAGGGAAAGGGAAAGGGAAAGGGAAAGGGAAAGGAAAAGGAAAAGGAACAGGCAATACAGTAATTCACACTTAGCTCAGTCTATAAAACTTCTCTCTTCCTGGATCTAAGCCCAAAACTTCAATCTTTAGTGAATACTGCAGTCAAGTTGCCCTGGTGATATCTATGGGAAAAGGAGGGGGGAAATCCCCTCTTTCCCTTTTTTCTTTTTCTTTTTCTTTTTCTTTTTCTTTTTCTTTTTCTTTTTCTTTTTCTTTTTCTTTTTTTTTTTTTTTTTTTTTTTTCAGAGCTCAACAGTTTTCTGTGGCATTTATGTAGTTTCTAAAGTGGACATGAAGATATATATTAACAAGGAACTGCAACAAAAAACAGCAATGAGAGATGGGAGGAGAACTTAATCATAGCATCCAGAGTTGTCATTAGGATTGGGGCTGTAATCACCAAGAAGGCATCAAATAGGTTACTTAATGTCTGCTAAGATCCTGGAATGAATTTATAGAAGTGCAGAAAGCTAATAGTGCTGCGGATCTGCCTTAACATACATTAACATGGCTGTCTCCATGGAGAAGACCAATGCATAAGCTGTGTTTTTATGCATTTTGACTTTCCATTAGGTGTATGGAGCAGGCCAAAGTATTCCAATCAAACTAGAAATCTATTTTTTTTCTCTTCTTTGTCCTCTGACAGCTTCTTTCATGATGGTGTGGAAGAAATACCTAAAAGAAAAGTAAGAGCAGGAAGAAAGATAGCCACTCTAAGAGATGGGGAAAAGTTCATTTCTAACACCCAACATTTTTAACACACTTCTCTGCAGCCTTCTCCAAGTCACTATGAGCTGAACCTTCCCCTTGCTTTGGCTCAAATGTGACCAAACTTCATCCACCATACAGAGGAAAGAAGAGACCATGACACAATTTCTGCTGGGAATGGGAATATCTGTCCTTCACTTTGGGAGTACCATTGCCGAAAGCATTGAGTGTGGGAACTTCCTCACCGAATCTGTGTGATTCTGTAGGTAAGCACCTAGGCAAAAATGTCAAAAGTTTGTGCAAAGTTACAGTTAGTCAATTGGTTTCACCTGTTCTTTCAGTGGACTAGAATTTGCTGAACTGCCTCCATCCTCAGCTGAATAGAGGAGCTGCCCAGATGGAAGTATTTGATAGAGTTTTGCAGATCTAAAATGAGGAGAACCTAACGTGAAAGAAATCATACTTATTGATAACCATCAAACGTTTCCTCCTGAGCAAACTAGGAAGCAAATCTAACTGAAAGCAGCAAGACCACCTCTTCTCAAAGCAGGGCCGTAGTTGAAGAAGCTGAGGACAACGTAAGTAGGAGGAAAGCGGGATATGAAGAAAACATCATCGAGGAGAAGCTTAGATTGGATATCAGGAAGAAATTCTTCACCAAGAGCGGTCAGGCATTGGAAGGGGCTGCCCAGAGAGTGGTGGAGTTCCCGTCCCTGGACATGCTGCTTAGGGCCATGGCTTAGTGGTGGGCTGGGTAACGTTAGCTGATGACTGGACATAGTGATCTTAAGGGTCTTTGGCAACCTCAATGATTCTGTAAGTGATAAATGGCTCTCTGTGTCCACTATGGCAATGTCTACACCTCTGAACTCACCACAGCAACCAGGAACAGGCCCCAGTATCTCCAAGGGTGATGGATCTCCGTGGAGAAACACGTTGTGAAGGTGGAAAGTTCTGGCAAAAGCTCGAAAATGCCATAACTTAAAAACAAGCACGGGACTGCACAAAAATAGGAGAGTTTCAATAATGTGCTCACATAAACAGATGAATTAAGCCTGCTCTCCAGACAGTTCTAGCCATATCTGCCTTGCGAGCGCTTGACTTTCGCACCTTAACACCGTGCTCTCAGTGTGCTTTTTTTTTTTTTTCCCTGTGTGTTGGATATAGAAAACACAGCCGCCCGCCCAACTCTGAAGTAAGAGAATCCCCGTGTTGAGTGAGCGCAGGCGCTCGCTGGCTGACACGGTGTCCCCACGCAATCACAAGGGTCTCTTTATGGAGCAGCTCTGCGGGCACGCGGGGCCTAGGCCAGCCTAACCAAATCAGCGGAGAAAAATAAACATCCTTGTCTTGGAAGTGCCTAGCACAATTTCATTAAGCCAGACGATGCCTGGGAAAGGGGCCGGATGTATATTTATTGAATCGGGCCCTAGGAGAATAAAAGGGAAAAAGAAGCCCCTGGCTGTTACGGTGAGAGGGATTTAGGGAAACTAAACAAAGCAAGAGCAACCCCCTGCTCCACTTGCAACACTAAAAAAAGAAACTACAAAGTCATTTTTAGATGTAATTTCCACAGAGGGTAATGCAAACATGCTGCGGTTTTAAAACAATGAAATGAAGAAAGGTGTCTTTTGGAAAGAGGGGCATAAGAATTACGAGTGTGTTCCTGACCAGCAGCATTCCTGCGTGTTTTACGGCACATTCTGGACACAGGCCCACCTCCGGGGAAGGGTGTGAACATAAAACATTTCCCCAGTTGTTTCCCCCCACTCCGATGCGGCGATGTTGCACAGCTCGGCTCCACACAGGTTGAAACACCTCTTCCGGGGACTGGTGATGTGTTAGAAATATCACTCTGATTGAGAAAGACACAAAACGCAGCCATCGTTGCCTGAAGGACGTGGCAGTGCTTTACAGGGGATCAGGACAGCATTACCGAACATTTTACAGGTGCCACTCCGCTGGTTTAAAGGTGTGGTTTTGACTCCTAGTGTGTATTGCTACTAGGGAAGGATGACAGATGAAACAAACTCATGGAAGAATGCTCTATCCCTGGAGACATTCGAGGCCAGGCTGCAGCAGGCTCTGAGCACCTGATCTAGCTGTAGATGTCCCTACAGATGGCACTTAAAGGTCCCTTCCAACTCAAATGATTCTAGATCGATTCTGTAAGAATAAATAAGATACCCAAACTGGGTATAGCAAAGCAAGAGGTGACCTACACAGAGCAGCAGGGCGGGCTGCTCCTTTGCACTTCACCAATTCTCCTCAGCAGATGAGAAGCATCTCTGAGCTATCTCCACCTGATTTGAGTACCATCAGCACCCCTTCCTCAGGTCAGCAGCATCATGTTACATAATCCTTAGCTTAATACTTCTTCAAGAAAATGAAAGGAAAAAGAGCTAAAAGCCAAGAAAAGGGTCAGAAGGAACTCGCTCATCAGCACCAAGCTACTACCAGAACCCAAAGGGCATGGAATCTGATGCCCGTTGCCGTTATCAGGTCAGGGTGTGATGGGGGGAAAGCAGCATATTTCAAAGCCTTTCTAAAAGTGCAGACAACTGCAAAGCTGAGTGCTCCACCCTGAGCCACGTTAAGGGCTGTTTTCACAACCGTAAACGAAGGGAACAATGTCTCATTTTATAATTAATACATATTGTTATTAATGGACTTAAACAAAGCTGGCTTTCATTCCTTTATTTAGTGGTGCATTTGGTGAAGCACTTAAAGGGGGCCACTCCAGTGTACACGTATAGCTGTTTTAATTACATCCTGTGAATTTATTTTTCCAGGGAGAAATATTTCTCAGGGAAAATGTCTATAAAAGTAACTTTAGAAGCAATGTAATTTTGTGTGTGTTTCCTATAGGAAATCTGTTTAGTTTAAGTCCCAGGTTCTAACACTCTCTTTCACGCAGCAGTGCGACCTGAAGAATGCTGCTGACAGCCGTATTAAATCCTTGTATCTCTTCTGAAATGAAATTGCTGATGGATTTGTGAGTCATCTCTTGGTGGGACTTTGCCTCCTCCTGCTCGATGGGGTTTTGCTTGCAGGACGACTCCCTCACAGCTCCCCCAGAAAGGAGGCAGCCTACACAAACGGGCACTCCAGGTGTTGATTTATGTGCCCGCGTTGGTGTTGCATTTGCAAGTTACATTTACCATCATTTCTTTAACCAAGGACAGCCCCACTGGATCTTGACTTTAGTTTCCCACATACAAGAAGAAAAACTATGGATTTCACAGCCATCAAAGTGAGAATTCCCAGGGAGCAGATCCTCTAGGAAAGGCTTTGGTCAGGCTTGTGTGTTTCTTTCTTTCCTCTCGGAAGTGACAGAGACAGCTGGAAACTCCAGCACTCAGCCCCTTTGTCACCCTCAAACTCCTCATTTCTGAGACTTTCAAGTATCATTTCACTTTCTAAACACATCCTGATCTTCAGGAGTTAGCAATTAGCAAGGTTTCATTCCTTGGCCATGGGAAAGCCTGTTCTTCCCCTGAGGCCCAGAGGACACTTGGCCAACTGTATGCCTGCAAACGTGCTCCAGGTCTGTGCGTGGTCCTCGAAGAAAAGTTGATGAGGCCGAAAGTTAAAAGTTGCCTTAATAGAAGATAAGATTACAGGAAGACAGTATCATTTGGGTTCATCACATTCCACAGCACCTCAATTATCTCAGGCTGACTGGCTGCTGGCTTGAAATTGGCCACAACTTACATAGAAGCGTACAATCACCAATGTTGGAAAAGACCTCCAAGATTACCCAGTCCAACCATTCCCCTACCACCAATATTTCCCACTAAACCACGTCCCTCAGTACATCCAGATGTTTCTTGAGCACCTCCAGGAACTGTGACTGCCACCTCCCTGGGCAGCCCATTCCAGCACCTGACAGCTCTTTCAGAGAATGAATTTTTCCTAATGTCCCCCCTGAATCTCCCCTGGCGCCAGTTGAGGCCAAACATGCCGTGCTGACAGACCTTTATCAGAAATGTCCTCTTTCTTTTTCCTTTCCACCATTAGACAAAGAGAAGTAAATGCAGTGTGGATTGTTGAAAGTAAATTTTGATCGGCGCTGTGTATTTCTGCTCCCACTGCTGTCAGGTTTCATCCACCTCGAAAATTACATCCTTCCAGAGCACAGGGGAAAGAGTTTGTGACCTTTTAGACATAGGAAAAATACAATAAAATACAGAAAAAAATAGCTTTCCCACAGGCAGGTGCGGCAGATCAGCTTCGCCTGCTATAAAAACCCATGCTGGTTACTTACTCCTTGTGGTGACAGGCTATTTTCACTGTTCACTTGAGACAGTGCATTAGCAGTACCACAAATGAGTCTGCGAGGACCATTCTTTAACTTCAGGAAAAGGAGTGTGTCAATGCCACGAAATGCAGAGTGGCATTTCATTCTGCCAAATACACTTAAGAAACATTCAGAAAGTGCTATAAGACAAGCAGTCGGGGGAAGACAGTCGTACCTTATCATACAAGGAAGCGAATCTCCAACTGACAAAGCTGTTCTTAGCCCCTGTTAATTCTTCTCTACTATTATTAATTTCTGTTTGCATCGTTGCCAAACCTAGCTCCACTGCAGTAAAGAGTAGAAAGATGGTGCTGCGAGGACCTAGCCATTTAAGCCAAGCAATGGAGAGGAGGTGGACTGCCTCAGACTGAAAGAGATCCGTTGCAGAACTGGAGAGGAAGCCAATGTAGTGAATGTTATTGTGTTCCCATGCCAGCACTCTTCTTGCTTTGATCTGCAAGTCTTTGGCAGGACTTGATGTCTGATCTAAATTTATCTGGATTTTGGACCAGCGGCTCTAAGGCTTCACGTGCAAAAAAAAAAAAAATAAGGCTCATCTATGCATACTTAGCTCTAAGAAAATCTGAATGATGGACTTGAAAGGCTTTGAACATTACCACATCAGGTGCTGAAGTCATGGCCATGACCAGGAAGCATTGACTCACCTAATTAACTTCTAAAATCCAAAGAGAGTGGAAGAGACTCTGTTGAATAGATAAAATGGAGAACGGCAAGACTAGCAGTTCCTAAACACTTTCCAGTTGGATTGCTTTGAAGGAAAAAGCCAAGATCTGAGCCAAAGCAAGAATAAATGGCATGGAGCTTCCTGGAGCCCCAGTGGAAGCGAGGCCAAAGGCTGAAAACAGTGCATCCCATTCCATCACACCAGGCTTCACGCTGACATGTCACGCTCACGCTTTCCGGGAAAGCTCTCTATTTTTTTTCATAGAATGGTTTGGGTTGGAAGGGACCTTAAAGCCCACCCAGCCCCAACCCCTGCTATGGGCAGGGACACCTCCCACAGACCAGGCCGCCCAAAGCCCCATCCAGCTTGGCCTTGAGCACTGCGAGGTATGGGGCAGCCAAAGCTCCTCTGGGCAGCCCGTGCCAGGGCCTTACTACCGTCACCTCACCATTTCACCAGGCTCAGACACGCAAAGAGAAAAGCTGACTGGTTGGACAGTTTTGGCCCAACAGGTTGTGCCACTGCTACCTGGGGTTGCAACGAGATGTGCTGTGCTGAGTTGATTCTAGGTGGCAGAAAAAGGTGAAACTGGTGAGGAGACCTCAAGACCCATCCTGCTTTTGAAGAGACAGAAGACAAAGCTGTGAGGGCTCAAGGCACAGTCACAGAGTTCTGCATTTCTGCTGATGCTACCTGAAGAAAGGATAAGACAGTGGACAAAGAGCTTAAGGCCTTATCTCCTATCACCCAGGTCTCGCCTCCAGCCTCTGGCTTGCCTCTCCCTCACTTTGCCCCTGGGCAATAACCATCCTGTGTCAGCCCTGGGAGTTAGGTCATTTCCTTCCTCCCTTCTCTCCAAGGGGTTTTAATTAGCAATACCATTGTACTCCTTAATTTGACTGTATTTCTGGCTTCTAGTTTAAGCCCTCCCCTCCCCGCTCTATTTTTTTTTTTTTCACGTTATGAACCTTTTAAGACACAGCTGTAAAACTCTGCAGACCATATATCATAACACTTCATAATCACACTTACATTTTAGTAACAGGACAGCCATCAGCTCATTCCTGGCGACCTGGCGAGCCTGAAAGCGGTGCGCCAGCACACATTAATAACGGAGCCGGGAGCGAAGTGCCGGGCTGGAGCCCCACTGCCCCTGGCTGCTGTACCCTCTGGGAGGACCTCACTGAGACCAAGCTGAGCTCAAGGGAGTTGTGCACATTAGGGGTGGCCTTCGTTTCTGCTCGGACGTGTGAAGAAGGGGTAGAGCAATAGACAGTCTCTCGGCGTAGAATACAAAGCCAAGCGTCCTTTGGAACACATACACGCACGCATAGGCGCATTCATCTGAAGAGAAAGGAACTTTCACCCACTTAACATTACTCTCACTGCATTTTCATATTAATTTTAGCTGAATTTGTCCAGAAGACATGCTTCTGAGGTGCTGGGCTCCAGGAGGAACGTGGTTCTTAGTAAAGAGCACAGCGACAGCCGCACGTTGCGCTCGCTGGAAACTATTCAGTCAACTGAAAAGCACTTTTCAGTTCAGACCAAGAATAGAACAGACTGAGGTTCCTCTCAGTGTTTCCACCTTCAGCAATACATCCACTAGTTTTCATGGCAAAGGCACTGTGATTTTGGCTGTTGCCCCCTGTCTATACCCTTCAGGTACCCTCATGTGTTTTTTCTTCCTGGCTGCACGTTTAAGGCCGTGATCCAACACTGAGGAGCTTGCAAAACACTTGCCACTGACTTTGGATCAGGTGCTGTACGTAAAATTGGTCCCAGCCAGACATCGGTCACTAGGGTGTAGTTTTTGAGATTGAGTTTATATACTGAAACCTGGGCCTGCTCTTGGCTCCCTTGCTGACCTTTCAGAAAGCCTCTTCTCGTTTTGCTTGGCGTCTTTACGGGTTCTTGAGTCGCCTGTGGGTTTGGTAGTGGTTCAGGTTACTTGCTGATGGCCTGTTCTTCTACCTCAGCCTTTCGAGAAGAGTTCAGTTCAGGATTTATAACAGGTTTTTGGTAGCACCTTCTGTACTTAAATCTGTAAAACCATTTCAGTTTAACCACCTGTTTTCACACGCTTATAATTTCACAAAGCATCCACCTTTCGGGATAAATTTTTCCATGCTTCGGCTCTTGCCCCAAGCACTATTATTTCTTTAAATAAAATTCCAAAAGTAAAAACAAAATAATGATAATAATAATAATAATAAAAAAAGCTTGATCCAAATCCGTTCCACATTTTTCTGCTTGGCCTGAGGCAAGCAACTTCCCCCATTCAAAATAAATAAATAAATACGATTCCTAATTACATTTCTTGTTGTTGAGCAATGCCTTGGGAGCTGCTGCAGACACTCTAGGAAGACAACTGCCCATGCTTTCCAGGCCTTGCCTGATGTCTGCTGCAGTCTGTGGGAGCTGTTCCACCAAAACGGCCTTTTGGGCAAGCTTGCAACTGCACCACTGCAGGAGTTTTGAATCCAGCCCATAAGAAATCAGTAGGAGCCTTTCCAGTGACCTATCTGAGCAGCTGTGGTTCAAAGGGTTGACGGGGACCCTGGGAGAAGCCAGCACAGCTTGTAAAATACATGCCAAGTTTTATTTTAAGTTTTCACTCCCTGCTCTTCAGGACGTCTTAGGAAATGAAATGCGAAGAAATAACACCAGGGCAATACTCGGGCTGTAAGATCAAGCAGTCAAAGTAATCAGGAAATTGTTTAAAAAAAATAAAAAAATAAAAAAAATAAAAAAAAACCCTTGCTTTGCTCCAGAAATGTTGTCTCAGCTTCGCTGAGCCATTTCTGTTTTCCCCAGTGTTAAAGGTAACATATCACTTGTCTTATTTGAATCTGTCCTCGTTTCTATAACCAGAGCGCTCTGGTTCCAAGCTGCCTCTGGGGCCTCAGGCACAGCAAAGAGAACAGCCCCAGTCCCAAAGCTGCCTCCGGCTTATTGCTCCTTCTGCCCTGTGAAGGCTTTCCAGGAGAGCCGCAGCAGTGCCAGCAGGTGGCTGGGACCCGGCCCACAAAGCCACCCCATTGCTGGGTCCGGATGGCAGCAGACATGGAGGCTGAGGCCTATGGTGGGGGTTCGTGCTCCTCTCCTTGTGGGCTGCTGTCTCCCCACCGTGGCCCCCCACTGGAAGCAGCTGGATGACTTCGGGTGGTCCTGTTGCTCCGCAGTTGCATACTGCGAGCCCGCAAGCCCCGTGCAAATACAGCACATGATACTTGAGAAAGTGACATTTTAACGTAATAACACATTTAACACGCGTTCCCACACAGCTTCTGATCACTCCTACCAGCAGATATAAAACGCAGCACAATAGAACAGTATTTAGCTGCAGGAGACCCTGGTCTCTCACCCTCCGTTTGGCTCCTAAAGACAAGTATCCTATTAACATGGGTTTTGAGTTTACGGCCCTCAGTCTAAGAGAGTTAAAACATAAAACCAGCCCTTTCTTGACACTTCTGTGGACAGGAATGAAAAGCTGAGACCCGGGGAGCACTAAAACCGGAGGAGAACACCACTCCTTCCTCCCTGATCGGCACAGGCCTACATACAAACCACAGCCACTGTGTGGGGCCGTGAATTCCACTGCCGGGACCCCACGGGATGCTGGGGCCACCCAGCAGGCATCCCCTGCTCTCCCTTACCTTCTCCCATGCCATTTGAGCATGGCCACGGCCACAATGCCGAAAACCTCTTTTCTGCTCTTTTCTGCTCAGCCACTTCACTGCATCCAAGTCGCTCGGGATCAGGCACTTTAAATGCAGGTCTCTCGGTGCCGCCTCCCATACATATCCCTTCGCCTGTCAGGATCCTTTTGTTTGGACCCATGGCTGTTCAGTGAAGGCCCAGCGTGCTGAGACAGAGAGGTACTCTTGTTCAGCTCGTGTCTTGCCAGGAGCAACAAGAAGCATGAATAAAACCCTTAGCGTGACTAGAAAAAATAAACCTTCCTGCTACATCAAGCTGCACACCCTGGGAAGGGCTATGCATCTTTGGCCAAGCTAAATAATAGCTATCCCTCCTTGCAGCCCTCTTATCCTCCCTTCTCTGGGAGTAAGAACAGCCTGCAAGAGGTGAGCACAGGAGAACAAAACCTGCGGACAACAGAAGAAAATCCCTCCTGCAAGAACTGCAGAGCAAAGTCCAAACACAACCCGGTTGTACAGTGAAATACAACACAAGTCATCTTGGAAGAAAGACGTCCTCCACATCAGCTGCCAAAGAATACTAGATCTCTACTGGCATGTAAGAAGGGAGCAACTTTTTCCCTTCCTGCCCTCTCTGTCGTTCTCCCAAACCTCTGGCGTGACAGTGCATGAAGAGCCAGGTATGAGTCATGAGAAACCCCAAGAGCTTGGGTAGCAGATGTGCTCAGTGCACTGAGCAGTGAGTTGGTCAGCACAGGGTCATGGGTGGCTATGAACCAATGTGGGTATAAAACCAATCCCAGAAGAAACGAGGTCTCAACTCGCTCCAGTAGAGCCTAGAGTTAGATAGGCCCATGGAGAGCTTCCCAATCTCACTCTTGCCTGTGGCTTTACAGTTTCCTGAAGTCAGAGCCATCATTTCTCAGTACATCCTGGGACTTTCCAGACCAAGCACCAGAGAGGTGACAAGGTCTTCAGCTATTTCTGACAGTGTTGCCCCAGTGCTCCATGCACTGATGCTGACCCAGGACCTACCTCAGGTTGACTGCAGCTTCCAGCTTTGTAACGCACACTGCAAATGCCATCAGGATTATTTAAATTGGACAGGTAGACTTCCCTTCTCTCTATGTCAAAGCCAGCACAGCTCTGAACCTCCTGCTCAAAGCAACTGCTTCTTAGCCAAACAGCTTCTCCTTCACAGACAGCTCTGCCCTGCCTCGTGTATCCCCCCAGCTCCTCCCAAGCACAGCCAGCTTCTGGTCTCCAGCATCAGCAGATGCTGTTCCAAGAACAGAGAAACCTGAAAGCACAGAAGAAATTAAGCACCTCTAACCCAGTGTCGAGCTGTTAGCCAGAAAACAGTCCCTGTGGCTAGGCTGCCAGCCCAGGAATTGAGAGATACTGTGCAGCTCCTTCACGCTGCTTGCCTTTACCATATCCCATCCATTTCCTTCTAGACTGAGTCAGCCTCCTGAAACAAAAAGAGCTCTGTTCAAATACTCCTTTTCCATTAAATCCATAGAAGTCCTTCCCGTTTGTATCTGCTCATCTGGAAGGGGCTCTCCTGGCAGATGGCAGAAGCTCAGCAAGGCGAGCACACACGCTCGCCCCCCACTTCTCGGCCTTTTGGCTGAGATCAAGAGTAGTGTGTGTAGACCTACCACGAGGCTGAGAGATCCTGAAGGAAGAAGCCACATCCAGGTTCTTGCCCTGAACAGCAAGCAATGGCTTTGGAAAAGTCATGACAGAGAGAAGGGCTTGAGCCACCACACACAGGGGGTCCCCTACAGGGCCCAGCACCACAGCTTGCCACAGAACTGACTTCAACCAGGGGGGAAACTCTACAGTGCCAACAGGCCCCACACATTCATTTCTTCCCGACGCTCCTCGACTGCTGCCGCAGTGCAGACACACACCAGAAAAAAGGGGAACGACCTGGGAGGGAGAACCCCGCCTCGCAGGGACGAACTCCCTGCATTGTCTGAACACACATTTTGCTGTGTGTTTTTGGGTCTCGGTGGCCCAAAATAGACCCAAAGCACACACGTGACCCGCAAAGGCAGCCAACAAAATCAGTTTTCAGCCCACTCCTGGGCACGCAACAAAGTCGAGTCTGTGGGACCCAGAGCAACATAAAATAACGCTAACCCGTGCAACCTCTGCTTCACAAGTCATAAATCTGAAGTGGAAGTTCTCTCCCTTTTCTTCTCGGTAAGCATTTCCCTCCTGTGGCCGTCGGGCTGCCCTCATCTCAGCTTGGGATTTGGGCAGCAGGGGGAGGGAGCCAATCCTTTTTTTCATCGCGTTAAATTAAACTATAAACCATACCTTTTAATTCCTTCTAATTAAATTTCTCGCTGGCAAACGGAAATGTTATTTCTTCATGTTTTCTCACCAAACAGGGCAGGGAACGTGTTAGGAGAGGAGTGCCTCGGCCAGGTGGGCAGCTCTCTGGGACCTCAGAGCCTTCCAGTACACTGAAGGAAGCCTGCAGGAAAGCTGGAGATGGGAATGCGGTGACTGGACGAGACGTAATGACCTTAAACTAAAAGAGGGGAGATGTGGACTGGTGTTAGGAAAGAAATTACGCATTCAGAGCGTGGCGAAGAGCCCACTCAAGGCAAGGTGTGGCCCACCAGCCTGTCTGTTCCCTCCCTGCCTCCTCTGTCCTCGAGTCCTGCACACCTGGGGAGGTCCCAGCCCTCCAGCCTCACTGGTGTCCCTTGTGGGTCCAGCCTTTCTGGCTTAGAGAAAGGTTCCCCAACCCTAAACCAGAGGGGTTGGCAGCCACCTCCCAGCCCGCACAACAGAGAGGAATGTCAGGCATGTCATGAAATACAAGTCCTGTTTCCCAGACCTGTCAGGCTCCATTAGCTCTAAAAGGGCCTGACAATGTAAGGGTTTTAAACCCCAAACCACGGCACCAGCAAAGTCTCTGTTGCTCACGAACCACCCACAGTTCAAGGCACAGGCAATGCAGTGTGTGCAAGAGACGGAAGCAGCCATGCAGACACCCTCATCTGTATCTCCAGGGATGAAAGGCATCAAGCACATCTCTGGGTAACCTGTTCCAGTGCCACCCTCACTGCAAAAGATTTTTTCCTTACATCCAACCTAAATCTACCCTCTTTGAGCTTGAGACCATTTCCCCTCGTTCTGTCACCACGGATCCCACTAAAGTCTGCCCCCTTCTTTCCTGTAGAGACACTGTTTCACCAAACAAAAAAGCTGAGATGACAATTCAAAAGCACAGTGCTGTGTTAAGAAGACATCAAACACGTATTCTGCCACAGAATCCTATCCTGCCACATCCTATCCTGCTCTCCAATCTGACCAAAACCCAATGCAGCAAAGCAACCCGCCCTTACAGTGACCAAAGCTAGGATGCAACTCCTAGGTGTGTTGTGCTATTGATTGCTTTGAGCTCGGAAAATGAGTTCCCTTTATACCCACAAAGCACTGAATTTCTGTCACGGTCCAAGTTCTGGGGCAGACTACCTCTATGCGTAACCCAGGAAGGAAAATAAAATCTTCCCCACAGATCTGTTAAAGCAAACGAATAAAACCCTTTAAAATGTTCCTATTTGCATATGAAATACTCACGCTCTGAGGTGGTTGTCCTTTTGGTGGACTTTTTGAGGTCCGGGTATCAGGAAAAATAAGAAAAAGTGGGAAAAAAAACCCAAACAGCCCAAGAAGTAGATTTGCCAACAAAAGAAGGAAAAAGAGCACACTGCCACTTCACACATAATCCAACCAAGATGGGAGTAGATGTACTCACAGGCTGTAAAAATCCAGAGAGAACAGCCTTGCAGGGGACTGAAGCACCCTGTGCTCGGTGCAGTGTCATAGAGTTGTGTCTATGCTAACATGCTTTGCAGATTTAGGAGTAAGTAAAGCTGGACCTGGACGTGCAGTGCACCCAAGAGGTCATTAGGAAAACCGTACAGACATCTGCAGTTCGACAACAACAACAAAACAAACATCAGTGGAATTATTCACGTACAAAAAGCCAAAGGGACGTGCATTTGGGAGGAAACGGGTACTTAAATTAATCCTTTCCAAATGAACAGATGCAATAAAAATGGGATTAACACCTGTGCAGATAAAGTACTTCTGCTCCCTTCCACGGCGACGCCTGTATTGCATTTTCAGCCCTTCCTAATAAGGTTCCTGATAGCTCTGAACACATGACATCATCTCCGTAATGATGCAAGGAACTGCAAGTTACACAAGGCTTTACCTCTTGGTCTTGTGGTGTTCTTTTGTACCTCGGTGGATATGAAGGGAGGAAGGACAACTGGCTCAGAAACAGTGCTCAGCAGGCCACGGAGGGAAAGAGAGCAGTAGTCCTGGCAAGTGAGTAACAGCAGCTGGCATCTAAACAAACCAGTTATTTTAATAGCTCTGCAACTTGAGCGTTCAAATGGACATCATTTCATCCTCAGTAATATCAACACCTAAAGAGCAACGTGATAATGGGATTTTATATAACTCTCAGGCTCCTGCTCCCTAACCACTCTACATCCCAGCAAGGCATATCTTTACTTTTCTCCACTATTTCACTTTTCATCTGGTAGGAATATCAGTCTGTCTGTCCCAAGGCTTCTTTTTTTTCCTCCCTTCTTCACCTTCTTGAAGACAGGTTTATGCTAAGAACCATCCTCCGGATTTTTTCCTCATTCTTTAAGACATTAGCTTTTACAGCACGGATCTTGTCTTGCTGGTCCTCAATCAGCTGGTCCAGCTCAGCCAGTTCAGCTTTCAGTGGTTCCACAGCGCTGTCCGTGATGCTGAAAGAGACACAGAGCACTGTCAGTGGAAATGTGATGCTGCTTCGGGTTACTTAAGCCTCTGAGAACATAGAGATTCAGTACTCAGAGGCTTGCAAAGGCAAGCAGATCAGTGCCTCAGTTTCTCCAGCTGTAAAATAAAGCCCAATGCCACTTCCTTTCGCTTTGCAGAGGTAGTGCATTCTGAGGCCAACCACAGCTTAAAAGTCTGCCAAGGAGGAGCTACGTAACTGCAAGGAATTCACATCACAAGGCTTCATATGTGAACCCAAATCCTAATTCCTACCCCAGCCCCACCGAGCTCCCAGCACTCAACACATCGCTGCCTACCAAGATAAAACCGAGCTAAGAACACCACTCAGTGGCACACTTGCTTCTGCAGGAATGCACGGGGCACCAAAGTTATCTAGATTGGAATCTAAGAAGATAAGATCAACCTCCAGTACCTGGGAACACTTTTAAGCTCAGATTACATGGAACTGGGAAACCCCCGAAGGAGAACGATGACAAATTTGCATTTTAAAGAGAATAAAGCTCTCCCCTCTCCTAGAAACAGATCTGAGAGGGAAACCAGACTTTCCCTGACCACGCTCACCTCTGCTCTTTCTGCAGAGCTTCTGCATGCTGTCTGTTCTCATGCTGCCACATCTGCAGCTCGTTCTTCATGGCATCCATGTCTTCTTGAACGTAGTCCATGATCCTGCCAAGCGTAAAGGCATTGCGGCACAGTGTCTGAATGGAGTCCTGAAACTTCTCAACTTCTTTGGCCACCAAGTCTCTCTCTTTCTTCCTAGCTGCTTCTGATACAAAAGGTTTCTCCTAACAGAAAGGAGAAAAGCACCAAGGTTCAGAAAAACATTTGTCGTACGCAAGGTGTCAAATGAAGACGGTTTTGGAGACTGCTAGCCCTACTGCTAGCATCTGGAGAAATCTTTATGCAGCGTTCACAGTTGGAAGTGAAAGAGCAAAAATGAAGCAATAGCTCAGAATCAGATGAGCAGAACGAGTACCATTTCCAAGCCACCACTGCTAAAGAGAACTGCTACAAACTGCATTAACATTGCCAGTACTGAGTTGTTTTTCAGATCAGGAGCACCCAGATTCAAACTTAGTATTTGATCCCATAAATGAGGTCATCCTCCTGATGTTCTCATCATGGGTTGTCCCAGAGCATTGGGTGTGGAGGGAGTACTGGGGGGAGACCTCCTCCTCGTTCTGTCATGTTATACTTCAGTGCTTCTGTATATTGAAAGGTAAGTGGCTTGATGCAGCACCATTAAACACAACCTCTCACTACATGTAATGATGAGCAACACTTCTGTTATTAATCTGCTGCTGGTACTGGCTGCCAGCACGTCCACCCTGTAAATCACGGATCCATCCATCCATCATCCTCCCATCCATCCATCCAATTATACTCTCTGAACTGAGAGGATGATGATGATTGTCTCTGAAAAGTAGTACATAAATGGCAGTTATTCCGTGCCTTCAAGTGAATGGCTTTTGTAAAACCATGCAGGCTGCAGATGCAGCCTCAGCCAACAGCTCAAAACTCATCTGGTCTTGTGCACACTTCCCTCGTGTGCAGCCTGCAGACCCTGCTCTCAGTCTCCTGTAGCCTCCCAGCTTCCTGCAAGTTAAACACAGGGAAAGTGCAGGCTAAAACAGCAGAGTCACCAAGAGCGAAACGATGCCATAAACGGAACAAAATGACCACACTGCTAACACTTCTTAATGGCTTTATCCAGCAATGCCCTCCCTGGAAACGACAGCTGCCATTAAAGAGATTTTTCCTCCCTTCCAAGAGCTCTGAATGTCTAATTCCCAACCTGAGTTTTTCTTTAAGACACACGAAGCTTTACATTAGGTTTACTTAAGTCATTTCAGTCACGTCGTGTGTGCCAGAAAACCAGAAAGGTCTTTCTCTACCCCCCCAACCACGGGACCAACCGCTTTCTAAGCACAGTTCCCAGCAGCTCTACGAGCACAGAGGTGAATGCATGCTTGTGTCTTGCTAGGGCACCATGCCTGTCCCTTACTGCCCTCCTACCCAACTGGCCTGCCTTCCTGTGCGAGCTGCAGCCTGTTTGTTCAGCTGTGTTTGGAGGCAGCAGGGCCTGCTGCCAAACACATTTCAGCAGCCCTCGGTCTTACTGATGAACTCAGATATATATTATTTTAGAGGAGTACTTCTAAAGGTTGGAAGGCTGAGATTTACTTAGGTCTGATGCTCGTGTTTTTACCACACACGCAGCACATGAAAACTGCAGGGCTTCTGAGTTTACCGTGACTTTATAATGTTGAAGCTGTTTAATAAGGAACTGGCCTGAAGTGACAACTGCTGCTGAACCTTTGCTTCCTAAGTCAATTTGTGAGCGCTGGCTAAACTGTTAAAAACAACACTCATCTTGATTCCTTCTCGCCCGACCCGTGCCTCTCTCACAGAAGCAGGTGTTTCATTAAAGCTCGTAGCTCCGACACCTCCCGGAGCCATCCACGTGCTCCCTATCCCACACAGCACACAGATGAAAGCACTGAGTTCGGACCCGTTGGATCCTGAGAGCTGAGCACCTGCATTCAGAGCACAGCCACCCAGGGCTGAGGGGATTCTCTCCCTTCAGTCTCTTCCTTGGCACACCTCTAAGCACAGCAGCATCCCAATGGGCTTTGTCAGACTCCCACCACTCACCCATCACCAATAGCTCTCACTAAACCACGTCCCTCAACACAACGTCCAAACGTACCTATCGCTGCTGATTGGCAGTTAAGGGGAAAAAAAAACCCAAACCCCATGCTGTCTGTTCTGTTTAATAGTCATTATGGGTTAAAATCTGCACAGGTCGCCCTTAAATTACTAAGGACTATGGCAGATGGTTTATTACAACAAGCAACGTGGGTGGTGGGAGTCCTGAATGCCACCTTAGCTCGTTCTGCACCAACACGTAGCAGGATACATTCAGTCCTAAGAATGCCAGAATCAGAATATTCCAGCCTATTTAATTAGGTCATACACCTCAACGAACTTTCCTTTCACAGAAGCCCAAGGATCAATAAATTATCCCCGGGTAAAAGGCTGTATCACTTCTGTAGGTTCCCTCTCCTTCGTGTTTTTCCTAAGGCACCAAGATAAATGTTTATTTTGGATTCCTGGCAAAAAAGTCTGCCTTTCCCATTACCTCGATCTGAACGCAACGTGGACGCAACTGCAGGGATCTAAGAAATTAAAAAGCAGAGATTTTCTCCTTAATCAACGAAGGGGAAATTATCACCGGGCTTCCAGAAACCACCGGAGCTGTACCTGTGTTGAATTTAGCCTCGTTAAAGCACTTGGTACAGACGTCCCAGTGTGCACAGCTCCATAGGGTGGGTCGTTCACAAGGCATCTGCTCCCAGCATCCATGCTGCTCGGGGCATGGGAACTGCCTGGCACCCGTGGAGCTAAAGAGGTGCCACCATTTCCCCCCACCCGCCCCGCTTGAGAAGTTCACTTTGTAGGAACAGCATCTGATTACTTTTATACAGCTTCTCCTGTGTTTCCATTCCTCAAATTAACGGGTTTTAAATATGAAACAAATTAGAACGCGCACCCATCAGGCAGTTAATAGTTTCTACAGCCCCTTTTAACTACTGTATTATGTCCCATTATGGAAACAGACCCGAGTAATCCTAGTTTTATTGAGCTATACTGTTTCCCTTCTACTTCTTTCTACAGCTCGGACGGGACAGAAACTTCATTTTGGACAAGTCATTTTGATGCATTCAATGCAAAAATAACAACGTGGGCTTTTTTTTTTTTACTGTACAGAATATTTTCTGATCATAAAGGGTGTTTTCTTTTCCTGGTTTTTACAGAGCCTGCATTTTAAGTATATGGGAACTATCCACTAGGGATCGCCGTAAGAAAGTCTTCCACAGTAACAGAGGGGGAAACAGTGAATGTTAAATCATTTCAAATGAACAGGATGCTTTTTTTTTTGCTTATGCCAGGTACTGAGTTCAGTAGCAGGCCAAGGCAGCAGAGACACCACGTTCTTTGCACTTACCAGAGCCTGACCCGATTCAGAGCTGGAAGACACCAAGAGACAAAAAACAGGATGGAGTTTTCAGATGTATGTAAACATCCCACCTCAGCCCCCTGAGCTCGTAAAACCTCATGTATGTGGGGCTAAGCAGAATGCTATGTGTCTGCCCACACACTCCACACCAAGAGGCAACTCCAGCAGTAATTAATGCCAGCAGACAGCAGCAAGCCAGCTGAAATGGCACACTGGGTGCCAGTCCTGCCTGCTAACATCACATCACCATAGCCAGGGCTGTTAAGACACAAGCCCTCGTGCAGGTAATTCCAGCTAAATCTCAGCGTCAGCACTGCTTACAGGACATAAACTGGCTGAGAAACTGTGAGCCCCTTCAAAACACTGGCACGATGGGGGGATACGAATCCGAACGGCTAACACATCACATCCCTGCTTGCTGTGCAGCTGGTGGACTCGTGTACAAAACCAATGACCTGAAGAGCTTCGAACAAACAGAATCAGCACTGATCGTATTTGCTCTAAGCTTAGAAGCACCTCCTTGATTTACAGTGCTTGTGATTGAAGTTAATACTATGCAGGTGCTAAGCTATTTTAATATCACTTGTTACCAGCACAAACCTCAAATCCGTCTCTTCTCCAAAGCCCATGAACTATATTTGGGAAAGATGGGAATTCTGTGATCCCGCTTGCTGAAACTATTTAATAACCTGCCTGCACTTTCCACACATCAAATAAATGAAGTGGGATACAAAACGTACCATCTGTTTCTCTCTCTGTTTAACATAAGAGGATTAGACTCTAAACAAATACATTTAGGAAGTCTTTTTAGGAATTTGTTAGGCTGAACACAGCTAATCAAGGCAGCAGAAATCTTGTGTATTTCCAGGCTGACCTTTTTGTTTGACCTGAAAATTCTGTATATTATTTTAAGTTTCTGCACATGCAAAACCCACATGATGAAAGTCTCTGTCTTTCTTGATTTTCTCGTCCTTTTCTTTATTAAAACCTCTTAAAAAGCCAATGTATGTTTGGGAAAGTCAGCACAAGGAAGGCTTGAGATGAATGTTTTTAACACAAACACATGCTCTTCTGCAATCAGCAGTTAGAAGTAAAGGTGTGGAACATCCCCAAGAGCCCACGTTTCCATTCAGTATTACTTCACCAGCCTCTGCTGATTTCTGACTGACTAATCCACAGTAATTCAGGTAGATCCAACTTAACTGCTGCATTAGATGTCGTAAAGCATCAGCCAAAAGATCCAGTGCTCAGATTACAGATACCTCCACCTCTCTCTCCATCTTCTGGCACAAACACGTGGCTTTTTTAAAGAGTACTGAATATAGCTGGGAGAAGACTTCAATGTATTTATTCACATTGAATAGCTGAATAAAACCAGGGTAGAGAAACATCCTTACTGACAGATCATCTTCAGGTACAACTTCCCTAAGAATTACTCTTTCACGTTTTCACTGCACTTGAAATTACCTTACTCCAAAATACAGTCATCACGTTCTACTCCACATTGCAAAATACATCTTGGGATACTGATGTAGAAGATATTTCTCCTGGAGTGTTTGATGGAAAACCAATCAAAGGGAAGAGCTGACAGCCTGGGGAGAAGCAGCCCGATCTCAGACTGCTGCTGCTCCCAGCAGACTGCACAGCCAGACCTGGCACAAAACCCACAGCTATTTGAACACAACATGCTGGCCAGAGCTCACCGACCCATTCTCACAGTCCCACGGACAGATCAGGGCTCGGTTACACTCGCAAGCAGAGAGCACTTGGCAGGAATAAACCACCTGAAACTCTGCTTTCTTTTTAATTACTTTTGCTGCCTCTCTCCGGAGATCCCACGGAGCAGTTCTTCCCCAAGCTGCTGGTCTGTGGTCTCACGTGAGTTACTCTTGCCACTGTCTTCTGTGAGCTCTGGCCACGCTCGGTGTGCCAGCTCCTACCTGCTACTCTCAGCCCCTGAAAGATTCCCAAAGACAACACTGCACAGGAAAGGTATTTTTCACTGCCTCCTGCACCACAGCATCTCTGTCCTCTAAAATAAATTCTCAGAACTCAGCCATCTCTCCAGCTCATCATGTAGCTTTCTGGGCTACGTCTGTCAAATCCCAGTCACCAACTCGGAGCATTTTTAATCATCTTTTCCATCCATTTTTCCTCAGCTGTCAGGAAAGCTGCGCTTCTCCTCTCTGGAACGCAACAAACACTTTGATTTAATTTGAAAAGCAGTAGCAGCAAGGAGACTAAATGCAGCAGCCTCCAGCTGCTTGGATATGAGACCAGATGATATTCCAGGAGCTTACTGCTGCGTGTAAGTTTTCACGTGACAGACTAGGAAGTCAGCAGGTTTGTTTTTCCAGAATTAGTTCTCTATTATCAGTGCTGCTAACGCAGATCAGTGCTTCAAAAGAAGCAACAAAAGGCAAACAAGGAGAGAATGAGTGATTTAGACTGAAAACTAAGCAATGATTGTACAAGGACACAGCTGTCGATGTGCATTTAAAAAAAACCTAAGGGGTTAAAAGGGAATTGTTTTAGTTAGTTAGTTACATGTATTCAGGGGAGAAAAGAGAAGATAAAAAAAGGGAAAATTAAGCACAAGTCCCAGTGGAAGCTTCCAGAACGTGAAATCCATGAGGCTTTGTAAACGTTTCCCATTGTTCCTTTCTACGTCCAGTGCTCACTTGACAGGACACAAAACAGCACAATATAGCCTGCAATACCATTATGTACTGGCAAAAAAAGCAAAACAACCCAACTACATCAGCTCCTATTGCCATCCCAGTGGAGATCAATGATTGAACAGCACCACCTAGTTATAAAACCAGGAACAGCTCTATCTCTTGTTACAAATGCCAGCTCAGTGCTCACTCCAGCAATAAGCCTTAGAGCTACTGCATAAACAGAGCAGTGCTATCTTTGAACCCTTTCTTCAAACAGCTCTATAAAGACAGGACTTGTTCACATTAGAAATAGCCGAGAGCATTTAAATGATCAGCACACAGGCAATACGAGATACACACTCATAATCAAGAGTTCATGATTCAGCAAGTTGGATAAAGCTGTTATCTACTCAAAATGGACTGTGAGCAGAAAATGAAAAGCTTTCCCACTTTAAGAATTCTTTCTCTTTTTTAATCTCAGCCCATGCAATACATGAAAGGAATTTTGGTCAGCCAAGCAGGCCTGGATCTCAGACAATCCCAAACCTGAGACAGGAAGGATCTTCCCCTTGGGTTTGATCTACCTTCCTCATTTTCTCCACGAGCTGGGGAAGGAATGGAAAGGCTGGTCTGCGTGACAGCATAACTCACTACCACTAAAGCATTTGGGAGTGTCCCCATTTAAGAGATTTGTTGATTTTACCCTCCCAAAATCGCAATCCTAGAAAGTTGTGTCATTTTTGCTGCAGATTGCCAGAAGTGATTATGAAAGCATACAAGTTCTAGATAAAATCAGTGGGTTTTTCTAAACAATCTACTGCCTATCACGAGTTCTAGTCCCTTGGGGAGTTGTTTTTTTTCCAGCTGTGCACTTTACTCATAACCTATCGCAGCGTTATTACTCATTGCCAAGAACTATATCTGTTAAAGTGGGAAGAGGCCAAAAAGTGGTCAGGGCTTTTCAGAGAGGGATTTGAAAGTGCTTTCTTAAAAGCTTAATTCTTAGGGTCCGAGCTGCAGCGTCTCATAGAAGTGCAGCATGCCACACTGCATCTATCACGAGTTCTGAATAAAGCTGAGAAGAGATGTGCAAGTGGAAATGAAGACTTAAGAGCTCACGAGAAGTGCTTGCTTCCCCAAAACATTACGTACCTGTCTGTATCTTTGTGAAAGCACTCTGAACTGCATTCCTTATTTAAAACCTTTCCCAAGGGCCAGTGGACCAAAAAAGCCAACCCAAAATGCTCTGCATTTTGTGCCTTCTTGCAGGAAGAGCTGTTTAAGTCCAAAAGAACAAGAGCTGTCCAGTTATGGAAGGAACACATGAATATTGGGGAGCATCAGCACTTTGCTTCTGGTTTGTGATTGCTGCTAGAACCTTCCTAGGCCTGCCTCCCTCCCATTTCCCTATCCTGATTTCTGGCTGGGGGATTGAAATAAAATTGCTCTGTTGATTCTGGAATGCTCAGGTATGCTAGATTTTACTAAGGTAAAATCTGGTGATAAGAAAATACTTACTGTACATGGCTGACTGCACCAGAGATCCCTGGTTTTTATAAGTAATGATAATGACTGATGGTCAATAGGACCAGAGGACTATTTGAGACTGAAGCAAGAACTATGTCACCAAACAAATGTAGACTGTGTCCTACTGCATCTATGGCAAGGCTGAAATCAGCAGACTGCTCTGGAAAACAAACAGGCTAAAGAAGACCACTGAAATGCTGTCTAAAATGAAAAGCACAAAAAGTCAAGCTGAGAAAGAAAGCACGACACAGAGAACATAAAGGACTACTGCAGGTGAACAGTAACTATAACACACCAGGGAGGAGTCTGATCAAAAATGGAAAAAAAAGACATTGTTAAAGGAGAGAAAAAAGTCACCATCACGATATTTAATGACCACACCTCCTTGAAGGCCATTTCCATCTTACCTTCTCTGTTGCCTTTGATGATTTTTGTGATGCTTCGTAATCTTTTTTCGTTTCTAGGATTCTTTTTACAAGTCCACCTGGAGAAAATGAGGGTATTTCTCAGCACTGGTTGTTACAAAAATATTACTCCAAACATTCAAGGCAATAACATGAAAACCAATGTGAACAATGTTCTATTTTAATTACTGAGATACAAGAGATTTTTAATCTATTTTTTCCTGTGTCTTTTCTCCAAACACACACACACGTGTGTACACACAGACAAGAATCTGTCAGCAATTTTTTGATACAGAGAACTATGCCTGCCTGAATTATATCCAGTGTGGCAGACTGAACAGATTGAAGGCCTTCAATCAGATACCTGAGGTCATAAGTTAAGCAGAAGCATTGTTAAGAATCAAACCACCAATTCTTCTAGAAGTTTTCACCTATCTCAGGGATACATACAGAAAATACATATTTGACATCAGCTGTAAATCCTGCTGCTCAACTACACAAGGCTTTGTTTGGAAAATACTTGCTTCTTCCTTGCAGAAGTTGCAAGGTTTTGCTCCCTCAAGAGGCATTTTGGTGCTGTATTCCTCATTTGAAGTGCTCAGCACTTTGTTTAAACTTGTGGTCTTATTCTATGTGTATAGGTATACAAATATATCCAAAAGCACACGTACCATGCTTTTCACCTTCAATCAGATCCACTTCTGGCTCCTACACATGCAGGGAGAGAGCTTTAGTTGCAAAAAATTGGCATTGCTGTAATGTAAATCTATTCAACAGTGTTTTCAGCAGGAAGCTACTTAGGCAAGCTACAAAGGGTGGGAAAAGGTTCTAGAGTTTGTAACATTAACAGACCATTTCCAGCTCTGGCATTTCAGGCACTGGCAAGGCTGCCTCCACCACGAACTGGTCATCATCATCATCAGAAACCTGTCGGTCTGTGATCACAATTGAGACTGCTTTACCACTACCGTTCCTGAAAGAGACGAAACAAAAATGCAAACCTATTGCCTGTTCAGATCTATCTCCTCACTTCCTCCTGTAAAATAAGGCAGCACACAAATTCCTTTGTTGCCATCCCTTCTGAATACACTTGGCACTTATTTGATATCTCCTGAATGACATTTTGGCCATAGTTTCAAGGAGTTGTTTCAGCCTTTTTTGAGCATAACACTGCACACCTTACAGATCTCTTCTACTGCAGTAGTGAAGATTAACATTCTGGGTTTATCTGTTTCAGAGTTCCCAGTGGCAAAAAAAACCCCACTAAACTGTTATCTTTGAACTTCCTGATGTGGCCACTAACTGTAACTTTGAGATAATACACCGGATCTGCAGAAAGGCTCACACTTTCCATCCTGAATCAATGAGAAGGATCAGAAGGTGATCCCCCCCACCAGTGCTATTCACCAGCACAGGGCGCACAGAAAATCTCCAAATACTGTGGCACAGGAGCTAGCAATGTCTTCTCACACTCCTCACCTTTCTGGGAGCAAGGCCTCCGTGCTCTCTTGGCGTTTTACTACTCGGGGTGGTGCTGGCCTTGCACTGCTAGGACGGGGAATACGTCTGCAAGAAAAAAAAAGGAGCATTTTTCTCTGTAAAAAGGAAGGAAAAAATATATCCAATTTCACAATTATAGTAGCCTTTTTCGGGGCCAAGAAAAAGTAAAGTGGGATTTGAAAGGCAAGATCATCTTAACCATCACACCATACTTCTGAAGTGCTTGTGATACAAGACTCCTCACGTATCACTCCTACTTTAATAAGATTACACCAGAGCACTTTTGGGTTATGAAAGTACATCCAAGACACTACGTTTTCTTTATAGAAGGAAATGAAAATGAATGAAATGAACCACAGATAGGATAATACTCATCTTTTTGTACCAGAAGCAGAAACTGCTTCACATTCACTTGCTGTTTTCCAATTGACTGCATTACCTCACTCATCCAGAATGAGGAACAGGAACAAACCTTTGGATAGCCTGAGGTGGAAGATCATTGGGTACTTCACCATTTTCAGATACCACAGGTTTTTCAGGATTGAGATTCCCTGCTTCTTCTTCTGTTAAGTGAAAAGAAGAAAAGTATAATAGCATACCTGTCAAGTTGGCAGTGCAAATCTAATTCTTTACAACAGTATTTCAAGCCTCATCAACACTAGACTTGGATGTGTTAATGAAATGCATCATATGATAAGCTAAGTACAACTCTATAAGCTTTATATACCCAAGGTCTCAGCTAATTTCTTGCTCTCACTGCATCTTGGCATCTATCATACACGCTGCTCACAAGATTGAAAGGAGAATTCTACCCTCACTGATCGTCAAGGGCCCAATTATCCACTGTTGTAGGAAAGGCTTTGTGGATCACTTTAACTTTTAATATGAGCAGAACCCCCAGACACAAGTAATGGGAGGGAAAAACTGCTGTGTGCAGGCAAATTCATCTGGAAACAGTAAACACATTGGTTTTTCAGAGAAGTCACATGAATTTCTTAAAAAGAATCTGACCAAATGAGACATGAAAAATATACCAACGATTACCACCAACTTCTTGCTGAGAACTACCACCACAGCCAGGAGAGCAGGGACAAACACAAACAACTGTTTCCAGCAGTCCACGTCTGAGTGCTAAAGTTTTGCTCATTAAGCAGAACACAAAGGTTCAAAGCCTCAGTGCTCCGAGACAGAATTGCATGACTGAAGCTGAATGCAGAAATGCTGCTACAGAGGACCCAGCAAAATATATGTTTACACCACCTGAGAATCCAATCCAAATCAATAATGAACATGGGGGTATTCTTCTTACGTTACACTCAAATTAGACATATGGAGTACAATTATTTTATTGCTGTAACAGATACATTCCAATAGATCAGATAGGGTGGGATTTCTCCCAGTTGTGTAAGGTCACACAAACATCTGTCTACATCTCCTTGGACTGACACAGCTACGAGGCCCTAAATTGTGGACTGGGAAACAGCCTTTGATATTCCACATATGTGGTAACCATTGTAAATATCTCCTGCTACCAGAAGTCCCAGTTGGTATGATATTGACATTGAAACTCTTCAAACTCGTTCTGCACGATGTCATATCCCTCTGTCCAGTTTAAGTCAGCTGTCCTAATTCTGTTCCCTCCCAGCTCCATGGGCTGTGAATGGCCTTAGCTCTCTACAGCACTGCTTAGCAGGAACTATATCCATCAGTGTGTCACCAACGTTGTTTTTCTCCTAGAATCAAAACACACCATCCTACCAGGCACTGCTGAAGAAAACAACTGGGTCCCAGCTGAAACTAAGACAGTGGTATCAACTCCCCTAACTAGTTCATGCATCTGGATCTGGAGAGAATAAAACCATTTTTTTCCTTCACTCTCAGTTCTTCCTCCTACATTTTGCTCCTAACGTATGCTGCATCTGGATACAAACATCTCATTAACAGTGCACGTCTAGGGAGCCATATACAACTTTTTATTAAAAAAATAGAGAAATCAGAAAGCAGAGAAGGAATTTCCCTCAAAATTCCTCCAAGAAACAAACACTAAGTGACACTTCCAAACACCCACACACAAAGGCAACATGCAGCTACAGAGAACAAGTCACCAAAGGGATTCAGGCACATCTTCCCTAGGACAGTGTGAGCACTGTCCACTGAAAACTTCTATTCTTCTGTCCTTCCTTAGCTTTATGCAAGAATTCCCTACCTTTACCCTCCCTTACCTTTATCCAACCACATGGACCCAAGGAAGGCACTCGTGAACCTTTCCAAGGAAGACAAGTTCCTGTTCTACCTACCTTTCTGTTTTACTACAAGTCCTGGTTCAACTTTTTCCTGCAGTTTAGCAGCATCCCCCTCTGAAATCCCATCTGCCACGCTCTTCATTTCGACAGTTCCTGTAACAGAAGTTTATAGTTAAATGAAACAATAACAATTTGGAATAAAAAAATCCACGCTACATACTTGTTACACTTAATATTTCTGTAAGAGCTACCTTAGTTTCATGAACCATCTCGAGTGCAAATAAATAACAAAGTTCACAAAAACTTTCCAAAAGACCACTGACTGAGCTCTCTGTGTTACTGCAAACCAAGGCCATTTCTTCAATTCAGAGGTGAGTTACAGATATTATTTACAAGCCTAACAGGTAGTAAAGCAATATTTAACAAATAAAGCCTAAGTGATTACTCAAACGTATAATATTGTTTGTGTACTACTTGGAATGCACTCTGCTTTGTTCCAAAGAATTTCCTTTTAAAAGCCATTTCCCATATTAAAGCCATTAAGAAATTTCAAGCAAAAAGCTTTGGCTTTCAGGACATAAAGAGGATTTCCCCATCCACCTATGCCATTGGTGAAAGAGTTGCCCTCAACAGGCTCACAGTTTGCCACTGTGTTATTCCCCAAATTACTTCTTTTCATTGTCTCAACGTGAAGTCTCAGTTCGCCTCTCTCCTGCATGCTCAACATAATATCCCTGAGAAACCAGTACATGTGTCATGGACTGCAAACCAAGAGCTCCTCCACCCCATTCAGAAACTGGGTTTGCAATCAGTCACACTGGTTTTCACCTCATTCACTTCTGCGACATTCATCCTTATTACAGAACCAGGTTTTAATATTGAGGTGCAAGTCTGTAGGCAATTTTCTTCCAACACACACACACTGAGCATCACCTCCACAAAAGAAGGGTTAATTATTTTCAAAGCAACCATAAGTTTAATATATATATATATATTCCATTTATAGCTCAACTTTTAAATTAGAAAAAAAAATCTCCACGACATGAAACTGGTTTTGCTGCAAGGCATGTTGGAACTATGGAAGTAATTATGGTGTGAGTAATAATAAAAATGTTATGTTAACTACAGAAAAATAAAACACCTTTGCGTCGATGCCACTATAAATTTGTTTTTAATATACAGAGGTGAGCAAATGCTGTTACAGCTTGGTTATATATAGGAAAGAAAATGTACCTATAGTTGCTTAATTACACCTTCATGAAACAAAACCTTTTCAGTTTTGTTTCTATAGCAGCTGAATTTGCAGCCATTCGTTCAGCCATGGCACCAGCCCCTTTCTGTTCTGCTGCTGCACATTTATCTGCCTCCAGTTAGTGTTAGGAAAAGCAGAAAGGTCTGATCGTCATCACCAGCTGCCACAGACAACAGCACACAGCAGGCATCAGCATGCCTTCAGAAGGCTTTACAAACCCTGAGGATTCCACCTTGCAGCCCTTCTGAGCCTGCTTCACTTATCCAGATTATACTTTTCAGCAACAAAAGTTATTAAATTATTATTAAAAATTATCAGAACCTCACAGCCTGTACGTAAACAAGACGTGATGTAATATTTTCAGTGAGAGCTAACTTGACTTAAGCTCCTGAATGAAGGGGTGCTTATATCTTACAATCAGAATCATTCAGGTTGGAAAGGACCTCCAAGATGGCCCAGTCCAACCCCAACCCACCCCATGGTGCCTCAGTGCCACATCACTGCGTTTCCTGAACATCCTCAGGGACTGAGACCCCACCACCTCTCTGAGCTCTCTTTTGGAGCACCTGCTCCAAAGCATCACCACTCCTCCTGAGAGTAACTTTACAAGCCAGGGGCTCTGGTGAACCAACTCATCTTCATCTGTTCTCCAGTTTACATCCAATCTACTGCAAGCGTCTCAAGTTATGAGAATCATTTTAAAAGGTTTTGCTAGTTTCAGATTTCACTGACCATTGTTTCAATTAAAAAAGACCAGAAAGTTCACAAAGGTGTGTGGATTAATGTACTGCTTACCAAACAAATCCCCAGGGACATTCCCTGTTGCACTGAGCAGTATTCAGGCAGCCTCACAGAGCATGGCTTTTTTTTTCCCTTTCTTTTTATGACAAATGCAATCTTTTCATTTATAATCCCAGAAAATCCTAAAGAAATCAAATCCCCCAGGACTTCAGATCCTTGAAACAGGATTAAGAAATTGAGAAGACAAATTGAGGAAGTACACACTTCCCAAATATTAATAAGCGATGAAGTTAAATATTTCACAATTTACATCTGCATAATTAGTACCTATTGCTTTATAAATATCTTTAATCTCACTAAGGCCACCTTAAACAACACATCTTAAATCTTACTTAAACTAAAGTACTGTGCTGAACGTTTATCTGTTTAAAGGTTTTAAGGAACCTTCACATGTTCCTTTTTGTAATGTGCAATAATTAATCATCTGAGATACACTATCTACTTACCCACAGTAACAGAAATGAGACAAAAATTCAGCCTCTCAAAGTTTTTCAAGTCATTTTTTTGTCTAATTTTTCCACATTACAGAGCAAAGAAAGTTTCTGTGAAACTAATAGGCAAAGAAATTGTTTTAGGCTAATCACAAAGTCTGTTCAGAGAGTAAACTATAAATGCCACGAGAAGGTTGGATTTGCATCTGCAGTTTTGCAGAAAGAATGTGAGCAAGCTGAATCAAGTACTACTCTCCACGTACCAAATCCATGCAGAAAAACAGCCCACTGGATTCATAAGTGCAAACTGGATAAAGAACAAGCACTCAAAACAATAAACAAAGATATTTAGGATTTTATTCTGTTCCAGGATAGCAACCCTCCAGCATATTTAATAGAAAAAACATCCTCCTGCTGGTTACCTTCTCCTCCAGGTTTGGCACGGTGCCTTGATCCTTTTGTTGAAGGCTGCCTCGAGATTTCTGCAGAACTTTCACCCTTTAAAAAGAAAAAAAAAGAAAAAAAAAGACCATTAATTTATCCCTCTTCACATGAGAATTTACATATTTTGAAATAAAATTGAATTACGTGTGTTACTTTTTTTGTCTGCATTTATTAAACATTAAAAAAACTGATGCGCACACAAAAAAAAATCTAAAGTTTATTTTCCTCAGAAGAGCTTGCAGGTACTTTTGCTGGATATGTGCTAGTTATTTTTTTTTCTTTTAAATGAACTTGAAATATGATCATATTTATCACTGTTGTAAAGGCAACTTCCAAAGGTGAACCAAGCACATCCAAGGCAGAGCTCTTTCAGTGCACGTGTGATGCCATTACTGGTCTAGGCAATCCCCTTAAGAGTCTTAGAGCACCCTCCATCCTTCAGCCACATCAGACACACAGTTCCTCTTTAATCTTCTGGGAAGTGTTCTGAATTTCCTTCCAGAACAGAAGTAGATACTTAGAAATTGTGGCACTAGACACACAGGGTCCTTTACTAGACACACAGGGTCCGTGGACAAACTAAGAAATTGGTCCTATCAGAAAGACCAGCAAACCAAGCAGTGGGTGATCTGAAGGTACAGCTGGAACAGAAAGGGTGATGACATTTTGTATAAGGGAAAGATAACACTGAAGGAAAAATCAGGACATCTATGAGGACTCTGTCCTAAGCCCACGAGCGATTCAGAGAGGGCAGGAAATGAAGGCAGGAAAGCACACACACAAGCCTGATTATTTTGTTTTCTCTGGATATAGCTTTCACTGCCTGAAGATAAGAACAGCTGACTGACAGTACTCTCTGCAAAGGCCCTGTGTGAAGCACCCAGCAGCCACATGCCTCCAGAGAAAGGGCAAGGTGTAAAGGTGCTTCAAAATACAGGATACTGATATATGTATTTATTCAATCTGACCACAGAACAAACCATGATAGGGAAGTGAGGAGCCCAAGCAAGCTCCAGCAGTTAGTTTGGGGAATTCAGGATCCACATTTGCTTCACCTCCACAAGTGTAATCTCACATGCCTTGAAGTGCTTTCATCTCAGCTACTATTGCCTTTCACAGTGAGAATGCTGTACCAGGGAAGAAAGTCAAGCTTCACAGTGTGGTCCCACAGACCTGCAGGCTGCACCTGGTACACTCAGCCCTGAGCAGCTCTTCAGGTGATGTAATTATTAGCACAGGTGGGGAAGGAGTTGAGAGGGAGGTGCTGAGGCTTCTGGAGGAGCAGATTCAGTCATTTATTTATGTCAGGTAGTGACTGCAAAGGCTGCTTAACACTTCTGGAGCACCAGATGTGCACGCTGGCAACAGGTGCAAAGTAAAAGGGTAAAATTTAATCGCTATGGTAGCATACAAAAACACGAAGCCCACGGTATTTATGACTTGAGCCTTTCCAAAGGGAGATAAAATTGGTATTTGTAAGAAGAAGAAGGACCTAAGTTCCAAAACTTTGAAAAGCAGTAGATTAAAAAGTTCAGTTACACTTCAGCTTTCCATGCAGGAAAAAAAAAGTTATTTAAGAGGAATCCTGGATGGATGCATGCACACACTTCCCAGTCTTGAGTAATTTCGCCTCTATTTGGAGAGGGGACAGTAGTGTGCTGTAAACCATCCAGTTGGCTGTTCCATTATTAAACAGGCTGATTTTCACTTTAAGATGTATGAAAATAACTATCTGTAATGTTTCAGCTGCTCGAGAAGAACACTATAAGAAGACATCCTGCCAAAGTGCTAATTCCCCTCTCCTTCCCTGCAGTAATCAACCTCTATATTCACAAAAGGATTTCCTAAACAGTTTCTGTCAGTAATTTATTGGTGTGTAACAGCACCATGGAAAGATCAATTTGACTGCGTGGCAGTAACACTAGGATAATCTTGATCAATTCCCTTCTGCTGAGAGAGATGCTCAGAAAGCGATGTGCTGTTGCTGTTAAGTTCTGCTAATTAAAACCTCTCCAACACGGAGTTATTAGGGAAAAAATAGCTACTTCTTACTATGTAAATCTGAATGTCGGACTGCTCTGAGTCAAGAACTGACAGCAAAAAGCATCCCAGCTCACAGCACTGGAACAAAATGATCCGATCCATGTCCACAGGACGATTCTCTCTGCTGCTTCTGGGGCAGTTATGTCATTTTTCATTCAGTAGTTGTTTTGTTATAGATGTGATCCAACAGAAGTTCATTAGATAGGACTTAGGCTGATCCAAATGACCAGTTCCAGAGCAATATGGTTTGTGCAGCAAAAATAAAAGTCGTTAGAGAAGTGGCCAGGAGTTACAGGATATTACAAAAAGCTTCAGCCAAAAGTTTCAGCAGCCATCTGTAAAATGGAAGAGGCTTTTCCAACGTGTTTTGCTGCGGGGGTAAATGACATACCTGCTCTTGCAGACACCATACACTCACAAGGTCCACAACTTGAATCACTTCTTGTCAAAAGTCAAAGCTGGGTTCTCTTTTAATTATTATTATGGTGTGGCACGACTGATTGAGCTTCCAAGTGTCCATTTTAAACAAGATTTCTACCTGAGCTGCACTGAGTGAGCAGAACTGCACTGAGTGAGCAGTGGTATGCAACAGCCTTCAAGCAGAAAGGAGTCTGATTGCCATGTGTTGGCCAAATGTTTCTTCTTAATTCCTACTTATATTTGCTTTCTTTTAGTTCCAGAAAATTATAGATACCCACATGATGACTGTTGCATGCCTGGGAACATAGAGTTTCTTCAGTTCAAGAAAACTACATGAAAAAAAAAAATCAACCTGTGAAAATTTAAATAGTTTTTTAAGGCTGGCCTCAGGTAATTAGCAGCAAGAGAAATGAAAATGTTGATCAATAATGACAGCATCTAGGTTCCTAACCTTAAAGGAGTAGTACCAATAGCTAAAGTTTATATGGTAACTTTCCTGTACACGTACAATACTTAAAAAAAAAATTGAGTGCAGCACAGAATCCACTTAGTCTGAAAATCCATGGACACCTCGAAGTGAATCTAAGTCCCCACTTCCCCATTTTTCCCATGCCCCTAGGCCACGAAGGAGACAGCATGTCCGACGAAAAGACCTATGTGAAACATGGTGGAAACAAGACAAAAACCAAGTGGAAGACAAGAAGCACACTGCAATATAAAGGCAGGGAAGACTATGCTCGGGAAGAAAGAGAAGCTGTGGCAGAGAGAAGAACTAGAGGCCAAGAGTATGCTGGGCTTCATCAGCAGAGGGGTGAGCTGGTGAGTGACAGCCCTGTCCGTGTCAGGGGGGCTGGAAGTGGATGGTCTTTAAGGTCCCTTTTAACTTAAGCCATACTATGATTCTACAATAAGCCACTACTCTGCAACTGAACAAACCAGGAAAGAGCTCAGCCCTTAGAGCAGGAGAAAGCAGGCAACCCAGCAGGCAATGGGTACCAGACACAGCTTGAAAGGGGTTGCTTTAACTTGTTTCACTTGCTGTGTATTTTTAGAAAGCTAAAAAATGGATGCTGAAGATTTATTCCTGCAGCACACACTACCAAATAATACAATCAAACACTCTTTCTGGGCATAAATACATAAACCGTTTCCTTTGTTTTCAATACATTTGTTTCACATGGCTTAAATGGTATTACAGTGGTTAAAATCAGGGTAAATCCCTGGAAATAAAAGCATTATCCTGCTGCAAAACTACAGTGAGGAAAGTAAGATCAACCCCAGCCCATTGCGATGCACTTCTCAACCATTTCATGCTGGAATTTTCTCTAAATCACTTTGCACAGCTATCCCAGCTCTCCAGCTTTAAAGATTCTCATTTCACTCCTCCCTTCCACGGTCTTAGTAAGGTGACCGTTTCTCACACGCTGCCCCAAAGTGTATGTTTTCAACACCTACAAGCTAAGCAGTGTCTACTGTTATGCAAGCAAGTAAAGGAAAAGCATGTTATCTAGATTTAAGGTAGTAAACCAACATGCCTTGGAATCACTCCCAAAAGCACTTAAGACGGGAAATGAAACTTTACTGCCTCAGCATATTATAGTGGTGCCCAAGAGCACTACGATAGTTTGGGATGAGGCTCAGAATTTCCATTAGAGACCCAATTTGCAGGAAGTTTAACTTGGCCATGAACATTTGCTTCAGGCTAAAAACTATTTTATAAGCTCTCCCTCCAAGTGCCAATAATTTAAAAACTTCAGTTGGATTTCAGTCAAAGAGCTGCTATAAATTTGTCATCTCATGTAGAAGACACGATGATGTCAGTGGTCCACAGACTTCCAGCACAGACTCCTGCTGGACTTGGGATGCTGCCTATTTCTTCCTAGCATGAATTGCTTCAGGCTAATTTATTGAAGGCTCGCTTTTAAACATTTAGCCATATGGCTCCTTAATTCCCCAAATTGCCTCAGGTCATCAAGAAGCAGCAGATGCAGACACGATGATATCTCAAACAACAGCTACTGTTCAGAGGCAGTCAGCGAGTTCCTATTCCACCCTACCCTCATCCAGCTGCTAAACACAGGCTCAAATGCAATCCTGGATTTATTTTCCATTCAACACAGCAGCTTCTATTAAAACACCTGTCCTAAACCCTAGCAGCTGGCACGGGGCCCTGGTTTGGATTTAGGGTAAGAACAATGTTGATAACACACCCATGATATAGGTGCTAAGGAGTGCTTACCCTTTTCAGCTTCTTGTGCTGGCTGGGAACAAGGAACTGGGGTGCACAAAGAGATAGGAGGGCACAAAACCAGGACAGCTCACCTGAGCAGACCAAAGGGACATCCCACACCTATGGGATCACCCTGAGATGGCCAGGACTCCCTGGCTGGGTGGTGAACAAATGAGTTGCTTTTTGTTTTGTTTCTCTTTCCTTTGTATGTTTTTTGTTGTTGTTTTTTTTTTCCTTTTCTTTTTTTTGCCTTATTAAACTCCCTTTATCTCAACCCACGCATTTTTGCCCTTTTTAACTTTTTCACTCTCTTCCAGCCCACTGCTGCGGGGAGCAAACGAGCAGCTGTGCCCTGCTGAGCTGCCTGCTCAAACAAATAACAGCATTCCGGGAAAGACTGGAGAGGAAAAAGGAGAAACTTTTGAACAAATAAACATTTTCTCAAAGTAGTCAACACACCAACAAATAGAACTAAAAATGTAGAAACTGAAACTAACAGAGAAGGCTTTTTTTTTTCTCTCCAAGCTAGAAGTTTAAAAACAAGCAAAATCCAGACTACCCATTTCAGAGCCTCCAAACTTGGCAGCTACCTAACTTTCAGTCTTAATTTCCTTAATGCAGATTTCCAAACAATTTTTTAAATTGCCTTCCCAGATTCTTCTGTATCACTAACCTCGTTATCTGGCTGGCACTTGCTGGCTTTAGTTGGCCTCAGCAGTTTTCTAAGTTTGGATTCCTCAGAATCTGCAGACTAAAACGAAACACTCACTTTAGATTCCATGTGCTGAGGAACAACCTACTTAGCTGAAGTATATGAAAGGGGAAATGAGCAGACAGTGGAACTGAGAGCATTACAACAGCATTCTTACCTATCTACCTGCTCTCCTCAACCTGCCTGGCCCTGCTGAAGGGGAGGAAGAAGAAGGGGAGGAAGAAGAAGGGGAGGAAGAAGAAGGGGAGGAAGAAGAAGGGGAGGAAGAAGAAGGGGAGGAAGAAGAAGGGGAGGAAGAAGAAGGGGAGGAAGAAGAAGGGGAGGAAGAAGAAGGGGAGGAAGAAGAAGGGGAGGAAGAAGAAGGGGAGGAAGAAGAAGGGGAGGAAGAAGAAGGGGAGGAAGAAGAAGGGGAGGAAGAAGAAGGGGAGGAAGAAGAAGGGGAGGAAGAAGAAGGGGAGGAAGAAGAAGGGGAGGAAGAAAAGGACTGAGGTCTTAAAGCCAGTGATGGATCTTAAGACAGCTTAGGACTTGGCACTGAGAAAGCCTGAAGTATGGTGTGATGGTAGATGTGCTCCTCCTCAGTGATGCAACTATACGTACAGAGGGCCCTCGCAAGAAAGGCATTATTTGATCTACACATGCCTCCAACAGCACTTTCAAGAAAAAAAACAAACAAAAATCAAGTAGAAAGAAAGCAGTATGGACTAGAAAGCCAGGAAAGGAGGCGATGTGAGTGAGCAACTCCAACAACTGCCACCACTCCACTCTGTCAAACTGAACCTAATATGATCAGGAGAACTCAAACAAGCAACAGTTCAGAAAATAAACTGCTCGACAGACGGTCAGGAAACACAGTCAGATGAGTCTGATTGCTCACAGACAGGAAGGTGCACACACAGCCTCAGCCACATTCTTAACAGATTAAATCCATCCCCCCAAAAAATGTTCACTTTGGGAAAGCAAGTGCTGTTACAGGAAGTGCTTCACAGATGAGCACTGCTCTGAAATAAGATTTCAGTTACCTTTTTCTCCGCTTTATCCTTTCCATGTTCCTGTACATGCTCCCCATCTTTCCCTCTGTCTCTCTGTCTGTCCCTTTCACGTTCTTTTCCCTTTTCTCTGTCTTTCTCTCGTTCTCTCTCCCTAGCCTTATCTTTGTCTCTTCCTTTCAGTCTGTCCGTTTCTCTTCCTCCTTCATTTTTTTTCTCCCTTTCCTTTACTTCATCACGTTCAATATTATCTTCCCGTTCCGTGTCTCTCTTTCCCTTGTTTTTTTCTGCTTCTCTTCCTTGTTTGCTTGTTCTGCTTTTGTTTCTTTCCCTTTCTTGTTTTTCTCCTTCCTTTATGTTGTCCCTTTCAGAGTCTTTGTGCCTGTCGTCATTATCCTTCTGTTTTTCACTTTCCTTTTCTCTTCCTTCACTCTCTTTGGTTTCTCCTTTGGGTTTTCTGTCTCTGCTCGAACTTCTGTCTTTAATGTCAGTATCTCCTCTTCCCTACAAGAAAATAAAAACTAATATTCAGTTTCAACACACATCAACTCTATCACATAGTTACTTTCTACATATAACATGCCCACTAAGAGAAATTAAAAAACATAATTGGTAGCCACTGTACCCAACTAGAGTTTCCTACCTCTTTATCCCTACGGCTTTTTTGGTCCTCTGTTTTGGACTCCCTGCTTTCTATATCTCGAGGTTTAGAGGATGTAGGTTTTCCTTTAGCATCAGCTCTTTCTCCAGCTAAGATCTTTTTTACAGCAACATCACTGGACAGCTGCAAGAAACAGAAAAATTCCCTGAAATGAGCTCCTTTTTAAATATCTCCCTTTTTCCTGTGGTCTAAATACACTTCAAGAAAAAAAATTTACACCATCAGCTTGCTGGGGAATTCTTCCTGAAACAGGATTTGCCTTGCAGTTTGACTCCCGGTTGTTTGCTGGTTTGTAAACACAAAACTACACATTTTTGTGGGTTTTCACATTCAGACAGTAACACCCATGCACTGCCACATCTGCTGGGAGCCTGAGCACTCAGAACAGAAAATATCAAGCTGCTTAGAACCCAAAGCAAACCTTTTCCACGGTGCACATCCAGCTCATGCTTCACAGTTAAGAGAAAGGGCTAATAATCTTGGCCTGAATGCACAGACTACTACTTTTGGTTATTACATCTCAACACAATACTCTACAAAGTTGTGCCATCAAATTCAGCCCATCTCAGTTCCTCCTTCCCAATCTCAAGCAATTAATAAGGAAGAAGTCTGTCTCGTTCACTTAACTAAAAGGAAATAGCACCAATGTAAACGTTTAGCTTATCAGACAAAGATTACCCAGACAAAACCTTCACACAGATTGTGAGTAGTTCACTGTTAAAGACAGTTTCTTCTCATTCATAACTTCACATGTTTTCAGACAAAGATATCTAGAACAGATTTGTGCAGGGACCTGGTTCAAAATCTGCTAAGGACCACACATGCTATACATTTGTCATTAAAAGTAGTAACTCAACCCGGTGTATCTTCCGTAATTAAAAATAGCAGGTATCAAAGTGTGCCACAAATGAGCTCTGATAACATGTAACACAAATACGTATCTCTATAACTGATGCAGATGAAATATATACGGTGATGCCATACCTTATTTAAGCAACACTTCCCAATGGCTTGCAGAAACTCATTTGTTTTCTCAGGTTCGTGTCCAGCCACAACACGAGCTGGTTTTACTGACAGGGGCTCTCCTGTTACCAGTACAACAGCATCAATGGCCTTCTGAAGGAAGCTGATTTTGGCATCTTTATCCTAGAAAAACAACAATTAAGAAATAACTGTGAGATTTTAAAATAATTCCATACACCACCACAAAATTAGGAAACCTCTGACAGGAAGAATAACTGCAACTGCACAACTGGAGCAGCTGAGCTGTGGCTCACAAGCAAGTGTTGCCAGGGCTGCCTGGAGCAAAGGTGCAGCTGCACTTGCTGAGACAAAGCACCAAGAGCTGTTCTGCCCTGAATAACCTTCAGAACAAGTCCCAGTCTTATGGGTCACCTGAAGGGCTTATGTATTGGTATCTGTAATGTATAAATCAGACTTAAGTGAGTGAAGGAAACATTAGATGGATGGTGGTCAAGAGCTAGAGGCACATATGTTATTTCCACACTTAGCACATATGTTTTAATTTTACAATTGTACTTTAAAAACAACTTTCCGCAAATATCCTTCAAAGATGATGGCTTTGGGTGATGAGGCAAAATTATTTGAACATCTGATCTGGCACTGATTGACTGGCTGTCTTGGGAGTACAGACCTGGTATGACCTGTATGGGAACTTTTGAATCACAGCCTGATCCACTGATGGATCACCTGAGGTGAGCACTGAGTCAGCTGCAGGAGCACAGGTGAAGGCAGTGCACCTGTGTGACCAGGAGGGGTGGAGCCTGGCTCCCAGACCCCATTTAAGGGCTGACCACCACTGGGGAAGGATCTCTTGTTGGACGTTGCTCCTTTGGAGTTTCCTACTGTGAGCCTAGGAAGCGGGTGCACGTTTTTCTTAATTTTAGTTGTCTCTTTACATCTGTAAAATTCCTTAGCTACAATACTATTTAGCATTATTCATTCTGTTAACCATATACCATAAAGACCTGAACGTATTTGACAGACAAACCAATAAAAAAGAAACCAATAGAAGCCCATAATTCCTCAGCTAAGCAAGGCCAATACTCTTCCTGAAGGCCACCTGTAGCATTATCTATTCCTGTGGCTCTGGAGCTTTACTGGGAGGTCCTTGTGATATCTCAAGTTGTGGAGCCACTCCACAAACAAGCACTGTCTTCCCACCAAATGTGTCAGGGTACTTCCCATCTTCAGCTCTCCCAAACAGACTAAAACAAACAACTGCCACATTGCTAGGATTTTTTAGGACATCTCCATTAGCATCAGGACCACATCACCCTCACCAGTGCTCCCTGCATTCAAAAACTAAAAACAAATCAAAAAGAAGAAAAAAAGGAAGGAAATGCTGCAGTCTCCTTCTATCAAAACAGTTCTCTGTCCCTCCACGGACATGTGAAATCTATTAACTCAGGGAAGGAAGCAGGACAGTATTTTAACCTAAATATTTTCAAATAGAATTGATCCAGAAGTCCCTCCCAGATGTATCTGTCGATTTCAGCAGTTTTGTTATCAGTGATTTCTGTCCAAACAAACAATTTTCATAATCGACAGCTCCTACCCAAGTCAGCAAATAAAGTTCTATCAGAATAGAAACAAACATCTGAAATGGTGCTGAGAGCTTTAAAAAACACCCAGCAAAACTTACTGTTAAGCAAAAAAATCACAGAATGCCTTGGGTTGGAAGGGACCTCAAAGATCATCAAGTTCAACCCCCTGCCACAGGCAGGGCCACCAACCTCCAGATGTGGTACTGGACAGAGGGCCCCATCCAGCCTGGAAAAGAAATCTCTGCTACTCTGTGTGGAGAAACTTTTCATATATGCATTATATAAAGCTGATGGGAAAGATTCACAGAGGAAGCCTGATATCCAGTCTTTCCATTTGCAAGAGAACAATGTTAGACTTAGCCCCTAGGAGACAAACCTTCCTGATAAACAGGAAGATAACACCTTCCAATGCAGCTGATGGCAAGGAGTGTATTTGTTTCAGAAAAGTCCCAAAGTTTCAAGAAAAACTCCTACTTACATTCCCTTATGCACTTAGATCCCTTTCCATCTCCGTGATATGAATTGCTATGCATGCATAAACATGGCTCACTGATGTCCAGCTGCATACTCTGCCACTCTGATGCAGTTCATAGGTACCTCCAGCCTAGGAAATCTGCTTTTTGGCTCTACAAATAAAAAGCACAGTGTTCTCCAAATGAGAGAGACCACGTGCTAAGCCACTTCTCACAGAACCTACTGACATGCTTCAAAACAGAAAGGATAAGCAAAATCAATCGATCCATCACATAAGACATTTAGTTTTCACAGCAACAGTTAGAACAGTAGCAGAAATAAGTGTAAGACCAACAATCAGCCCCAAGAAGTATGTAAAACACCTATTTAACTGGCTGTACAAATGGCAAGCCAATAGTTTTAGTTGCTATGTTAAACAATCACCAGTGGATGTTTCTGTTTAACTAGCAACACACAACATGCATTATTTGCCATGAATAAATGACAAAAGTTTTAATCCGAGTTGCTACTGGGAGAAGGCAACAAAGAGGTAGGCACTAGGAGGTGAGCAAACACAGACTAAAGTCATCCTTGCACTGAAAAAAAAGCATTTTTCACTAATAGCATTGAACTCCTCCTCCAGTAGTAGCTGTGTTAATGCTAAATAAGGCCATTATAGAGCACACGTAACAGAAGAATGCATTATCAAGCAATAATATTTTCTGTATGTGTGTGTAAATATATATATGGGCTTATTCAGCTTGGAGAAGGCTCCGGGGAGATATTCAAGCAGTGTTCTGGTACTCAAGGGGGGCTTATAAACAGCATGGTGAACAACTTCACACACAGTCCAGCAGTGATAGGACAAGAGGGAACGGCTTTAAACTAAAAGAGAGGAAATTTAGATGTTAGGGGCCAATGTTTGCTCAGAGGGCAGTGAGGCTGCCCAGAGAAGCTGTGGGTGCCCCACCACTGTCAGTGCTCAAAGCCAGGCTGGATGGGCTTTGGGCAATGTGGTCTGTGAGAGGTGCCCCTGTGCATGGCAGGGGCTGGGCTGGGTGGGCTCTGGGGTCCCTTCCAACCCACAACATTCTGATACACCTCTACATACACCTACGTTTGGTTTCCTTATAAAATAAATAAAAATAAAAAAACACACGTTCTACTGAAAGACCACCGTGCTCACTAAGAAGCTACGTGTGGATTTCTAGTGTTTGTGATTTAAGCCTAATTACTTGAAGACAATTTTGCTACATGACTACTGCTGCTTTAAGAGCAGTGAAGCACTGGCACTGATTGCCCAGAGCTGGTGGGCAACCAAGGTGAGGCAGGACAGAGCTCTAAGCACCTGATGGAGCTGTGGGCGTCCCTGTTCGCTGCAGGAGAGTTGGACTAGATGGCCTTTAAGGGCCTTTTCCAAATCAAACGACTCTGATTCTGTGCATTGTGAAATACAACCAACAGGCAATTCCCCCTGCCCAACTAAAGCTGAGTGCAGAAAAGACCACAGCTGCCTCGCAGCACGTTTCAGAGACTGTTTTTATTCAGGCTGAATAGATAAGAAACTTTTGCACCCACCTTGACGTTATCAGATTTCAATTCAAAATCCGTGTAAAGCCCTTTCATGAAGCCCGTCACTCTGATCACCTTGAAGGGAACGAAAGGACCGAGTTAAGGGCACTTGGAGGCTGCTGTAGAACAGCATTTAGTGCCACGCATGATTATTAATAACCATAATACCAAATTAAAACCCTGGGGACATCACGGAAGAGCCCCCCAGCAGCGAGCCAGGACCCCGATGACACTCCAGCCCCCCCCCCCCCACGAGTGGTTACACCCCCAGCCGCCAGGGGGCGCTCTGCTCCCGCCTGGCCCCCCTCAGCGGGGGCAGCCGGCGCGGAGGCCCTGTTGCCTAGCAACAGCAGAGCGGGCCCGCAGGCCGGTCCCCGGCCCACCTCGGTGATCACGTCGTGCAGGTAGCGGAAGGGCGGCTTACTCAGCAGCCGATCCGTCAAGGGAGGCTTGCGGATCACTCGGCCCAAGCACTCCTGCGTCCGTCGTACCACCTCCTCGTTCATAGCCGCGGCGGGGCCGCCGCCGCTGGCTGCGAGCATTCCCGGCATGCCCCGCGCCGCAGCGCGCCGCACTGCGCAGGCGCGGAGCCGCCGCACGCTGTTGCTAGGCACCGCGCGGCCCTAGCAACGGGCATCGCCGCCATCTTAGGCCCTGCCCCAAGGGCTTCAATAGGCGTGAAGGAGGACCATGAGGCAGGAGGACACGCATCCCTCCCTGAAGGAGGCTGATGTGGTCGCCAATCTGCTGTCTATCGTATCTAAAATATCACAGCCAGCAAGCAAAGTCCCCCGGGAAAAATGGAAACATCCCATTTTAAGAAAGGGAAAAAAAGGAGGAACTGCAGCCCTCACCTCTGAGCCCTCGAAGGTCATGGAAGAGATGTTAGGGCACATAAGAGATGCCTCACCAATCTGGTGTGCTTCTGTGATGGAGTGAAGGCATCTGCAGACCAAGCAAATGCAAACTGATGCTGTCCACAGCCTGGACTTGTGCAAGGTCTCTGACGTGGTCCTGCACCACATCCTTGCCTCTGAATTGGAGAAGTACGGATTTGAAGAGTGGGCTATTTGATGGATAAGGATTTGGATGGATGTTCACAGCCAAAGGATTGTGGTCACTGGTTCTGTGTCCAGGTGGAAGCTGCTGACAAATGATGCTCCCCAGGGTTTTGTCCTGGGACCACTGCTCTTTAATGTCTTTCTCAGTGACACAGATGATGGCATTGAGTGCGCCTTCAACAAGTTTGCAGATGACACCAAGCTGAGCTGAGTTGATACTACAGAAGGAAGAGATGCCATCCAGAGGGACCTGGACAGGCTTGAAAAGTGGGAACATAATGAGGTTCAACACAGCCAAAGTGCAAGGTACTGCATTTGGGTCAGGTCAATCCCAGAGGTATATACACACTGGGAGAAGAACTCATTGAGAGCAGCGCAGCCCCACAGAGAAAGAGTCAGAGGTCCTGGGAGATGCAAAAGTTAACCTGAGCCAGCATTTTAAATGTGCACTTACAGCCTGGAAGGACAGCTGTATCCTGGGCTGCAGCAGAAGAGGCAGCAGGGCGAGGGAGGTGACTGTGGTTGAACAGTGGCATCAGTGAACAAAGGAAAGGCAACTGATGTCACGCACCTGAATTTCTGCAAGACCTTTGGCACAGTCCGTATCTCTAAGTTGGACAGATAAGAGTTTTGAAGGGTGGATAGCTTGGTGGGTAAAGTACCACGTGATGTTATGTTTATTCAGGAACAAAGTGCAGAGTCGAGTGATTTGGGCTACCTGAGAACAGCCTGATGGTTTTTAGTCACGCGATGAAAAAGGGAAAATAAGCTGTTTCATACACCAGCCAGAACTCATCTTTCTCTGCAGGTACTATTACAAGGTAGAAGCCAGTGCAGGAACTAAAGAAGTGTAGTAGCTTGCTTTTCAGATAAAATCCAACATCTACAGGTGTTCTCTCCCAGCTGTTTCAGAATAGCTGAACAATCTGGGAAAGAGTCTCTGGAACAAACCCTGAAAGTATCTGATCCCATACAACCTGTCAAACCCCAGTCCTTTATTAACTGTCAGACAAGCAGTGAAGCACTAGTGCTCAGATAATATATCCTTGGGTGATTTTTTTAGCTGTTCTTGAAATAAAGAAGAACCTAAGAGTGGTGAACTGGGGAGAAGGCAACTTCAATGTTCTCTGATCCCTTATCAAAGGCAGTACAAAGCTAAATAAGGAAATAAACAGAAAATACCCCACACCTGCAGATGAGAGACACCACTGTCTTCCTCCCCTTTGTCCTTGATGCATTGCAGCCCTTATCAAAAAGCAAAAACTTGGCTGTTCCCCAGTGTTCATGCTGTGCCTGATCCTCCTGACTATGTCTGGGATCCTAAGAAAGGAAAACACTGCTTTTCTGCTTGGCCAGTCACAACCACTACTGTTTGAAACTGAAACTTGGATAGAGCTGCATGCAGTTGCTGTGCACTGTGATTGCCTGCCCATTTCTTAGCCCAAACCTGCAGCCCAGTGATCTGCTAAAGCAGCCTCTGTGCTTCTTGGTTGTAAACTGAGTTGTTACAGCTCTGAATGGCAAATAAAGCAAAGCACAGGCTGAGTAAAAAAGGTTTAGGAACAAGAAGAGCCATGTTAGAGAACAGATGTATCTGGTATTAGTTCATGCAGAGAAAGATGTTGTCCTGCAGAGGAACACAGGTGGACAGCTTCCACACTGACAGACTAATTGCACTCAGGCTCCTGAGAACAGGTAGTTCAGGTGGAGGAAGTTGCAGGGAAGCAATTTGTCTCTTCCCTCAGCCTGACACACTCAGAAATTGATGAGGTTCCCAGACAGGCTGTGACTACAGGATCTCGTAATCCTGGGAAGAAAAAAAGGTGTTGACAGCTTCTACATCTGAGGGCATCAGAAGAAGTCTCAGAGGAAACAAGACTGGGAAGAAGCTGCTCTAGGGAAGAGGGTTGTTTATTTTGGAATCGTATGGCTTATCTGGATTCCTGCCACCAGCTCTGCAAAGTGTCTGTAATGCCTGAGAATGGATCTTAGGGGTTTTGTTCAACTTGCCCTTTGGCATGCTCGATTTGCTGAAGAGGTGTACCCCAAGGAAGCACAGCTCAATTAACTGAAGAATCAAAAGCTAGCAACTCACAGACTCCGTGAGTCCCTGTGGTACTGAGGGGAGGCACAGCAATTTAGAGAGTATCCTAACAGATTGGTTGAGGTTTAGTCTGGAGTCCTTACATCCTTACTCAGTGACATATGTTAGCAAGTCTCTCCGTTTTAAGTCTTTTTAAAAAGACAATTGGAAATCAAAGAGTTTGCAGTCGTGCAGAACTCTAAAACAAGTGAGGGTCTCCCCAGAGATCTCCGTGGCACAGGATTTGGGAAGTTCACCCTGAAATCAGTTCCTGAAGCAGAAACAAAAAAAGATACCCCTTCCTCTGACATCAGGCATAGCAACCGAGCCAAGTCCACTGAGAAACAGAGACGTGGAGGCAATGGCATTTGCCTGGGAAACAGCCTTGCTCTGAACATGCTCTGGAACTCTGATTCCTCCTCCTCCTTTTTAAGCAGCCATGAGTTTGCTTGCTTTTTAAATGACTACCACCCCTTAAAGCCACGTTTTGAGCTACTACTCAGTGCAGAATTTGGCTCAGCAATCCCACACATTGCTCTCAACTCTCAAAATTACTCCCACCCTTTCAGGTAAGCATCAAATGTGGAGTTCAAGTCACTGTGATGACAGTTTGCTTCTGAGCATCAGCAGCAAGTGCTGAGACACAGAAGTACTCTCAAGCTGTGGCCCTCACTGTGGACATTATGTTGACTGGAAAGAGAAGGCTGCCAGGAGACCTCATTGCAGCCTTCCAGCATTTAAAAGGGGATTTTAAAGAGGAGGGAAATCAAATTTTTACTCACCATGGCACATATGTATAGGACTTCCATCTCCAGAGGCTCTGCTGCTGTGCCTCTGCCATCCAGCTGTGATCCAGCTAGCAAGAGTGCCCCAGAGCTACAGAGACATCTCACTGCCTCCTTGAGATGTCTTAGGAGTGCTGCCTGTGAAGGGCAAGGAGGCAAACTGTCTTGTAAGTTATTTTTTCAGGTATGAAAACAACAATTTATATCCAGGTTTCATGCAGTTTCCCTCTGGTTCAAGAAAAATGTAATGTTTTTCAACCTTTCATCAACTCTCTACTATAGTCCTCTGCCTCAATCTACCGTGGGCTTGACACCTTTGGCATAGCCACCACCAGCTCCAAGCTCAGGAACAGCCCAGAGCTTTGTCATCCAAGCAACAGGAGCAAGCACTGAAGTTCAAAATTCAAGTCATGCTGAGGAAAGCCATGGATACAAAACAGAAGCAGAATAAGCATTCCTCTGATGGTATTGCTGAACCCTGGAAACTCAAGGACACATCCAGCTCATCCAAAACCCCACTGTCTCCTCCAAGGCCAAAATGATACACTAAAGACCCTCACGTGGGCTATGGCCTCCTGCACAGCATCTCACTTTTCCCTCCTTCACTGGACATGAGCACAGCTGGCTGGGTGCAGCCCCTCTTGGTGGGAAGAGCTCCGAGCTGTCAGTTCAACTGCTTTTTTTGTGCCTCCAGCATTTGTCCTGACAACACAAATACGATCCTGGAGCAACTCAGTTTGCTGTCTGTAAGAATTGCTTCCCCACTCCTTTTTTGTGGTGGTTATTCACCACTTGGAGGAGTGCCCTTACAGCCAAGGTGAGCAAAGCAAACCTTTCCAGATGACCCAGGGGATCCTGTCTGCCTCGTCAATGCCCATTTCTTATAAAGCACTGAAGCAGAAGTCTGTTCACTCTGCAGCTGTGTTTGAAATTCTGTTTTTCTGCTTCTCTGAGGACGTACAACAGTGTTTGTAAAGCATCAGCACAGTTCCTCCTTGGGGAGAAGGCAAGGAGACTTCCGTACACACACTTTCTGGTATGGAAATACCACTCTGTACGCTTCAACCAGAGTTAATGCTCACACTTCCAAGAATATCTCACATAGAGAAACCCAAACTGGGCATTATTCCAGCCAGCACCAAAACCACTCCCACCTCTTTCAAAGAGGACCATGACAGCCTCGTTCCAGTGGTGGAAATGAGCAGCCACACCTGCCGTACTGCCATGGCCTGTCCTCAGCTGAATGACACTAAGGGCAGAGGGAAGGCCCATCACCAGTTGTGAGCTGTAACTATACAGCATTAAGCTTTTCATCAAACTGCCATCAACAAAAGGGATAAGTGATAATTCTGAGTTGCTGAATTCTTGTATTTTTTGCTCTCAAGATCCTTCTATGACAGTTTCCCATCTACGAGGAGAGTGTTCCTCAGCATCTGAACCTCCAAGGCCTGGAAGGGAGCTGGTGGAGCTTCCAAACACTCTGTAGTCTTTATCATTGCTGTGTCTTGCATTTGCCTGCACGCAGAGCTGCTCTAGCACTCACTCCTGACCACGTATCAGTCAGTAAAAGCAAGCAGAGTTCAGCTGTTAGCTTCCTAGGTTAAGTCCCTGTGCGACCTTTCTTCCTTCTCAGTGTCTGTATCAGTGAAACACAAAGAGACAAGTCAAATAGACATCTGTAAATCACCCTTTATTTTGCAAAGAACACTTGAAAAATAAAGATGAAAGTTTTTCCAGGCTTTGGAATATAACCATTACAAAGTGTGGAATCACAAAAACTTTTTAGGTGTTCCCTTTCCCCACCCTCTTTTCAATTAACTCTTCCCATCGTGGAACAAACTGCAATAGTTTTAAGAAAAAAAATGCATTTGGAGCCAACATTAGAAATAACTGAAGAGTGGTTCAGTGCAGGAGCTGCTACATTACACTTCAAAGGCACAGACTAGAATTCCCACGTTCATACTTTGTAATCCCTATCTGAATTTCTCCAAAGCTCACGTCTCCAAGAAGAGATCAGAATTATTTCAAAGCAGTCAGGAAGATCAAGCTCAACAGAGCTGTCCAGTGTGGAAGTGGAGGAATTAAAGTGACAGCAAAGCAAGCACAATGCAACAGAGCAGCTTGCAAACAAAACATTTTCTCCTTTAGCTCAGTCATCAGCATGTGCCATAGCTTCTGTAAACCCTGGCTCAGAAGAACACTTGTGGATATGGAAGAAGGCTCTGCAACGTAAGTTTGCAAAGTGAGTGGAGCTGGAAGGGAAATAAATTGGCTGCTCTCATCTCAATCAGAAAAACAAATCTATCGGAACTAGGATTACAAGGTTTCATACCTACAACCAGAAATTAGGGGGAAAAAGGTTAGGAGATTAGGGTTAGCTCCTTGGCGGAAACAGCCTCAGAAAGCCCAGAAGCATCTGCTGAATTTTAAAGCTATCTAAGAAAAATGAAGACTAATGCATGTTTAAAGACAAAGAGGTGGTTTTGACTATTTTTTTTTGCTTGCTTTTGTTCATGACTAAGAAATGTCAGTTTTTGTCTTTAAATATTCCTAAATACCCAGAATCCTGTTAATCTGCAAAAGGTGAATCAGAGGACCTTCTCACAGCAGCCAGAATTTTAGTAGCCTGCTGTACTGGCAACTCGTACAAAACCATCTCCACACAGGAAACAGATCAAGCACAGCAGTGTCCCCACAGCAATTGCATTTGTTCACTCATTATCACCGTGTTAATTAAGGATACTTCAGGCTGTGTTCAACAGTTGCTTTTGAACATTGCTTTGCTTATCTCAGACCAGGCTTCCAGACATTTGTGCAGTTCAGCAAGGCTTCGCAGTGTCTTACAGCAGACTTCATGTGATACAACAGCCAATTTGCACACGTTTCCAGCAGTGCAAGGCAAGCACACTACGTGCCACGAGCTCTTCTGCACCGCATGGAAACACTTGTGTTACCTTCCACTATTCCACCTTCACCTTACCAACGAAAACAGGCTTAGAATTTGATTACAAACAATTAACTTCATTAAGAATTGTGGTTCATTTGTCTGTTCTAATTGTACTCAAAGAATATTCTGAACCTGATGACTAAGAACCTTTGGTACTGAGTTCAGCTGCCAGTCAGCTGTGAATGTCCCATTCTGTGACAGAAGCCGTAAATCAACTGTGTGACAGCAAGAAAAGTTTCTACAGATTTAAGTTCATATATGAAGTGATAAAAGTAAATTCTGTTATTGTTAGTAATCTCGGTGATCAGAGAAGGAAAAGTAACTTCTAGAAAGAGACATTTAAGACTGCATTCAAAAAAACAGCCAGCTTTGTGGTGATGGTGCATCAGCATCTGACAAAAGAAGCATTTAAGGTGGTTACGAAACAGTCACCAAAAGGTAATGCAATCCATCAGTTTTCTCACAGATAAAGTGCCTGAGAGTAAGTACCACAGCGACAAAGGGATGCCGAAGTGCTTCCTCAGAGAAATGAGGAGCAGGCCAGAGTTACCCCAAATCCTGTGTCAGTTTGTCTCCGTGATCCCTGCCGATGCTCTGAGCACAAGCATCTCTCCTGCTGGTCCAGCTGAGACACTTGCATGTAGCACATTGGTACAACGTTCTGCTCAGCAAGTCATCTCCCAGTGCTATCTGAAAACTCCTACATTGATGGAAAGAGCTACTTCTGGTTTACGGTGCTTAATGTTCAGTTTTTCCTCAGATAAAACATGGTCCTGGGAGCGTTCAGCTTGACAGCTATTAGAAGAAAAGATGCCTGATATTAGTATTGGACCTGAGCAGCATGAGGCACCTGGACTGGAATCTGGTTTCTACTGAAGCGTGAGAACAACACTGTGAGCTCCCACTTAAAACCTACACAGGCACACTGCAGCAACAGAGCAATTTCTCATCTCCTGAGGCAGTGCCAAACTGCACAGTGTGTTGCAAGACAACAGAATAAGGTGCAAAGTAAGCACGGGGCTCTTAAAGACAGAAGTTTGAGTTTTACGAGCACTTCTCTTGGCACTGCCAGAGCTGTTCACTGCAGCAGCACTCAGCCAGCAACGCACCAGAAGTTCTCCAGGTAACAAGCTAGCCTGAAGAGCAGGAGAGCTTTCATATTTCAAAACAAGAATCAACATTCATAGGCAATACCTTGTCTTTTTTTCCAATGCAAGCTGCCTTTGTTTTTCCTTTCCAACATCATCTCTCACTGTGCTGAAGTCCTTATTGTCATCAAGGAGAAGATTCTGTAGTCAAAAGGGATGCAGTGCATTAGCGAATCATTTCCATCTGCCAAGACAACCAAATTTCTTCAGCTCCTACTCTGGTTTTGTATTTAACAGGGAGTTGGCCTTAAAGACATTTCTCTCAGCAATTTAGTGCATCAGCACAGGACACCACACTTGTAGTAAACTGCTTTAAAGTCCAGAAAAGTATTTTCTTCATGACATTTCCTAAATCAATTTTATTGGCAGTTCAGACCTCAGTATGCTGCTGCTTAACCATTTTTTTAAAACTCTTTAAATAAATAGATGGGTAACAATTATTTTGAAAATGCACTGAATTTAAGTTTAGAATATATTTTTTTTTACTGGTCACTACTCTAGAATTTTATTCTGAGTTGGAAGAAAAACCCAATTGATAAGGGCACGAGAAAGCCAGTTGTGTGTGGATAACGTCCAAGTGCAGAGCACAAACTGCTTTCCTGCACTCAGAGAGCACTGTAGGAGAACCTGTGAAGCAATGCCCTCTGGTGCCAGTAGTGGGACATGATGGGAGAAGCATGAAGCTTCCAGTGGATTACATGAGAGCAGGAGAAAAAAGAAGCTGAAATAAAACAAGAACATAGCAGCAGCAACGAATTTCCCCTCTCCACACAGCTCTGTCTAGATTCACATCCCAGCTATTTGCACACATGCAGTAGGACAAGAAAACCAGGAAGAGATGTGTTCACTGCAGAGGCAGAAGTTTCCAAACCGAACGCTTGTACAACAATTAAAGCCAGGTTAATTTACCTTCACCCCAATGATATCTCCATCTTTCAGATGATAAGGGGCTGACTGTAAACTCTCCTGTTTTTTCTTCCGTTTTCTCTTGGACATTTGCTGGGTCTGAATAAAATCAAAGCAGAACAGTAATATATGGCTGATTTCAGAAATCTGCTTACACTGATTACGGTTGGCAGCTTCTAAAGGTGGAGAGTCCCCACTAATTTTTCTTACTGTCGTGAAAATCAATATCCATTTTACTTTCTGCATCTCCCCTAAGCAAGAACATCCTCACTCTTTCCCTTCCCACACCACCTCTTGCAGTTCACCTCCATAAAGCTCGGTGAATGATACCTGGTGACCAGCATGACCCTCAGCCACAGGATCTCCTGCACAGTGAAGAACCACTGCATTGGTTCTGCAGACGTCTGTCATTTCCATTACAACAGCAACAGACTGAAATATTTGGGTGAAAATACATCTCTTTCTACCTACATGAGGAAATTAGGTAACATGTGAAAAGCCATTATAGAAAGAGCAGCTTATCTTGTGCCAACCAGACTGCCCTCTGGTAAACTCTGCTGGGGAACTTGGCAAGTGGGTTAACCAAAAATCCCACCGTCTCAACTGTGATTTCATGAAGACCTGAACAGGTTTCTTGAAGAAGCAAACCACCTCCACCAGATTTACCTCGTGGATGACATTGTGGGGATTTAAGGCTGTGCATTCCAACATGTACGTTGAACAACTGCAGCCCAAACCAGTGTGCACATTTCCCAAAACAGCTGTTGCACTGTGTCACTCCAGATCTTACCCAGCTAGATATTGGCAGCCACTCGAATTTCTCAGGGAAGTATTTGGCTATCTCAATTTTATCTACAGGGAGACAATAGTGAGAAGCCACTCTTTGCCTCAGTGCCCCAGTAGTGCATTCTTTGGAGATATCCCACACCAAATCCATGGAGTCATAGTAGTCCCTCTCCCCTGGTATGGCCATCTGTACTCGAAGCAGCAATTCATGTGGGCTGTCAACAGAAAGAGAAAAATAAACCATCCTTGTGAACCTTGAGCTCTGAATTCAGAATTCCTGGTTTTCACCTCCTTTATTTATGAACAACAGCTCTACCAGAGGAAAAATAGGATCCAAAGTATTTATGCATAGAGACACCCATGATATTGACAGAGTATTTAAGTAGCAAGCTGCTAGATTAAATCCTCATCTCAAATAGACAGCAGGAAGAAATAAGCATCTTCAAGAACTTACCCCAAGCTCTCTTCTTTCTGCAAAGGCTCTATGCAGATTTCCATTCTGGCACCCAGCTTATATTCACTGGAAAAAAAAAACCACATTTATACACATTTTCAGTCATGTATTCTAAATTTGCACGTAGAGAAACCGCAGCTGTAGTCAAGTAGATGTATGCTGACCTGAAAAACTAAAGCAAGATGCTATAGCAACAAAAAGCTCAGGGAACTGCCAAGATTACATTTAAAAACACTTAAAGTTTGGCATAAATGAACATGACATGAGCTACTTATGCTCGGTCCACAGCATTTGAGTTGAAAAAAAGTGCTTGTCAGAGAACTGAAAGAGCCAGAAATGGGTTTTATTGGACTGGGCTGATCCATTTCCCCACCAACCCACCTTGCAATGCAGCCAACAGTCAGCCTGTTGCTTTAGTACAGAACCTACCTGAGTCGCTGCTTGTTGTGTCTCAGGAGCCTGCAGGGGCGCCTGCTTTCCACTGTCCAGGCTCTGAGATACTTGGGCAGTGGGATAACATGCTCTGGGCACTGTGGTAAGGTCAGAGCCTGAAAAAATCAAAACATTTCTTCAATAATTTTAGAGGCCAGTCAGCTTGGAAAAAAATAAAAGAAAAACGATCGATTCTCACTGCTAGACTGAAGCAACTAGAAACAGGGCAAGGCATTTCAATTGACTCCAGTTTGTGACTCACAGGTAGTGAGTATGATCAACACATCTGCTTTTCAACCCAACATTTCTAAACGTACCATATGTTTCTTAAGTAGGCAATCTCCCTTTTTAACCAAAATACGTATCACTGGGAGGGAACGATGCTGAGAGAATCACTAGCACAACCTCAGGCCAAGTGCTGGACGAGCTTCTTCTAAATCATATTGAGCGCACAATACTCCTTCCATGCTAAGAGAAATCTTGTGCATAAGATGCAAATGGGCAGAGTTTTTCATAGCAGCAGCTTGGATGAGAGTGTGAAACTGAAGTTTCACAAGAATGAATGACACTCAGAAGAATCCTTCCCCACACTGTAAAGCAGAGCAACCCCCCCCAGCTAAATAACAGAAGAGCTTTATGATAGGCTTTTTTTTCTCCTTTGTCTATTAGGCTGTTGGCTTTTTGTTTCATTGGTTTTTGTTTGTTTTTATTGTTTCTTTTTGTTGCTAAGTGTATTCAATTCATACTTTTGTGGTTAAAAGCATTAAAAAGCACCTTAGTTTCCAGATGAAGAAACTAAGCTATACCTTCCTGAGTGACAAACGTGACTTTCTGTGCATCAAAAGCAACTCTTTATTCATTAGATTCAACATACAAAAAAAAAAAAAACACGCAGAAAACTAATACAAGAACAACGTGGAAATGGAAAGTGGCTTTTTTGGAAGTGCTTGTATATGTGTGCTCATCATGAATAATTTTTACACTGTGAAATAAAAATACTGCTGCAAGCCAAAGTTCCAGATGAAGTGCAAGAAGGCTTTTGCAGCTCAGGACACATGACAGGTAGAATGGCAACTGCAGGGAACATACTAAGGAATTATCTGAGCTACATGCTCAAGCTGCCTCTTGGTACTTACCACTGAACATGGCATATAAGCAAATGCCATATCAGAACATACTGGAGACAAGGGAAAAGGAAATAAAAAATATGCATTAATATAGCTCAATTAATCACAGTGTTGCTGTACATTTCCAACACAGGGGAACATCTAACCTGCATCTTCAGATCTTCTAAAGAATCTTCGCCTGCTATTTCTGCGATGCCAGCATAGCACAGATCCATGTCTGCTTGGATGCATTCTGGTGAATCTTCACATGCAGGCAGGAAGAGAAGAGGGAAGAAGAAAGAGACAACAAAAATGAATATGATTTCACATGTTTTCCTGAAAGACAACTCACTTGAAGGTGAGATTTCACTTAGAGAAACCACAAACCTCCTGAAGCTCACACAGCTGCTCATAGGTTCATAAGGTTGGAAAGGACCTACAAGATCATCTAGTCCAACCAACCTCCTATCACTATCCCTACCCAACTACTAAATCAAATCCCTTAGCACCTCATCTAAACGCTTCTTGAACAGACTTCAGGAGCATTAAATCTTTAGAATAAATTTAAGGCTGTGACTGAAAGCCCTCAGTGCTATCACAGGCAATACAGTTCCTATTCAAAAGAAAAAACTGATCAAGCTCACCTCCTGCAGGAGACACTTGCAAAGCATCCATCTGGCAAGTCAACCCATTCACCTGGTCTCGTGCCTTCTCTCCTTGTTTCATTTGGCTTGAAGTCTTCAACCACCAGATAGGTATTTTCAGGAAACCCTGGGAAATGAACACAGAGTACCAGATAGCCTATGTGCCCCAATGCAACCTGCACTCCTCACAGGGGGAAAGTTGGAAAAGACCACTCAGAACAAAAAACAGCTGCAAATTTACCATTATTCATTGTTTCTGACTTGAAAATATTACAGCTGAAAAATAGTGAAATAATCAAAAGAAGAAATGATTTTTGTGCTCAAGTTTCCAGATTGTCAGCTGACTAAAGACACAGTCTCTCTACTTTTACCTTTGGTGGAAGCTTTCCTTCAGTTATAACCAAAGTATCTCCTCTGCAAACATTAAGTTCCTTCAGAGTAGCATTCTGCAGGAATAGAAAGCACAGCATCTTGTGAGCTTTTATGTTCTCGTGCTTTGTTTCCTAAAGCATGACTCATTTCATTTTTGTGCCATGCATGCAGAAGGTTCAACATGTTTTACTTTTCTGCATCAGCTGCATGGAGTCAGCTTTGCAACAGGACACAACTATTACACAGAATCATCTACAGCAGCCTGCTATCCCATTGAGCTCCCTCACAGCTCTTACCAATTAACATCTCATTGTTTGATTGCAGATAACGAGTGTACTCAGTGTGTGCTAATCCTAGATCTTAGGTAGCTTAATAACAGTCTCTGAAACAGGAGGCAGTGCATAAGTTTCACATTTAAATCTACGGTTACAATGGCTTCACATGGTCTTGTGAAAACCACTGTGCTGAGTAACACAGCACACACCAAAACACCACGCAGACTTCCTGTTCAGGAAACATCTCTACACAAGAAGTGGAACGAATAAAGTATTACATGATTCAAGTCAAAACTAAGATCCTCTTACTTCCTGACTCAAAGCTTCTCCTGCTTCAAAGCACCAGTCCATCCTTCTCAAATGCCAGCTGTCGCCTGCAAGCAACAAAAATAATCCCATAGAAAAAAAGTTAGCAACGAAATTTCAGGGAAAAAAATATGGAAAAGAACACAGGAAACCCACACACACACAGTAATTGAAGTGATTGTTCACGATGTTTTCCTCCTTTGTCTGTTTTAAAACACCACTCTGATAAACTGGATCAAGTGCCACCTTCACATCCCTCCCCAAACCCTGAAAATATACTCTGCCGTTCAGATTTTATTTTAAAGACACAGGTTTATCTTCCTTACCTACCTACATTTCCCTTCTTCAACTCATGAAAAAGCTCCTTGTTCATTGCAAGGTACAAATCTGACTGCCGTGACTGAACAAAACCTCACAAATCATTTCTGTGGGGAAAAGGACTACCTTAAGTGAAGTCTGAGATCTCTGAGAGCAGCCAGACTGCAAATCTCTGCACACAGCCAAATTTAATTTCTCAAACACGGTTGTTTAAAAGAAAGCAATGAAAACAGGACCATTGTTACTTGGCAGTAAAACTATACTGCAGGGAAATAAAGGTTAAGTTTGTATTTTCAAGACATCATTATCTACTCCATACATACATATACATGTACACAAGAGCAAAATCCTTCACTTTCTCCTGGAGCACTCAGTGTGTGTTCTGACAGTAACATGTTTTGGGAGTACACTTATGTTTTATGGAGCATGGTTTGATTTGCAGCCATCGCTCCGCATCCAACGAGTGTTCAGTGCTAAAGCACAGAAACAATGCCTCCCCAAGACCCCACCAGCATCAACAGGAGGATGTGCAACCAGGAAACCCATGTGTGATGCTGGTGCTAACTTGGCTTCTTCTTCATTAAACCTCATAGCAAAATTCAGGGACAAAAATTCCTACCATCTCATTATTTTCAACATAGCAAGAGCTGTCTTGTAATTCTGGAAATGGCTTAAAATATATTATTAAATAACAATATCATACAGCTAACCTGATAATCCACATCTTTCCAGCATTAAATTTAGACACTAAAAAAAAAAGAGAAATATGTAAGTTGAGACTTGTTGCAACGCACGGAATATAAAGTCTTCAGCAAATCTGCACTACAACTTTCTAACATAAAATTATCCACAGCAATTAATTCCTGTTCAGCTGCTAGAAGCAATACACTCAGGTAGACACCATCTATTCGGGATACATATTAAACCTTTTAAGATGATCATCTGATTTCAAAGAGCCTTTCCAGCCATGATCCTTCACAAATCATGCCAATATTGTCTTTGAAGGAGGATACAAAGTTCTACTGCTCACTGGCAACTTATGGATTTTTCTGTTTTAACAGTGAAGCATTACTTGGTGAAAGTTAAAGGCAATCTTCCCCACTGATCTTTTAGAGCTGAAACACTGCCTTTGACTTAGTGTCTTCTGGCAAGCTGAAGTGACACGAGGGCATGAAGCAAAGTTGTCTACGGGCAGCAGTCTTGACACGATCAAGAAAAAAGCTTTCAAGAGAATCCAGACTTACTTCTTTCACAGAGGTGGTCTCTTCCACAACTATTTCCATCTCAGGGCTTGTATAGCGGTCACGTTCAATAATAAAATATAAAAAGAGCTGAAAACACAAGTATAAATTGTTCAGAATTAATGCTGAAGTACAGGAACACCATGAAACAGCTAAAATGCATGCATTTACTGTATCCAGTAGCAGCTATCACGTGCCTGCCATCAAAAAGCACTGATGCTACTTTTGGCTAAGGCAAGCTATCTAGGCAGCCTAGAGGAGCACGTGCAATTGAGTGATGGCCATCAGGAGAGCTTCATGAAGCAGTTGTGCACGCACTTAGCATGCTCCAATGAAAGAGAAAGCCTGCTAGCTATAGTTTGGCACTTTGCTCTTTAGATCTTCAGAGATAGACTTTATTCCTCCTCCATACTGTAAACACAGAGATACAAAATTTAGTATCTCTTTCAAACTTTATTCTCTTTACAAAAGTATACACACATCAGATAAAAGATGTTGGGCAATTGCAAACAGATTAATGACAGTTATTTACTGTCAGTCAAATGAGCTATATTAACTGTTGATGTATATGCCCTTGGCCTTCTGCAGCTGAGCTACGTGGTGCAAACTTTCTTGCCAATACATCAATTCTCAGTATCAGTAATCCCCCCCGTGGTGATTACCACTACAACCATTCTGCAGATGAAAAGAGGACCACATGAAACACTGGGAGATGTAAACAAAACATAAAAGCAATTCTAGACTCTTCTCTGTCACAATTCTGTTATACCTGAGTGGAAGTTGGAGCTTTTCCACGACACAGCCCTAGCAAGCTTCCCATTTTCAGTTCTGCCTCCTTGACAGTATAATCCTCAGGAACTTTGGAAAGAAAAAAATTAGGAAATCATCATAAGTTGCTGCTTAATATCCATTCGCTGTGCTCGTTAGAGTAAGGTACAAATGTTCAGTGACATTGGGACAACTCGTTTTATTGTGTTTACACTAAATCTGTGAGGCTTCTATGACTAAATCATATTTGTATAAAGGTTCCTTCCCAGCCACCTCCTGATATACAGGGTGTGACAGAAGAATTAAGGTTGAAATGGACATCTGTAGGTTACCTGGCCCAAACCTATGCCCAAAGCTTGGTCTCCTGGTTGTAGTTAGCTAACAAAATATATTAGAAGACGACTGAAAATATGGAAAATATTTACCAGCAAATGCAATGCTGATCCACTCAATTTCTTATTACTTTCCCAACAATGGGAAAAGCAATGCTGGGGCTTCTATTTTGCTGAACACAGGCCCTCAGGAACTCAGTTATACAGCGACAAAGATAACACATGCTCATCTAAATCAACAGCTATGCTGTGGCACGAATGCGTTCCTCCAGTCTCAGGAAAGTCCAAGCATTACTCTGTTTGACACACCACAAACACAAGCTGCCTTCTCACAGTGAACAGGAGCATAACAGTGCTTCCTCCATCACCACAGTACTCAAGTCTACTTGAGTGAAAAAAGAGTAGAGCTCCAGCTGCACTGAAATCCAGTAATCCAACCTCGTCTATCACTACCAGATGCGTTGAGTCCATTTTGTTTCTTGAAACATAAAGGTATGAAACAGGGACTCTGTTTCCTGAACATCCATAAAGCTGCTCTGTAACGTATCTGATCTCTAACATATTAGCTATGATTCACACCAGATCATTTATAAACTTCCCAGCTCATAAAACAAGCACAGAGAACAGAACTTTAAATCCCAAGGCCTTGAAGAATTCGGCCAGTGGTCAATAAACAAGAGCAGGTATGCTCACTTGGGATGCAAGTAATAAAAGCAAGTTAAATATTTAACTCCTGGTTGTTTATTGGTACTGCTAGCAAACAGTGAAACTGGGACAGTTAAAACAACTGCTACTGTTAAGTCCAGGAAATAGATGGAGAGAAGCTTCATGACTCCCAGTTTAATTTATAGAACGATACCACACTACGTACATAAATTTACCTGGAGAGAGAAGTTTCCCATTTCTGCTAACAGGTCTAAGACAGCTTTCACTTGCTGCAACGGAAAGGGGTGGGGAAGAGAGTTAGGTGTGTTAAGTAATTCAAATCAGAATAAACTTGGCTCAGAGGTTTAGATGGGTAATGCATTTAAGATAACAACAAGTTTAACTTAGAGGCCTCTGGATGGAGATACTACATCAATAGGAGTGAGATTTCTAGAGACTCCACGAACAGTCTTAGTATTTGTCCCTTCTGTGGAAGACTATGGAAAATTAGAATATATTTTAATGAAGACCTACACTGTTTTAGTTTTGTTTTTGTTTCTTGCTTAAAAGGAATAATCATTTTATACAGCATTATATGGATTTTAAATCTTTTGCACCCTCTCTTCTTTCCATAAAGTCCAGTAAATCACTTCACAGCATCTGCCATTCTCAACAGTCTGACAGAAAAAGGAAGAATGTAGTTAATGAGAAGGCTTGAGAGGGGATCTCATCAATGTCTATAAATACCTGAAGGAAGAGTGTAAGGAGAACAGAGCCAAGCTACTGTCAGAGGTGCCCAGAGCTAGGACCAGAGGCACTGGGCACAATCTGGAACACAGGAGGTTCCCTCTGCCCATCAGGCAACACTTCTGTGCTGTGCAGAAAGCAGAGCACTGACACGGGTTGCCCAGAGAGGCCATGAGATCTCCTCCTTGGAGGTTTCCAGAGCCACCTCCTCTGGCTGTCCCTGCTGGAGTAGGGCTTGGTTCAACCCCACTTGCCAACCCCATCAACTGCCAACCCCGAGTCTGTGAAATTACCAGTTTTTAAAGTAAATCTGCTGAACACTTACCTAGCTCCTCCTCTAGCTGTAGCTCATGTATTGCTTTCATTTTGATATCCGACATCACCTAAAAGAAAGCAATGTTAACACTTCCAAACAAAAAAGCCAGTTACACATCTACTGTTCAAATGCCAGTCCACAAAAGGCAGACTTCAAAGCTATGTTCTTACTCCTGCAAACTTACACACAGGTAAAAATATATTTATCATTAATACACAAACTACATTTACTATATGCAACATATCTGAGGGTAGAAGTTCTACAAACTGAATTTCAAGGAAAATAGTCTTTAGTTTTTCACATTAAAACAGCACAGTTAGTGTGTTAAGAGACAACACTACTGTCTCACAGAGAAGTATCAGCTCAAATGCTAAAACCAATCCTCATTAATTGGCCCTACTCCACTGGCAAAATTTATCAGGGCAATGGCCAGTGTTGCATCCCAGAACAATCACACTTCTTACTGTTTCAATAGTGGCAGTAATCTTAACGTGTTTCTCTTCATCATCTGTTCCACAGAAGTTTTTCACTTGGAGCCAGCTGATGTCATATGTAAAAGCAGTCAAATTCCCACTTGAAATATTCACCAGGCTGTAGAAGTGAGCAGGGCAAAGGTGGTCAAAGACAGGAATACTGAATCTTATCTGAGCTAGATCACTAAATATCAAAATTGTCAATTAAATCAATAATGCCTGGGTCATTAACAGCTTCAGGCACAGTCCAGGCACTATTAAATAAACCTGGAAAAACTGTTAACTGTCTTTCAATGGAAACTGAGCTGCTGATGGCAATTCAAGGTCTAAGTCACTTTGTGAAGCTAAGTGTAAGGCTTCTGGAAAATGACTATACAAAAGCAGGCTAAGTCATAACTAAAATTTGAGACTTTGCATATCTGCTACTACACAGAAACAGCTTTTAACGAAGAACCCTGTCACTGATTTAGGTTCAACTCTTCAGATCTGTTTCAAGCAGGAAGTCAGAATTTATCTAACAAGCACTTCCATTCCATCAAGTCTCTGAGCACAAAACTCAGAACTTCATATTACTCCAAAAACATGCTAGCACGCTGGGCACGATTTGTTCTCATTAGGTCCCTCCCTTTCCAAGTATAAAGGAAAGGATGTGGCTCTACCTGAACTTTAGGAAATACCTAATGGTTGGTAATTGTCTAACCCTAGAAACGCAAGGTTACACTGACTTGAATCTAGGAGGTCATGAATTGACTGTTTGAAGAAATACACGTATTTAAACACGCACACGGTTATTTTAACTAAACAGATTTTGTCACAATTGCTTTTTTTGCTTAATCATACTTACAACCAAAATAGTTACCTTTGGTCATGGCTGTCTAAGATTAACACCGACCATCCATCTGTCAGACCAACGGCTCTGATAGTTTCCTTCATATGTTCTTCCAGAAGAACCTCCCAGTTCTTGGCTTCCTCCTCAGGTCCTGAGCCATTCTTTAAGATTATTCCTCCTGATGGTGCCAGGGCTCTGCGCAGATCGCCGAGCTTCGTGCAGCACGGAAAGGCATGCTGTGATTCTGTGAAGTGCTGACCCTTCCCTCCTTCGTTATAGTCCACCAGACGAAGAATGTTTAAGAGAACAGGCTCGTGATCAGGGCCTGCCATCACCTTCACGCCACCAACCTGAAGTAAGGAATGCAGGGTTTAATACAGTGATCTATAGCATGCTTCCTTCTAAACAGAATAGATTATACAACAATAAGAGAAAGCAGTAAGTAAGGGTCTACAAAATAAAGGGATGATTCAACACTAAAAAGGAGTGTGCTACTCCAGGGAGACCAAACAAACACGGCTGAACGATTCACCATAGGGCAGAAACTTTCTGTTATCACATTACTATCAGCCCACCTCCTTCCAAGAGGCACCGGGTCTTTTCAGAACATACTCCAGCATCACTGGCAGTGGATACAGACACCTGTGAATCTGACCACATCATCTGCACTGCATTAAGAGCCACACTGGACATCACACGAAAGGGAACAGCGACAAATCGTGAAGATGTCATTTTCTAGATGAGGCTAAGTCGTGTCCCCATAGCCAATGTTAGCACATCAGCAGCACAGCTGCAAAACAGACTGAAGCTTCAACAACATATCTGGGGATTTGGATCTTATTTCTTCAGAACTGATGAGGGGGGAGGATATTTGGTTTTCTTTTACCTCCTTCCCATTCCACACAAAAATGTCTGCTCCATCAGCCAGCCCAAAGCAGTCCAGCATCAGCTCATCTCCTAAAAAGAGCAAATTGTCAAGCTATAAAGGTAAAAATAGAGATGGTTATCATTTTGTCAGCAAATATGTATAATTTGCACAATATTCGTACTGCACTTCACAACAAACATCACGTACAGAAAAACTCCAGATGTTTGGTTTTACTACTGCATGGATAATAACAGCAGAGGGCTTGCACGTAAGTTAGTCTGAGAAGTACTCAGAAACGTGCTTCTCCCAAACGTTTGACACTTGGGATCCACAGTGCCTACAACAAATACAGCACACAAATCACACCGACTTCCTGGATGTGGCAGCTTACCATCGAGCGTCTGATAAAGGTGCAGTCCTGCTGGTAAAGGTTTAGCACTACTGAGAACCACATCTCCTTCCCAAGATTTCATCATCTAATCGGTAAGAACACAAAAGAGAAGGTTGTATGACTTGAGTAAGCAATAATTCATACCACTCAAACTTACAACTCTGATAAAAGCTGTTAGAGGCTGCCAGGCTCACTTTCACAATTAATTGTTATTTCCTCCAACAAGTCTGGTGGCACAGAATGCACACAAGATTTTTTAGGGCCTTTGCTTTCAGAACAGTCACTGGAAGGTATAAGCAAACAGTGTTTCCAGACAACAAGTTAGCTTTGATTAGATGTTAGATAGCATTTAGATGTTGACAGAAAACCTTTCACATTCCTTTAACACAGTAGAGAACAAACGCATGCACTACATTCAAGAGTTGAGCCAGATTAATTATTATTTCATTTTGTTTTCTCTTAAAACTGCTCTAAATGTTCCCTATTAAGACCAGACAAATCCTTGAAAAATGCAAATACCAGTTTGTGCACAAACTGGACTTATTCTTAACGTTCCAGAGCTCCACAAAGTAACAATTCTCACCCAGTTACAAACCTTATAAGCTAATTATTTACAGTCCACTTAATTAAAGCTTCATCAATCAGTCAGTGACTTTTAAATACTTCAAGGGCTGACCTCAAGCCAGCATCTCCTCCTGTGAATATTCAAATAGTTCTCAGCCTACCACGTGTACTGATGAAAATTTCTGATCGAAATAAAAGCAGTGGTATAAATACAGGAATGTTGTTGTAACCCAAGCAAAAAATTAATGTGTATTAAAATACCTGGAATATAGATTGCCGGAGATCTCCTAGAGTTTTTCTTCTGTCAACAGTCAGATCCACAACGCTCTCTTTCCAACTGAGTGAAGGATGCAAGGCCCCGTTGTGAAACGAGTAACACGTGCTCAAGTGGAGATGTAAATCAATGCTATTGTTCACTGAGTCGTACTCCACTCTTGAAAGAATAACACAACAGTGCTGAATCACAACGGTGATGAATTTACCACTGACTAATGGCTAGGCTAGTTAAGAATGCTTCTGGGTAGTTGTGGTGCAATTGATACCCTCAGGACTAAACTCACTGCCACGTTTTCCCTTCACCAAGGAACATGCTCAAAGATTTCTATGATTTATTCAGTGGATAATCCTCCATGTGTGCATAACACAGTGTTAAAGGGCTCGTTCCTTCTCCTTGCTTTGACCTTCCTAAACGAGATGATATATTTTATCTTTAGGGTTGTGGAGACTGTAAGCTTCTGTTTTCCAAGCTGTCCCAGATAAACACACTCAAAATGCAAACACAGAAGAGAAACTTTATGATAACTGTCAGGACAGACAGCTATGCCTTCCTCCCTTCTAACTGCATCCAGTTCCATTAGCAAAAAGGGGAATACGTAAAAGAATTTGTATTCCTTAACATCTAAGATATTGAATCATTTTAGTATCTGATTCTCTTGTTTGTTCAATGAGTTTCTTTCATTTTAAATCATTTCTGAGTTCTGCAGATAAAGAGTGCTGTTGAAAATCTGTGTACAGTTACCTCTTTTTTTGCAGCTCCATATTAGCAGCAGTCATTTCATTCAGAAGATGTTCAGGAATTCGGTACCTCGGATTTCCTCGAGCTGCAACACATAACATCATCTAGTTTGGCTTCAGCTCAAGAATGGGTTTTGGCGAACAAGGAAAGCGAGACTGAAAATCTGAAGCAGTAACATTGCAACCTTTCATAATAGAGAACATTAAATTACAATAATCAAAACAAGAGCTTTTAGATCTTTCATGATTACATCTGCCTTTCCCTAAGGGAAACTGATAAACGAATGCCATTAGTAACAAGGTTTTATTTCTTTCATGGCACACAAAAACTAGCCAATCGGGTGTGTTCCACACCCTTTATTATCTTTACGGCCCTCTGCTGGACTCTTTCCAGGAGATCCCTGCCTTTTTTGTACTGGGGAGCCCAGAACTGGACACACTACTCCAGGTGAGGCCTCACCAGGACAGAGCAGAGGGGGAGGGATCACCTCCCTCGACCTGCTGGCCACGCTCTTTTTCATGCGTCTCAAGATGTCGTTGGCCTTCTTGGCCACCAGGGCACACTGCTCGCTCATGGTCAGCCTGTCTCCCACCAGGACACCCAGGTCCCACTGCTCAGAACTGCCTTCACCCTTCTGAAAAAACATCAATGAAGTAAGCTCATAGAATGTAAAGAGGAATACTGTGTACCTTCTGGAGGTCTTTTCAACTGAGACTTGCGATAAAACAGCATGTAGGCACTCTCTTTACCCTGAAATTGTTTCTCAATATCCTCCTCCTTGATGGGCTGGACTTTTGAATCATTCAAATCAAACCAATGGCAACCAGAACTCTCTTTTAGCCTTGGAGGTGCTTTTTCTGAAATCCACTGGACACCATTCTCCTGAGGAGGGCATAGGAAGTCTTGTCCTTGAGAATCGGACTTATGTGAGAGCTTGTATTTTCCCTTTAAACCAACTTTGCTTGCATCAGGACTGAACTGAAATATCTGGGGATGATTCTGCAAATACTAAAAATAAAAGCAAGGTCAATGTGAAACAACAACATTTTAGTAAAGGAAGATACTCAGTGTTCAACATACGTTGCATCAGCCGATTGCATCAGCAACGTGACCCCATTTGTCCTCAAATTCATGCACACAACCCATCCAATCCAGCTGATTTCTCATTAGGTATTTTCTGTTTTCAAACACACACACAAACAAATTAAGAATAAAATTAGAAAACTACACACACACAACTCCCTCGGGAAAAGAGAAAAAAATTAAGAGGAAAAACACAACCAGACAAAACTCCTAGGTCATCTATGGCAACGTTCACAACAGCACTCAAACTTTGAAATAGCTAATTGTTAAGGTCACTCAGAACTCATTTCTATACATTCTCTATCATGGTCAGAACAATGGCTCTGTCTGTGGAAGACTCACACTCCATCTCACAAATGGTTTCAGTAATTTATTTGCGACCTGCATTGTGAATCTTATTAAAAAAACCAAAACAAAACATGATTTTTCTACACATATAACATTTAGCAGCCAAAACGGACTGTTTTTTAGGCCAACAGATGAAATAAAGCCCAAACTTTCAGGCTAAGCTGTTTGAGCATCCCGTTCGTGTTGCCCAGACTGATCTGTCTCACAAACACATCTCATACACATGCACTATCTTGCTAGTCCAGGTGCTGGTATTTTCAATTACCATCCTGCTGACTCTTCACTAGAAAAATGAAGTTATCTTCATGATAACAGAGAAACTAACACACGCATGTTACCTTTCGTAATGCTCCATGCTGTTTTCGGTATTTCTTGTTCCAGGAAACCTTCATTTTCTCCAAGAACTTCTGCCCTAATTGATCCACAGGAATTTGTTTACATTCTTCCTACAGAGAAATTAAAAACTAAGATAACGAAGGTTACAAATGTCAAAGAATCAATGCAAATGAAGGCAGTTCAAGTGATTAAATCATGGCTATTTGTTAACAAGCCAAAGGAGCATTACATTCTGCAACAGCTTAAGCAGCAACTTAGGAAATACTCAAAAAGAAAAAAAGGCTGTTTTTTGTATGAGTTACTGCCACTCATACTAAAATCAGGTTAAGTTCTGAGAAGTTTTACATGCCTCACAACAAGCTTGGAAGTGTTCTGTACTGTTAAGCCTGCTCCTTGCATACTTTAGCCCCTTCTTCTGGGCTCCCTAACATCAAAACTGAAGCAAGGAACTCTTTACATACCATACCTCTAATAAAATCCCTTTCAACACTGCCAGTGGATTTTCTGTTTCTTTGGCATTTTCATTCTCCCTTGAAGGCTTATCTTCAATCAGCCTGTCCTCATCTTCCTGTATAAGAAAAACAGTACATTCATAGAAACTGATTTCAAACACGACTGGCACTTTTCCAGCCTGTGTGTGCACTTTGGAACTGTAAAGCAAATCCTCCAAATGCATACTTTAGAGCAAGCTGCCCATAGCATTTTAGAAAGAACTGTTCTGCAGTTTCTTTATACAAATATCTGGATGCCATACACTGCTATCCAGTTCATCACATGGCAAAGATTCACTCACCCACTGCCACAACAGCTGTAGCAGTGCATGTACACCTGCTGTCTGATTCTGCCCACCTGCTTCATAACAGGCAGCAGGAATACAACAGTCAGGTACTATGAGAGACAGCAGAGCACAAAGCTAACATTTGCTACAAAATCCTAATAGCTTCCAACCTGAAGAGTCAGCATGCTGCCAAAAACTAGTCAGGTAAAAGGTCGAATGCCTCACTAATGTATTTATTAGCTTAGATGACCATTTTGTTCTCTAGCTCTTAATAATCTTCTGTAATATGAGAAACAAGTAAGAAAAAATAACATTTAGCACTTACCTGTAATTGCCAGTTTCCTAATTCATCCACATCTCTGATATAAACATGATAGTGTCCTCCATAGCAGCCACCTTTATGTATAATAACAGAGAAGAGCTCATACATGTACTCTGAATCATCCATTTCAGTCTTCAAAAAGAAAAATAATAACAATAATAATATACATCAGTGAGTCTTTCACACAAGGACACTTCTACACCATCAGCATAACTTCACATATCTCTCTGTGCCTTTGCATGTGCAAAGACTGAAGAGGCTTTTCACTGTTGCAGAATACAAGTGTGGACCAACACGATTCTCAATAACAGTGGAAAATGAAATAGTTCAATATTAAAACAATGAAATATTGATACAACTAATAGAAGAACTCAGCCTGCTTGTTTATAACTAACTTATTTTAACAGACTAGAGAAAAGCAAGCATTTAACAAACCAACTGAACAAAAGACATCCTTTTGACCTGGCTTTGACTAGATGCAAAATTAAAAATACCTTGACCTTGAGATACCAGTTCTCTGCTGAGAGTATAGAAACTTTAACAAATGTAACAGTACAAACCTGCTCACAAAAAGGCCTCAGATTTATCTGGATAGGGAAGGCATAGCAACTAGTTTCCTTGTATCGTTCACACTTCTCAAAGTCAAAGTTAAATCTCAGGAGAGAGATGGTGAGAAAGGGAGGCAACTTATGCAGTTTAGCAGACTGTAACATGACAAAAAAGAAGTTATAAGCACACGATTATACAGAATAATCTCACTACTGGCTACTCTATTGCTCTATTTTCTTTACAAGGAGGCAGGCAAGACCAGCATTTTCATTACTACATAACTGAAGTGATAAAGATCTTTCCCTTACACTGCAGTATACACCCTCCACCATCACTGATACTTTATCCCACTATGAAAATGAAGGAGCACAGTGCTGAAAATCAAGATAGTAATTTTCACCCTCAATAAGGTTTTGTGAGAAGGTTTTCATGAATTTTCTACTGCAAAGCCAGACTGTGCAGCATTATTCCAGCAAATCTGCTCTCAGCCCTACACAGCACCAGCCATCACCAGCCCCACACAGCTCCTGGGAGCCCAGAGACAAAGGACACAAACTCAACTTCTGCTCAAGAGCAGGGATCTACAGAACAACACAGCTTCACAGTAGCACTGCCATTCCCAGATAAATAGTGGGGAACTTCGCACCTGCCACAGGCCACAGAAAAATCCCCCCAGAACAGCTGTAAATGAAGCTCAATCTACAAGCGTGGCCTTGTTCTGCTGCAAGAAAAGGACCTCAGCTGAGGTTGTAGCTCTTGCTCTTCTCATCTTCCTAGGTCATCTCCTCCAGGCACAGCATTGTATCACACCTGAAGTTTTCTCCAATAACTTCTGAGGATCTTTCCATACCTTTGCAGTTGTGCAAAGTTGTTATTACAGTTGTTATTCACTGTCTGATTTCTTTAGACAGCAGAGGGTAGGAAATAGCATCCAGAAACCCAGAGAATACTGAAGAAAAGGAGGAGCAGTGTTGATAGGTATGGGTCACGCTGTCCTTCAAACAAGCTAGGTGTGTACAAACATTCCCTGTCAGGGTGACTCAGCAGGTAGCTCGCTCACCAGCACTGACTCTCCGTAGGCAACTGTGATCACGCACACTGCATATGCCCAGGCACGCTTCACTTTCAAGTTCCACGTTCCCCTTGACTTGAGCAGATGATCAAATTTCAGAGCTAGCCAACTGTTATCATGCACTCTCCTTGAAGCTGAACTCAAACACAATAATCAAGCCACATGAGGCACAGGCAAATCTTCCTGAAGTCCTCTAAGGTACTGATTAACTGCGACTGACCTGAACTTGCCTCTGCACCTCTTCCTTTCCACATTAAACATGATGCAAGGTTTGCTTGTCCTGATGCAGAATGGTCACCAGAGCAGGACTAAGAGATTCCTTGTTGTGAAGAAGGGACAGCATATCAAAGGCAAAGGGCACTAGCAGCTGTCTATGTCTGCTTCCCCTTTACAGTATTTTACTAGGAGCACTTTGCCTTGGTCTTCACTGGTGGCTAGGCTCCCTAAGTCTGCCAGGACCCTGATCCTCTAGATATGGGTGAAAGAAGCAGATTCTGCCCCACTGTAACAGTAGAACAAGCTCTAGACCTCCTCATGAAACTGCACCCCAGGGTTTCCGGGAGAGATGGCTGATGTGGTCACCAAGCCGCTTTCCACCATATTTGAAAAATGATGGCTGCTGGGTGAAATCCCTAGTGACTGGAAAAAGGGAAACAAAAATTTTTAAGAAAGGGAGAAAGGATGACCCAGGGAACCACAAGCCGGTGAGCCTCATCTCTGTGCCTGGAAGATCATAGAGCAGATCCTCCTGGTTACCACATTAAGGCACATACAAGACAAAGAAGTGATCCAAGACAGACAGCACAGCTTCACCAAGGGCAGGCCTTGCTTGACCAATCTGGTGTCCTTCTATGATGGAGTGATGGTATTGTCAAGGAAGGGTGATGGATGTCATCTACCTGGAGTTCTGCAAACAGTTCGACATGGTTCCTCAGCACATCCTTCTCTCTAAATTGGAAAGGTACGGATTTGAAGGATGGACTGTTGGATGGATTAAGCCACTGGCTTAGCTTGCTGAAAGAAGACACAACATGATGGTGCTAAGACAAGAAATAAGCTGGCAGACGGGAAGGACACAGGCATATGCTGTGAAAACACACATCCACTGTCCTAAACATTGGAAAACTTGAACAGTTACTTCCATGGGTATACTGTTACCCACTTGAAGGCTCTGGAACACTGCAGAAGATTTTTTCAGTCTGTTGTTGCATGTTCACCACTGCAAGAAGCTGTGTTGTTGCAGCAACAACACAACACCAGAATCGAGAGACCCCATTTCCCTGCACAAAGCAACCATTGCTTATTATGCTTCTCTGCCACGGGTGCTCTTCAAGCTACTTGGAAATCCTTGTGTATTTTATTCTTTTCTTTAGGCCCTATCTTATCTTTCAGTCTATGGCCTGAAATGCCAGGTGCAGCAGAAGTGTGTGAACGCAGCAGTACTCTCATAATTACACGCCATCCAAATCACCACTACTAAACGACTGTGTCAACAATCACGTCAGGAAATAGATTGCATAGCTGCTGAGGTTTGAAATGAGGTTTTAAATATGTTTTTGGCACGCTCTTGTAATAGGCCACCTGACTAAAGGCGTAGTATTTTATTTTGAGGCCAGAGGGTAGACACAGCAATGGAAGTGAAGTTTCTAACCATTAACAAATCAAACACAGAAGGAGCTGATGCATTACCTTTGACGCTTCAACGAGCTTATCACATGCTCCACAGCGATACAAGTTCTCATTTTCAAAGTATTCCTCTTCCACATACATGTTCCAGAGAGCCTCCTCCAAGCCAGCTACACCTTTTACTGCCACTGTTAGGTCTAAGAAATCTTCCTATGAAGAAGTACAACAACAATAAGAGATAATACATAGTGTAAATTTAGGGTACATTCAAAAGATACTCATCTCTCCTGCAAGAACTCATTTTGCTTTTGTTATCGGAGGGGAAAAAAAACATCCATCCACACATCCACAGATATTCTCATTTTTTTAGTTACAAAGAACAGTAAAGCAATGTGAAGATACATTCTACTGTTGTCACCCCGCTGTTCAGCTGTCTGATAACTACATCGACAGGCAGAAACTTGTCAACTCATGTAATAATGCTTGCTGATTGTTTTTTTTTTAAGCTCATGAGTCACATCTTGATACATGTGGCTTAAAGAACACCAGCTAAGGTTTAGCAACACTCACTTTTGCACAAATTCCACACATCTGCAGGTCTGCAGTGAGCTAACTAATAACTAGATTCACTAAGATGACACCGCAGAAAGATGTCATTTGTTTTTTTGGGAGATGGAGAATGGGGAACACCAACATTTCAAGCATCTTCAAAAGACTGAACAGAAACCTATCCTGGAAAATAGCTTTACCTGTCTCTCACTGATATTCTTGCATTCTTTACAAACAATCTGGTTGACAACAGTCCCGTGGTACAATCGATTAATAAGGTCATGACCTGAAGTTCCCACAAGGGAAGTTTCCAAAGCACTGAACAGAATCCGATTCAGTTCCTGCACATCATGCTGCCTCATTTCCTGTACAATAAAAAACAAACCCAAAGAAATAAACTGGTGCCATCTGCTTTGCTTACTGCTTAAAAACAACTTACGTCATGCATGCCAGAAACCTGTCTCAACAGTTACCCATGTATTTACTATTTTGGGGAAAAATTATTATTAGTTGTTACTCTCTGGAGGCATTCAAGGCAAGACTGGATGTGGCTCTGAGCAGCCTGCGTTAGTGGTTGGCAACCCTGCCCACACCGTGGGAGTTGAAACTAGATGATCTTTGAGGTCTTTTTCAACCCAGGCTATTCCACAATTCTATGATTATTCTTAATTTAGTCATGCTTTCTGTAGTCATTTCAAGTACATAAAATATAACACATGAGAAAGTTTCAACTAGGTGCAGACATCCACTAAGCTCCAGGATGCATCAGGCAGGAAACAGAAATTTAAGTAACTAAAGGACAAGCAGCCTAACTGCCGTTGAAAAAGCATTCCTGCAAAAAAATATATGGTACTCAAAATGCATTTAAAGGAACAATTTTCTCCTGCTGCTGACTGGAAACAACTGTCACATTTTCCACGTGGAGATACAACAACACAGAAGAACAGCCATCCCAATTAACTGCTACCTCCACGGCTTGAAAGATTTTAAGCTAGTTTTTAAATGTCTGACTTTGATGGTGCCACAGGTGCTGATTTGTACCTCATTGCTGTTCCAACCAAAGCTCTCAGTAAGGTCTGTTGTAGATGCAGCCTGCTGGTCTAAGAGCAGGAGCTGAGCAAACAACCGTTGAAGTTGTAATGGAATTATCCGAACCTAGGGATAAAAACCATAAAACATCCATCAGATCAGAAAGAGTCTTTAAATCAGCAATTGAAATACAGTGATGTAATTTACTTTAAACAGAAGAACTTATAATAAACCACCATTAACTGTGGCTTTTATAACACAGATCACTCAACTCTCACCAAAACATACATATTCAATACAAGTCATGGAACATAAGCTTCATGATAAAGCAAGACTGTACAGATTTAAATTCAGCCAGAACCACAGCACAAAAGGACAACCTGCCTGTTTTTCAGAATCCTGAAACCTAAGAACTCAGTTACACAGAAGCTGTTCCTTGTTCATTAAAAGGATTGATGATGAGGTGGAAGGAAAAGGGTCAGTGTCAACAAGCGCTATCAGCTGCCTTCAATTCACAAATAAAGTAATACTTCCAAGCAATTAACCATGTCACATCAGCCAAAGGTCTAAAGATGAAACTGAAGTAGTTCAGTAGAACTGCTGAAGCAGTCAACTTCCAAAATAAAATTAAAGAAATTTAGTATTTAAGTTTTTTGCATAGGTAGGCTGTTAAATCTGCAGTCTCTTCCAATACCTGAGAGGTGCTCACAGTGAGAGCAGGATTGGCCTCCTTGCACTGGTGATAGTGACAGGACGAGGGGAAACAGCCTTAAGTTGCACCACGGTAAGTTTAGGCTGGATATCAGGAAATACTTCTTTACAGAAAGCGTTGCTAAGCACTGGAATAGGCCCCACAGAGAGGTGGTGGAGCCACCATCTCTGGATGTGTTTAAAAACCATTTGGATGTGGTGCTCAGGGACGTGATTAAGCAGAGGGTTGTTAGAGTTAGGGTAGTATGGTGAGGTCGTAGCTAGACACAATGATCTTTGAAGCCTTTTCCAACCTGAGTGACTCTATGATTCTAAACCATATGAATCAACATTGACCAGTGACAAATACAAGAAAATCTTAAATACTTTTGCGTCTGGTTTGCCGACATCATCCAGAGTCCCAAGTTCTTCAGGTCCTAGAGAGAACAGTGCCTCTGGAATTGTAAAGAGAAGGTGCCAAATTAAGGGAAAAAGAAGTCTTTTCTTCAAAGATTCACTTTGTTACAATTGCTAAGTATTACAATGGCATCCTTTCCATCAAAGTAAAACAATATGCAATATCTCAACATCATTCATTGCTACACCTGGTTCAAACTAAAACGTACACACAAACACGGACACGTTCAGATGGCAAAAGAGCAGTTTCTTCCACGAATGGTAATGGTTGCATGCAAAAACAAATAGCATGTTATGGAGAGCAATCGCCTCACTTAGCTTAGGAAGCAGTAAATGCCTCAGAAGATACAACGTGTACAGCAGTCACATTCTGTGTAACAGTGAAAACTTGAACTCCAGACACTAAAATCTGGTTATTCTGTACCAACTCATTTGAACTGTCCTGAAAAGGTGTTTGTGGCACTCCTTCAATAAACAATCAGCAACACAAGCCACTACAAAGCACCAATTCAAATATTACTTAAAGGAGATTCTAAACACAGTACCTCTGAATTCTGGCGTGAAAAGCAGAGTCTGCAGAAGGGAATTGAGGTAGCAGGTCCCACCTTGATTTTTGATACCACTAAGATTGGTGAGATCCCTGGGAGCTGGAGGTTCAGAATCTTTGGACTTGGACTTCTTCCCTTTTCCATAGTGATTGTTTGAAATAAAGGAAAAATCCTCTTCAAATAGGTCTCCAAACATATTGAAAACTAAACAGTCCTTTAAAAATACAAAATAATCTGCTTATCATGAAAAATTCAGTAAAATCCATCCTCCTCAAATCCTCAAAGATCCCTGGCCCTGACTGTACAATTTGCTTATACGTTTTGAGAAATCTTATTCTGTTCATCCTAAAAATGAACATCAGATCCACACAGAAACATATGTATGTAACAAAAAAAAAAAGGGTGAATTGAAAGCATTTATCTCAGCACGCTTTTAACTGAAATCAACTTTACCACATTTCCATCTTGCATCAGCACAGATGTGCATGCCAAAATAAACAGGTCCTTCTAAACACTTATTATTTACTAGTTTTCAAGGTACTTCTTGCAGGAGATTTATTGAAGGTCCCCAAAAATCAGTGAATATGCTGGCACTGTATCCCTCAACAAATCCACATACACATAAAATCTGTCTCCAGCTAGCTCAAATGGGAAGAGTGCAAGAAGTAGGCAAAAGCACAGCAGTTTTAGCAAAGTATTTTCTTTGTTTCTAGACACTGAGAAAGCCAAAAACTCAGTGGCAAGAAAACTTATATTTTCTGAGGGTTTTTTCAGTCTTTTTGGTAGCTCTATGCCTTTCCTTGCACAACAAGATCACTCACTTCAATCCCTGTTTTGTACTTGCCGCTCCCTAGCTTGGTGTGCCACAGTATTTGTTTTAGAAATGAATAATCCATGAATTATACTGAAGCATTGAATAATCACTCCCTATCTGCCTTAACTCCACTTGTAATTTTACAGTTCTTTATCACATTCCTCCAAAAGCCTCTACAGTGATGTATCCATTCTTACAACTGAGCCAGTCCCCCCATCTTCCCTTATAAAGTCCTAGATGCGTGCAGACCATGGGTTGCTATAGCTGAATAAGTGATGTTTTGTTCTTGTTCAACTGCTGAGCATTTGTCTTTTTAAGAAGCATTTTGTTTTGTTGTTTTTGTTATTATTATTATTTTTTTTTTTACAATCACGCTATGGTCTCACTCCTGTGTGCTCACTTCAAACCCTGCTGCTATACTCCTGGTTTCCACACAGATTTACCTACAAACACTGTTATCAGCTGTTGCATCATTCGGCTTCTCAGCAGCTTCAAGACTTTAAAACTTCCCTATGGTGCTCATCTCCACTCCTGCATCCCAGCAGATTTCACAAGTTAACCACTTCAGAATCCACTGTTTTCTACCATCAGATTGCATGCTGAACCCTACAAAACTGACCCTAGAAACGATACACAGAAACTACCCCTTACTTCCCCTCTGTGAGGGTCTACCTTCAGTTTCCTAACTTTTAACTGATAATTCAATCAAGCTTCCTTCTCCTGTGTCATCTTACTTCCTTAAAGAGCCTTCTGTGGCAAACCTTGCTGAATATCTTAAAAAAACCCAGAAGTAGTCCAGTGCTCCACAATCTAACTTATCTGATAAAACTCTTTTTATTATAAAAATGCCATTATGCAATTTTAGTCCTTTGCACTATTTTTTATGCAAAAGGCCATGCCCTGAGAAACTGACTGAGAAGCAGCATGGAAACTTATTTGTCTTACAACACTTCTTTAGCACTTCACGCAACGAGTATCCACTCAAAAACTCTATTCAAAATGAAAATCATTCAGTTGGAGAAATGAATACACAAGAGATAATCTTCCTTTGCAGTATCTTTTTCTCCTCTGAATGCAAGTTCTAACACCTTGATCTCACCTTCCCTGCTTCAAGACAAGTGATAAGTTGAGCGCCTTCCAAAAGCTCTCAGCCTTTATTGATTTTACAGTAGGCGTGTTGTATTTACCATTTAACCAAACAAAGACTATGACTCATACTGCCCTCATGTGAACACATGCTTTGATCCTAATACGTTTGCTCACCATAAAAGCACACACACCTGGGAAGCTATAACCACCTCGCTGCTGGCTTTTGCACCCCTCATCACTCCAGATAAGCAGGTAAGCGGGACACTGCCAACCCCTCCCTCACTCCTTGCTTCAGGACCCTCAAAGCATTACTGTACAGTTTCAAGCTGGAATGGAACTGTTCTCCTCAGAGTGCCTGGTACTATGCTGTGTTTTGGTTTGAGGGGAGGAAAAAAATGTTAGTTTTAAACATCATCGATGTTTACAGCTGCTGTTAAGCAGCACTGTAAAGAGCCAAGGCCATTTGTAGCAAACAGCCCAAGGAGCTTGGAGGGAACAGGATAAGGACAGCTGACTTAAACTGGACAAACTGATATTCCGTAGCAAGAGAAAGGTATTCCGGAGGACGGAGTTCATCTTTCACTCTTCCTAGCTAGCTGGGCTGAGTCAACACATGGTGAGCAATGTGCATTACTCATTATATATATATTCATATACACAGAATTGTAGCTATTTTCATTTTCTCTATCTTAATAAATAGTTTTATCTAGTTTTATCTCAATCCACGAGTTCTACTTTTTTTTTGTTTTGTTTTTTTTCCTTCCTGATTCTCTCCCCCATCCAAGGTGGGAAGTGAGAAAGACTGCGTGGTGCTGAGCCACCTACTGGCTTAAACCACACCATACTGCCGGCACCTTCCTTTCCTTAAAAGCCATAAAATACAGATTAGAAACACTAAATCGGCTTGGGTTGGAAAGGGACCTTACAGCTCGTTTAGCTCCAACCAGGAGGGGTTTGGACCCTCGTACTAACAACGACGGCTGCTCAGACCCCAAACCCTCAAATGCCTACGGGTGAGGGCACCCACAGCTTCACGGGGCAGCGTGTGCCACTGCCTCACCACCCTCTGAGTAAATCATTTCCCCATAATACCTAACCTGGACCTCCCCGCTTTTAGTTTAAAGCCGTTTCCCCCCCGTCCCATCCCTACCCCGTTCCCCCGCCCGCTTACAAGCTCCCTCCACGCGCTGCGAGGCCGCAACGAGGTCTCCCCGGATCTTCCCATTCCCCAGACCGAACACCCCGGGACCCCTCACTCCCACCTCCTTCAGTAATTCTGTTTCAAAGCCCGCCCTAAACGCTGCGTATCCCCCTCCTCCCTCACCTCAGCCGCGGGTCCAGGCGGGAAAAGGCCGCGATCCGTTCCGCTCAGTGCGAGCAGAGCGCCTCAGGCCGCCGCCGCCATATTTGTTTTGGCGCGGCGCAAAGGCCGCTGGGGGACGGAGTCCGCCTCCCAGTTCCGACCCCAGCGCTCTCTGGAGGGTCTGACCCCAAGCAGCTCGGCGGCTTCATCTGCCTTGGACTAAACAACTCCTTAACACCCAGCCTGCATTCGCCCTCTCTTAGTTTAAAGCAGGTCCCCCTCGTGCTAGATCTGCTGGAGTCAAAACTACACCAAAGAGTGTGGCAGCAGGTGAAAGTTCCTTCACTATGTCCCATCCCACTCAAGCCTCAAGTTCCCAACTGTCTCCTTGTGTGGATAAATCAATTCCGGACCTAACCAGTTATCCCGAGTTGCCTCGAACACAGAAAAGATTAACTCATAAACAAACCCTCCCCAGATAATCAAACTAAATGAGCGAGAGCCTGGCAAACTAGCTCCCGAACGGTACTGATTAACTTCCCTCGTGCTCAGTTTGACTCTGCACCCCTTACCTGCCCCATTAGCGGTGTTGTAAGTTTGGGATATTCTGATCATCACACTGCAGCCGAGAGTCAACAGTGGGAGCCAAAGGGAGGGCAGGATATTTCCCTACTAGATCACAAGCTGCTCCCTGCTCTTGAGCTAACAGCCAGGTCTGATAGCTGGGCCCCCAAGCAAGTCTTTTTGAGTCAATGCCATGCAAGGAGTAGACCTTTACACCTCTGTAGTACACCATGTTCTATCTGATTCTGCTTGACACATAGGCAATTGCTGAAGAGTTTTCAGCTACGTAACAGAAGTTTCATGGCCGTTTCCTAGTCTGTGAAAAAACTGTATCGCTCCTTGGGAGCAAGATGCTGGCCTTGAAATGCACAGATCTCTGCTTCATGTGCCAGACCATACCCTCTCAGTGCCTCTTCTGAGTGTCATGTTGGAGGCTGTAGGGATACTACCTTCCTGGAAGCTAAAAAGACTTTGGAGATCTCAACTTAGCCTTTAACATAATATTCTCCTGTTCTGCCTTCAGATAAATTATCTGAACATCTGTGTATGCAACCATAATCAAATGTGTTGAGGCTCTTTTCATTGGTTATTGTACTGTGTGAATTCTTTTCACCAAACCTGCCTTCCTTTACCCAAAACAAGACAAAACAACGATCAAGAGAAATGTTTTAAGAAATCTCATTGGGATGTTGAGGAGGTAACTCTTCACTGAGCACTGAAGAGCTCCAATGACTCAACACAGTGAAGACTCATTATATTTGACTTACAAGTAACTAAAAAAAAAAAAGCGACAAAAATACTCACCCATAAATGAGCAAAGATCTGAGCCGTAAAACATTAACTAGAATATAACCACAACACAGCACAGCTCAGCAAATGTAACATTTCACATCCTATAAAACCATATTCAGGCTTCAGCCTGCAGAAGGAGACGCTTTCACTGTCAGTGCTCCCTCTTTCCACAGGAAAATGACTTTGTGGCTTCGCTGTCCACTTGCTGCCTGCATTTTCATTCTCTTCATTGCTGGCTTCTCTGAAGGAGGGAAACTCCTGGTGGTGCCCATGGTTGGAAGCCACTGGCTGAGCATGAAGGATGTAGCTCATGAGCTCGCTGAGAGAGGACATGAAGTGGTGGTGCTTAAACCAGAAGTAAGCTGGCAGATGGGAGACAAACATGGACATGCATACTCTTTAAAAACATACCCAGTGGTTACCAAGTTTGATGAACTGGATAATGCCTTTCAGCTGTATGTTGCTACTCACCTGAAAGGCCTGCCGTTCCCTCTGAATGTTCTAGCACTGTACAATGTCTCAGCAAACCTTCTTGAATCCTTCTATCGTCAGTGCAAGGAACTGTTCAGCAGCACGGAAACTCTGCAGTACTTGAATCAAAGTGGCTTTGATGCAGTCCTCACAGACCCCTTTTTTATGTGTGGGGCAACAGTTGCTAATTACCTTTCTCTTCCATTTGTGTTCTTCATGAGAGGATTACCTTGCAATCTACACTTCGGAGCAGCACAGTGCCCAAGCCCTATTTCATATGTCCCAAGAACATTTTCATTCAATTCAGACCACATGACATTTTTCCAGAGAGTGGAAAATGCACTGATTTCACTCCTGGAGCACTACTACTGTGATGGATTCTATCGAGCTGCAATACAGTTTTCCTCAGAAGTTCTTCAAAGAGATGTATCCCTGACAGACCTCCTGAACAATGCTTCAATTTCTCTAATGAGGTTTGACTTTGTGTTTGAGTATCCAAGACCAGTGATGCCCAATATGGTCTTCATTGGAGGTATAAACTGTGCTGAGAAGAAACCACTGCCTAAGGTATGTTCTTGTTCTCAAGTTTCACATTTTCCAAAGGAACATAATTTTGTGGCTTCTGGATGTTTAATACTCTTGATATCCTTTTTCTTTGTAAAATATTTAAATGTAGCTGACTCATGGCATTTTTCTTTCCATGCTCTGATATGGAGGCAGGTGACTGTTACATGAATTAATATTTTCACAGAAACCCAACAAAAATTGACTTCCTATGCCCTATGCTGTCCTCAGTTAATACATAATATTCTTCAGTCAGATGCAGTTTTAATTTCATTTTCCTCCCCCACAAAAAATGTTCTTTTCATTGGAAGGATGAAATGCATTTTATTAATGCAACAATTACTTTTTAATTAATTTGTGTTGTTTCCATTTTCATAGCATAATGTTTCCTAACTGGCTGTTTCTTTGCTTGTGTTTCTCAAAATTGACTTTTATCAGAATATTTCAGCAGGAGATTTAAAGACAGTCTATCTAGTTAGTACAATTAATAGCATCAGACATTTCTTACTGGTCATGGAGGAGGACACATATTTCATTCCTGTGATATTTCCTCCTCACTTCTGAAGTGTGGTCACCCAGTATCACAATGTGATTGCAGTATAGTTTCTTTGAGTTGAATTTCTTTTCTTTCATCATTTATCATTCTTTGATGGGTTTATTCAGATTCCACCATAGTTCACCTAGGCACGAACACAAACATTTCCATGTGTTTGACTGAAGAGAGTGGTAATTAATTGTCTGAGATTCATGAAGTACCTTGGTATGTTCTTGCTTATATGACACAGGTCTTTAATATCCTTTTATGTGCTTTTATATGCTGAAGTTGATGGTCAGAGTAGATGGTCTTGGAGGTCTTTTCCAACGTTGCTATTTCTATGATCCTGTGGAGGTCTCAGATCCACAGTTTGCAGCTTGCTGTTTTTCGAGGAGTGTAACTATTATCCCTGTATTTTATACCTGTTGCCTCCCATTGTCATAATGATGCTTGTCAGTGAGTGAAATCATGTGTTCTGTGTCCTTAAAAACATTGTGCGTTCCTCCTATCTTCACTCTGGCTATATTTTCTAAGGAAAACTGAAGGATTTGCCCTATGCTGCTTGGAACAGCACCCTGCAGCAAAGCTGCAATGCATTAGAGTGTAAACATGCAAATAAGCCACGTGTATCCAGACACAGCTCTGTGTTGATCATTGCTGTTCAGAACTATAATTGGATAAGAATAGATAGGTCTCTGATACCCAGTAGCCTGTGGCTTGAAAGAGAATAGAAGGCTGGCATGACTGAGTTACAGGAGAAATTTGTGTAGGAAAACAGATAACAGGATATGTAATTCAAAGTCATGTGGTTTGGTTCTGGTGCTCACAAAGTCACTCTTGCTGGAGCCTGGGAGGCTATTCTGTAGCTGGATTGTTACTGCTTTCTTAGAGCATTACCAAATGTTAGTCCAGTGTCAGTGCTGGATACTCAAGTTCATTTTGGCATCTACCAACCTGCTCTAATCCTTATGTGGGACACTTCAGCAGGAAAAAAACACTGAGCTCAATTGTGGAAAGATTCCTGTTGGCTAAATGTAGAAGCCTATGGTATCAAAAAGCACTAGAATTGTAGAATGTCCTAAGTTGGAAGGAACCTGTATGGATCATCAAGTCCACCTCCTGGCTCCACAGACAACCTTTCTAAACCCAACTCGTATGTCTGAGAGCGGTGTTGCAGCTTTCCCTGAGCTCCAGGAGGTCGGGGCCTTGCCCACAGCCCTGGGATGCTGTGGGCCACTGTGAGGTGCTGCAGGCTGCCGTGAGCTTCCCCTTTTTCCCTTCCATGAGCTGCTCCTCATACATCTCACCCTCAGTTCAACTCACTCAGGAGTTAGAGCAACCTTTTTTGCTTGTTATAGCTGGAGCGTAAGAGTACTGGCAATTAGCTCAGAGGAACTGTACTGCAGTTCTCACAAATGGAGGGGCATCATGTCGTGTAATCGCAGCAGTGTTTCTGGACATCCATTCTCTGGATGCATTTATGTGATGGGTTCCCAGGTAACCCCAGAGTATGCTGTCAGTAACTGTCCAAGTCAGTTTCTTCTATCCCAAGGAGCTCTATCAGCTAAACAACTCAGGGCAGCCTCCCTGTGGGAGCTCATTGCACTTGTCAGCATGTGAGACAGGCAGGCCTCTCCAGATGTTCCTGTTGGGTTCTAGGACATTGGTTTAAGGTTGTGAATGATGTGATGTGCACCCACCATCATTTCATTAAAGGTCTCCGTTTGCATATCAAGATAGCAGTCTTGTTACAGCCCACATTCTCTTTGCTCGAGGAATGAACTGCAAGAACAGGAAAATCCTGTGAAGTGTCTGTGAATGGGAGGCAGATATTGCATGTGTGATGGGAGAGGAAGGCTTACGCAGGAATCAATGTATCACATAGTTTGTGAGAGAGATTTCCACTGTGAGAGATTTTTTGTGGGTAAGCTTTCTGTTTTCCATTGCACTGGTACTCTTATGAAATAACCACAAGTTGTTTTCATCTGACTTATATTCCTTTGTCCTGACCAAGAGGTAGGAAAAGACACATCAGAGTTCAAGAGAGAAGTCTACAGCAATCAAATTAGGATGTCAAGGGGATAGTTCTCCGTTAAGTACTGAAGAGCTCCAATGAGTCAGCAAAGGTAGGGGCCACTGTATTTGCCTTCCAAAGTTCATACAATAAAAGCATCAACTTTGTTCACACGTAGGTTAGCACGAATGATTAGGGCACTAAATGATTAACTAACAGATAAGCACAAATCAACACAGCTCAGCAGATAAATTCATCCACTTCCTACACATGCATATTCAAGCTTCTGCCTGGAGAAAGAGGCGCTTTCACGGTCAGTACTCCGCAGTACAGTCCGCAGGAAAATGTCTTTGCGGCTTTGCTATCCACTTGCTGCCTGGATTTTTATCCTCCTCATTCCGGGCCTCTCTGAAGGAGGGAAACTGCTGGTGGTGCCCATGGTTGGAAGCCACTGGCTGAGCATGAAGGAAGTAGTTCAAAAGCTCGCCGAGAGAGGACATGAAGTGGTGGTGCTTAAACCAGAAGTAAGCTGGCAGATGGGAGAGGCAGAAAAATATGCATACACTGTGAAAACATACCCAGTGTCTACCAAGTTAGAAGAACTGGATAATGCCTTTCAGCTGTATTTCTCTAGTCACCTGAAGGGTCTGCCTTTCCCACTGAATGTTCTATCACTGTACAGTGTCTCAGTAGAAGTTTTTGGCATCTTCTATCTTCAGTGCAGGGAACTGTTCAGCAGCACGGAAACTCTGCAGTACTTGAATCAAAGTGGCTTTGATGCAATCCTTACAGACCCTATTTTGATGTGTGGACCACTACTCGCTAATTACTTTTCTCTTCCATTTGTGTTCTTCATGAGAGGATTACCTTGCGATCTACACTTCGGAGCAGCACAGTGCCCAAGCCCTATTTCATATGCCCCAAGAACATTTTCATTCAATTCAGACCACATGACATTTTTCCAGAGAGTGGAAAATGCATTGATTTCACTCCTGGAGCTCTTTTACTGCAATGGTTACTATCAAGCTGCATTACAGCTTTCCTCTGAAGTTCTTCAAAGAGATGTATCCCTGACAGACCTCCTGAACAATGCTTCAATTTCTCTAATGAGGTTTGACTTTGTGTTTGAGTATCCAAGACCAGTGATGCCCAATATGGTCTTTATTGGAGGCATAAACTGTGCTCAGAAGAAACCACTGCCTAAGGTATGTTCTTGTTCTCAAGTTCTACATTTTCAAAAGAAGTGTAAATTTAGAGGTAACATATATTTAGTGGTCTTAATATTCTTTTTTCTTAGTAAAATATTAAAAAATAGCTGACTCTTGGATATTTTTTTTCCATGTTCTTAAATGGAAGCAGGTGACTGTTAATTAAAGTAATATTTTCACAGAAACCCAACAAAGGTTGACTTCCTCTGCCTTATGCTGTGCTGAGTATTCTTTGATCAGATGCAGTTTTAGTTTCATTTTCATAGACTGTAGAACATATTTCTTTCTTCAGAAATATGAAATGTGTTTCCTTAATTCAAAATTTAGTTTTAATTAGTTTGCATTTCTTTATGTTCATAGAGGAAGGTTTCCTAACTGGCTAATTTTTATTTTTGTTTTTTTTTTGTATTTATTTCTTGAGATTGACGTTTATCAGGTTTGTTCTGCAGGAGATTTAAAGACAGTCTATCTAGTTAAAGCAACAGCATCCAACATATCTTACTAGTCATGCAAGGAAGACAACATATATTTCTTTACTGCGATATATCCTCCTTTACTTCTGAAACTGCAAACATTTCCTTGTGTTTGAAGAGAGTGGAAATTAATTATTTTAGAATTAAGAGGCTCTGTGATTGCTCTCTCTGATTACATGACAGAAGTCTTTTGTATCCTTTTGCATGCTTCCATATCCTGATGGTCTCAGGGCTACAAAAAGTTTATAGCTTGCAATTTCTTAGTGGAGTGTAACTATTCTCCCTTAGTTTTATTCCTTTTGTTTTCCATCACAGAGAAAGATATGGCAAAATGCATGATCAAAATCTACACTGTTAAAGGAAAAGAGCAGATATGCAAACTGTTAATGACACGGGGATGATTCATAAAGAATAACTGTTCAGTGTTTCTGTAAGGGAAAGAACTAAGGGACGTTGGGAAAAATCAGATACTACTTTATTGGTGTAAGAGCAAAAAGAGGAAGGTGACATTTTCTCTCGGGGATTCAAGAGCCTCAGCTATAATATATAGTGAAAAAGTACAGGACAACTCTGTGTAGATAAGTACCTAAAGGGATGTGTAACACAGAGACACAGGGTTTGGCTCAGGAGGTCCCGTGGTCCCTCTTTATTTAGCCTGGAGGCAATTCTGTATATGGATTGTTACTCCTTACTTCTGGCATTACCTGATGTCCTGTGGCAGTGCTGGATAAGAAGAGCATGTGGTGTAATTCAGTGCCGTCATTCTTACCATGAGGAGAATGGTAAAAATGTACAGCTCCTTACATGCTTGCTTTCCTCAGAGAGAGGACTATGGGGAATACAACTTACCTAATCCATTGCTTAGTGATCTGAAGTATGAACTGGAGAAATCATTTTGCGTTCCAGATTGAGATCCAACATAAGAATTGGAAATCATTTTATGTGGTTAATCAGTAATCTCAGCAGCGTGGTCAGACCTCATATGACAACTGCTAATTGTAAAGACATATGATTAACTGACTTCAGGTGATAGGTTCTTGAAATTACCTTCTTCAGTAGCTTCCATTGTGATTGTCTTTGGGATCCACAGTCCTGGAAGACAGTAGTGGCCTTACCTCTTTGTTACTTGCTAACTGGGTGCTTTATATGACGATTCTCTGGGTTGGTAGGAAACTTTTGCATTGTCTAATGTGAAAACCATGGGATTCAAGTGATTCCAGTAATGGTGAAACTCAGGCAGAACAGGTACAAGATGCCTGCTGATGTTCTACAAACCATCATCAGGTGTGTAGTTGACCTACTGTAGTTGGCCCGATCATATACACCGGACACATGAACTTTTGTAAGGATCCATGTTCACAACATTTCCCATTTTGTGTTATATTGGCTCAAACGAATTCTGCCTGGGTGACATCTTCATACCATAAAATCTCTTTGTTAACAAGGAAATGACAGAATATCTCATTCCCAGTGGCTTTGATGCTCTCTTTTGATGCTTCTGAGTGGAGCTGCAGTTGCTAATTACGCTTCAGCCCCATTCATGCTCTCTGGGAGAGGATCTCCAATTGTCTTATGCCAGTGTGGTAACATTCTGATAGTTTTGCAAAGGTCATTCTCCAGGTTGTTTTATGCAGGAGAATCAATAGATGCATTGGCCTGTGTATACAAGAGAAGGGTGTTGGTGCTTGGCTAGGCATTGTCTCTTTGTCCTTTAGCAAATGCAGGCTTCTGTACATATGTGATAGTGACAAAGTGATAGTAACAGGCTTCTGGCTTCTGGGTGGCCCATCAGAAACTCGCTGAGCTGGGAAGCTGCATATCCTGCAGTCAGCCTGAATGTCAGCAAGTAGGTCTCCTTAGCATTCCAACACTCATAAACATACAGCGTCTGTAGTCAGCCTCTCTGTGGCTGGAGATGTGTTTTGGCAGGTCATCCAAGCATCCAAAAGATGGCGGTGATGCTGACAGCTCCCTTGCTTCCCTGCTCTCCCTCTCAGGTTTTGCCCTGAGTGCTACTGTGATTCTGTAAACAGCCACTTGGTGACTTGAGTAGTGACACGGATCTCCCATTTCCCTGGGAAGATTTGGAATAAGTAGTCAGAAATGCAGAGTAATGAGAGCCCTGATGGTGATGGAGAGCTTTGAATGGCTGGAGGAACAAATCCCCAAGGCAGGATGCAAACACTTTTGTTTGTAGACAGCATCTGCCTGGTTGGCTACCAATATGCGTAGGTTGCTTTGAAAGGAATGCCTCCTATTGATTTCCATGGAAACTACTACAGATACCAAGAGCACAATAGCAGTATTTGACAGAGTAAATTTGCAGAACACTGTTCTTGAGCACAGTCACCACCACTGTCTGATTCACACGGATGAACTGACTGAGACACTTTGCATTTTGTGATGGGGCAGCTGTGCAAGGCCATTGAGAGCATGGCTCATCTTCCATGTTCCTGCTGCCACTGCTGAAACACAATGGCCTCTGCCTCACTGAGCTGACTTCCATTTTTGCCTCTGCATACATTCAGCAAGCATAGGTGAATGTCAGTGGGTGCCAGTTTTCCCACATGCAGGTATTACACTACAAATAAATGCTCACTGTGACTAGAAGTCATTTGATAAGTCAGAAATTTATAACTGCAGAGGATCCAGCCATGTCAATCCAGAACTGAACTCATGTAGACCTTGAACTCACAACTTTATGATTTAGAAATGTGTTGTTAACAGGCTTATGTTATCTGGGTTTCAGTGGTGGACTTCAGTTCTGCAATATAATTTTATATCTAATAGGATGAAAGTTTACAGGTAAGTTTTATGTGGAGATGTGGTAAGATTTCCAGTTGGCTACTTTTTTCAAAGGTGCAGGTATCCTTCAATGGAAAAGAGAAATCTCAGTTGTACCAAGCCGTAGTTTTTGTTGATCATCATGGGGTATGCAACACCGATTATTAATCTGTCTTTACTTTAAGACATACTTCATTGATGAAATTACCGATATTTTGTTAGGAAAAAAAAAGCCTATTAGTCCTAGCAGTGTCTCTGAATATCCATTATGTGGATGCATTTATATTAACAGTTCCCAGGTACACTAGAGTATGCTGTCAATAGATGTCTTTGTTCAGTTTCTTCTATATCAAGGAGCTTTATCAGCTAGATAACACTCCTGGCATCCTCCCTGTGGGAGCTCATCCCACTTCTTAACATGTGAGACAGGCAACCCCAGATGTTTCTGTGAAGTTCCAGGACGTTGGTGTAAGGTTGTGAGTGATGTACATCCACTATTGTTTCATCAAAGATCACTATTTGGATACCAAGTTAGCAGTCCTGTTACAGCCCACCTTCTTCTCGCATGGGAATGAAAACCTTATGAAATGTACATTAATTTGAGGCAGATATTCAGTGTGTGATGGGAGAGGAAGGCTTACACAGGAGTGGAAGAATCACAGAGGTTTGTGAGAGTATTTTTTACTGTGACAGATTTTCTGTGGGCAAACTTCCCACTTTCCATTGCACTTGTACTCACAGAAGATGTCTACAAGTTGTATTCACCAGACCTGCCTTCCTTTGTCCTGACCAAGAGATAGGAGAAGACACATCAGTGTTCAAGAGAGAAGTCTGCAGAAATCAAATTAGGATGTCAAGGAGTTGGTTCTCCTTTAAGCATTGAATAATCCTGATGAATCAGCAGAAGTAAGGGTCACTGTATTTGGCTTTACATGTAATTAAAAATAATAATAATAACAGCATTATTCACCGGTAGATATAAAAGAATGAAGGCAGTAAATGATTAACTAGACTATAATCATGAATGAGATCAGCTCAGCATTTAAATCTACTTCCACAAACGCGTATTCAAGTTTCAGCGTGGAGGAGAAGGAGAAGGAGACGCTTTCACTGTCAGTACTCTGTCCGCAGGAAAATGTCTTTGCGGCTTTGCTATCCACTTGCTGCCTGGATTTTTATCCTCCTCATTCCGGGCCTCTCTGAAGGAGGGAAACTGCTGGTGGTGCCCATGGCTGGAAGCCACTGGCTGAGCATGAAGGAAGTAGTTCAGAAGCTCGCCGAGAGAGGACATGAAGTGGTGGTGCTTAAACCAGAAGTAAGCTGGCAGATGGGAGAGGCAGAAAAATATGCATACACTGTGAAAACATACCCAGTGTCTACCAAGTTAGAAGAACTGGATAATGCCTTTCGGCTGTTTCTTTCTAGTTACCTGAAGATTCTGCCATTCCCAGAGAATGTAATAACACCTTATAAGAACACAGTACACCTCTTCAATACCTTCTATCGTGACTGTAGAGACCTGTTCAACAGCACGGAAACTCTGCAGTACTTGAATCAAAGTGGCTTTGACGCAATCCTCACAGACCCCTTTGTTATGTGTGGAGCAACAGTTGCTAATTATCTTTCTCTTCCGTTTGTGTTCTTCTTGAGAGGATTTCCTTGTAATCTACATTATGAAGCAGCACAGTGCCCAAGCCCTCTATCATATGTCCCAAGATTTTCTTCAATGAACTCAGGCCACATGACGTTTTTCCAGAGAGTGGAAAATGCACTGATTTCACTCTTTGAGCGCTCTTCTTGTGATGGCTTCTACCAAGATGCAATACAGTTTTCCTCAGAAGTTCTTCAAAGAGATGTATCCCTGACAGACCTCCTGAGCAACGCTTCAATTTGGCTATTGAGATATGACTTTGTGCTTGAGTATCCGAGACCAGTGATGCCCAATATGGTCTTCATTGGAGGTATAAACTGTGCTGAGAAGAAACCACTGCCTAAGGTATGTTCTTGTTCTCAAATTGTACATTTTCCAAAGAAACATAATTTTGTGCCTTCTGGATGTTTAATACTCTTGATATTCTTTTACTTGTAAAATATTTAATTATAGATGACTCATGGCATTTTTTTTTCCATGCTCTAAAATGGACGTAGGTGAACTTGAATTTTCATAGAAATCCAGCAGAAGTTAACATCTTCTGACATATGACTTCCTCAGTGAATACATATTATTTTTCTGTCAGATGCAGTTTTAGTTTCATTTTCATGGATTCTAGCACGTTTCTTTCATCAGAAATTTGAAAAGTATTTCACTAATTCAAAAATTATTTTGTAATGAATTTGCGTTGTTTCTACTTCTGTAGTGGAAGGTTTCCTTGCTGGCTAATCATTTTTTTGTGTGTGTTTCCTGACATTAACTTTCATCAGAATAGTTCTGCATGAGTTTTAAGAACAGTCTATTTAGTTAATACAATCAGTAGCATCCAACATGTCTTACTTGTCTTGGAGGAGGACACATTTCTTTCCTGTGATATTTCCTCCTCACTTCTGAGGTGAGGTCACATGATATCACACTGTGATTGCACTACAGATTCTATGGTTTGAATTTATTTTCTTTTTTCATTATTTTCTTTGAAGGGCTTATGTTCATTCCTTTGAACTTCACTGTGTCAAATACAAAATATTCTGATTACAAACATTCAAATCGAGAGAGTGGTAATTGATTATTTTAGATTTAAGAGCTACCATGACATGTTATATCTGGTTGTTTGACAGAAGCTCTAATGGTTCAAATGAAAAAATTATAGTGCAAGGAGGCAGGTATGGTAAAATGCATGATCAAGATCTACATTGTTAACACACACACCTGTGAAAACTGTTAATGACGTGAGGAAAATTCATTAAAAAAATATTTTTTCAGTGCTTTTTGCAAAGAAAGAAAGAAAGAAGAGATGCTTGGAAAAATCAAGCACTGGCTTATTGCTCTAAGACCCAAAAGAGGAAGACCTTTTTCTCTCAGGATTATTATAGCCCTGACTATTATAGATACTGAAAAATTACAGGACAACTCTGTGTAGATGAATGCCTAAAGGGATGTGTAACACAGAGACACAGGGTTTGGCTCAGGAGGTCCCGTGGTCCCTCTTTATTTAGCCTGGAGGCAATTCTGTATATGGATTGTTACTCCTTACTTCTGGCATTACCTGATGTCCTGTGGCAGTGCTGGATAAGAAGAGCATGTAGTGTAATTCAGTGCTGTCGTTCTTACCATGAGGAGAATGATAAAAATGTACACCTCCTTACATGCTTGCTTTCCTCAGAGAGAGGACTATGGGGAATACAACTTACCTAATCCATTGCTTAGTGATCTGAAGTATGAACTGGAGAAATCATTTTGCGTTCCAGATTGAGATCCAACATGAGAATTGGAAATCATTTTATGTGGTTAATCAGTAATCTCAGCAGTGTGGTCAGACCTCATATGACAACTGCTAATTGTAAAGAAATAATGCTTGTGAATGATTAACTGACTTCAGGTGATAGGCTCTTGAAATTGCCTTCTTCAATAGCTTCCATTGTGATCGTCTTTGGGATCCACAGTCCTGGAAGACAGTAGTGGCCTTACCTCTTTGTTACTTGCTAACTGGGTGCTTTATATGATGATTCTCTGGGTTGGTGGGAAACTTTTTGCATTGTCTAATGTGAAAACCATGGGATTCAAGTGATTCCAGTAATGGTGAAACTCAGGCAGGACAGGTACAAAATGCCTGCTGATGTTCTAGAAACCAGCATCAGGTGTGTAGTTGACCCACTGGAAGCGTGCCCCATTCCATACACGCAGACTTTGTACTCACAACTCCATGAGTTAGAAATACGTTGTTAACAGTCTTATGTTATCTGGTATTCAGTGGTGAACTTCTGTTCTGCAATATAGTTTTACACACAATGGGATGAAAGTTTAGAGGGAAGTTTTATGCAGAGATAAGGAAAGATTTCCTAGTGATTACTTCTTTCATCTTGACCCATCAGAAGTATAGTTTTGGTTACCGGTTCTCTGGCTTTTAAACGGTCATTTTCAACTTTCAATTCATCCTTGGAAGCATGTTACACATTAATAGTTCATAGCAGCAGCTATGCTGGAGTAGATGCTACTACTACTTCTTTCTTTCTTGTTAGGAATGTTTTTCTAAATTATTCTATATTTCTGCCATGTTGGAAGGGGGGTTTATAATGGGGCCATGGCCCGGTATAGGTCCCTATTCTTCAGTAATCCATGTGGCACTTAGCCATGGGGAACCCTGGAATCACAAGTTTTCCCCTGCAAGTTATTCCCACTGGGCATTAGGGGCCCAGTGACTAACCAACACATTAGCTTTTTACAATATTCCATCCTAAATAAATACACTGTCACATACAGCTGTCACATACAGCTGGCTCACAAAGTGAAAAGTACAGCAATGACAGCAGAGCAGCAAGGTCCCAGGTTGCCATAAGTAAGAATTTGCACAAGTGCAACAGCCTGAAATAAAGGAAAAAAGCAGGTCTGGGAAGAGTTTGATCCTGGCTTCACCGCTTCCAGTCACTTATGTGTATGCACCTGAGCTCTCCTGAATTGGCTCTGGCTTCCCACAAGGTGCTTAATTACTGCTTAAAGCCTTGACTTAGTATTTCTGCTATGCAACCTAACAGTTTTTATGGAGAAATTGGCTGCCCATAGTTTGGTTGGGCACACACTCTGCTGGGTGAAACACTGGATGACCGGGCCCAAAGAGCTGTAGTCAATGACATTAAATCCAGCTGGTGGTCAATCACAAGTGGTGTTCTCCAGGGTTCAGTACGGGGCCTCTCCTATTTGACATTTTTGTCAATGATCTTGATGAGGGGATTGAATGCGCCCTCAGAAAGTTTGCAGACCCACACAAAGCTGGGAGGGAGTGATGATCTGTCAGAGGGTAGAAAGTCACTACAGAGGAACCTGGATAGGCTGGATCAATGCGTCAGGGCAAACTATATGAGTTTCAATAGTGCCATGCACTGGGTCCTGCACTGTGGTCACGACAACCCCAGGTAACCCTACAGGCTTGGGGAGGAGTGGTTGGAGGGCTGTCTGAAAGAAAGGAACCTTAATGTACTGATGCACAGTTGGTTGAATATGAGCCAGCAATGAGTCCAGGTGTCCAAGAACGTCAGTGGCATTCTGACTTGTATCAGGAATGGCTCCTCAGGGAGGTAGTTGAATCAACATCCCTAAATGTATTTAAAATCCATTTATATGTGATTCTCAGGGACATGATTTAGCAGTGGATTGTAAGAGTTAGGGTAGTGTGGTTAGACTGTGGTTGGACTTGATGGTCTTGAAGGTCCATTACAACCTCAGCAGTTCTATGATTCGATGATTGCACCTTACAGTATTCATGAACTGGGTCAGTCCTTAACTGAACTCACACAGACCTTGAATTCAGAAGTTAATGAGCTAGAAATGTTGTTTACAGACTTAGGTTATCAGAGGTTAAGTTTTGAACATCAGTTTTGCAATATAGCTTACTGCGTGAAAGGATGAAAGGTTTAATCAAAGATAGGCAAAGATTTTCAGTTGGCTATTTGCTTCAAAAGTGTGGGTGTCCTTCAATGGGAAAAAAAAAACTAATAAAAAAAAAAAACAACAACTCAATTGTACCATGTAGTAATTTTGGTTATTTAAGAAATGAGATGTAGTTCAGTATCGGTTTTTCATATTTTATCTGAGAGTGTAGGATAAACTACACTGACAAATTTGCCTAATTTTCATTAGAAAACAAAATGCTTATTAATCCTATCAATATTACTGGACATCCATTCTCTGTATGCATTTATGTGATGGGTTCCCAGGTACGCTAGAGTACACTGTCAGTAACTGTCCAAGTCCAGTTTCTTCTATCCCAGGGAGCTCTATCAACTACACAACCCACAGGGCAGCATCTATGTGGGAGCTTATCCCCCTTGTCAACATGTGAGACATGCAGGCCTCTCCAGATGTTCCTGTTGGGTTCTAGGACATTGGTTTAAGGTTGTGAGTGATGTGATGTGCATCCACCATTCTTTCATTAAAGGTCTCCATTTGGATACCAAGATAGCAGTCCTGTTACAGCCCATCTTCTTTTTACTCAGGGAATGAACTGCAAGAACAGGAAAATCCTGCATAAGGTGCAAAATTTTGTGGCAGTTATTTTTTTGTGTGTGATGGGAGAGGAAGGCTTACACAGGATGTATCACAAAGTTTGTGAGAGAGTTTTCCACTGTGAGAGATTTTTTGGGGGGTAAGCTTTCTGTTTTCCTTGCACTGGTACTCTTAAAAGATGTGTATGAGTTGTTTTCATCTGGCTTGCCTTCCATTGTCCTAACCATGAGGTAGGAGAAGACACATCAGTGTTCAAGAGGGAAGTCTGCAGAAATCAAATTAGGATGTCAAGGAGTTGGTTCTCCTTTATGCATTGAAGAACTCCAATGACTCAGCAAAGGTAGAGGTCACTGTATTTGCCTTCCAAAGTTCATAAAAATATCAGTAGCATAATTCATCGGTAGGTGTGCAATTACAAAGGCAGTAAATCATTGACTAGAAGATAAGCACAAATCAACACAACTCAGGAAATAAATCCATCTGCTTCTTACAGAAGCATATTCAAGCTTCAGCTTGGAGGAGAAGGAGAATTAGACGCTTTCACGGTCAGTACTCTGCAGTACAGTCCGCAGGAAAATGTCTTTGCGGCTTTGCTATCCACTTGCTGCCTGGATTTTTATCCTCCTCATTCCGGGCCTCTCTGAAGGAGGGAAACTCCTGGTGGTGCCCATGGTTGGAAGCCACTGGCTGAGCATGAAGGATGTAGTTCAGAAGCTCGCCGAGAAAGGACATGAAGTGGTGGTGCTTAAACCAGAAGTAAGCTGGCAGACAGGAGAGGGAAAAAAACATGCATACACTGTGAAAACATATCCAGTGTCTACTAAGCTAGAAGAATTGGATAATGCCTTTCGGCTGTATTTTGCTACTCACCTGAAGGGTCTGCCATTCCCATTCTATGCTCTAGAACTCTACAACATCTCAACATACCTTTTCGAATCCTTCTATCTTCAGTGCAGGGAACTGTTCAGCAATGCAGAAACTCTGCAGTACTTGAATCAAAGTGGCTTTGATGCAGTCCTCACAGATCCTCTTTTTATGTGTGGAGCAACAGTTGCTAATTATCTTTCTCTTCCATTTGTGTTCTTCATGAGAGGATTACCTTGCGATCTGCACTTTGGAGCAGCACAGTGCCCAAGCCCTATTTCATATGTCCCAAGAACATTTTCATTCAATTCAGACCACATGACATTTTTCCAGAGAGTGGAAAATGCACTGATTTCATTCCTGGAGCTCTTTTACTGTTATGGTTACTATCGAGCTGCAATACAACTTTCCTCTGAAGTTCTTCAAAGAAGTGTATCCCCATTCGAGCTCCTGAACAATGCTTCAATTTCTCTAATGAGGTTTGACTTTGTGTTTGAGTATCCGAGGCCAACGATGCCCAATATTGTTTACATTGGAGGCATAAACTGTGCTGAGAAGAAACCACTGCCTAAGGTATGTCCTTGTTCTCAAGTTCTATATTTTCCAAGGAAATGCAATTTCTTGTTTTATTAACATTTATTTTCATAACATAGGGTTTCCTACCTGGCTGTCTATGTTATTTCTGTTGTTGGTTTTGCTGAATCATAAATCTCATGCTGCATCTGATGGAATTAATCTAAAATATTGTATTTTTTCAGAGACGCATGCAAACTCATATAATGTTTTGTGATGTGTTTCTTGGCTTTGACTCTTATCAAAATTGTTCTATAGGACATTTAAAGCTAATCCATGAAGAGAAAAACAATTAATAGCATCTGATATGTCTTACTTGTCTCTGAGCAGGACACGTATTTCTTTCTTTTGACATTTCTTCCTCAGTTCTGAAGTATGGTTGTATGAGAACTGCTGAGTCTCAAGCTGAACCACTGCATGAGCACATGAAGGAGAGGTCTGGTCAGCCCTGGGAGCACAGGTGAAGGTGATTCACCTGTGTGACCAGAAGGGGTGGAGCCCGCTGCACCCCTCTTACACCTCATTTAGGGGCTGACTGCCACTGAGTAAGGATTTCTTGTTGGTGATTTCTCCTTTGTGAAGTTCCCTTCCATGTGAACCTAGGTCTTTGTAGACAGGGGAGGATTCATTTTCCTTCTTTTGTAACATCTCCTTGTTCGCACTGGTCTCTTTGCTTTTATGACCTTCATCATGTTGCGTGACATCACTACTTGACTGTATTATAGTATCTTTGAGTTGAATATTTTTTTCTTTATTTTTTATCTTTGATGGTTTATGCATGTTCCAACAACAACAGTGTGGTAGAGTGTTAACATGCAAAGTTATGTGTGTCTATACATAGCTGTAAGCTCTAGGTTGATTGCTGCTGTCCAGAAATCTTACAATCAGTTAGTTGTTTAGGTTGGAAAGGACATTAAAGTTCATCTGGTTACAGTCCTTGCTCTGGAAGCAAGTTTGCCACCCACCAGATCAGTCTGCCCAGGGCCCTGCTGAACCTGGCCTTGAAAGCCTCCGTGGGCTTACCTTAAAAGAAATGGTGTTGGAATTTCCAGTCTCTCTTGTGAGTATATTTTAAAGGTTGCCTTTAGAAAGCACACAGATTTCCATAGGTTACTTACCACCTCAGTGGTATGTATGTCCAGCGTTAAGGGATTACAGAATCTTAAATGGTTTGAGTTGGAAGGGATATTAAAGCCCATCCACATCAAAGTGCTGCTATGGGCAGGGACAGCTCCCACAGATCAGGCTGTCTCTAATTCCATCCAACCTGGCCTTGAGCCCTGACAGTGATAGGGCATCCATAACTTGTCTGGGCAGCCTGTACCTGGACCTCACCACTCTGATACTAAAGAATTTGTTCCTTATATTTAATCCAAATCAACTTTCTTACAGTTTAAAACCTTGTCCTATATACTACACTCTCTGACAACAAATCTCTCCCAGCTTTCCTGTGGCCCCCTTTGAGCATGGGAAAGACACCATGAGGTCTTACTGAATCCTTCTCCAGGCTGAACAAGCCCAGCTCTTTCCAGCCTGTACTCATGTTTGGAACTAATCCTATGCCAGGTGCAGTATTTCACACTTGGTCTTGTTGAACTTCATGAGGTTGGCATGGGCCCACCTCTCAAGCCTGTCCAGGTCCCTCTGAATGGCAGCCCTTCCTTCCAGTGCATCAACCACACCACTCAGCTCAGTGTTATCTGCAAACTTACTGAGAGTGCACTTCATCCCACAGTCCCGACACCAACAAAGGCATTAAATTGTATCAGTCCCAATACAGAGACCTGGGGGATGACACTCATCACTGGTCTCCAACTGTCCAACCTTGTCCCTTGAGTGGTTCACCCATCAAATCTATGTCTTCTTGATTTTTTTGACAAGAGTGCTGACTCAGGTCTTGTTAGTTACACAAAGAAAGAGTATGCTGATGTACTTCTAAGGTTAATGATTGATTAAATTAAAAGTACAAAAGGGGTCAGCCTCTTTTCAAGAATGTTGTACTCCTTTCCCTGTTATATAAACAACTGACATCAAATATTGAACAATTACCTCAAGTTTTTGGTAAGTTAAATATTTCTTTCTGTGGTCAATAATTTATTTCCTGTTGATAAGTCAAAGCTTGCCCAGACCTTCATATAGAGGACTGTGTTGGATGCAGAGTTCTGTTCTGGGAACAGCTTACTTTCAGTGAAATGGCTCCTATATTTCTGAGCTTTTACCAATGTACTGGGATATTTTTTCTTCTTCTATCATCTTTAATCTTTGCTGAATGTGGAAAGATTCTGGTGATACCTCAGGATGGAAGTCATTGGCTGAGCATGCGACCGGTAGTAGGAAAACTCCAGCAAAATGGACACGATGTCGTTGTGGTTGTGCCGTCATCAAATTTGTTTATGAAGTCAAAGGAGCCTCAAAATTATACAGTGAAAGTATATCCAATACCTTACACAGATGAACGTTTAGATGTCGTGCTCAAGTCCTTTGTTAATGATCATTTTACTGAACAGTCTTTATTGAATATTGTTATTACAATGTATCAGAACATGATGGAAATTTTCAGGTTTTTTTTCACTACGTGTGAGAGCCTCTTGCACAACGAAGAAATGATGCAGTATTTGAGAGAGAGCAAGTTTGATGTTCTTTTCACAGATCCCATTCTGATGTGTGGACCAATACTTGCTGATTATCTTTCAGTTCCTTCTGTGTACTTCTTGCGAGGATTTCCTTGTGGTATGGATTCGAAAGCTACCCAGTGTCCAAGCCCTCCTTCCTATGTTCCCAGGCTCTTTCTAAGTAATTCAGATAGCATGACATTTGCTCATCGTGTGAAGAACATGCTGGGCAATGTACTGGAGCTTTTTTACTGTCAGCCTTTGTTCACTCAGTTTGAAGAACTTGCATATGAGATTTTGCAAAAGAAAGTGACAGCTACAGAGCTTCTAAGCCATGGATCTGTCTGGCTCATGAGATATGATTTTGCGTTTGAATTCCCAAGACCAACAATGCCAAACATGGTTTTCATTGGAGGGATAAACTGTGCTCAGAAGAACAAACTCTCTCAGGTATAGAACTTTATTTTTATTGAAAAACAAGAACAGAAGTATTTAAGTATCTTACACTGAAACATAACTAAAATATTTAAAGATAGTTAGCTAATAAAAAAATCCTGCAAGATTCATAAATGCTATTTGCTAGTATCCAGCATTAGGATTGCAAGGATAGGATTTAATCAAAAAGTATTATCAAATAAAAAAATTTAAGTTACATGTAAACATTATGCAAATGATGAACTGTTTTTTATTTTTTAAATTGAAGCTCATCTGGATTTTGGTGAGTAGCAAACATTCCTTTTTCTGTTTCATCTAAATTTCTTACGCTGCATCCACCTCCAGAAGAGCAGATGCCACAGTGATATTGCTACGTAGCTCTGAAATAGTAGCCTGAGGTACATGCCTAGGCACTGTCTGGTCTTCCTCTGCTTTATGGTGTTCAGAACTGTCCATGCTGCCATGCCAGGAGCATTCAAACTGCAGGTTTTGGTGGCTGTGGGAGCTCTGGACTCTAGGTGTTGCTACCTGACTGTAGTGACTGTCATGAGAAGCTTGCAGGGTAGAGGGCACCCAAGTCTGCTGTCGAAGGCAGGCTCGGCCTCAGTGTTGCTGAGGGTTGGCATAGATGTTTTCTGTGCATGTACATCCATATACCCATTCTGCTTTCATATTCTTTGAACATTATAGGGCTAACATTTTAGCCATTTTGATTTTTTTCTGTCCACCAGCCGGATAAATTCATTTATCTCTTTCCCTTTATGTCAAGGTGTCAATAGAAGCTGAAAAAGAAAACAAATACTCATGTGGGTTAAAATCTGGAAAAAGAAGCAAATGTCATAAGCTGCTGCCAGACCTAATCTCCCCAAAATACGCCTTTCTGAAATACATCCTCCTCTTCTTCTATAAGTTATTGAATTAGATTTAATTTGAAGTTAGATTCTCACTGAGGTTAAAGCTTTCCCACAAGGCTAGGAAATAAGCAGGCAGAAAATGCAGGAGGAAGGAAGCCCCTCCAGTGGTGCAGAGTCCTGAATGTCTGGAGGAACAGATTATATGCTGAAGGCAGTATCTTTGGTTGTGGATAACACCTGCCTGGTTATCTACTTATATAAAAGTTTTACTGTGGCAGGTAATCATCAACAGTAACTGAGCAATTTGCAGGCAAGAGGGATCTGACTCCACAGAGTTCATGGACTGTGTCAGCCCTGAACTGAACTTGCACAGACCTTGGATTCACAGGTTAACGGTCTTGGCATTGGCTTATGTTATCTGAGGTTCAGTGGTTCTGCTTTGCAATAGTTTTATACCCGATAGGATGAGAGGTTAGATGGAAGTTTTATGTTTAAATGGGGAAAGATTTTCAGTTGGCTACTTATCTTCAAAAATGCAGTTTTGATTCAGTGCAAAAAAAAACCTCACAATTTTTTCACAGCTGTATTAACTAGTTTTGGTTATTTAAGAAACAGCAGGTACTTCAACACTGCTTTTTCATTTATCTCTATTATACCTCACTGTACAATTTGCATAGAATAAAAAATCCTTCTTAAAAAATATCGAGTTACTGCACTATAAAAACTCTCTTAGAAATCAGTGAGATTGAGCTGTCCGACTCTATATGGCTAAGAGTAATTCTGGTGTACTCTATATAGACCAAGTAGCACCATATCATGTAATCCCTGGTTCCTAGGTACCCTAGAGTACGCTGTCTGTAAATGTTCAATGGCTGATATTTTGTGTGTGATGGGAGAATGGGAGAGGATAGCTTACACTAGAGTAAAGATCATGCAAGTTTCTGAGAGTTTCCTACTCTGTGACAGATTTTCTTTGCACGAGCTTTCTTTTTTCCCCTTGCACTGGTGCTGTTGTAAGACGACTAGGATGGTCCTGTCCTATTTTTTAAGAGTGCTGCAATGGGAGATAACCAACGTCCTTTGCTCATGCTGATAAAAATTATGAACTGATTTTAGATAGCATACTAAGTTTAATTCAGTCACGTGAACGAGTAAAATCCAGGCATGGTTATTGATAACTTATTTACCAGTGTGAAGGTTAAAATGTATAGACCCACAACGATCAGCTGAAGGTGGCCTTGCACCAGCTGAGCACTTGAGAAGTGATCTCTTACAAGCTAGTGAAGTCAGAAACCTGCATTTACGTTGGCATTACCAATAAACAGTCACTATCTCTTAACTGAAAGATGCTATGGCATGTTCATTAGCCACCCACAACACCTCATTCTTAAACCATCTCTGCATCATCTGCAGGCACAGATTAGACAGGGGCCCAGATATCACCATCTTATATGGGCAGAGAATTGGTCCCCATCTCCTTTCCATATCAGAGTTATAGTTATTCTTCTTTGAAATAAATGTTGTGATAAGAATACAGTGAGAGATTGTCTTCTTAGAGATTATTTCAAGTGTATGGACACTAGAGGAAAATAACCAGTTTTAGGAGGTGTAGTTCTAGTTAAAATCCAAACTTTTCCAATCAAAGAAGTGCGAGAGACATGTGAGAGTTACTCCCAGCTCCTTGCGTGACTTGAGTTTGTGCCCTGCCCTTGTGAAACAGTAACGAGCCCAAGGATAAAGCCGAGCACTTAGTGCTTTCAATGAACGTTTGTTCAGTGACTCAGCTAGTCTCATAACACTAGCTGTCGGGATAGAATTACATCAATCAGCAAGCAGAGCCAACTCACTCAGCAGCTATCAGTGTTCTCAGAGGCGAGAAAGGTGAATAGGAGAGATGAGGGCTGCTGTGGTTTGGGTGAGACAAGGTGGGGTCTGCACTGATGGGCTGCTAATGGTAAGAAGATCGTCAGTCTGTGGTCCTAGTATGGGAAGGAGAAGGCTGAGGCATTGAATTGTAGACACACTAGGGGAGAGCCGAGTTTATGACAGCAGGCACACCTTTCTCATGCTTGTACAAACCTACTTTTGAAGTCCGATACCCATTTCAACATTTTGTAATCATTAATCTAATGACATGGTAAGATCTCATTGCGTGCGAACTGCTAAACATGTGAAAAGTCAGAAGGGCAAGGGTATGATTAAAAAGCATTGCCAAGCAGTATATTTGTGTTTGTGGATCGAATCTTCAAAAGCTTGCAGACCAAGCCATCTCTCTCGTGCGTGGATTCCTGACCACCTTGCAACATGTTGATGGCATTGCTTCTCCCCTTCTTGTGCTGCTTGAGTACTGCTGCTGCTGGGAAGCTGCTGGTGATCCCGATGGACGGCAGCCACTGGCTCAGTATGAAGGAAGTGCTGGCTGAGCTAAGCAGGAGAGGGCACGAAATAGTCGTTGTAGCACCAGATAGCAATATCCTCATAGATTCTTCAGAGAGTTACACAATGAAGAAATATTCTGCACCGTACAAACAGGAAGAGATGGAAGAGCTTTTGCATTCTATTAGTATGACGAGTTTCAGTGAAGAGCCTTTTCTTACCAGGTTTTTGGGTATTTGGGAAAACTTCAGGAAGACTTCTGCTTTGTTTCACGCTGCCTGCAGTTCCTTACTGTACAAAAAAGAGCTGATGAAATTTATCGAAGATAGCCAATTTGATGCAGTCTTTACAGATCCAATGACACCCTGCGGACAAATAGTTGCTCTGCATTTCTCTATTCCTACTGTTTTCTTCTTGCGGGGTGTTCCATGTTCTGTGGACATTTATGCTGCTCAGAGTCCGAGCCCGCCATCTTATGTCCCACGATTGTTTTCATTCAGTACTGATCATATGACATTTTCTGAGAGAGTGAAGAACTTACTGATCAGCATTTCAGAGTACTTTACCTGCAGTATCATCTTTTCACCATTTGAAAGGCTGGCCTCAGACTTCCTCCAGAAGCCTATGACACTGACACAGCTTTTAAGTCACGGATCTGTTTGGCTGAAGAGAACTGACTTTGTCTTTGACTATCCCATGCCTGTGATGCCCAGTATGGTTTTCATTGGAGGCATAAACTGTGGAAAGAAGAAGCTGATACCTCAGGTTAGTGACTGACAGGGAAAAGTTCTGGCAGTCATACACCTGCATGGTCTGTGTGAGATCTAATGGTATTTGGTTTAGAGTTTACTTTCCTAAAGGTTTGTTTTAGAGTAAATGTCTCTGTATTGTCAATCCATGTGAAAAACAAAGTGGTGTCACTGACCAGCAGAACAAGATGTGATTCCACCTTCTTTTTTGGACCTGCCCAGTGCAGGGATTTTGTTCTCTGAAGGAATCATATGCTTTGCTATATTTAATTCCAGGCACACAAACTTCACCTGGTCCAGGAAAAATAACTCACTGGGTTATGTGCAGTAGCATTATTTGCTCTTTCCTGTAACAGCAGTGTTGTGTTTGGTTTGAGTTGAAAGGCTGATACTTTATTATAGTGTAAGCTACAGTCTAGCAAGTTTCCATCTCAAAAACTAGGCAGCTGCATATTCAGCTGCTTTTTTATGATGTCTACTTCAGACAGAAAAATGTTTTCCTGTAAATATTTTGGGATCTTTGATGCTGATAGCTTGCTGCATGTATGCGATGCATTGCTAGTGTTCATGATGTGCTACGTTAGCTTGTGGCTGCATGTGATGCATCTCAGCTTCTTGCTTGCTTGTGATGTAACTACAGTGGTCTCCTGTTGTGAAGACAGACATTAACTAGAAAAGGATAGATAGGAGGAGATAGCTCTCCTCAGCAGCTGGTGAATCTCTAGTTAGTGTCATCCAGCAGTTTCAGCAGCAGATCACATTGTTACCTGAAAGAGATAGAAGTTTCATACTTTGCAATTGCCCCTTACAAAGAAAAAGGCATTTATCTGTTCTTCCCTTGAATGTTTTTTACTTCTCTGCGTCATAGGGTACGTATTCCTCCTGCCTGTCATCTCTTCTATTCTTCCTGTAAAATCAAATGCCTTTCTGAATATGAATGAAGGAAGCTTTACAGTAAAATAGATTTGCATTTTTACAAGCTCACACACCTTCCCCAGTTCCAACCTTACCTGCCCTCAGGCTTTGCTTAACTCCTCCCAGTGCTGCCCACTGAAAGTACTCTTTATTTCTGTTGAGCTGCAATGTCTTTCACATTGCCATCAACCTTCTGCACAGCCACTTAATTTTATCTGTTCTGTTCATCTGACCTGTTTAAAGGCTGCTTCAGGGACAAACCCAGACAGACCCTCTGGGAAAGCAATGGGACCAATTTGTCTGCAGGCAGTTCCACTTTAAATGTAGACTTCACTCTAAAACCAGAGCTCATTTTCATCCTTATCTTGCAAGGGGTAAATAGTTCATAGTCTAGCATACAGAACTGATTCTTCGATGGCTCTCACAGCCCTGGTTTCTGTATTTACCTTCTACATATGGCTGTGCATCACACTTACATCTAACAGAAAAATTTAATCCTGAATGTTGCCGTGCATCTAACAGAAATGCTTGCTAATTGCTCAGATGTGGTAATGTGCCTCAGATTCCAAGCCTATCTGTACCCAATTGATTATTACACTCCTCAAATGTTTCACCAGCACCTTGAGAGGTCTTCAAAGGATTGCTATCCTTTATGAAGAAGTTCATATCATCTCAAAACTCTTCCTCTCCCGTTCCAACTTACTACACAATAAGGACCTGATGCAGTATCTTGAAGAGAGTAAATTTGATGCTGTTCTCACAAATCCATGTGGACAGATATTCTTTGCATCTCTTGATCCCATCTATTTTCTTTCTCCAAGGATATCCCTGTAGTACTCTCCTTTAGCACTAGCAGGATCTAAGCAGTTCCTCTTACACAGTTTTCACAGAACAAGGTGGAAAAAGCTGTCATTTATCACAGCAGTCTTGTTAACAAAATACATATCCATCAGTGAGAGTGGTCCTTGTGTTACCAAGCAGGACTATTGCTTGTGATTGCTGGGTATTTTTACCAAGCTGTCACAACTGATTTTTCAAAACTATGAATCTTAGCAGTTAATGAAATCATCCATTATTAGGAAATAAAGTGTCATAAAGTGCAAATTGGCAGTTAACATTCTGATTGCCTTTCATTTTAGTCTTGTACTTCCACAGCATGGATTCATTATTTTCTTATACATATATATATATATATACTTCCGTTACTGAACTGCACAGCATTTTTAGCAGATTTCATGCTGAAAAGGGTTATTACTTTTAGTCCCATTATTCAATTGGTACAACCAGATGGACATTGTCCAGTTTAGCTATGACTGACAGAGAGACTGGCTAAACTTTAACACCACCAATTAGTCTTTTCCATAACAGTGATTATACATTCACCACAAAGCAAATAAGTCTAAAGATCATCATGAAAAAACACAGCATAATTAGCTTAAAAGCCCACGAGTGCTTGTATTCATTAGAACAGCACTCTCCACATTTCACCAGGAATGGCCCTGGTACTTCCTTCTCATCCACCAGTCACAGTGGCACTGCTTGTGCTGCTGTCCATGCTCAGCTTGGCCGCAGGTGGGAAGCTGCTGGTGGTGCCTGTGGGTGGGAGTCATTGGCTCAGCATGCAGGAAGTGCTAGATGGACTCAGGCAGAAAGGACACGAAATAGTAATCATTTCACCTGAATTCAATTTACACGTAAAGCCATCAGAGAATTTTACAACGAAGCTGTACCACGTTCCTGTAACGGAGGAAGAGGTAAATGGCGGTTTGCAGGCATTTTTAAAGGATGCATTTGCAGAAGGATCATTTCTGGAAAGATTTCAAAGAGTACGAGAAAGAGTGAAAGAACTCTTTGAATTGGGCTTCATAAGCTGTGAACATTTACTGAACAACAAGGAGCTTATTAGATATATTGAGGAGAGTAACTTTGATGCTCTCTTTACGGACCCTGTACTGCCCTGTGGAGCAATACTGGCTGAGTACCTTTCCATCCCTTCTGTGTATTTGTTGAGGGGAATACCGTGTGGCTTAGATTTTGAGGCCACTCAGTGTCCCAGTCCCCCTTCTTATGTCCCCAGGATATTTACAGACCATACGGATCACATGAACTTCCTTCAACGTGTGAAAAATGTCATCTTTGAAACATCAAATCTTTTCCTTTGTGACTTTCTTTTTAAACCATATGAAAAACTGGCTTCTGATTTCCTTCAGCGAGACGTGACTGTGCTAGATCTTTTACGTAAGGCTTCCATATGGCTCCTGAGATATGATTCTGTGTTAGATTATCCAAGACCATTGATGCCCAACATAATTCCAGTTGGAGGAGTCAACTGTGCCCACAAGCAGCTATCTCAGGTGGGTTGTGCTCTGTTTTTAATTCTTGTTCTGATGACTTCTGTGCTGGCAACTATTTGTGGAAAAAAATGATGTTTCTGTCATTTCTTCCTCACTTTCTGCTTTTTCTGTGTAGGCAGATCCTTCTTTTCACTTATGAAGCGTGCTCAATTGAGTGACAATAAATGGTTTCTGACTTGATTTCTTTTCCTATGCAAGAAGGCATTCTTCCAATCAGCTATGTAAGATACATAAGTGTGTATTACACAAGGTAATGTCCCTTGTGTGCATGCCAATGGAGTGGTACCCTGGATAGAAAGGTTCAACTGGCATTAGAAAGAAAGGCTATCTTATATCAATCTTCAAGACAAGAGTGGTCAGGCACTGGAATGAGCCACCCAGGGAGGCAGTGGATTCACAGACCCTGGAAGTGTTCAAGAAATGTGTATACATAGTACTGAGGGGTGTGATGTAGTGAGGACTATTGGTAACAGGTGAACAGTTGGACTGGATGATCTTTTCCAACCTAGGTGAGTCCATGATTCTATGTTTCTATGATTCAGTTTAACTGTGAAATAGATTTTAACACTGGATTTGTTACAGATGACTTTTTCATTTTGTGTTATTGAAATATGTTTTACATAATGTTGAGTAACTTGATTCTTTCTAACTCTCAAAAGGATCTTGTAGTGAGTGCTGGAAGAGCAGAGGCAGGTCTCAGGGACTGTCAAAGCCTCACAGTCAGATATAATATTTTGACTTGGCTACTATTTGAAGTTATGTCCATTATTTATTGAGATATTCACATGAAGCCTCAGTGCTGGGTACCCTTGCTACCTATGCACTTCTTACTTTGTCAGTGAAATTGCCTGCTATACAGGAGGGTATTTCCAAAGCCAGAATGAACAGGGATATCAGAGGTGATGGACACTCAAGCTAAGAACCAGTGTCAGTGCTTATAGGCAGATCTCAGACTATCATTCCTTGGTGATGACCATGTGATATCTGAGATCCCATCAATGTTCTGAGCCTGAAGAAGGTAAGGTAGGATGGTGGATCCTGTTGAATGGCATGAGTACTGCCAAAACATTTTTCGATTATTTTTTTTTTCCTTGATTAACTTCCTGTGCTGCTCTCAGTTGAACTGAAATTCTTTGCTCTTCTGGAGAAGGACTGTGGTGGGACTTCGTATCCAATATCCAAAGGAAATACCAGAATCTGTGGAAAGTAGGACAAGGTGCTTAATCACCTGAGTTCTTTACTCAGATTGAGACAAGGCACTGGGATGTGATGCCCAGAGAAGCCATGGTTGCCCCATGCCTGGAGTTGCTGAAGGCCATTATCAAGAGGGCTCTGGGAAACACAGACTAATGAGTGGGTACCCTGCCTGTGTCAGGGAGTTTGGTACTGGGTGGGGTTTAAAGTCCATCCCATTCCAACCATTCTATGATTCTACAATTCTGTGAGTCTATGATAAGGCATCCAAGCAGATGAGGACAACAGAACAGTAAGCTGAGCCCTCTCTCTCTGCTTTGAGGCTGTTCTGAGGCACTGAATGTACCTCACTGTCTGGATAATGTTTCCTGCTGACAAACCTGGGATCATCTTCGGTCTTCAACAGCCTCCTCAATCTAGGCAGCATCTTGAACTGCTCTTTCACATCCTGTGTTGGCCCATAGTTCTTTCAGAGATGAATGTTCAAAGGGAGAGGCCATACCCAGAGAAAGCAGCAGCACTAGGCACAGTGGTGATGTGGGCATGACAGAGCTCTTGTGGATGCAAAGTTTTCATTCTGAGCAAAGCTATTGGAAGCAGAGTGCCAATCCTGCCTCTTTCCTTTTAGGGTCACAAGCTACTCTTCCTGTATGACAAACAGATGAGGCGTGGCTGGTGTGTGACCATCCAAACATGGACTTGGCTGAACTCCACTGAATTGCATTTAGTCTTTTATCAAACTAGCGAGTAAGCATTTACCATACATGGATAACATTGCTGAAGGATTAAAACCTTTGACCTAGTGCAGATTGCTTAAAGAGCACAGGGTTGTTGCTATTTGTTCAGGGCTGCCTGGGTTTTTTTTGCTGCACTTGCTCCCCACATTTCAGCAGGAATGGCCCTGGTACTTCCTTCTCATCCTCAAGTCACAGTGACACTGCTTGTGCTGCTGTCCGTGCTCAGCTTGGCTGCAGGTGGGAAGCTGCTGGTGGTGTCAGTAGATGGGAGTCCTTGGTCAAGTGCGCTGGAATTTTTACAAGTTCTAAAGCAGAAAGGACATGAAATAGTCGTCGTTGCATCAGAAGCCAGTATAAGTGTAAAGCCATCAGAGAATTTTGTCATGAAAACCTATCCAGTCCCTTTCACACAGGATAAGATGAATGGCAGTTTGGATAAATTTTTAGAGGATGCATTTGCAGAAGGATCATTTCTGGAAAGATTTTTTAAAGTACGTGAAAGTATGAAGAAGCTCTCTGAGTCAACCTTCATAACATGTGAACGCTTACTGTACAACAAAGAGCTCATGAGGTATCTTAAGGAGAGCAACTTTGATGCTCTCTTTACGGACCCTGTATTGTCTTGTGGAGTGATACTGGCCGAGTACCTTTCCATCCCTTCCATTTATTTCTTGAGGTTAATACCGTGTGGTTTGGATTTTGCGGCCACTCAGTGTCCCAGTCCCCCTTCTTATGTCCCCAGGGCATTTACAGACTACACGGATCACATGAACTTCCTCCAGCGTGTGAAGAATGTCATCTTTGAAACATCAAATCTTTTTCTTTGTATCTTTGTTTTGAATCCTTATGAAAAACTGGCTTCTGATTTCCTTCAGCGAGACGTGACCATGCTAGATCTCTTTCGTAAGGCTTCCATATGGCTCCTGAGGTATGACTTTGTGTTAGAGTATCCAAGACCATTGATGCCCAACATGATTCCAATTGGAGGAGTCAACTGTGCTCACAAGCAGCTATCTCAGGTGGGTTGTGCTCTGTTTTTAATTCTTGTTCTGATGGACTTCTGTGCTTCAGCTTTTTTTTTTTTTTTTTTTTTGGTGTAGGCAGCTCCATCTTTTCATTTGCAAAGTATACTGAATTAATTGAATGGCAATAAGTGGCTTCTGACTGGTTTTCTTCTTTCCAGTAGCTGAGGATGGAACATTTACTGAACCACAAAGAGATTATCAGATATCTTTAGGATCCTGTTGCCTGAAGTGAGAGCTGCCAAAGCATTTCTTTTTTGAATGAATATCTTCCTGGGCTGCTCTCAGTAGAAGAGAAATTCTTTGCTCTTTTCTAGAAGGTCTGTGGTGGGACTTTATATCCACTACCAGGTTCTGTGGAAAGTAGAACAAGAGTCGTCACAAAGATCACTGCTGCCAGAAACCGCATTCCTCCCTTCTCCTTTGTTACAGTCTGCTGTTCATCCTAGATAATAATCTGCAGCTTATTTACTGTATCCACCTCTTTTGCACCCACCCATGTACTTTTCTGACCTCTTGTGCTTGTTACCTGGCTGCTTATGTAATCCAGGATTATACATTCACCACACTTTGATCACGTCCAAGGTTCACAGGATATTGAGTTGCTCAGATTGCTTAAAAGCATGACTCTTGTACTATTCTTTCAGTGCTGCCTGTAGTTTTCTTGCTGTACAACACTCCTCACACTGCAGCAGGAATGGCCCTGACATTTCCTTCTCATCCACGTGTCACAGTGACGCTGCTTGTGCTGCTCTCCGTGCTCAGCTTGGCTGCAGGTGGGAAGCTGCTGGTGGTGCCTGTTGATGGGAGTCATTGGCTCAGCATGCGGGAAGTGTTAGAAGGTCTGTGGCAGAAAGGACATGAAATAGTCGTCGTTGCACCTGAAGTCAATGTGCACATAAAGCCATCAGAGAGTTTTGTTATGAAAACGCACCCAATTCCTTTCACACAGGAAGAGTTGGATAATTATTTCAAGGAATTTTCACAGGATACATTTGCAGAAGAATCCTTTCTGGAAAGGCTTGCTAAAATTCATCAGCGTATTAAAAAAATGACTGACATATTCTTGTCTTCTTGTGAAAGTTTACTTTACAACAATGAGCTCATCAGATATCTCGAGGAGAGCAACTTTGATGTTCTCTTTACAGATCCATTTTCACCTTGTGGGCAGATCCTGGCTGAGCATCTTTCAATCCCTTCTGTGTTTCTTTTACAGCACATCCCATGTGGCTTAGAAATTGAGGCCACTCAGTGTCCCAACCCCCCTTCTTTTGTCCCCAGGATGTTCAGCGGCTATACAGACCACATGAACTTTCTCCAGCGTGTAGTGAATATTTTTTTTTATATCCCAAATTCTGTTCTTTGCCATGTTCTCTTTCAACATTATTCAAAACTGGCTTCTGACTTCCTTCAGCGGGATGTGACTGTATTAGATCTCTTAAGCAAGGCATCTATTTGGCTTTTAAGATTAGATTTTGTGTTCCATTTTCCAAGACCATTGATGCCAAACATGATCGTAATTGGAGGAATAACCTGCACTCATAAGAAGCTATCTCAGGTGGGTGATGCCCTTGGTTTTTTTTTCTCCACTTAAACTGGTGTTTTCACTATAGAACTTTGAATCACTTAATTAGAACTGTGTAAGCAGGTTCAAGCTCCTTTTCACTTAATAAGAGGTGCCAGTACTGTTTTGATGAAGATACTTGAGTATAGAAATTGTGTTTAGAACAGATATATATCAGCTGACATCTAGGCAGTTTTGTAAAGGCCTGAATCTATCCTTGTAGCTCTGAAGCACACCCAAGGTACTTTCTGACACCATCTGAGGAATTCAGCTTCTTTGCTAGAGGCAGGGAATGTAATAGCTGATATCACAGCATAAGGTATTGTTGCGAGAGCACTGTGGCTGGTGCTTCTGCTGGGTAGGTGTCAGTTGCTCTTTGTGCTTGCGGATGACTGCAGGCAGAGGAAATGTGAAATAGTTGGCCCTGAAGGTACACAAACAGGTCTCTCAGTAAGATCAGAGTGGAAAGGAAGGAGGTGGGTGCAGTGCTTATCTGAAAGGAAGACATGGATCACCGAATCACAGAATTGTAGGGGCTGGAAGGGACCTCTAGAGATCATCAAGTCCAACCCCCCTTGACTGTACACTCCTCATGCTTTGTGTATCTGAAGCACAGTCCTATCCAGAGCCACCCCCTCTTCCCTCCAGGATCACATTTTGCTGTTCCTCTAGTAGAAATAAATGATGTGTTGCTGTTGCATTCATCAGACTTACCAGTCCCCTTTGCAATGCCTGAACTTAGTACTTCTTATCAAGACTTTTATGAAATCAAAGGTTATACATTTACTACACAGCAAACACCGTGTTGAAGGATCAAAAGTTACGGGATAGCACAGATTGCTTAAAAGCGCAGAGCTGGTGCAGTTCCTTCATTGCTGCCTGGAGTTTTCTTCCTGTGCAGTGCTCCAAACATTGCTCCAGGAATGGCCCTGGTACTTCCTCCTCATCCACGAATCACAGTGACACTGCTTGTGCTGCTGTCCGTGCTCAGCTTGGCTGCAGGTGGGAAGCTGCTGGTGGTGCCACTAGATGGGAGTCACTGGCTCAGCATGCGGGAAGTGTTGGACGAGCTCAGGCAGAAAGGACATGAAATAGTCGTCGTTGCACCTGAAGTCAGTTTATATATAAAGCCATCAAAGGGTTTTATTACGAAAATGTACCCAATCCCTTTCACACAGGAAGAGGTGGATGGCGTTTTCCGGAGGGCTGGTCAGGATGCATTTGCAGAAGGATCCTTTCTGGAAAGATTTATTAAAACATATCAAGGGTTGAAAAATAGTTCTGCTATGTTCCTGTCTACTTGTGAACAATTACTATACAACAAAGATCTTATCAGATATCTTCAGGAGAGTAAGTTTGATGCTGTGTTTACAGATCCAATACTACCTTGTGGACAGATATTGGCTGAGCATCTTTCAGTTCCTTCTGTGTTTTATTTGCAGCAAATACCGTGTGGCTTAGAATTTGAAGCCACTCAATGTCCAAATCCCCCTTCTTATATCCCCAGGGTATTTACAGGTAATACAGACCACATGAACTTCCTCCAGCGTGTAGAGAATGTCATCTTTGAACTATCATTTTTTTACCTATGCGATATCGTTTTTCAACCGTATGCAAAACTGGCTTCTGAGTTTCTCCAGCGTGATGTGACTGTGCCAAGTCTCTTAAGCAAGGCTTCCATTTGGCTCATTAAATTAGACTTTGTTTTACACTATCCAAGACCACTGATGCCCAATATGATTATGATTAGCGGAGTAAATTGTGTTCACAAGAAGCTAACTCAGGTGGGTCATCTGTTTATTTATTGTCATTCGTGTGGGCCTTTGAGAACACTGAGATGTTGTTACACAAGTTTTGATAGAAAAGTCTCTTTTAGCTGTTGATGGCAAAAGCATTTCAAGCTGCTTTTTCATTACCAAGAGGTGCCAGTACTTGATTCAATGAAGACACCTAAATAGTGAAAAGATGAAGGAAGTGTTTCAAATTTAATTGGCTCTGGGTAACTCTTCTAAAACACGTGACTGTATTATATCTCTTATGTGAGGCATCTATTTGGCTTTTATGATTAGACTTTGTGTTCCATTATCCAAGACCACTGTTGCCAAATATGATCATAACTGGAAGAATAACCAACACTCACGGAAAGCTATCTCACATGGCTGGTACTCCTAAACTACTATTTTCACTATAGAATTTGGTATCAGATAGGTTTCTTTAACTGTGTAAGCAGATTCAAGTTGCTTTTCACTTAATAAGAGGTGCCAATACTTGTTTTGATGAAGACATTTGTGTATCACAATATAAAAATTGTATTTAGAACAGATATATCTCAGCTGACATCTACATAGATGGTCTGAATCTATCCTTGTTGCTCAGAAGCACACCCAAAAGATCTCCATCCACCATATGAGGAATTCAACTTCTTTGCTAAAGGTGGGAATGAAGAAGGTGTTGAGAGCAACGTAAGATGATTTTTTTTGTCTATGAGAGCACTGTTCATGGTTATTTGTAAAACTCCTAGTTTGCTCTTTCAGATTTATCTTCACTTAGAGGGTAAAGATTTGTGCTTATGATCCTTCTCTTACTCTCTGCTGGTTGAAGAACCAATTTCCTATTTCGTATTCTGCTCTTGACTTTATACAGCAGCAAGAACTTGTGGCAGTTCTTGCTTTGCAAACCTCCTCCTCCTCTCACTGATTTCATGGATGCTGCTTCTCATACTGTGTTTCTGCTTTGTGTGAATTGTCCTTATACAGAAAGCTATGTTCAGGTATGGATGAGGTGGCTATTTTTCTCTTAGCCTTGGGTCCCAGTTGCACTAGTACTCCTTCTTTCCCAGCATTCCTCCATGAGGGAAAATCCTGTTACAAAAGCCAGTGAATCACAGAATCATGGAATATCCTGAGTTAGAAGGAACCCATAGGGATCACTGTGTTTGACCCCTGGCCCCATGCTGCACCACCCAAACCCAACCCCTATGGCTGAGATCTTCAATAGCAGCCTAGACATAGTTCCAGGCACCCTGCTCTGGGAGTCCTGTATGAGCAGGACCACATGAGCCCAGATGTCCCTGCCAGCATCAATCATCTTGTGACTCTGTGATCCCAGGCCAGTAGTCTTCCTCAGTGAAAGCATCAACTTGGTACAACATTACCATATCATTGTAATAGAAGTGCTCTTAATTTCTGGATATGAAGAATCGAGAAGACTTTATCCTGTCATCTACTTCACCTAGCTTTCATGCCAGCAGGCCTAGTTTCTTGTATAACAAAAGAGTGTGCACCAGGATACTGATTGTCTGTAAGTCCAACTCTTCAGGCTGTCACACCTCTCCAGAGAAACTTCATCAGAACTGTCCTTCAGTTGTGTCTGTGTAAGAACTGCTAGTTCTCCTATGATGCTTAATGTGTCTGAAGCCCAGTCCTACCCAAAACAACCCCTACCTTCAAGCAGGGATTCGTTCTCGGATCTGCTTTATCATTGCAGATTTCCTCTACATCCCTGCTTCTTTTTTTTCTTTTCTTTTCTTTAAAGGAAGATTCATGTAGTAAAAATGAAGCATTTTAAAGAGGACTCAAACTAGGCAGTCAGCCAAGAAAAGCAGAGATGGAATAAACTGCATGGTTAAACTTTTAAAGAGAATTATGACAGAGAATCTGTGACAGTGGTCACTGGAAAGAGTAGAGAAGGTGAAAGGGGAACTGATATGCCTTGTTTCTTCCAGTACTTGACCTATAACTAACACTAATATGAGGAAGCAGCAAGCTTAAATAAACAAAGGAGAGTTTCATAAGCAAAAGAGAGTTCATAAACAAAAGAGAGTTTCATACCATGCACCAAAAACCTCAGGATCAATACCAGCTGGCAATTGGTTTTCTTTTTTTTTTTTTTTTTTTTTTTTTTGTACACAAAAACTATGAATGAATTTTAAAAGGATGGTTAATGAGAAAGACATCATGACTGATAGAATTTGTAGAATTATGAATGGATAATCACTGATTCCTCCAGCTGGAGATATTTACTGTGCTGTTTTCATTGTACAGCCTTGACACTCAACTCTGTACTTCAGCTTTCTTTTCTCCAGGTAGATATCTCTTTTTTTTCCTTCACCTTTGGAAGATGCAGAACTTACTGTTCCACCAGTGGACTTCAGTCTCTGGACTCATATACACGTAAATCTGTTGCAAGGTGTTTGCGTGTTGCTTAAAATCCACTGGCATGACCTTTACACTCTTATAAACATGCTGTTAGCCTTAAGGTTTTATGTTTCTATTTGTTTGCTTGATCAATCTCTTTAATTTTGCTTTATTGCGTTATTAATGTTTATTTATTGTGTTATTAATGTTACACAGATAGATTGGCTGAAATGTCAGCAGGTTTCAAAGACTACATAGAAATGACTATAGGTCAAAGGTGCTGGTTCCCTAGGTATTAGAGTTCCTCTTGCTGTCTAGAGAGTGGCATATGAAAATCACTTTTCTTAACATGCCACCTTGAGAACCTCCTACAAAAACAAGCTTTTTTAAGGACTCCATCCTCATGGTTGATCCCTCTGAAGTAGTTGTAGGCTACTGTAGAGTGTGACAGAGAACATGACTTCCAATATGGTTGTTTTGTTATGGGTATGTGTGTGTCTGCATGTGTTTGTTTCTCCTCAAAAACCTTAGCATAGCACTTGCAGAAGCTTTTAATAAAGCTTTATCTTCCCCTTTTCTTGAAATCAGAAGAAGGAAGTGGAGAATTCCCACTGTCTCATACCACAGCTAGGTCTTCTTAACTTCTTTAGAAAGTAACTTGAGAAATCTCAAAAATTTTGCCCCAAAAGTCAAACTTACAAACTCTGACGTCCCCTCTTAATCAAGGACTGTGCTTTCTGATGCATCATTTCTTTCAAAAAGAAGTTTGTCCTCAAGTTACTCACTGTTGAACTCCTATGGTCCCCTCCGAGCATAAAAAACAACAACAAAAAAGCTTTTGGTTAATATATTACCCCAACTTTGGTGACACCACTGCTAGGCATGCTGGCTTCTGTTCACTGCTGCCAACTTGGTATGTGAACTCTGGACACTTTTCCTAGTGAAGGCGGAGGAGGGAAAGCTGAGGGTTTAGGACTTTAGTGTCAGTAGTGCAAACACTGCTGAATGATATGCTTTTATTGTGTGCTGTCTAGGGAAGTTCAGTGGCCATGAAAGCTAAACAGTAGTACTCCTATCTTGAACCTGGCACGGGACAGTCAAGGGCTCAGTGATTCACTTTAAACAACCTTGGCCTAGAAAAAATCTTTCTGCAAACATTTGCTACCTCTGTTAATCAAAGACAGTGCTAATTGCACTGAATCATATAACATAACTGAAATACAAAGAAATGCTTCTTGCCTGAGATCTCTCCATAACACTTATCAATGTTTTTATCATGGTTTAAAACGTGGTCTTTAAACTCTAACAAATCAAATGTCTTATACAACTCAAGATTAAAAATCAAGTTATAAAATGAGGTATAGCTACTTTTTGCTTTCACATACCATTTGGTGGATGTAAGTTCTCTTTTCCTGCCAGCAGCCCCGTGCAGTTGAGTGGAAGTACCAGATATACCCTGGTCTTGTTCATTTCATTTGTAAAAAATGTTTTCTTGACTCTACCCTTCTAGAAGAAGTTATGTTTTCACTCAGTCATACATCAGAACTGACCAGTGTGTTCTCATATGCTTGTCAGCATCTCCCATGCAATGCAAAGCTAATGAAATATCTCCAGGATTACAAATTTGATGCCATTATGATGGATACCATGTTTTCCTTTGGACCAGTTTTTGCTATATTTCTCTATTCCATACAGCTTATTTCATGTGTTGTCTTCATTGTAGCATAGACTACAAAGCCACCCAGCATCCCTGTCCTTACGTGCTAAGGACTTATAGGTGAACTTAGCTTAGTTGTACTGCAAGCCCCTAAAGGGTTTCTGCTTGCAAGAGCTTAAGTGAAGCTGTTCAGTTACGTAGCTGCGTTGATATGTCTTAGTTTGGCCTAAGCATGTCACCATAAAATTACACTCATGGCATACATGCTATTTTTAGATAAATGACAGAATAATTGTATGTCAGAAGATTAAATGTCCACAACAGTTGTGGAATACTGATTAATTGCAGGCGACCTGACTGAACAGAGAATGGAAATGTAGACCCAACTGTGTGTATAAACCCTGACACTTACAGTGTGCCATAGAAAATGATAATGTGAATGAATACCCCCAGAACAGTGTTGTGGGCAGTCAAACACAATAAAGGAAGCTGCTTTGGCTCTGAAATTCTGTAAGAAGCAGTCTAAGAGAGCTTTGTAAGAGGATGATCTGAAAAAGAAGTCTTCAGGTTTCTAGCTATCTACTCTCCTTCTCTTACTTGTTTGAATCTCCTTAGTGGGCTGTGTAAATAGTGCAGATGTCAGTCATTTATTCATCATTTCACACCACAGTGGTGTCGCAACAGCCGAAGTTATTGCTGAATTTGCACTACATTTACTACTGTAGACCAAAGGCTTTCACCTTGATAACTGCCACTAGATAGAAACAAATCTGAAGATAAACCTTATCAACCTGCTGCTTATCAAATCTCTGTCAATCATTACTTCTTGCTTATAGTGTTACAAAATAATCCAGAGGTCAGATCTCTGTGATAAGTTGTACCAGTGAGCTGAACAAACTCGAGGCAGGGAGTTAAGCATTCACAGGACGTTAATCAGTGGGCGCTGACAGTGGCTGCTGGGTAAGGCACTGCCACCCATTCATGGCTCTGTTCAGTGTTTCAGTTAAGCATATTGTTTATTGCTTGGCATCTCCCTCAAGCACTTGAATGCTCTAATATTAACACCAACACTCAACTGGATCTCATGGTACCCATTTATCTAAAGCCTTTGCTGTGTGTGCAAATGATAAATTCAACCTTTACTTAAAGTTAAAAATTACCCTAATTTCTGCTTACATTTAGTCCATTAGGAATTAAACATTTACCTTAGCAAAGATGGAAGAGCAAAGTACAAGCCATTCTTAGTTGCTTTTGGGATCTCTGCATCCGCATAAGGTCTTGCTGACATTCTACGGAACGAAAATGGCCTCTTTTCATCCAGGATTTCGTTTTCTTACCTCCTGGGCTGTGATTTTCCTGCTCCTGAGGACCTTTTCTGAAGGTGGAAAGCTTTTGGTCATCCCTATCGATGGCAGTCACTGGCTCAGCATGCGCCTGGTTGTGGAGCAGCTCAGACATAGAGGACACGAAATCGTGGTCGTTGCACCAGAGATAAATTTGCGAATAGGTGCGTCCATGCATTATGCCATGAAAACATACTCTGTGTCGTACACCAGGGAGTTTGTGGAGGCAGAATTTAAAAAGCTTGGCTATAAGAGTTTCGCACCTCAACCCGTCTTGGAAAAATTCTCAAAAATAGCAAATATTACTACGATGTTTTTTGATTCCTGCAAAAGGCTTCTCTCTAACAAAGAGCTGATGAAATACCTCGAAGAAAGCATGTTTGATGGTGTCTTTATGGATCCTTTTTTTCCCTGTGGACAGATAGTGGCTGAACATCTCTCCATACCTTCGGTGTACCTCGTACGGGGACTGCCATGCAGCCTGGACTTCCATGCTACCCTCTGCCCAAACCCTCCCTCCTACATTCCCAGGTTCTTCACACAATACACAGATCGCATGGGGTTCTTCCAGCGACTGGGCAATCTTCTAGTTAGCTTGAGCAGTACTCTAACCTGTAGCTTTCTTTATTCACCATATGATCATTTGATTAAAGAATTCCTTCAAAAAGAGGCAACGCTGCTTGAACTTTTGAGCCATGCATCTGTTTGGCTTATGAAATATGACTTTGTATTTGAGTATCCCAGGCCTGTAATGCCTAACATGGTCTTGATCGGAGGCATAACCTGCACTCAGGAAAAACCATTAACAAAGGTTAGTTACATTTTATTTTTTTTTTTCCCTAGTGGCTGCACTGTTTGCTTCCACCATTTTCCTAGGTGATGACCATGTGATATATGAAGGAGGGCATGCACTGGGATATGCTGCCCAGAGAACCTGAGAATGCCCCATCCCTGGAGTTGCTGAAGATTAGTTTGAATAAGGCTATGGAAAATCTGATCTAGTGAGTGCCTACACTGCCTGTGGCAGGGTGGTTGGTACTGGTGGGCTTTAAAGTCCCTTCCACACCAACCATTCTATGATTCTGTGTTTCTATTACTCTGTGATAAGGCCTTCAGGCAGATGATGTCTATGATTCTGTGTTTCTATTACTCTGTGATAAGGCCTTCAGGCAGATGATGAGAGAGGACAAAAAGGTAAACCTGCTTTCTGTTCTGAGGCAGTGTCTCACTGTGTGGATGATGTCTCCTGCAGACAATCCTGGGATCACGCTTCAGTCTTCGTCAGCCTCTTCATTCTAGGCAGCATCATGAACAGCCCTTTCACATCCAGTTTTGGTCTATAGGCCTTCAAGAAATGAAGGTTCAGAGGGAGAGGTGAAACTCAGGGGAGAGTGCAGCCTCTGCTAGGCACAATGGTGATGTAGGCATGACAGATCTCATGCAGGTGCGAAGTTTCATCCTGAGCTATGCTATAAAAGCACAAAACCACTCCTGCCTCCTTCCATCCAGGATCACACACTGCTTTTCTTCTGTAACAGGTGGGGCATAGCTGGTGGGTGAAACGGAACCATCCAAACATGGACTTGGCTGAACTCTAGTGCTTGTTGCCTGTCCAGCCTTTTATCAAACCACTGATTAAACATTTGCCATATATCAATAACATCGCTGAAGGATCAAAAGCTATGGCCTAATGCAGATTGCTTAAAGAGCACAGGGTTGTTGCTATTGCTTCAGTACTGCCTGGAGTTTTCTTGCTGTGCAGCACTCCCCACACTGCAGCAGGAATGGCCCTGGTACTTCCTTCTCATCCTCGAGTCACAGTGACACTGCTTGTGCTGCTGTCCGTGCTCAGCTTGGCTGCAGGTGGGAAGCTGCTGGTGGTGTCAGTAGATGGGAGTCCTTGGTTCAGTGCGCTGGAATTTTTACAAGTTCTAAAGCAGAAAGGACATGAAATAGTCGTCGTCGCACCTGAAGCCAATTTAAATGTAAAGCCATCTGAAAATTTCGTTATGAAAATTTACCCAGTCGCTTTGAGACAGGAAGGAAAGCATGGCAGTTTTGAAAAATTTTTGAAGGATTCATTTGCAGAAGGATCATTTCTGGAAAGATTTTTTACAGTATATGAAAATGTGAAAAAAGTCTCTGAGACAGCCTTCAAAGACTGTGAACAGTTACTGTACAACAAAGAACTGATCAGATATCTTGAGGAGAGTAACTTTGATGCTCTCCTTACAGACCCATTTTTACCCTGTGGAGCAATACTGGCAGAGTACCTTTCCATCCCTTCCATTTATTTCTTGAGGATAATACCGTGTGGCTTAGATTTTGAGGCCTCTCAGTGTCCCAGTCCCCCTTCTTATGTCCCCAGGGCATTTACAGACCATTCAGATCACATGAACTTCCTCCAGCGTGTGAAGAATGTCATCTTTGACGCCTCAAATCTTTTTCTTTGTGACTTTATTTTGAAACCTTATGAAAAACTGGCTTCTGAGTTCCTTCAGCGAGACGTGACCGTGCTAGAGCTCTTTCGTAAGGCTTCCATATGGCTCCTGAGGTATGACTTTGTGTTAGAGTATCCAAGACCATTGATGCCCAACATGATTGCAGTTGGAGGAGTCAACTGCGCTCACAAGCAGCTACCTCAGGTGGGTTGTGCTCTGTTTCTAACACATGTTCTGATGACCTTCTGTGCTTCTGCTACTTTGGACTAGTCAGCTCCATCTTTTCCTTTGACGGTGTGGTCATAAGGGTGGCAGCAAATTGTTTCTGACTTATTTTCTGTTCCTTTAGAAGTAGTCATTCTCCCAGTTGGCTGAGGATAGGCAGTGTGTGTGTGAAGTTTAGGGGAGGGTCCCTTCTTTGTATGCCAATGGAGTTGTGCTCCACATTGAAAATTTCGTCACCTGCATTAGAAAGCAAAGGTATCTGAGGTCAATATAACAGTAGAGTGATTACTCAGTATGTAACAGATTACTTTTCATTGTCTGTTATACAAATAAAATTTGTACAGTGTTGAGTAACACGTTGGTCTCACAAGGATCTCACAGTGAGTGATGGAAGGGTAGTGGAAAGTCTGAGGGGCTGTCAAAGTGTCACAGTCAGATATAGTCGTTCCACTTGGCTGCTGCTGGGAGAGTAGTGTCTGTTATTTATTGAGCAATGCATATCAGGCTTCTGTGCTGTGTACCCTTGCTGCCCTAGCACTTCTTACTTTGTCAGTGAAATTGCCTGCTATACAGGAGGGTATTTCCAAAGCCAGAATGAACAGGGATATCAGAGGTGATGGACACTCAAGCTAAGAACCAGTGTCAGTGTTTACAGGCAGACCTCAGACTATCATTCCTTGGTGATGACCATGTGATATCCGAGATCCCATCAATGTTCTGAGCCTGAAGAAGATAAGGTAGGGTAGTGGATCCTGTCGAATGACGTGAGAGCTACCACAGTTGTTGGTTTTTTTTTTTTTCTGTAGGTTTTTGTTCCCCTTGAATTTCTTCCTGTGCTGCTCTCAATTGAAGAGAAATTCTTTGCTCTTTTAGAGAAGGTCTGTGGTGGGACTTTGTATCCAGTATGCAAAGGGACCACCAGGTTCTGTGGAAAGTAGGACAAGGTGCTCTATCACCTGATTTCCTTACTCCTCAAGAGGCCAGGCACTGGGACATGCTGCCCAGAGAAGCCATGGTTGCCCCATGCCTGGGGTTGCTGAAGGCCATTTTGGATAGGGCTCTGGGAAACGTAATCTAGTGAGTGGGTACCCTGCCTGTGCCAGGGAGTTTGGTACTGGGTGGGCTTTAAAGTCCCTCCCAACCCAACCATTCTATGATTCTGTCTTTCTGTGAGTCTATGATAAGGCATCCAAGCAGATGAGGACAGAGTAAGGCAAAGCGAAGCCCTCTCTCTTTGCTTTAAGGCTGTTCTGAGGCATTGGAAGTATGGATGTTGTGTCCTGCGGACATGCTTCAGTCTTCAACAGCCTCCTCAATCTAGTCAGCATCTTGAATAGCACTTTCACATCTGGTATTGTTGCAGAGGCCTTCAAGAAATGAAGTGTCAGAGGGAGAGGCCAAGCTCTGAGGAGACTGCAGCCACTGCTAGTCACAATGGGCATGTGGACATGACAGAGCTTAGGCACAAGTTTCGTCATAAGCAAGGCTATTAGAAGCACTCCTGCCTCCTTTCTTCCAGGGTCACTCGCTACTCTTCCTCTATAATAGATGGGGAGTGGCTGGTGGGTGAAAAAGCACCATCCACCCATGCAATTGGCTGAACTCTAGTGCATTTTATCTCGTCTTTTTTCAAACTACTGATTAATCATTTACCAGACAGCAATTATATTACTTAAGGATTTAAATCTATATCCTAGTGCAGATTGCTTAAAGAGCACAGGGTTGTTGCTATTGCTTCATTGCTGCCTGGAGTTTTCTTGCTGTGCAGCACTCCCCACACTGCAGCAGGAATGGCCCTGGTACTTCCTTCTCATCCTCGAGTCACAGTGATGCTGCTTGTGCTGCTGTCCGTGCTCAGCTTGGCTGCAGGTGGGAAGCTGCTGGTGGTGTCAGTAGATGGGAGTCCTTGGTTCAGTGCGCTGGAATTTTTAGAAGTTCTAAAGCAGAAAGGACATGAAATAATCGTCGTCGCACCTGAAACCAGTTTAAATGTAAAGCCATCAGCGAAATTTATTGTGAAAACATATGTAGCCTCTTTCAAAAAGGACAAGACGGATGACAGTTTGGATAGATTTTTGAAGGATTCATTTGCAGAAGGATCATTTCTGGAAAGATTTTTTACAGTACGTGAAAGTATGAAAAAGCTCTCTGAATCAAGCTACATAGACTGTGAACAGTTACTGTACAACAAAGAACTGATCAGATATCTTGAGGAGAGTAACTTTGATGCTCTCCTTACTGACCCTGTACTGCCCTGTGGAGCAATACTGGCTGAGTACCTTTCCATCCCTTCCATTTATTTCTTGAGGATAATACCGTGTGGCTTAGATTTTGAGGCCTCTCAGTGTCCCAGTCCCCCTTCTTATGTCCCCAGGGCATTTACAGACCATTCAGATCACATGAACTTCCTCCAGCGTGTGAAGAATGTCATCTTTGACGCCTCAAATCTTTTTCTTTGTGACTTTATTTTGAAACCATATGAAAAACTGGCTTCTGAGTTCCTTCAGCGAGACGTGACCGTGCTAGAGCTCTTTCGTAAGGCTTCCATATGGCTCCTGAGGTATGACTTTGTGTTAGAGTATCCAAGACCATTGATGCCCAACATGATTGCAGTTGGAGGAGTCAACTGCGCTCACAAGCAGCTACCTCAGGTGGGTCGTGTTCTGTTTCTAACACATGTTCTGATGACCTTCTGTGCTTCTGCTACTTTGGACTAGTCAGCTCCATCTTTTCCTTTGACGGTGTGGTCATAAGGGTGGCAGCAAATTGTTTCTGACTTATTTTCTGTTCCTTTAGAAGTAGTCATTCTCCCAGTTGGCTGAGGATAGGCAGTGTGTGTGTGAAGTTTAGGGGAGGGTCCCTTCTTTGTATGCCAATGGAGTTGTGCTCCACATTGAAAGTTTCATCACCTGCATTAGAAAGCAAAGGTATCTGAAGTCAATATAACAGTAGAGTGATTACTCAGTATGTAACAGATTACTTTTCATTGTCTGTTATACAAATAAAATTTGTACAGTGTTGAGTAACACGTTGGTCTCACAAGGATCTCACAGTGAGTGATGGAAGGGTAGTGGAAAGTCTGAGGGGCTGTCAAAGTGTCACAGTCAGATATAGTCGTTCCACTTGGCTGCTGCTGGGAGAGTAGTGTCTGTTATTTATTGAGCAATGCATATCAGGCTTCTGTGCTGTGTACCCTTGCTGCCACCGGAGCACTTCTATCTTTGTCAGTGAAATTGCCTGCTATACAGGAGGGTATTTCCAAAGCCAGAATGAACAGGGATGTCACAGGTGATGGACACTCAAGCTAAGAACCAGTGTCAGTGTTTATAGGCAGACCTCAGACTATTGTTCCTTGGTGATGACCATGTGATATCTGAGATCCCATCAATGTTCTGAGCCTGAAGATGGTATGGTGATGTGTTGGGTCCTGCTGACTGATGTGAGAGCATCCAAAGCATTTTTTTTTTGGGGGGGGGGGGTTATTTTCTTTAAATTTCTTCCTGTGCTACTCTCAGTTGAAGAGAAATTCTTTGCTCTTTTAGAGAAGGTCTGTGGTGGGACTTTATATCCAGTATGCAAAGGGACCACCAGGTTCTGTGGAAAGTAGGACAAGGTGCTCTATCACATGAGTTTTTTACTCCTCAAGAGGCCAGGCACTGGGATGTGATGCCCAGAGAAGCTGTGGTTGCCCCATGCCTGGGGTTGCTGAAGGCCATTTTGGATAGGGCTCTGGGAAACGTAATCTAGTGAGTGGGTACCCTGCCTGTGCCAGGGAGTTTGGTTCTGGGTGGGCTTTAAAGTCCCTCCCAACCCAACCGTTCTATGATTCTGTCTTTCTGTGAGTCTATGATAAGGCATCCAAGCAGATGAGGACTACAGAACAGTAAGCTGAGCCCTCTTTCATTGCTTTGAGGCTGCTCTGAGGCCCTGAACGTACCTCACTGTGCAGATGCTGTGTTGTGCTGACAAACCTGGGATCATGCTTCAGCCTTCGTCTGCCTCCTCAAGGTAGGCAGCATCTTGAACAGCCCTTTCCAGTGCCGGTCTATAGGCCTTCTAGAGATTACTATTTGGAGAGAGATACCAAGCTCAGAGGAAAGAGAGCATCCAGTGCTAGGGATAGTGATGATGTGGGCATAACAGAGCTCATGTGGATGCAAACGTTTGATCCTGAGCAAGTCTATTAGAAGCACCCAGCCTCACAGAGCCACTTCTGCCTCCTTTCTTCCAGGGTCACTTGCTACTCTTCCTGTATTAGAAATAGATGGGGTGTGGCATGGTAGCATAGTGCAAAGGCACAACGTACACATGGACTTGGCTGAACTGCTGAGCTTGTTATGTATCCAGCCTTTTATGAAAGCAGTGGTTAAACATTTACCACAGAGTAATTGTATGACAGAAGGATCAAAACCTATTGCCTAGCTCAGGTTGCTTAAAGAGCACAGGGTTGTTGCTATTGCTTCATTGCTGGCCAGAGATTTCTTGCTGTGCAACACTCCCCACACTGCAGCAGGAATGGCCCTGGTACTTCCTTCTCATCCTCAAGTCACAGTGATGCTGCTTGTGCTGCTGTCCGTGCTCAGCTTGGCTGCCGGTGGGAAGCTGCTGGTGGTGTCAGTAGATGGGAGTCCTTGGTTCAGCGTGCTGAAATTGTTACAAGTTCTAAAGCAGAGAGGACATGAAATAGTCGTGGTTGCACCTGAAGTCACTTTTCGCTTAAAGCCAGCAGAGAATTTTATTGTCAAAACCTATCCAGTTTCTTTCACACAGGAAGAGATGGATGGAAATTTCCATGCATTTTTAAAGGATGAATTTTCAGAAGGATCATTTCTGGAAAGGTTTTTTAGAGCACGTGAAAATCTGAAAAACATCTATCAGTCAGCCTTCATTTCCTGTGAGGAGTTAGTGAGCAACAAAGAACTGATCAGATATCTTAAGGAGAGTAACTTTGATGCTATCTTTACTGACCCTTCACTATTCTGTGGACCAATTCTAGCTGAGTACCTTTCCATCCCTTCCATTTATTTCTTGAGGGGAATACCGTGTGACTTAGATTTTGAGGCCAATCGGTGTCCCAGTCCAACTTCTTATATCCCCAGGATATTTACAGACCTTACGGATCACATGAACTTCCTCCAGCGTGTGAAGAATGTCATCTTTGACGCCTCAAATCTTTTCCTTTGTGACTTTATTTATAAACCTTATGAAAAACTGGCTTCTGAGTTCCTTCAGCGAGACGTGACCATGCTAGATCTCTTTCGTAAGGCTTCCATATGGCTCCTGAGGTATGAATTTGTGTTAGATTATCCAAGACCATTGATGCCCAACATGATTGCAGTTGGAGGAGTCAACTGTGCCCACAAGCAGCTACCTCAGGTGGGTTGTGCTCTGTTTTTAATTCTTGTCTGATGGATTTCTGTGCTTCTGCTACTTTGGTCTAGTCGGCTCCATCTTTTCCTTTGCAAAGTATGCTGAATTGAGTGGCGATAAGTGGCTTCTGACTTATTTTCTGTTCCTTTAGAAGTAGTCATTCTCCCAGTTGGCTGAGGATAGGCAGTGTGTGTGTGAAGTTTAGGGGAGGATCCCTTCTTTGTATGCCAATGGAGTTGTGCTCCACATTGAAAGTTTCATCACCTGCATTAGAAAGCAAAGGTATCTGAGGTCAATATAACAGTAGAGTAGTTACTCAGTATGTAACAGATTACTTTTCATTGTCTGTTATACAAATACAATTTGTGCAGTGTTGAGTAACACGTTGGTCTCACAAGGATCTCACAGTGAGTGATGGAAGGGTAGTGGAAAGTCTGAGGGGCTGTCAAAGTGTCACAGTCAAATATAGTCATTGCACTTGGCTGCTGCTGAGAGAGTAGTGTCTGTTATTTATTGAGCAATGCATATATCAGGCTTCTGTGCTTGCCACCGGAGCACTTCTATCTTTGTCAGTGAAATTGCCTGCTATACAGGAGGGTATTTCCAAAGCCAGAATGAACAGGGATGTCACAGGTCGTGAGCACTCAAGCTAATGAGCAGTGTCAGTGTTTACTGGCAGACCTCGGACTATCGTTCCTTGGTGATGACCATGTGATATCTGAAATCCCATCAGTGTTCTGAGCCTGAAGAAGATAAGGTAGGGTAGTGGATCCTGTTGAATGACATGAGAGCTACCACAGTTGTTTTTTTTCTGTCGGTTTTTGTTCCCCTTGAATTTCTTCCTGTGCTGCTCTCAATTGAAGAGAAATTCTTTGCTCTTTTAGAGAAGGTCTGTGGTGGGACTTTATATCCAGTATGCAAAGGGACCACCAGGTTCTGTGGAAAGTAGGACAAGGTGCTCTATCACCTGATTTCCTTACTCCTCAAGAGGCCAGGCACTGGGATGTGATGCCCAGAGAAGCCGTGGTTGCCCCATGCCTGGGGTTGCTGAAGGCCATTTTGGATAGGGCTCTGGGAAACGTAATCTAGTGAGTGGGTACCCTGCCTGTGCCAGGGAGTTTGGTACTGGGTGGGCTTTGAAGTCCTTCCCAACCCTATGATTCTATGGTTCCTATGGTTCTATGATTCTGTCTTTCTGGAAGCCTATAATAGGGCATCCATGCAGATAAGGGCAGAGTAGGGCAAAGCTAAGCCCTCTCTCTGCTTTGAGCCTGTTCTGAAGCACTGGAATTTCCTCATTATGTGGATGATGTTTCCTGCAGACTTCACTTTTTGTGTGCCTCCTCAATCTAGTCAGCATCTTGGACAGCCCTTTCACATCTTGTTTTGGTCCACAGGCCTTCCAGGGATGACTATTCAGAGAGAGGTACCATGCCCAGAGGAAAGAGAGCAGCTGCTTACTAGGCATAGTTGTGATGTGGGGATGACAGACCTCATGCGAATGTCAAAAGTTTTCCTTGTGAGCAAAGCTGTTAGAAGCACAGAGCCAATCCTGCCTCCTTTCCTTCCAGGATCACACATCACTCTTCCTCTATAAGAGACAGATGGGGCGTAGCTGGTGGGTGCAAAGGCACTGTCCACGCATGGACTATGCTGAACTCTGGTGTGTGTTATCCATCATTTTATCAAACCAGTGATTAAACATTTACCAGACAGCAATTACATTACAGAAGGATCAAGACCTATGGCCTAGTGCAGATTGCTTAAAGAACACAGGGCTGTTTGCTATTGCTTCAGTGCTGCCTGGAGTTTTCTTGCTGTGCAGCACTTCCCACATTTCAGCAGGAATGGCCCTGGTACTTCCTTCTCATCCTCGAATCACAGTGACACTGCTTGTGCTGCTGTCCGTGCTCAGCTTGGCTGCAGGTGGGAAGCTGCTAGTGGTGTCAGTAGATGGGAGTCCTTGGTTCAGCACACAGGAATTGTTAGGACTTCTGAGGAGGAAAGGACATGAAATAGTCGTCGTCGCACCTGAAGTCACTTTACACCTAAAGCCATCAGAGAATTTTGTCATGAAAACCTATCCAGTCCCTTTCACACAGGACGAGATGGATGAAAATTTCCATGCATTTTTTAAGGATGCATTTGAAGAAGGATCATTTCTGGAAAGATTTTTTATATTACAAGAAAAGTTAAAACTTCTCACCGAGTCAACCTTCATAACATGTGAACGGTTACTAAACAACAAAGAGATTATCAGATATCTTGAGGAGAGCAACTTTGATGCTCTCTTTACGGACCCTGTGTTTCCTTGTGGAGCAATACTGGCTGAGCACCTTTCCATCCCTTCTGTGTATTTTGCAAGGGGAATGCCATGTGGCTTAGATTCTGAGGCCACTCAGTGTCCCAGTCCCCCTTCTTATATCCCCAGGGCATTCACAGGCCATTCAGATCACATGAACTTCCTCCAGCGTGCGAAGAATGTCCTTTTTGATGCCCCAAATCTTTTTCTCTGCAATTTTTTTTTCCAACCATATGAAAAATTGGCTCGTGAGTTCCTTCAGCGAGATGTGACTGTGTTAGAGCTCTTACGTAAGGCTTCCATATGGCTTTTGAGGTATGAATTTGTGTTAGATTATCCAAGACCATTGATGCCCAACATGATTACACTTGGAGGAATAAACTGTGCCCACAAGCAGCTATCTCAGGTGGGTCATGCTCAGTTTTTCATTCTTGTTCTGGTAGACTTCTGTGCTTCTAAGTCTGTAGTTTTGTATACCTGATAGACATTAAGTTCCTGTTGAGGATGAGCTAGGCAACTATTTGTGGAAAAGAATGCTCTGCTACTCTTTCACTAAAAGGTATAGGTGGGGTGCAGCTGGTGGGTGCAACGGCATTATCCAGCCATGGACTTGGCCGAACTGTAGTGCGTGTTATTCAGCCTCTTATCCAACCAGTGGTTAATCATTTACCATACGAGTTACCCTTTTTTTTCCGCCCTTACTTTCGTGTGTCTGCAATGTTCGTTTTCACCGTTAGATGGCGCTCCTATCAGCAGCAAAGCACAGCAGGCAAAATGATCGCGGAAGTGGCTAGGAAAAGCACTTTGCACCTCTTGATCTCTCATTCAACGAGGAGGAAATTGCTTTCTGAAAGACCTGCGAGATTACCAAACAAGTGTGCATGAAAAAGCTGGGCTTTCCCTTTCATTTCTCAGCATCTTACAGATGCCTCTTTCATGTAATTTCATTTCTTATATCTGTTGACAAGACTTCTGCAGACCAAATAATTCTCATTCTCTTCCCTTGAGCAGACAAGCATTTCCGCAGGTAGTTTGGAGACTGTAACAGACACGAATAAAATCCCTCCTTCTCCAGTGTAGCAGTGAAAGGTCTGCTTGTTTTGAATGATATTCTTTGTCCCAGATCTGGACTGCAAGCCAATTCAGTTTAAACAATGCCAAATGTCTTAAATATGGGATATCCTGCTCCACTAAGGAAACCTCTCACAGCTTCTCTTATTTTTGATCAATTTGCCAGGTGCAGGGTGCATTTCTCAAAGCACGGCTGTCAAAAGTTTTCTCAAGACTGTGACATAAAGTTGGACTTTGGCACACAAGAACTTTTGAAGAAGATAGTCAAACCCATGTGATTGATCCCCCAGAAAACAAATGGGGCTTAGTATGCCCTGGGACAGCTGTATCTGTGCTGCTGCAATAGGAGCTAAGGAAAGGAAGTCAACCGTCCACCAAAGAATTGCATGCCCAGCACCTTTGAAACCTGAGGAGGATTTTGCAGTTCCCAGATGCCCATAAGTATATACAAAATGGAGCCCTGATTTCTCCACTAGCTATCTGCAATGACTTAATGAAGAATTTGTCTTCAGAGAGATCTTTTGTGAGAGAGACAAATTCGTCCCACTTTTCACCTTATTTGCCTTCAGAAGAGATTCAGGTCTGCTGTTCACATACCACCTATCAGCAGGCTTTCAGAAAGTCCTTGGATTCAGCCTAAAGTAAAGGGTGGTGGGCTACAGCACTCTGGTCAGCCTCAGGAATACTCAGCAGAGCAAAAACCAAGGGAGTCAGTCTCTGTTATCCCCTCAGGCCTTGGGGTTTACATTTCAATTGCCAGACTTAGTTTATTTTATTCCACGTGTTTAACTCCGACGTACACAGCAATTCCCTCCAGTTTTGTCTCTCCTTCCTTGGCTTTACCAGATATTTTTCTAAGGCACTGTGTTTTCACTTCAGCCTTTGGCTGTTTCTACATAAGAATGCTTTTGTTCTTAAATTCCAGAGGCAGACCTTCTAATTCTTCATTAAAATCAAAGAAACAAAACAATAAGGTAGCTGTTCAGTAGCATCCTAGTCAAAATGGATAAAATCTTCCAGGTATTAGAAGTTAAAGCTATCCTCTTCCAGAACACTTCAAAATCTTATGTCTCTCTTGCAGCTGTATGGTCTGAAAAGAGCATCATCTGTAAATCAAGCTCATTGGAAATTCCATAAATGTGAAAACAAAACACAGCGTATTCACTTAGGGATTGGTTGGCAGGAAAATTACGATGATTAATTGATCTACTTAACTGGTACATTATCTTTTTTATTGCACAGAAACTGATGTCTTTGAGCTGCACAAATGTTTTAAAATCTTTTTTTTTTTTTTCTGGTATCCATTCTGAATCTTCTGCAAACATTCACACTCCTACATACCTTTATTCAACCATCTGTGTCTTTTTTTTTTTTTTCCCCACAGGACTTATTTTGTGTATTAAAGTTTTTCCTGGTGTACGGTTAACAGAAAATAGTATTGTAGCTGAGATATTTTACAGAATGCATAATTAGAAAGATTATTGTGATGGAAAAGAGACAATTGAAATAAAAGAAAATGCTTACCCCTGTCCTAGGCTTACAGTAAGAAACTCCAAAGGAGCAATCTCCAATAAAACATCCTTCCCCAGTGGTGGTCAGCCCTTAAATGGGGGTCTAGGAGGGGTGGAGCCAGATTCCACCCCTTCAGGTCACACAGGTGCACTGCCTTCACCTGTGCTCCTATGGCTGTCTCAGTGCTCGCCTCAGGTGATCAGTCAGTGGTTCAGGCCGTGATTCAACAGTTCCTGTATACCTGGCTATAGTTTTAGCTGTGTTAACCATTTTCTCTGTTGCATTTCTAGATACCATCATGGAAATGTGACAGAAATTACCACATGTGACGTAGTAGGGATTCTGACTGAGGCTGTGCTTTATGTTGGCAGGAATTCGAAGCCATTGTAAATGCTTCTGGAGAACATGGCATTGTTGTCTTCTCACTGGGCTCCATGGTCTCTGAGATCCCCATGAAGAAAGCCATGGAAATTGCAGACGCCTTGGGATCAGTCCCTCAAACGGTACAGTATCTCTTTTCTCCTTCCAGTGCAGTAATTCAGCGCTGTGTTGAGGTATAGCACGTTATCTTTGGCTTTCAGGTTGCTCAGCTTGCCCTTCTTTCTCCTGCTTCCCAATGCAGGAAGAAAACATCATTGCTGTCATCCTGCAGTGCTGTTGGCAAAAGAAGTTTTTGTGCATCACAGATGTTTTGGGCCGTGCTTTTCAAACCAGCTGAGGAGCAAAAACTGTGGTTGCTGAGAACTGATACCGTGTTTATTTCCCTTTAAAGGTTCTGTGGCGATACACAGGAGAGGCACCCCCCAACCTGCCAAAGAACGTGAAGCTTGTCAAGTGGCTGCCACAGAATGATCTCCTAGGTAGGTCTGAGATGCCTAGGATGATGCCATCTTGTCTCTTTTGTTTCCATTACCATATAACCATTAGTTAAACAATATGGCTTTGCTGTGAAAGACTTGCAAAACAAGCAAACAGAAGACGTGATGAAAAAGAAAGCAACGACTTTGCTTTCTAAACTTGGCTTCTCTGGGTTGTGACTTTATCCTAACATCTGAGGAGCTGTGGAGGATCACACAGGGCTTTTCAGAGATTGTCCAAACCAAGATGGAGCTCTGCAATCCAGATATGTCCAAATATGTTTTCATAACATCCTGTTCTCTGCTGCATTAAGTTTGCCCATAAGTAACAACACATGTGGCAGTCCAAAGTTCTTGATGCACACCTATCAATGGCATTTTTTGGGTAGATTTTTCCTAGGCATGTGTTACCATGACATAATGAATCTCTCTTTCTTCCACAGCTCACCCCAAGACTCGTGCCTTTATTACCCATGGAGGCTCGCATGGTGTTTATGAGGGCATATGCAATGCAGTGCCAATGGTGATAATGCCTTTATTTGGAGACCAGATGGACAATGCAAAAAGAGTAGAGTCTCGAGGAGCAGGATTGACACTGAATATACTAGAAATGACTTCAAAAGACATATCCGATGCCTTGAAAGCAGTTATTAATGATAAAAAGTCAGTAATAGATATGCATCCTGTTTCTTTCTACTTCTGTGTAATACCAGCATGCTTGCTTCCAGTTTAACTCAAAACTAATCTGTTCTTATATCCCTTTTTATATCAGCTCCATTGCTGAGGGGCTATTTCTTGCCCTGGATTAACCTTGTCCCACCCCTGTACCAGCACTTCTCGCTATCTGAGATTGCAATCATTAGGTGATGAGAACTGCCTGATCTGAGAGGATGCAGGTGTCAGAATAGATGGGGTACCAGTGTAATGGAAGAAACAAAGCTGACAGAAGATATCAAGACGACAAAAGATGACAAGAGATTTTGCTGACAGCTCAAACTAAGCTTTTCTGCTTCATTTTCTGATACCTTTTCTCCTTTGTTTAGCATCGAAAACAGCACTTTTCAGGGCTCATAACTTTGCTGTTTCACTTCTCTCATGGTGGAGGCAGCCGGAAAAGTATGGAGGAGCCCCTGCTGGGCCACTGCATCCTTCCAAAGAAAGGGAGGCACTGCATCATGTGCAGAGAAGGGCAGTGAAGCTGTGATGGTCTGGAGCACAAGTCTTAGAGGGAGCAGCTGAAGGAGCTGGGGTTGTTCAGTGTGGAGAAGGGGAGGCTCAAGGGAGAACTTATGGCCCTCTACAGCTCCCTGAAAGGAGGCCGTGGCAAAGTGGGGGCCGGACTCTGCTCCCAGGTAACAGTGATAGGGTGAGAGGGAATGGCCTTGAGTTGCACCAGGGGAGGTTCAGGTTGGATATTAGGAAATACTGCTTCTCAGGAGGAGTGGTGGTGCACTGGCACAGGTCACCATAGAGGTGGTGGGGTTGCCATCCCCGGGGGTGTTAAAGGACCGTGGAGATGTGGCACTGAGGGGTCAGTGGGCACGGTGGGGATGGGCTGCTGATATTCTCCAGCCTTAATGATCCTGTGATCCTTCTTTCTCTGGGGGATGAGTCTCAGCAGCACAAGTCACTGAACACAGCCAACGCCTTGTCTTGGCAGGTACAAAGAGAACATCCAGCGTCTCTCAGACCTCCACCTTGACAGGCCCATCCACCCTCTGGACCTGGCCGTGCACTGGGTGGAGTTTGTCATGAGACACAAAGGGGCCCCGCACCTGCGCCCTGCTGCCCACGACCTCAACTGGATCCAGTATCACTCCCTGGATGTCATCGCCTTCCTCCTGGCCGTGGTGCTCCTCTTCCTCTTCATTTCTCTGAAGTGCTGCATGTTCTGCTGCCGCAGGTGCTGCTTTAAGAAGGGAAGAAAAAGCAAGTCAGGGAAATCAAAGACCCACTAGCAGATGAAACTACTGATGGGAAGCAAGGCCTCTGCTCCAGACCTCAAGGATCAGAGGCCACCTTAAATTTCATTAAAATAATTACTAGCTTTCAATCAAGAAATAATATAATTATTTTAGACTAACACTAAGTGTTGTTTCATTGATATTTTCATCTTTAATTAAGAATTAGTTGTGAAAATACTTTGTGTAGTAGTGCTTCAGTCACTTGGGAAGATAGCAGTGTGAAGTCCAAGGTGCCTGGCTGCCACTTCTTGATGTACAGAGGACTCGAGGTCACATTTTTATTTTTTTTTTAACCTCTCTGTGCAATGGAGAAATATGAGATTTCGTACAACTTTGCTCTGAGGGCTCTGTGAGGACTGTTTGCTCTATCACGTAAGATGTCAGATTCATCAAGCACTTTGAAATCTTTGTACAGCTGTTTTTATAGAAGAGGCAAATGTTATAATCCAACGTTGCATGTCACCTAAGCTGAGCTAGCTGCACATCTGTAGGCTTTGTGTCTGTTTTCAATACCCTGAGCTCAATCCAGACTTCAGCATGGAAGTGCTTGTAAAGCCACTGGTGTTTCACCAAGTTCCCCATCGGGCAGAGTTCTGCCACTTGGGTGATGTGATCTTTGGAAGCAGTTTAAAAACAACAACAGCAACAAAAACAACAAACAACTATCTGATTTATTCTCTGTAAATGACGTTAAGGTAAAGACCCAGCCCCCCAGTCCTATAAATAAATTCCCATTACTGTAATGCCTCTTGTGTTTTCCTACTTGAGGGAGATGGGGACACTCGTCGCGTGTGGAGAGAGCTGGAGGGAGGAACGATTCAGTGTGTGGTGCACTCAGTGAAGGCCACCAGAGTTGTGCTGGGGATAGCCTGCCATCTTAGGGGCAGCCCACCATCGTGGGTCCAAAGGATGGTGGGGTGGCTGCCCTCTCTCATCAATCAGAGGAGCACTATGTCCCATGAGCAGAAAAGTGCGCAGCGGTGCCGAAGATGGACGGTCTATGACCAACCCAGCTTCGTGGGGGTTGGACTCGACGCCCTATAGAGATCCCTTCCAAGCCCTGCAATTCTACGACTCTTCTGGCCAACAAAAGCTCCTTCCAACCCCTACGATTTTGTGATTCTCAGTGCTATCATGCCGTCGCTCAAGGCGTCTTTCCCTCGGGGCAGTGCAGCACCGCGGTGTTCCAGCAGAGGGCATCACCCAAACAATCGGGGCTGGCAGATCCTTCCCCTAAATGCCCCCAGTCCAGGCTGTTTGGGGTCACAGTCTGCTTTCTGGGGCAGATCAAAGCACGCTGTGTCTGTCACCCGGGAGCCCCCCCAGTGGGGACCCAACCGTGTCCCCAGGACTCACTTCAGCCAGGCGAGACCTCGCGAAGCGGTGGCTGCAGGCTTAATTAACGTTCAGCAGGGGGTAGTCAAAGCGAGGAAGAAACCCAAGGTTAATTATCCCCTGGAGGCTGCTGATGATACGATGGCACTGCCTTGTGAGCCTTGGCTGCAAACGGTTGGTCTAAGATGACTTCATCAGCCATGGCAGGGAGAAGGAAGGGGAATTCAAACCCATGTGATGGTCTGTCCACAGAGATTAGTTCTCTTTGGGTCTGGTCCCCTTGCACGTGGCCTTAGGGAAAACACAATAAAAGAGACCACAAGTTCCATTTATTGCTGGAAGTTCCTGATTTCAGCCCAAGGAAGTGCCACAAGGTGTGCGTGGTGATGCCACAGATGTGTGTTGGGAGCTGTGTCTCCAGGAGCAATGAAGCCACCCAAGCTCACGTTCTATGAGGGCTCAGGCCTGATGAAGCCAACTTGGGTTATGAAGGCAAAGAGGTTATAAGAGTCATAGATTCACTAAGGTTGGAAGAGACCTCTAAGATCACGCAGTCCAATCATCAACCCACCACCACCGTGCTCACTAACCATGTCCCCAAAACCCAAAGATCCAGAGGACCCAAACCCTAAAGATTCCCAAGCTGGCTTGGAAGCTGCCAAAGCTAAGCACCAAGGACAGAAGTCCAGGTTGTGCCCAGCAGTGAGGCCTTCACCGAATTTGTTTTGCTGGACCTCCTGCCTCGATCTGGCTCAACCCAGGCTCCACTTGTTGAGTTGGGATCTGTCTGTCAGAAGAGGGCAAACCCAGGGTGTAGCACAGGGAATTATGGCTTTCTGGTGCCAAAAGAAACCCCCCAGCAAGGCAAATACCAAGGAGCTGTGCTTTAACACATCTCTCTAAGCAGTCTTGACCACCTCCTCATATTGCAAGGTCTGGGTGTCCTGATGGCCAGTAATCCACAGCCAGCATTCAGCTGGGAGCTAAGAAGGAAGCAGAACAATTGATTTTCAGCAGGGATTTCTAGGGATAAAAACAGATGCCCAGAGACCTCCTGGTCTTTCATCACGGTCTCTCGTTTTCATTGCAGACTGCTCTGGGCATCCAGATGCTGAGAGACGGGGAGGACAAAGCAAGAATCACTGATACTGCAGATTTCTGTCCAGACATTGATAACCCAGGGGTGACCTCCCTCCCTCCCTCCCCCTTCTGACAAATCTCTTTCAGCCATTCAGTGGCGAGCTGAGCTGATGCAAGATATCCTCCCATTTTGATGGCTTAAAACGGTGCAAATACATTGCCAAGGGGATTGTGCTGAAGGAGGTCACTCCCTTCATCGGACACAGGAAAAAAAAAAAGACCAATCATTTATTAGAGGGAGTCAGCCGTCAGAGAAGCAGCAAATGGAGAACTGCTCAAATTAGATAGGTCCAGGCTGCTTAAGAATGGTCATTCATAACCAGGATCCCTAGCAGCCCTGGCCCAGCAAGCCGTCCGTGCCACCCTGTGCTGCATCACAGGATTAAATCAAACCAACGTGTCTTTTTTTTCACCCTTGGCAAGCTGAAGCCACAGCCGGAGTCTGAATAACTCACTTTCATGGCTCAAAATCTGCATTCAGTTCATACTGAGACCATCAGTTGTGAGCTGTAAGCCCAAGGCCGCACGGTCTGGACTGATAGAAGCCTCCTGGGTGCAGGCTTCTAGCATTACTCATCTGGAAATTCTCTCCCAGTATCTTTTAATAGTGTTCTCTCACTCTGGGGAAAGCAAAGCCTGTTTTTCTGCAGCTTACCCACCTCTCCCGCTGCTGGAAGGTAACAACTCCCTTTGCTGACTGCCCACCACCTTAACCCCATCCGCCAGTAGATGAAATCCACTTGGTAGCACTGGAATAGTAACAGCTTTAATAGGAATATTTTTCTCAAAAAAAAATTATTATTATTATTATTATTATTTTAAAAAGGAACACTAAATGTAAGTACAATAACCAGTTACTGCACAACCTGTGGTAATAACGCAAAGCCCAGATGCAGTTCCAGATGGGCTCGACGTACAGAGAGCAGAAGGCATCCAAAGGACGTAGCCCAGTCCCAGCACGTGAGGAGAGCTGGGATTTCCAACCGAGGGAGGGACAAAGCAACACAGTGGTCACCCCACAGGCCCCGAAATGTGCTGGCTTACGGCACTCAGGGAGCTGAGCATGGCAAGCTTGGGGCTGCAGCTGAAATGTTAAGCTGGGTATAGAGTACCTGAGGTAGTTAGAAACAACCAAGGGGAAGGGGGAGGGAAGATAAAAAATAACAAATGCTGAAATTCTTTAGGGACGTCCCCATCTTGGAGGCACCAGAGAGGAAAACTGCCCTTTGGGGCTGCCCTTTCCCTGCTCTGAACAGCCATGCTGGCACAGGCTGCATCTCTCTTGCAGGAGCTGTTCCTTATTGCATTGGAGATTTATTATTATTTTTTTTTGGCTTGCTGTGAGGAAAACGTGCTCTTAACAGTGCCCTGCTGCTGTGAAGAGAAAGCAAATGCATCATGGGCTCAGGTGCCAGCAGACCCTATATCTGTGCTACATTGTGTTGCATAGGAAACTCCTGAAAGCCCCTGAGGAGAAATTAAGGTGCTAATTATTTCTGCTGGGGGGTCCTATGAGTTGGGGGGACTGCCTATGGGGACTTGGGACGAGGACGTAGGAGCAGTGAAGCTGTGGGAGGACGTTCCCTCCTGAGGCTGCCAGCACCATCAGATGCCCACGCATCACCAGGACCTGCAAACCCAGAGCCCCACGTCTGTTTCTTCCAGGGAGCTGATGTCAGCTCCTAGGAGAAGAGATCAAGTCTGGTGCCAGCACCTCCTGCCCCCATGGCTGCCAAGAGCCCATCCTGTCGGCCACAGCAGCTGCTCTCGTGTGCTTCTACTGAGTTTTCCAAAGACGCCTTCCCTGCTCTTTCTGTTCCTCTGGTTTCAACCTGAAGGAAAATCCCCCTCAGCAATTCCCCTTCCCTCGGCAGCAGCGTTTTGCTTTGCACTTTGAATAACGTTTCTGCGCAATAATATTCCCCTCCTGTGTCAAATATTTCAAAGCTGAGGAGCAGAAGGAAAAGGGGAGGCAATCCAGAAGAGACAGCTATAAAACAGGAGGGGAAAGAACGGGCACTTGGTACCCCCAGTATTCAGCTCAGTGGCACCAGTGTCACTACAAAAGATATTTACAAGGTCAGCTGGAGTTTGGGAGCCTTGAACAGCCCCATTCAAAGCCTTCAGAAATCAATGGCAATGAGCACTGGGGCGTCAGGTATCTCTGAAACATCTCCACTGAGCTCTGGAATGGATCACCATTTAGGAGGAACGCTTCCTCTTTTTGTGTTTATGAAAGTGATAAAATACAGACAGCAACAATTCTCTTTTCTGGCCCCTTCCTCAGAGGTGCAGTGGAATGCCCAAAGCTTCTTCCAGACACGAAGCACCAAGCACCAAGGGCAGGCGGTTAGAAATGGCACCCGTGCATCTGCAAACACCCAACGAGCACCTCCCAACCCAACCGACTCAAACAAGATGATGTGCTCTATGAAGATGGGAGGGGAAAAAAAAGCTCCTTTCTGATATGGGGCTGAGGACACCCCAAATTCACGTGGTGCTCTACAGCCAAGTGTAGGAGATGGCCAAAACCTGACCACGGCATGGGGACACAACTGTGCTTCACCTTAAACAGGTATTTACGGTGCTCACAATACAAAACAGCAACACCTTCCCCTCAAAGTGGTTACAACCTTTGCTCCTCAGTACAAAAATTAGATTTTTTATTTGTAAATGCCTGGAAAAAAAAAAACGTGTCCCCTTCTGCAATCCCTCCCCACCCCTTTGCTCCTTTTAAACGTTCCAGTAAGAAAGAGCTGAACTGGTATGGATTCCAGACAGAAAGCCACCCCTTCTGGATGCCTTCCCATCAAGAGAAGGGTCATCTCCTGTTGATTTCCAGCCCTGCTGAGAACTTGCAAGCTTTGGCCTCTTTAAACCTGGGGAGAGCAATCTCCTTTTTTTTTTTTTTTATAGTCAACTGTTTAAAAAAAAAGGGGGGGAAAAAAAACACAGAAAAACATGGACACCGCCGACAAATGAGACGTGGATGAAAACATTGCTGCAGAAAGCTGCACTAGATGGCAAAATCCTCATGGTCTTGAGGGCTGAAGGCAGCTGCCCGGAGCATGTCCAAGGAGTTGACGAGGATCAGGGTGCCCGTGAGATGCTTCCAGCGCTTGGTGATGGGGTTCTTCATCTTGTCCAGCCCTGTGTGCAGCTCCTGAATCACGTCACGGTAGCTGTCGCCCATCTGGCTGCTCCAGGTGAGGAGGAAGTCATAGGCGGGCTTCCACATGGCCTGTGGGGTGGAGGGTAGGAGACAAGAGCTGAGTGTGAAGCCCACCTCGGTGGCTGCTTCCCCATGCCTGGGATTCAGCCATTGGTTGCCATCCTCAACGCATTCTGATCCCAGAACAGATGCGCTGGGGGGTGAAAATGCCCCCACGTTTCCCCATAACACACCCCACTCCTCATTCCCTTGAAGCACACGCTTGCACAAGCAAAAAGATTCTTGGGAAAATACACGAGATCCCAAGGGACTGAGGTTGGTCTACCCTCACCTCACTGTCCACCACCCCACTCTTGTCCCGGTGCGGGGCCTCGTAGGCGTCCATCTGCTGCTTGGAGACCTTGGCGAGCTTCTCAGCCAGCTCCCTCCAGCGCTGGGCCACCTCCACGGCCGTGGTGAGCAGCACGAAGTCCTGGATGAGCCTGACAACCAGCCCCTGGCAGTCCATCTTCAGCAAGGCCTGTGGGATCGTTAGGAAAAGCCAAGGAAGATGGGGTCAAGGGTGGGCTCGAATCAGGAGGGGACATCCCTAAAAAACACCACAAAATCCTGCCAGCTCCTTTCTGGCAACAGCTGGTGAAATCAGGCCAACGTGTTGGACAGAAGGGTCATCCCACTAATTGAACCCCTGTTCAACGAGGCACGCAGCTGGGGCTCACTACCACGGCCTTATGTTGGAGGCTCAAGATGCTCAGGAGCCACATAAGCAGTTTAATGCATCTTAAGGCCTTTAATCAAGATAATGAACCCAGGGCTCTCCGTGCTGCTTGTACCCCGAGCCCAGAGGAGCACCGTCCAGCAGCACGAGTAGCCATGACCTGCCCTGAGCACCTGGTGGGCACAGCCCAAGAGGACACATGGGGACAAGGCATCCTCTTGTTTGCTTACTGCCAGAGCCCTCTGCTAATTCCCAACGTATTCTCAGCACACACACTTAAGCAAGACTGTCAGGAATGGCGTTCAAGCATCAGGATGCCCCGGTGCCAAGCAGCAGGACGCAGCCACCCCCCCCCCCAAGCTCTTCCCTGTCCCTCTGCTGCCATTTCTGCAGCAGGACCGTGGGTCACTGCGTCCTGTCCTGACCCAGAGGTCTGAGCAAACCCGGCTGATCAGCTCTGAAGAAGAAGAGGAGGGGTTAAATCCTCCCAGAGGCTGTTTATCACGGGGACAGTAGCAAACAGCTGGGGAAGACGGTAACATCTGAAACCACTCCAGCAATTTGCAAAGCAAATATATGATGATTCCCTTATCTGTTCCCAGCTTACACAAAGCAAAGCTGGGCTTGAATCTAATTACTGCTTCGGACCAGCATTTGCTTCTACTACAAAGTGCTTACACTGGTTTCCTGCATTAGAAGTAGAAATTATAATAAACCCTCTCGTTAAGCAAGCAAAAATACATTTTAAAAGAGCATTATATTTTTTAATGGGCATTGAGAAGCGTTCAGATCTCACATCTGTGCCGTATCTGTAACCGTGCAGAGCACTCAACTCCCTGCAGTGTTATCTCAACACGCAGCCAACAGGCTCAGGGCCCTTTGCTCTTGAAGTGAAGGTTTCAGGTGGTCCTAAGAGGCACAGATTTGGGTTTATGGCCCGGGGACTCCTCCCCGAGACCTGAAGTCAGCGATTGCAAACCACGCTGAATCAGGCAGATGGTGCAGAGGCACTCTGTCCTTTCCTGGTCATGTATATGCCAATCTGTTTCCCCATGGATGCAGGAAAAGGGAGTAACAGCGAGGGAGGTGTTATTTAGCACAGAGTCCTGTGCTATGAGTGATACAACATCTTGAAGTCACGGCTTTGAAAGTGATAATACTGCTCCCCTCGGCACAGCACGTTCACTCTGAAGCCTACTAATAACCCGAGCAACACCTCCTGCCTTCACTTTGCCTCCAGGGAAGGCTCAGCCTTCAAATAAAGCCTCAGGTGAGCAGGGAGAAACACGGGGCAGCAAAGAGGTGATGGGAGGTGGGGTAAGCAGCCAAAGCACACAATACAGTGGGCTCCCTGCAAGCCCTTGCTGCCTGGCTGGGATTAGCAGGCCTCCCAGCAGATGTAATCCTCCAGCAGGCGCTTTTGGGATTATGCTACAGCTTCCCTCCATCCTCCTTGGGTGCATTTATTAACCTCGGAGAGGCCCCGAGCCTGCTCCACCAGCAGAGCGTGCGGCACAGCAAAAGGAGATGGTTTGATATTCAAATTCCAGTTCAAAGCAGAAGAGCCTCCACTTTCAAAACTCATCCAGGGGAGGCTGAATTTGCATCCTGGCTCTGAAAAGCACAAGCCCATTTCCAGTCCTCTAATCACAGCAAACAGCATTGAAGCAAACAGGCAGCAGGGAGCCCCAGGGGGGGAAAGCACAGCACAGAGACAGGGAAGGAGAGAACCACAGGGCTGAAAAGCTGAGTGCGATTCCTGCACGCCCGTTTTCACCCCTCCTCCCCCAGATTAATGATAATTATCAAGCCAAGATGGGATGAGCAGCCACGTGAGCTGTGGATGCGTTGTGCCCTCCCTCGATCTGGTCAAACTGCAGGGTGAAACTTTACTCCTTCACCCCAGAGGTGGGAAGCATCCCCGAGTTCGCTCGTGCCCGCCAAGCGCGAGACCCAGAAGGAAGCGGTGATGAAAATTGAGTTTTTAAATAAGCTAATGATTTTTTAAACAGCATTTAAATTAGAAAGCACCCTGGAGGGTCCAAGCATTATCAGACATTAATCACTGCCTGTAAGGTAGCTGCTGGGGAGGCTGTGGTTACAGTTCCTTTAACCAGCACAGGAATGCATCTCGGGGTGCTGATCCTTCTTTCCAAAACGGCACTGGGTGCCACCAGCTGCACTGCCTGCCAGCTCAGAGCCACAGATGGAAATGCAGGGGACTTTTCTTGCACGAGCTAAAGAGCAGAGAACCTGCGGCGATGGGGCTCTGAAATACCTGCAATGGGGAACAGGAAGGCAACAACCATTTCCTGCCAACCCCAGCAAATAAAAACAGCCCGTCTTGTGCTGCCTGCAGAGTGAGGAGCAGGTGGGGAAGTTCACAGCCAGCCCTGGTCACCCTGCTCGGCAGAGCAGTGCCCTGCCAGCTCTGTTTGAGGGAACACTTTCCTTTTGTTCTGCACAGGCACTGAAAAAAAGCACTGTAATTAGAGCATCTTTTTCTTCTTCTCTAGGCCTGTCCCTGTCGGGGGAAGGTAACTCTCAGGGGAAGGAGCAGCAGAATAGTGCAGATGAAAGGCAGCGGTGGCACTTCTGCAGCTCTCTGTTAATTTGATGGGTGCAGGGCAAGAGTTAAAAACCTTTGCACATGCAAAGAAGCTTGCAAACTAGCCCTCCTCCTGCACTGGAAGAGGGAGAGAAGTGATGGTTTTCGTGGCAGGCTTCACTCCAGCTCCAGAGGACCAGACAGTGCAAGTTAGGTCAAGTTTCTCACTTGAAACCTGGCATGGCTCTCTGCGGCAACCTGAGCACGTTGGATTATACTGTGGTATGTGACTTCATGTTTTCAAAAGCACCCAAACAGTGTTTGCTGGGTCTCCAAAGGCTTGGGAATGTGACGGTGTTAGCACCTGCATGCTGGACTGCAGCCACCAACCACAGCAGTGCTGCCTGTGTGCGGGAGAAGCGTGGCACCTTGAAGCCCTGCCACGGAGAAGGGAGCAAATCAGCTGTCTTCTCCCCTTCCACACAGTTGTTTCTTTTTTCTTATCGTGCTCACTCTTATTTCCTCGTAAGCTAAGTGGAATTTGAGAGCAGCAAGGGCTTTGGATGCAGCATGGTCTTCCACCAGGAGAAGGGTTCATCCTTCACCAGCAGGCTCAGCGAGATCTTGCACAGGAAACAGAGTCAATATTCAGGATTAGCCTCCATTCAAGCATGGAAAATAAAACCTACTCTGGGACTCTGCATGAGATGCGTCCCTTCGGGAGCAGTATGTTTTCCAGCAGCTTATAGCCCTCCTCTTGACTCAGTAGGTCTGTGAGCCTCCGGAGAGCCTCATCTTTTCTTCATCTCCTCAGTTAGGCTGGCACAGCCTTTCCGTGACCTATAGGCTGTCTTTGTCCCCCGGAGACAAAGAGAATAGATAAAAGAAAAGCAAGCCAGTAAAGCAAACAGCACAAAGCCCTAGGAAGCATTCAGCGAGAGGAGCACACAGTTCACCCCATTACTCAGGGAATAATTAAAGGTGCAAAGCCTCCTTCTGAGGAACCACAGGGCCAGACAGGGCTAGCACCTCTGCCCTGCCCCAGAGCAGAGGAGGGGTGTGGGTTTGCTGAGCCTAGAAGAGGTGAGCTGCAGCAAAACATGGCACAGGATGCGGCTGTGCCATGAGCCCAAGTGGCACGTGGTCTGGAGATGCAAACTATCCGCCCAAGCTTATTTATCTTGGAAATGCAGGCCAGAAAGTCAGGTCTCACCCCAGAGCCCAGTGCAGCTGCAGCAGCTTCCTCCCAGGGGCTCAAAAGACAACCACATACAACGTCCAGAAGACCCTCTCAAGAGAAGCTGAATTGATGGCACGGCTACAGCTTGCCTTCTACTGAAACCCAAAGCTAAAACACTGTCTCACTGTCCACAAACCACAAACCCAGGCAGCAAGGTTACCCCTGCTCTCCTCTCATCTCCACCCAACTGAACGTTTTGCAGCCCAGCAGCTCCTTAGCCTCTCACCATAGAGCCAGCCTACCCTGTCCAAAGTCAAGGTGATCTGGGGCTGCTCAAATGGTTGCTCGCTCCAACCAGCATCTGCACCAAGCTTGGGACTGCTGGAGGAACTGGCTGCACCACCTGCTGGAAGCCAGCATCGCACCGTGGCATTCTCTCAGCCCAGCTAGATCTGGAGGAGGCAGGGCTGAGGTGGGAGGAAGAGCAGAGGGAAGCAGCAGCATCCTCCAAGTAACTCCAGCCCATGGGCCTTCAACTTGCCTCCTCCCCTGGGGAATGCAGCATGGCATTTGGACGTCCTTCCCCTGCACGAGCAGCTCTGCTGATCACCCTAATTGCAGCGTCACAGCCGTGAGTCAGACGACTGGAAACTATCTTCCCATTTTCCACAGCAACACCAACACTCAGACAGGGCCCTTTTGTAACGAGCTATTAATTGTACTGTGCTGTTGGGCAGAGGAAGTACATCCACAAGACATCTTCCACGAACTCCCCTGAAAAATTTTCCATGAGTAACGCAGGGCTCCATACTCTTCATAACACTCAATCCTCACATTTCCATGTTTTTATTAAGAGATTTTGGGATATGGAGTGCTTCATTTAACTGCAGTCCTCTTTACCCAGGTGCCTACTCCTACTTTCATTCTGCCTGCACGCATCACTGCTAAGCAAAGCTCATGCTTTGGACTGTTGAGATGTGAGAGCAGCAAATCTCAAGGAAAGAAGGAGCAGAGAGACATTGTTATAGAGTAATTTTAGGTTGTTTCATTAATGTGAAGACGCAGCACTCCACAGCAGCTATAAAACCCCTCTTCACCTATTTCATCCCTCATTTACAGCCACAATCCTGAAGCCTGTCAATGCACGTCACCGCAGGCCTGAATTTCCATTCAGCCTGCTGAGGACCTTAAAACCGTGCTTCATTTTTCAGTGACCGAGTTAGGAAAGCTCAGCTCCCATTCACCCCCATCACTCTGACTGTGCCACAAAGGAGGAAAGATGCCCTCATCAGACCTTGGACTCACCATCATCAGCTCCTTCTGAAAAGATTTCCTGTCCTTGCTCTCTGTGTTGTTGCAGTCTTCCTTCAGCTTCTCCAAGACAGAAGCCACTCGCTCCGGCTCGCTGTCCAATTCGGATCGGCAGAAAAACGTGAGTGGTAAGTTCAAATACCCCAGAGCATCAGCAAAGGACCTCCAGCTGCTGAGGTTCTCCATGAGAAGCGTCCTCACGGAGGCGTAGATGTACGTCAGGAATTTGCAGGGTCTAAGGATTTGCTCGAGCAACAAGCTGGTGGTGAGATCAGGCCCAGAGAAGTAGCTGGGCTTGACCTTTCCAACCACCAGCACATTTTTGGTGTGCACAAGGCCTATTTTGCCCTGGTAGTAGCCAATATACCACTCCTTCGTCCACAGCTGTCCTTTCAACCTGATCTTCTCCTCACTGAGGAGGGCTATGACATCTCCTTTCTTGTACTCCAGCAAATAGTGATTCTTGCTTTGCCGCACCACTGTCTTCAGCAGTTTGCCATACTTCAAGCTCAACACCGGCCGGTCCTGAAAAACTGGATACTTGGCAGTGGCAGCCAGAGGTGAAAGGATGATCTTTCCAACCTCGTTCTTCTTGAGGAACCGCCTCTGCCCTGTCGGTTTGATGGCACTTTTAGGAGGCGGCTGCGGTGTCTGGACGCAGAACTGAGTCAAAATGGCATCCTTGTCATCTTTGACCTGTATCCTTAGCGTGAAATCTGAGAGCTCGTTGGGATCATGGGATGCAATGGGGAAGATGAGGCGGCTGACCTTGCCCAGCTTCATCTGGAAGCCTCGCACAATTTTGGCTTGCTCGCTAGCTTTCACCTCGTAGTTGGTCATGTTGGAGAACATGCAGAGCTTGAGGTCCTGAGGCCGGGACAGAGCAAACTGGTGCTTGCCCCATAGCTGTAGTGCAACCGGAGCTGGGCTGTGAGACTGTCTCGTGACCTCGTTCACCAGGAGCGTCTTGGGTGCACATTCATGCCCAAACACGGCCACAACTGTTTTAAAGGAAGGGTGAATATGTTTTGGGCCGTAGACACCGACCGTGATCTTCTTGCTGATGTAATCCCAAACAGTGTAAGGGTAGAGGATGTTCTGCCCTTGGGCAACGGCAGCAATGTACATGCAAGGCTCTAGGTTCTCCAGCTGCACCTGTATCGTGTCCCCATACGAATAGCTCAGCTGCATTGGCACGTATGGCCCCTCCTTCATGTCGCTCCGTAGGCACTGTAGTCCTACTAAACTCTTGCTCATGATGTCATTCTTGACCTCTGCAGATACCTTCATCTCCAGAATGATGAACGTTTTCACCTCCATGTTGCTAAGCTTGATCTGCAGGACCGGGCTGATGGTGCTGCACTTGTCACTGTTGAGCTCCAGTGGGGGATCTAGCATAGCTTTCATGGAGATCTGCTGCGTTTCCCCGGGGCACACGTGACCCTCTGGCACGTGGATGCTGATGTTGGTGTCTGGAAGCTGAACAGCTCCACCAGAGCTATCCAGTTTGCAGACAATGTTGGTTTCCACTGGTTGTGTCTGACCCCAGCCAGGATTTTGACCAAGCAAATCCAAGTCATGGCAAGACCGGGCCAGCTTCCTGTGGTTCAACCACGCGGTCCTAAAATCTTCCCGGCTCTGGAATTGCTCAGGAGTGGGAGATTTTAAACCGTTGAAAAAACCTGACTGTGCCGGAACGTCCGACTTCGCTTGCAGAACGGACAGCTCCGACAAGCTGTAAGAGCGTTTACTCCTGAAGAAGGGGTTGTCCCTTTTCACAGGCTCTTCCAGGTCCAGCCTGTTTGTGGAAGGAAATTCATCAAAAATGTTACCCATGCTGCTATTAGCAGCTAAGCTAGAAACTGCTGAAGCAGGAGCCCCCGTGTCAAAGAGCAGCAAGTCAACAGATGCTTTGGAGTTGGGCTCTCTGTCTGAGCTGGTCAACGTCTGCAAATTCCCATTCAGAAACGGGTTTGTCTGGACTCCGTTCAAGAACGGGTTATTATTGTGGGCTTTCACAGAGTTTCTTTTCACATCAGTCCATTCTCCAAGCAGGTCGAGCTCTCTGACCCCCTCGTCAGGGCTCTCCAGTAGATTGTCTATCATCCCGCTGTCCGTTAAGGAAGAGTTGCGGTAGTTTACAGGCTGGACGTAGGAGGAAGGGATGTAACCCATTTCTGTGGTATTGTGAGCATACCACCACTCACCTCCTGATGTGTCTAAGACATAAAGATGGTCCCCCTTAGAGAACTTCAACGTGGTGAAATTAGTTGGACAGTAATCTTTGATTGCTATTACTTCCTTTGCATTTCCAAAGGATGTGGGATTGTCAACCAGCAAGGCACTAGGAGAAGGCACTGTGAAATGAAGAAGAAAAATACTGTAAGCAACCCAGAGAGTCACAAGTTACTTTAAATCATTTGTTTCAGGTAAGCAATCCACACTACATCAAGCAGTGAAGCCAAAGTAGTTTCACAGCACCTCCAACCCACAGGCAATTTCTTTTTGCTACCGTTTTTAAACAAAACTACTCACTTCACCACATCTGATGTTGCAAGAGAAAATGCCTTCTCCGAAGAGATGGCCATCAAAACAACTAGGAAGAGCAGCAGGAGTTGAGACAGGAGACACGGCAATTTGTTATCATCCCATGGTAGCAAGGCATGTGGAGAGAAAGCGGGTAAACAATGCAGTAAAGTGTCTTAGCAACAAGCCTCCCTCTTGATTTAGGACTTCATTCAGCTGCTTCTTTAGAGGCTTCTTAAACAGCCTCAAAAACCACTGATGAATGATGCACACAAAGCTGAGTTCCAAGGGAGACAGAGCTCCTTCTTATCAGCTCTCTCTTTGAGCTGGCATGTCTGGATAGGAGTTCTTAAGGGTGAATAGCAGGCTAAATTTCCACGTTTAAAATGCTCACAGTGTCTATATTTCCTCAACAAAACTTAACTCCTTTTGCAAAGTTAGGTTGGGCAGAAACGCCGTACTGACCTCCCACAGCACTGGCATGGACCAAGCAGCACCTCCAATCACGACCATAGTCCTCAAGTATTAGGAAAATAAGAGCTTGTACACACTAAAGGATTCATTATTAACCTCCTTCCCCCGCGCAGCTCTGCCAGCAGGTAGGGAAAGCTGTGAGCACATTTATTCAGTGTAAAACTATATATAAAATCTGTAGGAAACCTATTTTGCCACCCTGTCAGGAAGTGTGTTAATGCAGCTCTGCAGCCCAAGCCGTTTGCTGGAGAGAAGCTGATGCCCTCTGGATGCTCTCTAATATCTTTGCATCCTTCTCCAGTTGTGGTGCCCCAAAACTGCACCTGGGGCTCGAGGTGAGGCTGCACCAACACGGGGTGAGCAGAGCAGGATAGTCCCTTTCCTCACATGAATATTACTCGCAAGGATGTGAGTAATTCCTATTTTTGCATCAAAAACAAACTAACATACAGCAAGAGCACTCGATGTTTGAGACTCCCCTCTCTCCTTGTGCAAAAAAAAACAACCCACCAGCACATGCTAACTTCTATTTCCACTTTGGGATCCATTTAAATATTGAGGGAATGGGAGCGTGCCCCCCATCTGTGCCCCCCCCCGTGCACCTTTGACGTCGCCCAGGCTGCTTTCTGAGAAGCCCTCGCTGAGGTCGATGAGCGTCCCCTCCGACTTGCAGCGCAGCAGGCTGCTGGAGTTGGCTGCCCGGATCCTCTGTGCTGCCATCTCGAGCTCATCCAGAGCCTGGGCAGCACTACGTGGTCATGGCTCCTCCGCAGAGCCCAGGGATATTGCAGCACCTGCAGATGAAAGCAAAGGCCGGGGTGTTAGCAAAGCCTCTGGCTGTCAGCACGATGCCTGCACGATGTGTCTTGCAAGATGCGAGCTCAGCACGTGCCACAGCTTCAGCCTCGGGCTGACTCAAGGCAGCTGCATCCTTCCTTTCCCATTTGCTTACCGAAAAAAGCACTCCAGATAAAAAGCCATCTGCACCTGTGTGCCGGCCCTGCAGTGCTGACTCAGGAAAACTTCCTCCTGTCAGAGAACCACAGTATGATTAGGGTTGGAAGGGACTTTTGTGGAGGACGTTTGGCCCAACCCTCCTGCTCAAGCAGGGACACCTGGAGCAGGCTGCCCAGGACCATGTGCCGGAGTCACACTTCTCCATAAAGCATCACGCACACCTTCCCCCAGACCTTGCCAAAAGGATCAGCTGGAGATTCAGCCTGGTGGGACATCACCCTCAGATGCAAACCTCTGGCAGCAGTGCACATTCTCCTGCACTCCTGGCTTCAGGCTGCCATCCTCTTCCCTGCTTGCCCTCTTACCCTTTCCCTTTGACCAGCAGCACAGTGGCTGATGCAAGCGCTGGTAATAGCTCCTATGGTGTCACTGAGCTGTGCTGGAGCTTGGAGGGTAGCCAGGAGGGCCAGGAGCACATAGGCAAGCAAGCCTGCAGCCTCTCAGCTAGCTGAAGGCAAGGCTGCAGCACAGAGCCTCAGCCCCAGTCTGCTATTTCAGGTTTGCACCAAAGAGAAGTTACACACGCACCTGGCACCAGCCTGGCAATACTGCCGTGCTGCTCAGACCAACAGCTCATAAAATAAAGCCCCACGCAATCCAAAGCCATATCACAATCCCAATTCCCTGCTCAAATTCATCACCCAGAAGTCTTTAAATCCCCTCCTATCGCTGCTTCCCCTTCCACCCCACCCCATCCAATTTTTTTTTTCCCTGCTTCAAAGTCGAATCGAGCAGAAAATAACCCCAAACCCAAATTCCTTAGAAGGCAGAGCTCTGCTGGGAGCATGGAGATAATGGGGATGTGAAGACAAGCGTTGTGTTTGGCCGCCAACTGCCTGGGCTGCAGCTGGTTGTTATTAAACCTGCGGGTCTGGAGGCAAGGAGGAGCAAGCCCTGAAGGAATCAGTACTCTTTTCTGGAATGCAGAAAGAGGAAATTTGCATCCGGGGAGGGAGAGTTGGAGAGGGAGACACTCCAGCCTGCTCGAGATGCTTCTCGAGATGCTTCTCCATCCATCCGCCTGCTGGTATGCCAGGAATGCAGTCACCGTAAGGATGCAGGAGGTTGCAGGCAGAAAGGAAAGGGAGAAGTTCTGTACACTTTTCCCGTTGAGAAGAGCGTTGGTTTGGGTTCTGCTGCAACTCAGCAGGGAGAGGGCTTTGCAGGCGCAGAGAACTGGGCTTACAGCCACGCTGGTGCTTATCAGAGGAGCTGGGTAAGACAGGGAGCTTGGAGAACAGCAGTAAGAAAGGGCACTAAGCAGTCAGTCAGCGGGAAGCAAGGAAGGGAGGAAAGATGCTCCGTGCAGCTGGCACATCTCAAACAGGCACTGCCAGTCCAGCTCACCCTAAAGCACCTAAACAGCAGGCAGTAATGCCAAACACCATCACACCCAGCTTGGGATCGCACATTTTCCAGCTGGTTTGCCAAGACCCCAACTCCTACTGCCTGCCCTAACATAACCGTGCAGAAACGTGGCAGGACCCTGCAGGAGTTTTGCTCGATTAAAGCCCTCCGCAGCTCCAATCGGACACAAACTGGGTGTGCAACAGCTGAAGTGGTAAATGTTTCCCAATTTTAGCAATTATTGCACACAGTCCTCTTAAAAAAGGAAGAAACAAAGCCAAAACACAGACAAAACAAACACTCCGACAGCCCAAAGGTCACCCCTGCTTGGTGAGCATTGCACAGAGCAAGAAAGAAACCAGACAAGCAGCTTTCTCAAAGTGCAAGCCTTGAATGTATTTTAAATACCTGCCTGGAAGTCCAGTGTCAAATATTTGTGCTATCAGTAGTTAGAGCCGTGCACTGACATATCCACAAGCCTCGCCGTGCCTGGCACAAGCAGGGATGCTCCCCATTCCAGTACTTCCATGAACACATCCAGACCTGTGGCAGATGTGACTGTGTGGAGAAACAGCTGGAAAAATAAGCCCTACATACATCCCAAATTCCCCAAAGGCAGCAAGAATGTACATTAAAAAATGACTGATTAGGGAAAGCTATTTCCTCTGTTGTTTCAGTCTGTTCTGGCAGTTTACAGGGGGGGACTGTGATGAACTAACTGCAAGGGGAGCAGTGCTCTGGAGCTGGTAGCTCCAAGGGGTGAACCTGAGGTGGTTGTGAATGCAGAGCCAGAGGAAAAAGCTCAGAAAGAATGCTGCTCCAAACCTGGTTTATGGGAGAATAAAAGGGGACGGGCAAGTGCTGGGTGGGGAAAAACACGGGTTTCCAGGGCAGGAATTGTTTAGAAACTGCTGAGACAATGGTCTGCAAATTCATCTGAAAACACTTCAAGCATAGAATAGGAAATACCCCACCTCCATCTGTTTACCCACAGCGATAAACAATGTCCTTACTGAATGGAGGAAAGGATACGGGGGGCAAAGTACCCAAGAGCTCTCCCCCCCTGCACACATCCGTGTTGGGGATGAGGAGAGGAGCCCTGCATTTAATGCTTAGCAAAGCTTTAGGGAAGCATCAATAAGGACAGCTGCTGGTGGGCACCCCACTCCTTCTCACTGCCTTTCTGGGGCACAGAAGCACCTAGCATGGCATTGCTACAGACAGGAGCACCACGGGGCTGTTTCACCCCAACTCCCAACCAGCAGCACCATAAAAGAGCTCACTTTCTCCCTGTGCTGGCACTGTATGGGGTGAGAGCTGTCTCCTCCCTGCCTCCATCTGCACCCTGGGGGACATCACGAGCCATGGGACTCACATCCTGTGACTCACCCCTAAGGGAATCTGCACTACCATCCACAGCAGGGACTTGCAGGGTGGATTCAGCTTTGTGTTAGCTGGGGTTAGGAATAAGGCCAGCAGCATTACGTCACATGCCAGAGGGACGGCAGCCTCGCTGGCAACCCACCGCGTCCCCACTGCGACCAACGCGCTCTCGCTTCCGTCACAGAACATAAAATGGCACAAAAAGGGTTACAAGGAACTTCAGCAGACTCTCTGGGACGGCTCAGGCTGGAAACCAAGACGCAGCCTGGCCTGCTGCCACCGCTCAGCACTCCCCTCCTCTCTGCTCAGCCCCACAGAGCCCATCACCATGCCCAGCCCAACCCTGTGGGGACAGCAGTGAGCCCCATCCTCCTCCTCATCCATCCTCCCTGTATGCTCCGCTCCATCAAAAACAAGGTCATTTCTGTCTCTGTCAGCTCCCCTCCATGGGACAAGAGCTGTGAGAGCCCCTTCTTGCACTTCCCAAACAGGGAAGTAGAGCTCCAGGGCTGCAAATCCCACCAGCACCAGCTCTTTTCCAACAAGGTGGAAGGGGACAGCGTGGCAGCAGTGAGCCTGTGCTCATACAACAGCCGGTGATGGAAATCCCCTGGGTGCCAAGAGTTTTAGCTGATAAGACCTGGGAGGGCCTGCTGGGCCAGCTGGTACCAAGTACTGGGGTGGAGACGGAGCCAGGTCTTTCTGGCTCCAAAAGAGGAGCGATAGGTGCAGTACTCGTGCCAGCAAAGGGTGGTGGGGAGGAGGAAGTTCATTCCTCCTTATCCCACACCTCCCGGTATGACCTTCTCCTTGGGTACTATATAAAAAGCCCATCAAACCCTAAGCCCGCAGGATGAGGTCAGAGGAAACCTCCCCGCTCTGGGTGCACATACCCTTTAACAAGAGGCAGCTTCCAGGCGGGGAGCACCTCTCACTTTTAATAACCCCAAGCTATCGGGCACATCAGGGCTGCATCTTGCCACAGACTGAAAGGTGGGAAGCGTAGAAAGACCATCTCATCAATCACTCATCACACTTCCCATATCGAAGCTGAGAGCAACTCCAGTCATTGGTTGCTCATTATTTTTCATCTACCTTTTACTTCTCCAAAGTCAAGGTCCCCTGGCTCTCCTTAAAAAATTAGAAGTGGTTTGAGTCAGAACATCAAGCAGACTCTGTTACTGCAATGTGCTATTTTGGCAAAGAGGCTAAGTCACGTTGCTATCTCATTCAAGAACTTGGTTTTCACCCTACAGATTCTTTGTCTTCAAGTCCTTCCTTGGGACTTGCCTCATCCCAACACCTCCAGGTGCTCAAGGCCAGGTTGGACAGGGCCCTGTGCAACCTGATCTAGTGCCTAATTCAGTGGTTGGCGACCCTGCCCACAGCAAGGGGGTTGGAAGCAGATGATCTCTGAGGTCCCTTCCAAGCCAAGCCATTCTATGGCTACACGTTAGGACACAGCCTTGGGCAGCTGGCACTGTCCTTCATTTGGTTGACACACGCCCTGACCATCCAGAGCTGTGCCCACTTTTTCCACTCTCCCAGCAGACTGGCAGGCAAGAGCTGCCCCCTATTTCTTTTTCTCCAGAAGCTAGAGTCATGTCAGGAGGATGCAAAGGGATGCTCCACACTCCTGTCTCGCTCCTCCCCTGAGGATGCTGCTCCCATGTAGGGCTCTTTACAAGCATGGTGCTCTTTGCTGGCTCCAGAGTGCTGGGCACAGCAAGGCTGGGAACTTGGCACGTGCGAGTGACTCAGCTAGCAGCTCTTGGGGGCACTGCAGGGGAAAAAATGTAATAATTGCTGAGCACGTGTTCCCAGCGTCTGCTGGCACCTCCAGCCAGGGTATCCATTACAGCCTCCCCACTGGGTGAGTTACCCTTTGCAAGCAGAGAGGATGGGAAAGCTTCCTTTTATAGCAACGACTTTGGAGCACGAGTCTCATTGAAAGTCAAGGCTGGAGATGGATAGGCAAGTGACTAAATACAGATCTGGTGTCTTTGGGGTTAGAGCAGAGCCTGCTGCTGCCTAGCTGCCTGAGAGCTGTCACATCAAACCCACCTGATGAATACAGCATGCCACCGAGTCCAGGGCACACAACACGAGGGGAGCAGTGCAGGCAGTTCAGTCTCCATTCACCCTCCTCTTCCTGCTGTCTACTCAGCTCTCTTCCAAGAGAGAAGCATCTCCTGACTCAGGAGGGGAAGACTGGCACAGCTGCAGATGCTGTTCGTCCAGCCAAGTCCCACTGGGATCAGCAAAAGCGTGAAATCTCAGAATCACAAGTTTCAAACCCCTGAAGGGAACAGAGTGCAGCAAGCCTGATCTCCTAGAGCACAGATCGGGCCAGGTACCTGTAAGTGCACAGAGATGAGCCGAGCAGCATGCTAACAAAGCAGGGGCAGCTCCAGGAATCGCTGCTGTGAGGCACAAATCAGCAGCTTCAGCACGAGCACCTTCCCACCCAGGCTCCTGACGCCTATGTGTGCCTGGAGGATGTTTACTGGGGCTGAGGGAGGGCGAGGTGCCAGCACTTCAGGAGCACTGCCTTCGTAAGCACCCAGGCAACTTTCCCTGCCCTCTGCGTAAGCCTCATTAAGTTGCTATCAGCTCAGAAGCAGAGCAGGGTGATGCATGACAAAGCTTTGAAACTTGCTCAGTGCTGTTAGCAGCCAGCAACTCTTGCAGGGGTCAGTAGCAGCACTAGCTCCTCCTCCTAACCCTTGCAGTCCCTCCAAAGGTGTGCTCAGAGCCAAAAGCATGGAACAATTGGTCTTTCAAAAAGAAAGGGGGAAGTGACACAAGAGCCAGTTCAGAGCACAAGTCCAGGTAGAAAACCTGGACAGAGGAGTGAAAAAACCAAACTACACCATATCTCCAGTGCAACAATCCAGACACTGACACTCTTAAGGAAGAGATGGAAGTCTCCTCTGTAGATCAGCCTTTATCCTCTGCCTTGGAAGAAGGGGATGGCTGGAGTTAATGATCTTGAGGGTCCTTTCCAACCTGAAAAGGCCTCAAGTTGCACCAGGGGAGGTTTAGATTGGATACTATGAACTAAACTCTGAAAATCTGAAGCACTGTGAAAGGTTTTCCATGGGAAACTGGGAGGAACTCACTGCCACTGCTATGTCCAGGGCCACAGTCCCAGCAGTGTCTCCTTACTCAGACAATTTGGATGTAGGTTTGGCACTCAAGAGCTGTCAAACACTAGGTGACTGAGTCCCTGAGAAAGCTGTGCTTTCCTCAAGTGGAGACGATGACAGAGCATCCACAACATCCACACTTCAGAGTCCTGTTTCCATCACCCTTCGCTAATTTTGTTTTTGATGGAAAGAAGCAGTTGTCCCCAGCTGTGTTGAACTGCTGGTGCAACCATGTGCTTGCTTTCCTTGCTGAGATGATGGGAAACCCATCTCACTACCATGGTACAGAAGGACAGGCACAGGAAAGTCACTCAGGCTCACCTGAGAGCATTGGAAAAGAGAGTGCTAACACAGGTGCTGCAGTCAGGATGGGGACACAGCAGCCAACCTCGGCTCCCCCACTTTGGTGGCTTTGTGAAGGGGTAAGCAGGATGCAGATGCAGCCCCTGAATCAGCTGAGCTTGCTGCTGACCTATTTTGGAGAGTCAGCTGGGAGCCCCCCAGACAAAAAAAAAAAAGAGAGAAAAAAGAGGGGTTTGTTCCCAGCTCACTGCCTGAGTGTGCTCTCACAGCCAGATTCTCTCACTAACGAACAAAACCTCTTTGGATTACCAGACGGGAGAACTCATTCAGGTGATGAGCTCACACGAGAGCTTAACCTCGATTTAATGTTCTTACACACCTTGTTGATTAGCCCAGGTACTGATCTGCTGGTGGATTACACCACGCTTTCAGCTATGCTGAAAATGCTGACGAGAGCCAAAACCCATCACGAGCCTGAATGAGGCAGAAACAAACGCAATCAGCACACTGCAATGAATTTCCTCAAAACAGCATTTTTAAGCACTCTGCCCCAGTAAACACTTCCAAGGCAGATTCCCCACGACGCCTGGCTTTTGGCAGCTTAACTATTTGCTGGAGCTGAATCACTATGGTTAGAAAAGACCACCGAGATCATCTGGTCCAACCGCCAACCCATCGCTGCCGTGCCCACTAAACCACGTCCCTAAAAAGCAAGAAAGAAACACGCTCTGCTAAACCAGACTGCTGGTTCCTTCCTCCATGGGATGCCCCACGCTTGACTCAACCCTGGTCTGTGAACCCATGCTGAAAGAGCAGCACAGTGCCTACAGAGCAAACCCACGGCTCATTACACCACTCCTCAGAGGTAGAAGTGCTCAGCCTGAGATGAAGGACGGAGATGTGAGGGCAGACATCTGCTCCAACACAGGGTGTGGGTTAGGACTTGCTGCAAAAAGCCACAAGCAATCAGTGCCTCTGTTAACTTAGAACCATAGGATGGCATCTAGTTCCAACCCACAGCTTGGTCAGTGACTGTGCAGTAAGGTCACACCACGAAGGCTCTCTTCTCACCCTTCTTCCTCCTGCTTTCACTCGTGGCCCTCTGTGCTTCCATGATCTCATCTGCAAACCCAGTGAGTCGCATACCTGTATGGGAAAGCCCTCCTGGTTCAGCTCAGAGCACACTTTCAGCATCACTACATCGGCACTAAATAGCACGTGGCCAATTTTGGGTGGTTTTCAGCAGCCAAGTCCTCACCTTTGTTTAGAACAGAGCTCATCCCACACGTGGGATGTGAACAGAAGCAGCTACCCAGGTGCAGACACGATGTCTGTCAGCCAGGAGGAGGTGGAAGATAAACCAAAACAGCCCACTGTTTATGCAACATAAGAGCAAACACTGTGCCTTCTTGAAATCATTTAATTACAGTTATCCCTTCAATTAAAACCTTGCAAAACTGCACGGAGGCTTTAGGCAACCTGCAAATTAACTGCAGGGAACAACCAGGGGGTCGGGGATGCCAGATACAATCCAATCAGAGGCTCAAAGCTCTTTCATAACATCAGTAGTGCCAAGAGGGGGGGAAAAGAAAACCCAAAATAACACAGCCCAACCCTATGCATCAGAGATTGCTCCTTCAGCCACATCAGGTAAAAGCTGTTTGATCTCATCATCATCGCGGGTCAGATAGCTGATAAGAAACCAATTTCATTACTGTAAGACCAGAGCATTTTTGGTAGGGTTTATCTGCAAAGAAAGCGAGGCACTTTGAACTGTTGAATTTTATTTTAGTTAAAAGGCACTGGGCTCTTGCCTGGCTGCTCTCAAAGCACTCAAAATTAATGTGCTATGAAATGATACCGCAAGTGGATTCTTTGCGACTTCCCCGGTGCTCAATGTCAAAGATGCCCTGCTCCTCTGCGCTGGGACGCAGCCAGCCCCTTCGTTTCAGGGAAAGCAGCCTTTATTTAGGAGGATGGAAATAGCCACTTCCAAAAACGTGGCCATATCTGCCCCAAACCAGCCCCGTTCCCAGACAAAGCGGGGTTTACACTTGGGCACGGTTCTTACCGTGTTACTCAATGGGCAAAATTGAAAGGACAGCTGAAAGACACCAAGAAGATTTTCCCCCACTCAAAGCGGAGCTGTTCTGGTTCAGTGGTTTCTTCCACTTCTGTCCCGCACCTTTTTTCTCCCAGGCTGTTGTCCAGCAGCACCCGAACACCTTCCCATTGTGCATTAAATCACAGTAACTGACCCTTGTCTTCTTCACAGGAGCTTCCCTTGAAAGGCAGACAAACCTAAGCCACCACAGTGAGCAGAGGAACAAGTTATTCCCTCCTTGCTTTCTCCAGCTCCACGTGAGGCTGGAGGAGACAGACCCACCCCTACTTCGCATCTGCTCAAGTGAAAGCTGCCCAAAACACGAGCCCGTGAGCAAGCTGCTCAGCTTTCCCTGCTCCAGTCTGAAAGCAGAGTGCTAAATTTATCCCTGCTGAGATTTCTATGGTAACAGACTACACCGCTGAATTTCAGATTACTGCGGCTTGAATTAGGGGTGAAGCAGAGTTAACAGCATCAGCCGTGGTACAGGGTTGTCTTAGGCCAACACTAAAGTGTCTAAAAGCAGCCTGAATTCCAGCAACAGGGTCTTGGCTAGAGGTGACCAACACATCACGACACCACTCACAGCCATCCTCACCAACTGGCCAACACGACCCCTCCTCAGTGGGCAAGCAGAATCAGATAAGCTCCTGATGGGAAAACAGAGCCTGTATATTCAATCAACGCAGATGGACTTTATCCTTTTTACAAGAGAAGTGGAAGCCAGGGCTCAGCTGAGGCACTAGGATGGTTTTATATTTAGACGGATGACACAAGGTCTCAATTAGCAGAAAGCAAACGGAAACTTCTTACACTGTCCAGAAAAAGAAAGACAAAAGAAAGGCAGCTCCCCCCGATGTTTACAAGCTCCCCAGTTCTGCTTTCATGAAGAATTCAGAGGGGTTTTCCATGCAGTAAAACAACACTCCCAGCTCCCAGAGTCTGTGTGACACTGAGCGAAGCACACTGCGTGCGTTCACAATGAAGTTGGCTCTGGGGGGGACTTTTTTTTGGGGGGGTGGTTGTTTTAATTTCATATTTGCGACTGCCAGTTTTCAACGGGATCGTTAACGATGCTTTAATACGTGTGCATAAAGAGGTGTCTGAAAGAACCCTTTCCACGTCCTACAGATCGTGGTTTCGCTGCGGGAGAAGAGATGCAGAGCAGTGTACCGATGGGAAGCACAGCCCTTCAAAGTCAGCTGTTTCTTCTACGTGGTTCACTCAGGAGCAAAGATCTGCTTAGCCAGATAGCTGAGCATCAGCTGGGGCTCGCCTCCAAAACTACCTGCAGTTTGGGAAGGGGGAAGGGGATTAAAGATATTCTCTTTCATGATGCTGACGGGCAAAGGAGTGCTGGATGGCTCTGCTCACACCACCTCAGACACAAGGTTGGCTCTGTGGGGTGGCAAGCAGGCCTCGTGTTCCCTGCGTGCCGCCCCAGCCATGGTGGGGCCAGGCCCAGCTTTATCTGCAGCACAGCTAAGAATAGCTCCGGCCACCAGGAGCCCTGCGAAGAGAATGGCCTGGGCCTCTGCCAGAGAGCATGGGTTTCCTTTACTGCTGAGCCTGAGAGGAGGCAGACACGGAGCAGAGGTTGCCCCAGTGCAAGGAACAGCGGTGCTCCACGGCGTGCAGGATTTGCACCCGGCAGCAGCAGCCTCTGTGCAGGGAATTACCTCCTGCCCTGCTTTCATGAGCTAGATTGCCTGCAGCAGCATTAAGGCAGGAACCACCTGGCTGTTTGTAAAGCAAAACACCTCCCTGCCCCCCCCAGGCGAGCAGACCATCTGATGCGGCGCTGCCATCGCCGCTTTCCATTCACAATCCGTGAAAAAAATGAGGCCAAACTGCAAACATTTTCATTCCTTTTAGCTCACCTGCCTGAATGCGGGGCAAATTGGGCCCACCCCATCCAAACACATTCCTCAGTGTATTTCTGGAGCCCATTTTTGGACATGCGGACTCCACGACTGCAGTGACCAAGGTTTGACACACTGACCTCGGGCAATGCTGGAGCTCCGTGCCTCAGTTTCCCCCTGGGCACCAGGGCTATCTGCTGGTAGCAAAAGACCTCAGCACATGCAGCTGTGCAGAGAAATGCCACTTCCATGGTCCAGGTTGTCCATGGGATGCATCACTGCCTCACCACGTCGTGGCTTCCCACCGTGGTCAGGCAAAGGCAAGCAGTTTTCCTGCAACCTGAGATGATTAACTTCTCTCCCCAGCACATTTGCATTTAAAACAGAGGTCAACACACACAGGGGTAAAGCTGGGACAGAAAGGTCACCCCCTGCAGCAGGGAGAAGCACACACAGGGGGTTAAACGCTCGCCCTCCCCAGATCCCTGCATTCCTCTGCTCCAATAGCATGCTGGGAGAAAGGTTTCTGCTCACTGTTTCCAAGCCTGGTCATGTCCCACACCCAGACCTCAGTGCACATTTAACAGCTCCTATTAATAGTCCGAGCAGGAGCTAGGGAAGCACCAGCTGCTCTGGCCAGACGTACCCCCGAGCAGCCACACGGCATCCATCCATCCATCCCACTGCGCTCGGTGACTCTGCACCCCTAAAACTCCTCACTCCCCCAGCTCTCTGCTGGGCAAGCTGCTGAAACAAGTGCAGGAGCACAAGAAGGGCTGCAGCAGAAGCCATCGCTCTCTGTGACCTCCAGACTCCTCGAGTTGAAGGGATTTGAGTCGCAGACTTGCAAAAGAAGCCAAGTAATTTGGGGCAGCAGAGAGACATCACTCATACAGCCCCGAGATCCACCAGCCAGGCTGTGGCATGCACCAGCTGCAATGACAACGCGTCCACATCTCTACACACACTCCCTGGGAAAAATTTCCCCCTTCCTGGAGGTTTGGAAAGCACTGATGCCAGCAATCCCCTGCCCATGCTACCAGTATCTCTGGTGGCTGGAGACCACAGCATGATCCCAAGGGGTTTGCAGGCATCCGTCTCCGTCCCTTGGCTAGAGCGGTGACCTCATTTCACAGGATTTAACCAAGCACCGCAAGAGTCCAGATGGACTGTCTGGCTAATTGAGTTAATTAAAGCGTTTTCTGCCATGATTAACTTTCAGGAACAGGGCTCTGCGTTCTGTGTTTTGGAAAGGCTCCTTGTGAGCAGCTAGGGCACTCTCCAGGGAGCAAGGGGCCACACCTCAGCAGCAGCGTGAAACAGAAGAACAATGACTTGGAAACAACTCACACTGATTGCACAGGGCTGTTTCTCACCAGTGCTTTCAGACTCCAAAAAGGAAAATAAGAATAATAATCCAAACCCTTCATTTGTTTTTCACCACTGAGCTGAACAGGACGTAGGGAAGGAACAACGCCGTATGCAGAGGACATGGGAACACACAGGCTACACGAGGTCTGCCCAGCAAGGCGTTTGCAGGATGGAGGACTAAAGGACACAGCAGATGTGGGAAGAGATCCATGTCTGATCCCAGACCACCTTCCCCTCATTTCGGGGCAAAAAGCTCCAGGAAAAAGCAGTGCTGCCCGAAACTCACAGGACGATAAGCTGGTCAAGGCCGGTGCGAACAAACACACTGCCCTGCACAGAGATGCTTTGCTGACGGAGGTAATAACCATCTCCCAAGGACAGTAAATACTTTGTCTGTCTGCAGTCCCTGCCCTGGAGATAACCAAGCAACGCACACAAAAAGAAAGGCTATGCTTTGTGGCTGCTGTGTTTTTCTCCGCTCTGCAAAGCGCTGAGAAGGAGCTGCATCCTGGGACATTGGAAATGGGAAAAATCCACCCTAACCAAGCAAGTGCCAGCCAGGCTGGATGCAGCTTTGGGCACCTGGGCTACAGGAGGTGCCCACTGCAAAAGCAGGAGTAGGGCTGGGTGGGTTTTGGGGTCTGCTCCAGTCTAAGCCATCAGGAAAGCAAACTCACATATGACAGCAGTGAGGGGGCTGCTGAGAGTGGGGCGGTCAGGAATACAGACCCATGGCAGAGCTGTGGCAACACAGCGGCCATGCCATGGGTGTATTTAAGCCCAGTGGGATTAAAGGGAAGCATGGGGCCGGGTCGGGCTGTTTGCCAGCTCCTGCAACTATAAAGCTGCTCTCCACCCTTCCTGGGGACTGAGCGTTCGTCCCCTTTCTCAAAGCCACTTCTTCATCCGAGCAAACAAAGTTAACACGACAGAGAGTCTTACAGTCTCCACAGGCAAGGAGATGCACCCACACGCCTTCTCTTTTTCCTAACCTCAAAACACGAGGAACAGCAAAGCACCAGCTGCTCACAGACCAGGTGCGTTAAGAGCTACTCCTGCAGGCTTCGAGAGCTTCATCTGCACCACAGGTGCTGCCACACCCCCCCCAAGAGATGCCAGCTGTAGCTCTTGCAAGGGGAAAAACCAGCACAGAGGGCTCCAGGGCTGGGTTTCCCAGATGGGAAATGCTCCTTTATCGAGTCTGAAAGCAGTCCCATCCCAGCACTGCTAATCTGATCCCAGGTTTTCAATGCCACGGGCCGGGACGCGAGGGGCTGGCGAGTGGGAAAGAAAGAAAGGAAATGCCACAGATGTGAGGACGCTTTTTCTGGCCAGGCAGAGCCTTGTTTTGTTTCTCCTCCCTAAAGTTAGCTGCCATTTGCTGGCAGGCGGATCCATTACGAAAATAAAAAGTTTCTCTTTGTTCAACTCCGGTAACCCCGAGCCCAGGAGAGCCACGGCACAGCAGAGCTGTGGTGCTGGCAGCCAGCAGCTCGGTGCTCAGAGCCCGCTGGCAAGCTCACAGCAGCAGGAACTGGTCTGTGAAATACCCCTTGCCTTACCCACCCGCTGACGGCGCCAGGGGACATGCCATTGTTCGGCTCCAAAAAGTCTTTTCTGTTCCTAAGGAAACAGCCAGCCTTGTTCAAACAGGGCCACACGCACGCAGCACTGCTCCAGAGGTGTCCCCTCAAAACCTCTTGCACGGTGACCCAGCCAGGTACCACACATCTGCCTGAGCTCTGGGCAGAGGTCCTGCACAACCCTACGGCCGTGCAGGGCTGGGCCTCTCCCCCTTGCAGGCTGTCACCAACCCTCCTGGTGCTCCCAGTTGTGTCTGGGCGATGAGGTTAACACATGGGAGGTGAAAACAATGACTCAGCCGCCTTCCAGATCTTTGTCATGACTTCAAGGCTACAAACTTGCTCCCACATCCATCATTGCAATGGAGTATCGCCACGGGATGCTGCAGCAGCAAGCACGCCCTGCTCGGCTCTCGCTGCTGAAGGATGCAAAGCAACACCCCCGTGGGGCAGGTAGAGCTGCTGCACAGATCTGGCAGCAGAGCACAGGAACACGGAGCCCTAGGGCTCCCAGTTCACCTTCTATCAGCATTGCACTCGACAACAGTTTGCTGATCCACGCACCCAAAACACGAAGCTCCCAGCACCAGCGAGTCCCGTGCCAGATGGAGGCAAGGGGCAGCCCTGAAGCACGTACACAAACAGGGGGAAGAGAGGACAGAGGGGGGGGGGGACGGTGCTCCTTCTCTTCCCTGCGACTGTGAGTGTAGATCCACAAGACCATTCCACTTGGAAATGACCTCTCAGGTCACCCAGACCAACCCCACCATGCCCACGTCCCTCAGTGCCACACGTACACGTGTTGTGAGCACCTCCAGGGACAGTGGCACTACCACCTCAGTGTCCTTCTAGCACTGAGGGGCCCAACACCGAACCCAGCTCCAGAGCTGTGTACAAGGGGACGGTCACCTCGTGCTCCTGCTGGCTGCACTAGTGCTCACACAACTAGGATGCAGTCCTTGCACCTCCGTAAGTCATCCCTTCCAACTCGGGATATTCTAGCTTTCCCCGAACGAAGCCACCAGCATCCACAGGGCATCCCTACAAAGCCAGGAGCCGTGGGATCGCAAGGAGCGAGGGTTTAAACATCGCGCATCACCCCAGCACGCCGAGCAAAACTTTCTCCAGCAGATCTCTGCACGGGAACCCGCACTCCCCGCTCTCCCGCACCCTTCACCTCCGCACCGGCGGTGGACGGATGCATCTCACGTGCGTTTACACCGCGCAGAGTCCGGCACGCCCGCGTACACAAGCACTCAGCTCACGCCTAACCGCGGGGACCGCACGCTCGCTCAACCTCACCCGCAAACTCCGGACCCACGGAACCTCTCACCCGCGGGACGAGGAGCCGGACCCGCACTGCCACCGCCGCTCCCGGTTCGTGTCTCCCCGCCCGGCACCGGACAGCTCTCCCCGCCCGCCCCGCACCGCCCTGACGTCAGGAGGCGGAGCTGCGGAGCGGGGCCCGGAGCGGGGGGGATGTGCGTGTGTGTGTGTGTGTGTGTGTGTGTGTGTGTGTGTGCACAGCGAGTCCTGGTGCAAGGAGGAGTCCTCGTGCAAGGGTGTTCATTGTGCCTAATGGATGGACAAGTGGGTTGTGGGCACCTCTGGTGCCATGGGCAGGGGGCAATCCTAATGCAGAGCAGCTGTGCAAAGTGGGTCGTGGGAACCCCATGCACTTGTGCAAATGGAGTGTGCGCTGGGGGAATGGCAGCTCCTCGTGCAAGGGCACCTTGCATGATGCAATCCTCATGAAAAGCGGGCGTGCATGAGGGGGAGGGAACCCCTCGTGCAAGGGGCAGTCCTCGTGCAAAGCAAATGCAGAGAATAGAAGGACTCAATGGAGGATGGCAGCACTGCGCCCGGAGTAACAGAGCTGCAGTCCGGATCCCAGCACCAGGCAAGGCAGGGGAGGAAAATCCAACCTTCATTTTTAACAAAGCAACAAGTTTGTTGCCGCCTGCTTTTTCTTTTTCTTTTTTTTTTTCGTCCTTAATGGAGCATTTCTGCATGGCCCCAGCCCCGAGGCAGGCAGCCAAAGCTCGGACGGGGCGGGCTGACCGAGTGCTCACTGCCAGCACTGCCAACACCCGGCCTTGTCTGGCTAATGGAAGGGGGCTGCCTTAGGGAACAGTGATGATGGGAGGGCAAAGCAACGTGGGGTGGATGCAGCGTGGGGATGGTTGCAATTTGGGGGTGGATGGTGGCTGTAGAAACCACCAGCTTGGTTAAAAACAACAGAAGCAAAGCTGCAGAGGAGCAGAGGTGGCCAGAGCAGGGTGTGAGTCCTCCTCCTGCTCCCCCTTGTCTTTTTCCTGGGCAGGACCAGGGCCCTGCTTGCTGCAATGAGTAAATTTCCTCTTCCTGGGCTTGGCTCCTCCTGCTCCCTCACTTCCAGGACGCATTTCATCAGTGAACCCAGCGAGCTGCATAACCACTTCAAAGTGACCTCAGGAGCTCATTTCTCTCGCCCTGCTTTGGGAGGCTGAGGTTTATCAGTGCATATTTCCCAGAGCTGGACAGCCCGGTTCTCTTAGTTGCAGTGGGGCAGTTTGATCTTGCTCACTGGTGGGAACATTTCAGCAGGCACCTGCTGCTGCAGGGTCTCCCAGTTGCTGTGTTTCACACCATTTATCACCCTGCTTTTCAGTCAGTCTGTGTCAGGGGTAGATCACACTGTCCTCTTCAGTTTCCAACTGAATTTACCCATTCTTTCTCCCTTCCGAGCCCTCCATTTATTTGCACTCATTCCAGTGATTTACTGAATAACTGAATTCTTTGTGAACCCTGAGAAGTGGCTGCGGAGACCTCTGGATCATCTCAGGCCAGAGATAAAAGATGCCTCTGGGAGCAAAAGTGCTCATTCAGAAAGATGGTTTCTGGGATGGGGGAGGTGGATGTGCATCACCCGACGGCCCCGTGATCTTTCTGCGGTAAACCCACATCTCCAGGCAGCAAACTGTTAGACTTCAATGGACTTGGATCTCTCTGCTTACATGAAAATGGGCGATTTGTACAGTCCTGGGATTGAGATCTGCTTCCCCTCTCTGAGGATGCACGTTGGACACGCTGCTGGTGGAGAAGGTCCAGCTGAGCCTTACATCTGATCCAAACCCACCCTCTTTTAGTTTGGAACCATTGCCCCTTGTCCTACTCCTACACCCCCTGACAAAGAGAGGGGTGTAGGAATTTCCTGCAGGCTTGATCTCGTTTCAAAACCAATTACCTACTAAAAGTGTGCCCCTGTCCTAGTAAATCTGGGAGAGAAGAGTGGAGGGCTCATGGGCATGCATTTTTGTGGCTTTCTGCTCCCATTCCCAGCCCTTGGCCTGTGCTTGTGGGGTGAAGGAGAACACCCAAGCAGGCAGTGATTGCATCCTAGTAATAACAGAGCTAATTTCTTTAAGCTGTGTGAGGAAGTGTGCAAAGCGAAGGACAGGGCTTCCTGTGTGCCTTTAAATCCTTGGGCTGCTGGGATGAATGAACAACAGAGAGCAAAGAGGTGGGAGATAAGGGAGGCCCAGCCTTGTGCCGCGGGCACTCCTTAGCCTCTGCTGTGCAAACCCTTTGGTGCTAATCACCCATTTCCAGCAAGCAGCACGCTTTTCCTTGTCAGATTTCCTCACCCTTCCACTCTGAGATAGGCAGTTCCTCCTAATTGCTGTTCATTGCCCCAACCCTAAATGGCCAAACCCATTGGTAAGGCCAAACCCAATGGCAAGGTGGCAATCTCCAAGTTAAGGCCACAGTTTCCCATGCAGACTTTCTTCTCCTCCCCGGGTCCAGCTGCGCAAAATAAAACAGCTTTTGTTCTTGATGGATATTCTCCTGGCAACAGAATGACAGAAGCTGCAAAAAAGAAAAAGCCTGGGCCCAATGACAGCTCTATCTACAGCTAACCACCGAGGTGCATCTGCTTTATCACCTTTAGGAAAGAAGTGCCAAGCTAGTGGGAAAGTGCTGCTTCACAACCAAGGAGCACTTCAGGATGCCTTTCTGTGTCTCTTGGAGGCTCAAAGCCATCCTTTCTCCTTTCTACCTGTGTGCATCTAAAGAGCACTGAATCTTCTCTGGCTCAGAGATGTGGGGAGCGACACACTGTCATCTACTCCTTTCCATTCCAGCCCTGCTAGACCTTTTCCACCTCTCATGTTGAGGCATGGTAAAGCAGGTGCCTGTTTCAGCCTCATTGAATCAGTGTGGTACACAGTAATTTCACATCGTCGGTGGCAGGCAGCCTCATCTATGATGTTTGCTGAGCTCCGGTATTAATCAATATGGTTAATTGAATCGGTGATTGCACTGCCTTGTGCTGAGAACAGCTGTTTCCCATCATCAGCACTGGTGAATGTGATGATCTGCCAGAGCTGATGCCCACAGTCATTTCCATCTCAGTGCAAGCAGTGTGGCACCTGATAAAACTCTGAACCCCTCTGGCTTCCTGCTGTCTGCCTTGCAGAGGGCTCAGGTGTTGAGAGACACAGGAGAAATGGCAGTCCCAGGCCTTAAGGTGTGCGTGGAAACAGGAGTGAGGAATTAGGCCAGAAATTTGGAAGAGATCGGGCCCATAAATCACACGGTAATGAGAGCAAGGTCTGTCCAAGCATCTGCCCACTTAGCAGTGTCACAGCGGCTGTCAGGGACATGTGAGGATGATTTATGGCAGCACTGTCTTCCCAGAGCTAATGCTGGGTGCCAAAGCTGCCCACCCCAGCTTCTCACCCTCCTGTTCCTATCTGCAGCCCTGCGTCCTATCTACCAGGCAGCATCCGGCCCATGACGATTAGCACTTTGTCCTGGGCAGGTTTGCTCAGCACAAAACCTTCACAATCACTTTGCCACATCTGTATCACTCTGTCCCCATCTTGTGCATCTAGCACAGTTGGGGCACAGCAACACAATTGGCCATCTTGACCCTATTTTGTGGGAAGAGGCTCCTTTTGTGTTGTATAGCAACACCTGGATGTAAGAGCTGTGCAGATACTCTGTGCAGCAATTAACAGTTAATTAGCAGTTAATGCAAAGGCAGCTGCCCCATTGAGAGATGTTCTCTTCCATCATCTCCAAGGCAGGGACGCAGGGTCCCTTCCCAGGGAGGTGTAAACATGTGCAAACCTCTCTTGCCTGTGCAGGACATCCTCTGTTCCCATACCACAAGGACACTGCAGCAGTGACCAGGTCAGATGATGCTTGGCACTGGTCACTGCCACCAGGCAGGGCCATGTCCTTGGGGTTATCACACACTAGCAAGGGCAAAGGGTAACACCATGAATTAGACCATTGCAAAACGATGTTAAATGTCAGATGCACGTCGAATGCCAGGTGCTCCTCGGCAGAGCTCTCCACACTTTGCCCTGCGTACAGCACTCCTAACAAAGGTTGCCTTGTGCAAGCCCTGCCTGGATGAGATTTAAGCCGACAGAGATAACTGCTTGGTTGTTTCTCACTTGGACCTCAGTACCTCCTCTTGCATGGTAAAACACACTTCCTTTCTGTACCACCGGATTTGCTTTTCAATGCTTCATTATGCTTCAAGGTCACGGCATATCAAGCAGTTTGGTTGACTGCTCTGGAAAGAAATGAAGTCACAAGAATTTTTTGTTTAATAAATGCAAGCACCAAGCCTGAATTGCTTTCTTGTAAGCATGAAAAAGAGAACAGGAAGCACTCGGGTTTAACTTTTTCTTTCTTCCCTCTTCTATGAGCCCATAATTTGCACTTCTTTTCTATGGTGAAGCAATGCCTGGGGCTCAGGCTTCCCAGGTTGACCCAGGGGGGTTACTAAAGCTGACAGCTATGATGCAGAAAGGCCATGATGGTTGCATCTTGAAGAGCACTCCAAAGATGGTCCCCTTATGCCAGGATCCTTCCCTCGTGCCCTCATGGCATGGCACAGGAGCAGCGGGCTGGAGGAGGAGGCCTTTGGGTGCAATGCTGCTCCCTTTGAAGCCAGTGGTGAATCTCCCACTGGCTTCAGCTCAGAGTTTTGCAAAAGTGCTGGAGGCCAGGTTCAGGCCTTACCTGGAGCCTGTCTGATGGCGTCTCGTCCCCAGATTGTTTGCAGTATTTATTAGGGCTGCAAGCTCGCTGTGTTTTCCAGCTCTGTGGCTCCGATTTGCCACACTGGAAGCAGCTGGGATGTGAAATTCCCCAGCGTTGCCCCCTCTCCAGATCTCACTGACTTGGCTCTCACAATTTGCTTCTATTCAACCACACCAAGCTTTCACCACTCCTCCATCCCCGCAGTCTGGTTCCTGCTGGAGGTGAGGACCAAACTGGCTGGCAGGCTGCTGTCCTCCCCAAGGAGCCTCCAGGCTAATGCCAATCAAATCTGACACAAGTGTGGCAATTCCAAGGATAAGTCAATCCTGGCAACGATTTCTACCAAATAACATCTGCCTTGAGAAGACACATCCCTGCAAATGCCTCAGGGAGGAAAAAGGAGAAGCTCATGCTTTATTAAGCATCTGAAAGCCCACGCAGAAAGAGACACAGAAGTCCCTAATGTGAGAAAAGCAGCTGTCAGGCCTTGGAGTCAACCTCAGATGCTCCAGGTACCATTCCTGTGCTCATCCAGCCAGCAAGTGTGCAACGCTCACCTTTGCCATTGGTGGTGGAAGCATGTCATCGCTGGCATCTCTAATCCATCACCGAATGAGTTCTTTGAGACTTGGAGGAACAGAAGTAAGCAAGCAAGGCAGGATGTTCCCCTGTGCATGCCAGAGCGTCTCAAATGCAGTGGAAAAATCAATCAATAATTGAGTGAGAAGGCAAGGCACGCTGAGCTTTCACAAAGCACAGCCTGAGCATCCAGCATTTATTTTCAGGCCTTAAATAATGCATCTGAAAACGCTTCTAACTGGATATATTAAGGCAAACAAATTTATGTCATGAAAAGTTAATGGATGAGAGCATCTCTGAAGGAAAACCCACAGCCACAAATATAACCCTCAGCTCATTGGCACGTTGGTCCTATTCCTCCTCTTAAGTTAGGGGACAGTTCTTAATTTCTAATTAAGGAGTCATTCGCTATCAATTAGCCCATGTAAGTGGATTTCACTCTTGCTGCTGTGCTCTTGAAGTTAAATCACTTAAGCCCCCGCATTTCCTCCTTACTGCTGTACCGTCAGCTGCCAGCAAAGCGGTGTGGTGCCAGGGGACCAGGGCCCATCATGCTTCTGCCACCAGTTTTATCTTTATCTTTACCAAATTGGTTCATCTCTGTGCTGCCCACGGGCACCCCAGTGGGTCACGGTGCTCTGACAAGGGGAGTTATCCCAGTTAAGGAGAGTATGAGCTGAAGATTTCAGGTTGGGTATTAGGAACTATTTCTTCTCCAAAAGAGTGGAGATGCAGTGGCACAGCTGCCCAGGGAGTGGTGGGGTCACCATCCTGGAGGTGTTCCAGAGCCGTGGAGACGTGGCACTGAGAGACGTGGCCAGTGGGTTGGGGTTGGACTTGGGGATCTGGGAGGTCATTTCCAAGCTTTATGATTCTAAGATGAAGGGAGCAAGGCCCATCTGCTGCCAGCCCCCACACCAGTGTTTCTGACCTCTGTACCCTCCAGCCCCAATATATGGGCCAAGAGCTGTAGTAAGAGCCTTGGTCGTGGCTGATGTGTTCACATAGGCATCTGTTTGTATTTTCTGTTACATTCACGGTGGCTTTAATGATGGCATGTTTCCTCTCTACCTCATCTACAGCATGCAGTGCCAGCAGCCAGCCCTGGGGACACGGCTTTGATCCTGGAGGACATGAATCCCATCATGCTACACCATGTGGCCTCAGCCCACACCACAAGCCCTTGGAGCCAATGTCCCCATCCCCATGCCCCCAAGAGGGTCTTGGGAACAGGCTGCTCAGCATGAGCTGCCGCTGCTGTACCAGGTTTCTCATTACAAAACCCAAGAGATAAGATAAGAATGGTTCATAACCTCTCATCACAGGACCAGATTTCTCATCTTCAGCAAGGCATTCCTGTCTCTGATGTTTATTTGCTGTAATATCACACATCCAGCAGTAGATGAATTGCCTCCACTGGGATTTCACGTCAGTCAGATCAGAGGAAATTGGTTTTGATAGCTTTGTGATAGAAACATCTCAGGACAAACTCACCTCTGGGGTCAACAGAGATGCTGCAGGGCTGGATTTGGTGCTGGCTGGACAAATACAAACCGGTAATGAAAAGCCTGGAAGCAGAATAACTTGGATCCAGAACTATTCTCTCGGCAGAAAGGGGTGTTTTTGTTCAAAGCACTCTCAGGAGCTCAGAGAGTAATACAGGGAGCAGGACAGACAGCCTGGCTATAACTTGCGTGGGGCTGCTGTCCTTCCTCTTGGGCTTCAAATGGCCCAGAAATACTAGCACAGGGCAAATGCTCCTGCACAAAGTGATATGAACCAATGCAACCAGCAGCACTGCTTTTGTCCGAGTTATTTCTCCCTGGGTTTGGAAGAAGGAGGGATGCAGAAACAAAAGATGCACTTTTTATGCCACACAGTCCTCAGTTCAAAGGGCTCTCACCTCCCTTAGAGCACGTTCCCCATTCCTGTCTGGTCAGAGCAGCCCTCTCACACGTCAGCTGGGACAAACAGGAAAGCACAGAGCACTGAACAGCTTTGATCGTAGCTTTTAACACACAGGGCCGTGCCTTACTCTTGGGCATGGCTGCACGTGGAGATCTGCTGCTTTTCACTTGGAATTGGGTGAAATTGTCCTCTTCCTAGGGCTGTTGCTGAAACAGAACCCCTTTCTACTCAACCACAAGTCTGGGGAAGGATGCACTTTGCTTGTGCTCCCGTGTCTCCAAGCCTGGGTTAGTGTTGCAAGGGTTGAACTTAGGTGCTTACAGATTTACATGCTGGATGGGCACGGGCTGGTGGGGGCAACCCTAAACATGGCAAGGGTTGGGACTGGATGAGCTTTAAGGTCCCTTCCAACCCAAGCCAATCTGTGATTCTGTGTGCCCAAATTCTCTCTTCTCCTTGATGGCCCTGCATTTGTGCCTCACAACAGCCACAGCTGAGCAGGAAAAGAGGTGCCGTGCCTGCGAGATGCATTCATTATTTATCAGGAGGCACTTAAAAGAACTAAAAACGTGCACTAAAACATTTGGTTTCCCTGCAGATGGCACTCCTGACTGAACAGAGTCACATGGTCCTTTTTGGGCATATCAGCTTTTCAGAACATGGAAAACATTCGTTAGGACCGAACCAGTGATGTGAAAAGCGTCCACTGTGCCCACATCTCCTACCCTAGGTGCTGCACTGTTGAAAAAGCTGACTGTGGCAGCTGTGATGAAAATAGGTTATCACGAGTGTTTCTTCAATGCAATCTCATTTTGAAAGAAAAGCACCACTTCAAGAGTATATCAGGAGTTACATCCCAGTGTCATAAAGCTTCAGAAAAGAATAAATCTGGTAGGAAAATTGTTATAAAACTGCTCTATCCTTTTCAAGGCTAAATTTCATTCCCAGCTTTCTTGCCTTCCATAATTCATTCCAAGCAGACTTCATTGAAATTTCTAGTAAATCATTTGTAAAGCCTGAGGCTCGCCAGCTTGCATACAGATCAGTGGCATGTTTCGCTTCACTATTATGCTATTTATTTGTTTTAGGCTGCGTGAAAAGTCAAGCCTGACCTACTTTAAATCCAGAACAAGAAAATGGGTAATAGGAAAAGGTAGTTTAGACCTGAACCATTTTGTGATTAGTAGAGTAAGGGCTCGTGGGCTTTCTGAAAATGCTCATTAAAGCATATGTAAATGGTTATTGGTTATACAAACATGATTTCTATATATAAGTTGGGCCTCGTGTGTAAGTTGGACCTCAGCCAGTGAATCTAACACCTCTGGGATAGATTGGACCACCATCACAGATCTAGGTGAACTCGCCCAGCTCCAGAATGGAGCTATGATCCTCCTGGGACAGGAAGGAGCAGGATGACCCTTCAAGACCTGGTGCTTTCAGGTCACCTTACCAGGTATGAACCAATGGCTTTCAAACCATTTGTCTTTGTTTAGTCCTAAAAAATAACAACAATTCAGCTCCGTATTTTACATCCCTAATCACCACATCTTTCTTGAGTGGCATTTTCATTAATCCCAAGGTTTTGTAAAACGGTCTCAAGAGAGAGCTGCCAGAGCTGTCAAATCCAAAACATCCCCTTAGCAATAAGAAGCCTCCCTCCTGCTACAGCGTCTGCTGCACCAGCCATTGCTGAGCAGCAAGTTTAGGTCATCTGGGGGCAATTACATATTTTAAAGCATAGATTCAATCACCTTTGCTGATTAGTGGCATGCTTGAATGGAGTTTTGAGCTAATCTGACATGAGTGCCCACGTCACTATCCACTACCCACAGAACTACTGACTGTTGATCAAATCTGTTATCTCATTTACCATCTGAGTGCATTAAATTCCACATTTTTTTTTTACCCAAAGCGTTCCTTCCTAAGGCTTCTGTGTTTTCCCTCTTGGTTTGCATGGCCTGAGGACTCTGACTTCCCACAGTTTTGTCCAATTTAAAAACTCAGCAATGATTCAATCTGCTGGCAAATCTGCAGTCTTCCTTTTTATGGTGAGGAATGCTTTATCCTTGCAGTGTTCACGTGGTGTTTCCATCAAGCTGCGTGCTGTTACTGAGATTGCCCTCTTCTTGTCTTGCTTCTGCGTATCCTGCAGAGCTCCAGCTCTTAAAGTTGTTTCTCCCACAGGCTGAGGCTTGGAGGGGAATGTAGCTGCTGCATTCCTGCCCTCTTGCAGGGGTCCTTGTGGTGTGATGGGAGCTGCCATCTTCCATTTCTGCTACGGCAGTGTATATTCCCAACAAGGACGAGATGCCTTTCCAGCAGACTGAAAGGGCAGTTTTCAGTTGGTAAACATTCTCTTTCATCCTGGTGGTCCTGGGAATGGGATGTGCTCATTGCTCAATATACGTGGGTGGCCAGAGGAATGCAGAAGAAATTGCAGTGGGGACCTGGGATCAAGAAAACTCATTCATTCTTGGCCACTGTACAACCATGCGATCTGGATGCTTTTTGGTACAATTTAATCTAATCTGGTATGGATCTGACTCTGACAAAGTGGGAGGGGAAGATCACAAGCAGCTATTTTTCCAACTACGGTGTGATTTCCCAGGGCAACTCTTGTGCATACGACTTCACGGGGAGGGCTGAGAAAGTTTTTCCAAGGCATGGCATGAATTTGTACCAAACATAACTTGAGCCTTGAAGTTCAGGTGAGTCTGTTTTAATGACAGAAATTTCCTCTCCCTAGGATGGAGAGAGACTACATTGGCTTGACAATCAGGAAGATTTTCACCTGGCTGTGAAAGGAGATACAGTGGTGTTTTCCCACCCCCCAAAGAAACACCCAGCTGCCATGATCTGAATAGAAGGATGAAGTGGGGTGGGGAAGTCAAATTTTTCTTGCTGTAGGAAAGATAAAAACCTTCCAGACAGCAAACTCCCCGGGAGTCACACTACAGCTTTGAGGAGAGACTGAAAGGAGGGGCACATTCGCATTAATTCCCTTCCTTCAGCATCCCTCCATTGATTCTCGGTCCATGCCTGCATTCCCTGGATACCACAGGCTCATTAGGTTGCAGAGACCTTAAATACCTAAAGCAAACTAGAGCCAGAACAAACACAAAGACCCATTTGGGATCTCTTCATACACGCCAAGGATCTGTTGCTTTGTCCTTGCCAAGAAGCCCTTTCCTTCAGGTTTTAGGTAGCACTCCTCCTGCAGGGAACACACTGTTGCAGAAAAAGATGCCCCCTATGCCCTGAGAAAGACATAAATCATCCCTACTCACCTCCTGCTTGCTGTTGCTTTGTGAAATGCAGTGCCAGGCATCTGAAGGACACACTTCTCTTCCCACCTGGCATGACATTCTTGCAAGGAAAAAGGATTTGGTGGAATTTCTCATCAAACACTGGCCTCTGTGGGGTGCAGGTCTGATGCAGGGGGAGGTAATGGCCTAAGACAGCCTGGATTAAACCTGGGCCAGATGCTGGAGAAGGAAAACAAGCAAGGCAGAGCTTGGGAAGGCACCCTGCCTCGGGGCTACCAGCCTCCATCCAGAAGCTTTGAGCTATCTCTGATCATTAGCTAAAGCCTGAGTTCCTTCCTGGCGAACAATTAGCTCTAATTAACAATTAGAGGGCCCCTATTGTATTCTAGTGAACTGATGGGATGAGAGCCACTAATCACTGTGCTTATGTGGCAGCAACCCAGAAGGTTGCAGCCCTGGGGTGAACCTGTGTTTTTGAGTCCTGCCAAATTCCTTCTCCTGGTTCACAGTTCTCCTTCTTGCAATTAGGGTCCAGACCCAGAACAAGACAGAACATCAAGGGGCTACAGTGAAAGCTCCCTTTAAATAGCTCCACATTTCTGAGTGGAGCCATTCCTAGGCCTGAAGCTTGCTCTAAATCCTAATGAGCAAATTTCCATGTGAGGGACAGCTGCAAGCCAAATGCATGAGAATAGTGGCAGTGAGATACTCTGCACTCCAGTTGGCATGATATCTTATCAGTGTGATGGAAAGGCAGGGAAAAAACAAGTCCTACTGAGTTGGTGTTCCAGAATAAATCTGAAAATAATTGTTTAGGAGACAGATGAAAACATAAGGCAGAATTAAAACACTTTTATGTTGTTTAGGCACTTCATTCCAAGGAAGATGTCCATTGACAGAACGTGGCAGGGTGCGCAGTGTTTATCAGCCCCTCGATTTACTTTGGCACCAGAGCCATAAACAAGAACAGAACAGCATTGAGTCTGTGAAGTCTAGCAGAAGTCTCTTGGCTTTGGAGGGATTCTGTAAATATTAGGACAGACGCTATCTTAAAAGGCTCGATGCCTTTGATTATGTTCCCGTGCTTTGCTTCCTCCACTTATTTTTGTCTCATCGTCTCTAATGTTGAACTGTTCTACACGTAGAGAGGGCCGTGAATTGAAACAGCAGAGCAAGTTTCTTCTGATGGTGCCTGAACTCCAGCAGAGAAATTGGCAGTTAGGTTGGGAGTGGTAATTCCAGCCACTGGCTCTAAAGAGATTTTTTTTTTCTAATGGAAAATCTTTTGTGGCTGTTTTGTGACCAAGGTCGTGGGTAAGGAATGGTCTGTGAGGTGAGCTAATCTCTTTTAACCCAGAAAACTGCCCATTCCCAAAAACCTCCCCAAAAGTCAACATTTACCCAGGTAGGACCTTCATAGTATCTGCCTCGTTACTAGGAGACAAAGTGTTCACAGAATGTGATAGGAATTCCCCCCAAAAAATCCCTCTTTAAGACTTTAAAATGAGAGTGGAAATTGTTTCGTATTCACACGGCTGTGGGGTCTGGGTCTTTCAGTGTCAAGCAATGTTAGGCACATAGCAGTCACACGAGATGGCAACACTGGTATGACTCCATGGTGGGTGTAGGACCTGTGGGCTGGATGAAGAAAGGCTTGTAGCTTGGTAGGGTGTAGGACCTGTGGGTTAGGAGGAGGTAGGAGCCATAGGTTGAGTTGTATAGAGCCTATAGGTTGGGACAGCCTTGTTGCTTTGGCTCTGGCTGACTCAGTAACACTCGTTTTGGAGATCCTGTCCTCTGCAGCAGCCTACGTGAGTTAGGATCTGTTCCTACAGCCCCTGCCCCATAGGCCACCAAGTGGACGCTGGGTTTGCCCGTGTGTACCCAAGAAGTAAGCTCCTTTCCATCTTCTTGCTAATGTTCTGAGCCACCACAGCTTAGCAGATCCTACTGCTCCTTGGGCTGAGGTCTGTTACAGGGCCCTAATCACGTTCCCCTCCAGGATCATGGCAAAGTTCCCACCAATTTCAATGAGAACAAGAGCACAGCCATTGTCTGACACCTTTGATATTTTTCTGTGAATAAAAAGAGCTATTTCTGTATGAGGAAGGTCAACACAAGAACAGGCACATGGGAGGAGGAGGATGGACAACTTCAAAGCTCGGTTCCTGCAGGCAGGAGCCCACAGAGCCATGTGGACAAAGCCAAACAGCATCCTGAAAGCTGTTTTTATGGTGCAAAGATCCTTCTAGAAGAAGGTTTCATGAACTCTCCGGAGTGTATCAGCCACTTGGATGTCATTTTGGTCTCCTCACTTTGGTTGGCTGCCAAGCTGATCTGCATTATCAGGATGGTTTGGAGCATACATCCCATTTGGTGTTTTAGCAGAGAGAACATTACTTATAGCTATTAACTCTGTAGCTGGATGTCAGCTTGACTAAGTATTATTCACTCTGTCCAAGAGACAATCATTAGGAACAGAAGTGTGACTGAAACATCAAAAGCAACCCCTTCCTCCATTTGCTGTTGGCATCTTGCATGCAGCATGCTGGCAGTCTGAGTCTTTGAAAGGAGCCAGCAAGCTAGGAGGGTAGAGGAAAGAGAATCTGCTTTTGTTATTTAGTAAGAGAGATGTCAAAGAAATTTTTGCTGTGGTGTATCTATCAATTGCAAATTGCCATGGCCTTCTATATCTCCAGAGCCCAAGCATCTTCCTTGGGTGAAAGTACTGTGTGTACTTGTTCAATATACAATGGTAGCAGACAACCTTACTGCCCGCAGGTCACAGTCTAGACATGACATAGGAGAATGTGGTCTGCCTGGGCTTTGGTTCTGTAAGGAAAGTAGAAAATGAAGGCTACAGATTCCATTAAGTACTATCATTCATTTTTCTGCTGATGTGTTTTAAGTTTGGGCTGAACAATGAGAACGTTTTTACTTCAGGGCACTGGCAATTTTCTGGTTTGGCTCTCTTTCCATTACATTAATACTTGTACTGGTTGCTAGACAGACAAAAACCTCCCAGATGCTTTCAATTTCAGCTTGGTTTAGCTGAGACCCCTTTTTTCCATTTAAAATAAAGCTTCTCAATGAAAACTTGTGCTAGGTTTCACCTACCAGTTTTTTGAGAACTAAACTCTGCTTGGATCCCCCGCTTCTGCCTGCGGTCAGAAACTAAAAGCAGAGAGATGCAACACAGCAAGTGCATGACCCAAGGAGCAGAGCCTCACTCAGAGTCTTCCCCCACTCCTCCGTCCTGCACATATTCTGCCTCAGTTTTACTCCTTGCACACGTCCATGCCTCTTGCTCCCAGTGGTATTCAGTTGGTGGTGTCTCCAGTGGCTTTGCTGGTGCTAGGGCTGGTACCAGGCTTTATAATGAGCCACAGCTATCATGTAAGCTTCATAAATCCAGTCTGTGCAGGAAGGGGGTAACAAGAGAAGGCAGACAGAAGTTATTTATGATGATTACCTTTCCTCTTGCCCAGGCTCCTTTTGTTATCCACCCTTCTCATATACGTCTCTCGAACTCCATATGAAAATGTGGTTGGTGGAATAAAGCAGCATTCCACATGACCCCCTGCAATGCAATAGCACTGAGATGCTATTTTCAGAGATGCTATTTTCACGTGCAGGTCAAGAGGTGCTGGGCACAAACTGGAGCACAGGAGGCTCGCTCTGCCCACCAGGCAGCACTTCTGTAAGCACAAAAACATGGCAGGCAGGTGATACCTTCAAGATGCTAAAACCTGTGGACAGAAGCTGTCCCTCAGCCATGAAAGCCCATCTCCATCAGCTCAGAGTCCAAACCCACAAGATGAACACTGATCTGGCCCTGGGGCTGTGCAGTGTAAATGATGTTGTAGGAGCTGACAGAAGCATGGCACAAAAGCAGGGGCCACGTGTCACTTGGGGTACCTTAGAAGCCCCAGGAAGATTTTCTGTACCGATATAGGGCTTGAGGCCTCAGCATAATATCCCAACAGAGTTGCTGAGCGCTGTTTACTCCAATAGGAACCACTCACATTCTTCTGCAATTTGCAGAGCTGGGCCATGTCTCCGTTTCCTGAAAGATTCACATAGTTGGCAAGGGAGGTTTAGGAGTAATTTCTTTTTTATTGCTTTTTTTTTTTTTTTTTTTTTTTTGCTTATCCTTTACTCTGCTAATAAGCGAGTACATTCCACAAGCTTGATGTCACTTAAGGGAAAAGGAATGAAGGTAGGAAATGAAAACACGATGGAAAGCAGAGCCATAGGCAGAAGTATTGCTCGCTGCCTCGTTTCTTGGCCAATTTTCCAAATGCCAGGCTCCTTTGGGATTATCTGAAACATAATTCAAGCAAATGTCTTTCAATTATACAGCTCTTGAGCAGCTAAAAGATCTCATTCACCTGAGGTCACAGCAAGCAAAAGTGAAGATATTATTTAATAATAGATCTTTTTAGGAGACACAAATGGTCTATTTCTGTGTTTAATAAGTAGGGATGGAGAGCTGGCGTTGCTGGCTCTTGGTTCCAGCAGCTCAGAGCTGCTGTACAGACCTGGGTTTGGTGTAACCCAAAAAATGAAGGGATAGTTGTGGGCAGCAGACTCCAGGGATTAAGGAGATGTAATACTATGGATTGTGTGTGTTTTTTTCTAAAGGCTTCTGTACAAACCATCCTTAGGAAAGGTTTGTACAGGACTGCATTTGACGGAGTCTTTTTGTCTGCTGGGATTCTCTTCTGTCAGCTAGTGAGCTGCCACAAGCTCAGGCTCAGAACAGGACTGAGGATTGAAACCAGGGAGCAGTGTTCTTGTGCTTCTAACTTCAAATCCACAGAAAAGCCTTCATTATCAAGAAAAATATATTAAGCTTTCGGACACGGATTCAACAGCACATTCAATATATGGATATCAATGTATACACCTCTATTTAAGCCTGTCTTGGATATAAGCTATCCTAAAATTAATAAGAGGTGAAGGCTTAATTACGTTCCTGAATCAGGGGGCTCTGGCGTGGAGAACTCAAATGTTAAATGTCAGCACGAAGGCAGATTCCTATGGCTGGCTACAAATCACTGGGATTTATAATCACTTTATACCCTGGAAACGCTGACAGCTTTAAATATAGCACCGTGGCTGTGATAAATTGTTGGCATTTTTTTCTGGTTAGCCTTTTGTAACTAAATTTAAGGTATCCATTTCAGCATGATCCAATTATGGAAGCATAATCGGAACGGCTCCCCATGCAAGAGGCCACATCTATTTTTGTCCAGGAAGCTTAAGTCTGCATTTTTGAGCTCGTGATTTATGTCAGGCTTTAAATTAATAATAAGGCATCTATCCACAGGCAAATATTTGTATTGCAAGATCCATTCAGCACAGACCCAGCAGCCAGCCAAGGCTTTCTGAATAATAAAGATTCAGTTACAATGAGAGCACAAACACCATTTCAAACATCATCTGTTCTTGTGCAATCGTTGTCAACTCTGAGAGTCTAAAACTAACAGCATAAGCTATTGTACTCCAAAAGATGAATTCCTCGGACCAGAAAGGCCAGCTATCACCTTCACTGGCATTGCTGATGGGCATCTTTCCACAAATGTTTCCAGGGACAAAATGCAGGAGTCTTGCCCCTGGGGGCTCAAGCAGGCAGCTGAGCATGCACAGACTTGAACATACATACAGAGCAGACCAAAGGGAGGTGTGAATCTGAAAGGCAGAGAGATAAATCCTCACCGTGCTGTGTCTTACAGGGAGCACGAGCCTGGAGACATAGCAGGGACAGGATCAAGCCCCACATCTCCACTGATTTATAGTGTGTTCTCTGCCCTGCATCAATCAATGGAAAACACAGTGATTTCCTATGTACTTTAAGATCTGCTGATGGCAGAAGCAGTCTAAGAGTCACACACTGTTGTCACAACCCAAATCCAAGAAAGCTTCTGCAGTTTGTCTTATTCAGAGAAGCACATCTTGTAGACAAGTATTGTTCATTTCTGAATCTGGGACCATTGCAGCTTGAGCTTACGTGTGGAAATGTACATTCAGCTTTCTTGCTCTCAAGTCAGCTGTACTTCCAAACAAGCAGCACCGCACAGGAATCATCCCAAGGAAGCTTGAGGAGTTACATCTTAAGCTAAGAGCAAAACTAGATGCCAGGTGACCCACACTGAAGGATAAAACCACCTGAGCACCAAACTCTTCAGGGAAATCACGATCAAGAAAAGTTGTATTTCACGTAGGGTTATCTCAGAGGGTCAAGTCCATGTAATTTTCCAACTGGTAAGTAACTCAGGGCTACAAGGGCTAGACAATGTCTTCCCCTAAGCTACTCAGTAGATCTGGATGGGGAGAGGAGCTTTGGAGAAACATGGGCCTTTGGAGGAAAACGTGTGGTCACGTTACACGATTTCAGAACAGATGGCAAAGCTGCTCAAGGGACAGAGATCAGAAGATTAAAAGGCACAACTTTCACTGATTGACCTGCCTGATTAAATGAGTCCTACACAAGAGAAACAGCTCCCACATGCACATCCCATTGCACCAAAGTTTGCCAGCCACCCATGTTACTCAAAATTGGCCTGAGATGGAGAGCAGAAGTGCACCATGCCAAACTACACCCCTTAGCAGGGTCTGCTGCAATAGGACAAGGAGAAATGTCTTCAAACTAAAAGAGGGGAGATTTAGACTGGATGTAAGAACAAGGTTTTATATAATAAGGGTAAAGAAGCACCAGCACAAGTTGCCTGGAAAGTTAGTGGAGGCCCCATCTCTGGAGACACCCAAGGTCACATTAGACAGGGCTCTGAGAACCTGATGGAGCTGTGGGTGTCCCTGCTCATTGTAGGGGAGTTGGACCAGGTGGCATTTTAGGGTCCCTTCCAGCACAAAGGATTCTGTGATTTTATGAGTCTATGAAGAAGCGTGCTCATAGCTACGTGCTGTGCTCTTTAGATCTGCATGGAGGTGGCAATGCCTGGGTACAAGCCCACCAGAAGCCATGAAAGAAAGGGGTGCTCCCAAATGAAGGAGTTAGGAGATGCAGGAAGGAATCATGCTATGACCACAGCAGGCCCAAGCCAACATTCAGCTCTAGTCCACTCGAACACAGGGTGAAGGTTTAAGGCAGGCATGTGAGAATGCCAAAAACACAGCAATTGGTACAACGCTCTGGCCAGCAGCTTTGATCACAACTACAGTAAAGTTCTGCTCATATCTCCTTAAAACAGACCTCCACATCCCATAGGCTGTTGGCAATACTGCAGGAGCACTGAGTTGTTCTACAGAGAAGTGGAGAAGACACTGGATACAGGCCACACTGTGTTTGAAGTTGTGATGAGGAAAATAATTCAGCTGGCAGCGTGTCAGGGGTGATTGCTAGTTCACAGCCTGAAACGTGCCTGCTTTATACTTGTGGATAAACAGGCTTGTCCCTCCCTTTGTGAGCTGGTGCAGGTGTATATAAGCAGATACAGCGTGCAAATCAGCTGCTCCTTTTTCAGTAACTCTCACCTGTGTTCATACAGCTCCTCACAGCAACGTGGTGAGGATCCTCACCATCTTGATGCTCCCCAGACTGTCATAGAAGCACAGCATGGCTTTGAAGGGGCCTTAAAGCCCACCATGGCCCAAACCCTGCCATAGGGCAGGCTGCCCTGATGCTCTACATGTTAGATAAGTCTACAAACTCAATTCTTGCAGAGACCAGTCAGGAGAACCATGCCAAACCAGCAGTGGCACTGTGCAGGTGGGGCTGGAAGCCATGCAGCACCCTCTACCCTGTTGCATCACACCTTGAAAACATCAGGCCTGGAGAAAAAGAAGGCCAAAACACATCACATCCTGGCAATCATCACTGAGAGAACAGGATTAATGATTCTGCCTGGTTTGAGAGATGCATTGCCAAGGCCAGTGTAGAATGGCAAGATATGACACAAGTACGGTGAGATGTAATGTGGTCAGACAGAAACAACAGGCAGGAAACAACGCCTTGATGATATTCAGGGCAGAGTTCTGAATACAGCAGAAGGTCAAACAAGGCTAAGTTACACTCAACAGAAGCCACTTGGAGGCCTCGTGTGGTCCATTAAGGAAAGTTATCCTCTGCTGTTGGATAAGAACCCCCTTTCTTTGCCTGCTGGGCAAAGGGATCATCAGCATGAGTAGAGATGGCAGTATGACCCTCAGGTATTCCCAGCTTGCCCTAATCAGTTAGCTATAACCCATTCCACATTCCTTACTGCTTACCTGAATCATTAATGCAGCAGAGCCCACGGATCTTGCGACACCATTTCACCCTCAGCCCTCCATCTGCTCACCCCAAAGCAGTATGGTTTTTCCTCATTTTTTTCCACACTGCCTTCATTCCTGCTGCACTTCACATCTCCTACCTCCTCTGCTACGCTCATTTCTCACCCTGTCTGTTGACAAATCCAGACCCAGCATGGTTTGTATCAAGGTCAAAACCAGCTGGCAGACTTGAGAAGATGGGCAGGCGCTCACTGCAAGACAGCCTGATGCTAGTGGGGACAGATGACAACAGCAATTTGACGTTTCCACATCAGAGACCAAAACATAGCTTTTGTCCTCTAGGTATTCTTAATTGAGGCTAATGCTGATGATGTTTCCCCTCTCGTTGTCTCAGATGGTTCAGTGGCAGCAATTAGAGACCAGTTCATTTGGTGCTGTTACCCTTACTTAGCTGTTTAACATGACTTTTCACAGAGAAGTGTGATTCTTTCCTTCAGGAGGGCTTCTCACCTCTACTCAGAGGCTGAACGCAGCAAGGCTGAAAGAATATACCCAGATAAGCTACAAACTTTGCAAGGCTGATATTAAAAAGTAAAGACAGGGAGACCTCGAGGCACCAAAGAGCCCACAGCTCCTTCCTCCTGGAGCACAGGCAGCACTGGTACAGGGTCCTATTCTGATTCTCAGAATGCTCATTCATTTCCCTCCTCACCAGCAGGCTTTCCAACTATTTGCCCTTGGTCTGCCCAGCTCCAGGCATGCAGCCTTTGCTTTATCTCCTCTCAGATCTGTCTGTTCGAGGGGTGAAATGAGCCATGGCAGCAGGGACAACTGTTGCAAAAGTCCCTTGGCTCTGCTCAGAAACCCAAGACTTCAGGAAGCATTTGTACAGCTCTGGTGGCTTTTTCTTTTCCCATCCACACAGGGGATGCTCTCCCCCTCCATCCTTTTCCACCAGCATCTGTCCCCAGGGCCCTTTCAAACTATGCTATGCTGCATAGTAGCAACAGTAGTACTCGAGCAAATCCAACTTTGACAAAAGCCCTGCTTTCCTAGCATCTGGACAGGGGGGGAAAAAATAGCAGAAGAGGCAATCAGCACAGAGTTTATTTTAATAAACGCTTGCAACTTAAATAATCTCAGCTCTGATTAGCAATGGAGATTAAAAGATGTAAATATTTACCAGAATGCCTTCAATATCCTCATGGAGTCAGAAGGCCAATTTCTGCATGCAGCTTGTCAGTGCTGCTTGCTGTTGTAAACTCTGGGCTTTCAGCACTCATAGACTGCTCCAAAATTAGGCAAGGAGCTTAAGTATAATTACGCTCATTACAAAGCCAAAGCATTAAAGCTTTATTTGCTTCCTTTTCCAAGCCTCAGGTTTCTATACTGTCTTGCCTCCCAATTAACTGCTGCCTTTGATTCTCCTTCACTTCAGCAACATTTCATTGCAGCCCAGTGTGTTTACTCACCTGCCTGCCACTCACCTGCGCTCCTGCTCCAGGAGGGCAGCAGGGGTGAAGATGGGTCCTTGGTATCCACCTCACACACACAATACATCCTCACCACCTGACTCCACTGAGATCTTCAGGTCCTGATGGGCTGAGTCCTTTCTTACCCTCAGGAATAAGATTATGCCTCAAACACCTCCTCCTCTGCAGGAGGAAGCTCCCTCGGTCTGTTTCCTCCCCAAACCTGCTCCAAAAGCTCCACATCCTTCCTGAGGGTCTCACAGAAGTGGGGCAGGAGGGGACAACCACCTCCCTGACCACGCTGCTTTGGGGCAGCCCAGTATATGGTATGGCTTCTAACCTCTGGGAATTATACCAGATTCAGATAGAATTAAAGCCATTCCTAACAAGCCTGTAAAAGTCTCCAGGTTACTGTGATTTTGGAGGCAAAAACTACCTCACTTGCAAGTTAGATTACAGCACTATGAGCTCCTATCAACTCCTTGAGCAACACCTACAAAGACTAAGGCTGGAGGAGCTTAAAGGAAAGAGGACAAATAAAAACCTCTTGCTGGCATCCTTAATGCATCCAAGAAAAGCCCTGCAAGACTTCTTTAAGAGGAAAAACAAATCTGTTTCAAATTGAGATTAGCTTATTTCCATGCAAGCAAAATATTCAGCACTCTCTGAAGAGTTCAACACTAAAAGTTGAAGCTGTCACTACTAAAGTGGTGTAAAAACCATCAGAGATCTTGACCTGAGAAGCAGAAATCTGAGCCAAGCAGGATTTCTGACCTGCTTTATTGTTGGACCACTTTCCAATTAAAGTCTTAAGCTGAGTTTCACAGCAAGCCAATCATTAGATTTGGCAGACGTGCTAGGGCCAGACCTGGCTTTTAAGTAGTGTTGAGACATTAAAAAGAAAATACACAGCTCCACAAGACAACAAAACCAGCTGTTGTTGAATGGCAGACAAGAGGGACAATGAGTCTTCTCATGTTAGGAAGAATTAGCAAGGGAAAGGCTCAGTACAGGGCCGGCAATGCCAGCTCTCAGTGTAAATAGAGGTAAGCTGGAAAGTTGTCACTGGGCTGAGCCCTCAAACAATGGGGCCCAAAGGGAAATGGAAAAGTAAATATTAATGTTTTGCCATTCACAGGGCCTCAGAGAAAGCAGAACAATTCCTTCATCTGGACAACACCTTGATGTCTTCCTCCTCCTCCCATTTTACTCTGAAATGTCATCTTAGGACTCACAATTTCTTTGGATCAAGCAAGCAATTGTTGAAGGCTGACTGCTGCCCATCGAGGATTGCTGCCTGCTTTCCCTACGCCGGAGGAAAGGAGCACGTATTTATAATGCATTCCCCCAACTCAAAGTCATGCTCTTCCCATGAAGCAAAAATAAGAAGCAAACGAGGATCCCTCTGACCTTGCCAAGAGAGCAGGGCATGCATCAAGACTGAGAGACTCATGCAGAGAAAAGTGCCTCTCTTTGGCTTGATCAACAGCACCTGGATGAATTTGTCATCAAGGTAGAAGAAAGCAATTGCAATGGAAGTAAAACCAGAATCCTCCAGCCCCTCTCTGTGTAGGAGCAGTCATTAGGTTGTTATTTTTTCTCCTGGCATCACAGAACTGTGTGAGATGAACTGAGGTACAGCTGGGATCTTCTCCTGGAGTAATTGTTCCAGAGGTGAACAAGACCAAGCAGGAGAAGAGCAGAGAGCCCTTGTGCTTGGCCATTTGATAGAGGAGGTTGTCATGGAAACAGCTGCATAATTAAAACCTCCCTCCCCACTCTCGTGCATTCTGCAGGAGATGAGCAGCATCACGTGGGATTTTTTCTGTTGTTCCACTTAATAAGCAAGTCCTCAGTTTCCTCTTGAAATCGGGCTGTTTCAGCAATATACCCATCTCAGAAAAGATGGGGCACCACTAATCGCTTACTGTCCTCAAACAGGAGCATTCACTTTGCTGACCTGCAAGGAAACCCTACCTGTGCTGAATTCAAGGAACATTAGGAACACAGTCAGGACAGGCAGAGCACGGCCACACCATCCCAATCACATCCTTGCTAAGCCAATAGCTATGTGCTTGTAGCCCTGAGCCCAGCAGCACAGCCAGGTGAGAAGACGTGCAGCCATGGTATCTTTTTAAATAAACCTCCCAGCCTGGGATGAATGACTGTTTAATTATTCCATCTCTCACATTCCTTCTACAAGTCAAACAAGCTGCAATAATTTTGAACCTAGCAAAAAATATACTGGAAAGCCTCAGCAGCAGCATTCCCTCAACGTAGCAGCCAATAAATCATGCTGCACTCTAATGCAGCAGGTTCATTAAATTTTACCACTTTGATGTTATCTCGCTGGTTGAGATGCAGGGAAATCTGGGAAAACACATGATACTTTGAGGGGAAAACATTTGTTTTGTTCATTAGTATGCATTAAAGACTGGCTGCCTGGGAGCTAGTCATCACACTGCAAATAAAGCAGCTGTGATTTCAGGTGAAAAGCAAGAGCAATATCCATCCGAGTGTGGGGGGCTAGCCATAGGCCATCCCCAAGCTCAGGTTTTTGCAAAGGCCTCCAGCCACAATCCCCCCATTGCTGACCATGGGTAGACATTCCTCCTGTGAGCTTCTGAAAGCTTTGGTCCCGCTGTCATAGGACAGCAGCAAGAAAGGGCAGAGCAATGCGAAGCAACAAAGGTGTGTGGCTGGATCAGATGCGAGGAGAAGTTGCACCTTTGATACAATGGAAGAAAATACTGCAAACAGACTGAAAGGGAAACTCTTTCAACTGAGAAAATGCATAATTTTTAGCTGAGCAACAGAAAGGAGCTCTCTTGTTGGTACTTGGTACCAACAAGATCCTGCAGTGATGGAGAGTGACATCCCAGAGACAGACAGGCACAGGGCAAACAGCCCTCTGAGAGGCTGCTAGTGAGCTGGAGAGGGTCACAGGTGATCTCTCCCCCACTGAACACTGTGCTCAGCTTTACTGCATCCCCTGTGTTTCCAGGACACGTGGAGATACACTGGGATGTGCTTGTTCTGTGCTGGATGCATCTCATCACTGCAAAATGCTGCATGGTGCATCCATTATTAATGAGAAAAAAGGCAGACAAATTGTCATTTCCCTCTCTTTACATTTTTTACAGCCCAGTTTTCAGCAGCAGGTGCAGCTGCCATCAGGCTTATATAATCCCACTCCTAGAAAACAAAAACAAAACCAACAACAAAACAAAACCACAGCATAAAGAATGTTATGAGATTGCACCATCAAGCGTTCAGATACTAAATTGTGCTGGGACACAGCGTGCCTCAAGCAGCCTTGTGCTGGGAGCCCAGCACCCCACAGGAGCTCTGAGGAGTGGCAGAAATGTGGTGGCAATGCTCACACCACATGCCTGGGTAAGAAGAAGTAACAGCAAAATAGGCTTTTGGAAACTCATTTCATAGGGATTCATCCAATTGTGCAGCCCCATCCCTGATGGGGTTTATATTGGCACGGGACTCACCTCAGCAATAAAATAGGGTTTTTGTATTTTTTTTCCCCTCCTTTAATTATTAAAAAGGGCTCAGGCTTGGAAGATTTCTAATTAACACAGACAACAGCAAATGAAGGTCTCACTTCTCAGCCTCATGGGAGAAATGTGATGGCTGTAAGAAGGCTGCACTTGCCTTGGGAAAAGTCTGGATGCAGGCACACAGTCCTTCTAAATCTCTCTAAACATGGCATGCAAAAGGAATACGGCTCATTTAACTGCACTGCACTTTCCCTCATCTGCTCTGCAGGAAGACTGTCCCAGAGACTTTCCCTCCTCACAGAGAGCTTTACCAAAGCTCAGATCAATTAAAGGCTTCAGTGAGCACCAGCCCTCCATCAGCCAAACAAGCCAGAAGCTGCCCAAGGGTTAAAGTCATGAGCAAAAGATGGAAAAGGGCAATGACTTGGGAAACCCATCTTCAAAGGACTCAGCACAATAAGTGAGTGCTAGGCCTCAGCTTCTCTCCAAATACAGTGAGAGACAAGCCAGAGATGTCTTTGAAATGTGTGCATATACAGACTATCAGTAGATGACCTGATCTTAGGAGCAAGGGCTGGGCACTACATCCTGATGCCCTCTGTTGAATCCTCTTAAGCCATGTGAGAATGGTAGACTTACAGACCCCAAGCTCCTGGCCTATATCTCTGAGAAGCACCATCCCAACGTCCTGCTGCTGAACACGGCAAGAAGTTCAGGTCAGCAGGAATATACAATCAACTACACATTGGTATAATTGCATTCGTAAGGCTCAGGCCTCTCCTCCTCACTAGCAATAAGAATCACTGTAGACTACATCACTGTAGCATGGGAGCCAATTATATATTTGGGGAGCAATAATTAAGAAAGCAAACAAGCAAAGAAAAAAAGCAGATGAATGAGAAATGAGAACAAAATCAATAGGCTCAAACCACTGACTCAAATCATAAAGGAAAGCAGTGAATAGGAACCTGTAATTTAAATCTCCTCTGACAACAAGGCTAGAAAGATACCACATATCTTCTTTCATGCGATCCATTTCAACGCCCTCAGTTATCCCCCTCAAATCCTAAATCACCGCTTCCTCTTCCCCAGAGGCATGTTCATTTTACATTTTGCTTTCCCTGCTGATGAAAGGTGCTGTGAATTGGTGCTGGCAGCACACAAGGGCACAGACAGAAATGCCTGGCTGATCGTGTGCCCTCCTGCAAATGTGTCCTCGTATCTGCGTAATTTACAGGTCATTAACACTCGCCAGCAGCAAGGAGAGATCATGCTGGTAGATGGCCCAGCTACAGCTCTGACATGGGACAGAAGAAGCAGGAGGTTCCTGAGCAGTCAGCTGGCAAATGGAAGCATAACCATTATTTCTATGGGGAACTGCAGCTGGCACCAATTTGGATGGCTGCATGGGACTGGGTAAGGAGAGCAGGGGGTCTTTGCCATCTCTTTACCAGGCAAATAGGAACTGGAGTGTGAGGGCACAGTGCTAGTTCATGTCCAGCTGCCATCCACCAGCACCCAAAGGTCCTTTTAGGCAAAGCTGTGCTCCACTTTTACATCCCCCAGATTGCACTGATAGTGCTTGCCATGAGCCAGGTGCAACACCTCGCACTTGGATTTGTTGAACCTCGTGAAAACTTCCCTGGACCAAGTCTGGCTAGGTCTCTCTGGATGATGATTTTATCTCACTATGAAATGGAATTTTCCCTATGTTCTGTCACCTTCACAGACAACTACATCTCAGCTCCCCTCTCTGCTCCCTGCAGTGCAGCTCCTGCCTCTTCCAAAATTCCCCTTGGGTTCATGCCAGAAGCGTGAGTGGTCCCAGGCACAGAGGCTCCAACTGCCTACAAAGACAAGTGAAAAATGGAGCCTTTGGAAACCCTTGCAGCTCCACAAAGCTCATCCATGACTAACAACGAGGTGATACTTTTTAAAGCTTTTAAAAACAAAAGAGCAGTTTGAGACTCAGCTGCGTGGCAGACCTTGGCCAGTAGTTATTCACATGAGCAAGCAGGTTGCAGTAAAAGCATTTATAAAGAGAACTATATTTTAGAGGGGTATTTCCCCACAGGCATTCCTGCCAGTCCCTGTTATTTCCTGATTGTAGCAGCTGAGTCACAGCTGGCTCTGAGAAAGTTCAGGAGAAAATTACTAACCAGTTTTGGTATCATTGATGACCTCTACTGAAAATGAGAGCTGAAGTTTTGCAGTCAGGATGAACAGAGAGAATTTGTCAAAGATCTGAAAGCTGGACCAAGATTAATGGGAATTAATAGTGAAGGTGCTGAGAGAGGGTGGGAAAAAGGACGGTGTGTTTCCATCACAAAAAACTCAAAATATAGCCTTCCTTTTGCCTAGGCAGAAGGGGAAGGCAAATCTAAAAAAGCAAAAGGTAAAATAACCAGCCCCAAAACACCATCGTTTCCATCTAGGCTGCAGCCCAGGGTCTAGGAAGTGCTGGGGCTCAGTGATGGTCTGTCAGAGGGGATATTTATTTATAAGTAGGAGATATTATTTACAAGTAGGTCAGCCTCTAGTCCCAGTCTCAACAGTTTCTGGGATGGATGCTGTATAGTTAACAGAATAAACAGCTCAAATAATGTGGCAGTTGAGATGTATAACAAGAAGGATTATTGAGGTAGAAGGAAATAATCAAAAAGCGATGGAATACTCACCCATAGCCCAGACTTCTCCCAGGAGAAACTCCAAAGGGGACAATCTCCAGAAGGAGAGCCTTCCCCAGTGGCCTTAAGAGAGGCCTTCTGGTCACAAAGGTGCATTGCCTTCACCTGTGCTCCTGGCTGACTCAGTGCTTGCCTCAGGTGATCAATCAGTGGTTCAGGCCATGATTCAACAGTTCCCATGCAGACACCCACACCAAAGCCCCACTGTGGATTGGGACTGAGTGGTCTTCAAGGTCTTTTCCGACCCAAGCCATGCTGTGACTCTGTAATGCAGCAGAAAGAGAAGGGGAACACTCATTATTTTTCCTCCCAGACTAGGCTCAGTGCCAGCCTTTCTGCCGGTATAAACAGTGGAGCGTGATGACAGGGTCATTTTTAAAGGAGAACAAATCACTGGGCTGCTTCTCTGAGCTTCTTTCCTCCAGTTTAAGCGAGGCTAAGGAGGGAGGTCAATCTGCTTCCATTTGTCCCCTCGACACAAGCTGGGACATTTCTCTTTTGACAAGCAAACTCCTAGGGCAGACTTTGATTTTTAAAGTTGCACAGATACCGTGGTTTCTTTCTGAGAAGGAAAATACTTCCAGAGGCTGCAGCGGACACAGCAGCACATTCTCATGCCCCAGAAAATTGCAAGAGGTAACTTAAAGCAAAAGGCTCCCATGGCAAAGGAGTAGAGGACAGAAACAAAGCCTGCTAATCCCCAGGACTCTACAAGCTGGCCTGTAGGTTGTGACATTGTGAGGCTCACGATAAAACTGCAAGAGTTGGCACCTCCCACCAGTTCCTGCTGCTGAGCACCTACGCTCGCAGGAAGGTGTCCCAGTCCTTGCCCACCTGCAGAACTCAAGACTGCAACAGGGCAAAGAGGGAATGCTGGCAGCATCTTTGTGCAGGGACTGACATCTTTCCAAAAGGCTTGTCAGAGAGGGTGATGCCGAGTGATGCTGTCTTCGGAGACCTGATCTCATATTCCAGTCCTCTTACATCCCACGGATCCATTTCCAGATAAGCAGATGCCACAATCCAGATCACAGAACCACAGAATGAGAGAATCAGAGAATCATTCCGGTTGGAAAAGACCTCGAAGACCATCCAGTCCAACCAGCAATCCACCCCCACCATGCCCACTGACCATGTCCCTCAGTGCCACCTCTCCATGTCACTTGAACACCTCCAGGGATGGTGGCTCCACCACTCCCTTGGGCATCCTTTTCTTGGGACAGCTGGAAGTGTCTCAGGAGCTCCCATCCCCACAGCAGCAAATCTGGGCTCTCATCTCCCTCCTTACGGGCAATTTAGATGTGTCCTGTTGAAGGACTGAATATCCACTAAAATTTCCAAATTGCTCTACTAAAAATGACAGCTCCAGGATCGTGTTTATAGAGAGACTGAAAATAAACAGCATGCCATGGGAAAGCATGTCAAGCATCATTTTTGGGAGAGGTGTAGCAGGCAGCAGGCGTACCAGAGCCTTCAGGTGGTTGCCTCCATGTGCATTTGCTGTGGCCATACAGGCAGGGATTTCTCCCACAATCAAGTGCAAGGCTGTGCAAAATGGCTTTTGTCATCCATGGAAAACTTGATTAGAAAAGAGCAGTCACTTCTGTTTATCCTTGCAAGGCAATATGATGTTTGTCAGGTGAGGTGAGAGGACCAGCCTGGAAACTGAGAGCCAGACCCATCAGGCACCACAGCTTCCTCCTCCTCATCTAAGCCTCTCCTCCACGGTTCATAAACCTCTCACAAGGATTCACAAGTCATCATCTCTCCCAAGGTTTAGACCCTACAGGAGAATATAAAATATTGAAAGAAAGGAACATATAAAATACTCAAGAACTGAAGCAAGAAATACTGGCGACACCATCTGTGCCTCAGTTACCTCCTAGAAACAGTCATCTTTGGCAAGGGAGGGAAAAGAAGCCCAAAACAACCCTGAATTCTCTGGAGCATTCCCACTAGGTGAATGGGCTCTGTGCTCCTGACACTAATTCATTAATCTCAACCTAAATCACTGCTTCTGCGACCCCAAACTACAGGAGAACTTGAGCAAGACCTGAACACCTTAAGGGGGGGAAGCTGATTTTATTTCGAGGATCATTTTGCAGAGGCAGTCTGCTGTCCTCGGGGTCTGAATCGGGAAAATAAACAGTGATCGGGTGCTCTGGGGCTCGCTTAGCGAGTCGGGGCAAACTGTCACCACGCGGGGATAACGGGACCGACACGATCCAGCACCATGCAATAGGCGAACGCTTCCCCCTAGCGACACAAGAGCACAAGAGCAAGAGCCTCTCCAAGCTGGAATTGACGGCAAGCGCAGGAGGATGAGCTCTCAGCACTCTTTAGGGCATGTAGTTTTGTTGGTAGTGGTGTTTCTTCTCACGAATGCTGGCCATAAGTCTTGACGAGTCAGGCAAAGTTGACACTGAAATGCAAATATCCCTGCTGCCCCCGGCTTCGTGATGCTGTGCTCGGAGGACTGTGCTCAAACTGGATCATCATCTGGATGTGTAGGGAATGTGGTTGGGTGGCTCATTTATTCCTCTTCTGGGAAGTCTGGGCTGGATAAAACAGTTGGCCCCAAGAAACAGTCTCCTGATGGTGGAGAGAGAAAAAGGAGATCATTAAACCTCATCCCATTCCTGCAGCCTGCCTGCTCATTGCGCCTGGGGACGGCCACGATGAGGTGGAGATGGGTGGGGATGTGACAGCTTTGCACCAGCACAAATGTGCAAATGCCACAGGCAAAATGCATCTTGGGCTGGGTGGGAGATGGAAGTCGTTGCTGGCAGGAAAATGTTGTCAGCTGGGTGAAGGAGGAGCTGACAAAGCCTAACACGATAGTCTTTGCAGTTGCTTGCTCCCAGCTTTCCTCCCTTCCCCTCCTTTCCCCTCTAGAAAGCTGCTTGTTCCAGTCCTGGTAGAGCTGAACCTTCCGTGGGTGGTTAGTTCAGGTTGCTCTTATTTTCCAGGCAGGTTATGGCTTTAGGTTTCTGAAAATCTTAGGACAGAGGCTTGAGCCATCTGCAGTTATCCCTCTCAACCAAAGGAGAATTCCAATCCCAAAGGAGAATTCATGCAGGGGATGCAGTGATTTTAAAGTCTTTCCCTTGCCAGTAGCCACAGAGGGGCTTGACCCAACCATGTGCCCTAGGGGCTGTCATCCTCCTTAGGAAACAACAATTAAAATAAACCCTAAACGATGCAGTCAAAGGAGTTTGCCCAGAGGTTGGTAATCCAGTGTGAGAAGAGGTAAAAGCTCATGTATTTTAGATGACCCTCTCTGAAAGAAGAAGAAAACAAATGCCATGCACTGGGAGCAACTGTTCTGCAGGTGTGTTGGCAGTCTCCGTCTGGGGAAGATGCTTCCTTGTGCCACCACATCTTCTCTGACTGCAGGTCTCCTCCCTGCAGCTCGCCTGGGGGTAGGAGCTGCTCCGGTCCTGCGTGTTGTGCAAAGCCAGCACACCTGCTGTCAGCTTTGCTCTCTGCCAGGAAAGCTGGAGGGTTTTAACAGGAGCACGAGAGAGCTGTGACAGGGACCCCAAAGCATCTGCAAGGGCACAGCACCGGAGTGATGACACGCTGGTTGCCCAGGCTGCTGTAAGAAATACCCAGCTCTTCACCCACTTCTCCAACGAGCCAGAGGAGCTCAGTTCAGTGACTATAAAAGGCCATAGGAGGGCAGCTTTTACCTCATATTCCTTCCCCGGCCCAGCTTACAGATATGCTGGCTGGGGAAATGTGCTGCCAGGACCAGAATGCCTGCAGTGCAAGCTCTGTTTTCTTCCCACCTTGAAGAGGGAATACGTGGCCCCAGCCCCAGCTCTACACTTCATTATGCTACCCAGACCACAGAAAACTGAACTATGGCTTTGTTGCATCAAGTTGCCTTTTGTATCAGCAGGCAGGTGATGTGAAATTGTATCAGCAAAGCTATCAGTGTCCATTCACTGCCAAGCCTGGAAGATGCTAAACACACCCATGGTTCCTCAGCCTCCAGAGCTGATAATTCTATGATTCAATAACCTCCTTCATGATCCTGGTGCATTTTATCTCTAAACCAGACTACAGCTGCCCGAAGCAGCCGTAAACTGCACAACAGTTAAACGAACTCAGACCAGGATTTTCCCCTCTAATGACTAAGCAGGTCCTTTAAGGAAGAAAAGAAAAAGAACAGGAGCAAATGAAGCACTGCATTATTTCTGGGGGCTAAGCAGGAATACGTGGTGCAAATCATACAAGGAGGCAATGTGAGATGCTGGGGCACAGGGTGATTCACAAGCACTAAATCCCCACCAGTGCTGTGCTTTTGGTCTCCCTGCCATGCATACAGCTAGGTAGGCTCCAAGATTTACTGCCCTGGAATGAGTGCTGGGAAATGGGTTGTTTTTCTAAGCCTCTTGCTCATCACTGTCAGCAAAGCTAATCCACATTTCTTTCTGAGAGAGAAGAGTTGCAGAAAAATCTCTTCTACCAGGCACAACTGCATGCAGAGCTGGACAGGGACAGAGCCTCCTTCAGCCACCTGCTTCACTGGGAGAAAGCCCAGGAAACCAGAGCCTGTGATCCACACTGAGCTCTGAACACTGCTAATGGTATCAGGATGCTGAAGGCAGAGGTATTTTTCCCTCTAAGCTTCCCCCGGCTGCAGCAAATGCCTTGGGGTAAGTGAAACCAGCAGGGCTCCGGTCTGCCTCCCACCTCAGTCCGCAGGATGTTTGTGAGCATAAAAGCAGTCGTCGGGAGAAGTTATTTGTCCAGCTGGAAGCGAGGGAAGGGCAGAGGGGAATCTCCTCCAGGCATACACATCATCCCAGCACCACTTCTCCCTTGCCTTCAGACAAGGGGATGTCTCACACACACTCCCTGCCAGAAGTGTCCCTGTCACCCTGCTGAGGGCAGTGGGTGACTTACGTGGAGCCCCTGATGCAGCAGATAAAACCAGAGACAGCTGAATCCTCAACCCCCTTCAATACCTCTGCATTTAAAGGAAGACATCCTACTTCTCTCACCTTCCTCACATCAGATTTAATTCCCTGCAGCCCGGCATCCAAGTAGGGAGTGCAGCCAAATCACAACTTAGATGTGCTTTACTTGATCCAGCATGAGCTTGGTCCCAGCTTCCCCTCCTGTTGCATTCAACTGCAGCATTAGGACCCAGCACTCATGGAAAAATGACGTCTGTCACCTCAGCAAATCGCAGGAACAAAAGCACAGAGTGCTCTTCTTTTGTCTTTGCTTGCTCGAGTCAGGCAAATGTTTTGTTCCTCCTGCAGAATTTCAGGATTGGAGGAAAAGTGACAGGCACGGTTAGGGCTGCGATGCACGGTTTAGATTTCCCGAGGGTTAGGCTTTAAAGTTGGCTTTAAGCCAGTCCTTGGAGGACTTTGCTTGGCCTCAAGAGAGGCATCTGAGGTCATGACATGAAGCTGAGCTGCTGAGCTGCAGATGAACAGGATTATTTCTCATTCCTGTATTAGGAGCACTTGTGGATTCAGACGTCCCTCCATTATCATGCTGCTTTGATCCGTGCCTCCCTCCAGCCCTACACTCACCCTCAGGAGCTTTTGGAGATCAGCCCAGGGCTGCTGCTCAGCCACGAGGCCTCCTTGGCCCCAAAGGTTGAGCTCATATTCAGTCCTTAACGATCCAGTGCTACTGGTAGGAAGTGGGAGGTCCCCCTAAGCCAGCTGGAGGTGCCTCGTCTCCCCATGAGCTATTTGAGGGCTGCCTACTGCAGTTCTGGCTCTCAGCGTGTTCTTCAAGCAGTTCCCACACTAATGCCTAAGCATTAGTCACAGGGATGCTATTAATTAGCTTCAGGGAGGCAACCCCCAAGAACGGGGAGGGGGGGATTCGTAATTACAGCCTTTGCCTGTTAACTTTGTTTGGGCTGGTGTCTCTGCTTTTAAAACAGAAACAAAAGGGTGCACACTAAGACGACTGATGCTACTAAGAAATAGGCAGAGGAGCCCGCACGGGCTGGGAGTTGCAGCACACCCTGAAAACCAATCTCCCCCTGGAGTCACTGGTTTTGCCAAGAGAGCACTTGCAAAAAAAACCAAAACCTGCTGCTGCAAGATTTTGCTTTGCCCGAGTTGATAAAGGGCTTGACTGGTTGCAGATCAGGGGTCACCATCACGGATGCTCTGTGCCTGCGTTGTCCGTGGGCACGCTGCTGGTGGATACGTGCAGTCTCCGTCGCTCTGTGTTCCACCGTTTAGTTAAAAAAAGAAAGAAAAAGGAAAAAAAAAATACATCGAAGCTCAAGATTAGCTGGGGGAAGGGAGATGGGCTGGTGGGGCTGGGAAGAAATAATTGCCATGTCTGAAAGCAGTTACTATGGCAGCAACAACCTTCTTGCTGCTGGAGCGAAATGTTGGGGACCAGCAAGTGCTGCCTTTGTCAGATGCTCTCAGGCACGCATTTAGATGCTAATGCTGGCTTTAACCTTGGCTGCATAACCTTGGGTGAAAGAGGGGTGTGGGGGGGGAAGTAGAGGAGGGGAGAGCTTATGGAAAAGATGGGTTTCCTCTCCCTAAATTTGCCACTTGGCATGCTCCCCTCACTGCGATTAACGCTGTTATTCCTGCACTTAATATTCAGCAGAGGTTTTAACAGCTTATTTATGGATAGCTGGCATTAGCTGCGGCATAATTCACCACTGCAACGCTCCTGTTTATCTCTGTCCCCTTGGGATCAGTTGATAGAAGGCCATTTTTTTTAGAACATCCCCTAGGTTTCATCAGGCCGTCTATCTAATCTCGTCTTTATTTATAACTCGCAATCAACGTTTGGGTGAAAATAAGGAGGGGCACCTTTCCCTTCCACTTTGGCTGCCGAGAGAAAGAAATTTTGGTGGCCTCTTTCGCAAAGGAAACCTTTCGACTAGAGGCATCTTCAGCAGCAGGGATGAAGGAGGAGGAAGGGAGGGGAGGCTTGAGCTTCTGCATCAGAGGTGATGGTAGGGGACGGGGCTTCCTGCTACCCTCAGCCAAGCATGCCAGAGCACACCCCTCGTCCTGCTCTGCTCTGCTCACGGCTGCTTGCTTTGGATGTCGCCAGCATGAGGCATCCGAAGCGATATCCTGCTGTAAACTCCTCTCTCCGAGGCTTTCTGGTTAAGCTGCTGTGAGATAGTCACCTCACAAACGCACTGAAGGAGGAGAGCTGCACAGGAGCGCTCCCGGCTTTGGGGACCACATCAAAACCAGAGCGTTGGGGGCACGGCTCATCTCCCCGTAGGACTGAGACGGATCCCCGCGGGATCTCAACCTCAGCCCGCAGCCCGGGGGCTGCCCCGGGACCCCGCGGCAGGGGCGTGCCGGGAGGAGGAGGACGAAGAGGAGGAGGAGGACGAAGAGGAGGAGGAGGAGGAAGAGGAGGAGGAGGAGGAGGAGGAGGGAAGTGGCGGCAGCGGCGGCGCGGCCCCTCCTCTCGGGAGGGGCGGATCTCAGTCCCCGAGCCCCGGCACGGCGTGGGAGCGCTGCTCGGCCGAGCCGAGCCGAGCCGGGCGGGCCGGGCCGGCGCGGGGATGGATGCGTGGCTGTGAGATCGGCGGAGCCGGCATCGGCCATGGGGAACATCTCCTCCAACATCTCCGCCTTTCAGTCCCTGCACATCGTCATGCTGGGCCTGGATTCGGCGGGGAAGACCACGGTGCTGTACAGGCTGAAGTTCAACGAGTTCGTCAACACGGTGCCCACCATCGGTTTCAACACGGAGAAGATCCGGCTGAGCAACGGCACGGCCAAGGGCATCAGCTGCCACTTCTGGGACGTGGGAGGACAGGAGAAGCTGCGCCCGCTCTGGAAGTCCTACAGCCGCTGCACCGACGGCATCATCTACGTGGTGGACTCGGTGGACGTGGACCGGCTGGAGGAGGCCAAGACGGAGCTGCACAAGGTGACCAAGTTCGCCGAGAACCAGGGCACGCCGCTGCTGGTCATCGCCAACAAGCAGGACCTGCCCAAGTCGCTGCCCGTGGCCGAGATCGAGAAGCAGCTGGCTCTGCACGAGCTCACCCCTTCCACCACGTACCACATCCAGCCGGCCTGTGCCATCATCGGCGAGGGGCTGACCGAGGGCATGGACAAGCTCTATGAGATGATCCTCAAGCGGAGGAAGTCCCTCAAGCAGAAGAAGAAGCGGTAGAAGCCCGCACGGGTGGCAGGGCGAACAAAGGAACGGAGGAGGAGAGAGAACCAAAGCGATCCTTTTTTTCCTTGGTTGTTTGTTTGGGTTGCCCACCTCCCCCCCCCCCCTTTTATTTTTATTTTTTTTTTGGGGGGGGGGGTTCTGTGCGTGTAATCTTTTTTTTTTTAATTATTTTTTTGTGTGTCCCTTTCCGAATGAAACAACTACAACAGCGGTGATAACAATGGCACTCCTGCAAGCCAAGCCCAGATCCTGACTGCAGGATCTCCTCCTCCTGCTCTCTCCCCTTTGCCCGCCGCCCTATCCCCGGCCATAGGGCAGCATGGAGCAGGGGTAGGGCACTGCTCCCAAAGCCCTGAACCCCATGGCCGGGCTGGAGATGCTCTGAGCGGGGCGAGACGCCGCGGGCGGCCGAGAGCCCACAGAGCTGGGGCGGCCCCCCAGCTCCCCTCCATCCCTTGGGGTCTGACTGCTGCTGGGGGGCAAACCTAGGGGCGAACAGGGCAGGACCCTGTGCAAGTGCATTTGAGAGAGGCCAAAGGTGAGCCTGAAGCTGTGCAAGGTCAGCCGGCGGGGGCTTGGAGCAGCGCAGCATGCGGGAGAAGACCAAGGGACAAAATGTGACCACTGGGGACAGAACCCCAACAAGGGGACAGAACACTGCGAAGGGGAACAAAGCCCTCTGAAGGGGAGGGGCAGAATGTGGCCGAAAGGATGAAAAGGACAGAACCTGGCCGAGAGGACAAAACCCAAACCCTCTGCAGGCGGGTGTTTTAGGATGCAGATGAAGAGGACAGACAGCCTTCATGCAGTGCCGCAGCAGCTGGAGGTGCATAGCAGCTGGTGACTGGTGCTGAGCTTTAAGCTGTTTGCTTAAAACAAAAACAAAACAAACAAAAAGGAAGGGGGAGGGTGGGGTGGAAGTGACACGGGGTCCAGGAGTCCCCGTTTTCGAAAGCTTGGTTGTGGCATCTCCCACAGCAGGTCTTTTATGGTGCCCAGGCAAAGGCATGCTCCAAGGTGCTGATTTGCTCCGTCCGGGGTGATCCAAAGTACGGATTGCTTTAAAAAAGAAAAGGCTTTTGTACACCACCGCGTGGACTGGTCACCGTGCTGCTCTGTGGCTGGGCTGGGAGGTTGGGCAGAAGAAGGCAGGACGGGCGGCTGCCACGCTGCGTGGTGCAATGGGCAGAGCTCGCCCAACCCTGCAAAAATCCAGCAGGAAAAGGGACTCGGCAGCGCCGGGAAAATGTAAAGAGATGGGAGGGAGGGAGGGAGGAGTGGGAAGCATGGGGCAGAGGGGAGGTTATTTTTTTATAAAGATTTAAACCCACTGAAAGCAGAGAGCCCCCCAGTTGCCAGCAGGTTCTGTTCCTGGTTTCCTGGAGGGCTGAGTGCTCGGGGCAGGGGCAGGCCCCGTGGTTTCCTTCTGCAGGTGGAGGTTTGGTAGCAGGGTCGGAGCTCTATGGCCTGGAACCATCTCCCTGCAGGACAAAGGCAGGGGCTCTGCTTCCCGCGCTTCCCACGGAGAGAAGGGGGGAGGCCCAGGCAGCCCTCGGGGCCAAATGTCTGCTTGGGCAGGATTTTTGTAGTGGTTTTACTGCTGGAAAACTCTCCCCGAAGCAGCAGCAGCGAAGGGAAACCACCGAGCAGACAAAGGAAAAAAAAAAATGCCCTCAGGTTTCAGGGAGTTGATTTGATGAGCAGACGAGCGTTTAGTTGGAAAAGCGAACAGTGTGGCTGGGCAGTGTGTCCCTTCTTCTGCGGGATTTGAGTACCTACGAGTCCCGACTTGAGCGAGTGGGCTGGTCCCATCCCTTCAGGAGGCTCTGTTCCTGCTTCCTTGGGTTTGCTTTGCTTCGTCTCCACCTCAAACACTTGGGTACATGCTGCTGGGGGAGAAAACGGTGTTTATTTTTGATGCCACGGAAGCCAAAACGCTTTAACCTTCATTGGTGACGTAGGGAACTCTTTTCCCACCGTCTCAAAAGCGAGCAGGCTTTGAACAGAGCGAGCACGGCTGTTAGCTGTGTGCTTTGCCTGCTGGCTGGCCAGAGGTGTGTCTTGGTTCTGCAGACCGAAGTTATGGGCTGTGTGTCTGCAGAGCTCAGTCCGTCCCCATCGAGAAGCACCCGCCTTGCAGCCGGGCTGTAGGCATGCACTCACCTTGCAGTGCCTGCCTGACTCCGTGCCGTTCCCACCACGTCTGCTTTCTGCAATAATGAGAATCACTTCTCCAATTAGTAGCTAATGGCTTCCGTGGCGTCTCCCTAGCGTTTCACACACGACTCGCGTGCTGATTTTCCTGTGTGACAATGAGCATCGCCTAAGGTGGGCCTTCAACAAAACAACAGTGGAAGGAAACTGCCTGTGCTGTTGCTCTGAGCCCTTTGCCAGGTTGTGTGTCTTCAAATGCGTTCAGATGACCCTTTTTTTTAATTAAATTAGCAGATGTTTCTTGGGTACCGCTCTGGTTTCGTGGGGTACCTTGCCGTGTCAGACATCCCACTGTCTCAGCCCTGACCACCAGTCTCCATCCCTCCCTTCTTTCCTCTTTTTTCTAAAAGATGCAGACATAATGCTGTGAACTGAAATAAATTATTTATACAATGAAAGGGCCTGATAAAAAAAAAAAAAAGGTGTTCCTCTGCTTCTTTCTCTTTACTGGTGCTGTATTTTACCATCGTCCCTGTGCACGTTTCTGAAGGAGGTGGCTGCTGCCTTCCCTGGCTGTGATGTTTGATGGATGTGGCTGTGGCTTTTCTAAATGATGTGCAGTGCAGTGGCAGGGCAGGGCCTGCAGGGGTTAAGGCACCTGGGCAGGATGCTGCTGCTCGGGGTGGCTGCTGACACAGGATACATGGGTGACATTTGAGAGATGAGAGCTAGAGCGGGTGGCAACTGATTTTTGAAACGTTTGGTTTTTAATGATGACATGAATGAGGAAATGAGTCAAAACTGGTGGTGGTGCCATCTTGACAGGCTCAGAGTGCTTGGAGATGAGCTCTCCCCTCATCTCTGCTGCCCACGTGGCCCTCCAGCATGCACGGTGCCCCAGCTCGAGGACGTGCTGTCTGCTTTTAGCCCATGGTGGGGGCTTTCCTCCTGCTCTAAAGGGGGAACCACAGCCTCTCCTCTCCTGGTTGTTGGAGAGTGCTTTTGCCAGCAGGGTGTTGGTATGTTTGGGCCAGTTGCCATGAAAACGTTTCACGGGGAGCTCTTTGACCTTGCTGTGCCCTGGAGCTGGCTGTTGATTTGTGCTGCCACATCATCTCCCTGAGCTCAGCAGAAACCGAGCAGTGCTGGGCTGCGCTCCCCAGCCTGATGTGTTGGGACCCTCATAGTGCCCGTGGAGCCCTGAACACAAAGCTGTGCCCAGGGATGATGTCCCTGTATGGAGAAAACTGTGCACAACACCAGGTGCACCAGATCTCTGCCAGCACTGAGTAGCGAAGGGAAACACACAACCTTTACCATTTCAAGAACAAGAAACTACAAAGGATATCACGTCTTTGGGGTTTTGCTCAAACAGAAGCTCCCAAGAGCCCTGTAGCCCCTCTTCTGCAGTTCTGCCTGACTGAACAGATCCTCTCTCCCCAATTTGCTTTGTTAAGCTAAATCCCTCCGCTTTATTTCAAATGGGATTTGCTCCCAAGCAAGTATCTTTAAAGGGATCATCTTGGTTAAAGTAATTCCTAGAGCACAGAATCCCTGAAGCACAGTGCAGTGCAGAGAGCTATTTCTTTGAGCAGCCCAAGGTGCTTTTGCTCAAGATTTGGGCGGCATGTGGATTTAAAATAGGCTACAGACCGTTGTGTTTGCTTGCTCTCATTCATCCTAGGGCTTCTTCTGTGAGAAGAATTACCCTCAATTCACGTGCACTTTTTCTTTGAGCAGCAGACGTCCACTGGTGTGAGTCAGATCTGCAGGCCACAAAGCATTTCACAGAAGGGTATCTCCTGGTAAGCTGCTTGCAGAGCGCTTCAGGATGAGGAATTTGTGATGAGATCTGGGGCTCCTGACTCTTGCCTAATTCTGGTCACGTTCTGATGCCCCAGATCTCTTTTTCACAGGCGTAAAAGAGGGTGGTGTTGTCATGCTTACATCCCTGTCTTAAAGATGCTAAATTCACAGAGTTAGCTCTGATCCATTGGGAAAAAGGTTCGATTGGTGCTAGGTTTGGTGGCACGCTGCTCCATTCAGCATCCAGCATCTCCATGCCACACTGACTTCATGAGTGGTGGCTCCCTGAAACCTTTCAGCCATGCACTCCGAGTTATGACTTCAAGAAGGCAGTTAATAACCCGTTTTAAAGCCACAGCTGCCCTGTAACTGCAACTGCAGGGACAGGGGTCACCTGCCATCAGAAAGGATGGCATGGAGGCTCCCGTTGCCACATCTGCAGGGCTGGAGGAGCTGAGGGATCCAGATTTCTCCCGCACCCCTTTGTGAGCTCCGATCTGCTCCCAGCAGCTCCAACACTTTTCTGCTCTGCCAGTCCCCTTGGTGCGACTGCTCCTGTCCCATTGCACATCTCCAACCCATCACGCTGAACGCAGCATTCCCAGTTTGTGTTTGGCTGGGTGATCCCTGCTTGTTCAACTCTGCTGTGGTTTTGAGAGAGCAAAGAGGTGAAAAAAAAATAATGCATCGACGGGAAATGTGAACACAGGGCAATTGTTGGGCTGGCTAATGTTTAAACAGCTCTTAGAAAGCCCCCTCCCTCGCAGCTTGCCCTCTCTACCCCTTCTAACAAGGGGACCCTTTCAACTCTTTGGCAGCTTCCCCATCCTCTGGCGTCTGCTGCCCATTTCAAATCTCCAAAGGCAGGAGGAGGAATGGCAGTGCTGCGGCTTTGCAATATTGCTTGCCCACTCCATCCTTCCCCAGGATGGATGAGAGTAGAGGAGGGGCTGAATCCTGGGGCTCAGCCTGGCCCTGGGATTGCTGCATTTCTTGCAGGATTTCCAGCAGCCTCAGAGCATCTCAGCCTAGGAATGGGGCAAAGGTGGGTTATCCCTATCCCTTGCCAATATTGCTGCAGCCTCTGGCACCGAACCCAACCGTCTTGCCTCTAAGAACAGCCTCTGTTAAGGTTCTGCCCAACTTCTTTTCATCACAAGGGTGTGATGGAAAGAGTAAGTCCAGGCTGGGAAGGGATGAAATAGTTCCATGATGACTCACCTCTCCTCGGCCACAAAACCTCATGCAGGACAAATAACTCATCTGGGGCCCCCTCCTCCCTCCCCCTCCCTGTAAAACTCAATTAGAGCAAAGAAGGTAGAGGAGGAAAAACTGTTATACTGAACTTTAGCATCAGCATTTCTTTTCAGCTTGTCTGCTTTGTGCCTGTAATAATTGCTAGGGTGTAATGGGTGAAAACTGGAGCTTGATTGCAGGCAGGGAGATGCTGATGTGACAATGCGTTTGAAGGGAGCAGTGGAGCATGAGGCCATAAACCCATCGAGGGGTCATCGAAGGGGCTGCTCTGGGGAATGTGAGCCCTGCTGGAGGTTTATCAGTGTGTTCTGAAGGTTTGTAACCTCTGGGGATGTCCTGAGCATCTTCTGAGCTAGGCAGAGCAGAGCCTTAATGGCTCATTTGAAGCTAAAAGTTGGCTTAGCCCTGGATGAGGGATAGCCTGGGAGAGGAAGGCCTGGGGGCCAGGAGAAATGTCATAAAATCATAGAAGTACTTGGGTTGGAAATGATCCCTAAGATCACCGAGTCCAATCATCACCTGACGTGACCCAGTCCACCACTAACCCTCAGTGCCACATCTACACATCTCCTAAACACCTCCAGGGATGGGCTCTCCACCACCTCCCTGGGCGGCCTCTTCCAGTGCCTAACCACCCTCTCAGTGAAGAAATTCTTCCTGATATACAATCTAAACCTCCCCCAGTGCAACTCAGGGCCATTTGTCCTCATCCCCACACCCGCCTTGCAAGAGGGCTGGAACTTCCTGAGGCAGTGACTGCGCAGTCTGCTGGTTCCCACTTTTGTTTATATTACAACTATTTAATCTGTGAAACTTAGTTCTGACATTTCTTATGCTGAAATGGGGGCTGGGAAGCTCTGTTGCATTCAGGGTTCCCATGTGCTTGGTGATAACCCAGGGTGCGAGATGTCCTGCCCAAAATGTTTGCATCTGTAATGGAAATCCTTGAAAACCTCCTCCTCCCTCATGAACATGCTTCCATTTTCTCCATGCTTTGGCCTTATTTCTGGCTGAGTATCCACTGGTATGGCAATCTCAGGAAACTCTCAGGAATGGAAACTGCTGCAGAAGAAATCCTATCCCTTTACCCCCTGCTCCCAATCTCCTGTCCTGATGGAGCTCCTTTTGTCATGAAAAATGCAGAAAATTGTTGGGTTCTAACAACCTGAACTCCTTTAGTCAAGACAGGACTCAGCTTGCAAAGAATGTGAATAATTTATGTGTAGATAATAATGAGAAAGAGCATGAGGAGAAAGGAGTTTGTCTTTCATTCTCCTCAGCGCTGTTCCTGAGGTTATGCTGTACTCAAATAGCAGTTCCTGATTATCCCAAAACAAAACACAAAGCCCACGAAGAAGGCTTTTTCTTCTCCCAGTCCTCAACATCTGTCCTTAGCAGAGGTTTGCTCAGATCAGGTGCGGTGAGATTGAGCCCGATGTACTGCTCCTGCCTGAAATTTCCCCTTTAAGGCAGTCTCAAATGAATGGCAAAAATGTCTAAGGCTCTTAAGGGTTATGTCTTATCTGATTGAAGAAGGGTGGAGAGGGTCTCGTACTGCACCTTGACTTCTGCTCTTGGTGTAGCACAGGACTGTGCAGGATAAACATGGACAACATGCCTGTGGATAAACGTGCCTTTAATTACTAGTAGTTACTTAACTATGCTCTCCGTGGCTCTGCTTAAGACAACCACAGAAATTGCTCACAAACAAGCTTTGGACACATGCAAGCTATAATGGAGTCAGCAGATCATTTAAATCCCATCTCTTGGAGGTCTGACCTCAGGGTTCTCCCTTGTTGTCTACCTCTTGACCAGCCAAAGCTGACGGAGCTTCTGAGTTGCTCCAGGGTTTCTCAATTTTCAGGTGGACCTGATGGCCCAAGGTCTTGCTTTGAGGACAGCCAAGAGGAGATGGGAGGTGTTCAATCCCGTTCACAAGGGTTTGTTGTTGCACCAGCACGGTTGGACTAGATGCTCTCAGAAGTCTTTTCCAAACTTAACAATGCTGTGACTCTTATGATCCAAAACAGAGGCGTGTCTGAATCTGTCTGATGGTTCCCCTATCCCAATAAATTCGCTCTATTAAAAGAAAAACAAAGGTAGAGACGATCTGGGAAAGCTGACAGTTTCCATCCCAGCCCTTCTCCTCTGCTGCTCTCTGTTCTCACCACCTCTGGACCTTCACACGGGCAGGAGGGAGGTGTGGATCTGGCAGGGGGTGTTTGGGAATGTGAGTGCACGTGTGTGTGTGTGTGTGTGTGTGTGTCACGCCTGTTGCACAGCTGGTATGCAGACACAATGCTCAGCAGACAGTATTCTGCTAATATTGACCCAAACACCCCCTATTACAAACACAGCTCCTTCCTAGGAAAATACAAGGCTGGGGGAGGGAGAGGTGGGCCTCCCTGAGCTTACCTCCACTCCAAAAGCGCATCAGGCAGTAATTAATCTCTTGAGGGTATGTGCTGATATGTAACTACACGCAATGAAAAGGTCTAGCCATGCAGTTTGCTATCAATTATCACCGTGTATCAGTCACGTAGACCGGATCACCTCACAACCTGGCTGCCAGTTATTTCCAATCTAAATTTAAGGTAAAATCCAAGAGCTCAGGTGTAATTTCCAGCCTTTCAAGTGCTTCACGTCCCATTCCTGTTTTAACACCTCCAGCAAGGTCCTCTCCCGTACAGCTCTGAAGCTTCACAGGTTGTTTCATGGAGCAAAGACTTCCCAGAAGCACACTGGCTACAAGGCAATGCTGATGCAGGGAGGTGTTTTCTCTGGGCAATGTGGAGAATACACAAATCCTTGGCCACGAGGAGCTGATGAGACTCTGCATGAACCCAACCCGGTTCTGTGCAGCAGTTACTGCTTTTGCAGCAGCCTGCTGCTTCCCTTCCCTTAGGAGCAATTCCAGCTCATCCACATTGTTGCCACTCCAGGTAATTCTATTGGAAACTCGGCGATATTTGATAGTTAAACAAAAGCTCTGCATCCTGGGGGAACTTTTCCCCAAAGGGCCCCACCTCTCTCTGACATCAGAAGGAAAAGGGAACTGAGATTGCAGATGGAAAGAAGCTAGTACTAGTGTTAAACAAAAGCAACCCAGAAATGTAACCCATGAGTTCTGTGCCAGTCTCTGGATTTTGAAACAGCTTAGCTTGTTGGATTTATTTCTGTTTTTATTTTTAAATGTGAGCATCTAAAGAAGCCCCTTCCTCCTGCACACTCAGCCTTATCTTGCAGAAGCATTGAACCTCCTAGCAAGCCCTCAGTCTGTGCCATGTGTTGAGTAGAAATGTGGCACCCCAGCTCTCTGCAAGCATCTGCATCCTCTCTGATGTGGCAAAATGCTTCTGGTCCCTGGCACAAAGTGTTCCTGCAGTCAGCATGGATTAGGCCGTCTGGATGTGGGAGGCTGTTAAGTCTCTGGGAGGTGAATTCAGCCTGTTGGAATTGGTTTTCTCCCTTCTATCAGTCATTTCAGCAGAAGTTGCATGTGAAAGCCTTCCCCGTGTCATACCTGAGTAAGGTGAGGGAAGTTGGGTGGAGAAAATAGAGGAAGACTACAGTGACCAAAGCCCTGAGGGCTGGGGTTTTCCACCCACGGCAAAACAAAAAGCCACTACTCACAAAGCTCAAGTCTGGTCCCTATTCTGAACCACCTTGCTTCCAAATGCAGAATTGCATCACAGGATTGTGCCTATAATAACTAACTGTGGCTGCCCAGAGGATGGGAAGGAGAGCCATGAAACTCCAAAAAAACCAATAGTGTAGAATCAAACATCACAGCTGGAGGTAACTTGTTCTCCTTCTCTGCTCCCAAGCTAAAAAGGAGTGCAAGCCTTCAGGTGACCTTAAAACAGAGAGTAGGATCTGATCTTTGCAAAAGAAGAGTAATTTGACATGAGCTATGAAGTGCCCCAGCATTCATGGACACGTTCAGGTCTTATGGCTGGGAGCTCAAACTCCGATGGCCGGATGATTCCTCAGTCAATGAGCTTTAACATATGGCCATGGTTCTTCGCTTCCAGTGCTAAGAGGAGCTTGGCTCATGAGCCTGATTCCACTGCCAAAGTCTTGCCACGATGGCAGGGCCTTGGGCACTGTCCCTGGCAGGCCTAATTCCCTGTGGGGTGAAGAGTGAGCACCCACACTGAATGCCCATGCTGTCTCCCCTGCTGCCTCTCCCTGTCCCTAGCAAGTGGTCCAGACCCAGGGGGGGAGAGCACCAAAGAGAGACAGGTTTTCAAGGTGTGCTGGGCAGGAGCATTAGCATCTTACTAGGGAAGGGGGAAACTGCTGTTGCTTTCTCTACCCTATGCAACACTAGCTCCCATGCTTCCTGGAAACCCACTACATCCTCCAGCGACTTGGCCTTTTCCTAGGACAGGTACTCAGGACACAGAAAGCATAGGGTCGGGTTCCAGCATTGCTGAGGGTCCTGCTGAGCTCATCTGGGCTGGTATGGGGAAGGATAAAGCTCTTTGTGCCAGCCTGTACCCCTCCCCAGAGGAATGCGAGCTATGCAGGGACCAGAGGTCACTGAAATCAGGTGCAGCAAAGGACGGCTGTAAAAGGGAAAAAAATGGTGAAGCAAGAGATAAAACTCTCCTTGCAGAAAGTTACAAATACATAGAAAATATTTTTTAACCTCTTTTTTTTTTCTGTTTAGACAGGAAACCTCCCCCAGGCTTGAATCTGCGTTGTGCAAGCATTCATTCTGTGTGTGAGCCTACAAAACTGTGGCTCTGGGGAGACAGATGGACATCTTGACGACTCATCTGGTCAGATCGACCTGCTCTTCGTCTTTCTTGAGCCCTCCAGGTGAAAACATGAATTCAGATGCATGTTTTTGTGGCAGAAAAATAGGCAGCTATACTTGGTTATCCAGAATAAGCCTTTGGTGGAGAGAAATACATGCTGGTTTACATCTATTCTGTGCAAGCAGGCAGAGCTATAATAAACCCACAGCAGATGCTGTGGGTCTCATCCCACCTGGTATGGTCAGAGCTGATGCACTCAGGAAGGGATGCTACCGATATGATTCCAATCTCCATAGCAAAATGCTGAGAACCCAGCTCCAGTGCAAACTGAGAAACAAAATGTTAGCCAGCTCAGCTGTGGAGAAACAGATGGAAAATGCAACCCTAGGTGCCTCCAAAAATAAAGGCTGAAATATATACTCATGGCTCTTAGCTTTGTGTCTTAAGATGCAGGGCTTGTGCAGCAGGGTTTAAAGTAAAAATAAGTGAGAAGGGTATCACAGCCAATCCAGCAGCCCAGCTCCAAGAAACCTTAGAACCTTTTGGCCAATCTCCCCTAGCTTTGGCAGGGGAGCTGAAGTCTTGCTGACACAAAGCGCCTACAAGCTTTGCGAAAATAGGTGACTCGCTTGAGAAGAAAGAAAGCCACTATAAATATCCTGAGTGAGGGAAGAGCTCATCACTCACTCAGCTCTTACCGTACCTAAGAGAAAGCTGTTATAAAAACCCCTGCCACAAAGATGGCCCCAAGCATGAATCACTTCTTACCAGCTGTGGCAAAATCCATGAGGACCCAGACAGCCTTTATGCATCTGCAGGACCTTTGGTTGGGAACGGGGCATCCATCCCTTTGGGAAGCATCTCCAGGGGGCAGAGGGCTTTCTGCCTGAAAAAAGATAACATCTCCCTTTGAAGCTGCTGACCATGCTCACAAGGGCCTCTACTTCTAAAGGCCTGAAGAGCAGCACCTCCTTAAGCCTAAGGGAAATGGCTTTAGGATGTGTGAAATGGAAGAGAGGGGGGTGGGTATCACACACCCGCTGCTGAGCTTTGCCTATGAGCTTTTGCAGGACATTAAAGAAAACACCCTGAGCAGTGGGCTTTGTGTGTGATAAAGAAGAGTATGTTTTATACCAGTTTGTAGTGAATACGGTGAAATTTACCGAGGTATGCCAATCTGGACAAGAGAAAAAGGACAGCTGAAAACTGACAAAGCTGTGGGGGGGAAACTATCAATCTGCCAGTTTTCCACTGTCTGGGATCCCGGAGGGGCTGGGCACTGAATACTGAGAAAAAGCAGATGCCTAGAATAACCTAAATGCTCTAGATAACCCCTGCCATGGGGTAGGGCACACATCCATCCATCACTGAATTGAAGCCACAGAGCCTGTCAGGACCTGCCTTGAGTTTTCACATACTGTGTAACACCTCTGCCTTACGGATCCCAGGACTGCTGAGTGTACGGTTGAGGTCACAGGACAATGTATGGGAGGGTGACCAGGTCTGAGACTGCTGACTTGTACTGGAAGGGTTCTGAGTTCAACCCAGAGATAACCACAGCAACTTTTGGGTGAAATGGATTCAGGACAGCAATGCACATGGGAAAAGAGCCTCGGGAAGGAGCTGGCAGTGACAACGTTGGTAGCAGCATAGTGGGTCACCAATGCTGTGTAAGAACATGGGGAGGTATTCATAGACCTACCAGTCCTCCAGGGTCTATAATCAGGAGTGTGATACACACTGAACCTCTGAAGCCCTGCTTTTAAAAGCTGTGAGGTCATACATAGACTGCAGGGGGGGGGGGGTTCTTATGAATTCGTTCTGCTTATGAATTTGCAAGAAAAAAACATGGGTAACAAAAAGCTCAGTGGTTTATTTTCAATCTTTCCGCATCCACACCTCAAGCAATAGTGCCAAGTCTTTTACTCTAGGTAAAAGTGATATTGAGGGATATTCTGGGCCTTATCTGGTATTCTGCTCCTCCTTATTCTCTTATCTGTCCTCTCACTTCTCCCAAACCCTCTGAGTGCTGTAGCCAAGTCATCTCTAAAGTATGAGCCCACACTCACTAAAAAGGTCAAACTGTACCCCAGCATAATCTCAGTAGCTAATGGCCACAGCCAAAGCAGGAGGCCTGCATCTCCCCTCCCAGGAATTCCTGAGAGCAGAGCCCTGGGAAAGGAGGGCAGCTCTGATAAGTCGGGATGGAAAGGGGCAAAGTGGATCAGAAGCATATTTTCTTGGTGTGTGCTCTTTGTTGTCTCCAAGAGGCATTTCTTGCACACGTGTTGCACAACAGACACCCACACCAGAACTCAGGAGCCTAAGCCAGCCAACTCTGTCTCAGTCATCACACCTTTTGCCAAAAGCAACAGCTTCCAGCACTGGAAGATGTAATTGGGTCACCCTGCAAAATCAGCTTGATGGCATTCAGTTTCAAGCAGCTCACAAGTTAGCATTTTAGACACATTTTCAAGTGTCATCCCACACCACTCCATACTCAGATGGTGGACTCCTCAGAGCCTGGCCCTGAAAACCTTGTGAGATCCCAGCACCCTGCTCCACCAGTAAGGTCCATCAACTCAGTGTTATGCCCTGGCACCCTGCATGACATAGACATCAGCTTGACGTTTTGAGATGCTCTGGCCTTGCTAACAACAGAGCATTTAATTTCTCTCTCTCAGATTCGTCATTCTTCCCAAATTTCCTTCTTTTGTATAGGGATTCCCTCTGTTTCCTTTCACAGGCTTCACTGTCTCTTCAATATAGGTGCTTGGAAGTAATTGTGCTGTCAGAGATATTAGTTCATGTGTTTGGCTGTTTTTATTCTTCCTGCCACGGCATCTCGAGAATTGATTTTCCAGAATAACCTGCAGAGGTGAGGAAGGGAAAGAAATCATCTCAGATACAGACAAACAGATTGAAGGCAATTTCCTACACAACTGTACCCTATTATTGTACAGGAGTCTTTAGAAGCTTCAGTTAGAAGGAAATTCGTATCAGAACACTGCCTTCAACACTTCATCAGGCAATCACGTCAGGAGTGGATGCCAAAGGATAAAGTGTGAACTGTGGGGTGGGTTTGTGCATGGAGAAAGGTGCCCATCCACTGTGGGAACTGAGGGGTAGGTTTGTCCGCAGTGAACACCCTCAGAAATTGCTCTTGCTGTCTGTGCACCCAGGTCTGCAGCCCAGAAACACCGAAAGACCAAGTCTCTGTAGAGACAGATTTGTTTGGAAAATGATGATATATTATAAAAAAATATTTCCAGGTTCAGCTCATTCTTCTTGATTCCACTGCTGTTTGGCTGGCTGTAGGATCAGGCTTCCTCTTGCTTCTTCTTAAGACAACCACGGCCACTGGCATGCTGTGTGTTGTAGACCCAGAACCCTCCATCCACGGCTGTTCTGCATGCAAGTACATGCGCACGCTGGCCCAGAAAGCACGAGCAGTGCAATTTAGGAAATCTTGCCTCAAGTCAGTAACTGCCTGCTTCTGACAAAGCTGTGCAAAGGAGACCAAGCTTTGCCAGCTCCTTTTTCCCCAGCTCCTACCACCCCATATCCAGCTTTGGCATGAGTTGGCATTTATCTGGGCCAGCAAGCCTCGACACCTCAGCTGTGTCAGCCATCCTGCAGCTCACACCGTGGTGCCACAGCAATTGCTCTGCACCTGGTGGTAATTACACAGCATGCAAGTCTGAACTAGAGCATCTTTCCAAATTAACTGTGTGGATGCTCACAGTGTCGAACCAAAATGCAAGCAGGCTTTTTTTTCACTGCATTAAGCTAAAAACAAAACCCGTATTTATTCCTAAATGAGAACATTCCCTTTAATCTAGCCTATCACGTCTGGATCAGTTGCTGTGCAGGTAAGACACAGAAGAAACAAGCAGAATAAAAGGCAGGTGGAATTTCTTTAGACCAGAACAGCATTTTCAGAGTATCACATTTTCAGAGTATCACAGATGCTACACGTTATTTAGGTGGATGCATCGGAAGGTCTGAGCATGCCTTAAACACACCAAGCTTTCAAAACGTTTCACTTTTCCCTATAGCTGGCAGTTCTGGAGCCTTTGGGTAATCATCACCAGGAAGTTTAACAAGGAATCTTTTGTCCCCAGGATCCATGCCTAGTTGTCATTGTGCTGATGTGTGGGAACGACTCAGGGCTCTTGGTCTGCTTGGAATTGCTACTGCTGTCTGAGTCCATCAGATTTACACGAGGTGGTAGTGCTTCCAGCACTGAGAGCAAAATGGGGATGAGTGAGGTTCCCCAGGTGCCACTCATGGATGCAGAGGGGGCTTCCACCTACCTCTCAGAAAATGAGCAGTGGGTTTGGTCTCCAGACTTCTGGCAGAAGGAGTGCAATGGGAATTATTTGGCTTCACATACTCTGCAGCTGTTCATGTGCCTCCATAACTCACCTGCTTATCCCTAATGCTTCCAATGAACGTAGCCTGTCTTCCCTGGTTTACCAGCATCACTGATGCTGCCAGAGGTGGTGACACATTCTGTTCCACTGGCAGCCCCTTTCTGGATCACATTCTCATCTCCCAGTGAACAGCTGCTCCCTTGCCAACGATCACGTCAACTCTGTGAGCATGAATGTCTCCTCTGACTCTCCATCCTTGCACACATGACACATCAGAGTCAGGTCTGAGCTTGTGCTGGCTTCAGTTTGGCTTCTTAAAGCAAAGCAAGCAGCTGTCATCATTTCCCTCTGCTTCAGGCACAATGTGAGTCCTGCACAACATCATGGTGCAAACTCTCTGAGGAACTGTTGAATCAGGGCCTGAACCACTGACTGATCACCTGAGGTGAGCACTGAGTCAGCTGCAGGAGCAGAGGTGAAGGCAATGCACCTGTGGGACCAGAAGGGGTGGAGTCTGGCTCCACCTCTCCACCAGAGTTGACCGTCACTGGGGAAGGATCTCTTGTTAGAGATCCCTTCTTTGTGGAGTTTTTCCCTGCAAGTAGACCAGGGAGGGTGGAGGAGTATAGGTGCAACCCTTCAGCCCTGATATAACCGCATTTGCACAGTTATGACTCCTAGGCCTTCAAGACTGGTTTGTCTTGGCTCCATCTCATGGCTTTGTGCTGGACTCCAGGGGGTGTGCCTATGACTGGGAGCTGAACAGTGAGCCTGGGTGGAAGACATCTCCAGGGGTAACCCTGTCTTATCCTTTTGTATCCCTTTTGGCCTCTTCCCTATCAGTGGAGAATTTTAACCATTACACAGCCTTGCTGTTGACTCTGCTAGCCTTTGATCAGCTATTCAGTCTGGACAGATTCTCTCTGTTATGAATTACAGGGTTCTAATTGGCTCAAGAGCCAAGCCTGCACCTCCCCTTGTAATTTAACTTTAATTAATGATCATTTATTATTAACTGTAATCAGCCAGGCTTAAGATTAATGTCAGCTGGTTATTACCCAGGGACCAGCATGGACTGTTTTCATCTCCTTTATTACCCATTTCAATATTTCCCCCTCCCATGTTGACAGATGCACACAAAATGTCTATGTCAGCATAAATGATCACTGTTAAGGAACAATGGGTCTTTCAAACCAGCTGAAGTCAAACTACACTCTTCCTGTGCCTCTAGGTCAGCACCCTAGGCAGAGTGGACCAAGCATACAGCCCCTGTATTCCTACAGGAGCAGCACACTTTTACCTTTTTTTGCTGGTGCATGAAATCTGTAATTGAGGGTGGATATCAGCAAGGAGTAATTTTGAAAGAATTGGGACATTTTCATATTCTTTTCTATTTTCCATTTTCCCCTTCCTAGCTTTAAGAAAAAAATAAAGGACTGGAAAAATAAACCTTTCCTCCCTCTCCTCTTTCATCACGTTTGTATCCCAAAATAGCAGCAGTGGAAGTCTCGCAAAACAAACCCCGCAAAGCAGCAGTGTGAGTACTCAGGAGGGGGCTTCAGGCTTAAAAATAGAGAAGAAATACAGATGCTTTGCCTGCAGCCTCTGCCCGCTGCTAAACCACTCCACAAAGACCACTGGGTGTTCTCCAGCAGCAGAGCCCAAGGCTTCAAAAGCCAGCACGGCCGTGTGCCCAACTATTTCACCTGCCCCTTTCTGAACATCCCTGCGAGCACGGCATGTTGAGAGCTCTTTTTTCAGATCCGTGCCAGTGATGGTGGCTCTGACGTGTTCGCAGCTGCCAGGCTTTGCTTTCCTCTCCCCTCACACACCACTTGTAGCTGTTCCTCTTGGGCACGTAGAGGCTTGCCAAGAGGAAAGCAACCATGGCAAAGGCAAGAGGAAGCAGAGAGACATAGGAAAGACCTGTCTCCCTCTCCTGGGCTGGAGACCTCTGAGAAAAGTGAGGAACTGGCCAGAGGAACAGGAAAATCCCCCTAGGAAAGATGCAGTGCCTGATTGCCAGGTCAAAGCGTGTTAAGGAGGTTGAAACAACTCCAGTTTGGCTTTTTTTTTTCCCTGTCCCTGGGAAATATTCCAATTCATTATTGAAATATCTCGTTAATTGTGAACCTGGCAGTTCTCACCCCACTCAGCACTTCCTTCTCCTTGCTCTGCTCTGGGTCAGCTTGCAGATCTGTTCTGCCTGAAGCTCTGAGGTTGCAAAGCTGGCTTCTGTTTCTGATAAGCAAAAAAATCCATGCTTGGAATGTTCAGTATCAGAAGGCCTTCAAACCCCACTTTGCTCCCAACAGCATGCTGCTTGCCTCTGGAGCAGTGCTGAATCTCCACATCACACAACTGCAATGCAGCACTTGCCTCCATGCATTCAGACTGCTGTAGATCTCAGGCCAGAGCAGACTGACATTAATACCAGTCTGGCTCTGTTTCAGCTACTTCTCATATAATCCCTCTCCAAGTCAGCAAATCCACATGACAAAAAAAAGTGATCTGAGCACCAGGCAAGCTCTGATCTTGAAGCACAGGAGTTTGGGATGGGATGAACATTGGGATGGTTGGGAAACCTCCCTCCAAATGCCTTGTTAAACATATCCTTTCTGCAAGCCTGCTTATTGTCAGTCTTCAGACTACTAAGAAGCTTTGCACGGAAGACACAGAGTTCTTCTGAAGGGATGTGGTTATAGAGTTGCAGTATGACCTGCATAGATTGGTATTTCTTTGTTGTCTTTCCCAGATCCTGGGAACAGGAGCCACAGATTCTCCATGAGCACAGGGACATAGACATGCAATAGCAAGCTTGGTCCCAGAGGACTGCCTTTGTACAGAATGGCTCAGGTCCAAGCCTCGTCATGGGACAGATGCTTCTCAGGATGTAGTAGAATCCAGCAGCAAGAATTATCCAAGCTTCAGCTCCAGACAAAGGATGCAACCCCATGCAGACACATGTGGTGGCTGCTGGCTGTGACCACAGGAGAGTAAGCTGTCCTGCATGGCGAGCCTGAGAATGTTAGCCTAAATTAACTGTGAAGCTCCCCAGCGAAATTGCATTAAGGCTCTAGGATAGGCTTAAGAAGGATTAATGCAGCTGTGATTCAAAGTGAAGTAAGCCAGATCAAGTAGGCACCAGTGTCTGAGTGTGCCCAAGCAGGCATGGGTAGAACCATAGAGTCATGGTCATTATGGTTGAGAAAACCTCTGAGTCAACTCAATCAACCCACCCCACCGTGCCCACTGCCCACGTCCCTCAGTGCCACATCTCCACGGCTCAGGAACACCTCCAGGGACGGTGACCCCACCACTCCCTGGTGGCCACTGCATCACCTCTCCACCTGAGAAGAAATTGTTCCTAATATCCAGCCTGAACTCTGAATAGCCAGCAGGAGGGGCCCAGGTGATTGTGTTATTCCATGTCATGCAGCCTGGCTGATGACTCTTTTTCTTCCCTGCTGCCTCCCCGAATTCTCTCAGACTAGAAGCTACAACAGCCATGATCTGCAGCTTCCCCAGCTATAAATTCAATCAGATTTCTCCCATCCTTAAGCCAGAATCTGAAAACAAGCTCTGTATGGCCGCACACGTGACCGAGAAACAAGCAGCAGAGCAGGGTTTGGATTGCAGCTTTTAGATCCTGGCTCTCCTCCTGCCACCAGCCCTTGTCACCAGCTGATAACCAGAATCAAAGGGACTGATGTGGCACTGTTTTCCAGTGCCCTGAGCTGATATTGGGTCTTTCATGAAACAGATGGATGTGGGCATCTTCCTGATTCATGTAAAGGACCCCTGGCTGCTCCTGTGTGTACTCTCCTGGCAAGAGTGGAAGTGCCCTTGGACAATTTCTCTCGCAAAGCCTGGGCTGGAGCTGCAAGCAGGCTTTTGAAATCCTCTTTGCATTGATGGAGAGGACCCATGGGACCATGGGAGAGGGAAACATCTGCTGAGCACTGACAGCACAGAGCCCTCGTTGCAGGCTTGCAAACAAGGCTGCTGGAAGGTGGGATGGGGAGAAAGAGGGTGATAATATGGGACCTCTCTGTTGCACTTCAAGCTGGGCAGAACATCACTTGAAGCAATTTCTACATTCCCATTTTCCATATCTTAGGGGAGATTGAGTTGTGGCCCGTGTGTTCTCCCCTGGAACAAGCATAGATGGTCCCTGGCCAAGCTGGGAGGTGATAGAGGTGCGGGAAGGGAAGCTCTGAGGCTGCTGGGCAATGGCACCAAAGGAGCCTGGGGAATTTTCATCACTGACATCACTGAGAAGCAATTGTGTGGAGCTGGAAACATGTCTCAGAGCACTGCTTTGCTGCCTGCAAAACCTTCTTCCCACGCTTCTTGGGAAAGAGCATGCCCGAGGTGTGATTTCTCACATTATCTGTGCCTGAAGAAGGAAAAGGTGTGCGTGGAAGGGGTGGTTGGAGGCTGCTGGGTGAGGTGTCCCTGCAGCCACCCCAGCCATAGGAGCACGTGCTGATGCTGCAGCCCATGGTGTGGCTCCCACAGTGCAGCAAGGGACTGGTGCACGGACTGAATGATGAAACCCAGAGCCAGGCTCTTCCCTGGGAAACAGAAGGGCTGAGGGCATCCTCCTGTGAGGCAGCAATTCATACTAGCCTTTGTGCTCACTCCATTTGCTAGTTAATTTTTTCTGGCTACCAGCAGTAACAGCATAAAGCATCAGCGAAAGGTCATACCTGGGAAAGCCCCGGCGTAGGCACAAGACAGCTTGTGGAACTGGCAGAGCTCTGCAAACAGTGGTTTTCTCTTTGCTTTCAGCCCTGCCCAAAGCCTTCCCAGGGCACTTTCTGAGTGGGTCATGAACTGATCTGGATTCAATCTCACAGAACAAGATCCTTGCTCCCTCCCTTCCCCGCTCTTGTCATAGTGCAGGGATAGCTCCTGAAATAGCTTCTTCTATTCCAAAGCTGCCTTGCTTTGAATCCAAGTCATTGGTATTCTGTGAGAAGAGCTGGCACGTGGAGAGCTATCCTGCCAGAGCTGTTCCAGTTCATTTCTTCACGGAGCTGAAACCTTTCCTATAAAACCATCAGCCGCAAATCGTTTCCTGAGCTATCAGCCAGGGTTTGTCCCATTCCTTCTTTACTATTCCAACCCCATTTCATTTCCTTTTACTTCCCTTCTTTCAGATCTGCACTGCTGCAGACTACTGTTAATAAGATCTATAGCTAAATATTATCTGGAGTACACATAATTTAATATGCACTTGCTGGTCCGGTTGGAAAATCAAACAGCTTCTCTCATCACTCTGCTTTCAGCTCAGCTACCTTCATTGCCTGTGACACACTGTGCAGAGGGTAAATATTTGATCCTGGCACTGAAGCTTGAAGGATCCCACCTGCCCACTGTGCTCAGAGATGACACTGTAGCTCCGACTGGGATCTCAGCAGCAATGGGGGGATGCCCTCACCCATACTGGGCAACTGCAGTGAACAGGTTCACCCTGAGTTGGGTCATTGTTGAGTAGGGTAGTGGGGAAAAGAGAGAGGAAAGTGGGTCTGTAGGAAACTGGAATCACAAAAATAGAGTAATTTAGCTTGAAAGGACTTTTGGAGGGCAGTGGTCCAACAAGGACTTTTGCTCAGGGCTGTGTCCAGCCGAGGTTTGAGTACCTTGAAGGATGAACTCAGTTTCTGGGAAGATGCTTTGTTTCAGGCAGGATTTTCTCTGCTGTACCTAACTCTGTGAAGACAGAAGAGGTTGAGAGCTTGTCCAGGAGAGGAGTCAGTATATTAAAACTAAGACATGCTATGCCTCCAGCCAAGAAAGGGCACAAGATAGGAAAAACGACTCCTCCAAAAGCAATTATGCAGCTTACTGATTGAATAAAGGAGACAGCTGAAGTTCAATTCATGCCATGGACCCTCTAGCAACAGATCTTTTATAGGGTTTTGTGCTGGACAGGAGCGAGAGAAACTTGAGTTTTATGTACTCCACGACCCAGCCAAACTGTCTACGTGCAGCCAGCAGCAGGTAAAAATGCCACATTGCAAAGAGCACAAGAAATTTAGCATGTGGCTTGCAAACAGCCAGCTCCTACAGCTGGAAGAAGCCTGAAGTCTTTCCCTCCAGCTGGGTTGTGTGCTCTGTGTGGCAGCAAAGGGCCTTTCCATTGCAGCCCATGAGGAAGCAGGGATTAGCAAATCACGTAGGAGAAATCTTACAAAGAGATGCAGTCCTCCTGTTAGTGATCACTACCACCACGTCGGAGCCCTTTTTGCTTTGTCAGAGGCAGACTGCTTTCCCTTGCTTGTGTAGGCAGGGATAACTGTCCTCATGCTGTTCAGGCTGTCTCAAGTTTGCCCAGAACACCAGTCAGATGCCCTGGCTTGTTTCTGCTTGTCTCTAAATCACAACAGAATTTCCCAACTTGTCAGTTGATGTGGCTTCTATTTGGTGTCCACCTCCAGGCTTCCTCTGGGACTTCTTGTTGAGGTGTCCTGTGCCCTTTCCTGGTCTCATCCAGAAGTCCAGCTCCCGTGGTGCTGTCTGTGCATGCAGCCCCGGAGTGGGTCTGGGGCAGACTGAAGGAGAGACACTATCTGGATGCTGAACCTGGCACATTCACTTGAACTTGAGAAAGAAAACCACAAGAGAGCTCATTTGGAATCAGCCTGGCCAGAAACCGAGTCAGTGGTGCTGAATTGCCTACACCTTCAAAACAAAATTGTAATATTCTATATAGTCGCAGCATAAAACCTATATTTTTCCATCCAATTCTGTAGAAATTACTGAAAAAACCCACATTCTCTAGAAAATCTTATACTCCCTTCAAACCCCATCAATCCATGCCATGTTTACCATCCATCATGCCACTACCCTGAAGGCCTTCATGACCTGATCACCTACACATCTCCTCCTGGTGAAAAGAACAAGCTTTATAAATGGCTGTGTATGTGCTTAATAAGTTGGAAAGCATGGAGGCACCACTGGGTAGAAGGAGCCATCCTGCACATGGGCCATGCCAAGGGTCTTGCTTCACTGAGCTGCAGATGGCCTGACTCCTCAAAGCGTGGCGATAAATCATGATAACTGGGGCCACGCTGCAACAGGAGCGTGGTGAAAGAAAGGAGAAGAGCACTTCCTTTGGTGCCAGGTCTCCCTGGCAACATCTGTGTGAAGCAACAAAAGAAAAGCAGTGCCAAAATGTAAGTTGAGAAACTGCCCAAATCTCTAATCACCAAGCGGAGCGGAGCGAGAAGTCGTCCCTTTGACAGAAAATGAACATAACCAAGAACGAAGGGCAACAAAAGCAAATACAAGGTGACTCTGTTGTGCATCCTGGAGGTTCCTCTTTCGCTGGCTGCTCTGAGCTTTCTGAAGGGCCCATAGGCAAGTGGCAGAGTGTGGAGAGGGAGATGGAGGCCACATACACATTTGCCTTAGGAAAATGATGAGGTGTCTTGTTAAATTCTTGCCGTAAGTACTGAGGGGTGCTCTGCTCAGGCGATCCAGCAAAGAAGCACTTGGGGTTCAAGAAACAAGGAAGCAGAGAGCTTTGGCTTGCCAGCCAGGGTAGCGTGGTCACAGTGCTCCAAGCAGCCAGTCTGCAATGCGACGCGACAGAGGGATGAGTGTGTGGCAGCCCAGACTCTTGATGAGATCGTGCAGAGTGCTATGTGGGCAGTTTTCCCTTTAATGGAGAGCGCTCCCTTGGAACAAGTGCTTGGCACCAGATGAGTGAGGAATGAGATGGCTCTAATCCCATAATTTAATTAGAGCTGCGTGAAGCTGCCTAACGTAACGGCCATTTCCTGAGCTGGCCACAGGGCTGGCTGGCTGCCCCCCAGGCTGCCAATCTGTCCCTCCTGCTCCTGGTCTACCACAGATAGGTGGTACGGTGCTCTTTCACCCCTGGTTGGTCCTATTAATTTGTCTTATTTCTTTGGGCAACTCCCCTCATACTGAAATCCCAGTGCCTTCAGAGACCCGATGGCTGTTCCCGTCATAGATAAGCAGCCATATGAAATGAAAAACAGGTTTGATAGGCAGCTTTGCCCCAGACTGGAGCCAAAGCAAGACATGTTGTTCTGGTGGCTCTCCTCATCTTACCGTGTCAGTGATTGGCCTGCATGCTCCCTAGCCCTGTGCAGAGCTCCTGGTTACCAGCTGCTTTGCTTGCTGCTGTTCTGGCTAAGACCACCTCCCTTACCTGGGGGAAGCATGAAGGCTAAGTGTGCTTTGAGATCTGCCTGGGATTGGCTTTGGTCAGAGCCTTTCTGGCCTGACCCTGACTCAAGCACACCTGAACTCGATCCCAGCAGCCTCTCAGGGCTCAGGCAGCCACAAAGCTCCCCTGGTGCAAACAAATTCCTGCACAGCAAGCAGCAGGAGCCCAGGCTAGCCCACAGCAGCATGCCTAATTGACAATAATTGGCTCCCTGCCATGTATCTCCCAGGGCCAAGGCTGCACCCACCTCAGTAATTGCTGCCCCATTATGTTTTCCGGATGCTCCATGGTGAAAGGGAGCTTTGTAAGGGAGCTCTGAGAGAGTCCGGGATGCACAAAGACCTGTTGCAAGGAGAAAGGCCCCACTGCTTCAGCAAGAACTTGCAGCTCAGAGGGAGGAGGAGGAGAAAGCAGTTCTGATGTCCTACTAGGCATCCTGGCCACACAGAGATTCCCCTTATGGGTGCCCATCATCACAGTCCCAAGCAAGAGAAGAGCCCCAGGTACAGCTGCTCCAAGACAATGGGCAAACACACCATATACCTGGCCTGCCAGTGCAACTGTGGGAAACCACCTCAAAAGATTTATTCTCTTATAGGCAATCCTAGGTAAGGAAAGAATCTGACGATGTCCTGTTGCTCACGAGTAACCCAGGCCTCGCTGACTTGGACTGCAAAGCATCAGGCAAGGCATTCTTCTTGCCACTGATTTCTTTTTTACAGAGAAATTGCATGTGTGGTTACACCCAGCAGATGCAGAAGATCAGCAGGGAGTTCTCAGCTTCAAAATCCCCAGATTGACCCTGCAAGCAAGTTCTGTTCCCATAAACAGCTTCTGCTTCTTCCAGCCATACACGTGCCACAGCACTTCTGCCTTTCCTAGCAAGCCACTCCACCCAAACCCATCTGTGAATCCTCCCAGCACTGCTGCACACTGCAGGTGCTGCTGCACCGCTGGGTCTTGGTGACCAGCAATACTCCCAGCTCAGACATGGCACAAATGGACTTCATTGCTCCTTCCTTTCAACAGCTTTCTTCCTGTCATTCAGAAAGGGACGGGTAGGTGAAGGGGATGCTGGTCTGCCTGCAGGCTCCTACTCATCCTCACCTTGCCCCCACCTTACCTTCACAAAGAGCCATGCAACCAGGCATGCATGGACCTCCCTGGCACAGCTTGCCATGCCCGGGGCTGCCCTGTGCCCATTTTTGACGAGAAAGGGAAGAGCATCCCTCCCTATGTGCTGGGTATGTGGTGAAGCTCACTGCTGAAGGCCAGCAAACACTCCAGTCACCACAGCAGCAGGCACGAGATGGGCCTGAGCTCACATTCAGTCATTCTGCATCTGTGCCTAGGGAAGTGATTGCTGCAATCAAGCCAAGCCTTTTGAACCTGCACAATCCTTATAATTATATGAGGGTGTTGAGTGACAGAGAAAAAAATCTCCATTAAAACAAAAGGCATTTCTGAGCAATGATTAGTTTCCCACAACTCCATTGCCATCAAGTCTCCAAAATATTCGGAACATCTCACTCCTATGTCATCTTATGCAGTTTCTGGAGTTATACCACTGCTTCTGAGAGGGATGCAGCACTATGTTCCTCCAGCAGGAAACTAAAACACTGGATTTCTTTTCTTTTTCTGCATGAAGGGCAGTGTAAAGGTCTCTGGTAGCATTGAGGAGGCATTCACATCCTGTCATACATCTGGTAAGCCCTTCCAGTCTGAGGGAGAAGTGTGGGGATATCATTACATTTTAGTCATCAGTGTCAAGGCCAACAAGATATCCATCTTCCTCCTCCACTGTGTCTGACCTCAGGATAAGCAGCAGCCAAGTCTGCTCACTGAGGATGACTAAAGCAGATGGTCAAGCATTTAGTCTGGCTTTCATCAACCCAGGAATGCCCCTGCACTGTGCATCTTCTCCAAATAGAAAGTCTAGGAGTTGGTTTTTGCCAGCACGCCTTGCTCAAAATCAAGGTCAGTCACCCAGAACAGTGTTCCCACAGTGATACCCATGGAAAAATAGAATGATGGGATCATCCAGGTTAGAAAACACTTTCAAAGATCACAGAATCCAAACTTCACCTGCTGAGGTACATCACTAAACTGTGTCCCTCCATGCCAAGTCCACATCTCTTATATAATTCCCAGGATTCATTGCATTTTATGCCATTAAAACTTTCCTATAGATGCTTTTATTTTGCCTGTGTCCCTCCCACCCTGGAAAGTTACACTGTGTTGCTTCACAAAGATGCTATGAAGATGAAACATTACAGCAATGTAATCAAACCAGAGAGGGATAGAGGTAGCCCTAAATTAAGGTTCCCAGCAGCACTTCCCCAATCAGTGGTCAAAAGGAAATGTGTACCTCAATTTTCAACGATCCTCGTGCTAAAATATCTCCTACAAGCAGATGCTACCAGGAATAAGGCCATAAAATCATTTCCTATGGGCTACTGAAGAGTTAGAAGGTGGGAAAGGGTTTTGGGTCTGAAAGGGTAAGAGACCTCACAGGCCAGACTGCTCAATGACCTGAAAAAGCCTTTGCATGAATAGGAAGCATTATATTCTGGGTATATCTGGTCTAGGAAGTACAGAATGAATGTGGGCAGGTCTGGATCAGCCCACGAAAGGCCAGCAAGCTCTCACTCTGTAGCCTGCTTTAAAAAAGGAAGATGCTTACACTGAACTTAGCTAGAAGTTTCTACATGCATGACTGAAGAAAGAGGTTCCTGCCTTGTGACAGGAGTCCAAGTGACTCAGTTGTGGTGGGTGGGGGCATAAGAGGGAAGGGGATGTGGTTAGGGAACAGAGCATGAGTCACTAGGGAAGCACATTTGTTGATAACAGCTGGATAAACTCAAGACAGAGACGTGAGGTCTGCTCAGGAGTAAATTCAAGCTTTGCTGGAAGCCAAAAGCCAGAAGACAGCAACTCTGAAGGCTAGAGCACCAGAGTAAGTGCCTGGCAGAGGCTCCTCCTGCTTTGCATCTCAGCAAGGTTTGCAGGATGAAAATCTTGCAATAGACAAGGTGCAACAGTGATGTTGGCCAAGTTCTTGTGTCTCAGGTATTATGGTGCCAGTAGTTGATTGAGCTCGGAGTCAGCTTTGTTCACCAAGATCAGTTGAGTGCTCTCCATTATTATCTTGCAACTGTGGGTCATTATAATGTTTTGTCCAGTCCCACTGGGCACAAGCTCTACACACTTCCTTTTGGAGGTTCAGTTTCCCACAAGCCTTCTGTGCATTCTAATGGATAAGAGGCATGAGCACACCCAAGATGTAGGACAGTACGAGTTAACTTGAAGCCTGCTACTGCCTCCAATCCTCAATTGCTCTCAGAAGTTCAGTTCAGTCCGAAGTGGCCTCAAACAGCCTCCAATACCACTGAAGAAAATGGTATGAGGGAAGATTTAGTACAGTTCATTGGTCAGTGCTGAAAGTATCAATAGAGAAGTAGCATAAAGAATAGAATAAATGCACAGGTGATTCACGGCCACCCCTGCTAAGCTCACCATACATAGTTCAGAGTGGATCCTTTATCATTATCTGGAAAGGAATAACCACTTTCACCTACATAGGATGTGAGCGATAGGTCTTCCCAAAGCCCCTTGTGCACATCAGCCCAAGTTTACTTCTCTATAATTTATTTTTGAAGTTTCAGGTCTCCCTGCTACATTCCCACCTTTTCTGCTAAGTCATTTGGTGTGAACTGCCTCACTGCCCCCACAGAACTTGGGCTGCCTTTGAGGAAAGGGGGATGGTAAGAAATTTTGCATTGGAAGTCATTAGAAACCGAGGTGGATTCGGAGACATTATTTCTCCGTATTTATGCATGTCAGGGTATTCCTTGAGATTAGTTCTCTACCAGAGACTGGGAAAGTAATTCACACATTTTAAGTCATTTAAATCACTTTACATGATTTGCATGTTTTACAGCCGCTTGATCACCGTGCTTATTGCAAAAAGAGCATGGGAAATATGCAGGGCTGATCAGGCTAAGCTTGGGCTGGATGCATTGCCACCCTCCAGGCTGGCTTCTCAGCCCCTGGAAGGAGACTGGGACCCGGGCACCAGGCTCTGCCAGTGGGACACCAGTATGCAGGGGTGATGGTGAACAGCCCTGCACGTGTGCAAGGCTCCATCCCAACCCAGCTCAGGCCAGAGCGTCCAAATTATGGCAGGGTCTGTGAGACAGATCCAGAGAGATGGCAGCCATACTTTTCACGTGGTAAGAAACAACCCCGAACCCAATGCATCATCATCCATTTAAACAAGGTGCAATGCTGCCAGCTCAACCAAGAGCTCACAGATTTGCACCGTTTCTCCGTTGACAGCCAGCTTGCGGTGTTAGAATCATAGAATCGTTTAAGGCTGGAAAAGACCTTTAGGATCATCATCAGGTGAATCAAATCACCAAACTCAATCTGCCTTTGCTTACGTGCTCCAGTGCCTTCCACAACCACTTGGCTATAACCTCCTGACAACACCCCCCCCACACACCCTGAAGCTCTATCTAAACCTGTCCTTTTATCTGGCTTTGCTCCCATTTCCTTCCTCCCCGGTAAATATTTAGAGGGCGAGACTCTTTGGTTTGTCCAGTTTGAAACACGAGCAGGTTGTTGCTGACCAACAAAAAACGTGTCACAGTCACAAGCTTGCTTTTGTGCAGCTGTCACCGCTGTGACCCTTCCCCTGAGGGAAATGGGAGAGAAGCTGAGCCAGCGTGGCACAACAGACAGGAAAAGCAAGGATTGGGCAAGAGATGAACGTCTGGAAACATCAGCTGCGTTCCCTGCGGTCCTCAGTGCAGACAGAGATCAGTCCTGCCCACAGCTCTGCCACATGCTGGGACCATTGGTGTCTTGCTGACTGCTGCAGCTTATCAGGGCCTCGAGCGACGCTTGCTGATAAGACAAATTGGTACAGGGCTGTAATGGGACATCACGTGCAGGAAGGAGCTTCCCTTTGTATGGATAGGACCAGGAGGAGGCCAAGTGTGTCTAATGGGGACGGATTACAGGCAGCCAGGGCCTTGAGGTGATGCTGGTCAGCCTCTACGTACTCTCTTTCTTTAAAACCCACATTATTTCTGAATAATAAAAGCCACTCAGTGTGGAGCTGCTGAGGGGGGGAAGCACTGCTCTTATTTTGGGACATGGAAGGGTCCACATGCTCGTTCTGAAATTGAAGCTGTGGAGGGCAGCTTGTAGAGTGCATGAGCTTGAACTCCAGGGCACAGCTGTCTGTTGAGGAAGGCACACATAGCAGGGAAATGGGGTTAAAAACAAGCACACTTGGAGATGCAGCTCCCCAGGAAATCAATAACCACTGCAGGTGTGCATGGGCACACATCGGAAGCTCGGCTTAGGCAAAGGAGTCTTGATTACTCTGAAGAATAATCACATTAAACAGAACGCACTGGGGGTGAATTACTTTATGTCAAGCCTCATATTTGCCAATATGTGCTATAAATGAATATTTCATAATGTTAACAACCCCAGTGGAAAAAAGAGATTTACGTTACAGCCTTTGAACTGGTTACACTCTCTGGTGTCTGCATATTGTGAAATATAGATTCCCCCCTCTAACCACAGAGAAGCAACGGGAGCCACGACCCTGCTATGTGGGCTCTCAGCAAGAGTTCTCTTAGTTTTACTGAAAAAAAAAAATCTTTCTTTATAGATTTATTAGATAGTGCCTGCCCGTAAGCATTCTGCAAACACATCAAGGATGTCTTTGCTTGCCAGAATTAACCTTGGTTGCTGCAGTTGAGATCTGGGGGTGAAATACAAAGATGTGCTGAAGAGCAGTGCCAATTAAGATGTCTTGTTCCAGGGCAGGACAGCCTCCTGGAAAGATAAGACTTCCTCTGTATGTTCTGTTAAGTCCAAAGAACTCATTGCTCTGCTAGAAAGTTGACTGCACTCCATAGGATGCCCTATACCAGGGCAAGTCCTGGCCAAGGCTCAGGAAATCCCATGGGGCAGAGGGACTTGTGAAGCTACAAGTGCACAGTTCTCCAGTAGGAAACCTGTTGAGAGTGCACTTCTTACCCTGCTCCTATCCACTCCCTCTCAAGATCAACAAGAGCAATACTGCTGAGCAGCCCCAGGCCTAACCCTCCTCTGCAGAGCAACTCAACTGGTACAGTCGTGGTGGGATGTTAGACTACTAAGGTGCTTACTCCTGGCACTTGGAACACTCATATTAAGGGTTACATGAGTTAGGCACTCCAGTATCAAACAGATCTGCAAAAGCCATGGGGGATCATTTCCTTGCCTAGATAGCCTTAATGGTGTTCCTGTGTGGTAAGCTGGGAAGGCAGCTAACAGACAATTTACAGGTTTAGGGAGGCTGAAAACAGAGCCAGCTAAGATGATTAGAGATATACATGCGCACAGGCGAGTACATTCATGCTGGCAGAGATGTTGCATTGGTAAGGTGGAACCATTAGAATGCAATCTTCTCCTTCCTGCCAGCTTTCAGCCTGCCCTAGGCATGCCTTCATGCTAGGACAATAGTTTTCCTGGTGGGAAAAGCTGTACATAGGTACAGCACTTCCAGAACAACATCTATGTCCTCAGTAGGAGGACAAGAAAGAGAATATATTCATTCTAAGCATAAATGTTACACGTATATAATGGAGCCCACTGTTCAGTATGCCTTTGTAGGACAGGTTCTCAACTACCTGTACACTTCCTGAGCTACAGCAGACATGCTGGAGAAGGTCTAATCAATGCACAGAGGCAGCAATACATCCCTCTCTGCTAAAAACATCTCTCAGGATTGCATTAGTAACATCCGCCTGCGCCTATAGTTATCCTGCAATTAGTTACTACCCAACTTCCTCTTCCTCTAGTAATTATGAGCATCTAGCTAATGAGAGGATTTTTTATTAATAGATCCGAATGCACCATGAGTTACAATATCTCATACTGCTTCTCTCACAGTCTCCGAGGTCTCCCCATCCTTCCTGAGTGACAATGAGATTCTTTTCCATGTTGGCAATGCTCTCAGCTATCTCATCTGCAGAAGTGATCCATTCATTCCTCCATGTGTTCTCAGCTCATTAACTAAGATATTAATGAAGACAGGTTCCAAAGTGAATCCCTGAGCTGTGTTGTTTGCTTCTGAACACATCCTGTTCACTCCCTTTTGAACTGCTTCCCATCCACTTGACATTTTTTTTTTGGTAGTAATATTTGGGTTTGCCTACTTCATTAGGAAGAAAAATCACCAACCAATAGAAACCAAGGAGTTGAACTGAGCTGAGCTGTTCACATGACCACTTGCTCAAAATATTATCATAGCTTACCTTGACTAAAATGGATCCTTCAACTTAAGTAATCTGGTCAATAGATCAGAGGAGCTAGAAAAAAGGGATTGGGTCCAGAACAGGGCAACTGTCCTCAGTCTGCAGGATGGGTGGAAGAAATTCTGTGTTTGTCTATGTGTAGGAGTCAGTGATGCTTCTACATTAGCCAAAGAAAGTTCTGCACTAATTAGCTCTTTGCTTTTACAAGATGAGCATGCAGATGGGTGTATACATGGAAAGAAAATTAATGGGTCTTATTCCTGTGACCCAGATGCCCAATGACACATCGTTGTGTGAAGAACATCTCTGGCACAGCCAGCATTGGAATTAGAACAGGTTCAGAACTACACTGAAAGTCTGAAGTGAGAACTAAACCAAATCTGGCTCAGGCTGGTGATAGCAGTGATGAGCAATAACGTGATTTGCCATTTTCAGGAAAACTAATCCTGTCTTGCATGGACAGGGTGGCCCCTTCAGGGAGAAAAGAAGCAGGATCATGACCATTTGGACCAACAGCACTGATTTCAGGAGAACCAGAATTCCTCCTAACTCCCTACCTAAAAATGAAATAATGCCAACTAACTGAAGCAAAGATATTCGACCACAAGTGCTGAGTCAAACCCGCAGGCACGTGGAGAACACTGCTAAATAAGCAGCTCAGTTTGGGACTCCACACTGTCCTCCTATTGACAGAATACTGACTGTACGAGCACACAAGGCAGTGCAGACATTCCTAGGGTAGGGGGCAGAGAGAGAAGCATGACTAAATACTGCAGGACTTTTAGATTCATAGATTCATAGATTCATAGATTCATAGATTCATAGATATATTAGGTTGGAAAGGACCTACAAGATCACCTAGTCCAACCATCCTACTATCACCGTCCCTACCCACTGAACTACTAAATCAAATCCCTTAGCAATTTTGGGATGGGTAATGCCATTTAAATGAATCTGGAGAACTCTTTCGTAGTAGAAAGGATGGATGACATTTCAATGAGTTCAGTGGTAAAGTGGCTGTGAAAAGATCTGACTAATACAAAGTGGAAGTTTCATAATAACTTTAATGAGCTCCACAATTTCTCACATTTATAGTGTCTTCCATCTTGTAAATCCCTGAGCACTTCACAGCAATATAAAGCACCAGTGAAAAGCAGCTACCTCTAGGGCAGAAAGTGGTGACCAGCTGGCTCTCAGAAAAATACATAGAAGCAAAATGAGAAGGAAAAGTCATTTTGGCCAAGTAAAGAGGATTATAAATTAAAAGTAAGTACTGTACCGCCTAAAGAAAATGCTTTGTCAAACACTGTGCCCCTTTTCATCCCCCTTTAAAGAAAGCAGTGTGGATGAAGAGCATGTTCTGGTTATTAAATGATTTGTCTATCTTAAACTTTCCCCAACTGTGGTCTGGAGTACATTTATTAGTGGTTTGTGGAAACTTTCTGGTCAGAGTGGCGAGACAACTTCAGTTTTCAAATGGTGTTTGTAGCCTCACCCAGGATTATTCTACTGCTCAAACTTCCACTGAGTATTCCACTGCCATATGGCATTGTAGGGTGTATGAGTGTTTAGAAATGCTGGGGATATGGAGGAGTTAGGAAACTCAATTTTTTTGGTCAAGACCAAATCTGGTACACTTCTAAAAACTTGCATACATGTCCTATGCAGCAGAACGTGCAGGTAGAAAGGGCATTCGACATTTACAAAGAGAAAATTACATAACATTCTGGTATGTAAAGAACAATACTGCTAAGAAGACATAGATCCCAAACTACTTCTTAAAGCCTTATTGAGTTTTATTTGAACTTGATGTAACAAAAAAAAAAAAAAAAAAGGGAAACAAAACAGAACAAAGAAAGGAGAAACAGTGAACAAGAAAGTTTAGAATTAATTAACTTTACCAAAATAACATATGTTCATTTAAAGTTCCTTTCTCCAATATCCAGTCTTTAACAATATTTTTTTCCACAAGGGATTATAAATAGAACCTATAATAGGGACTGTGAAATTGAGAAAATTTATTGCTCAAGAGAAATTTCTTATTTAAAATGGTTCAACACTGTGTAAATGAGTTTAGAATAATGATACTGTCTAGTAATTATCCTCTGGTCTAAAATTTGGCCAAAGCTGAGTCACTACTGAATGTTCTTCTGTAAAATGTGTATTTTAATAGCCCATGGCTAAGATAAGTCAATATAAACTCCTTCAAAGAAAGATCTAAAAATGCAGCCAGCAGAGATAAGCCTAGAGCAGGAGGCTGAGCTCCTTCCAGAGTATGTGTGTCCTTCTCCATTTCTTGCCTTGTCTGCGGGAAGAATCAAAACTATATTGGAATTATTGTGAAATGAAAATATTTTGCTCATTGCTAATTTTGAAAAATTTCAATTGAACAGTTCTCAGATTTTTGGATAATCAGCTCCAAACACCTCATACTCCACTGGTTGTAGTATGAACTTAGGAAAATCCATCCCCCTCTGCAGGGTAGAAATTAGGAAGCTTCTGTGTACATGAAAGATAAATGAATTTGAAGTTCTGGTCCGTGCCCTGCAATAACAGTAACAACCTCATTCCATTCTCCTATCTATGAGATAAATGCTATTGGTGTCGAAGTGAGATATCGATTTAGACTTTTCTGGCCCAGTTTGGTCACATGTTCACATTTATTTGCTTGCCATTTTATCTCTACTGCATGCTAATTTAAAATTATGATTTCCATGATGATTAGCATGCTTTTTCAGCTGTGTATTCTTTCCAACTTCCATTGCCCACTTCAAACATAGATAATATGTAAATACCCCCATTCTGCAGTGGCTTCTACTGTGTGCTCTTTGGATTTAGTTACTCTGTGAGGTAAATAATGGCGCTGGTTGAACTCTTCATAACAAATAATTCATCCAGAAGATTCATTTCCTCTGTAAACGTAACACATACAAGCTGATTTTCCCAAATTAGTTCATTATTTGTAATTGTCTCCCGAATTATTTTTTGTGAACAAACTTCACTGTATGAATTATCTGTAATTTGAACACTGTTTTTTTCTTTAAGCTGTTTCTCATGCATGACTCTTCACCTGCTTCATGTGGTTTTATTTCTGGCCCCAGAATGGATAGGCTGGCCCCAAGAAATAGGTGCTTTAGGTATGTTCCTATCTTCATATTTTCGTGTGGATTTAGATTTCATATGAGACCAAGAAGAGCATCCTTGCTAAGAAAACAACTCCCAAGAATGTGTTATGAGCAATGCATGCTGTCACACTACTGCCACCCCAGCAGCACCTACATACCCCAAAAGGGTCACTGCTGAGTCCTTCAGCAAGCATCTCCTGCTGTTCTGTACTGATTGCTCACAGCTCTTGGCAGAAGCTTCCTCCAGACCGAGAGGTGCTAATTCAACACACTGCAGGCAAAAGAGAGATGATGACCCTTTAGAAACGCTCATTCTTCTTTCCTGCAGCACTTTGCATAAGCTCTCTGGGATATATATGACTCCATGCAAGCCTGACCTGACCATGCAGATGAAAGACCAAGCAGCAATGAAGTGTCAGGTCTTCTGACAGTGCTGGCTTTGCTTGTGCCCCTACCCTTTTGCAGCACTGGGTAAAGCAAGCTGTATGAAATCGGTTCAGATGAGCACTCTCTCCCTCATGCATCCCACAGCCTAGCAGCAAAGTGCTTCTTGCTGCTGTGATTCAGTTACACTCCCTAATCTGTGGAGGTGCAGTAACTCGGTTGGCTTCCAGGCTCTGCCACAGTGGCGGGTAACACTGGAAATAATCTCCTATCAAAGTAATCCTATCATAATAATCTTATCATCAGGGATTGATGTCCCCTCTCAGCTTCATGTGAAGCCTTACCAACCTGCATGCTGGCTGCTGGCATATCACAGCCACAGAAAGCACGTGCTCCCTAAAGTGCAGACTGTATGGAAAATTACTGCCTGAGTTACTGCTGAAAAGGTATTCCTTCCCCCATCGCTGTGCTCAGACTGCACTTCAGAGACTCCCCTGGGCTGGGCACACAGGCTATAGACACACTCTGTCTAGATCATCTCTTCTTAAGAGGCAACAGGGGACAGCCAGAGTGGTGGGATGAGCCCCAGAAGTCAGCCTTTAAAGTGCCTCCGGGACAGAGAAACTACCTCTGCTTTACACCCGGGCTGTGAGGCTGAACAGAGCTCATCCAAGCACTAAGGCAATGCCCAGATCTGAAAGTTTGCCTCTGCAGTGTTTTGAACAGGCAGCAATCAGATAGGGGAGGGCAGTTCCAGTAGAACATTTCCAGCCTTGGCAGCTTTTCCCTTGGGCTCGATCCAAAGAGGCCATTTGAGTTCATGATACGGAGACTGCAGAGGTTGTGCTTTACACAGAGGCTGTCTCACACCAGGCATGGACTGTTGTCATTTTGAAACATGCTCTCCCTCCCCAACCCCTTCTAGCACACATCTCCAGCACAGAAGGAAATCTACAGGCTGGGCAACTCTAAGTGCCTCATCCCAGACTCCATCAGCAGAGCTTCTTATTCCAGCAGCCTAAAAGGATAACCCACCTCTCCTTATGTATTTGCACAAAAACCACATCCACAAGCTGCTTGAGATTAATCCGGCTCATCTCTGCTGTCTGCCAGCTGTGGTTTTGGAAGCAGGTGAGGGCTGGCAGCTGGTTTGCTGCCAACCCTATCCCATGTTCCCATTTGATTCTGTGGCTTCAGGAGGTTGGACGGGCTCCCCTGCCGTGATGGAGATGTTAGACAAGATATTTGGCAGGTCTCATCCCCAGCACAGCATGGGGAGTAGTACCCTGTGAGTCCCCCTGTCTGAGTTAATGGGGTCAGTCTACAGGTGAAAAACGGGCAAGTCTGGAAGTCTATGGCAAAGGTGACAGCGGGGAGGAGGCAGCCCCCGTGCCCACTGTTTTCACATGGCAGCCCTGGGCTCACTCTGAGCTTCTCAGGAAAGTTTGGTCTCCTCTGAGGAGAGGGAGGGAAGTGTAGAGCAGGAAAAGGAGGATGCCTTCTTGGTTTCTGCAGTTTCAGAGGGCTATGGACACTTAACCTCAACCTTTCTGTGGATGGGAAGCTTACCTTACAGCCCATCCCTTACAGCCCCAAACCCTCCAAATCATCTGGCTGCCTCCCACCAGCTCATGCTGCCTCCAGCCTGGCCTTGAACACATCCAGGGATGGGGGCATCCACTATTCTTTGGGCAACCTGTGCCAGAGCCTCACCACTCACTGGACTAGAGGGCTTTATATCAGTTTTTCCAACTGAGATGCTTGATTTTATGGGGGAGAAGCTGCTGTCTCCTCCATTAACCCTTTCAGCTGCTGCCCTGGCATGTTATCTGCCTTCACCTGAGGAAGGAGACCACTACCAGCCTGGCACTGGGGTAGGATAGACAGAGACCCATGAGGATGGGCAGGATGCCCTGTTAGCAATTTCCACTTTCGACCAACTGCAGCAGTCACGGAATATGGAAGAACCCTTAAGGATCATAGAGTCCAACTCCTAGATTTGAAATGACCCTAAATAAATGACCCTACATAATGATGTGGCTATTCCTTGAGCACGGAGGAGCCACCTGCATCAGCTTCAGCTGCTAGAATTGCTCCAGGAATTTCCCTGCACCTGATTTTATGGCTGCCATAGCCCTACAGCAGTGGTACGTGAGGATCCTGGCTGCCACCTTGCCCTCACCCGGTGCTGTCCTCAGTAGCTCACAAAGCAGCTCTGACCTCCCAGGGCTTTTCCCCTTTTCCAGTAGAGCTGTTTCTATGGCAACAGAGATGGTTTGCATTTTTAAATGCTTCCACAAGGACATCCATTAAAGAGCACGATGACTGGGAGAACAGAGGGATGCGACAGCACACTGCCCATGTGGGGCTGAGTGATGGCTTCAGCACAGGGCAAGCAGCTCTGCAGCAAGTCCAGGTGCCCATCATCCAGTGCAGGGCCATGCTGGAGTATTCAAGTGCCTCCTCTTTGTGTCCCTTCTGCAGAGAGCACTGACTGCACGCAGAAAGAAGATCCAGAGAGGGAAGCTGTGTTACTGGCAGCTTATCGGAGTTGGAAACAACCAGTTTCACAGAAATAAATAAATACATGAAATAAAGCTTTTTTTTTTCTTTCCAGAAGATACTAAAATTGAATCCTCTGTTCTCATTTAAATGGGTAAGGACATTCAGGCAGCATTCGCCAAGTTTCCTTCCCAAAAGAGACTCAGAGAAAGTCCTGTAAGGGATAATTAACTGGCTAACAGGCAGGAGGCAAGGATAAAAATAAAGTGGAATACTTCCACCACGGAAGATGATTATCTGTGAGATCTATTCTTGTGATGGCATCAGCCATTACAGGAGAACTATCCAAGCGTTGTGTTTGGATGCCTGGCTGCTGCCAGAGAAGACAGCCCCAAAACTCAGTGCCCCTTCTGTAGGCTCGTCCTAGCTGCTGCTTGTCTGGGGACATCTGGAGTGCTCTAGAAAGTGGCTTCTAGGAAGAAGGCTCTGTGAGCATCTACCCAGCAGGACAGAAAATGAAGCTGTTGCCATGGGATTCTGGTGTTTAAGTTTTCAGGGAGGCTAAGCTGGCTCTGTGCCTTAGGAAGGGGAGGATCCAATCTGCAGGAGATATGTGGCCAGAGGCTATAGAGAAAAGCAACATGGAGTTCAAGCAGCTCCTACCAGCAAAGAGCACCTGGAGCAGAGCAGCAAGTTTTGAAGGTTGCTCATACTAATAACACATCTGCAAAGCACAGGCACCAGCATGCCCCTGCAACAACGCTGAGTGAAACTGCCTGCATAGCCTTTGGCTTTGCATTGTCTGTTTCCATCCAAAGAAACCACACAGGAACTGAATTATGGATTCTTAATGACGGATGGCAAGGGTGGGGCAAGGGGTAGGAGGGATTGGGTCTCTCCCAGCTCTGAACAAGGATCCCACCATGTGCTGGGAGACGAAGGGTTATGTTCGTGCTGACTGCAATCTGATCTCTCCCGAGAAACAAAACTCACTCCATCATCTGCAAGACAGAGGTGGCAGCGAAGGTCTCCTTTCCTCCCTGAAGCAAAGGGCAGAAGAGCCCATGGGAAAACGTATTGATGGAGATCTCAGCTGTGTGAAATGCAAACTCAGGTGGGACAGAGAGGTACTGAGCACCCCAGTCTATGGGGGAATCAATGGGGCTCTGAGCTGCACTTGCTGGTGATAGGAATACTTGCACTCAGTGCTTCATCCTGGCAAGGAGACACTCCTTTGAGCATTGCTTGGATGATCACTGTGCTCTGCCTGTGGCTGTTGCCCCAAAACATGGCACTGTCTAGAGTTGACAGAGATCTGAGCAAGGACATGACCAAGGTCCAGGGCTTCCTTGGTGCCCCACCACCAAAGTCCTGGGAGAAGACCTCACTTTTGCTGCACACCACTGGCAGGGCTGATCTCCTGTGACTCTACGTACCAGGCTTGTTTGATGTTCCTTCTTCCTTCCTGCTCTCTGTTTAGTTGGTGTAGTGCTTGCTTACATGCACAGAAATCACCTGGAACCAGGATGTGATGCAAAAGAAACAATCCCTAGCGCCCACAACAAATTGCTGTGCCAAAACCAAACGTCTGCCCTTACTGTCAGCAAAAGAGGGCTGGATTACTGTGAACAGCCACCAGAAAAACAAAACAAAACAAAAACACCCTCGATGTTAATAAAAACCAAACTGATTGGCATGGTGCTGAATGAATCATATAACCATGTAATACTCCGAGTTGGAAGGGACTCATAAGGGTTGCTGAGTCCAGCTCCTGGTCCCACACGGCATCACCCAAAAATCAAACTGTATGCCTGAGAGCATTCTCCTCCAGAACAGATTCTCCCTTCCTGTATAGGAACCAGAAAACTCGACAGGGCATTGTTGGCAGGAAAAAAGTCAGAGATAACCAGAGAGTAAATGCTGCAACGTCCAGGACTGAGTTCCTCCTTTCAAAGCGTGGACAGGCCTATTTCTGTCCCCTTCAGATGTCCCTTCAGATGAGCAGACAGATCATCTGCTCTTTTTTTCCCCACCATATACAGCAGATGGATAACTTACTGGCTGCACAATTTTCACTTGCAGGGCTCTGCCCTTTCCCTTTGAAGAGCCTTGCCAGGAGTGATCAATCCATAGCACAGAAGGACATAAACGTGCAGATGCAAGGATACCTCATGAACTAGCCACCAAATTGCTTATTGCAGTTCACCCTTGGCTTTAGCCACACCTCACTGGGGACAATTTAAGAGAGGAAAATTGCCCCATCTGACAGATACAGCTCCAGCTGGGCCTTCCCTGCAGTTCGCTTGGGGGCTCCCCTATAATTACCATTGCCACTAATGAATAGGTCAACAGCACAGAAAAGCACTTAGTCCTACAGGAAAGGTTGCTTTTTTTTGCTGGCAAACCCTGTTCAACTATGCCCAGCTGCTGTCAGAAATGCATTTTCTTTGTGGTGATACCATCCTAGAGACATCTCTCCCCTCCCTGCTCTGTCACCTTGGGTTTGGATTAAGAAGCTGGTGGGTTTCCTGCTCCTGTGGCTTCAGGGCAGAGAATAAGATACCCAAGGACCACAAAAACAAAAAGGGCAGCAGAGTGCCTTGGTGAGATCACAGCTGAGCTGTGATGTGTTGAATGAAGCCCTGCCTTGGGTGTGACAGCAAGCCAGGTGACAAGCAAAGGCCAGGGAAGAAGAGCACACTGGATGGACTATTAGCAACGCTGGGTTTTAGTTCTGGAAGAGATCTGGCATGAGGAAAAGAAATCTTCCTCACCAGCGCAATCTCACTGAATACAAATAAGTAAAATCCTTCACAAAGCCCTGAAAATTCCCATCCTGCAAACACAGTGCTTGGTGCCTTGCTCTGCTGCAAAGCTCCACATCTTCCCTCCACCCACCCACCAGCTGTCTCCCTGCTACAGACCCATCCTTCCTCATGGTACAGCACAGAACGGGTGTGCATCTTGCAAAAGAGCTTCCCCCAAACACCCTTCTCGTTTCTGCTAAGAAGTGATCTCTGAGGATCGACCACTTGCAAAGCTTACTCTTTCCCTGACCTTCAGTCCTCTGGGCTCCTATTTTCACACAAAATGATTGCAGGCAGGGTGGTTTGCAGGGTGATGCTGGAGCACTCTGTTTCCCCCCACCCCGTCCCCCTGTGAGCCTTAAAATTAGGCCTTAACAACAGCAGGGTCAAATAGCATGGAGAGCTAAGATTAGTGAATGAGCAGCTGCTTAATTCAGGTGCAGCATCCTTCATCTTCAGCTGGGACACTGACTGGGGAAAAAATATCAGACCAGAGATGGCTGAGTTTTACCTCAAGAGGTTGTTTCTATCAGAATCCTGAGACCCTACTGTGTGCCCACCTCTGCCTGGGCCACAGCAATGCCACTGTGCCCACCTCCGTGGGTACAGTTGCATTGATTCCATGCTTTCCCTGTGCTGTTGGGATCTGAAGTGCTGATCTTGAGATCCTGGCTGAGTCTTGGACTGCGCCACCACCCTTACCTTCAGAAACGATGAGTCAAAGACAATCTCTTCGTGTTAGGTATTTCTCTGGGAGGTCTTACAATTGCATGAAAACCCATGTGAGACAAGTTCAGTGCAAGCTTGGATGAGAATTTTCCCCTATGTCTATCTAGCATGTGCTCTCTGCAAACTGATTGAACTCACAGGTTGAAGAAGACAAAACAAAAAGCCAACAAATCTGATCCCAAGTGTAAGGGAACATCAAGATCTGTTACTTTCACACTGTGCTGCACCACACCTGATGCACACACCCCAACTCAAAATGTGCCAGCACTACCATACAGATTTCCTGTGGGAACAAACTGTAGCTGAGGAATCATCCCTTCTTGGAGGATGGACAAGTCTCAAAGGTTTGACAGCTGGTTGTAAGAGGGATGAGATGCAGGGGGTTCAAGGCATCTGAAATGTGGTGCTGGCTCTAAGCAGGCTTCTATCAGATCACTGCATCCTTGGAACTCCCAGTGTATTCTTGTTTAGGTCACATCTTAAAGCCAGACACTTTGAGAGGAGGGCTGATGAAGAACTAGCCCTGGCACCTGCACCCTCGCTGCCTTTCCAGATCCAACTATATGATGAGAACTGTAGGATAGATGAGCCCTGTCAGCTTTGAATATAAATGTAAAACCAGAAAACATAGAACAAGCCAGGCTGGTGCTAAATCACAGCCGCAGGTTATCTGCCCTATGAGCCTGTCCACAACAGTGTTAACGATAAAATCAAGGTCTCTACTTTCCTATAAAAGAGAAGAAGAACTGAGAAGGTGTGTTAAACACTATAACCCAGGTGGGTCACGAGGTCTGGGAGTAGGCTGATGTGGAAAGCTAAGCTATGCCCACTAGAAATACAGATTTTACACGAGTGAGTTAAACACAGCTAAGTTTCCATACAGAGGAAAACATCACTAGCAAGGCTCTGGGGAAACAGCCACTTGAATCCCAGCTCAGCTGTAAATGAATTGCCTCCAGCTGCAACCACCCTGCAATATGCTCCAGCTGCAAGCCTGTGCAAGGGTAATGAGAAGAAGGTGCGACTTGTGCTAGCTTGCATTGATCTGGCCTCATGCAGGCAAACCAGAAGCACATGATAGGAAAAAACTGCCTTTTTGCTTGGCTTCCTTTGTGTAGTTCAATTATCAGGACTAACAGTTGCTGCCCCAGACTTGCAGAGGTGACGTGGGTGGGCACACAGTGGGACCACCTGATGCTGCAGTGAGTCAGGTGCAGGGGGAGAGCATCAGGGCTCCTCATATCAGTCATAAGGACAGGTCAGCCTCTGCATGTGGCAAGAGAGTCCGAGGAGTGGGGACACTGCTGTCCTGCCCTCAGAAGAGGGCATTTCAGAAATTGCTGTGCAGAATTCCTGCCAAACACTGATAGCACGCAGCATGCCACAGGATCAGGAGCTGGTTCACAGACAGTGCAAAGGAGAGCGGCCGTTAATTCCACTTACTTTGTACAAAGTTTTATTTTTAGTGCTTGCGAGCGGCGTCAGATTGGCAGCATTATAAATAGAAGACTTCTATTTATCCTACAGTCTGGGTACCGCAGCGCTAAGTCAGTTTTGTGACCTCAATAAATCCAGATTCGGTGCTCTCAGGGATGTATCACTACAGAAATAACGTTTCCTTCTCTCATTCATATGCATGGCCAGGGGGACAGATTATACCAAGAGGGGGTGCTGGCCTTGTAAGCCAGTCTGATGCTGTTTGATCTGTCTTGGTGTGATACAGGCTGACATTGCAACAAGACTGCGGATCCCAGCTTCAGATCTCCAAGTCCTTCCTAAGAGGTGATTACCTGCCATGCCCACGCAGCATCACAGTGTCCCTGAATGATGGCCAGCTCTGCACAGCTGATGAAATTGCTGTGTCCTTGTCCACATCAGCAGCATTTGTAGTGACAGAGCGCCCAGGCTAGGAGGGAGAACAGCTTGCTGCTCTGCAAAGGTTAAAAAAGGGATGCAGCACGAGAAAGAAATCTATCTGGAAACGTAACCTGTTAGTTTGAATGGCATACAGCCTATCAGTAAGGTGTTGCTTTTCTACCAGCGTGTATGACTGTAAATAACTATTCAGCACCAAAATAAATGAAGAAGGGAAGGAGGAAGGAAAGGAGGGAAGCAAAAGGAATGACTTTAAGAATCCCCCCCGAATTCCCTTCCACTTCTTGGAATAGAAGCTGGCAAGAGAACCCAACCAGCTCTGCTACACACCAGGAGTGTACTGATCTGACTTCTGCTTCTGAATTGTGTGGGGATCACAAGCTTCCTCTGTCTTTCCCTTCTTCTTTTTGACAAAGATGTCCCATCTTGTGGTGGATCCCTTACTTCAGCCAGACCTCAGTGGTCCTCAAACAGCGGAGGGCAAGGGGAAATGATCAGTACCCTGAAATCACTGAGTTCCCTACCTGGGAACCGACCTGTTTTCAGCATGACTCACCCTTCTCTGATGTCTGTAGTTTCCACTGGGAGCCCAGAGAGCCCAGAAACCAGGAGCTGAATTGGATGAATTACAGCAGCTGTCGGTTTCTGATCATTTCATTTTCAGTGAGATTTTTTTATAGTTTCAAAAGCTGGAAGTCTTGGACTAGTACAAGCTGCTTGGCTCAGATGCAACGTTTTATCTCTGGGAGAACTGCAGTGTAAGCCACTGCACCGCCCTGCAGCAAATGTCTGCCTGAGCTGCTGAATGAGCTGCTTCATTCAGACTTCTCCTCATTTGGCACATAAAGAGGAGGGGGGCAGGCAAGTGGAAAGTGGAAAAAAACAAAGAAAAATGATGCAGAGCAAGATGAGAAGGAACAAACCAAGCCTTGGTTGGGAACGTACATTTTCTGCTAAACATTGCTGTCTGATTTTAGAGTTATCAGCCTCGGTGCAAAAACCATGGAGTCATCACAGAGTTGCAAATCCAGCCCGCACCACTAAATGAGGATTTGAGCTAGCATCCCAATATTCACAAATGGCACCATATAGCTCAAATGCCAGGCTGGGATGTGATTTCATTATGATTGCTGTAAGGCACAAAAGGCGTTGGAGCTCCCTGGCAAACGATGATCCCATTTCATGGCAGCTCTTGAGATTTCAAATGAGTTTTCATTGCCTGAAATGAAAGCTGCATCTTTAGGATGTTTGCAAAAAAATAAAAATAATTTAAAAAAAAAGGAATTCTGTTGAAATGCCCTAACTTTGGGATTCAGATCTAAATCCTTTTCAGGAAAGAATGGACAGGGATGTGGTACTGCCTGGAATGCAGCTCTGCTGCCCTGGGAGCACAGCAGCGTGCTACACCAGGAGGGTCTCTGCTTCCTTCCCCAAGGCAGCGAGTCCCCCAGCCCTGCAGGGAGCCCAGCTCCCAACACACATCGGGGTGCTCAAGGGAAGAGCAAACAGGCTGGGAAAGCCAACAGTGAGGAGCTACCTCATCAGCTGGGATCTCTTCAGAACCTGCCAGCTGAGCTAGACAGAAGGCTGTTTTCCTGCTTATTTAATAATGAAAGTGAAAGGCACCAAAGGCTTTCTTTCCCACCTAAATTACCAGTTGAGATTACAGCATTTAGAATTTATGCCATGCTGCTCACTGCAGTATCAGAGCCCAGATAAAGTCAAGAGAGGATGGAAGGCCTTGCTGAAGGAGATGCATTCACCAGCTGCACGTGATGTTCAAACAAGCTGCATGCAGGAAATCATCCGTCTTCCTTCTGCTGCACCCTGCAATGCATGGCATGGAGCCTCTGTGATTCAGCCCAAGACTCCTTGGGGTTAATACACTCAAAGTCTAATAAGGGGCCTCTGCTTCTCTTGTTCTTCATTTCTACTGATGAAAAACCAAGACAGGATTGGACAACGGGATCACACAGCCCCTGGCAGCACAGCCCATAGCTCCTGCAGTGAAAGAAGGATGTAGTGAGGTGGAGCTTGGCCTCTTCTCCCAGGTGATGCAACAGGACGAGAGGTAACAACCTCAAATTTCACTAGGAAAGGTTCAGGTTGAACAATTTCTTCTCAGAAAGAGCAGGGAATTGGGACAGGCTGCCCACAGAGTGGTGTTACTATCCCTGGAGGTGTACCACAACCATAGGGATGTGGCACTGAGGGACGTGGGCAGAGGGCATGGGTTGGGGTTGGACTTGAGGACCTCAGAGGTCTTTTCCAGCATTTCTGATTCTGCAATTTCTGCTCAGACTTGTGTTACACAGCACTACAGCGTGGTCCAGAGACACTCACAAGTCCAAATTAGAGTTTCATTAGAAAGTGTTGCGTGGCTCAAGCCTCAAAGGTTTCTTTCAAGGTGGCTTAGGTTGGATAGACATTTGCCAAGGCAAGGAAAGACATCCTGCAGTGTCTTTAGGAACGTTGTACTGTGAGCATTCATTTCAGTCAACAGCATCTTGATCCAGCCCATTCTACAGAGCCCTGGAAAAGTTTCAACTGCACTTTCTCCCTGTTCTAAGACAAATCCTTCGAGGCATGAGATGCAACGCAACAGTGGTTGCTTTTAGGGATGCGATTTAAAGAAGAAGGGATATAGGAAACCATTCTTGCTTTCTAATTTTTGATCCTTGAAGGCATCATGCCTAATGGGACTGAAGACACTGCTGGACCGTGACCTACACCCCACACTAAGCCCTTGCAAATCCTCCCTCCAAAAATGCCAGTGGGTGAGCTCATTCTCTGTCCCTGTCTGTATCCAGAGCCTCAAGAAGTGCGATGCTTCCAGCCCTGCTGTGCCCCTGGCACTAACACATGATGGCAGTGGGCTCGGGGCAAGACTGGCTGCTGGGTACTCTCAAATGGCAAACTGGGGCTTCCTGAAATCAGTGGCTTTGTCTCAGCTCCATCCTTCAGCAGGAGCCCGTCGAAAGCAGCCTCTTAACTGCATTCAAGCAACCCTGAAAGTGCAGTTCATGTATTTCTAGATCATTAAGCCTTCTCCTAGCGACAGCATTTGAAAGGCATGCTGATGCTTCATCCCCTGCCCCCTCTCTCCCTCCTTTTTCTGCTTTTTGGCTCTTGAAATTAAAAGATAAGCTTTGTAAATCTCGTAGAGAAGAGGGAACTGTCACTTCAGCTTTAGAAGACAAGCCAGTAAAGAAACAAAATTCCTCTTTTGGCAGAGGAGAAAAATCCATTAATAAAGGCTTAGAAACAAAAGTTCTCAACACAATTAAAGGCAAACCTAAGCCTTTGAAAGCAGAGGGCATGACACTGGAATACACAGAAGTGATAGAGATGAAAGCCTCCATTGTAGCACTGTTGAAATAGTAAAGAAAGTATCAATGGATGCATTTGCCTAAACCAAACTAGATGAGAAGCTTTCTAGAGGAGGGCTGGAGCCTTCCCATGTGTTTGCACAATACCAAGAGCTGCCAGGCTCAGTTTTAATTAGGATCCTGGTGCATTACTAGAATAAGTCGGGGAGGGAAGGGTCACAGCAGTCATTGGGAAATAAAAACAGGATTCCAGCATTTTCTATAGGACATTTTCCACCTGGGAAACCTAATTTTTCTTTCTAGCTTGTTGAACTAAAGCAAAAACAACTGGCATTGTCAAGGCATTTGTCCTGCAGGAGAGCTCACTGAGGATGTGGGTGCAGCTCTCTGAGTGCTGGTGGCCTTCAGCAGAGGTCTGAATCTGTGGCCACCTCCAGAAAGTGCTGAGAAGAGCAAGACTTCTCTTACAGTCTGTAGACTAAGAGCACAAACTCCATAAGTATTCCACAACCCATGACTGGGATATAAGAAACAAAACTGCTGTTGGGGTGCTCTCCTCTTAGGAGGCAATAAAAGCTGCCCCATGTGGTTCAATCACGTGCCTCCAAGTAGAGGGTAAACATCAGAGCCCTCTCACTACCATTAGTGAAAGTCTCTGCTGGTAAAAGGGGCCACCACCACTCAGGAAAGGGCTGGCTTTGCTGCCCATCCTATACTGCAACAGCCCAAAGCCAGGTGTGGCTTGACCCTAGATAGCTGCACTGTGATAGGAAGGTGTTTCCCTCCTGAGAACTCCAAGCACACAAAAAGGAGCCAGTGATCAATAGAAATGAGCATTAATGCAATAAAAAAAGCAAAACTGCAATGATCTTATGGTCTACCCTGAAAGGCTTTGGCATCGGTTGCATGGCTCACTTATTTCTGGAGGGGGATGCTGCTATACAAGGGGAAGCCACGTTCCCTGCCTAGTGTGTCAACATGGACAGTTTGTATTCTCATCAGAGATTCTCAGATTAGTGCTAGTTTTAACTTAGGACTCTGTAAGAAAGGCAAAAGATTCTTTATAGCAAAACTCATCTTCCTTGTGAGGTTAGAGGTGGAGACTTCACGGTAAGGATGGTGCCCAGGGTCACTCAGAGAGCTTCAGATGTGAGCTGGATGTGCACAACACTTCCAAGCTTGTTTCCTTTGCTCACACAGGGGCTATGCTGGCATCTTTTCCACTCATGAGGTCTATCACTGCAGCTAGCTGGTGATTTAATACCACTTCTAATACTCTCTGCAGGGATGCTCCCCTGGTGCGTTTTGGGATGCCTTGGGTTGCTTAACCACAGAGCTGAAATACAAGAGCAGGCAGGAGCCACGCCAGGCCTGCTCATGGCCAGAGGATGCCCGTGGTGGTCAGACACTGGCGAGCTGTGAGGAGCTGTTCCAGATGGACAGGCGGGGAAATCAGCCTTTCCACTCCGTCTGCCATTCACTTCCTCCTGTTCTGAAGCCCCCTGAGGGTTTCCCATTAATGTCAGCTAATAGCACGATCCCTGATGAAAGCAGCCATCTGGTTTGAAAGGAAAAAAGGCAACTCTCTTCACCCAGGTCATCGAGTGGCTTCCCAGTGGTAATGACTGCATCTGTGGGCATCCATCAAATCCGGACCCAATGACCAAAAGCTGGAGGGCTGCTTTGTTACTTCTCCCCTTAGCTCACATCTCTCACTCATCTTCGTTTACAGCAGTCAGAAGTCCTCTCTTTTTTTTATGGGTACCATAAAATATGGATACCATAAAAAAATAGGTGCCATAAAAATAGATATCATGGATACTTGGCCGTCCACCCCATACAACCAAGAGTCAAAGTGGGCTACTTGCCCACTTCTGTGGGTAAGAAAGCAGATAAAAGACATGATAATTCACGGTCCTCCACTCTGAACATAAAAGTAGGTCCCATGGAAGGTTTTAGCTCCTTTTTTTATGCTTTCTGTTGGTTGGTTTTATCACCAAGGAGACTGAATTCCTGCACTCACTGTTTTAGACACTTGCTGGAACATAAATCCATGCTTCTGTGCCAATGGCTATCGCAGCATAATTGCATAAGCTATGTGTTGTGCGTGCAAGCTTTTCCCACTGTATATGTGATCTGCTGGGTTGTTATTCCTGCTTGGAGGGAAAACAATGTCCTTCACATCTGCGCTGAGCCCATTCTCCTCCTAGCATCGTGGCTGGGAGCTGCCATGAATCTGAAGTTTCCTGCTGCATGGTCTTCACACCACAGAAAGGAAAATGAATTCTGCTGTGGCAGAGACCACAGCAGAGCACATTTGTGTAACCAGGCTGCTTGCATTCCTGCCCCTGCACACACTAATCCTGAGCTTCCCCCCCCCCCCTTCCTTTCACTGCTCCTAAGAGCATTATCAGTTTTCAAAGCACTGAGGAGCAGCCCTATCTGATGCAGTTCACAGGAGTTCTGTGCCTGGGATGCCTTTGAGAGCAATGCACTTGCTGAGTTTCTACAGAGTCCCTTAGGACACAGACTGTCTCATTTTGTTTGCGTGGTATCTATCACACTGCCCTCCCCTCTTTCACAGCAATCTGCAAATAGCTGCCTGGGAAACCAGAGGCAGTGCCCAGTCACTTCAGTTGGATGGGTGTACAAGGCCACGTGCCCTTCTGGCTGGATGAGAGCAATGCTCCAGGTACCTAGGTAAATGGCATCAGGCATTGGTGATGCCATCAGGGCTTTCACAGCTGCAAAATCTCACAGCAAGGCAAGCCCATGTCAGGTCACATATAAATGGTTACCTAATTACATGTCTTCCCCTGTCTGTATCACAGAGAATGGAGATGCTGGTTCGCCTACAGCGCTGTGGGAGATGAGACAGGAAAAGAGACAGGAGAAATTCTCAGTCTTGAAGTCTGAAGGCTTCAGGGCTGAACTTGCTGCCTCCCTGAGCCTCCACAAAGTGGCCCAGAGCAGCACCCATGAGAAAAGCAGGCAGAGGAGGTCTCACACTGCTCAGCACACAGCCCCCTCAGCATGCCTCTCAGCATTTCTAGGTTAGACCTGCTAACCTTTCCAAGTGCCACCTAAATACATCTGACCTACAGGGATGTTTCTATGTATCAGTCCCCACACTGTCCTTTTCTGGAATCAACAATGAAAATGTTATTCAACGCTGCTTTACTTTTCCAAGTCAGCTCCTTAACAGATATTCTGCACCTTTCCCACCCCCTCCCATCTTCCCAAATTTTCGCTGTGTTACTGCTCCATCTGGGCCCTCTGTGCTTGAAGGAGTGCCAACCCCACCCAGGAAAAAAAAGAAAAAAAACTAAAAAAAGAGAAAAAAAATCCTCTCTTCAAGTTGGGATAACGTGAGCAGGCATCAGCAGCATATAGGTTTATATCTGATTTTGGATGCTTTGAGCAAGTCAGAGCAGATCTTGATGAGACATCCCTAATGCATATGGCATCCCAGCACTGCCATGCCCCACAGGCCAATGTGAAGTCTGTGCCAGGGGGCTGTCAGCTTGCATCCTTGCTGCAGAAAAGGTGATCAGTAAGTGGCAATGGATGAAAACTCTCCTGCCCTGATTTTAACCCATTTACTGACTTGTGACATTCCTTTCATTCTCTCTCTTCCAATTCCCCAAGAAAATGCAAGGACTTCCAAACACACTGATGAAGGTACTGTAGTCTCTCTCCATAATCTCTCTTACTTCTGCTCCTAAATCATGCAGTTCTTGAGTGGAAATTGCCATTCCAGCTCCATATGTGCTGTTTGCTCTGGAAGTGTGCTTCCTGCCTGTTGAATAGAGCAAACACACATCACCACCCTGGATCCTGAACCTCCGTGCACACAGCAGCTGTGCTTTTTGGAGGGCTGGGGGCACAGAACCCACGCCTTGTTGTTTCTGGTTAAACATTTCCCAGTCCTGAGAGCTTTCTCAGATAACCACTGGGAATGGGTGGGTTTGTGCTGCTCCGAGCATAGGCTTCATTTGGACCAGAAGCAAGGTGTGAGGTCCTGATAAAGGGGCTGATATCAGCCACCTCTTCCCCTAACCCACAACCCACGAGGCAGCAAGCCCACTGCAGTGACCTATCTTGCCATGTACTGCTTTGGCACCCTGAGGTAGGGTCACAGAACACCTCAGGGAGCAGAAACAAAGCTAAGAGTATAAGTAGGTGGGTGAAACATGGCTGGGAGAGATGAATGGTAACATGCACAGTGCCTAGTTGTGCAGTGAGAAAGCCCACAAGTCCAGATGCTAAATACATGCTCAGTTTCAATGGCCAGACAGCCTGCAGAAAGGAGAGGCTCATGTTCACTTTGTCAGCTCTTCAATCAGAGATAAAGCTAACAGCCTTCTGCACCACTAACAACTGTTCACAGGGAGTCAATGAAAGTTAATTAGATGCTAGGAAGCTTTAGCTGCGTTGCTTATCACCACAAGAGAGGAAAAGCATCTGCCTATCTGCAGAGCTACCTTGTCAGACAGCAGCATCACTTTAAAGGCTCAGCCATGTCAGATCAGATAGCAAACAGCCGTCTCGATCTAAGTGAACTGGATGACAGCAAAAAGAAGGACTCCAGCCAAAGAGGGGCCCTTATTTCTTCATGTTCGGAGCACTTCAGTCTGTAAAGATATTAACGCTGAAAACCTACACTGGGTGACAAAGGTTCTGAGAAAGCTTGCTGGGGTGGCATTCCTCTCTCACCAAGGTTCCTTGTTTATCCCGCTCTGATCACTGATGAGCAACACAGTGCTTGATGCCTTGGTCTACTCTTTGACCATATCAGCCTTCTGCTTTCTGGACTGTGCGTATCATACAATCATTACTCCAAGTTCCTGGAGCTGCCAGCTCACTCAAATCCCATATAGAAACGCAGCCCTCGTGTGAGGTGGACCCACTTGAGGAAATTCCATAAGCAGCATCTCCCAGGGCCACCCTTGCTAAACAAGTTCCTTCCCTTTGAACCACCTCTGAGCATTACTTCTGCTCCACATGAAGTGTGACTCACAGACAGATAAGACTGGATCTGTCATGCAGCAAAGCAATATGGCAGGGAAAAAAAAACACAAACGTCCAGAGCAGTTGTGCAGAGACAGGCCTTGACCTGCAGAGCAGGGAAGTAATCCTTCCTCTCTGTAGGACCCTTGTAATTGCATCTGGATTGCACTGAGCTTGAGGCAGGCCATTCCCAGAAAGGCTGACAAACCACAGCAAGCTCAAAGCTGATTAACAACAAACAACAGGGGTCTGGAGGGATTGATTGATGTGGAGGGACTCACAAGAGTTCAATAAGGCTTGTTCAGCCAAGTTATGATTAAAGGATGTAACAGTCTGGAAATACCTACGGGTTAAAAATCTGATGACCCATCATTGTGGGAGCGCCCAGAGGTTAACTTGGGGTCTAACAAGGCCTGGAAGCCTGGAGATAATGAAAATTGCTGAAATGTACAGGGTGACCCTGTACTAGGCTTAGCAATGCTGAGGATTAAACATGCATACCACAGCAGCGTTGACAGGGAAGTGCATGACCCAAGAGGCAAAGCGATATGGTCAAGCCAGGGGTGACCTGCTGCTCAGCCCCAGGAGGGCTGCGTGTCTGCATGAAGACATCAGGGATGGAAGCCAGGCATTCCTGTGATGAGCTGGAGAGAAACAGGACATCAGCTGTTGAGTAGCTCTGAGACATACTGGTTTTAGGGCTCTCCTGGCTTCTCCTTACGCAGGGTCCCCCAGATCAGCTGGCCAGCTGCAGATCAGTGCTGCCTGCTCCAATCCATCAGCATCAGCAAGGCCTGAGAGGGCTCCCTCTCCCCAGCAACCCAATTCAATTTGAAATGGCTCAACAACATATTGATTTAACTATCTGCAGATATGACCTGTCTTCTGGGCCATGCTTTTTAGTGGAGAGCTGCAGTCATCTTCATGAATGTTTTAGCAGATTTACATCCCTTAGCAGAGGGATGGAGGTGAAGGCAGGGATGGGGAGAGGCTTGGAGAGAAGAACAGCCTGGAGCCTTTGAGTTTTCCTTACACAGACTTTGAGATGAGGGTTTTTCATTGTAAAGAGGTGCCGCTTCCTCATAACCTCCAACTCACATTTGCTTAGCACTGCTCTGCAGAGGGTGAACAACAGCAGACACTGAGCCAGGCTGCTTGCAGTTAGCAAAGCACACGAGAAGGTCAACATGGGGCACAGTCCCACAGAGGGAAAAAAAACCCAAAAAACTCACGGAGCATATACACTCCATGGGTTATCGTGGTGGTGGGGTTATTCAGGGACTTCCTTCTGAAATGAGCACTCTGTCCAAAGCCAGTTCAGGCTCTGTCTTCACCTAATGTCCCAAGGCTTCTGCACACTCCACAGGGACACTTGCATGTTCTCCAGCCACCACCATCCTAGTCCTTCTGTGGGGAACTCATCACACACGGACAGCTCTGTAATGGGTAGCTCACTTGATCTTGTTCAGCAATGCAAGAGCATCCCTGCAGCTAGACCTGCTGATTGGTTATGCTGTCCATAACCACCTTGGCACTGGTGCCAGTAGGGCAGCATCACTGGCCTGCTCAGCTACAGTAGAGGGTTTCTGCTTGGCTGCACGAGATGCAGTGGCCACCTCCTGCTGAGTACTTGACCAGCAGCTTTTTCTCTTAGGCATCATTTTTAGTTTTAATTCTGCCATTGGTAACAGGATGCAAATCAGCCTTCAGCATACAAACAGATGAAGCATCACCATATCTTCTCAACTATTTTTAGGAAACAGGATTGGGCATAACATTACCTACTTTTTTTCCCCACAGGCATGCAAGCAGCATACAAGCCAGCCCTTAAGCTGTTATCAGTTATCACAGTCTTGGAGGAATCTACACTAATTTACACCATCTGAGAGCCGACGTCTCTGAACTGCAGATATTTCATCACCACGTGGCTACTGTGACAATTAAAAATGCAATCTTGCACCACAAGGGATCATCTGTATCCCAAATACAAACATGCTGTATTATTCTCTGCATCAGAAACCAATTACGTTTTGCTAAGAGCTCGCAGACCCTGTGATAAAGCTGCTGATCTATAACCAGGGCGGTACAAGAAGGAGAATGGCTTTGTTCTCCAAGGAGTAACCACAAATGGGGCAGCATGCAGATGTACCCACACTCCCATTTCAACCTTGCCACTGTTTCTCTGCATAATTCTACATACTCCATTATACAAAATGACTGCTCCGAGGCATCCATTTTCGCATCCGTTTTCAACGTAAGAAGTGTTTGCTTTCTCAGACTGTTTCTTCTTAAGTTCATGCAGATTTTCTGTCTCCGTGGGACCAAGTGGCTTTCATCTCTGCACAATGAAAGGGATCCCAAGCTGCCTTTCCTCTCCCCCAAAATGGGAATCTTCCAAACTCTGACACAGCTAAGGCCTTCCAACTTCGTTTCCTAGATTCATTTATAGGGACCAGCTATATACATCAAACAAATAAACTGTCAGGGCAAAATAAAATGAGAGCTCCACAGCTATAGAGGCTCAAGCCAGCTTGAGGTAGGATGAGCTTGTCCACAGCCCTTTCCTTGCACTGAACTAAATGTGATATTTTGCATCCAGGACAAAAAAAAAAGGCCATCTAGCCCCTTTAAAAAAAACACTACTTGAAAGGTCCCAGCCCATCAGCCTTTGAAATATGGGCATCATCTCAAAACAGTGGGAACCATTCCAGCTCTTTCCCCACTGCAGGTTTTTGTGTGGTGCACCCAACAGGACCTGCAAATACAGTGTGCATAAGGGTCAAGATGAAGGTCTGCTAGGATGGAGATGACAGATCCAGGTCGCAAACCTTATGTGAAAACTCAGAAGACACCTGTATTCCTCTCCTCAGGTCTGAAAATTCCTAAAACTTCCCAACTTAGGTTGGAACAACTTTTGTCTAAAGCTTTTTAGGGGATAGTGTCATATGGACGCATTTTGTTTTCTCTTCCTTCTCTTCCTGGCCTGCTCTACTCTGAAAACACACATAAATCCTGAAAATGCTGAACATTAAATTCACAAGAATAGCTGAGAGCAACACTCCAAGACACAGCAACATAGAGGGAGAGCTCTGCAAGATGCCAGCAGAGGCCCTGCAAGCAGGAGGCCAGTCTCACACTCGTGAAAGAGAAGCACAGCATAAGCCATTTGCATCATGTCACCACTGTTCTCAACCTGTGATGCTGGAGCTGGGGCACACCTGTGAACTGTGACAAAAAGGGAGAGCCTAGAGCTAAAGAGGACTCCAGAAAGGCAGAGGGGAAGCGAGCCTGAAGATTTCCTGCCAGCAAGTGTCAACTGAGGAGCTGTGTTAGATCTCCCACACTGCTGATACTTAGATCCCCAGCAGGGAGACAGGAGAGGGTTTTGAAGCAAACATAAACCATCTCTGTTTGATGCCTGTTCTGCTTGATCTGCTGTCTCTGCATTCCAACTGTTGTCTGCTGGTTCCCACCATGCTCTGCATGAACATGATATGGTGCAATGAAAATGCACTCTGCTCTCCCTCTCTTGTACGTGCACGTGTCTCAGCCCTTCCCTAGGAGATTAGGCTTCTTGCTGCTTCCTACCCTGACTACCATCACAAATAGTGAAGACCAAGTGCCAGGGAAGGCAGAGTTGATAAAACCTGATAGTAGCTTTTCCTCTTGCTGGAGATGTTCACAGACAGCTGGACCTCACTTCTGGGTGCTTATATAAATACACACATGCATATACACACGTGTAAAGTGCATTTAAATACGTGCAAATATTTGTTTCTCCTCTTTGTGACTGAGAGACCTTTGCCTGCACTCTGGCTTCAAGCAGGTTTAATGACAACAAGCTGACTTGCAAAATCTGCAGCTAATCTTGGGCAGATTTTTCCAGCTGAGTGTTAATGAGATGTGGTCTCCTCACTCTCTCAAGCCCCACTTTAGGTTAACTTTGTTCTCTCCCTGATGGGTTGAATTCCCCCACAAAAATATGTCTCAGAAGCTGCTGCTTTGTGGCAGCAAAGGAAAGGTGCTTCCCAAATGAGCTTTCCTCATGTCTGTGTCATCTGCGTGCGGAGCATCCCCACAACAGGGAGAGCTGTCCCCACGTGGCAGGGAGAAAGCTGAACACTTCGCTGAGCAACTAACTGCACGCACACACTCAGCACTGATTTACCCCACGTGCACACAAACATAGCTCTACGCAGCCCATGCTTTGATGCACCCGTCCAAGGAAGTGCAGCAGATGTGTCCTGCACATTCTGCAACCAGCATCAGGAAGTTATCAGCACCATGAGGCCTGCAGATAGGGAAGCTTTTGGCTGAGGATGAAGGCACCTTTTTTTGCTTTGGACAAAGAGAGCTGGACCCAACTCACGTTCCCTGACACCATCTTTGTCACCTCTCTATGCGCAGACAGTCTGACCTATATTTCAGCAGCAGCTCCCCCTCCCCAGTTATCATAAGGAGACTCTTGTAATGTCTCCTTGGCTTTCACAGGGTGGTAGGAAGTACCATTCATTCAATTTCTTCAGCACACACAAGAGGAAATGCACTCTCTGCCATCAAGGGATAGTGAGAATGATGCTGCTGGAGCAATGTGCAGTGAGAGGAGAAAGAATGAAACAGTGCCTATGGGAGGAGAGATCCAGGTGCCTCAGGGCTGGATCAATCCCTCAGCCATCACTACATAGCACTAAAGATTATCCTTTGTATGCAGACAGCTTGTTCAGCGTATTCAGTTGCAGCTTGGAGCAAGCTACAAATACTGAGGTCCACTTGTGACTGCATTTCAGAACCAGCACTCCAACCTTCCATAATGGATCCTCCTTGTTTCCACTACTTATTAGGAGAAATCAAGCATGTACCCTATACGTCCCACACCCTTTTCAACTCAGACTCTAACATCGATGATCTGGAGATATATTTGGCACGTGCTCCTGACTACAGTGACATCAAAATGTTTGCAGCCTGACTACCCAGCCCTGATTCACACAGAAACAGTAGCTGCCAAATAACCTAGGCTGGGAGGAAGGCAAAACAAACATACAGAACCACATATGACTTAAGCTGTGGCCTGGCTCTCTTTGAAGCACAGAATTCATGGCTGACTTTCAAGCAGGAGCTTGGTGAATGTAGTATCACCTCTAAAAGCATTATTTGGTTGCAAGAAGATTTGGGTATAGTACACGTGCAGTAACAGTTCTCAGCGGGGTGGAGAAAGTACCTTGGTAACCTACAGAGTAATTACAGCATTCAGCCTGCCCATCTTGCTTCTTAAAACCCAAGGAAATTGCCATGGGAAATAAATAGAACACAGTGGTCTGGCATCCTGGTCCCCAGTACAAAGTCCCTCATTTCTAACTGGAAAGAAGATGCTAATCTGCCTTTCTTTTTTTGGCACCAAGAAACGTGGCCACGTCTTAAGTGGTTTTACTTGAGAAGCCAGCACCAAACACAACCCATTCTTCTCTGTGGCTTTCATATGTCTGGGAGGTGTTGCTTCAGAGCCTTCAAGGACAGTGGCTTACTTGCTGTTTCAAGAAAAAGAAGTGTCTAGGTCTGAGCTCCCCTTGGACCACGTATACTACACGATTTCTGCAGCTAATTGTCTACGTGCAGGAGCATCCATGCTACATCAGTACGTGACCTTGCAAAAAATAAAAATAAAAAAGAGCTGCACAAAAAGATTTACAGCCTTCAGCCAGAGGCCTAGCAGAACAATACAGAATATACATCACTCAAAGCCAAAGTTACATCTATCTCTGCTTTGCAGGGACCTCCTCAGCTGTTCCCAGAACTTGAATTCTGTTAACACTCCCAATTCTTGCAGGTGTTGACAAAAAGCCCTCAGCCAGGCCATGCCTCCAGCCACTCTCCATTCATTTGATGCGAATTCATCCCCTCCTCTTTCCCCTCTGCTGGCTCCATTCCACCATCCATCTCATTCACGCCAGAGCTAATGGATGTGGAATATAACAGTGAGTAGTACTTCTCCACAGCTCAGCACTCGATGTGGAATTTTAAGTGATCTGCTGTAACACCCAGTTCAAGTCACATCACGCACTTGGTTTTAATCGAAAGGTTTTAACTGGTTAAGTACCCCACAGTAAAACAAAGTTAATCCTGCTGAAATACCAATGAGCTATCAAACCCACAACACCTCAGTGCCAAACTGCACGTGCATGGGCTTGAGAAGACCGTGAATCATCTCAGCAAGGACACCAGTCCCCCCAGGTCAGACTTTGTCATCAATCTAACCAGGCACCGTGGTCCTGTTTGCAGGAAACATGGCTCCGTCTCATTAAGATCCACACGTAAGCACAGCAGTGGCATCACTGTTAGCATTTAAGGCTCATAAGCACCGCTGTGAAACTTTGCCATCCCCTCAGCTGACCCCCCTGACCTGCAGGAAGGCAAGCCTCCTCCAGAGCCTAGCTGGCAAGATACTCTCTGGTGTGTTAAGCATTTAACAGCCGCTGTTTATTTATTGCACTTAAATTGATTCAGAAGGGAGGACCTGGCCCCATAAGTTCTTATTGTGCCTGCTCTTTGCTAGCCTACTGACTGCAGCACAGGCCAAAAGAACATGCCTTCGTTAATATTAAGACACGAGACAAACACAAAGCTCTTTTTGTTTGAACCCACTGGAGCAGAAATACAATAGAAGTCCCCCAGAGCTTCATGCTGGGTAGAAACACTGGGGTAGGCAGCGACACGACCCTGCAGAAGTCCTTGCTGTTAATGTCTGCTTGCACAGCAGGACTGGAGAGAGTTTTATGCTTGGCCACGGGATGCCCAGGAGGCAGCAAGCCTGTTTTACTCACATGGGAAGTCAAACAGCAGAGTAGCCCAGGAGGATGGATGGGCAAAGGGAACACTTGGCAGTAAGGGACAAAAGGAGAAGCTGTGGAATAAAGCAGTGGTATCTCATGGAGCCCACAACACTGCAGTGTGCTCTGGATTTGGGGCCAGTAGACCCAAGGCTGGCACAAAGTAATACAGTACATTATGCTGGAGGTGTGTTCTCTTTGCTATCACAGTGCCTGCTGCAGCAAGGCTGTGTATTTAGCTAAGGTCCAGTACACGACACCTTCTGCTCGCTGCCAGCATGAGAAAACAACTGGAACAAATTGCTATTTCACCTCCTTCTCAGATGGATGTTCACTTAAGATGTGCCTATCTTTTTCTACCTCCAAAAGGCTTTATTTTACAGAGTGCTGCTTAATGTGTGTAGCCTGCAGTGCCTTGTGATAAAATATACTGTAAAATCAATGGAAGAAGTATCACTGATTAAAACTGTACCTAGTTTAACAAGACTTAGCATAACCCCACTCACTGAAGCTGTATTTCTTGTGTACAGAAAGTAATCTGGGGGTGGAGTTCAAAGTCAGCAACGGGAAGGCAAAAATAACTGGTTAAACACATATGCTCAATTCCAAAGCATGTTATTTCCTACAGCACAGACTCATGCAGAATGACAGACTCATGACAGCAAGGGATGCTGATGCAGGTCTTCCCTAAGCAGGAGAAGCTGTGCCCAGATCTCCCAGTCCAAAACATTCCAGAAAATAAGAGCTTGACTCTCCTAATAACGAGGACTAAACTCCATACCAATAGGATTTCCTGGGAAAGCCTAGTTTTTTTTCCCCCCTCAATGGGGAAAGCTGAAGTGTAATAGCTTTCTCTTGAGATGCTGGATCACTGCAATTTGCACACATCCTTCTGTCCCCATGCATTCTGCGTGCAGTCACAAAATGCATTCATCTCTGTAACTCCTCCAGACTCACAGCACAGAAATAAAAGTGCTGTGAGTGCAAGGCTACCCTGCCCCAGCATCAGAGCTAATATTTGCTGCAGCTGGGTATACAAGATAGCTTTCTTCCCCTCTGAATAAACAACTAAGCTGTCAGATACAACAATCAAAGAGGAATACTACTCCTTGCACACACAAGGTTTCAAAAGCTGGCCTTTAGGATTTGAAAATGCTTTATGAACTCTGATGTACTCAGACTGACACACTCTTTGTTCACACATCTCTATAAAGCACTGCCTGGAACACCTGAAGAGATTACACCGAGCTCCCCTGAAACTACAAGCTCTTGCAAGAAGGAAAAGCGATGCAGGTTTCCAAAAGAAGGGAGATCGTAGCTGGGTCAGGAAATGAAAGGTTTTGACTCTGGCAGTCAAACTTTGTGATCTAGAATGAAGTGGAATGCAACATAAAAGAGTATTGAAACACTCCACAGAGCTTACAACTTCTTAAAATGAGTTTGTGAATGACAGAGTTGTGGTTTAACCCTGGTAAACAGCTCAGCATCATGCACTTGCTCACTTACCCTACTCCAGGTGGGATGAGGAAGACAATTGGAGTAGTAAAAGTGTGAGTACCCATAGGTTGAGATAAAGGTAGAGAAAAAGCATGCATATGCAAAGCAAAATAAGGAATTCATTGCTGCCATTTGCAGGCAGGTGTTGAGGCACTCCCAGGAACGCAGGCCTCATCACACATAATGGTTTATTGGGAGGATAAACACCATCACTCAAAGGACCCTCCAGTTCTGTGGCTGGGTACAGGATATCCTCTGGCCATGTGGGGTCAGCTGCCCAGGTTCTGCCCTCTCTCAGCTCCTCACTGGCAGGGCAGCATGAGATTTTGCATTTCTTTGTGCTTAAATATGATTGCTTTTGAAGGAAAACCACTGATCTGTGTCGTCTTAGAAAACCAGCACCAGCTAATAGCAAACTGAATATGCAGGGATTCCTGCTCATTCCAGCAATAATCACAGGAGAGCAGCCAAGGTGGCAGAATTTTAATACACAAAAGGCAAGTTCTTGATGTCAATTAAATTTTGGATTGGATTTTTTCTGCCTTCTCCTCTCTCCAGGATCTCTTGAGGCTTCAAAGGCACCTTTAGCTTCACTCTAGGATGTTTTCTCATTACAGGGAGCAAGCTTATATATATATAAAAAAAAATGCTGCTTAATTCCACATATTAGCCAAGAAGTGACCCAGATTCTGGTCTCTCTTAAAAGAGAAGTTGGCCCATGACTGTTTCAGGCCAGACAAGAAGACAGATAGCCTGTCAGAGCAAGGACCTGGCACAAAGAGAGGCAGAAGTACATGAGTCTGAAGGACACTGGGAACTTCACCTTGTCACAGCCAAGTCACAGAGACAGGCTCACTGACTTAACTCTTAGTCCAAGGAAAAGATGTAGCAGACAAGACAGTCGTTCATGAGTGATGTAGTGAAAAGGGTGCAGCAACAAGCAGACTGTTTGAAACAGTCTGGGAATAGCATCAATTGACTCTGGTTGGGTAAACCTCAGAATCTAATTTCCAGGTCGACGGGCTCAGCAGGGAAATGCAGAGTGTGAAATAAAACATTGAGAAGTTATAAAGAAACTCCAGGAGACGAATACATAGAAAGGCAGAAGAATGGTGCAGTCCTGCTGGGCTGTTCAGGATTCATCACAAATCACAATTCATTTTCTAAATGTGCATTACATACTTAAACCAGAGCCTGAATGCAGTGCCTCCTGTATTCTGTGTCACATTTATGAAGACAGGCTATTAGCTGTCAAACTGTATCCAAAAATCTCCTGCTCCCAGAGAAGACCTGATGGGCACAGAAAAATCACACATAATGGATGCTCCTGTCTATGCTGTTTTGCAAGCTGGGGCATATATATGTATATATATATGTATATATATATATATATATATATATATATATATATATGTGTATATATATATATATATATATATATATATATATATATATATATATATATATATATATATATATATATATATATATATATATAGGACAAGGAGAAATGGTTTCAAAATAAAACAGGCAAGATTTAGACTGGATATAAGGTGTTGTTTTTTTTTTTTCCCACAGTGCAAGTGGCACTGGCATAAGTTGCCCAGAGAGATGGTGGATGTCCCATCCAGACACCCAAGGTCAGGTTGGATGTGGCTCTGAGCACCTGGTAGAGCTGTAGGTGTCCCTGTTCATCACAGGGGACTTGGATTAGATGAGTTTTAAAAGGTCTCTTCCAACTTCAATGATTCTGATTCTCTATCTCGTGAGCCATCTGAGGTGGCCCTGTGTGAAATCTCAGGCTCTCACTTCCATAGTGCCTCTGGGTTTACCCTACTGAAGGTCCTAATGGGAAGGTTACTGCCTCAGCACTTTCTGTCTGCAGTTGTCCGTGGCAAAAGACAACTATTACATTCCACAGTCTGTGCCCTAAGAAACAACTTTCTTTTGCTTCTGCCTTCAAATTAAACTAGATCTTATGAAGGACACGTGGGTTACTGGGTGCTATGCTGCAGTGACTTAACACATACAAGAAGTTTAGTGCAAGGCATGGGAACAGTTTTGTGCAAACCTGGCTCAAGTGTGCTTGAAGAAAGCTATTTCATAAGTGCTAAAAAGTTGTATGCTGCATGTCCCCACTTGCTGAAGGTTTGCTTGAGATGCTGATTCCAAAGGACACGGCCATCAGGAAATCTAGCAGTTACCTCCCGTGGCTTGTAATCGCCAAAGCAAACCTATCATCTAATCATATCTGGGCATATTTGCAAAGAGAGCTGCAGGTCTCTTTCTGCTGATCCTCCTCATCTTCAATTGTCCCCCTAGTTGGTTTTGATTTTGTCACCTGCTGCAGGCAGCAATGCTTTCAGGACACCTGCTGTGATTCAGGTTCTGTCTCTCCTCCTGTCCCAACATGCACACAGAAAAGTGTATATGTTTAGAAAAATTTGCTAACCCACTGAAGAGAGTAAGACTGGGGGACAGAAACAGCACAGTAACTGTTTGGAGGCTTTCTAGGGGAAGAAGAGACTACCTAGAACCGCTAGATCAGTATATTCAGCTAATGCTGTGTGCAGACTCCCCTGTCACATCTTGTAAGTGACCCATCAAGTGAAGGCAGTGATGGCTGAACTCTAACTCGCTCAAACACAGTGCAGCCACCTGCCTGCAGCCCAAACCACACAAAAGCCATCTCACCACTGGGGAAGTGGAGCTTCCACACCCAGGCAGCCTCTTTCTACAACACTGAAATCCCCTTGAGCATTTCAGCCCTGCTGCTCTCTCACAGCTGGCATTGCAACTCACCTTTTGTTTTACTGCATGAGCTGGCAACTTAGCTCTGTCATTTTGTGAGTTAATGAGAAGAAATCTGAGCTGTCTCTCCTCTCCAGGTACCAGACACAATGTATTTTGCATCTAAGCGATCATAATAAACCAAAGCCATTCATTTACTTCATACATTCACATTTTTAAGTCATTGTAGCCCGTCATTTTAAATCTTATCCTTTGTAAATGTCAAAACATCTTTACTTCCATCCTCCATCAAAATATCCCAGGTGAGCCAAACTAACAAGCCAGCATATCAGTGCTTACCAAAGTCCTTCCTAAGTCACAGGACACAAGCCAGGTAAAACATTCTCTCCCCATTTGGGCCAGCATGGGATCTCTGCATGCCCAGTAATTGCACACAAAAATATCCACATAAACATGTTTGCAGCCCTACACTTCTGAGGAGCACAGAAATCACTTCAGACAAATGCAGCTGAGTTCTAAAGGCCACCAACAAGCAGGTAACAGTGGTAGGAGAGGACAGCAAGGTTAATGAATAGCTCACCATTTCCCCTGTCTGCTCCAGGACACAGCTACACATTCATATTCCAACAGGCAGCACAAAGACCTCGAGGTCCTTGTCACCAGCATCTGTGAACATCAAGGCAACAACTCCTGGTCTCCCAAGACCTGAGGCAGAGTTAACAAGCTGTTTCTTTCAGGACTGTTGTATGCAAACACAGATGTGCCAGGCACAATGCTTCCTAGCTGCCACTGCTGGCATTTGCCCTGTCAGCCACCTGCCTGACAATGCACCTCCAAGGCTCACCTGTCACCTTCTCTGTTTCGATTTCACACCAGCCAGAAATGTACACCTAAAAGAGAAAATATTGATCTGACAGGCTTGTGTTTGCCACTCCATTCTCATAAAGCTTATACTTGCTTAGTGAGCTAGCTTAAGATTTTCTCAAGGCGAGAAAATAGCCTTGGGCTGAAAGGTCCTCAAATCTAACACCAGTGGCTGGAATACAGCTCCTGGCTTGGCTACATCCTTCTGTGGCTCAGAGCAGATGGGTCATAGTCATGTCATTTCATCTCCTGTCTACAGGTATTGCAATAGCCATGATCCCAGCTAGAATAGATCACAGCTGGAAAGTAGAAAGGTAAGGAAGGAAGCAAGCAACCTGCCACTGGGGCACATTCTGGTTACTGATAGCAGAATTTTCTGACACAGAAAGAGCTGCCAGGAGCCCGGCAGCACGAAGCCAATGGCTCTGCAAGGTGGTTCCTGGAATTTAGCAAGGACAAAACCACAGGAGAGTCTGCTGCACTCTGCACGGTCCTACAGGGAAGGGAAAGCCGGGCAGGAAAGCAGGGGCTCTGCTTCTGCTCGCCTCCATGTCCTGGCTAGCGCATGTTCTTGAGCACCATCTGCCGGCACTCAAAGATATCTCGTGCAGAAAAAGAAAACTAGTTTGTCATGCTCCCAAAGCGAGCAACCTGCTCTGCAACAGAGATGAGGCTAAGACACTGTGGATCCATGCAGAACCAGCCCAGATCACAGGATCGCAGACTGGATGGGGTGGGAAGGGATCTCTGAGTCCATCTGGCTCAACTCCACTCCAACAGGGAAACCCAGAGCAAGATGCCCAGCACCACGTCCAAGTGGATTTTGAGATCTCCAGGGAGACTTAAAAGCCCAGCTATAAGCACAGCCTCATGGTGCAGAGCATCTAACAGCAGTATCAAGAGTGGATGGGAGCCCATCCCATAAGCCCACATGGGAATCTTAACAGATCCACGGGCAGACAGCACTGTCTACACAACTATGGGCTGCTTTGATCCTCAGGCTCTGCATGACATGAGTTTCATAGACTCCTCTGAGTTGGGAAGGACCTTAAAAGGTCATCTAGGCTCAGCTTATGCTTGCACAGGCTGCTCCCAATGATCCTACGGATCATTTTTGCTGCCCTCCTCTAGATGTGCTGCAACAGCACTGCATCTTTTCTGTGTTTTCCTGGACACGTTGTGTCAAAGCCCAACATCGTTCATTTGGAAAGAGAACATAGCAAAAATAATCTTAGTTTTAGAAATCCTTTCCAAGTTCCTATAGTACTGAGGAGGATTGGAATGGGATTAGAAATGTCCTGACCAGGTGAGTTTTGAATGTACAGTAGGCAGGCTCAATGGACCAAGTAAACTAAACCCAGTAAAAATGTCATTTTCTGGTTTTCAGTTGAGTGGCTCGCATTAAACTAACCATGAAAAGTCTCCAGGAAATGAAGCACTTTGAGACACTTGAGTTCCCAGACTGGAACTAGATCTCTTCAGAGAACCTTGGAAGGTGAACTCAAAACACAGCATTTCCAGGTGAACAATCCTGCATCCTGGGACAAAACTTTTACAGCTTATCATTGACCTTTGAAAAATTTAGGTTAATAGAGCCAAGGCATTTACTCTGATAGTCACTCAAATGTGAGAAAAGGATTGCCTCAAAGCAGCTAATAGCTAAACAGCATCTCTGACCTCAGTCAGAAGTCAAACCATAGCTTTGGAAGTACAAGACTATCAGGTAAGGTGCTGACAGACAAGCATAAAAAATTCATTGTATGAACAAAGCACTTAAAAAGCAGTAGGCGTTTTGCTTAAGGATTTCACTACCTGCAGAGGACACTCTTGAGGAAAAGAAGCTGTAAAAGGAGTAGCACTTAAAGGAAAAATCATATACAGCACAGATTCCTCTGCAGAACATTGGCTAGATAGCCACTATGCAAATACATGTGTGTACCAGAAGAAAGGTAGAAAAAAAGAGGGGAGAAGAACCAACACCTTGATAGAGACTCATAAGTCTTTGGTAAGGGGTGTCAAAAAAAAAAAACCAACAATTTCTTCCAGCTTCCAATCTTTCACTCCAATCCCCTTTCAAAGGAATTATTCTACTGTATTCTACATGGATGGGAATGAATCCTCCACCCTCTATTCTGCATGCATCTGGGCTTTGGTTGTCTCCATAACACATTGCCAAATCTACCGGACAGGTACTATCACAGCCCATGGAGAGCACTACTGTCTCAAATACAGGGAAAACGGACACTTTTTTTTTCCACTGAAGTTCAAAGCGACCCAGCCAACTAACTGCTCAGGGTATGGTGGAAGATGTACTGTCTTCCCATTTCCAACAGAGAGCCAGATCATACTGAACATGAGTTGGAGTCTCCTAGTAAAGTTAAGAACAAATGAGACTCTGTCTTGAGCTTTACTGGGATGGCTGATAGAGCCTTCCATGCTTTTAAGCTTAACTGCAACGTAACACACTGGTCCCCAAAACCTCCTGACCTCCTATGACAGTGATCCTCCTTTCAGTTCACCATGGTGAGCCCAATATCATCTCATACAGACCCCATCCATTTTAGCAAATCCCCTTTTCTTCACTGACCCATGTAGAGGTGCAGCTTCCCTTTGCTCATGAGCACTGGGGCTTAGCCAATTATTGGTGTCCTCCAGAAAAAGGACTGTGAAAAGCTGTTTCCCATAACGCAGACTAAGTAGAGGACACCCATTTTCACTGGAAGAAGACATTTCAGAGCATAGACTTGGAGCCATTTTTTAAATACAGGGTCTGTTTTCTCTCTGAGCTTTATAGAAGAGAGATATTGAAGATTTGACCATCTAATTAGAGGCGGATGAGCAAGTGCACATAAAAATTGAAAGGAAACCAGAAGCAAAATGGCTCCATGTGTGCTATCAGGAATCTCTCTTCTGAAGAGAAGCTCAATGACACCTCTACTGAGGGCAATTAGAGGTTGTGATTTGTGGGATACCACTGTCAACTCTTGGAGCAGAGGTTCTATGCCTTCTCTGGAACAAAATCCATAGGAAAAAAAAAGTTTTTACAGGCACTCATGCCTTGGCAGGATTTATACTGCAGCAGGATGATTGCCGTAACAGTCCTGTAAAGAAATGTGCTGGATCCAGTCTTCCTGTTGAGTGGGCACAGGAGACGCACACCAGTTCATGGTAAATAAGCACTTTTTCAAAGAAAAATGAGACAAAATATTAAGTAATACTTCAAACGCAATACAAGTTGGCTGATCAATCTCCTAGTAACTTTTTTCTTTCCAATCTTTGTTACAACAGAGACATACCACTTCAGAATGCTGCTTTGAGTGGACAAGAACACTGCTTGCAGCAAGAAGCCAACATCAAGCTGATGGATTTGCACGCCTTCATCCCTCCCTCCTCCCTGCAGCCCCTTGCAGGGTAACAGCTCTTTGGATAACACCGCTGGAAAGAATTACTGCTTCCTGCCTTGATTATACAGTATTCATTTTCATTGTCCTTAAGAGCAACAGGATAGATAAAGAACTCTCCACATGATTACACATGTGCCTCTGAACCACAGAAGTGTGGGAAATCTGCTGTCTGTAATTAACCAGAACAACCTGGGAGGACACCAAAATATAAGTGTATCCCCTTTGGGAACAAGCGTCCTGTATTTCAGGAACAAAACGCCTTTGAAGTATTACAAAGGAAAAAAAGAAGTCAGGCATACTGAAAGGAAGAGATGCTTGCTTTCCTAGTTATCATGAATATTTTAATTGTGATCCTCCTGAGATAGTTTTGAGCTCCTAATTAGGATATTCCAGGACTGTAATTTGCAGAATGATTTTTTCAAATGAATTTTTGGAAGGAGCATGGTTGATTGCTGCCCTTTGTGTTCTGCATTTCCCTCGTCCACTACACTTACACTAAACCCCACCATCTTCCCCTTAGACAGCATGTCACTGGCTGTGACTCAGCAGTTCCTGTACACCTCCCAATCAAGGCTATTCCACAATTCTATGACTCTACACATTTCAGATCAGATGCTTTTTTAGGCTTAAGTATAGTGCAGCCAACATCCAACTACCAGTTATGAAATGTTATGCAAAACCAGACACTGAGCAGAATAAAAAAGTGTTGAAATTTGTGTTTGTAGCTCAGAAGAAATAATTTCAGGAGTGGTTTATATTTATTTGCTACAAACTTGTGTCTGAAATTTACACCCAGATGCTGAGACCTCAGGGTGCCTGACAAGCCTTGTATTAGCTTGCAACTAATATACAACATCTGTCAAAGCCAAACAGGGGAAAAAATAAACTTTTCCACTTTGAGTTCGATTGCCTGACACTACTCTGTGTGAATTGCTTTTCAAGAATGGAAAATTATGTTTCCTCATGTAAGAAACCTACAGTCTTTAATGCTAAATAGTATTTCTACTGTTTCTACAGCAAAGGAGCCAATCTATTCTCTTCAAGGGCTTCATCTGAAGCCCCCTGAGCAGACACCCAAACAGAGCAGCACATACAGACCGCTCACTTTATGCTTTTGGGAGGAAGAGGAGCAGCAGTATTAGGCTTTTTTTATGATACGGAAGAACAGCTCTCCTGCCTGAAGTAGAGGACAAGACAGATCATATGCTGTTGGGGAGCAAGACAGACATCTTGAAGATTTTCAGTCTGCAGGACCTACGTAACCACCCAAAGGCTCACTCCAGTCACTTTTCTACAGAAAAGAAGGTGAGTGAATCCTAGAAGCCTTGCAGTGCAGCTGACCCAGACAGCAGAATAGATCAGGTAGCAAAAACAATCCATCTCTTCTGATAGGCATTCCTTTCACAAGAATAGCTAAAAAACCAAGTTGTCTAGTATGGATCTTGTGATGCTCTCCCCCTAACAACTGCTCTGGTTCACGAGTCCCAGGACTTCCTTCTCTTTCACTGTTTTATAGAATTACAGATTTCTAAAATGGTTCAGCTTGAAAAGGACTGTAAAGATCATCTAGTCCAACCCCCTTGTGTAGGTCAGGATTGTTATGCACTAGACCAGGTTGCTCAAAGCCCCAACCAGCCTTGCTTTGAGTGCTGTCAGGGATAGGGCACCCATAGCTCTCTGGGCAGCAGTGCCATGGCCTCAACACCCTTTGAGTAAAGAATTCCTTCCTAATGTGTAATCTAAACCTCCCTCTTCAGTTTAAACCATGACCCCTTGCCCTATCACTACAAATCCTAACAAAAAGGTCTCACCCCACCTTTCTTATGAGTCCCCTTAACTACCAAAACATGGTAACGAGGTCTCCCCAGAGCCTTCTCTTCTCCAGACTGAAGAACCTCTGCTCTCTCAGCCTTTGTTTCTCTTTTTCCAGGCAGCATCCAGACAAGCCTGTTGCCAGATCCATCAAAACCAGCTATTTTGGCCAGTTTCACCTTGGATTCACAAACGCTTTCACCTACTCTCTCAAATCTGTTCTTCCCCACAAGAGCCCTACTCATACTATCAGCTGAAATGGAAACCCGCTGCAAGACCAAGTTATCCTCGTCTTGCTGTCCATCACCATCATAGCCACAGTGGGCTGTTGAGAATGCCCTTCAAGCATCTGTTGGTGGGGGTTACTCATCTTTGTGCTTACACCTGCACAGCATTCAAATGAAGATAGCCACCAAGCAGGTTCAGTGCTCACTGGCTGAAGCAAGAGATCCTATTTCTGAGTTTGCCCTAGTTTCTAGTCACAGTTCAGTGGTGCATGAGATCAAGGTTGCTTTGGCTACCTGTATGCATCTAAAGAGAGAGGATTTATCCAGAGGAACCTTTTAAAAGCAGTAGTTCATGTGGGTCAAAAACCAGTATAAAACCCTCAATCACCAAGTTACAAAACATTGAAATAAAAAATAAGTTGGCAAGAGCAGAAAAATACATACTGATCAAGTGCACAACAAAATCTGGTTGGAATTCCCTAGTTTGAAACCCTGAAATCAGCATGGGGTATTATGAAGAATCAAGAGGAAGGTTTCAGCAGCCTGCTGGTAACTGTTGTGGAGGACAAACTGAGTTTGTGGACATTGAGAAGTGAGCCTGGCCAAAACAGCTGCATCTCCACTCTGGTAGACTGCCAGGTTGCATAGGGAAGGAAGACTTGAAATAGGGAGAAGCAAAGAGCAAGGGAAGGGAGAGAAGAGACAACAAATGGCTTCTGCAAAGAGTCAAGATGTCAAGAACAGTATTAATTAAGTCACTGAGGGAGGAGACACAAATCCTGTAATTGCTTCTCCACCAATGTGAGAAGCTTGGATAACAAACAAGAGAAATGAGAACTGCTCATTTACAGAGCACAAAAAATGACCTAGCTGATATCACTGAAACCCTCTGGGAGGAATTAGCATGATTGGAATACAGAAAAGGAATCAGACCTCATAACCTGTTTGGGAAGGGGAGGAGAGGGGTACCCTGAAATGGCATTATCTTTGCAAGGCACAGAGGGCTGAAGGGCTGTTATCTCCAGCATGTAGTCTGCCAGTGTGCTGCCTGCTCTTGAATGACGAGGGTGTCTGACAGGATGGCTGTTAAGCTCCTCTTCCATAAAATGCAAAATAAATTCTTACTGGGAGAGCAGTCCGTATGATTCACCCTGACATTTCCAAAGCTTTCCCAGGACTGTTAGTCTTATCTAAAAGAATTTACCGAAAGTGCCTGCGAAGCTGAGTTCCCCACAGAGCCATGCTGACTGAGACCTTTGTCTGGGCAGGGAAATATGAAAAGACAGCTGAAATGAAAGTCAGCCTGCTCTTCCATGCAAGCAATCACATTAATCTTTTAATGCACAGACAAAGCAAAAGCTAAGTTAATGAATTTGCATGTTCGAAGGGGGAGATTTCAGACTGAACATAGTCAAGAAAAGAAGTTATAAGAAGTTAACAATGGTCAAAGAGAGGCCAATTCCCTCCCCCCCCCAAAAAAAACCCAACAACCTGATACTGTAATTGGCAATGAAAAATATGACAGTTCATATTTTATATGAAAAATATGACAGCTGTTTTAAGAAGTCTGGGGCAAAATACCTGTGTTATGAGGTAAGACACAGCCTTCACAAGGGAAAAGTAAAGCAAGGAGGGATTTGATGCAATTGGTTGTTTCAATCCTAGTTTACATTGATTGAGAATAGAGGAGCTCGGATCATTTAATATCCAGCAGAGTTCACAAGGGTTTAAAGAATCTTCACAATGGCATCTCAAAAATGATACTGCTAAGAAAAACGTAGAGAGCAGTTGCTTTCTGCATCCTTGTGGCTGGCATCACTGCAAATAGCCAATGTGATAAATATTTTCTTCCGCTGTCTGAACCGTCATAGATTTTCTGCCTAATTCTGGAATGATACAAACACTCCCAGTTCTTGCACTTTCAAGGAAAACGCAGGAAACCCTCCTTCCCACGAGGAAGGCCCACCCAGCACTGAGAAATATCTCAGACCTAGTAATCCTTTTAGTCAAAACCCCATCTCCCAGCCATTCCCTCCTGTCCCCAAAACAATCCACTTCCTTGCAGGAAAGTAGATGTCAGTAGTGAGACCACGCCACACACCTCTACTGCACAGATCCCTGTATTCACAAGATTCACATCAGAGAAAATAACTTTTCTAGACTCAATTTGAGTTTGAGAGCTATGGAAGTATAAAGAGAAGAGACAGCTTAATTACATATCTCATTTGCTTAGAAAACCAAGCTAAGGGAAGCATTGAAGTTACGTTGAAAACCTTTCCATTCTAATGTTAAATGCCAACTACCAAGATCAGATAGTACTGAAAAATAAAAAAATAAATAACCCCCTGGACTGCTCAGTTTGACTCTTGAAAAAGTGTTTGATCCAAAGAAGCCTCAAAGTGACTTAAGGGTACCTTACACTTTTTATCCAATCTTCAGTTCTCTGTTCTACAGACACTCAGAATTCATCCTGGATACCGCGTTGTAGAGGATGAAACCCAGTCATAAATATTTAAAGGGTGGTAATGACTTCAATTACAGTGGTTTTATTAGGATAACATGATTTCCACTAGTTTCCACTTTTAAGTTTGGTTCAGAGAGCTCATGCTGTTCTGAACTTCTAAGATCTTGAAAGCATGGCGCAGAGCTGGGTATCACCATTTGAGCTACTATTATGCTAAAATACTAATAATATAAGCTGTGGATTAAATGTAATGTAGTTGATCAACAGGTCTCAACATTTAATTATCAACAGGGAATCAGCTATTGGATGGTAACTGTTTAGAGAATTCTGTTGGGGTTAAGCTGTGCTAGGCTAACCTGGGTTGTCCATCAAAAGGAAGGTTTGTAGATGATTAAAATCACTGAAATAGCTCAATTAGTGAATAAAAAGTAACTTTGTAGAGCTCAAATTGCTAGACAGCAATATGTTCAAATAAACTCCTATCTAGGATCTAGAAAAACAGATCATTCTCACAAAATACAACTGCCTAGCTACTGTTAAAAATAATAAGTACGCAGAAATTGTCAGCCAAAATCAAGCTAACCAAGTTTTCAGTCATTTCACACATAAATAACATAGAGAGAGTCCTTCATATATCTTTTCCAAAAGTATATTGTCCCACTGAAGCTATACATAAGACTGGTGAGGTTTGGAGTACACGGAGTGCATAGAAAAAGGTAAAAATGCTCATCCTAAAATTTGTTTCACATATAGCCATTTTCAGCACGCACCACCATATTGTCCATATCATATTAGGACAGTCTTTGTCACAAGCAAATGATTGTTTGCCCAACTCCCAAGAGAAACAGATGCTAAAGCCTACTTTAAATCACGTGCAGCCTCTAAACTCATCAGCCACTCTGGCCCACTCTCACTTCGATCACGTCATGACTTGCTGCAAGCACTACTTGGTGGCAGGAGCTCAGCCCCTTGTACTGCCCAGGATTCACATGATATTCCTCACCATTTCCAGAAATGCAACTTAACTAGTCTTCCAACCTGAAAATATTCACTGTAGAGTCAAAAAGAGGAGAAAAAATACAGTATAGATACTTCTCACTTTAGCTCTTCCCCAAGATATTGTTAATCCAGCTACATTCTCAGTGCTTCATTGTTCATCTCCAGAAAGACTACGCATTGTTCCTTCACACAAAAAAGGAGATGATATGAAGGAGGTCTATTACTTCAGCACCGTGCAGAGAAAGACTTATCACACACGTACTTGACTACCCAATTTGTATTATGAAGATTTTCTATGAGCCTGATTGTTTCTTTCACATATGAGCTTGTTTAAAGCACTCTTATCTCTCCCACTCCACACTGTTTTAAATTCTATTTCAGCAACAACGCTGAGGATGTCAACTCATGGAAAGCTTTGCAGGTATTTTCATACAAAGCCACGCTGCGTCCAAGTTCTTAACCACATTCATTCATTTATGTACAGCAAAAGAAGGCAATGACAGTGTTTTCCAATGGGATACAGTGCAATTGCATGTAACAAAGAGGAAAAACTGGCTCACCTCTTTCAACAGCCAGCGACAGCTCGAGAGAAGTACAACCTCAGTCCAGAAAAAAGCAGCTCCCTTGGCTGCTAACCCTTAAATGAGAGTGAGGAGGGGTGGATCCTGGCTCCACACCTTCCAGTCACTCAGGTGCACTGCTTTCACCAGAGACAGTCCCTTCAGGAGGTATATCTTCTTCACTGCTTGCACCTGAGCTCCCTGGGTTAGCCACAGCTTCTTACCTGGTGCTCAACCATAGGTTCAGGCTGAGAAGGGGTGGACTGCAGTGGAATTGCCAGGTCACAGCCTGAACCTATGGTTGAGCAGCAGGGCAGGGGTAAGCTCCTGCAGTTTTGGTGACCCAAAGTACAAGGTATATCATGATGCACGTACAATACCCAGCGTGATGTAGGGTGTCACGGCTCTGAAGGTGATTGTTGGCAGTTTTTCTTGTCTCCATGATTTTAACAGGACCTGATTAAACTGCCTGTCAATATTTTTAAAATGAATTCCTGCCCTAATCAGGTCATAGAACATTCGTTTTCTTGAGACCCTGATGGGTCTGGATTGGATTACTTCAGGGGCTGATCTCCTAGGTTGTGTTTGTGGATGGACCTCTGACCTCTCCGCCTCCATTCAAACACTGCACCTGGGCTGCAGGCACTCTGTCTCCCCCATATCTGCCACTAATTGGGTGCCCTGTTGTATTATGGCCTCTAAAGCCACTAGGGATTTATGTTGGATTTATATGGGAATCCAGTACCATCCTGCTGTGGTGGAGCTCATTGCAGGATGAAGTCTCTTCAGACCTTTTGTAGGGAGATGATTAGATCTGTTTTTTTACCCTTCAGTATTATGACCCTCAATTTCCTTCTGGCCACAGACCATGACCTTGAAGCACCCCCCATCCCTTCAGGCTGGGAATGGCTCTTTAGGGTAAGATCCAGCACTAGATGGGTGCTGCCATCTGGGCTCAGGGATACCAGCTGTGTGGTCCCAGCCTTTCCAGCAGCCACAGCTTTCTCCAGCCCCTGTGTTTGAGAAAGTATCTCTGAGAGGACAATTCCCATCTGGCTACTTAAACACGAGTAGTTGAAGGTGCAGAGTCTCAGATGTGAATGCTTATATCCCCCCTCAAATCCCCAGTTCACTTTCATATTTATTCCAAGGGATATTCTTGTTGTTTGTGCACATAATCCTCTTGGGAATCCTGAAGCCCAGGCTTGTCAGAGAGCCTTACAATGATAAATCCCACGGGCTGGTTATACAATGCAGAAGTTCTTTTGATCAGGGGTATCTGCCAGCTTTCAGCATTGCTGTTTGCTTCTTTGTTCTCCCAGCAGAGAGGAAGCAAACAAGGAATTCTCTTGCCCTTCTCCCCACGCCATTCAAAGTGATGTAGTCTTTTGCCCCACTCTTGAAACTGAAGGCACAGAGATGACCTCACTGTGTCACAGTGCTGAGAACAACTCCTTGCCCTCCCATCACCTGATGCAGTGAATTTTGTCACCGACACTGGTTACCACATATGGCACCCCCAGCAAGCACAGAGGGCATTTTCCTTTACCTACATGGTATAATACTGTTAATGCAAACTGTTCTGTTCACAGTCAAGTCCAGAGGGCTCTTCAACAGCAAGGACAGAAAGTGGAGCGTTCATTCAGTGTGCTTCCACAGACACTATTGACATCTTTCTGAGAACAGCCACTTAATGCTGTAAGCCAATTAAGCTAAATCAAATAAAAAGCCACTCTGATTCCAAACGAGTGACTTTACTCATGTTTAGTTTCGCAAATTAATCCAGATTAATTTTCACTGTATACATAAATTATAACATTCTTACGTCAATATATTGACCCAGTTAATAAAAATATCAAAATAAGCATGGTGAAGGCCATTATTTCTCCACATCTACATAATGTTTTCAAGTCTTTCCTAGGTGTCAGGAACTTGCAGACAGGCTGCATCTGGATTCCAGCCCCTTTGAGGCTCAACACGTTTCTTTCCAGCTTTTGAGGAGCTTGTTTTAAAGGGAAATGTGTGCTCTGAAGCAGTGCTGAGTCCTAAGAGGCCTTGTATATGTGCAGCCAGCTGCTCACTGCCACACTACGGCTGCTTTGGGGAGCTGCTCAGAAACTTGTGTATCACCTTTTCTACAAAAGGCAGCTGAAGCAGCCTGAAGTGCTTTTTGCATATGAAACGCCTGACTCCACAAGTAAAAGAGCATCCTTGCCATTGCAGTCAACCTCCCCAAGAAGAATAACACCACTGGATCAAATATAAGGACAGACACTGAATTACCGACCAAAAACACAAGTGTTCTGTGGCAGAGATTATAACAAAGTAAAACAAAGCTCTGTCCTGTTCCCCCTTCCACAAGTGCCACAGTCAACTGAACACCCTCACCTGTCTTAGGAGAACCTGAAGCTATTTGTCCTGTGCCTACTCCAAGGAACAGTGCTCCTTGAGGACTGATGTTCTGAAACGTGTGCTGGTGGATCACAGAGGGCAAAGTTTATGCAAAGGCTGCGTGTGCATTTCTGCATGCCAGACATCTACGAGCGGTGCTTGGCTTGTAGGAATCAGCCTGGAGTCAATGCAGCACTCTGCTGTCCTTGTGTCACCATCACAGCTCAGGTTTGAATTGGTTTGGCAGCCTGCTCTATGTTTTTGAACCTTTAGGAGCATCTCTTGCAGCCAGGTGATCCATCACGCTACGCAAGTCCACAAAGCAGCAACCATGGATCTCCATCTTAAACACAGAAGAAACTATTCCCCAGCAGGTATATGTATCTGACTAATAAAATAATCTTTTCTTGCTCATCGCAGTGATCTCAACAGTCACAGTGCCAACCCATATTCATGTCAATCTTTCCAAGCACACATGGGAGTAGTTTAAAGGAAAAACTAGGATGGATTTTCTCCCCAAGAGCTCAGACTCTGTTGTAATCTGGAAATAGATATGCATTTGATATCTGCTGTTTGCAAACCGATTGCAAGCCAACATGCAGACATCATACAACTACATATGATATACAGCAGCCAACCCTTTCACTTATATAACCTTAATTGGCAAAAGTGTAGGATGCATATTCCTTTTAAGTAAAATGCTACCTAATCAGCTAGACACATAAAGAGATCAGGTGATCCAAGAAACTGTGAAGTGTTCAGCATCATGCTGAACACAAGTGTCAAAGGTTTGAGAAGCAAATGGCAGCTCAAGTTCAAAGCCCCCCACAAGTCATTTGTGATGAGCTTAAGTGATACTAAGCTTTATTTCTGAGCTGAGTCCCTGAGCAAGCACTGCTGACATTCAACTAAGCCCTAGAGTGGAAAAGTCTAATATCATATTAAAGAGACAAACATGAGGAGACTGAATATTTTCCAATACTTGTACACAGTGAAATTTATGGAACAGATAACAAAAGCCATCCATCTTCATTTAGAAGTCACAGCTTTTGCTTTTTGTTAAATTTAATTGCTTCCCCCATGGCTTTAGATCAAGGGCAGCTCCTAATAAAAGTAATTATTTTGCTGGCATGGCAAAGCTGCATGATAAAGGTTAATCTACTAAGTGATGGCAGCTACTAAATGAGTGTGATAATTTCCATTAATAACTCTATGGTAAAGTTGATGCTAGAATTTATATATTCTTTGAAATGATAGCCACAGAGACAGAACCTGAGTGCTTTGTTGGCTCTAGGAATCCAGATGTCACTGCCCCAGCTAAGCAGGGTGCCAGGACAGCTGGCACGATTCTGTGACACACAGCACCCTGTTACCATGGGGTCTCAGTGCTCACCAGCTAGATGCCAAGCTGCCATTTGAGGAGAGCCACAGACCACGAACGGGAAGCCTGTTCATTGACAACACGAAGGGCTTCAAAAACCTCATTTTTCTTCAAGAAAAAGGTGAAAATCAAGACCCTAACACTGAGGTTCTTTTTAGTACAATAATGAGAGTAACCCCCTGCAAGTGACACATGCACGTGTTACATGAATAAAGCAAAAGACAGCTTTCTGCACATGCTCTCCCAAGGAAGCCACCATCTGCACGTTGGAATGGTTATTGTCTATGTAGGAAGCCTGGGAGGGGTGAGAAAGAAAAATCACAGAAATATGCCAGCAAAAAGGCCATATTTTTGTAAGGCAGAGGTAGTCCACACAGAACAGCTCCAGCAGAGAGGTCTGGTAGGGGGAAATGATGGTTTTACACTGTGTTGGTGGAGCAGGTCAGAGAAAGGCAGCAGTAAGGGACAGTGGAGTGTGAAGAAGCCAGCTGATCCTTTATTTGAGTTGCTATAACCTGAGAGATGAGCTGCTATGAGCTTGTTCCGTGCCCTAGACTACATCTCTGCTTGCTGTGCCCTTTCATCCACGTCCCGATGAGAGAAAAGAAACGTGAACTAAATACTACGCACACACACATGCCTGCTTCCATCTGAGAGGCAGCCAGAGGTCGTAGCTCCATCACCAAGGGGGAAGTGAGGTTTTTGTCCCCTTTTCTAAGAACTACTTTTCTTAGAAATTAATTTTCCCTCTTTCCCACAGTTTCCTGAGTTGCCTGGAAAGCAGAACATACCTGGAAGTTTCCCTGTGGATGCAGAGATTGAAAGGTCTGGCTGCAACCTCTCCATTGACTGCCGGATTCCCCACTGCTTCAAGACTGCTAGATCCTCCCACTGCTTCAGTATTTACCTTTTAACTTGAAGCTATCTTCCTGCTAGCAAGCGACACTTTACATCTTTCTTTCAACCCAAACCACACGGTATTCACTCCATTCACTAAATCTGTGTTCAAACCTGCTAACAATTTCAGCTACCAGCCAAACCAAGTCCCTGTCTCGGGTAATTCAGACTGCACACCCAACCACCAGTTTTCCTTCTATTAGTGAACAACCACAGCCAGCACCACTGTGATGTGTGCCTGCGTTACTGCCCCAGGTCAGAGGGAGCAGCAGCAGGCACCGCTTTTTCCTTCCTGCCTCACATACATCCCAGCTGCCCTGCTTACACCCTGGACTTTCTGCAGCTTCCTTGTGCCCATGGGGTCTCCTTAGTCCTTGCTGTCACAGCAGAAGAAAACCTCTCTGCAATGCCTTTGTGCTGAGAAAGGGGATTAACTGGGACTTGTACTTCAGAGGTTTCGGTTTTCTTTTGTAGTTATCACTCCAGAACAATAAAAATCTCACTGTTGCCTTCAGGCCAGGGGCAAACAATGTGTGGCTACATCCACTTACAACACAAATTCTACTGAAAGGTCACGGGAAGTACAAATTATTCCTGGGCCTAGAAAGAGAGCAGTTAGTTATTTCTATAATTACATCAAGTGAGAGGCTGAAAGGTCGGATTTGGTGCTCCTTGTGGGTTCCTTCTGACTCACAATAGTCTGTGATTCCATGCTATTCTGGGGGAAAAAAACTATGGAAAAGGGTGGCTAATAACTCAGGGACACGCGATGAGGATGCTTTGACAGGGAAAGGTTCAGGCCTCATTGCACTGATCAGCAAACTGAAACAATCCATGATGCAAAGAGATCAAGTTTAAGCCAAGGCAGAGCAGTCAGATAAATTTATAGCCTGACTCAAATTGCAATCTCTAGAAACAGCAAAAATTGAGGTATTATAAGTCGGTGTTTTAGCCTGGCCAGGGATACAGGTAAGTAATATGGTTACAGTCAGGACAGAAATACATCCCATTCTCCCGTCCACCTGACTTCCTTGTTTATAATGGGCAATTGAGTGCAAGGGGTCCAAGAAACAGCCCCCGCACAAAAAAAAGTACAAATTTCTCACTGCAAGGTTGTCACTGGCTCTTACACCTGCAATGCCTTGTACAACTGCAGCAGGAAAACACAAAAAGTTAAAGCAGTCCCGGGCAGGAGCAGACCAGCTATAGATAATGGACAAAGAGCTGTTGCTGTTTGGCAGAGATAAATGTCTGAAACCAGAAACCCCAAAATACACTGTGCTGTAGGCAATGTGCATGCATCCACAATGGCTCTGCTATTTTCAGTCTGGTCATACAACACAAACGTGTTTCATGCTCTTGTGGCTGGGCATCACAGCCAGATGTGAGCTCAGTGGGAAGTAAATGGTTGGAACCATTTATGTGGGAAAACTTGGACCATCAGAGGACATTTGAGCAGTCTAGATGACTGGCACTATCCATTTCTCCACTGCAGTGCACAGTCATCAATATCCTGCAATAGTCTGGGCTTATCATGCACAGCCACACAGTCACTGAGGGAGGGTAGGATGGAAACTTCTGCTCATTTGACTTTCTCCAGCTCTGTCCAACATCAACCAGCCTGTGCCTTAGGAGCTAATCTGACCATCTATCCAATTACAGCTAGTGCTCTTCAAAGCACTAACCTCAGTTGCAAGAATGTTCACTAGATAGGATGTGTTCATTATACGAAGATGACCAAAACAGTTGCCAGACAATGCTCTTGTTTCTACATCTCTAGACTCAAGCCTATTTGGTGAGAAACTAATATATAATGAATATACATGGCCTGTGGTTAGCAGAACCAAACCAACACATCTGTAATCCCTCAAATGTTGCCTGTGTAAGCTAGAATAGCATTGAAAATAAGCCAGGCGTTCACGCTCTGAGAACCAAAGAAGCCAAGCAACTACCCAATACATTTTATAGGCATGTGTCAGAAATGTAAGCTTCAGCCTAGGAGTGAGGAACCTTCTACTGTTGTTGGCTTAGCAATGCCTTAAGTGCCACTTTGCTACTCAGTGGGCTGGTTGACTAAAGGAAGCCCCAGTGTCAAATACGATGCGGCCATGCACCTGCTACTCATTTCTATGTGAGCTTGTGGGCACTATCCCCTACTCACTTGTCTTTTGTTGCTATTTTTACTTATTATGTCTCCAAGATCGCTAATGGTTGTCTTACAAGATGGCAGAAGCAGCCCCTGGAAGATGTTCCCTCAATAAGCACCAGATACTAGACACCCACCTCGATTTACACTGGAGCAGTGCAGCCAAAACTGAGGCATCCAGTTTTTTCTTTTGGCAGTAATGAACACACCAAAGGTTCCGTGCATGCTGGATCTTGCCCCATGTTTGTGGATTTAAAAACTCTTTACACATCCCATTGTTTGCCAAGAGAACGAATGCCTTAAAATACTTTAGACACACACTCCAACTTCAGTTTTCTGTATGTGCCCTCCAAAGGTAAAAGATTTACAGAAAACTATTTCTAGTGCCTCGAACCTGAAGAGATGTCGCATTTCTTAAGGAATCTGCTGTAAAGAGCTTTATTCTGTATTAAATGGGAGCTAAAACTATGTGCTTCACTTCTTATTTTTATGGACACTTCAGAGCTCTTTGAAGAGCTATTTAATGGAAAGCAATCACTAGTGTGTGAGTGGAATATGGTTTCTTAGTACTATTCACATGCAATTCGGTGCAATTCATCCCTTTGTTCCCTAGTGTGGACAAGCTTGGTGAATTACAGCTGGGGAAAGGAAAGCAGAGGTTTCCCTTTTCCAGTCACTTAGCAACTTCACTGGTGAAGTTTCACGACTTTTCAAATGCAATAGTTAATGCATTAGTAAACTCATCCACCACCTCTCTCAGGATCCATGGATGCATCACATCAGGTCCCATGGACTTGTGTGCCTTCAGGTTCCTTAGATGGCATTGCACCTTGATATTCTATAGTTCTCCATTCTCCTTCTCCTTGCTTTTGGGTTCTGTGAATCAGGTAGTGAAACTGGAGCACTTAGAGGAGGATGAGGCAGAACATTCATTGAGTATCTCAGTCTTCTCCAAGTCTACTGTAGCTAGGTCTTCTGTTTTGCTTATCAGAGGGTGAAATTTCATCTGTCTTCCTTCATTGTCCTACATACTTCAAGAAAACCTTCTTGCCACCCTTATGCCTTGATGTTACTTTTTAACCCATCCTGCATTCTTCAAGACTGAGAATTCTACTGAGTATGAGCACTTCAGGCCAGGCTATCTCCAGCTCTGAGCTCTCTGATAGGTTCTTCCACACTGATGAGCAACAGGTCCAGCACTACATCTTTTCTGCTATACCCTAATACAGGCAGTGCCGTGCACAATATGTGACTTCTGGACCAGAAGTGTGACTTCTGTAACCACACACAGGTTCAAATATGTACAAATTATGACACAGGAATCACGTTTAACATCTCCCTGGGGAAAATACAGGACTAATTGCAGCCCAAGTGCTTCAGTTCACTAGAACTGGGCCCTGAGGTTGGGCCTCACCAGGGAAGCATCAGAAAAAGATGACAGTTTAGCAGAGACAACGACAGGGAAAAGGGATTTTCAGCAAGGAATGGGGTATTTGATAACAATAAAAACCCCTCTGCCTCAGTATATACCAGAGAGTGAAAAATAGCACATCCAACCTCACTGTAACCTGTAGAGTGCCATGCTACCCAACTTAAGGCCAGAATTCAGTGAGAACCAAAACGTAGACCCCAATTCTTCAGTTTTAATGGGTTTCTGTCCCAGAAGAACTATTTCTATAAACCTGAAGCTCTAAGGAACCTGGCAGCTGCAGAGGGATAATGAAAAAATGCACACAGAAATTCTAGAGAGGGATCTTTAAATGACAAAACTAAACCTTAAACACTCACGTGGAAAAGCAGCAATGGAATTTCATGGTTCTATGACAGGCACAACAGGAATTGCTGGATTTGAGCAACCTTCAGTGAAAAGCACACATAAGCCAAATATTTTTTTCTCTTCAAAGAAAAAAGCCCTCAACTATAAAAGAAAAATAAAGGGGGGAGGGGGGAGGGATAGGCAAAAGATGGTAAAGAGAAACTGAAAAAAAATGCTTTTTTTTTTAAATAAATGACTCTTCCTCCCCTGAGGCAGCAGAATTAAATATAAGCCTGAAAAAGCTGAATGAAGCTAAAGTTTTTTGGAAGCTGAGATGTGGACTTGACCTAGATAGCGCTATCTTTTTTGTGCTTAATTCATGGGTTGTAATTTCATACGAGGCTGCTCAAACTCCAGCTCTAAAACAAATTTTACAGCGTCGTATTACTCCTTCCAACCTCTTGACAGAGCTCTACGTCTCTGAATATGATTCATTCTTTTTCCTTCGAATCCGTTGTGCTTCTTTTTTTCCTTTATGCCTTGAAAACTACATTTTCAGTCCTCAGTAAGAGGACTAGGATGCTAGAAGAATATTAAACCCTATGCCAACATACAAAAATCTGAGGGAGGCAGCCAGGTACTCATACCCACATTAGGTGCCCCCACCCACTAGGCAACTCCTTTGTTTCTCTGTCACCAATCCTGGCCTGGCCCCACCTGGGCTCACAGAATGGAAGCTACAGCACCTCAGTGACCACAACCTGAGATTGGCAGTGCATGCATCTACACAACCCAGCACCTGAATTTCTTTGGCTCTCACACGCTGCTGCACAAAATTGCACAGCCATCTTCTTTCAACACAACAGGCAGCAAGCAAAAGATAGACAATTACAGCATATGCAGCAAAGAAGTGAAGTCGTTTTTATTAGAGAAAAATTGAGCCTCCTTAAACAGATTTATTTTCTCTGGGACACAGACCCTAAGATCTGAAGGCGAGGAAAATGCTCTGATCTCCCTGATAGGTCCCTGGGTGATATATACTTGCCAAACTTTAGGCAACCATCTCACTCAATTAGATGAAAAATAATAAATTATGATATCCCTGCCAAGGCATAGCTAATCTGAAGGCTGGCTTGAAGATTAAAAGCCCTGCTCTGGCTTGACAGATGTGAGCATCTAATCACATTGTGATTCTTTACCCTACTTGAGCTGGCTCCTGAAATTTCACTAATTAAACTTTGCCAGGTCACCTTTTCTCAGTTTTGATTGTTTCGTTAACATTCTCCTGGATACCTGAGCAGCCAGAGCTAATTTATAGCCTTCTGTGGTTTGTAGCAAGCACTGAATCCATTAATGCTAGCCTGAGAAATCAGGAGAGGCAAAAACTGGACAGCGCTGTATTATGCCAAGTGACAGTGCAGCCAGGTAGAAGTTCCCTGCAGCAAATTACTGGCTCCACTGCTTATCCTCCAAACACACTTAACTTGGATCACTGAACCTGCCAGCAAGAAAACAAACCTATACCAAAATGCTGTCTGTAAGAGTGGCTCGCCTGACGCATGACTTCGTCTGCAAACTATAAATTTGATAAAGCTCAGTATTTTCCTTGGAAGCCCAGGCACTTTGGGCAGCTGGGACAAGTGTACTTTCACATGCACTACTACGAGGAAAAGAAGTAAAATAATAAATCAATCAAAAAACCCACAACCAGAAGTCTGGGTTTGCAAGAGCCTCTTTTTCTGCCAATATTTCAACACTCCTTCCATGAATGCAGCCTCTCCTTCTCCCACTGAGCCCCAAAATGCTGCTTCTGTACAGTGAGAAAGAGGGCAGAGGGCTTTACCTTGCGGATGTCTTGTGGGCAGCTGTTGACAGGGTTTGTCTCTAACCCTAGAGTGGTAGACAGGTGGTAAAAAGTCATACAGAAATTGTGTATTAGTCAACTTAATGGTTTGGTCTCACTCTACAATCTTGCACATACTGCGTCTGACCTCAGTGCAATCTCACAAGGCCCAAAGCATGCTGCCAACCTACGGCCCAAGTCTTCATTACTGCCATTTCAAAGCCCATACATTACTCCTTTTGCTCTGTGAAGTGTTAGCCAACCAAGAGAAATTCAAACTTTTACTTGGTGAGACTAAGAGCTTTGCATCAGCATTTGAGCTCACCTTTTGTAGGACACTGTGGGGCTCTTCAGTGCAAGGAGTTGAATCAAGCTACACTGATCCTGGTGTGCACTGCTAGTTTCTTGCCCTCAGGTGGTGTTTTGTGCCACTGAGCACCACTCTCTGTGCTCACTTGTTCAGCCAGTTTCCAACCTATCATAGAATCACCAAAGCTGAAAAAGACCCCCAAGATCACCCAGTCCCACCATCCAACTACCACCAATATTTCCCCACTAAATAAGGTCTGTTAGCACCACACCTAAATGTTTCTTGAACACAACGACACTAAACACCTTGTCTATAAGAATCTTAGGGGGGGGGCAGTTACAAAGGCCTTAGTGAAGTCCAGATAGACAAAATTTGTTGCTCTCCCTTCATCACCACAGCAGAAAGAGGAGGGGTGATGGTTTTTCACTCACAGAAGGTGCCCTTTTCTTCTCCTTACTGCTTTGCCTTCTTTAGGTCACCAGCCAGGTACTTCTGTGGGTATCCACCAAAGCTTTTGTGGTGAACATTCGTCAAAACGACTCTCTCCCATTACCTAGGGAAGTCAGAGCCTTTCTAAAGATTGCAGACCAACACTCACATTGCTACCTAGATGGGACAGGGCTTGTCTCCAGACAAGATGCAGATCTATAGATATTTTCTCCAGGAGAACAGTCATGGGAGGCACACAAACTACTGATCTCAGAGAAGACAGCTCATTCACACAGAGACTTCCACCCATTTTTTGCCTTGGGTATTCACCTGGCATAAAACCTTGCCCTTGAGATTACATTTTGGATAAACTAGACTAGAGGAGGAAGTTGTTAGTCTTCCTATTACTACTTGCCCAGAAGGCCAAATTTGACTTATCTCTGAAAACAGACTTGGACAGACACTAAACAGTCATTTATCTCAGCAGACTGCAACTTGAGAAAGGTTTTGCTGCGTACACAAGAGTAGTAAGGTGTTCCCAGCTTTCGGCAGCAGGTGCTGATCTCAGTTGTGTGGTGGGAGACGTGGCTTTGGATACACTGCAGGAATTGATTAATGACATAACACCGAGGGCAATGGTTTAGTGGGCAATATTGGGATGGGTTGGACTAGATGATCTTAGAGGTCTTTTCCAACCTTAATGATTCTATAAGTGAACACATTATGCAAGGAAAACTACCATGGCCAAGTCAGAGGGACCACAGCATGGGGATGCCCCACACGTGTGTATTTCCAGCCCTCTGTCATAAAATACATCCAGGAATGGATAGGTCCTGGGTCTATCCTAGTACAGCCAGCCTCACTAGTCAGGTGCACGCATTTTACACACCAAAACAGTGGATCCTTCAGTGAGATTAGAACAGATCAGTAGTCCTTCTGGGGAATGTAAACCTTGCCCTTGGAATAAAGCACCCAGGCGTTTTCAGAGTCAGAAATGGCACCAAAGCACTCTCTCGTGGCAGGAGAAAACCCTTCCACCTGAACCTGGACTTTCAGTTTTCTTTTCCCAACAGTGGGAATAAGGAGTCCCTATATCATCTAAGAATTGCTGGGATTTTTGCATGGAAGTCAGTAATGCTTTAGCAGCAGTAGAGATGTTGATAGCTACAGACAAAGCCAATACCATCCCAGCTCTGGTGGACTATGAAGGATGATTCAGGCTGAGCTCTAACGAGCTGTAATACTCATCATTACTCCAGTTTGGAAATGGTGTTGAAGAGTGACTGTCAAATACCCCATTACACTCACAGGCCCAGCTCCACTTCAGCTTTCTTAAAGCAAACCACTTCTGTCACCTATTTTGAATTATATGACTGAATGCCATTTTTCCACAGCAAGTGAAAATAAAAAGTTTCAGAGTTCAAACGTGACTAACTCTGAAACTGAGTCGGCTTACTGCCTGCCACTCTTCAGCCAAGGCGATTAAAATCCACTTGGACAGCACTTTGGAAGCTTTCTTTGCAGCAGCAATCGTGGGAACTTAGATTCTGCACTGGACTTGAATGCAGAATGGCTTGTAAGGAACCTCAACATCATCTTCAATTTGCTCGGCCTTGTTTGCACAAGTGAAGAAGTTGTGTGGATTCCCAGAGAGCACTGAGCAGTGTCAATCCACGGTCCACAACCATGATTTTGCTACTGCTTCTTCAGTACTAATTAACAACAGGAACCAATTGCACTGTCTATCATTAGTTTGCATAGGAACAATTGAACTTTAACACCAACCCAAACTTGCTCCTGCAGGAATGCTTGTTTGTTTGCTGTCAGAGAAGCAATGATTGCTCCTCTGAAATAAGATAACCAAGCACGTTCCCTGAAGGATTTACTGAGAGCCATTCACACAGCTTAGCTCCTGTAGCCATATGCAATTTTAGAAATGCATAAGGCACTGCTGGACTTGTGGGCTATTTGTTTCCTACTCAGCACTCGGTTCTGTGGTGGGATCTTCCTTTGTTTTCTTTTTTATTTCTTTGGGAGACCTGAAATTCTCACTGGAAAAATGCAAGGGGAAAGCATAGCTGAATCTCAGCTGGCTGTAGTATTGGCTTGATTCTGGCCTGAACACAGACCTGGCTGGGCTAGGAGTCAGGTCAACAAATGCAGTGCTTTCCATTATAATTAAAACACTGTCTCCTGGGAGACTTTCAGTACGCTGCCTATATTTAAGCATCATAAGAGAATACCAGCAGGGTCTGCACTGCCCTATAGGAATAAACATTAGAAATCTTAAACTCTAGACTGAAAATTACAGGCAAAGGATTTGTAATCTTACCAAAATAGCAGTAGGGAACACTGCTGTGAGCAGTCTGCGAGGGAGGACCCAGCTCATGTCAGATCCCTGCTTAAACTGACAGCTCAGCTCTCGCTGTGCCTCTGCCTATCCGTGCTGTCCTATCTGGTATTAAGGCTGCTGAGGTTCCTTCCAGCACTGAGAAGCTGCCAAGTGGATGTTTTTAGGCTACGTATTAAAACACAGAGAAGATTTATCACATATTTTTAGCAGCATCTTCCTGTGCTTCCGCTTACGCCACAGAAAGGGGAACTCGGAGCATCGTGCAAGCTTTTGAACTGTTAGAGGCATCTGTTGTCAGTGCCACAGGCAGGCTCTGGAACTCACAGCACTGCTGACAGCAGACAGGAGAAGATCTGTCTGGACAGCATGAATTGCAGCCCAGGGGAGGCTGTGTACATGAAGCCAGCCCAGCTGGCTGCCCATTCTGCAGCCCTCCTTTCAAGTATGAGCTCTCTGCTCTCTGTAGCTTCCATGAGTGTCTTTATACAGGGTCCTTATGGCAAGGATGGCCATAGCTCTCAGGAGTTATTCTCTCTAGGGCAGCTCAGAAATTATTTGCCATTTGCACTTCTCTCTCCTGTTGCATACTCAGTTTCCAGCTGCTCCCAGCAGCTGCAGCTTCTGGGAGACACTGCATTTTCAGGGTACAATTCAAGCAGCTTTGGCTATAAGCTTGTAGGATAGCAGGTAACCACTTGTTAGGACACACTAGCCACAGAAATCTCATGCGTGAGTCTCCAGTTCTGAAAATAAAGGAGTCATTTGATGGGAAAAAAATGACTCCTAGTCATCAAACTAACTCCCAGTGAACAAGAGTTTGCATGGCAGTATTTTGTATTGTAAACATTTGGACTTAATCTGCAGCACTGTATTTGCATGTTTAACTGGGGGGGGGGTGGGGGGGGAAGCAAGGAAACATTTAAGAGCATAGTTCTATCATTCTGAGCCTGAATCTGTTAACCTAGCAGCAGACACCATGAGTTCCTGCAGTCTTCTCTCCAAACTTCCCTCCCCAAAAGGTTGACAGCAGTTATAAGCAAAGATCAATCTTTTATTGGATTACAACAACATCACTTAACAGCATTATCTGTTATTTGAACAGCTTACACTGACATTCTGCCTTACTGAAATAAGAATCTACCAGAAGCAAAGCAGAACAAGATCTAAGCCCTGAGCTTCCAGAAAGCAGTAAGAAGACCAGGAGACCCAATTAAAAAAAATAAAAATAAAAAAAGCTGCTCTGTTCAGGTGTTCTCTGGATGGCAATGAAGGTAAGAGCAAATATCAATCCATAAAATGAAATGCCTTCTTTGCTTTCCAAGCCACCTAGACTGAGAAAGAAGAGCTGTGCAGATGGATTTACCCAATATGAAATGATGAATCAATCCAGTAGTAGTGAAGGGCATATTTTAGACCCCACAGGGTGCAATAAAGCAAACATGAGGTTGCCATAAGGGATGTACTTGCCTTCTGGGAAGCACTGTTCTTGCACTCTCTCTTCCACAGCACATCATTCACACCCACACAGCTCCTCTCAATTTCTGTCTTCAGAATTCAAGCAGTAATGCAATCCCATGATAGGCTAATAACACCATTCCATTAATCATTTCAAGCCCTTTCCCCAGGGTAATCCAACCTTGCCTACAGCTGCCAAATATCAGGCTCGTTTAATCTCTAACCTAGTTTCAGAACTGCCTCATCTCTCTGCCTTTTGTGTTTTCAGCTTGCATTTTACTTGCACATTTGGAATGGCCATGAATCAGTAAAGAGCAGGATAAAGGGGAAAAAAAGAGGGGAGCCAAATTTTTTCTCTCTTTTTTTTCTTTTTTTTTCCCTGTAAAACTTAGTGTTTTGGAACCAGATGGTGGCTGACTTGCTTAACTCTATTCTAAAAGTGAACTCAAAAAGGAACAAGTAAGCGCCAACTGGGCAGCACTCCCTGCTGGAGAGTATGTATGGCACTCTAATAATTGCAAAGCATTTGTTCACTGCATGAAGCAGAATGTTCATGCAACACCATGCCCTGTGGTTACGTTATATGGGTGGGATTCACGCAAAGGAAACTGGGGGAGTGTTGGCCCACACTAGACTCGGCCATTCAGAATACACTTTACCAACTCATACAGTATGTATATCTGAACTGATGCCCTGGCATCAAAGCAGAATGGGATCCGAGCCCTGAGGTTTTAGAAGGCAGGAAGCAGCCCAAAAGGACCAATATTCCTGATGCACCTTGATGCCAAGCCCCAGCATCAGTACCCTCAAAAAAGAGATTTCAGTTCCAGAGATTTAAGATCCAGACCCAAGCCTTGCAGTTCCTCAAGGAGCTCAGAAGCCAGGTTTTTGGACAGAGTAGCCCCTGAAGCCTCTGAGCCCTGTCATATAAAGCATGGGTATGAATACGAAACAGATGGAGTTTCCTGAATCACTGGCAACATTCACATTCAAAGCATGGCAGACAGCAGCCTACCAGTATGTCCCAGTGGAACTCCAGTCTCCTGCTCCAAGCTGTTCTCCAGCAGAGCCAACACTGCAAATGTCAGCTGATGGCAGGTGAGAGCACCATGCTACCTCTGCTGTTGTTCAGTAGGACCATGCAGTAAATACTAGGCTCTCCTCAGGATGGGATTTTTAGGGAAACTAGATCATTGGCAACTTTTAGCAGAGGTGTTCCAGCCAGAGAAGGATGAGAAATTCAGAAGTGTCAGAACATTGCCTGTTGTAAAATCACAGGTAGCGATGAGAAAGCCATTTCACTAGGAAATAGTCACAATAAATAGTTATTTTAAAGGAGATTCAGTAATGCACTGAAGCAGAAAGCTAAGGCCCGCAATTTTAGCCACAGGCTTTTTTTTTTTCCCCACTCTCTTGATGTGAAAAAACTAAATCTGTGACACTCTTTGAACTACAGGTGAACAGCATCCAAGAAGAATCTCTTCACACACCTCTCTGAGGTCAGTTGTGCCTTTGCCATGCAAGTCCTGGAAATCATCCCATCTTTCTACTTTATTGGCCACATAGGGTTCAACAGATATTGTCCCCTAGCCTAGCTCAAAGTGCTCTCGTTATGCTCATGTGTTGAAAAATGATTGCTGTCTTGCTCTGATGACAGAAAGTAAATGGCATTGCTTTGGCCATTCACCATCAGGACTGGTAAATCTTTTAAAAGCATTTAGGGAACTCGAGATGGTAAAACAGTTCGATGGAAAAGTGCTTATTTCATTTCCTTCCAACAAGATAAAAGGGTTGCAGTTCATAAAACACCATTTTTAAACTAGCTTGGAAAACCAATCAAATCAAAAGCTCTTGTGATCGGTTCTAACGTTTTGTAAATTCAGTTTCTTCCTCTCCAAAATACTCTTCAAGGCCATTACACTAAGCAGGAATAGTGTAAGATATTCCTTTGTAGCCCAGACATCAGGAGACCATCCCAGAGTTTTTTTTTTCCATTTTCTTGTCCCCTTTATATTTCACAAAATACCTGACAATTTCTCACTGTTGAATAAAACTGCCTTCAATATTCAAATAGTGTGGAAAATTAAAGACACACAAGAAAACATGGAGCCATAAGAATGGCCTAGGATGGAAAAGACCTCAAAGATCAAGTAGTTCCTACCTCCAAATGGTTGGAATTGAGGCTTTTGCTGCCTCACCAGTGTCATGTAGCCCTTTTTAAATAGGTATGTTGCTTGTGCAGGCACCAAAAAGCCATCCACTGCAGTCTCAGAGGTTGTCTACAACAACCAACCCTGCACCAGCTGTACTTGGCAAGTGCTGTCCACTCACTTTGTAATTTTGTCTATGCCTGTTTTTGAGCTATGATGCTTCCTCACATTATATCATGCCTATCTCTCCTCTACTATTCTCTCCAGGAAGGGCTGTCAGAAGCCTTTTGGGAACTCTAGATCAGGCTTCTGCTTTCCTGATGCATCCGAAGTTTTCTCTGCAAAAACAACACTGGCTAGACTTCATGGTTTTGCTATATGCCAGGTATACTCCCTAGATCAATTCAGCTGACAAGCTCGAAGTGGACAGAAGGCTGGGTGCTTTAATTTCCAGGTTTAAATATTTCTGACCACCAATCCTTTGCTCAGTGACTATTTTTAACGAGATTATGGCCTTTTTTTTTTTGGTCTGTTTCTTTTTTATCCATTTACACTAATAGCCTCCAATTTTGGAGGCTGTTTCTTTCTCTTCATTATTTATCTCAGATCTGGAGGCTCAGCCAGCAGCAGCACCTACCCAACTGCCTACAAAAAAGTTCTGCCTCAAAAAAAAACCAAAACCACACGTAAGATCCTTTTAAAATTGTCATTAATCACTGGATGTGGTCCCTGGGATCCTGCCAGACTCTGCAATTTTCCAGGTGGTCTTCTGCTTCAGCCCCAGATCTCACAGCTAACTAATGCCCTGAACCACTCTGGTCAGTTTCCATCCCAGTTTCCATCTTACTCTGCTGGTTCCAGTTTCACCTCCCCCCGAAGTACTCTTCAGTGAACATCTAGATGAATTCCAAGAGCCACAGGCTGATGGTCAAGGTGGGGACATGCAGCTTCAGTATCAAAGTCTGAAAAACAAGCAGTATTTGGAGGATGTGGAGAGGCATGTGCCTAAGTACCCCCCGATCCATGAATCCAGTAGAATCAGCTGCAAAAACCTCCACCAAATGGCACAGGAAAGTTCCAGGTCCCACAGCTCTATATTAAACCTGAACCTCTAGGAACTGCAGCTCTACAGAAGTTATTTTATGGTGCAGCAGGCTAGAAGTCAGGAATTAAAAATCTAAAATTAAAAATCAGAAGAATATGAAAACTCAGACCCTTTCTTCACTGTGTCAGCCTTGCATTTGTTCAATCCTGACACCTAGTGGGCATCGCCACCAGCAGCCAGGCTCACAAACATCCTTAGCAGCAGTGTTGATGCTCAGCATTATCTACTGACTGGCTGCTGAGAGGGATGTGCTCCATCCTCTACACAGCTGTGTTTCCTTAAACACTCCCAGGCCTCTATGCTGAATTTGCACTTGTATTGAGAACTGCACATTCTGTGGTAGAGTCGAGGCTGGAAAATGCTCAAGTCCCCACATCTCACTACCCTGAATCAGGAAACAGGCTCTGCTACGAAGGCCTATCCTTCATTTCAGAGAGATCGTCCAAAGGTCAACGCCGTTTGTCACCCACCTGAGATTAAGTTGCTGACAGTAAGGTGTGTGCCAGGAAATCTCCACATTCCTTCATGATGAGAAATAAGCTTCTTCTGAGCATGGGCTTATTTCCCCCAGCTGTTGTTCAAGATGATCTCTGCCTTTGAGAAAATGTCTAGGCTAGAGGGGCCATGGAGAGCAGGGCGTGCAGATGCAGAACAGAGATTCTGACAGTATGTCAAAATGTTTCGTGGTGCAGGACTGCAAAAAGGGCCTGATGATAAAGTCCTCCATTTAAACTGGTTCCCTCTAACACTGGTGCTTTTAGAGTCTGTCAGTGTACTCGGAGGCTGGGAGCCCACTGGTGTGAAGACATGACTAAATGCTAACAGAATCAGGATCCTGGTATGATTTCATGCATCAGCCCCAGTGAGATTTGCTCTTGGATGCAGATGTGGCTTTTCAGAACAGGCTCACAGATATGGGAGTTGGAAGGGAACACTCATAGCAACTATCGTTAGTATGTTGGAGTAACAAGTGCTTGAGTCAGCACTGAGACCACAGAAGACTTGAGTAATGCAGACAAAATATTACTCTGCAGCCCCAGAGCAACATTTGCACAGCAGATGCCACATCAGCTTCTGGGTGTGAAGGTATTTGCATACAGATGGCAAGGGGATTAAGATACCTGTAATCCATTTTTCTGGGGAAAATAAAAAGAGTGTTTGCTTTGCAAACTTTGCAGAGAAGTGCACATAGATGATTAGCATATGGGTGACCTATGTATGCTGGAGAGGGATGGCCTTTCATTGCTGTTTGTACACCAGCTAAGAAGAAATATCACAGCCCATGCACGTGCTACCATGATGCTGACCACAGATCTTGCCCTCATGCCCAAGGGACACAACTGCAAAGTCCTGCCTTCAGAGAAATTTTTGCTCATGGTGGAGTCACCATCCCTGGAGGTGTACAAGAGCCGTGAAGATGTGGCACTGAGGGACGTGGTTCAGTGGGCATGGAGGGGGTGGGCTGGTGGTTGGACAAGGTGATCCAACCTTGACCAACTCTACAACATCAGTGCTAAAGGATCAGAAGACAGTTCCTACTCATTTATCACGAGGGTCACATCTGGAGGTCAGAGGCAACTCCACTTCTCCTTCTTTAACACTTAGGATGCTTTATCTCAGACAGTAACTGTGTGTGTATAATCTAACTGTCCGATGCGTTGCAGTAACAACATACTGCCAGTATATCCTGGGAGTGATGGACAGATCCCTGCCACTGATTTTTTTTGGCCTGATGACAACCAGAGAGCAAACTAGATTTTCAATCTCCATGGCAAAGGCTTAAAGAAGAAGAAAGCCATGATGCATAGTCTCTTTCTAAAAGACTGCAGGGGTGGGACACACGCATGGAGCACAGAGAAAGAGACAAGACTGAAAAGAGGAAAAAAAGGGACCAGGTGCCTGTACTAGTATGACTGAATCAATAAGCTGCAAGCACTGCAGAAAATTACAAGCAACTGGAGAGCAATGCAGAACACAAAGATGCGATAGTGGTCCTTTAATATCATTACTATGGGATGGTACAACACATGCTGGACACAGTTACACTAGGGTCAGAACACTACTGACTGAGCAGTGCACCCATTCAGCATCTGATGAACTCTTCCAATGGCCAGGTGACTGTAAAGCAGTTGATTTTAAGGAAAGACTCACTTCATCACAGTTTTTCCTGAAAAAGAGAAGGAAATTGCATCAGGTTTGTTCTTTACATGCTGGATCTTTGAATCCTGATATTCTTCATTCTCCAATCTATGAAGCACGCGCAAAGGAATCCGAGATCCGTTTCCCTAAGAGAACACAAGAGTGCCTCTACAGCAGCCTGCAGCCTGCACTGTATCTCCATCATGTTTGTAACCATGGCAATGCAAAAATTCTCTGGAAATCTATTTTGTTGGTAAAATCTTATGGTGCCAGAAACAAACATTCACATGTGTGGTAGCGACGAAGGGTCAGAACATATGAGAGCATGCTGGTTTATCTTCTACTGCCAGTTACAAGTGCCAGGTGACACCCAGAGTTTGGCAGTGGGAAATGGAATTAAAATCAGACAGCTTCGTAATGAGAACATGGGGGATAAAAGATTTCAGTTCTATGCCCCCAGGATGGCTATGCACGCTGCTGCACTGTCACTTTTCTGGAAGAAGGAGAAACAAGGATCCAGTTCACTCTGAGATTGGGATCCTGGATTTCTTGGGTATGAGCAGAAGAGGCCCAATATTACCAGTTATTCTTCCACTGAAAGAGCCCTAACAGACAAGGATGACAGCCTGTTGACTTTGGCTTCTGCCAGGCTGCTAATCAGCTGCCACCATCACCTTCCAGCCAGCACTGAGCTATGCCACGTGAGAGCTCAGCCAGAGGATCATTTTAAGAACACGTAGAAAACTCCAGAAAGAAATGACAGCTCTTTGTCATCATGCAGAAGGAATCCCACTATCTGTTAGAACAAACAGAACAAAACACTTTCCCTGTGTGGTTAAGAGAAATCCAGCCTTCACAACCTACGCATTTAATGCAAGCAATGACACGCGTTATTTTCCTGCTCAAAGAAATGAAGCACTGCTGGTGTCTGCAGACATAACTCACAGGTTGGACTGCACCTTGTGCTAAAGGCAGCTTCTTTAGGCAGCAGATTTTGAAAAGGCAGTGTCATGTCCCTTTTCCTCTGCTTTTTGGAGTCTGAGTTATTTCAGTTAGATGGAGCCCTTTTTTGAGGGCTCTTCTTTGTGATTCAGAGCACCATAATGCAGATTCCAGCTGAAGAGAGCCCAGAGCTCCACACCTCCATCCCCAGAGCATCAATGAGGGATGGACTACACAACTAACACGCAGTTTGCTGACACTGTGCCAACTCACACAGCTTCACCAAGCTCTGCACATGCCTGGCAGAGCTAGACACGTGCTGCATCTAACTAACGACCTTAACACTTGTTGCGGACTCAGGTTGTTAAGCAGTTAATAGCTCTGCACAGCAGCTGGCTCTCCTGCTGTCATCACTCACTCGTGTGCCCAAGTTGGAGAGGCCAGTCCACAGCATGACATGTAATATTCACAGGTCTCCCCAGTTCCAGAGATGCACTAGGAAATTAATCCAGAAAATCTGATTAGCACTTGTCAGTGAAATAAGCTCTTTAGTCATTGGTGTGGTTCTTTCATATGCAATTTGATAATGCCTGGCGGGCAGCAGCAGATCAGTAGGTCTGAATACTGCAGACCTGAAAACGTTCTTTATGTAACCATTGCATTGATTTTTTTCCCCCTCTTGAATATTTAGCACATTCAAATAAATAAAAGCGGAGAGACAGAAAGCATCTGAGAGACGATTTAGCCTAGCTTCCTGCGTAGAGTGGTGCAGGAGCCTCCTGAAATAATTCCTGTAGCCAAAAAGAAGAGATGATCTACTTCAGAAATTGATAACTCCAGCATGAAACATTCTTTCAGCAGCTTGCCTTAGCAATTTTTGCAGCGGTCAGTTACTCACACTGTTGCATAAAAAAAGAAACGCATTTCATTTCTTACCTGAGCTTGTCTAGCTTTGCCTGTCAGCAACAGGTTCATTGAGTAAGAGATGAAAGTCTTCTATTATTAAATCTGTTCCCTCAGCCTCCCCAAAAATATTCTCATCTGAGAGTAGATGCCAGCTGAGCTGCTGCTATCTCAAAGCACAGCACGTATTTCCCATGATCTAGCAAACACAGTCAGCACAGATGGGCTTGCAATAATGCCTGCCATGATCACACAGTTACCAAAACACAGGAGGACAAAAAAAAGTCATGAGTAACTTTCCTTGACCACAAACACATGAAATAATTTCCATTATATGTTGTTGTTGGACAGCTAGGACTCAGCTCCACGACTGACACTCGCAGCCTATCTTCAGGAGTCAACAGAAGAGATTAAAATGGGAACTCCTTAGCATTTTCAGAACCCTGAATGCGTCCCCGTTTGTTTCATATTCTCTTCAAGGTTTTACAGCTTGCTTTTCATTTTGAGATTTGGTGTTAGGTGCAGGATCAAAACATGCACACGTTGACTGCCTAATAGCTCCACTTGAGCGCCAAGGAATTTATCTAGGGCACCTGGCATCTTCTAAATGACAAGAAAAGGACTTCAGCCCACGTGGAGGGCACAGAGCACCTTCCCCAGAGCTATTCTAGCTGAGGAAAGTTCAACTCAATTCACACGGCCAGACTGAGACTGTTTGGTCTCAGAAGCCAATTTATAATGCGTCCCTTGGTTGTCTGCAACAGAAAGTCAACTTGATTTTACTTTTCAGTACGCCTCAGTCTTTCCACGCTTCCTCGTTGGATAAAAGCTACCCAGAAGGATGCAGAGTGCATGCATAAGCTTGAGGAAGTCCAAAAGCATTTGGAAAAGACAAAGATCTCTGTAAGAGGAATAAAACCAGTGCCTTTGCTGGCTCATGGCTAAACCAGAATAGCATATGGGTTTCATAGAATCATTTAATGAAAGCATTTTTACAAAGACCTGACTTAACAGAACGATCATGTTTTCCTTTCACTTTCAGTGAGAGGAGGGGCACATCTCCTTCAGCACACACAGATTTGCCACAGGTATGTTTATGAATAACGTGTTGCTGGTGAGTCACCACTGCTAAATAACATCTAAAACTTTCTTGTTTCAAACACAGAAGGCCTGAGTCGAGCTCCCACACATGTAGCACTCTGTTCTGTAGTCAGTCTACAGGGATAAACACCTGATAGTGAGAGTGTGAAACCCTTTTAATTGCACAGACATAGTGCTAAGTAACTCCTCTCCCTTCTCAACTATTTTAAATCAGTTTAGCATGCCCAAGCGTGATATTCATTCTCTATTGCTCAAACGCTTTTAAAGACACTTCCCATTTTTTTACTCCATAAAATGGTAGGTAATACACCAGCAGAAATGAGAGCCTTTCCCAAACAGAGCCTCAGAGGTGAGTCAGCTAAGGTGGTTTGTGTAGATTAAGCTTTCCCAGCTCCACTGAATCTTGAATACCTTTCACTGTCATTCGATTAACTGAGCCCTAAACATCTCCGTCACAGCTTCCCTGCAACAAACACTTGCCCAGGGCAAACTGCTTCTCTGCTCTCTCAGACACCTTATTACTAATATTTTTTAATATTTTTTTTTCTGAACTATGCAGCCTTGAGGGTCTGTTGAGTTAAATTCAGCACAAAGACATTTGAGAGAGCTGGGAGGGTAAATGGATACGACGAGCTGTGAGGGGAAAGACAGTGCTGTCAAAAAGATGGCAGGTGACTTGCTCACCTCTATGTTAATGCACTGCCAGGGCATGTCCAAGGTCCCACAGCCCAGTGATACAGCGTGATTTCCCCAAAAACAAGCCACATGTGCAAGGACTTTTAACATGCTCCCAGCCAAGATGCATGTTTCCAAAGAGATCTTTTAACCTGAGGAATCACTTTCCCTCTCTACCTCAAAACTTGCAAACTTAGTGTGCATAAAATCTACACTTGGAGGTGTACTCACCTAAATTGTGTTATTCAATCTTGCCAGGGCTAGTATAATCGGGTCTATGCCAGTTACCACTGCTGCGGCCTCTTCCCCTTGACGAGAAGGCTTCAGAAACAAAAGCAGAAAGAAAGTGGAGACATGCATGAGTGTTGCATGCTGTCAAGCTCGTTTTTTTTCAGCATTCTGCACAACCATAAGTTTGCACATTAGTACAGGTGATGAGAACACAAATCTATCACTTCTAAAAATGGTGGCAGCTCCAGCATTGCCTTATCTTGTAACCTCATGCCCTCACCACTTTCCTAGTGAGAAGCACCCCTACACAGTAAGAGAAGCTGGATTTTTCTTCTGTTTTTTTTCTCTTCCTTACATAGATGACCTTCACATGGCCAAACAGGTAATCCAAACAGAAAACCAACCAGGAGAATCCAGCATGGCAAAAAAGGGCTTACCTCCAGAGCGACTGCTGCCTCGCTTGGTAGGGTCTGTCATCAGCATATGCATCATCTGTAAATTAAAGAAATGACTTTACAAAGTTCATGTACCAAGAAGTCAGACTCACCTTTGTTTCCTTGGGTACTACATGATCAGTGAAGTAATTCCAGGCTTCATTATATTAATTTCTCTGAGAACAAGATCACTGCTGGTACTATTCCAAAGCAGTCATGTTACCAAAGAAGACTGCAGATCCAAGTGGATTCTCTTGTCAACACCTTTGGTACTTAATACCTTACCCGATCTTTAGTGCAGATACAGCCAAGAGAACAGGACTCGGAGAGCTGAATTAGTTTGTTGTAGTTGCACAGGGCACCTCTGACTCACTGGTCCCTAATTACTGTTTTAAAAGCTCTCTATATTCTTATTTTATAGGTTGCTATCCCAGCAGTATGATCTCAACCTTAGTTGCAACTCCTCTCCTGCCCAAATACCACCAACTCTGTAGGTGCTACATCAATATCATTCACAGTGAGCCAAACTGAGATCCCTTTAACTGAGTTACAACCTGCAGAGCAAGTGCTGCAGTGCAGCCCTCTTCAGCAAGACGTTCTTTTTCATGTGCAGTAATTCTCTTTAGCATTTATTCCTTATTAAATTTGTAGGAAATATATTCCCCAGCAGGAATATTGGCAGCAGCACTGAATTTTAAGCGACAGTTAAAGAAGACTTGCAGGAAGAGCTCTGCTTGTATAAGCAAGTGTTTATAGTCAGTTCCCAATTAAATGAGACTTATGCTTAACACAAAGGACAGACTGAACACGCAAAACTACTGTACATATTTCAGTACTTCACACACTGCCTTTCTGCTCTGCAAATCAAGAATTCCTATGGCACACTTACTAGCTCAATCTGAGTAGAGATTCTGAACAAAAGCTGGCAATTCAAATAAAGAGAAAGCAACGTGTAATTGTCTGCCATGAGCAGCTTCCCAAAAACAAAAATGCTGCCCATAGATCCTCCAGCACGTTGTTTATGCAACTAGCTTCATTCCCTCAATATAATACTCAAGCACAATATTCATTGCAGGCCTGTGTTGTAAGTGCAGGCATACAATTTCAAGAGTAAGTTAAAGGAAAAATTGGCTACTGGTACAATCTGAAAGCAGCTAGCAGGGATTTACTGACTGGGTCAGCATTTAATCACACCTTAAAAACTGGATGGGAGCTCAAAAATAAAGATGAGTGGATCATAAATCTCAGAGGAGCAAACCCTCTTCACCTATGCTATGATTACATGTTCAGCTGAGGGATTTGATAACAGAGCCAGAATTTGTTTCTGTCTGTAAGATGTGCCAATCATTTTTCTCTTTCAAAGTCCTTGAACTGCCCTTCAGAGTTTCACAGGGTTAAAGCCAGTTGTAAAGCTTGACTCGACATTCAAATACCTTACTTCTCCTTGAAAGAGGATGAGCAGAATTCTTATGTTCCCAGGTAGCAAAAAATAGTTTTTCACTTCCTTACCTCCTCACTGCTCATCGATTCGGAGCTGAATGTGCTCTGATGGCATCGCACAATAACATTCACAATCTGCTCACTGGAGACTTCCACAACACTTTTGCAGACAGCAGTTGGCTGAAATGGATAAAAATAGAGTGAATCTGGTGGAAGAAAGCTACAATGCAAAGCACTTCATGGGAGTTTAAGTGGGAAATTTTTACGGGGAGTAATCAATCAAGTTTCAAGAGGACAAAATTGAAGCTATATGCCTAACAAATTCTGGACACAGCCTGCAGCCAGATCAATATATTCCAGCAGTGTATAACTTCACACAATTTATAAATCCATAACTACTGCATGAAACTTTGAACCTACTAGTGCTCGGAAAAAAGTTCCCCCAAACCTTTTCATGGCTGTAGCATCACCAATCACAAGCAGAAAATGCAGGGCTACACTGATAGCAGCTCAGTTCTACCTCTAGAAGTTGAACAACTGTTACAGAAGTTGTCTCTGTAATTTGGCAGGAGCTCTGGCAAAGCCTGCACCCAAGTTTTGAAATCAGACATCCTCACATCTTTTGTATTGCACCAACTAGAAGAGAAACAGGATGCATCTTCCCTGTCACCAAACAGTTGTGCCACCTCTCTTTATGTTATAGTATATACATCAAGATGAACCTGTTCCAGGCCTTCACTTAAATAAGCAAGTAAATCTGATCAGGTTTCACAAGGACCTAAAGAAGAGCATCCATTCAGGAGAACTCAATAATATTACCAGTTTTGTGTTCTTTCTATGCACATGCAAGTGACTCAGCTCAAGGGTAGTAATACCTAAAGAGACATGTGCTTCTGTCTTTAGTGCATGAACAATCTTCAGAGGTGGTAGCACAACTCATTATCTACCAGAAAAGCCTTTATTCCATCTGTTCAATGCCTTCCCCAAATCCTTTCTCTTCCCTAAACTCAGGAAGGACAAGTGAACTTGTTGGTCATTTGCTGAGGAAAAAGAGACAAGGACTCAGCTTAGGAGAGTAAAAGAACTATAGTTAGTCACCAAATCCTTCCTTGTTGCTACCTACCAATCAACATAACATCTTCATCTCACATACAACTCCTAGCCTTACTACACACTGCAGCACAGTGCTGTGAGGATGCTGAACATCAGCCTATCAAGTTCGCCAGCTGCATTCTTGTCTCCTGTTTTCTTTCTACATGCATGATAAGAAAAAAAAATCAGTTGAAGCATCAGTTTTACCATCCACTTCACTTAGAAAACAAGCTATGCTTTCCTTCCAGGATTTGTTCACAAAGCACAGACACTTCTACCTCATGCCATTCCAAGGCAAGCATCCTCTTGTTTCAGCTCACAGCAGCTCATGTACTCCCCACTGGTCAGAAATAAGACAAATAAGGGGCCATTGTGGCCCCTTCACATGTAAAACCCACTCTACTCTGCAGATTGTATTTGTTTAGTGTTTATTTTTGTCTTCTGAGGCCCAATCAGTAGTATTTCTACCTGTCTACATCCTGCACAGAGGGGAATTACCCATTTACACCAGAGGCACTTACCACGAAAGGCCCTACTTTGAAGTCACATGTGAACGGGTCTCTTCCTGAAGCTTTTGTGCATTCAGTTTCACGAATGCTGAGCTGGAGCTCTAGTCTATAATCATTGCTGTTCCACATGTCAACCTGGTAAGAGAAAGGCCAAATCAGCCAGTGCCTAGAAAGTAAATCACACAACTGCAAAATGTTGAATTGGTGCAGCTTGTTGTCACTCCTTTTCAGCTCAGCTGTCCCCATGCAAGCCATGTGGCAAGCTTTAGAGAGTTTGGTTGCTTTTGTTGACACACCAGGGTCTTCTTTTCTCCTTCTCACAGTCTTATCAATGCATTAACTCAATATGGGAGTGTCAAAAATACCCACTTTGCCACCAGGCTGGGCTGCAGCCTTTCAGAGGGTGAGCATCGGGGCCGCAGTGTGTGGGAGTAGAAAGTGGAGGGCTGTGCCCCTTATGCAGAGCACCCAGCCAGAGAGCAGATATTTTATTCATCATTTTATGCCAGATTATTTTATGCCCACAGCAAAACAGTTAGCTGGAGGTATTTGGAAAACACCATCTCTTTTCTGAATTAATTTTTGAGCAAAATCTTTAAGGACACCCATCAAAGTCTTCTAAGGGTGGACAATTTGAGCTCTAAACATGCCTTTAGTTAAAAATGAACATACAAAGGATATTTAAAGCTATAGTTTTGTAAGATGCCCCAGACCACCCTCTTGAAAGACGCATCAGAGAACTCCAACTAAATTCAGATTTCCAAGATTAGGCAAAAAGCAGTTTTCCAAGTCAGCAAAGCGTATTTAAGGTAAAGGATCTCAGTCATCTGCACACTTACATGTCTAACGTGGCTCCTGACAACACCATACAGATTTGGCCCCCAAGACTGAGAATTGATCCTTGCAATAGAAGCATTGAGAGCCTCTTCTGTGACAGGGAGTTCATAATCGTACACTGGAAATCCTGAGACAGACACACAGCTCCGTTAGAGTTCAGTGTTTTTCCCAGCTAAGCCATATGAAAAAAGGACTGAAAAATTCTGAACCACTTACCTGAGCATGAGAAAATGCTCAGTGCGAGGACTAAAATCAGGCTTCTCATAGCGTGCCTTTCAAAATCCTCTGGTATTTTCCCCATCAAAGCGAGAGTTTCCACTGCATATGCCTGTCTTTATATACATGCAGCCTTGATAGTATACCTGACCTTCCGGCATCCAGGCTCCGCTACAAACATTGCACTTTAAACAGAATTGATCTGAGAGTAAATATTTGCTGCCAGCTTTTCTCCATTTAGCAGTAGTTCTCTGATAAGAGATGGTGTGCTGTATTTTTCCTTAGCGCTGTCATTAAAAAGAAGCAGTAGGTAGCTGATAGCTCCACAGGCAATGGCAGTGCATAGTCATTTTTTTTTCACTTTTAGCTATGAGTTTTAGACTGAAAGCTGGTGAGGCAACACTTCCCTTAGTACCTCACGTGCACCTTCGTGTCCCAGGTACAACAGACAGTGCTTAAGAGCTGGAACTCCTTGATTTCCTAGGAACAGAATGGGAATCCACCCACCCAGACGTGGCTGACACCACGACCCATCAGGACATAGCACTGAACACATCCTCCAGAGACAAAGCACATAGCAGACCGCTGCTATGCTGTTGCTCCACAGCTACTTTCACATTGCCCTAACCTCTTTGCCAAGCCTGAGCCCAGCTAACCAAACAAGTGAGTGCCTGAGAGCACCTGGTTTCCCCTGTCTGATCCTCCTAATGCTCAGCACTCACCTTCTGCACGTAAATGAATAGAAAAACTATGTTTCTTCAGTATAGAAAGCTTTGTAAAGAACAAGGCACAAGGCAGATGCGATGCCTTCCTTGGCTTTTAGCTAACTGATGGCTGCAACTGGGCAAGGCATTCTCTACACCCTCTCCAGCACAAGGCATTTCTCTTTTCTAATCACTTACTCTATTGCAGCTTCGCTGCATGTGTGTTTTATGGGGCTAGAAGGCTCTAGATTCGGGAGAGGATTGCTGCTGTCTCATTTCAACCTCATCTCAATATTGATGAGTGTGTTAGGATCCTATGCAGTTAGGACTTAATGAACCAAAACACTACTTACAGGGCAGTTCCTCATCCTCTCTGGTTTTTTTTTTGCTTGATTTTCCCCATATTTCTGATCGATTGCTTATACTTTCTTGACTACAGGTTGTCCCTTTGAGACTACTGTCTGCTTGCTTGTCCTTGGTGGACGACAATTAGGATTATGATAGCCTTCAGCATCAATACTCAGCAATGCCACTATCACACCTCCCTGCCATTCCTCATTGCTGCAGCCATAACTTGTGCTAGAGGGGTGGCTATATACTCATGGGAGAAACCTCCAAGTACTTGCAGTCAGAAAGTAAAGATGCTCCCATCTTTATTCAAAGTAACAGTCACTTTCCATGCAAAGCTGAAAGAACAAGCAACTGATCTCCTCAGCCTGGGCTCAGCACTCCAAGAGATAAATAATGATGTGGCAAAGCTAAGTCAAGTGAAGTCATCAGAAGAGTTCCTCCTGTTCCTGGCTCTGACCAGGGATATCTTCCAGATGAGCCAAATGCAGTTCACAGCTGTGATAGTTCAACAGTGCTCATGCTAGCTCTTATTTCAGAGTGTTGCCGTGGTTTATTCATCTTTCCTGGACAACACACACAGTTGTTGGGAGCTCTTTGGCTTTGAACATCACCGGATTCATTCCATGCTGTGGTGAGATCCTAGAAAAAAGCCATGCTAAAAATAAGGATAGGGCTCACGTGCCACTTGCTAGAAGACCACGTGAAAACAAAGACTGTGCTAGAAAGAAAAAAAGCCAATTCTCAGTGTAGCAAAGTCTGTCCTTCCTGTTTCCCAGTTCTCTTTAACTGCTGTCTGGGAGGAAGTGTTAATCTGCCCAAGGGTAGGAAAGCTCTACAGAGGGACCTGGATAGACTGGACCTCTGAGCTGTGGCCAATTGTATGAGTTTCAACAAGACCAAGTGCCAAGTCCTGCACTTCGGTCACAATAATCCCACGTATTGCTACAGGATTGGGGAAGAGTGGTTGGAAAGCTGCATGAAGAAAAAGGACCTGGGGGGTATTAGACTACAGCTGATGAGAGTTAACGATGTCTCTCTAGATAAAAGGAAAGTTGACTAATTGCAAAACAACATTTTTGTTCTTTTCCTAGCTCTGGCACTGGCAAAACCAAAAGGCTGCCTAAAAGTTCTTCTCTGTGGTTGTTTCTCACCTATGCAGAAGCCCTGATCGTTGTATTGACTGTAGGTGATACCAACAGGAGAAAATCTTCCACATTTTGCTCAATATGACAAAAACTTCAACCTGAGCCACAGTTCACAGACACCAACAGAGACTCAACTTTCACTCCCTCTGGATCCTGTTTGCCCCTTGAGAAAGTAGGAGGCAATGGTACAGCCAGCACACTGTCCATGGGCTCTTGCCCACTTGGGGCAGCTGGGATGGAGGAGAACAAGTCTTACTTTTTCCCAGTTTCTCTAATTGCCCACATACTCTCAGCCCTACAGTGGTAAGGATGGAAACTGATATATCTTGTAAGTTTGGATTTCGTGCTATGGTAGTTCCATATTCTGCGAGATCTGCTGTAATTCCAGGGAGCTCACTGAGTTGTTCTGTCTCAGGACTGAAAGCTGTTGGAACTGATGTCATCACAACAGTTTACAAAGATTAAATTCATTAAGTGTGTAGAGTCAGTGCCCAAACTCCTCTGCACTGTACTCCTAAGGTGCACCATCCATGCTGGTTTAAGAAATGCAACCTAAACCTGTGCGGTTTTTACTGCCATTCCCGTGGACTTTGAGAGTGAAGCAATAGAAAGCACACATTGCAGCAAACAAAACCTCAACGATACACACTGGATGGCTGCTCTTAAACACCACGGCCTGCAGCAGAACCTCAGAGGTCTCTCTTCGTTCCCTTGAGCCTTTGAAACATTAAATATTTATATTTCTTGTTTCTGCCAGGTCAGCAGTAATAGTCCTTATGGGGTCACTGGTAAAATGCTGTAATTGATGCGAGACAAATGTTACCTCCAGCCTCAAAGACGATTACCTGGAAAGCCAAAGAAGGAGATACATCTTCCTCTTATTTATTTTTTGCATTTTGCTGACCACACTGATCATTCTCAAGGCTTTTTCACCTATCCCAAACACTGTATGTATGTGTTCATCTGCAAATATCTCCCTGTCAGTTCAGCACCCCTCTTCATTCCTGCTTCCAGCAGAGCTGAGCAATTATTTGCAAGTGATTAAATGCAGAATTCACTTGGAAGCTCTTCGAGGTGCATGATTATTTCATCGAGTTCATTTAAATGTGCAGCACGCCACTCCAAATCACATCTTGCTGTACTGGGTCTGTCTGGGATGGAGCTGATATTCTTCATAGCAGCTCACACAGTGTTGTGTGTTAGTGCATTAAGTTTTACAGTTTCACTTGAGCACAAATGCTAGGAGCCCATCTTTCCTTACTAAACGAGTTGCTTGTCACAGCAATTGTTTCATCCTGTGTATGGGGAGACTGATTTGTTTGCACTGTGGTCCTGTGCTGCTGTGTTCATTGAATGCATTCTCAGAAGACAACCTGCTACCCCAGCTGAGCAGGAGAGCTTGCACTTGGGTTAATCCCTGCCCTCTCCCTTCTTGCTCTCCCCCAAAACAACCAAACAGAAAAACTCACCAAGCAAACCCCACCCTACTCCGATTTCTGGAAAACTTTAACCAGGGAGGAAGTCTACTGGACACTGTTTGAAGCCCATTCTTGCCGTGGGGCTCCATCCATGCAAAGGCCACACATCTCTTTCAGCCACATCCACCTCCTTCCTGCAAGGCAGTAGCAAGCCAGGCAGGTTCCTTCTACCTGGAGGAGATCTCCACTCCTGGCAGCGGCTCCCAGTCCCGAGCTGGGGCCACGAGAGAATGGTCCCATCCCAGAGCATGAGGCCATGGCTGAAGGAAGCCAAACTCAATGCTTGAGCTGTCCAAGGATTCATTGCCACAAAGGAAAGGCACACATAGAAGGTGGAGAAGGAGGAATACGTATCCTGAGCATTTTGTTTTTTCAGACTTTGTCTCGAAGTTACATTCATCATTTCACAAAGGAATAATTCACTGTGAGTTCTGGCACATATACTGAAGGATTTATAAATTAAAGTTATGTACAGAAAGCACATCTTTCACATCCTAGGTATACAGATGTCACACAGGAAATAATTTCTAGAAATTAAACCGATCTTAATCATTTATGATGTGATCTCCATACCACAGAATGAAGGTCTTGCTGAGTTTTTCCTAACCGAACTATGTATATACATACAAATTAGGAGCACTCCTATTTGTAATGCTCTATACCCCAGGTCTGTGCAAAGCAGGGTGTACAGTAACATCAGGAAGGGTCAAGCAGCAAGAAATAACTAGTAACCTTTCTGTCAAGGCCTCATCAGAGTTTTCCCTGGAAAACTATTGCTTTTACAGATACAAACAGAACATCAGCTTCTGCACACAACAAAGCAGGACACGATCTGGAGTGTTTTGTGGTCAGATTTAAAGATCCCCCTGCAGAATGCATGTGTGTAATGGCCTCCTTGAGCAGCCTGCTGTACCTCAGACAGTTGCATCTCAGAAACATTCCCTCAAAACATCAATGCATTGTATCCCTGCGCTGCCCTGTTTTGTCTTCATCTTCTTGGACCAACGTGTTTCTACAGCACGCAGCAACTGGAAAATACTGTTGGGCTTTTGGGCTGCTCGAAAGAAAAAACATATTCCAACGCTCCAATCCCAGTCATAGAAACAAGTAAGGATTATACACAAGGCTTTTCAGAAGTATTTCTGTATGAATTACATCCTTCCCATGCAGGATTGTGACAGCTGAGTTTCTGCATTGCTAGCTACACAGTTACAGGCAGAAGAGGAAGAAGTCTGCACTGTTCACGTGCAGTCCAAGGTAAAGTTGTTGGGCTTGGGATGCCAGCATTACAGACTTCAGCAGATAGACTGTACAATTAAGCTAGATATGGCTACTACGTGAAGGAGAGGAATGGGAGGTTCCTGAAGACAAGCAATTACTATCTAACAGAAACTCATGAATAGATTCCTTCAAGTGAAATCCAAAAGCAGAGCGATTCAAGCAGCAGTACACTTGGAATTAAGAATGAATTTTAACAGAAGCTGATAAGGACTACCTTCTGTCATTGAATTTCTGGGAAAACGAGGGAAAATGAGCTTGCGTAACTTGGGTGTTCTGACAGGAGAGAAACAGTCTTAATGTTTTACCATCATCATCTGACAAGCAGAAAGGGTTGTCTTGTTAAAAACAAAACGGAGACACTGACACTGGTGGGTTGGTTACTGTTTGCATGGTGGTTACTGCCAGCTCTGAGATTCTTGGTGAACTGGTACCTGTGTGAGCAAGAGAAATAGTTTAGAGATTGCAGCCTACATTTTGCTTTCACCCTCATGACATCCACTCGGAACCTTGGATGTCTTGCTCAACGCTTTGAATCAAGGAACTCTCTGCATCACTTATCAGAATCATAGAATTTGTGTTGGAAAGGGCCTTTAAAGTCATGTTGTCCAACTCCTCTGCAATGAACAGGGACACCTACAGCTCCATCAGGTGCTCAGAGCCTCATGCAGTCTGACCTTGGGTGTCCCCAGGGATGGGGCATCCACCACATCTCTAAGCAACCTGTGCCAGTGCCCCACATATAATGTCTCTGCAGAGTAGCAGAGATGCTAGCTGTCAGGAAACGAAGGCAAAATTAACAGCTGCTTGCAAAGTACCTGGAATGGACAATCTACCACCTAATGGGGAGGTGGACACTTTACAAGGACATTTAGTGACATGACAAGGGTTATGGTTTTAAAATAAAAGAGGGGAAATTTATATTACACTTAAGAGAGAAATTCTTCACTCAGAGCAGGATGAGGCCCATGCACTGCTGCCCAGAGAAGCTGTGGATGCCCCATCACTGGCAGTGCTCAAGGCCAGGCTGGATGGAGCTTAGGACATCCTAGTCTGTTGGGAGGTAGAAAGGGTCTCCACAGAGACCAGTTCTGTCTTCCCACCCACCATTCTGAAGACAAGATCAAATACACCTAAAACATGGTAGGCAGCTTTTAGCCAAACTGGGTTTCAAAAGCTCCCAAAGCAGACTGCTCCATGGCATCACTACGGCTACTGCTCAAAAACATTTCCTGTCACTTAACACTGCCCTGCTGTGAATTAGGCCTGTTATGTGTATGAAGAATGTATGCTTTCCTTCCACTTGCAACTGCCTTTCATCTAGGCTAGGAGAGTTTTAAACAGGGTTTGGATCAAAGTGTTCCTTCCAACCACAATTATCCTATGATACTACAGCAGCTGAAGACAACAGTCTTCTCAGTTCTTTCCTAGGGTAACTAATTCATTCCCTCCTTTCTAGATTGTGCTGTTAAGACTTCCAGTCACTCAAACGCTCTCCCAGCCACTCTATCATTGTCCTTGAAGCTTAGTGCTAACCCTCAATGCCATATCTATCTAACCTCCCAAACTGCAGCTACCTTTGATCTGAGCTGGTGCTGTTTGTGCAGGTTGGATGAGATGACCTCCAAAAGTCTGTTATTCTACAACCAAGAAGGCAAGAATAAGATACTTCAGGCCTTGCCAAAAATTGTTAGAAACATGGCAGAAAGTTATATTTTTAATTGATTAATTCTAATTGGTCTTCCAAAAGCACATTCATTTAATACCATGGATGCAGATAAATGGTCCAGGTCAGAGAATGGATTTAAAGCGGGCTTACCCTGCTCAGATAGCTGCTTTTCAGTTGTATTCATTTGAGTTTGCTGGAAATCTCTTTTAGAATCCCTTTCAAGTCAGAGAGCTTAAGAATTAAAAAGAAAAAAAAATCTAACTCATTTCAGCAGATGATTGCAGCTCAGATTGGAGGAGCAGGAACAGAACAAGCAAGCAGTTGTAAGTACCTTAAAATACCATAGAACAAACAAACCCTAGAAAATGTCATATAACATCAGCAACAATGAGCATAAAACCCCTAATCTGAACTCCTGCTTACCTGGGCACCCTGTGGGTGTCAGCTACTAGTTAGAAAGCAATAACTGACTGCTCTTTGAATTCAGTAGTCACACCACGGTGGCAAATGAAGCAGCGTTAGTATTGTCTTTTGCACAAAAGCAATATTAATAAAGTAATATGAGTTACAAGCAATTGCCTTGCAAAATGTAATCTCAAATACAATAGTACTTGAAAAAACGCTCCCAATTACAGTTTTCAGCATTCAGTTAAAGCAGTGAGCCCTAATACATATGTAATTTAGTTATTTAACAAGCAGGCCTCACAACAGCTAGAAGCTCCAACCAATATCCCATTTCCTTTTGCTCCATCAAAGCAGAGGTGGCTGATCAGTGTAATTTTGTGGAGCCAATCTACCATAAGAGAGTGTTGTTTGTGGTCAAGGTACTGAAAAACACTCCTCTAATGCTAAGTAAGCATCTTTCTACTTCATTTTCCAGTACAATATGAAGCTGCAATGTAGAATCAAGGGTGCAAAGGAGCATGTTAAGAAAGCACCATGAAAATGGGGTCCCGGGGGTAGCAACAAAGACCACAAATGGTTCATTTTCCATGTGGATCACTGTCTGCTTTATCAGACACAGGCACATTCCCCAGAGCAGAATGAAGCACAAATACCTTTGCATCCAGTTTTCTAAATCGATGCACCATCCTGAAAACAGAAAAAAGACACACAAGAGAAGGCTGAATCCAGACACCAAAGATGTCTTGGATAACCACCCTGCCTTTGCAAAACTGTTCAGAACTGCCTTGCAAAGCCTATCTGGGACATCCACTCCTCATTGGTCAAAAAGTGTTTGCCTACACTTAGTAAGTGTTTACTGCAACTGCATACAAACTATTGTCAACACTGCACTTTTACATCTTTCTCAACAAGACTTTTCTACTTCAAAAGTGCTGCTTTTATCACCTCATCCAACACTGAGTGCATTGATATAGAATTAACATATTTGTAAATGGGACAGAGAAGTACGGAAGGTATATCTGATTTTTCCAACCTATTCTTATCTATTCTCTTACATTTGATTTGGAGGAATTCTGAAGCTCTTGGAAGCTGGCTACAAAATTAAGTCACCACACACAGCAGAGCACATTGCCATTTTCTAGCTTTCTTTCATTTCTCTTTCCTCTTATAATATTAGTTTGAAAATGCTGGGATTGATCCTAAAGATAATCAACACACCACAGTTTGGTAGCCTTAGCATTTTACCAGTCCAACTACTTCTGAAGCCAATGTGCAGCAATTGATAGAGAAATTAAAAAAAAAAGGAATCATCTTATTAAAAATTTTATACTGGGTTTATTTATCAAATTTATACTGGCTTTATTTACACACATAGTTTATTGCAAGAATTTAGCACTGCTGAAAACTTGATATCACTGAAAATACTCAACAGAAAGTTAATAAAGACAAAGAAGGGTAGACGTACTCTTCTGAAGTATCACTTGCTTTGGTATTGATTTTGACAAGGTAATTTTCCTTCATGACAGCTTCCCATGACAGAATTTCATTGTCTTCATTTTTTGAGCCTGGGGAACATATGTAAAAAAAAAAAGGAAAATAAAAACACAGAGAAAACATTAGATTCAGTCCATTTGTGCATGATGCATGAAGGCTGGTTAGTGCTTGTGTTCAGAAGCTATTACCTTCTCTGCATAGAGAACATTCACAGCCCCACTTCCCACCTGTGAGAAAGTTCTGATAAGCATGGCCCTAATGCATTTTACAGTATGATCCTGGCAATCAGATTTAGTTAAAAATGACAACAACAACAACAACCAAAAGTCTCTCTAGATCTTTTTTGAGGCTTTCTTAGCATGCTTTGTGAAACTGCAGCCATTCCACCAGGCATAGGACATTCCAGAAAGATCCAGTGTGGGTTTCAACTTTGTTTGTATTCACTGTTTCTACATTATCTCATATTGGATTGTTAAGAATAACATCTGTCAGGAACGTGTATAACTCAATTCAAACATTTCAAAATGCTGAAATACTGTCTTCTCTGAAAAGCATCTCCTGCTGATGCTGTAAATTGAAGAATGACAAATAGCAAGACAAACTTGGAGGCATCAAAGTCCTCTAGGATAATATCTCTGCATTTTATCTTGTTCCAACTGGATTAGTCCAAACCATATGGGTCTTAACAATAAAATTTAGCTAAGTTTCAAAAAGTCTGCATAAGGCCTGTGTGCCAATTACAGACATTCTTATCTGTTGGCAACTCCAGACCAACTGCTGCTCTCTAAAGAAGCACCAGTATTAGCACTTAATTCAATCTGATTCCTCTACACAGCGCTCCTCTGACCTCACAGTCTCAGTTTTTGTCTCAGATACCAACAGACATACATTCACTTGAGTTCCAACCAGATTATTTCTGTAAGCATTAAGTAGGGAAGCAGGGATTTTGCAAGTCAATCCGGCAGTGTGCTTTCCCCGTGCAGTTCTGTTCCCATCAACACTTCAATTAAAGTGACGTTCTGGCTTTAATTAATTCTTTCATCTGCTTTCACTACAAGATGCACAAATGTGCATCATCTGTGCAGAAATATCTGTTGAACAACCTTCCCAGAAAGGGAAGTGCTTTGGACAGCTTAGTCAGCACTAAGGAATTTTATAGCCCAAAGATATATGGCCTTTGTCCTGATGAAGTAACAAATCCTGTCTGTGCTGCACGGCAGAACTCAGGATGCTGATGGAGGGAAATAAGTCTGTCAATTAACTCAACTTATCATCTCTCCTCTGCTTCTGAATGGCACTTAATAATTGAAGACATTCCACAAGTAAGGGGGAAAAAAGCTTGTTAAAACAATTCATATCTGTGCCCTCTGATGAAGAAAACAAGGGGATAGCTAGAGGAATAAATCATTCCTGTGTTTTTGAGGTGGTCTGCCCACTTGTCCATGCCCAGAGAGCCAGGAAAGTCTCTGCCATTCATTCAATCACATGCTAACAGATGGAAGAGCCTATGAAGAAAACAGCTATCAGGCTGCCCTTGCAGCTAATAGCTGTATTACCTGGTACACAGAAAAAAGAAATTCCAGGTCAAGTAATAATCGGAGTCTAAAGCCACTTATTGTACAGGTTACCTCAACATTTAGAGCATACAAAGTCAGGCATCAGTGCACCTGGGAACCGTGCAGGAGGGACACACTACCAGATACTGATCACAGAAAGGTTATTTTACTTCCTTTGTGCAGAATATGCAGATGGCTTTCAGCAGCTGCAGGCTCTGAATGAATTTATTCAGTGCTCTAGCACACACACAAAAAAAGAGCTTCAAAGTTATCAAGCACCATAGGCAATCCTAAAATGATACAATTAATTTGAAGACTTAATTGATTCATACACATGAAGTAATCCTGCCCCAGAACAGCTCGAACAGGAAAGCACTGGATAACTGTGCACAGTACTCAAGTGGAGTAGGTATCATGGTAGAACTCAAAAGCTCTCTAACCAAACCATACCCAAAGCTACTGGGGGACAGGGAGTGAGAACCACAATGAAAGCAACATTTCTGAAACATCCAGTTAGAATTGTAGCATGAGATGTTAGCAGTAAGAGTTCCCATATCCCAGACAGAGCACAACTCTAGAGTTCCAGGAAGAAAACAGCTCAGAAGAAGCTGAGGCTTTGATGTGTAACTTAGCGAGAAGATTTCCAATGGTTTTGCATTTGATGGAGAACACAAAGGAGCTGCTCCTCATTTCCACTACATCTACCTCCTCAAAGGTCTACACAACCCTTGAGCATTTCCTGACCAAACTATATGGTTTGAGCACAGCACATCATGAAAGAACTGCAATGCATCTGCCACGGAGCTGACTTCCAAGAAGAAATAGTCGTACTCACAACAAATAGATGGCTCTTTACTTTCATTCTTACAGCAGCACTTAAAACATTTCCTCATCACCATGAATATGTAGGCAAAGATGACAAAAGGAAAGGGGATAGTCAAGCGACTGCAGTATTCCTGGACCAAGAAGTAACGCTGGAACTTCCACACTTGGTCATTGTTCTCTTGTACTGATCCAACAGTGTACCTAGCAGGCAAAGAAGGAGAAAACACAGACATCAAGGAACTCTTATCAGAGGCAAGTTACACAGTATTTCTCCTTATTATTCTAGGACATGTTTTTGTAAGGTCAGCCTGGAGCTGGTCATTTTCACTGGTTTAGAAGCCTACTGAGTTTGTGTACTCCATTTTAGAGCAATCTGAAAACTTAAGGAACAAAGACAGTAGGGAAAGAAAAAAAAAAGACAAAGCCCAAAATAAACGCAAAGAATTAGATACAGAGAGAAAATACTCCACACACTTTCACTAGCTTAGCTCTAGGCAATTTTCTTCCAGTCTAAACACACGAAACATATGAGAACACTTTGCTGCAAGATACCACATCTCATTAATTCACCAGCTAACATCTTTCTAAGCAAATAAAATTAAAAAAAAAATGTCCCTTTGTCAGAGAGATGCTGTGATCACAAGCAAATGATTACTCCTTCATTACATACCCAAACATGGCCACAAGTAAGTTCACAAGGAGGATGTTAGTTGAGAGCATGTATATGCACACAAGGGGAATAGTAATCCACTCTGGGAAGCGGGGTTGGTTGTTGGCATCCAGCTCCACGCACAAGGGCTTGGACTCATTCCCAGAAAAGGTGCAGCGGTCGAAGTTGTAGGTGGTACCTCAGAGGGCAAGAGAGGAGAGCAAACAGTGAACCTTAACTCTCATTTTCTGTTGGTCCAGCACCAGACATTGCAACTGAACATAACACGTGTTGTGTCCTCATTCCTCCATCTCCATCAAACATAAAACTTTGCTTGCTGCTCTTTGGAGAAAAGGGGACAAAAGGGCAGAGGCTGTTCCTCAAATATGGACAGCTATTTTGGCTATCTAGGCAGAAAAGGTGGCTGGCATCTAGAGATACACACGGTAGCAGGGGAGGACTGAACAGTCCTAAGAGAGCACTAGACATGGAGGAATTGATTTCTCATGGCAGGCCTTGTTTCAGAGGCCTGAGCAACCAGTCAGCTGCTGGCCCACTGAAGACCACAGATCAAAGATTTCCTCCCCCACTCAAACAATGGACTGGACAACCACTGAAAGGACAGAGCCTTCCACCAACCACAGAAGTTAGCTACCATCAACATCATCAGGGTACTGGCCAAACATAGCCAGGTATGGCTCGTAGATGACAGATCGAAATATCCACTCCCAGCGGTGCTCATTCTTCCTCAAAATGCCTTGCCTGGCCACACCAAAGGCCACCATCCACACAGCAAAGAGGAACAGGAAGAAGAAGACATCTATCATCTGAAAAAGGACAACAAGCAAACATTACAGCATCCCACTGCTGCGTGTTGCAAGCCACCCATATCCTTTTTCTCCCTGACATGAGAGTGGAGAGCACATATGTGGTTAGCACCATTTTCATGCTAATGTACAGCCACCAACATCCACATACAGAAATAACTGACCACTCCCATGAGGGAACTTCAAAATCACTTACATAAGCATAAAAACAAGAAATTTCAGAATACAGATTAGCCCACCATCATCAGACAGGCCATCATCCTCCCACAAAAACCAGATCCGTGGGGAAAGACTATTTGTGGAACAACTGCAGCCAAGTGTCAAGTAAAAGCAGCCACCACTTCTGCCACCCCAAGTGGCTTCAAATTGGCATTAATATTCCCAACACTGCAGCTATTGGTTTCATATTCCAGCTTTCAGTAACATACAGATATGTGAAGACTGGCAATACCCTATTTAAGCCTTCCTGTTGTTGCAGACCAACCTTCCCCCCGTGACTGAAACACACCACTGAAATATTTGAAACCTGTTAGACAAAAGCTACGAGGAAGAAAAATTTCTCTTCTGTTCTTCAGTCTAATCTTTTTGTAATCAGGAATTCAATCTTGCATGGAGGAAGAGAAATAGGCCTTGCTCTTAATTAGATCCTATTCAAATCTTAATTAATTCTGTTCAGCAGATTTAACAGAAGGAGTGAACTTGCTGCCATCAGCAGAACAGTGGTGATATGACACCTTGTCATATCATTTATTTAAATGCTCTTGAATGGCTGCCAGAATCTTACCATCCTCTGCAGCATAATAATTTTGGGTCCTAGATTCCTGCTAACGGTGAAAATATGGATCAGTCTCAGAGTAAAAACTATGTAGTCCAAACAGAAAATGACTCTCCCAGAATACCAAGAGCTTTCATCAGATGAGTGAAGCCTGATGGAGACAGCAAAAGAAAGTCAAGAAGGGCACTGGGTAATGCATAGAAAAGTCATGTAAAAATACACTGGAACACTGAAACAGGGAGTGAAGAGAGAATAAGTGGAAAACAGCACAGCTAGCCAGGATTTCATGCCCTCTCCCAGCCAGTTCCACCTGATCATTTATGGTAGAACTTGTTACCCACTGCTATCTTTACGCACTGAGCTATATCACTGCTGTCTTCTCTCCCCTTATAATAATATCAGCAAGGAAATCTTGTACCTTTAGGTACCCTCTAAGCTTCATCACAGTGCAACAACCACTCTGCTGCACTGAGATAACAAGATCTAAGTTACAGTTGACTAAACAATCACAAAACCATCAATGCTTTATCACGGTTGTCAACCTGTCCACTCATATAAAACAGTTTATGTGAGCTGATAACATGCTGTTATGATATTGTAAGTAAAATTACAGTCCCTTTAAATACAACACACTATAGGTCAGAGTTCAGTTTACCATACTGAATAGTCAAGAATGGGAGCCAGGAAAAATCCCAAAGTACTTCTTTCTATCTGGGACATTCACTATTTCATCCTGAAAATTTACTATCCTTTGTATGGCCAGATTTGAAGGCACTGCCATTAAATCTATGTCTCATTTAAACCACCTTGCAAACAGGTTCATACAAATTCAGATTAAGAAAGGTTGTCACAATGGCCCAGAAAGATCTCAGTTTAGGGAAGTCACCTTTGATTCCAGTGAAAGACTCAACCTCCATTAAACAAAAAAGACAAAATGTTGCATGCAGGTGCTCCTCCAATCACCTTGTTTTATTTGTTTGATTGGCTTTGATTTAGAGTCAAGACTTTGAAGTATTGTGGCCTTCATAAAGAACAGAGAGTTTCAGGAACATGTTGTTTCCCACAATCTAGTTACAGGTTGTAGTCAAAACTTGGAAAGAAAGGGAGGTCATAGAATGGCCACAAGAGAAGATGCTACTCACCTGAACACAATCCCTGCTATGAAGTAGAAGATTGCTAGGGTATCCATAACATTCCACAGATCTGAGAGATACTTACTGCCATTCATATACCACTAGAATGGAAAAAGAGCAGAAAGTAACAGTCACAGCAGTGGCCAGTTACCTGAGGTGTTCATACACGACTACTTCCTCCCCTCACCTCTCCCACCAGATGGGTCAATCTTCCACCCACTGCAACAACAAGGTTTGTTTCCTTGCCCAACTAATACTTTATAAGACACAACAGCTACAACAGATTTTCAACTTCCTCAAAACGAGTTTTTTTAATACACCCAGCAATACCAGAAATTACTGGCAGCGTGTTTTTACTGTTAGCATCTCAGGATTTTGTACATCTCGAGCTCACCAACACATTTTCTCCCGCAGCCTAGATGTCCTAGGTTAATGCTCTTGAAGTGAGACCACAGACACTGCACTTCAGTGTGGGTTACTGTGCTCAGAGGACACAACCTGATCACATGGATACTGGTACAAGGAATGCTCCTGATGAAGGTTGAGACTGATGTGCTTAGGGAATCACATGAATGAATACATACACTGCTCAATGAGCTTCTGAGTAGATCACAGTAAGCTCCAGAAGAACTGCTGCCAAATGGGTCAAGTCTTGCTTTCACCTACCAGGAGCAGTTGAAACAATGTGGGGAGGCAGGTGGGTCAATGCTTCAGGGCTACTGAAGTATTCTGGCTTCTCTTTCATCAGAGCTCATTCAATAACCTGTCCCTGGCATGTGTTTTAGATCAAAGATGCAGATGTAATTCATTCTTCTAACTACAAGACTCCCTAATTCTAAATTACAAGGGGAGTAAGAATCTCTACTGCTTCCCAGAGTGAATGACTCGTAGAGCATCCTGGACTGAAAATGTGTACAACTGACTTCTGGATTCAAAGCAGACAGCTTAAGCCACTGGTCCTGAAGGCACAGTCCAAGCCCTGATCATAAACAAAAAAAATCCATCACAAAGGCTCTGCAGAATGTCAGCTGCTTACATTAACTCCATAACCTTAGTTGTGTTTGGAATGTACTGACTTGTGTAATCAGCAAAATAACTCCAACCCTTCAATTCACGTGCAGCTGTTGAAAGTAATCTCATGCAGTGGCAGATGATTGGAGGTTCAACAGACACAACGCTGCAGCTTGTGTGTTGTACAGCCTCCTGACTCCTGGAAGAGCATCAGCACTTTAGGAGGCAGAATTCTGACACTTGGTGGCTCATGCATTGCTAAAGATAGACAAGTATATTTGGCAGCTAACAGGTTGCGAGGTTCAAGATATTACCAGATATTATTTCAGCATCCTGGGACCTTTCTTACTATTTAAACCACCAAAGGTTGAGTGCAGAGCGAGGACAGCAGATCTTACACCTGTGACACTGGGTTGACTCTCTCTAGGAATTCCCTGCACCAAACATAAGTTGCCTCACTTTCAGTAAGGCAAAAAAATGCATATAACCCACAAAAAACTAGAAATAACAGCAAACTGATGTTTCTCATGATGCATAGGGTCCAAATTTCACAAAGAAATAGGCACAACGCTGCACTACAGATGTATTAAATGTAGTAGGCTTAAGTCTGATGCCTCTGTCAATCCACTCACCTGGATGGAGGCTACATCCACGAGACAAAGAAGGTAGCAGGGAAAAAAGCATTTCTAGTAGTTGTTACCTCCATAGTCACAGCCTGATTTTTCCCTCAAAATAGTTATCTGATGGCAGCAGCTGCAGTTGGACCACATACAGAGTTATTCTTTCTGTTCCTTTGATGTGAAAGCAAAATCTAATACAAATGTTTGTTTTTTAATTATTAAGGACACAGATATTATTTTGACAGCAGAATTGGACTCACTTTTGTCCAATCTATCTCAGAGGAAGCCAAGGAGAAAGTTACCTGAAAAGATCATAGGGCTGGGACACTGTTCTGCCTTCTGCTCCTTAGCAGAATAGCTTTGAAGCCAGGATGTCAGCTTCAAGTTTAAACCCTCAATAAAGTCTCTGTTTTAGCTGCCCCTCCACTCCTACAACCAAACTGATACAGTCTGAAGCTATTAAGGAATCACTGGGATCTGAAGCTGTTCTACCTGCTCAGGTTAGTGACAAATAGCAGCACTGGGAAGAAAAAAAGGTTTCTACCCCTAAGCCTTCCCTCTGGATTTTTGCTGGGTGCACACAGGAAATGCACTGACAGGTTCAGAGACACCTGAACCAGCAAAAAAAAAAACCAAACACTTCATTTCAGTGTTTTCACTGTGATGATCTTTTATTTTCCTCCCATTTTCCTTTGCAAGCAAAGCTGGCTTAAATAGGGTACTACCATGACTAAGCAGAAGAATGTTGTCTATGGGTCAGCTGTAAAGGCAATCCTGCACACTGATCCCATACACCACCACCAGAACAAAAATGTAGGCAGTCCCAGGCAGGCACTTGGGACTGTAAGGAACTAGCAAAAACATTAGTTAAGACACACAGAAATATGTAATAATACGATGCTGCTCATTGCTCAAAAAAAGAAAATTAATGAGGGGAAAGGAGGAATGTAGAGACAAGAAGACAAGAATCTCTTGATACATTGGTGTGTATCTAAATATATCTTCTGTTGAATCTAGCCTCCACATTTTCAACTGCTTTGGCAACCTCAGCCAAGCAGCCCTGAGAAGCATCTCCAGAGGCATCAACAAACCCACACAGCCTTAAAGCTGGGTGGATAATAGCTCAATAGCCCAAAAGCTTACAGCCATTGGGATGTAAGCAGGAATCAGACATAGGACTGGACGTACAACCCAGGAAGTGGTTACTCTATAAAGCAGATTGCATTGCCTTAAGCTACGGATGCTGGAGGAAACTGTCAATACAAGGCTTTTAAATGAGCATGAAACATTTTTGGTTTTCAAGCGCTGCCTACTTGTCTCACTTCATCACAAAGCAGGATGAAGACCAGCACATAAAGGATGATCTCCAGGACAGTAGGTTCCTTCTGGAAATCCATGAGCAACACGTAGGCGAAGAGCAACAGGAAAACGATGTAGAAGATAACATTCCAGGAGAAGACTACAAAGGGTGAGGTGAAGAATGACACATAATACAAGAAGAGTTTCTTACTCTTCTCCACAGGCTTTTTCCTGAGGAATTAAAAGAGGGAAAATGTCTCAAAGCACAGCCTGGAAATGCCAGGAAATATTTGCCCACTTTATCGAAGTAAAAATTAGAAAGCTTGCAAAGTCTAGCACAGGACAGCACTGTCAAGGTAACCATAGAATCATTCAGGTCGGATAAGACCACTGAGATCATCTAGTCCAATCCCAACTCATCATCACCATTGCCCACTAAACCACCAGAGCTATGTACAAGGGGATGACCACCTCGTGTTCCTGCTGGCTGCACTAGTGCTGACACAACCAGGATGCCATTGGCCTTCTTGGACACCTGGGCACACTGCTGGCTCATGGTCAACTGGCTGTCAACTGGCTGCCAACTAACATCCCCAGATCTTTTTCCTTCATAATGCCATTCTGCATTCAGTGATTTCAGGCATACAAGTGCATTGGCACATCTTAACTCCACATCAAAGGGAGGAAACCACCCATCAAAAGCTTCATCAGCCATTACTTCTCTTTATTTGTGACTGAACACAGGTTATCAACAGAATTTGTGGAGTCTCCACCCTTGGAGATATTCAAACCTCAACTGAACACGGTCCTGGGCAATTTGCTGTAGCATGGGGATGATCTAGAGAAATCTCTTCCAGTCTGAGTTGCCCTGTGATTCTATGACTACTCAATTTGCTTTAACTCTGTTAACAAGAATCCAACTGATTACCTGAATGAAATGAAACCACAGCCTATTAAAGGGAAAAAGAACAGACACAGTATAATCTTCCAGTTCTTAGTATCTCTTGAAATTTCTCCGTACCACTGCTTGGAAAGGAAATTCTGCAAGGAAGAGGAAAATATTCTCATCTGTTTCAAGAACAAAATAACTTAGGAAGGCTGTCAGAGCACATCTGATTTAGAAGAAAATACCTTGAGATGTGAAACAAAAATAATAATGGTTCCAATATCAACAATACAGTAGCATCAGTAACAGCACGCTAGCTCCTTAGTCCAGCCATCCTCTAGTCTATCTGACAAGGAATTGAATGTGAGGCTAAACAGGCCTTGAACTGATTTATAAGGCACTTTATACAGTGCAGTATATCCACACTGTGTGAACACAGAAGCTGTGCCAAGGGAGAAGTCACTTTGGGCAGTTTTTATCATTATTATTTTTTTTTTTAATGATTTACTGCTCTAAATAATCTTCCCCTCTCATCTTAGTGTTTGTAGGCAAATCAGCCCTTTCCAGTTTCATGAAGGGACAGAAGCCACAAGAAGGGAAGTGTTCCCCAGCTGCCGCAATCAGTGCTCTTTGGGATTGATATTACCTGCACCCCTGGCTGTGCAATGAATTGCTGGTCTTTTGCTTCCACTGCTAGTTCCAGGCAATTGCTCCCTCCCCAGGCTTCACAGGAATAGGTCAGCAGCTGCTCAGCCAGATTTTCATCATTGCTGTAGCACTCGGTGAACAGCTCTGGAGGAAAGAGGCAGCTCCATAAGGGAAGGAAAGCACCTCTTTCCAAGCCTCCCCCCATTTGGCAACAGCTGTGGAGCTCAAAGAGCAGGAATTACCCAAACTAGTCCTGCAGCATTAACACTCATTCATACGGCACCTGCTGCATTCTTGCATTTCCAGCACAATCACTCACACACTGAGTTCCAGCATGATAAATCAACACGTGCTACTGTTGATGACTACACTACTGACTACGGACTGCTACTGTGGATGACTACACTCAACCTGGACATTACCAGCACTTGTGAAGAAAGTTTCTCTTAGTCTACACTGTCCTTGCTATTTCAGCCTGGCCATTACAGCCAGGTAGCTTTTCTTTCCAATGAAAGAAATTCCCCATTAAAAAAAAAAAATCCCCAAACACTCGTATTTGGAGGCAAGCTGTTCAGACAGAACACAGTTTCTGATGGGAACAGATGGTGTGGAAAACATTTCTAAGCAGTGAAAATCACTACGTTAATGGAACAGGTGGCCCAGAGAAGTTGTGGGTGCCTCATCATTAGAAGTGTTCAAAGTGAGGTTGGGCAGGGCTCTGAGCAACCTGATCTAGTGAAACGTATGGTGGGAAGGGTTGGGCTAGATGATCTGCAGAGGTCCCTTCCAGCTCAAACCATTCTGTGTTTCTATGATTGAACGTTGGATAACTAGTTTTCTAAATGAAGGTCTCTTTCTAGTTCTTCCTGAGATGCCATTCTCTTCTTTACAAATCAGGCTAAACTTCTGGTGGGTACTCAGCCAAACTGAATGAATTATCTTTCCTTGCATTCTGCTGAGGAAAATCAACAGGGTTTTCATTTCTCATTATTTGCACAAAATAAAAACACTGTTACACAAGCATTGCTGTGCATGAGATATGGAGATCACTAAAAGCCAGTAACATCCAAAGAAATCGAACTGTTTCCCAATCTCTGACCCTTCTATTAATTTTCTACAGGTCTTAAAGAAGGCACTTACCTACTGCTCTTGTCTCATACTCGTTAGCGAGTTCCTCAGACTCACCAGCAGCATTTATATCATTCTTCACTTTTGCCATGCTTTTCAGGAGCTTACTGGCCCCAAGAGCTGCCAAAGTACAACCTCTGGTCTATGGAGAGAGAGTTAAATCATGCAAACCTCTCTGGAAAGGGAAAGCAACACATTCTTTAAAAATTATCCCCTCTTTTTGCAGCCACTGTGCTCCAAGACAAGAGTGGCAAATGAAGATCTAGTTCCATGAATGGTAACTATCACTGCACTGCTTTGGTAACAACTTTGTGACCAGTCTGAATCAAATCTAATCTAAATCAAATCTAATCTAATCTAATCAAATCTAGTCTGAATCTAATCAAAATTAGAAATGGGATTCCAATCAAATACCTGAGATCATAACACTTCCATATTGAAGAATTGGGTGCACTTAGCATTCAAGACTGAAAACAGACAAGAAAATGTATCTATATGTAAATGCTAGTTTGGATTGCTAACGCATATCTGGCATTATAGAATAAAAATATGAAATCCATGCCAAACATAAATGGGTAACATTAAACCTACTTACAGAGCTACCTTGCAATTATCCACCACAGTTTTGCGTTTAAAGATGGATCCACAGCCTTCAGAGGCCAACAACACAAGACACCACTGTGCTGATTACAAATAGGAACTAAGAAGGATTCAACTCACTTGCTCCCAAATGACTTTGGACAACTCTTTCTTGTTCTGAAGAACAGACCAGATAAACAGAGCTTGCAATGGATGCCTCGTGATAGGACACTCAGTCTAAAAGGAAAAGCAATAGTTCTTCAGACCAAAGCCCAACTAAACCATTTTCTGGAATAAGTCCTTGAAGCTCTACACTATCAACTTCTTTGCTCAAGAAAAGTTTGCACCTGGGGATGGCAAAACCATTGGGAAATAGCTATTAAGCAGCAAAACTTTCAAGGAGCTTTGGTGGAAACTCTCAAAGTTAACCAGCAGTTTTAAACCAATCCTCCCCTGATTGTCATACATGTTGCAACTCTGAAGTCCACAATTTCAAATTCCACTAATTTCAAAAGTTTAATGGCTGATGCCTAAGCCACAGTTCTGCAATTCAGATCTTAGAAATAAGTAAGAAATCTAGAACTACCTGAAATATGGTCCAAAAGGTGCATAACACCCTTGCAACAAGCAAGGTTGAGGATACAAAATACCATGGTCTGTACCAGGCTGAGTCCTAAGTACTCACTCTCAGCTAGCACTTCCATACTGAACTCTGCGTTTATGTTGGTTTAAATTACAAGCAAAATTACAGCACTGATGGCTGCAACAGAAATTCTTATAACTCAGCATCCAAATACAGTCACCCATTTTGCTCACAGCTAAACAACCCCTACATGTATCTGTAAAATGAGACCACATGTTAAGTGTAAAATAAGAGAGACTGTTAAAAGCAAATCCTGCTATACCAGAAATAAAACGCTATTTTTCCTTTCTCTTTTTTTTTCCCCCCTCTCCTTTTCAAGGATGCAAAACGAAGGGAAATGGTTCATCACTTACTGAAAGATGTATCTCCAGCTCATGCTTGTTATTTTTGTCATCTCTTTTGAGACCTCTTCGGAAGTCCTCAACCATCTTCCACACAAATGTGAGGAGTGCATCATTATAGGAGTTCTTGGCGATCTGCAGGTTCTTGAACACCAAGCTGCTGAAGTTGTTGGTGTACAGCTCTCTAAGGACCTCTGTGGTAAGGAATTTCCTCAGATTCAAACCATTTTCCAGAAAGAGACGAACAAATTTGGGCCTGTCTTTCACTAGGGCCGTGAACATGACATCCTGCAGATCAGCAGACTGGGAAGAAATGGAAGAGAAAAATATCAGGGGTCATAAGGGATGTGAAAAGCTTAACTAAGGGGCCTGATACATGTAGCTAACTGCCACATTTTCCTTCAGGCCAGCACACTTCCATCAGAAACAGTTTTTCACCTATGAAATTGCACTTGTTGGATGGCTTAGAGTGCTTCTGGCATGACCTGTGATACCAGTGCTGGGAGGAAGGTGATCTTACTATCATCACAGAGGGTGAGATGCTGAGACAGTGGCTGTTTTTACAATGTCTCTCTTCCCCCCTCTCCCCTGTCCCATATCACTGTATTCAGAAACCATCTGTACCTCCCAGTTCCTGTCATTGGTGAAGATCTCATCACTGGCCAGGTCCAATTGGTTCCACTCCAGCAGCAGCTTCAGCTGCCCATTCCAGTTATCTCTTTCATGCTCATTGGTGCTGAAGGCTGCTGAGGAGGAACAATCCTCTAGGTAAAAGACCAGAGATAGAAGAGCTTCTTGGCATACTTATTCATCTCTGATTTTCACACTCTACTCAACAAGAGCCATACATTAAGTATCTTTCCCCAGACTCATCTACATCTTCCTGACTGCTTTTAGAGGATTCTCAAAGCTTAGAGACACACCTAGTGCCCCATGCACGCATATCACATCTTCAGTTTCACACACCATGCAGAAAATGGGTACTACTTTGCTTTTTATTTTTTTTTTTATCTGTTTTAATCTCATTTATATCTTCAATACTAATTTTAATAGGGAATTTTTCAGGAGAAAATTAAACAAGCACAAGTAAAACCAAATGCTAAACCAAACCCATCTCCCACTAGGAAAGTTACTTCAAGTTTAGGAAAATGTTGCATGCGAAGGGACTGATGGTTTTCAGATTCAGTACATCACTCAAGTTTGTGAAGATGATTCATTTGCACAGGGCTAAACCTCACTATTCAAAATCCCAAAGTAAACCATCTTTGTCCATCTATTTCAAAAGCAGCACACAAATACAAAGAAACAAAACCACACACACACACACACAACACAAGAGAACAGAAAGACAATTACTTGCCTTTGTACAGAGCAAAAGAAATGGCATTGCTCACAATTTCATCTCCAGCTTGTTCTATTTTGATAACTGTCAGTAAATGGGGGTACTCAAGGACTTCTTTGATCTACAAAAAGAAGTTTCAATTCATACCCATCTAGAAAGTTTAGCAGTCAACCTCCGAGAGCCTCTTTAAAAGAAATCTTCCATCACATTGAAGCAAACTTCCTTCCCATCAGTCCCATTTCCAAATACAGTTAAAATTTACACAAGTCCAGACAGAAACATGAGATTTAAGCCATCAAAATGTAAGATTAGTTTCCCTCTGAACATACAGCAAATATCTGTGTTTCCTTCCTAAGCAGAACATTATAAGCCCAAAAAACATAGTATCAGTAATAATGAACTGATTGCCCAGGGCTTACAAACAACTTGCAATTGTACATGCATCAAAAATAAATAAGTTAAAGGAGAGAGAAAAGTGAGTGAAGGGGACTTACACGTACAGGAAGCAAAACATCATTTTCTACCCCCCACTATGAACATGCAATCACTCTCTGTTACCTCCTGTGAACTTAGGCAGGAGATAATTAAACAAAAGAGGAAACCTGAGTTACACTCCAAGATAAAGCACTGGTTTTTAATTGAGAAAGTCAATTATCTTAAGTTAATGGATTATTTGGCTGAAGTGTTGTTGGAACAAAGACTTACGAAAAAAAAAACAACCAAAAAACAGAACATTCAGATTTTCTGGAGCTCCATTTTTTTTTCCCTAGTTAGGACGGAAGAAGCATATCTAAAACCAGGTCAGTAAATGCAGAGTTTAAACAGCTTCCTGTGTCTGGCCCAAGCAATCCAAGACAGCAAATGCTTTCCTTAGTCATCCAGTTTCCCTCTCTCTCCAAAAAAAAACACCACCAACAACAAAAAAACACTCTTGTAATAAGCAGTCACTACAGTAACTAAATTCTGAAAGCTCCATCTGTGGTCAAAGACTAAAAAAAAAAGAAAAGATTTTTGCTGGTGTATGTACAGTGCTACACCTTCAGTTGCAATCCACGTAAGCAGTACTAATAAGTCCAAACTCCATTCAGCAAGTGTCCTACTCAAGGTGACACAGGGATGCTGCTCTATTGAAACACCAGTCAAGTAAGCCTCTAGACCTAAAGACTCTCTTCCTAAATGGTAAGGTAAAACCTGTCTTGCCTGGTACCATGAAGAAAGGTTACGACTTTTTAAACAAATGAGAGAATTGTGAAGTAAAGTTGCTCCAGTTTGAAAGCCCAGACACAATCTGTTCTTCCAAAAGCTGTCTGCTCCTGACCTCGTTTCCCTTCTACTGCTTTAAGCCTCACACACTTACCCATTTGATCCAGCTTTCAGTCTCCTCTTCTGAGAGCCTTGAAATGGTGCGAGGCAGGTACCTGAGCAAGCTCTCCTTGACACATGAGGAAGTAAGAGTGTCTTCTGCCTCCATCAAGCTAGCTATAACATCAGCTATCCGGCCAGAGCCTTCCACGACAACACAGGGAATTTTACTCTTGATGGCCACATGGATAGACTAGGGAGCAGAGAGAGATGATGACTTGTGGTATATCTGCGCTATTAGAGAATACTATTCAGCCTGAAAGCCTAGTGACTTTAATGTAGAATTATAGCATCATTTAGATTGGAAAAGATCATGTTCCAACAACATGGCCTACTGAGTCCCATCACTAATCCATCTCCCTTAGCACTGTGTCTACATGTTTTTTATGTGCCTCCAGGGACAGAGACTGCACTACTGCACTGGTAAGTTCTTTCAAAGCCTGACCACCCTTCCTGTGAAGATATTCCTCTCAATATCCAACTTAAACCTACAGTCACTACTCTTTTATGGCCAAGCATTGCTTAAGTAACACTTTATTTGTTAGAGGAACAAGCAGTAGTCTTGAATATACAGACTTCTGCAGCACAAAACCTGCTGATCACTTTAAATTGATCAGAGACTCAGTTTACCCCTTGAGAAGACAGATTTTACCTATAAATGAGCAAGAAGGCAGACACAGATGTCTGAGTAAACTATTAAAACTAATGAGTAAACCCTATGATTGGTCCTGAACTACAACCTAGTAATTTTTCAGAGGATCCTCCTTCCATGAATGAAGCATTTGATTTAACACAACTTTTATCATGCAGACTAGATAGCTAGTAAATGTGTTATACGTCATTTCTTAACACTAGTTTGATGTCTCTCCATACATTCAGTCATACAGCTTCCCAACTAGCTGTACTGCACCCTGTATAAAAACAACTCCTTCAGCTGTAGTAAAATCCTCCCCTACAATTTGTCTATTTTGAACTAAAAGAAGCTAGCACTTACAGCAAAGCTTCACTCTAAAACCTGAATGGATGCCTTCATCTCATCTTTATCTTTGGACTTTTGATTAGCACATTGAACTGTATTCATCTACAATATGCTTGTGGGCAAAACTAGAATTAATCATGCGAGTGGAACAAAACACCAGGAAACTTACAGAGAGGCTGGGGTGGTGATTTCAGAGTGATATAGAATAATTGATTAATGTTAGCAATGAAGTGGTAGCAGAAACCATGCTTAGAAGTATTAAAAACATTTTTTGTCATCCAGTTTGACTAGCCTCAATATTAGCTGCCTTGTTCAGCTCTCTAGACTTAAACTAGAAGTGGCTTACAGTTCACAGGATCAGCAATAAGGTCAGCTCTAGCAAGCTCTAAACTGGAGTACCTCCAACTGGTATTTTCTGTGTATGAAATGAAAATACTAATGTCCACTGAACAAGTGAAAGGCAAATTCTGGCAAACCAAATCATCAGGTAAACTTGTACAAAGAGGGTCAAGAGTGACATGGCTGCCAAAGACTCATCTAATTGCTGCTCAGATTAAAATGAGAAACAAATATTTTCGTGCTGGATTTGCTATAAGAGAACTGAGCTGTCCTGGCCAAAAGTTTTGCAGAATGTCAGCCTGAGGGAGCAACTTTGTGCAGAAGTTCTCAGCTGAAACGTGCTCATAAGCTTGAAAGAAATTGCCAGCAGGCGTTAGGCAATCTTCAGCAAATAATAGGATCAGCTCCTTTATCACAGAGTAATCCCTAAAAATACTAGAGCAACGTCCCTAGTGTCACTCCTGGAAAACAGTGAAAGAAATAAACTTACTTTCAAAGTCTCTTTCCCTCCACCCTGGGCAAAACATACAATTGGAATCTTCCCGCCATAATTTGATTCTATGAAACATGCCAAAAGAAAAAGGGAAAAAGATTCAACCCATTAGCACAGTTTGACTGACTCATTTTCCTCAGTATGATGACAGAATTTAAGTTGTTTGTGCAATCACTTTGATACCAGTTTACTGCTGATTCGGGCAAAATCTATCAACAATTTTTCCTGTCTTTAGCAAAAACTCAGTTCTGCTTAACATTCTGCTAAGCTGGCATCAGTCTTCTCCAGCTTTTTTTCTTCCTAGCAATCACAATTCCAATAGCTCTGAAGTCCCCAGAACATCTGACTCTATTTACCTATTGCTTTGACCATTTGGAGTCTAGATGCAAGTTGAAGATTCCAAACTGCTGATTCCACGTTTTCAATTATAAAGGAAAGTTAAGAATCGTGTGACTCCAGCAGCTAGTTTTTAAGAGACACAAAGTGTAGTAATTCAGAGTGCCTCGCCATGACTAACAGCAAATATGCTTCAGCTGAGTTACAGTTTCAAAAAGAAAAGAAAAACCACACAAATCTTTAATTAAGAACATCCTGTCTTTGTCTTTTTCCCTCTTAGCAAAGGAGTCAGACAAGAAACTGTTTATGAGCAGGGTGTAGGTGGATCAACACAAATAATTTGTGCATAATATCAGCTGCTGTGCTTCACCTATGTGGAATTCAGTGCCAGTTAGGCTACCTGCAGAAGTCAATGGTCAGCTCCCAACAGTAGGATGAGTAAGAGGGGCTGCACTGCTGAAGCACTGTTGTGTCCTACAGAGGACAACAGTCACATAAGAAATAGAAATGAGGGGAAAAGATTGCTCTGGCGAAGCCCAGTTGAACTTCAAAGTGCTCAAGATGCAGTGCAGATAACAAATTCCTTCCACTCAGCATTTAAGGGATGCTTCTATTGCTCTTTCTTTCCCTGAAAAAATACTGAGCCCAGAGCAAGCAAGGAGAAGGAGATCTGCAACCTGACATCCACACCTACCTGGGATAACTCGCTCCGAAATGTATTTCTCTAACTGAGTTCGTACTTTTGCCTCGATCGTTGGGTGCCCATGGGTGCCATTGTCAACAAGTAAGAGATGGGTGTGATTATTATCCAGGCAATAGAGGGGATCTCTCTTGAGATCATCCATTATGTAATGGGCCAAGTAGTACCCCTAGAATCACAAGCACAGTGTTTAACAGAAATGCAAGGGCAAAGCACGCACAAGTCTTGAAGGTCAAACCAGTGGCAGCTGACCCCCCAACACCAATTATTTCTCATCATTTAGGGGTCTGTGTTTCCTGACTCCAGACATTAACAGCCCCCATAGCAACAAAACATAGTGAGAGAAACCTCATGAAAGAGCACAGTACAAATGTCTTGTTTTCTTTACAAGGAAGAGGTGGCACAGGGTGTCTTAGTTCATGGGAATCTCCACTGTGGGCAACTATGCAAGGATCTCACAGCAGATAGAGAAACTGCAACGTGCTCTGAAGAAAAGTTGGCCCCAAGTTGAATTGTTTCGGGTACACAAAGGCTAAGTGTTATGTTGCTAAGTTGTATTTGTGTTTCTACACAAACATTTCATTGGAAAAAAGTCATGCAAGCTCAGGTCTACCAGAACATAATAAGCAGAACTCTTCACTGATCGCTCAAGTCAGTCATCACATGACTGATAGCATCAGCTGAACCCATTACTGCTGAGAGCAGCAATCAGTCAGGGATATAATCTGCATAATTTAGAGTGGAGCCCTGTCCTTGTTTCCCCACTGACTGTATATGCATCTTACCTCATTATCACTGCTGCGAATCAGGCTTTCTCTGTTGGAAATCATGCCCCAGGCTGCTATGCCAATAGCCACCACATTCTCCTCAGAGCTCTGACTGATGGTGTTATCTCTGAGGACTTTCCCAATGTACTTCATCAGCCCGTAATGCGTGCCTCCTGTGAAAATCCAGGCCCCTGGGGACAACATGGAGGGATAACGTGGGAGGATGCAGAGGACTGCCTGCCCTTTGAACTACCACAGTTCAACTCCCACTCAAGACGAGGTACTTCAAGGCATTTATTCTTCAGTTAAACACAACACACATGCCACGCAGCCTACCTTACATCACCACAGGCATCCAGATGACTACTTTTCAACTCTGTAACTTATAAACAGATAGATAACGTTTGCCCCAAGTGCACCAGCCAAGCAGAAACAATTCAAACGCTCTGCTTCCCTGCTGAAACTGAGCTGCTTTCTCTCCAACATCCTTACACAGCTGTAGCAATGCAGACTCATTTGCAGGTCTTTACCTTTGGACTGAGCAATGTAGATCAGCCTGCTGAATATCTTGCGCATTCGGGGCTTGAGCACAAAGTTCTTTGCCCCTCCAGTGACAGAGATGACAAGGTTAGGGGTTTTCAGGTGCCAGTGCTGTGTCATGAGGTCATAGAGTATTTCAGGGTCTGTGTCACATGACAAACGGATGTACTTCAGTGAGAAAAAATAAGAGAAAAATAACAAGAGATAAACACTGATAGCTGGAAACAGACCTCGAATCGTATTTTCTTCTTTTATGGTACGCTCCCACTCCAACAGCTGGTAGACAGAGTGAACTGATGAACAACTGCAGCCTAGGTATTTGTTTCTTCCTCTAAGGCATCTTTATATTCTCCATATAACCATACACCATTACTAAGGCTTCTGAGGTACTTTTCTCTATAGATCAGGTCTAGAGATAAGGGACAGTCTTAAAGCAGAGCACTGAGTGGGAGTTTCCAACCAACAGCATAGCAAAGAACATGACTACTCACTTCAAGATCTCCCAGCTCTGCCTTTTCGGTCCCAAAATCACAACCCAGATCTCCAGCTTTCTGGTTGAGCTGCAGCACTGAGCCTACACTCCCATGTTCTGCCACATACATCTTCAACTGCACAGAATATAAACTGCACAGCCCACGAAACATAATTTTTGCCACCACTAGTGAAAGTCATCGAGTCATAGAATCATCAAGGTTGGAAAAGACCTCCAAGATCACCCAGCCCAACCGTCCAGCTATCACTAATATTTTGCCACTAAACCATGTCCTTAAGTACAACATCTAAATGTTTCTTGAACACCTCCAGGGTCAGTGACTCCACCACCTCCCTGGGCAGCTCATTCCAGCACCTGACCACTCTGAAAGAGAATAAATTTTTCTAATATCCAACCTGAAGTCCACCGTCTTTATACTGAATTGTGACTCTAAGAATCAGTTTAGTGTGAGCTTATTACAGCTGTGATAGCAGTTTTCAGGAAGTCTGGCAACCATTGTCTGTGTTTGTCTTAACTTGAGCTTACAATGACGACAATTCTGTGGAGACTGAATGATTTATGTCCAGAACAAGGGTGGTGGTGTGGAAGAATGCTGACACCAGACAGCGTAGGTGCCAGTCTTTAAAAAGAAATCAATGGGCAGTAGCAGTCACTGAGTGTGAATGTGTGAGCACTGAAGAGAAAGAGCACAAGCAAACAGTCTTGAAAACAATCTACATCAACAGCTCCAAGCATCCCAAGCCCAAGGAGGAAAGGATCCCCATGACTAGTACTGAACCTCCCTTCAGAGACCTAAAGAGTCACTGTAAAGCTTCCCAAACCTTCCACTAGTGGACCCTGGACTCACAGGATGAGCACCAAACAATTTTGTGGGATAGCAATTCTAACTATAACAAAACTAACTGCATCAGACCCATAGTAAAGTTTGAATGCTCTACAAGGATGCCACAAAGAACATGAAGTAGATAACTGGGTTCAGATAGACGTACCATCTCTCCATTTCCACATCTTAAACAAAATAACAAGCTCCTGTGTTCTAGGAAGGTTTCCAAGCCTAATTCCTGCCCAACAGCCAATGCAGCTCTTGTTAGTTGTATAGCTAGAAGGTATTTCTCCTGAACAAGGCTCTGAACCGTACCATCCACCTGGCACTTCCCACCTCTAGTCCTCACCAGGCTATACCTGTGCAGCAGAAAGCAGCTTGCTCCTTCCAAAATCCAACAGTGCCATCTGCCTGATACACCCAGCTAGTGCATGCCCACCAACACACCGATCACAGGCAATGCCCTGTGCTTCAGCAGCTGAATTCAGACGGGTATTCAATGAAGCAAGTTTTTTTTTCAGACTGAAGGCCATCAGAATGTTAATACAGAAACTGCAATGTTCTTGGATGGTACCAGCTCTGAGCAATGCTGCTGAAACGAATGAGCTGAAGTAGGATTTACTAAAGGCAGAATTTTTATCAGCTTGTTCACATCTAGCATCTCTGCCAAAATAGCGTGTCCTTGGAAGCTGGATGCAGAGTGCACATTTTCCTGCCCCTCACTGACTTTAATGACCTTGGATTTGAGGAAGGGGGGCAAGGGGAAAAAGGTATGGAGGAGGAGGAAAAGGAGAAGGGAGGAGAAAAAGGTGAGTGGCTGGAAAGCTCTGTAGGCAGAAATGACATGACATGCAATGGTAAAGCCATTAAAAGCACAAGTGATGATTTGGGGGAGTAACAACCAGGTATGCGTGATCGGCTTCTGTACTGAAGAGCACAGATCCACAGAAGAAAGGTCTTACATCCTTCCAGATGTGAAACCCCTATGATTATTATTTCACAAATCCTGTTGCATCTTCAACAGCAAAGCATGTTACCCACGCTCCTTCCCCAGGAGTCACACTGGTACACGCTCTCATACCATTTTCTTTCTAAAGCATAAGTTTATCCACACTGGAAAGGAGCAGTATTCGAAGAAATAACCCTGTCTTGACGTTAAAGTCAGTCAGGAACAAAGCATCTTTATCAGGAGCTCAGTCATTCAGGCACTTAAGGGTAAGGCACATGCTGGGTTCACTACTAAAGATGGATGGATGCCTACCTGTGCAATCTGGTCTAGGGAGCTGCTTTGGCAGGGAGGTTGGACTAGGTGATCTCTAGAGGTCCCTTCCAACCCCTACAATTCTGCAATCCTGTGAAAAGGGTGCTAAGTTGTTCTTAAAAACACCACCTTACAACACCATCACATTTCAGCAATAGTGAGGACCACAGAGCAGGCAATGCAACAGCACACCGATGCACTCAGGGTGCAGAGTCCCTAACAGACATCACAGGTCAAGCTGAAATTATTTCTTTCAGATTCTAAACAAAGAGCAAACAAGCATCACCTTCACCCAGCCATCCTTTTGTCACACTTGGAAACGCCTTCATGCACACACGCACACCCCCATCTGTCTACAAAACAAATAAAACAGAAGAAATTGTTCCCTGTTACAGCTATCACAGCTTGAGACATCATCTTGTCTCCTTTCTAGCCTAACTGTTCCCATTTTCTTCAGAATAAAATCAGCTTCATCTCCCTGTTTTCAGGAGCTCCCACTAGCATCAGATTCAGGACTCCCACAGGGGCCTGACATACACCCTTGAAGAAAATTACTTACCTTTCCTCTTTTTTCTATATTTTCAAAGTGAACATCCCCGAAAGCATCAGTAGGAAGTTCCTTAGTGTGCTTCTTATAATTCCATTTTTCATCATCATTGATCTGAGTGCCCTCTATATGTTGACTTTCGGGGTATCCACACTTACACAAATTGCCCCTGGAAGAAAAGTGAATGGGCCCATATGACTCCTTTCATTACCCCAGTGTAAGTTAAAACACCAGCAGCTTAATTTTAAAGCCTACGAGATGCTCAGAAAAAGAGCAAATCTCAGCATCAGTCACCACCAGAAGCGACCATACCAGCCCCTAACCTGAAGGGTACAAACAGTTTATTTTCCTTTTTGTGCTCTTAACCAGGTGGGAAGAATAAGAAGTTAGAGTTAATGATTCCATGATGAATTCCAGCTCTTCTGACCATGACTGAACAATATCCCAGATGCATGCTAACAGACCAAACAAGCAACGACAACCAAAGGAGTTGTTCAAGCAAGACCGAAGGGAGGTTGAACTGCTAGATTCAGGCTCCTAACAAAAAACTGAGTCTGCTTCCCAACCTACCCCTGCCATGAGGCTTAGCAAGAAGAAATACCCTCAGCTCCTGACCCTGACATCTGCAAACAAGAGGAAAATATCTGCTTACACTGACTTGCTGTCTTTTGTAAAGAAGACACATTCTCTCTTCTTAAAGTTTTCTTGAATGAAGTTGACCAAATCCTTGGAAGGGGAAAAAAAAAAGAATTACTTTCAATAGCTTATGAAACAGCACAGACCTCTGTAACAATATTGTCAGTTCAAGCACAAAGTGAAATCGGTGTGATATTTCAAGTCTCCCTTCTCAAGATGGTTAGCAGGGGCAAAACAGAAAGCACTGAGGGAAAGTGACAAAACAACACATCACAGAAAGGCATTCAAACCAAAGTGATATCTGTACTTTTCTATCAAGTGCAATATAACAGAAGGTGGAGCTTTCCTCCATAAAAAAAACCTTGAACGCCAAAGCAGACTTCATACCCTAAGAGTTGCTGAAGAGCTTACTTGAACTGCAGCAATTGTAATCTGAAAGACCCGCACAAATAAGAAAACATCTTACTTGAATTCAGTGGCACTGTGGGTAACTCTGGTCCATCTGGCTGGGAAACCTCCATCAAAGCAAAACAGACACATCAAGCAAACATCTCTCAAGGCTACCAGCGATGCCCTGATACTCACGCTGTCGTTGCACGACACATCTATGCTGCGAGACATGCTGGAATTGAGGAGCCTGGAACTCTCAAAATTGCCATTTCTTCGGTGCCGCATGGTGCCTGTAGAAACCTGGAACGGCATGGCAGAGGGGAAAGGCTCACTGCCACAGCTGTTCCCTTCAATAGACAAAATCAGCAAGGACACTGTGCCCTGGGAGGGCTTATTCAAATTAAAGCACGAAAAATTTACATTTAATCGATCGCTAAAATGTGCAATTAACACTCCAAAGAAATCTTTTCTCCTACTTCATTCCACAAAAAGGCTTTCCTCTTGCTTTCCCCACTTAGAAAGAATTTCAAGTCAACATGCTTCGAGAAAGTAATGTATATGCCATTGCACACACACTAGTTCACCCCAGGATTTCTCTCTCTTCCCCTGCCATCTCTGATGGGCACGCTGAGGACTTGTACATACACTCAACAGCTTCCTAGTTTGGTGTGTGATATTAAGAAATAACATCTCCAATCACAGAAAATGAACCATTGTGTAAAAAGAAGTTGGTCCAGGAGTACATCAGAATCTTAGAGCAGATGCGGCACCTTAATTCACAACCCTCACTTCTCTGTGCCCTCATCTACCAATGACAGCCAAAGGATGCAACCTGAAGGAGAATAAGTGGATTTAAAGTTCATTAACATGTCAACCTCGGCACCAAACACACTCCAGATACCCTCTGGAGCACCTAAGTGTGCTGGCTTCCCTCTGGCTGAAGGAGCATCATGTTGGTTGCACCACGCTTCAAAGCATTGAACAAAATTGCCTTCATGCTAACAGCAAGGGCTTCAATTCCCTTTGTGTTATTCTGCAACAGAATACTGAAGGAGATCTGCCTCGGAAAGTCAGCAGCCAGCTAAGGCAGAGAGATGAAATCCAACTGCTTTCAATGCTGTTTTCTCTCCTGCTGTTCTCCCCACTGGGTACATTGGGCTCGTGTCTCAGGTAATACCACATGGAGAAACACTGCCTCCCAGTTAAGCAGCACTCATCCTCCAGCTCTGACAAAGCATCTCTGGGTGAGAATAGAACGTTTCTGAGGACCAGAAACTACCAAGTGGAAAATACACAATTTACTCACAGAGTCTGACTGAAAGGGGAAAGGTAAAAGCAGCTGAAAGCAGTTGTCATCATTAGAGCAACTCCCAAAGCAAGAAAAAAGGCAAATTTCCACAGAAACATTTGTATCTGTGCTTCATTGTCATTAGATAACACAAAAGTGGATTGTCTAAAGCAACAGCAAATGCACACTACTTCACTTATCTGATGACTGTATTGGCAGGCATAGCTACAACAAACCCACTGTGCAATTCATGTTATTTCACGTGATCAATTTTTGATGTAAAAATGTTTGTAAGGGTATTGTTCAAGATAAAAAGATCCATGGAGAGAAACAAGTGTTGGTCTGGATCTGGGAAGCATTTATTGGCCCAGTTTTACTTCACTTGTTGATTTGCCTTTAAGTTAACATCAGAAAATGGACCGTGGACATATCTGTACACAGAGAAGATTTAACAGAATAAAAGGGAATTGAATTATTCATTCAGAGCACTAAGGAATTTCAAGTTTGTCTCACAACATTTGTAAATAATTGATAAGAATTAACACACTGCAAACAAACTGAGAAAAGTTAGCAAGAGTGAACCCTGAAAACCATGGACTTGAAGTTCTGAAAAGCTGCCTTGGTAGCACAGGGCTCAGCTGATATTTGGGAGAGAGACTTGTTCACTCCGTGGGCATCCGAAGCATTTGTACATACCCTAAAGAGATGTGACAGCCATAGCTTCTGCAACAGGCAAACACAATTCACTTCTCATCATACATCCAATCCGTTAAAGAGATAGGAAGGCTTTCTTTAACAGCATAGACTACTGCATGAAAGTCTAACTGTATGGAACTAACACGCTTTGGAGAAGAGCAGATAAAAATCACAGTAGTCTTTTGAGCTGTATGGCTTAGTATACAGCTTCTATAGCACTTAAAGGAGCATTTTCCAAGGAAATCTCCAGCCTGGAAGCAACTAATGGAAAAAAAATCATAGCAGAAGAGGTAAACAACAAGTTTTCATAGAGTCTTTAACAAATATTGCTTGCAACAGAAAAGACCCACTTCCATTTTCAGAAAGGTTTCAGATCCATCTAAACACGGTCTGCAGCAACAGAATTCTAACAGCTGGCTTTAAGCAAAGGCTTCCAAAAAGGTAAGAGTAGTGCCAAACCTTCAGAGGTGCAGCCACCTCAGTTTCAGCATATAAAAAGCATGCACTGTCAAGCACAGGAAAAACAAAGCCTCGTCGTGTACCGGTGCAGAGCACTTACCAGAGTCTCCAGAATGTGCCCCAGCAATTCTACTGAAATCATTACTCCAAGAGGAAGGTTTTGATATACTTGAGCTTGCAAAGCCCCACCTTTTTTAATCTGTGTCATGCTTTCCTTTTAAGGGAGAGCACAGACAATGAGAAAAATGCACAGGACTAATCAACGGCAGGATTGCTCACCAATTCATTCACCAATTAATAATGAAGGAAGGTGTAATTGCAGCAGGATGCAGGAAATAAGTAACTGCTGCAGGTTGTTTGCAGGAAGTGGAGATGCTGTTTCTGTTCCACTTGGTGCCAATGTACTCTAGAAACTGGTAACAACACTGCAGCTGATTAATCCCACCAACAGCACTATTACAAAGCCAGAGGTGTGAGAAAATGCTTGCGAGAATAAATAATCAGATTTTAGTGTATCCAAAGATAAAATACAGTTCTAAAATTGACATCCATGGAACTATCCACTTTGGCAGAAGTCATTGCTACTGAAATTCACAGCAACTGCTCAGAGAGGCAGGTTTCTCCCAGTCCTCTTTCCCAGCAGAAAGCAGAGCTACCCAGTGTGTGCCCGTTTAAGCACCCACTTAGGACAGATGTCACCACACAACCACTCCCCACCACCACAAGGATGTGCAGCAGGAGGAAGCTGACCGACTGCCAAGAGGTGGCAGCATTAAAGGGAATGGATCTGCCATTTCCATTCTGCTGCCTGGCCTCCAAGCAGTCTGTGATGGAAATAGGTTTGTTTACCCAAAATTTCATGTTACCTTTGCACGTGCACATGGGCGTTTGCAGAGGTCTTCATTTAGAGGCTTAACTTCACTCTGCAGTTCCATAGGATCATATCACAGAATCACAGAACAGCTTGGGCTGGAAGGGGCCTCAAAGATAATCTGTTTCCAAACCCCTGGGCAGCAGTGCTAACCACAAAACCAGGTACTAGGATCAGGTTGTCCAGGGCCCCATCCAACCTGGCCTCAAACAGCATGTCAGCCCTTCAATACACATTGCACACTTGCCATTAATGACTTACAGACAGCTGCCAGGGACATCATTGCTCCATTTTCTTTCCTTCTTGGCTTGGTATCCAACAGGTTCACCTACAAAAGAAGGAAGAAAAAGGAAGGAGAAACTAAACATTTAGACACTAAAAGCTGCTAGAATCACACGTGGAACTTGGTCCTCACTAAAGCCATGCAGCCCATAATCATGACATACACGTGCTACTTCACTTGTTCTAAGACCTATTATCCCACTAAGTCCACCCAAAGCTGGTAGTAAAAACTGCTTAAGAATTCAAACCAAATGGAGGCAACTGCAGCTTGCAGTTTATTTTCTGTGCCATTTCAGCCCAAAGGAAAACTTTTCCTTTATCTCATTGCCTCCCAGAAATGTAGGATGTGGTTTCACCATCCACGAGAGAAACATTGCCTAGAACAGCACAGGCCAGTGACCTTTTGTATAAGTCAGGAGGGATTAAGGCTGCTTGCTCTACATGTGTGCTCAAGCCCAAAGACATAATTCATCATGACCCAATACTCTTCAGAAGCATAAGAAAACAAATCAAAGACTTGCAGCTAACTCTCAGAGGGAGCTACAACACTCCTGTACATCTTCTGCCAGGGAAGAACAGTTCTCAAACAAAGCAGTTCCTGGTGATTGATGTTCTGCATTCACGATTTGGATTCCACAGGAACACAGTTTCCAGAAGCAATGTGGTCATGCGTCCACAGTACAGTACAGCTGAAGATGAATCTTGACCTGTGGCTCATACCTGCGTTGAGTCCCTTAGCCACAGCCCTGAGAAAGCAGCCCGGCTGACAGCTCTCAAGATGGAGAACTAATGAGTAGATAAATGGGAAGCTCAATCCTTTTCAGAAATTCAGAACTGGGGAAGAAACCCTTTGGCCTGCTCCTAGGTATAGGAAAACTGGCAAGAGCTACTTCATTGGCAATAATTCACACTTCCCAGTATTTCTGCATTCTTGATCTAAGAATACACCTCCAGATATTCTAAACCTACACCAATTATTTCAAATACATTAATACTACCTGTATTCCAGCAAAAATTCTATTTCTACCAGAGATTTCAATGAGAATGTGCCAAAACTCTACAGTTTGCTGTCCTTCCCAGTCACACAACATACTGAGGAGTACTTCAAGATAACTCCAGTTTTGGACTAAATCAAGGTATTTTTTAGCAATAAAAGAGGTGCTACTATGGATTCTTCTTCAGATCCTGGCTTAAGAACTGCATTTCTATGACCAAAGACATAAAAATCTTTATCCTCAGGATCAGCATTTAGAGACTATACGCAGGAATCAAAATACAGCAAGGACTTACATTACTAAGAAATGAAAAGGAACAGTATAAAAATATTTTCTATTGTTCCAAAGACTGCAAGGAAGAAAGATATCTCTGTATACAAATGATCCTTTAAAAAAAAATACAAAAAAAAATTGTAAAGCAAAAGAGCAGATCTAAGGCAAACGGTGCCTGAAGTGCTATAGGGATTTCTGAACCATGCAGTCTCCATTGTGCAGAAAAGTCAGATGTCATGGGGTTCAGTAGCTAGAAGTAAATCATCTTTTGACCCAGGACCTATCAGAGCTTCAGGTGGGCCTTTTATTGCTGAAGGCAGAATTGACAGTGCACCTGTGAAGCTGACCAACATATTAATTCTATTTCTGTAGGTTTTAACTCAGTCGGCCTCAATTGACCCTACAGAGTTCAATTTTTTTTTTAATGTGAAGTAGTATCATGGGCTGACAGCATTAAAATCACCAACCATTGGCCACGAAAGCCATATTAAGAACAAGCCTGCTTTGGCTAAGCTCTGAGCCACATGCAATCAACACTGTTTAAGAACAGTATCTCACTGGAAGATCTGACACTGGCTGCCCATAGTGGCCTTTGGTTTGCCATTAGTTGCCTGTGCTGGTCACTGTTTTGCTAATGGAGTTTGACAGTACAAGTTACCATGCTGCAGAACTCAATGGCTGTACAGATTTTGAGGTCACCTGTTCTCACCCAAAACTCACAGCAGAGCTCAAACAACTATACAGATGGGCTTTGCAGCAGTACCCAAGCACGATGGATCAAATGGACAAAGAGGTTCTGCTGAGTGCTGTCATCATCCTTTCCTCATCTAAATTATCACCACGGATCAGCGGAGAGAACAAGATGCCAGCCACTCTTGTGAAACAGCCAGGCTACTTTCTAATTACAGAAACACAGTGTTACATGGAAATTCATTTAAAAAGAAAAACAAAACAAAAAAAGACACTTCCACAGTTCTATCACAGAAATCTCTTTGGACTTATTTTGTTTTGGCTAACACATTTCTGCTGATGTAGTTTCACATAGATGCTCGTTTACTGTGTATGACTTGCCCTTTGCATCCCTCCTTCTTTTATGGCTTTCTATAATGATCTGCTTCTTCTTCCCTTTCTATCCAAACAGCAGAAATTCACCTTTAACAGGGATAGCAGCCTGCATGACTCTACCCTTTTAATAATGTGAGTTTGGAGGAGAAAACAGTCTGTTCTCCTCCGAGGAAAACAAATCTGTTTCATCGTGTCTCCAATTCAGACACAGCATTTCTGAAGTAGGAGAGAGGGAGAGAAAGCAATTAAAATTGTTTAATGTGAACTGTGAGGCAGGACTCGAGCACTTTCTCAAAAGCACGTTGAACATAATTGGCATGAACTTCACGACAAACCTGGGGAAAAAGAAGGATAATTACTTGTCATTTCAATTTCATCCCCTTCATCTCTCCTACCAGTGGATAAGGAGAACTTCTGCAAACACTACAAGGAGAAAGGCCAATATAACAGCAACAAGTATCCCACAATGCTTTGAAATAAACTCTTCAGGTTAAACAAGTGGACAAGGATGGATTTCTCCACAAGCACACCCAGCTTGTGACAAAGAAAGACAGACCTGAATCTTTCCTCTGTGTGCGGATTGTGTAGCTCCTGGCCTCCAGTGCTACCTAAAAGCTACAAACCTTAAGCTTCTGGGTAGGAAGTCAAAATAAGTACTCTGGAAATGAGGCACCTCTGAGCTAAGCACTTGGATGCTCTGCGCACCATCAGCCACAGCCAGAAGACTTTCCCAGCAGAAAACCTTGCACAAAGTCCTATTTCCAGCAGGCTGCTCAAGTCACTAGGATTTCATATTAATTACCAAAAGCAATTCTGTTATTTTTAACCCACTGTTTTTCCAAGAGGCACAACACTGACCTACCAAGTTTGCAATGACATAAATGATACACCAGTGCAAAACGGCAGTACTGTGACAATCACAGACACTAGAACTGTTCAGAAAGGCATTGCTAACAGTGCCCAATGTAATTGGAATCCCCTATTCCTACTCTGGGCTTGCTGCTAGGCTCACTGAAAGGGGACAGCTCACCTGGATGTGTCCAAGTGTTCCTTTGTAAGGATACGAGGACTTCTTGTTACCAGAATTTGAAATTATGACAAAATAGAAAGCTGTAGATCTACCCTCTCTTATCACTTATTCTGCTGTTCCACAAGCATTAAAAATCCTTTTTAACAATTCCTAAATGCAGACATTTATATTTATTTATAGTGTGAGAGCACGACGCATTTGGAGAAAAATGGGTGAAATCACTGATATGCATGTTAGCCCAGAAAGCTTTAAAAGCACATTTTTGTGTGAAATATTAATAGGCATGAACAGAACACTGTTGGATTCTTTCTGTAAAAGCCTTAAAAATGAAATAAATCCACAAAAAATAATGTCATTTTCAGCTTATGAACTTTCAGAGTGATTGGTGATTGCGCACCTTGGGCTTTTAGGCACTTAATTTGATAGAAAAGAGGAAAGGGAGAGGAGAGCGAGAGGAGGAAAAAAAAATTGAACCAGTTGCTCCATCACAGAGAACTAATTCTACCTCAGTTCACAGGCATACTTAAGCATCAAAATAATCATCAGTTCCAAGAGCAGAAGGTGCAACACACACATTTTCCCAGGCCTAAGCACAGAATGTGAAGTTTCCACAAGTCTGATGTGATTTTTTTGTTGTTGCACCAACTAGTACCTACATCCCAGTTGTCATCAACAAAATGCTGCCTGTCCTACTGCTGGTTTTTAGTCAGATACAGCTAATGACATGTTCATTAACCTAGAATAAAATTTACTAGAGGAGTGAAAGGATCGTTAAGGTTGGAAAAGACCCCTAAGGTCACCTAGTCCAACCACCAACAACAAATGCCCAGTAAACCACATACCAGGGCAAGGACACCTTTACCTCTTGTAATAGAGAAGCTGGGTTCAACCAAACTTAGTGAAATCCAAAGTCATGGAAATGCAGGTGACAGGGAAAGCAGAGAGGACAAAAAGGATGTAAGACCTCAAGCTAAGTCCATGGAAAAAAATAATAACAGCCATTCTCCAGATTTAAGGTGAGAAAATCTGACTGAATCATCTGTGGGCACACAGAGGATCTGACTCCTGGAGCCCCTTAGAATACTGCAATACAGAGTCTTTCATTCTCTAACTCCACTGAAAAATCAGTTTGAGAAAAGAAGGATCAATTCCTTCTCCCCAGCGATGGGAAGAAACTGTTTTCAAGAAAATTTAGCTGAGGTCAAACTGGGCAAGAGCTCCCATCCTAGATGAGACTGTTCAGAAAAGTTCTGAGCTAAGGACAGTCTTAAATAAGCATCATTAAATGCAACATTAATAGAGAGAGCAACCAGCAGTGCCAAGAACTACAGTGCACAGGGAGAGGCAAGGAGACAGGGAGACAGTTAAAGGAATGCAATTCCCTGGGGAAGGTCAGGCTGATCAAGGCACAGTTTGAGTCAATTACCCACTGAAAACCATAGCTGAAAGCAAGCAAACCCTAAATATCCTTTCTTCAGCGTCCTCCAAGGAAAAGACACTCATGGCAAATATATACAGGAGCTTCCAAGTCATCATAAATTAGCAAAGATACATTTATTTTATCGACCACTACTTTCTGCTAATTATTCATTATTTGCCACTACCAAGCCTACGTGCTTAAAAACACTACACTACTATCTATCCTGACAACAAATGACTCTCTGGAACATACTGGTCTTGAATACGGAATTCAAAGACCTGTTAGGTTTTGTAATCTCTTCAAGTCTGGGCACGCTTGCATCACAACTGGTATATCTAGAGCAGTTCAGCAGCACAAGGCATTCGTTCATTACTTCTCCAAGATGCCACATCCACAAGCTTAAAAAACCTCAGTCCCAATACCAGAAGTCTCCTCCGTACTTTCTGTATTCCATCAACCTTGGTTTCAACTGGAAGCATTCCCTACAGAAAACAGTTTCACCATACAGTCACAGTACGGAAGGAGGTATCATGTTCTGGTAAAGAGCAAGGCTAACAAAAGGCAAATGTTATCTTCACACCCATCATTAAAATAACACTGTCACTTCTGTCAGCTACAGTCTCAAAGACTATACTGTTCCCTTCATTGCCTTCATGTTTCTTACCGTTATTAGTCACCTCTCTGACTGGAATAGACTTTAACAGAAGTTCACCACCCTCCAAGTGGAAGGGCAGCCTGATGCACCTTCGTTTCAAGGACCTGAGCCACATGACTGACCACAAAACCATGAGGAATGTAATTGAGGGCGAGGGGGCTTCTCAATCCAGAAGTTGAGGGGAAACTGTGAGAGGAGGGCACTGATGAGGAAGGTCAGCAGCTGTTTGCTGAGATAGCACAGAGCTCCACAGGGTTTTGGTTTCTAGAACCATTTGGTTTCTCCTGTTTGCAGATCACCATCTGGCCTGGGAGAGTTCAGGTTCACCAGGACCTGCTTTGGGAAATCAGCACGACTGGGTATCTCCTTGAAGTGCGTGTTCCCCAACGAACACAGCACAGAGTATTAGAAAGACTCATTCTAAACTTTCACATCAGCTTCGACTTTCCAGCTTCTCCAGGCTACCAGATAGCTGAAGCCACAAAAACAAGGCATGCGTTTGGAGCTGCCACTCCCTCCTTTGTGAGAGAATGCACTCCTGATCAATTGAAAAACTAATTAAAGCATTTATGATTTCCAGTTTCCCTGCAACTGCTGAGAAAGGTTTTCACCACTAACAGTTTGTATTAGCTAGCCTGGAATCTGCAACCAGCAGCATTTAAAAAGTAATTTGAAACTGAAAGCATACTTTTGGGGAAAGTGTCTCAAATGTCAGACAGATCTATTAAAACAGCCCTTGACAGACTAATTGATAAACCCTTCTTTTTTTAGTGTGATATTTGCATCGATTTTTTAAAATAGCAATCCCATTACCACACATTATCAGCATAGAGAAGTATCTCTCAGAGAGTATTTAGCATTGCAACAGAAGCAAGCCAGAATTAGAGGGCAATCATTTTTCACCACTTAGAAAGCAGGGTTAAAAGGCGAAGGAGCTAGATCAACACTTGGGTGTCAGAAAATGAAATCCATCTCTAAATCAGCAGCAGTGCTGACCTCTGTTAGTCAAATGCATTTCTATGCTCTCCACTCCCTTCCCAGCAGCCAGCCCTAAGCATCACCCAACCCCTGGGCTCCCTCCTGAGCTGTCAATCCTGGAAATCCCCTTTCTAATCCATCTAACTCTAAGCAGGTTCCCACTGTCACAAGGAGGAAAGCTTCGCTTTCACAGGGGAGGAAAGCCAACAGCAAACATGCATACCCACGTGGGGCTGATTCACCATGAATGCAGGACAAGACAAGACACACCCTGGCAGAAGACAGATGGGAGAGGCAGGCATCTGTTTTCACTGGAGTTTGGCCTTGCCCATAGCAGGAGGGTTGAAACTCGATGATCTTTGAGGTCCTGTTCAATCCAGGCCATGCTATGGTTCTAAGACTTTCCTCCATCAGTTGTCAGAGCTGTGTAAGGATAAGTTGCCTTACCCCGAGTTCCAGACAGCTTTCTGTGATACAACCCCTCGTGCACACAATTAACAGTCCAGGTGATAAGACAAAATTGAAGAGCTGAACCTTTGAGGCTTTAGCTCAGAAACATTTGCCTATGTCCTAACACAGGAACAACATTAGGAGGGCACTTGAAGCTTCACAGGACTAAACCAGCAGACTGAACAAGTGCTGCTGGTCAGAAACACACTTCAAATTCAACTCCTGTCTGAATGTTGTTCAGATAGCAAGAAGAAAGTGCTGCCAGCAGAAATATGCACGAGCTGCAAAGCACAAAGCTCCATTCTCTGCCACCATTTAGTGGTGCCTTTTATCCTAGTTTTCCTATAGACAGCAGAGAGGAACAGTTCGCTACAGGCTTATGAAAGGAAGAAATGCTCACAGAGAAGGGTCTCAGTGAAAAGGAGTCTCTCCTCTAATTTGAAGATGGTTGAATCACAGCAATACAGAATGGTTTGGGTTGGAAGGAACCCAGCAAGACCATCCAGTGCAACATCTAAGCCACAGACGGGGACATCTTCAACTAGTCCAGGTTGTCCCAGCCATCACAATTTAGAGCACTCTGAATGCTAGAATGTTCCTATCTTGTCTGGGTACCCTGTTCCAGGGTCTCGCCAAACCTCATCATGAAAACTTCTGTATCATCTCCGATAGAAATCTACTTCCCAACCATCATCCCTTGTCCCACCACTACAGGCCCTAGCAAAAAGTCTTTCTGTGTTGATTTTTGTTTTAATTAGCCCTCTTTATACATTCAGAAGACCACAGTGAGATTTCCCCAGAGCCTCCTCTTCTCGAGGCTGAATAACCCCAACTGTTTCAGCCTTCCTTCATAAGAAAAGGTGCTCCAGTGTTTCATACACCAGTACTGATGACTGCTCTTGATCCACTCATCACTCTACACTGATATTTGGAATCACCCCAGGACCTTGCACTTGGCCCTGCTGAACTTCAGGAAGTTCAGGAAGTCCAACCATAAGCTTGACCAGGATTGTAACCCTCCTCTCTAGCACACCAACAGCATTTGGTGTCATCTGCAAATTTACTGAGGGCACACTCAATCCCACTTATCCCATCTACAGAAAGGGCAGAAGAGGAGATCCAGGAAGCTACAGAGAGGTTAGCCTGAGCTCAGTTCCTGGAAGAATTATGGAGAAAACTCTCCTGGGGGATACTGAAAGATGCTTAAAGAATAAAGCTGTTATCTGGCACAGTCAGCACAAGTTCATGAAAGGAAAGACCCTAGTAATGCAATCATCTTCTATGATAACTTCTACAATAAGGTCACTCACTTGGTGAGTGAAGGAAAGGGAGTGGATATAATCATTCTGGGTTTTAGCAAGGCCTTTGGTACTGTCCTCCATGGCACCCATCTGGAGAAAGCATCCATAAAGATAAACAAATTTGTGCTATGCTGATGAACTGACTCCATACCAGCACTCCAAGGGTTGTAGTGATGGCTGGTAGCTGCTCACCAGCAGTGTTCCTCAGGGGTCGATTCTAGGACCAGGTCTGCTCAGTTTTATCAAAGTAGATGCAGGATTGGAGTCAAGATTGCTGATGATGCTAAACTAAAAGGTGCTACTGACTCCCTCAGAAGCCTATTTCAGTGTCTGATAACCCTCGTGATAAAGAACAGTTGAAGCACCAGCAAGATGCCCACTGAGGTAGAAATGCATTGCATGGCTCCCATAGGGCCTCAGACACTTCTTGCCCTTGCAAGCCTGCTCTCATCCCAGCATACCTCCTTCCTACCTACACCCCTGTGTAGGAGTATTGGTGGGGAAAGTTATCACTGATAGAGACTGGCAGGGGGCATCTGTCTGCTTGTGGGAGATGCAGATAGATCATTCTGAAGAGACTGTCCAGAATCAAAGTGCACATCAGCCCACGTTTAGTGGTGTTTCAGTGCAACACGGGCTGTTTCCAAAGGGAAGAACCATAAGAACCATAAGCTTCTTCACAGTTTCAAGTGCATACACCTACTGACAGCACTCAGAAATGCTGAGTTTCTTCAGCTAATCTTTCCATTACAGGATCCTATTACCTAAACCCCCCAAATCTTAGGGTCAAAGGGATATCAATTTACTTTCTAAATGGATTCTGCGCTGTTAATGGAGAGAAAAAAAACAACACAGTGAAACAACTTGAAACAAGGTCATGTACCAGAAAGGTGCACACCATTAAAGCAGAGATTTAAAGCCAGTTGCATTATTCCACAGACCTGATTCTGCTATAGATATGGAAATTCAGATTCATCCATCCAATTCCGTTCTCCACAGGGCAACCCCAGTAACAGCACAACAAAAAGGAGCTGGGTTGAAACAGAATGGAAATCTCTCTTTCTCTCCCCTTTACTCCCACACAACCTGCAAGCTCTGGGCTCCAGCACCTCGCAGCTCTCTCCAGCATTAGATTTCAAGGTATAGGTCCCAGTGTTCAGGCAGTCCCCAGTTCAAGAGCTGTGATGTGTTTTCCCCAAACCACCTCTAACTAATCTATTAGTAGTTAGTTATCAAATTATTATTAATCAATGTATTAAATTCCCTTTAAAGATGTTCTCCTAGTCAACACAGCTTTAAGAAACAGGTGTTGGGAATAAGCATTCACGTTTCCCAAATGCCTGAAGGGTCCAAAAGACATAAGGGAAGAGTTAAGGCATTTCAATTGACTTTCCTCACGGTGACTCACGGCCCTGAAGGAGAAGCCCTTTATTTGATTTGTGGTGCCTGCTCTGCTCTCTGGTTACCCCACTACTCCCTCCTACTTCTTCCTCTGCCCTTGGATCCTCTCTCAGGCCACATGGACCTTCCATGTGCCTTCTGCTCCCCACCAACCCCTACATTTTCCTCTAGGTGCACACCAGAGCCTGTTCCTTACCTTTTTTCATAGATGGTGACCTCAGTTTTTAGTTCTTGGGCCCTTGGATGGCCCCTGGTCACTACACAGAACTCCCACTGCCTTTTCATACATCCCAGAGGTCCCCAATTACTGCAAGACTCCTCAATTTCATTTTTTTTTCTTCTTTCCCAGCCCCAAGTCATGAACTCACACACACGCCCAATGAGAGAAGCCTAATTTGGGGGGGGAAATAATCTTCCAATTGAAAACTGAGAAAGTACAATGTTTTTAATTGGCCACAAGGAGGAGTGAGGGTAGAGCTGATACTGGAGTTGCAAAAGGAGCAGAGTGCCTGTGTTACAAACAGCTCACTTCCACAAGGCACAAGCCTGAATTTGTCTCTGCAATAGAATCCTCAGCTGACAGCCCTAGCCAGACTGGATTAAAACAAAACAACACACACACGCACAAACCCCACCACTCAAAAGCATCTTCAATTAAGCAGCTTAGCCCTCAGAAGACCACCTATAGCTGAAACAGCCATTTAGATGACAGCAATCACAGATTCCACTGCTGACCTACATGAGGAACAAGAAAAGGTTGCCTGTCGTATTTCCTCTTCACTTTTTGAAGTGATACTGGGGACCTTGCTTGAATGTGGAAAGTCAGAAAGCAGGACTTCATTAACTAATCAATATTTGTCTCTGAAAACATTTCCCGCTCTTATAAAGCTTTTGGAGTAGCAAGCTTTCCAGGTAGCATCAGCATGAGGGAAAAGAAAATAAAAATCAATGAAGACACTGTGAAGAACGAGAGGACTAAGTACTCAACCACAAACATCATCATACTGCAGACTGCAAGGGCTCTGAGGGTAAATAGGCCTCAATTACCCTGAGCAGACTAACCAGGAGCATCCAGCTGCAGCACCCCCATGGCCATGGACACCCATTTCCTTGGACCTACAGCCTCAAGCCTTCCAAGTGCTGAAATCCCTAAGGGAATACTGTTTTAAAATGCTCTCCCAAGTGCCATCAGCCACTGTCAGTTGAAAGCAGCTTTGCTCGTGGTTCATGCAGAACTGTTTGACTTTGTCACATGCAGACCCTGCCTTGCCCAAAGGGCAGCCACGGACTGTACCCAGAATCAACTGTGTGTGCACAACCTGTGTCTGACATGACTTGTGTTCTTGTCCCCTTGAAGCATGATGTGATAAACCAGCTCACAGGCTGCCTGCAGGAGAAAGGCACAGCAGGAGGACCTCTGCATTTGCTGTGCCAAAGCAGATGCATCTGTAACAGCTGGACACAAACATCACCTCAAGCACTTGCTGTTCAGTGCCTGCCTTACAGACAGATAAAGCACTGCATTTGGAAAGAGGAACAGAATGAATACTTCAGTTTCTCTTGCCAACGTGAAGAATTGGGCAATACATATTTGTCTCAGCACAATCTGAAGAAGCATTTAAACAGGAACAGGTACTCCCATTTTTGTTTCCTTATGAATTAGTAAAATAAGAAGGCCACTGGACTCTTTTGAATCGTGTTATTCAAATTAAGCACTTTAAAAATTCTAAGTCTTGCATACATTTCAAACATTGCATACTCCCCCCCACACACACAACAAAAAACTGTAATGCCCTAGTTTACCCTCAAAGATAGCACTGTGTGCTGGGGAAGGTCACTGTCTTGGCAGTCAAACTTTATTCAGTTTGACTCATTGAAGTCCAAATCTTATTTTTCCTGATTTGCCCAACACCTGACTTCGCTGAGAGTCAGATTATTTGGGGACGTGGGCTAACTTCCCAGAACACTAAATGCAAAACCTTATACTCTGCCACCTTCAGGCAAAACGTGCACTCGCAACGTAGCCTTGAATGCCCCCCCCCCCCCCCCCCCCCATGGCCTGCTGTTTTCACTTTGGCTCCTAGTGCCATACCTCTGCTGCTGCATCACTCGCATTCACCTCAAACCCAAACAAGCGCTTGAATACATGAACCAGCAGCAGAGGGAACAGCTGACAAACACTGCAGCACAGACGTTATGTCAGCAGAAAAGCAGCCTTCCCCCCGGTAAGCAAAGCAGGAGAGGGAGACCAGCAATCTATTTGTACTGAAAAGAGGAAGCGTACGGTTTTGCCAAAGCTCCTCCTCCTGAGCCACGCAGAAACGCTGGTGCTGATGTAGCAGCAGCAATGACAAACGCACCCTCCAGGTGGGGAAAAGAGGCAATGCAACAGACGGATGAGAGACAAAGAGAACAGAATTCTTTATTTATCTAGTAGAAAACTCAGACTGCAGCAAGATTTAATTTTGCCCAACCAGAAGCAGCTACAGCTCGAGCAGTAATGCTCTGTGTCCACACAGAGCCAACATCTGGTCCTTTTAACTCCATCTCACCTGGATGCTGAGCTGTGCAACCTGGGCTAGGGAGCTGCTATGGCATGAGAGTTGGACTTGATGTCCCTTCCAACCCCCACAATTCTGTGATAGAGTGAAGCACTTGAAATATCAAGGCTTAGGATGGTCATATATAAAGCTCTGAAAGCACAACCAAGTCCTTTCAGAGCCAGTCTAACAAGTACCTTGACAGGGATGTGTTCCCAAAGCACAAAGTAGTTTGGCAATTGCTCCCCATCTGCATTTCTTAAATATGAGGGGACTTATATGCATGTAGGGCAGTGATAACCAGATCTAGTGGGAAAACTATACATGCAAAGAAACTCAGTAGTGACCGAGTTGCACCAGGGGAGATTCAGGTTGGGTGTTAGGAAAAAAGTTTCTCTCTGAAAGAGTGGTCAGGTGATGGAATGGGCTGCCCAAGGAGGTGGTGGAGTCACTGACCCTGAAGGTGTTCAAGAAGCATATAAATGTATATAGATGTTGTACAACATTTTGCTTAGTGGCAAAATATTATAGTGATTGCTGGACAGTTGGGCTGGGTGATCTTGGAGGTCTTTTCCAGCCTTGGTGATTCTCTGAGTCTACTCCCTTTGCCTAGGATTAGAGGAATAAGAAAATGTAGGTATGTACAGCCCTACCCTTTCCTTAGGAGTTGTTTAAAAATCCAGCAGTAACGTGACATTAGCAGAGACCAAAATAGATGCCCTCACACCCACTTTCTTTGAAGCCCATGTTACAGCTGCTCACATCAGGAGCCCAACAGTCTGAGATGAAATGAAACCAGAGCTCAGGGCTGGAAGCCTGTACCCAGCGTTAGGGGATACTTCAAGCCCACAGAGTACAGCAAGCTGACCCTGTGGAAACAGGCACAGCTGATTTCAGCCACCCAGCTCCATACCACTTAATCTGCTCTCCCTGAGTCAGCATTCCCTGGCCAGCCCTGGAGGAATTGGGCAGGTGTACAGTTACCTTCTGCCAGACCACAGGAGTCTCCATCTCAAAGACAGATTTAAGAAATACAACATTTCTGATGCTAAAAATAAGGCTTGCTTTCCACAGACAATATCCTTTCCTGCATACCTGGTGGCAGAGCTCCTCCATCTGTCAGAGGAGCTTCACGCAATCAGTGCTGAATAACCAGTGCCCCATGCAGTAATTGTTAACAAACTGCACTGTACTAAGGACTGTCAAATTCAGTCAAAAAAATATAACTGCAGTTATATGAACCTGCACACAGGTTTCCTGACAGCAGCCAGAGATAAACTTGCAAGCATTTCTTGAAATTATAAGAACTAGGCAGGCAGTAAAACTAGCCATTGATGCTAGCATTCCTTACATTGCTTTTTTTTATTCTTTTTTTTCCCCCTAGAAAAATCAGAAATATATGCATGTATGCCTGACTTTTAACTAGTACACAAACTAGTTAAGTCTGTCTTTTCACATCCCACATTTTGAGGGATCTGAACTACCATCTCATACCAGCATCCATTTTCCTAGGTTAAATCCACCATATTCAAAGCCCACAGGGGTCTGTAATGATGCACATACCCTAGTACCTACAGAACAACAACCAGGGCATTCAGAGTTATCACAGCTATGGTCTTCAAATGACAACAAGGTCCTTCATGGTTTCCATTCACACATCCCTGTTCTTGTTTTGTCACAATGCCCAGCTACATGCAAAAGGCACGTGTTCTAGTTTTGCTACTAGTTTGCCCCAGGACATTTTAGCATTTCAATTAAAGTCCCATTTAATTCACACTTTGTCTCATTATAGATACGTAATGCAGAAAGTACATCCTACTGTAAAACCTCATGCTAAGAAATCCTGGCAGGAGCCACTGCAATGAAAATAAATTTCCTCCAGGACCACATCCAGGCTGTACTCTCTGCTATGGATCTCAGCCACAGAATGAAAAAAGAGCCTACACTGCTGAATGAGAAAATAGTCCTGTGCCATGGTTGTACAGTGACAATTGAAGAAGTGGCTACCTTAGTGCCAGAGCCAAGTAATCCTCGACAGAGAGCAGTGAAACCACATTGAGACATCGCTCTGGGATTGAAAGCTTTCACACTACTAGGCTTTAAGGGATACGTAGTAATCATAGAAGCACAAAGGTTGAGGAGGACAGTAATCCAGAATTGTGCCACCAAATCTCATCAACATGCAAATTTAGTTACAATGAAGAGCTGAGACCTTAATTTGGCATTTAGCAGCCTGCTGCATTTGTTTTGGTAGTTTTCCTGTTACTGTTGTGACTGTTGTCTATGCTCCCACATAATTAGGAGCAGCATATTGTCTACTGAGTGCTTCTAATTTGAGGCTGCTTTTTCATGCAAGTGAAAAAGATGTAAGCAGGCATAAGCAAGCAAGGCAAATCAACGCAGTGCTGGTGTGGGCAAACTTCACTTTCTGCTATGAGCAAAGGCCCGAAATGATGAGCAAAACTCTTTGTCATTCAGGAGTGCCCTTGTCTCCTAGCTCATCCCATGTTCTCACTGAGCAAACCTTTCAACCTCAGTGAGCTTCAGGCAGAATTTCTTTGGTTTAAGATGCAGTTTAGGAGAAGAGGCACTTCCTCAGACCACGTCTAAATGAAACACTTCTGTTTGCTGCACAAAGTCACGCGTGGACTAAAGCATCATCCGAAAAATGCTGAGATCTACTGCCAGCATCACCAAGCACTTCCTTCACAGGCAGGTGGGGCCAAAAGTTCAGAATGCTTGCTTGAGGAACTCTTCCCAAGAAGCACTTTAGCACCTGGAACAGAGCGTGGCTGCATTAGTGCACCTTCACAGATACCTTCCCAGGATGAACTGCTGAACCCTGCAGCTCAATATGATTGATGTTGCTTGACAACCACTCTGGTGCCACACACAATTGAAATCCCCAGGTCAGTGTTTTTTCAGGTTGCCCATCCAACAAGGATTTGCTGTAATACCTCACCATCCCGTGAACGTGATGGTTGTAGAGGAAGAGGCAGCAGTGCTAGGTTGGCTCCGACAGGCTAAGGGCAAAGCTTGAGCAGCAGACACCAGAAGAAGGGCTTCCCATCACTATGGTGAAATAGAGCTCACTTCAATTAGATTTCTTTAATCCCCACACCAAACCTTTTAATATGTTCTTCACCTATGAAGAAAGTCACACACCACCACAAACTAAACCTAAGCAAAATTAAAGCATGCCCATCGTGGCTTTGCCTATGGATGAAGCTGCATTTCCTTAACCTCCCAGCCTTTACACTTTTAAAGCACGCACACACCCCTGGGAAAAAGAAGAAAGAACAAGCAGCATGTGACAAATGTTACCCACGTCACCTAACATGCTGCTGGACAGTGCTGGGATACTGCAGAAGCAAGGACAGCCCAGGAATGTGCGAAACAAACAGTTTTGCTTTTCATTTCCTTCCCACGCTGTGGAAAAGATGTTTTGATCTCCAGGACTCGAATGTTTCCCTGCAGCAAAAGGTGATGAGATCAGGCACTTTGCTGGCCAAGCAATTACAATGACTCTCCCAAAGGGAACTATTCTGTCTTCAGCCACTGCATTCAGGCACTCAGCATGCACGACAGCAAACATTCAACCAGGTAATTAGGAATCAATCTTTTAAATTACAGGGAAAACAACCTCCCTCCCCTGCCAAGCTAATAATCTTCCTTAGCCAAACATGCCTGAACTCTTATTTATGGCTTGAAAGAGCTGAGGGCATGGCTTTAGATAACACTTTTCAGGCTCTAAAGTGATGGCTTACTATTTTTCACCATTAAGCAATGGTGCAAACAATTCCAGTGCAGATCTTAGGAGCCTGCTGTTTTAAGCCTTTCCCGTGCAGCTGAACAGAGAAATGAAGAGGTCATACTGCCTTGGCTTGTTGAAGACTAACTACAAGCCAGCTGACAACACTGCTGTCAGCAGAGTCATCCAACTCATCATACCTAAGACTGGAGGAAGCAAGCCTGTCTTTGTAGAACACAGCAACACACTACAGATAGGTCTGAGTGAGGACTGAACACAGATAAAGGGAGGGTTGCAACTTGATGGAAACTGCTACTCCATCTAGAGAGCAGCCCAGCACTTGTCACAAAATGTAATATATTTGCATGGATGATCTTGTTTCTTCTTTGGTAATGTGAGAAGTCAAGGCCTCCTGTTTTAACACATTCCAAAAGTAAATGAAGTTCAGAGAAAATACATGTTTGAGCCCAGAACTGGTGCCAGAGATAGAAATTTTTATCTCTGGTAGCATTCTGCAGCCCTTCCAGAGAACATTTTCTACTGGGCAAAGCACAGCACGATGCACTGGCCCCTCAGAAGCCCAGACCTCTCCAGATGCATCTGCCCTTTGATTTATATTCTCATTTGCTACCTGGAAAGTCATTGGCATTCTCCTACTAATGGGCTCAGTAGCTTAGACTCAATTTAGAAGAGCCTACACCTACAGAGCACTAGCACTTCCCTGGCAGCACAAGGCTTCCTATGCCATTTACGTCACCAATCTGGGCGTAGGATGATACTGGCAGAGGATGTTACTGGCAGAGTGCAGTCTTTCAGTCCAATAAAAGAGGAGTCTTTGGCTCAGAGCTATCCAATGTTGTCATCTCTGTGAATGGATCACAACTTCAGAGCCTGGTCTGAGGCAGCAGGTGAGCCCAGAACATTTTGGACTAATATTTGCTCACATACCATCACGCTGTAATGACAGGCAGCCACTAGGAAAGCCCAAATTCCCTTCCATACAATTGCCATTCTTTGCTTTCCTTCACTGAGTTGCTGATATTACAGCCAGTCAACATTTGGATGTACGTGTGCCACACATCTGCCTTAAGGTAGTCATCACCTACACCAGTGTGCTTACTGCTTTGATTAAGAGCCTGCCTAAGAAGCATTGCCACTTCTGAACATTCTTAAGATGTTTTCTTCTCCACTGTGAGCTGTCTGGCCCAGAAGAGTGTTTCCCAACAAGAAAGATGCTTACTTGGTAAATGCCAAATCTTGAATCGAGATATTGGGAAAGAACTTACCCCGCTGTACCTTCATCTGCACTGCCTCCAGTTCTTCTTGGAATATAACACTCCCAGACAAGCTTTTCCTGCTTGCCTTATCCTCTTGCCTTCTTCAGAAATCAGAGGCATCAAACCTATCAACTTTGAGTCCAGCTCACAGAGCCATTACTCAGCAAAGATATTACAGTAAAAGCAGTAATTTGTGCTTAGCCACGCCACTAGAGAGGGTGCCAAAGCTGACTGAAAAACTTGATACAGCCATGCTATTCAACATGCCCTGCTTGAAACCAGGAATTAAACTCAATATATTAAGAAATATGCACTAAGTTCATTCACAATCAGAGGAAAAAAAAGTGAATTTACAAACACTCACCTTAAATCACATTTCATTATCTCCTAGAGGAAACAGTACTCCCATTAACCCATTGCCTGTGCTGAAGTGCAGCAGACTCCATCAGCTGTGATCAGTGCTGAGCACAGGGCTGCCAGGAAATGCTAAACAGAGCTTCTCCCTCCATTTTTTCCCCCCTTCTTTTATTTTAAAGCCATTTATTAGTCATACTGAATACTACATAGCTGCAGGCTAAAGGATTAAGCGTCCAATGTATACCAGGGAAAGGTTAGCAATTGTTTTGTTCTTTTCTTTTTAACTCTAGCACAGAATAGCCAAATGAGCATCTGTTTTTCATATTTAAAAGCAGGTTAAATGTTTTAGCTCCCCTCTAGTTTGGGCATAGCAATACAGAGAATAGCTCACTTCCCCCCAGCCTCCTTTACATTATCTATTAGTGCAAGTACAAGAAAAAACTGCTTAGCTTAGTCACCATTATTTATAACTATTCAAGCCCATAAAGGATAAGGAAGTGGATTTATGCTCGCCTGGGTACAGAAGTTAAGTGATACAGTACTGAGCTCTACTCAAAGCACATCTGACACAGCACTTAAAAGATTTCTTACTGCTTCACTCCAAATGAGAGCTGAGGCAGTGCTGTCACAATCCTTCTGAGCCAGCTGACCCTTAGGGAAAGCCAGTCTCTAGGTTCAGCACAGGGAGGAAAGACCCAGTAAGGAATTTGAGACCCACTGGAACAGATAAGTACCTTTGTCTGACCTAGCCCACACATCATTTAAAAACGAAAGCTGGCCAAATAGCAGATGCAATTTAAATCTCCAAGCAATTTCACACAGGAAAATGTGAGCTAAGGTTAGTCAGTTCCGTTGCTTCTGCTACCCTGGGCACAGACTGCTTTGTTTGGCATTATAATAAGCATCCTGACCTCAAACTCCAAAAATCCTCATCTCATCAGCATGTATATGCTGATCTCATCATAGCTCCTCCTTCAAAGCGTGCTACTCTCTCAGTAGCTCGGTAGAACAGCTAAAACAAGAACCAGTATCTTCTGAGAAAATAAAGAACATTCAGTCACAACAGACCATAAAAGTTTGTGAACACACAACCACAAGTTTAAGTGAACGAGCCATATGGATTTAAAAAACAAAAAGTACATCCCATCAGGGAAAGGTGACAGAGGTTAGTGCTGTTTGTGTCGCAGAATGATGGGAACTCAGCTCTTCCTGCTGATCTGATGATGCTGATTTAAAACCCACTTAAACCACAGTGATTCAGAGAGAAGGCCATGAGCAGTATTTGCAACCTGCATTTAAATTATACTCTCACATCCATTTGTCCAAACAGCCTGTTTGAGCCAACCATGCTAGCTACGTTGCTGTTTTATAAAGCCACCAGTTGGCAGCCATTTGAGGTGCAGTACAACCAAACAGCTTCTCTTGTTGGGTTTATATTGCTCATTGTAGAGTTCTGGCATCTATCCCTGATGGCATAAAGGCCTGTTCAGAGCACACTGATGGTTATGCTTCAATCCCTGGTCCAGCACCAGGGTGCTGTGCAATCTGATTAAAGCATAGCTGCTGTTACTGACAAATCCTATATATCAGAACAAACGTACTGTAGATGTGTTTTTTCACACCACTCCTCAAGATAAATAACTCAAGGATAATGCTTTTCATTAAAGGATCTGTTTTAAGCTCATCTTCTGCATTCTCAGATATTAAAAAAAGAAAAACAACTATTTCCAGAAGGACAAGGTCAGAAAGATGCTATGAGATCTTACATTACAGTTAATAATGTATGCTTGCTAGTAGAAACTACAAAAGCCAGAAACTGCAACTTGCAAATCTGCAAGAGGAGTAGAAGTAAAAGACTCCAGCTTAATAGGCTCACCCCAGCATTGACAAATATTTGCAAACTACGTGGGGAATCTATTGAAATAATCTGCATAAGTGAGTCTGGGAAAGCCTGATACTTGTTTGGGAGGGGTGGAATCACGACAAACAGCAGGATACAAGGATCAAAATGAGCACAAAAGGGCAAGTGTAAAGCCAACAGCTGTTTCTTTCCCGCTCCTTTCAACTCTATTTTTATTTCTGTGACAGATGATTGAGATCATACTGTAAACAGAAGATTAAGACTGTTAGCAAGGAGCAGCATAGACTGCAGCCTCATTTGAAGACAGCTGACCAGAACAGTCAAATTTCTGCAGTCACAATAGCATTAGTGATCATCCCTGAAGGCATAAGATTTCATAGCATAGTATTTACTACTGCAAATATGTTGTGGGAGGGATGCTATTTAAGCCAAGCGTTCGGTTTCTAAGCGGGAACAGACAAATGATTATTTGGAAAATGCTTTTTACCCCCCACCTTCCTACCCTTCTCATCTCTCCGTGAAAACCTCCTTTTTCATCAACTTGAGCCCACCACTAAGACTTCTTGACACTGCAGCTGAATGGATCATCTCATGTTAAATAGCTGTTATTTTCTGCCACTCCTACACAAACTGACATAATTGCAGCACAGAAAACAGTCATTAGGAAAGCCATGACTGTCCCAGCATTGGCAAAACATCCACTCTACAAAAAAAGAGATGACTGTAGAAGGGACAATCATTTCTTAGATAGAAGTACATGGAGTCATAGCATGAGGTGTTTGTGCCTGTGGGGGCTCCAAGTGAGCCTTCCAGGCAGGAAAGAAATTAAACATGTTTCCACACTTTTCTGATCAATAACATCCCTTCCAGGATGGTGCCATTAATACAAAGATCAGATGGGTATACATGGCAAGTTTTGGTAGCGAGGGAGATATCAGAGGATCAGATGAGATGCACACCAAAGCATGATGGTACCTGGTGAGGGAGCTCCCTCTTTTTACCTTGACCCACAAGCTTTTCTGCATTGTTTTCTCCACCTGACTCGGGTTAGAAAAGACCTTAAACATCACCTAGGTGCAACCAGATTAAGCTGCGCAGACCCCCATCCAATCTGGCCTCAATGTCTCCAGTGATGGGGCACCCACAGCTCTCTAGGCAGCAGTGCAAGGGCCTCACCACTCTGAGTAAAGAATTTCTTCCTAACACCTAACCTAAATTTCCTATCTTATAGTTTGAATCTTTTCCCTCTTGCCCTATTTGCCTGTGTTTAAAGTCAGCCCACCTCCTCTTTACCCACCTCCTCTTTACAGGCTCCCTTTAAGTACTAGAAAACCTCAAGGAGGTCTCTCCAGACTTTTCCTCCAGGATAAACAAGCCCAGCTCCCTCAACCTTTCTTCATAAGGAAGGTATTCCAGCCCTCTGATCATCTTTGAGGCCTACTGAGAGGTCCCCTTTCAGCCCCCACAGTTCTGCCACAAACCTGGACCTAGTACTCCAGATGGAGCCTCACAAGAGCAGAGTAGAGGACAATCATCTTCGTCTCTCTGCTGTCCCATCTCCGTTGATACTGCTGACCAGTTCCTTCAGGACCCTAGGACATCATCCAGCCCCATAGATTTGTACACAGTCTCATGACTTGCTCTGCTCTTATAGTGAGAAGGATTTGCTTCTCTGACCCCAGCCTAGAGTTTTGGGGACACGAGAGGCATAGGAAGCCAGACTGCCAGTGAAGACTGAGGCAAAGAATTTGTTGGGTATCTGAGTCTTCTCCATGTCTGTAGAAGCCATCTCTCCCTTCTCATTTATTCAGAGGGGGTACGCTCCCCTTAGCCTGCCTCTTCTGATCAATGTATCCATGAAATCTCTTGTTTTTCACATCCCTTGCCAAGTTCAATTCCATTTGTGCTTTGGCTTTCCTGGATCCATCTCTGCACATCCAGATGGCATCCCTGTACCCTTCCAGGCATCACATCCCTGTTTCTACTTCCTGTACATTTCCTTCTTATCCTCCAGTTTGACCAGCAGGTCCTTGTTCAGCCATGCTGGTTTCCTGCCTCTTCTGTATCATTTCTTTGCTAAAGGATGGAGAGTTCTTGTGCTCTCAGAAGCACATCATTAAAGGAACAGAACAGAGCTGGCAGTTCTATGTCCCTAAGGACAGTTTCCCAAGAGATCTAAGACTAAAAGATAAGATTATTAATTAACCATTAATTAACCAATCTTTGCAGTCTCTTTTCCAACGAGAGGTGAAATTGGTACAGAGGAGATGCAAAACAGACAGTAGCTGGCCTTACAGAAGTAAAAGGCATGAAAGGAGTGACAATGCTGCCAAGGATCCCTTGCTCCAAACAATCACACAGCTGTGTGCAGCCAGCAAGACAATGAGCATCTGACTTGCATCTGCCTGGTGCCTGAGCTGTGACTAGAACAGTATAAAAACACCAGTACAACTGCACAGAAGCTTGCAATGATATGGTATTAGCTGCATGCTTGCAGAAAAGCAACTTGTGCAGCTGCCTGGCCAAGTGCACAGCAAAGCCATTGCCCTTGCTGTGCAGCATAACAAGGCAAATGCACGTGTTCATGATGAGCTCTTGGTCCTCTTCACAGCCAGTTTCATTTTGCCTGCACAGCAGTGAGCCAAAGCCACATACAAATGCTTAAATTCTGGATAAAAAAATGCACTTGTCTGCATGGTTCAGTCCCACTCAGTTTCATCTTGTTTGGCTCTGTGCAACGCAGAAGCAGATGAAGTCGTGCTGTCCAGTCACTTCAGTTTTGCTAAATTCAGGAATATATAGCACAAATAGTATTTTTTCCATTAGCACAAACACATAACTGGAGATCTGTTTTTCCTAGAACTTCTTCATTTACTCAAGATGTGCCACAGAAAACTGGAAGGATGAAAATAAGACAGTATAGCTCTTAATTCCAGGAACCGTGCTGCTCAGAAAGCTTTTCCCAGGCAATTTGCTATCAGTCATCACATAGTACTTGCTGCAAAAGGTCTTGCCAAGTGGGTGCCTGTGTCTCTCTTTGCAGCTTATTCCATCAGCCATGCAGTGACACACAGCTACAGGGGTGCTGAGAAATAAAGCACAGAAGAAAAAGGTGGTCTGGTCACCAGGAAAAGTGAAGAGGAGCTTGTGTGCAACACATTAACAGCAAGGAAACCACATAGCAGGTTATGAGTAAGCATCACAGAGGAGTAAAAGAAAGACAAAGGCTCTCATTTAAATCTGGAATCAAGATTAACAAGCAAAAAAAAAAAATCACATTTGACGTTTTTTGGTGCCACACATTTTCATTACATCAGAGGACTGAAGAGCTCCTCCATTGCCCCTCGGGGGTCACTGCCTATTTAGGAGAGTAATCCACACAAAGGTAATCTCCAGAGGTGCTTCATCCTTTTAGGCTAGATTTAATTTTGAGAAGAGCCCTGGCAAACCTATCATGTAAGCCTAACACAAGAAGCAGATTACATAAAGAGCTGCTGCTCCTGTGTGCACAGGTGGAGCTCTAACATATTTAATTGAACCCATATCAACTCGGTAATGGGATTACAGACAATTTCTTCTTTTAATCAACACATAGCAAGCACCTCAAAGCACACTCCAGTACCAGAATACCACTACCAGAAGTTCCTCACCCTGGTTATTAGTGTGCTTGACTTGCTTCTGCACTAGCACAGTTTTATTTTGCAAACATGAAGACAACCATTAGACACTTCCCCTCAGCCAGCCAGTGCAATTTCCAGAAAATTAACAAGGTGATGGAGTAGCATTGCAGACCTTAAGTGTATGAGAATTAAAGTAATGAATAGCTGTAAGAGACTGCTGCCATTAAAGGGATTACTGATTCAGTGCAGAGAACATATATAACACTTTTAAAACATACTGACATTACCCAAATCACAGCCCCACAATAATACATGCACATTATATTAGAGTGTAATTACATGGCAATTTTCACACAACAGCAAAGGGGAAACTCAGAATGTCAACCAACACAGCTCCTTTGAAACTGGCTTAAGTATACTTGGAAAATATAATTAAGCAACAGAAGGTGAGTTGTTTCCAGATGGTAATTACATTACTCAGTGTGTATTCAAGTAGGTCACTCCTACAGCAAGGGAAACTGAACTCAGGCAGAATTCTGATGCCTGTGTAAATCCTACTGCACAGTGTTTGCAGCAGTGGAAGCCCCATTTTTACAGGTGTACCTAACAAGGTCATTTGTTAAAAAGCTTTAATGGCAAGAAGGAGGCTTTGCCCCCCGGCAAACTTGTGGGCAGCCTGATTTTTATATTAGACAGACTAGTATTAGGATCAAAAGTAGGTCTTACTCCACATTTCTGAAGAAAATATGCAGCTTGGGAGAGCTAAAGAGTAAACTGTGTTTTTGCAACTGAAGCAGACCCAAAGCTGTAGCAGATGGTGAGCTTTAAAGCTGTGTTCATGGCCAGGTAAGGTTGGCAGCTATTTCTGTGTTCCTGGAAAAGGCCATACTTTCACAAACATGCTCAACTACAGGAAGCACTGTATATTCTTCTGCTACTCCTTCTGAAGAGATACAGCTTCTAGGATGCTCCCTATGAAAAGCTACAGCAAAGCACAAAAGTACGAACTTGGATTTACCATTTCAAGGGTTGTTTGAGACAATAAGCTATGAAATACTGGTTGTTCTTGTCACTGTATCATCTTCAAGCCACAGATGGCACAAAACGATCACTGCTTCTTAAGTTTTGAGCCCAATCACACTGCAGTTTTATCCCCAAACTGGAAAAACCCCACTTCTGTGAGGAACCAGGGTCACCTTGTCACACCATCCATTCTGAGACCTCATGGGTAAAGAGCTGCAAGACTCAGTCTCAGCTGCATGTTGTACGTACTCATACTTTGCAGTTCCATACCCAGAGCCCTCTGCCCACACCTCCTGTAAAGTTCCTAATGGAATCTACAACCACAATCTGATCTTCTGGATATCAACCAAGCCTGCTAACATCACTTATCACCCACTTTCTCCATCCAGTTGTCCTTTTTTGGTTGGGATTGTGTTAGTTTTCTTTGTAGTAGCTCATACAGCACTGTGTTTTTGATTTATAGTGAGAACAGTGTTGATAACACATGGATGGTTTAGCTATTGCTGAGCTTACACAGTGCCAAAGACTTTTCTGCTTCTTGTGCTGCCTCACCAGCTAGGGGCTTGGGGTTTACAAGGGGTTGGAGGGGATGTGGCCATGACACGGCATCATCCTGAGCAATAACACGGGGGGGAAAGAAGGAGGGGGCTGTGAGGCACTGACAGAGCTGCCATGAGGTCTTCTCTCAGCCTCCTCTCCTCTGGGCTGAACAAACCAAGAGCTGATGCAAACCGCCTTACTAATCTGTAGAAACAAGAAGTCACAGGAGAAAGAACAACTCACCCAGGCAATCCAGTGATTCCTGGATCCTTATCGGTCAAACTGAATTATTGCATTTTACATTCAGTACCCCTGCCTTAAATAATAAACTTTCCCCATTTATTTCAGGCCCTTGCAACTTCGAGAACATTAAACAAACAGAAGAAGGGGTGTAAGAGGTCAGAGTCCAGATTTCAGCAAAGAACACAGTCTTTTCTGAACAAAAAGCCCAGATAAGACCAAAAATCTGATTATGCAGATTATTCTCTCACGTCACACTTTGGTACTCTTATGGGGGCATTTTTAAGGCTTCTAACATGCCTTTGAGAGCAGAGTTCTCAGGAGCTCCCCAAGGAAGTGCTGGAAAGGAAAAATGCCCATTTATTCTGTAATTCCAAAAGCCACTGCAAACACAGAATCAGGGAGGGTCTGGCATCCCGCCACTAGACAAGGAGGAAAAAACTGTGCTGCTTTTAAGCCAGCCACATTAAAAGTAAGCCTACAATTTCAGTATGTTGAAAGCAGATATACAGCTTAGTTAACTCTGCTCCTAGAGATTGTAATACACAGGCTCCTATAGGCGAGAAGAAAGTAGTATGTTTTGATTTATTGTGTCTACCACCCACTAAACAGATAAACTAGGAGGGACAGCAAGTGTTCCTTAAAATAGACCTCACTGCCAAAAAGGGGAAAATATGATAGCCTAGAGCAAGGAACAGCTTCATTTCTTTCTGTTAATGCAAAGATCTGTCCACACTCCTCACATTCTCCAGCTGGTAGCTTTGCAGTCTGCTGGAGTCCACCTCCCAGGACCAGCTCACAGAGTCGTGGACTCAGCATTGTTGGAAAAGACCTCCAGGTTCATCCAGTCCAACCATCCACCTACCACCAATATTCCTCCACTAAACCACGTGCCTCAGTACAACATCTAAACATTTCTTGAACACCTCCAGAGATGGTAACTCCACCACCTCCCTGTGCAGTCCATTCCAGTGCTTGACCAGTTTGTGACAGAAGAAATTTCCCCCAATATCCATCCTGGCACAACTTGAAGCCATTCATGCTCCTGTTCAGACCTCCCCCAGCTCTCCCACACCCTACTTAGCAAAAAGCTAACACCCTTCATCCAAAAGGATGCGATGCTCATAGCTTTGCTAACACTGCACAGCTTAAGATCCCGTTGTCTTTGATTTCTGAACACTGACCTTGTCTTTCTCCACTCCTCAGTTAAAACAGCAAAATAACAGAGAGGTTTAGCCCCTTCCTATTAACACCTCAGCAGTACCTGCCTGAGGGAGCAAAATACTCCAGAGGGACATGAAATCCTGAAAATCCTTAAAGAAACACTGGTGTTTTCTTTTGGTGAGTCATTGGTCTGCTGCCACTGCCAAAGGAAAGAAAGAGTAAGCAGAGCACTGCGGTTACCCAGGACTACCCAAGCTGTTGTGGGCTTGGTAATCCCAGCTTGATACAGCTGGACTGGAGGGGCTGCATTCATGGCTGCTCCCCATCATGACAAGAAAACAGCCCCAGCACTCTGATTCCAACAACCGCTCAACACCAACCCTACTACTGGTCTTGTAAACGTCAAGATAAAAATGTCTTCGTGGTAAGGTGCTGGCTGAGGCACAGGACCCCACGCTGAGTGCCCACTTCACCACCATGGAAAAGCTGAGCCAGCTGCTTCTGCGTTCCTCAGTTGCTGGGGGGAGGAAATACTGCTTTACCAAAAGAGCAGGGGACCAATTGCACAAATCCCAGCACTTCTGATAAATGGGATGGCAGACTAGCTGTGCCATTATCCTAAGAGGTAACAAGATTGCCCCCTGATTTCCATTCCCTGTGGGACTTCAGGACAAAAAGCAGTAGTCAAGTCATTCCCAGCAGCTCAAAGGGAACTGACAATTTTTATTGGGTGCATTTAAGAGTTGGTTCTGATTTGTTTGCCTCAAGCTGCATAAGAGTTCAACTCTTCTGTCTTAAGCCTGGCTAAAAGACATGCTCCTTTGCAGAAAGAGCTTTTGATAACACAAAGTAAATGCCATCCTTTTGTCTCCACATTTCTGCTAATCTTGTCTCACCAAATATATACATATAGATGTTTTATTTGCCAGTTAGGTTCATTCTCTGAAGGACTGCAACGCTTGGCACTGCACTAACAACTGCGCTAGGGGTTAAGAGAGGCACTGCCAGTGATAGCTGCTCAGAGCTACACAACCAGGTTATCACAAAATGGGGGTATGGTGCCTACCACACACTAATGTGCCTGTTTAGTTTTCCTCCCTTACTGCATTATGCTGGATCACTGCCACCATTTCTTCCCATTTCACAGTCCCTGTTTGTTAGAGGTTTGTTATTTTAACTGGAGTTTGGCACTGATTTCACTCACTCCCTCCTTGTCCCCCTTACCTTCTCCCTTTGATTGATCCTCCAGAAAGAAAAAGGAGTGCAATCCCTGCCTTTGCACTGAGTGTGCTCAGTCTTTAAACTCCTTGGCCCTCCCCTCTATTCAGACCTTGCTCCTCAGAGCTCACCCACACGGAGATTCAAGCATCTATCTCTTTGCTTCTGCTTTCTCATCTTCCCATGCTGCAGGCTGCTATTGCTAACTCCACCTCTCCTCTTCTCTCTCTTTCCTCTTTAGATTCACTTCAAGGCCAAACTCTCTTCCTTGCTGCTGGGCTCACGCAGCTGGTAGTGTAGAAAAGCAGGGGGAGGGTAGCAGAGCAGGGAGCTTTTATTCAGCAGCACTTCCTCAGCTGAGCAGCTGCTTTGAAGCTCTGGGGTCCAATTTCAGCTGCTGAAGTTGCTAGTAATAAAAAACAGCTACATATAACACTGCTTTCAAATTGCACTTTGGAGATAGCCGACTCTACCTTTAAAGCTCTGCCTGAGACATGATTAGAAGCTGTAAGTACACAAAAGCATTTGGCTAGGACAGGTTAGCAAGAATTCAGGCTACAGCCCTCAGCAGCTCACTTTGCCCCTCTCTGCTGCCCTCCAGGCCATGAGCAAGGTGCTGCCCCACACCTGGCTTTGCTCAAGAAAGCCTGCTCAACATTGCACAGTGGACATATGCCCTCCTAAGGTGTGATTTAAGTTTCAGTCCTCCACCTGAGTGAGATTTATGCTCTATTCACAGTAGTTCCCTGCAGAACTTGACACGTCTCCCAGTGCACTTGGTACTGTGCTATGATGCATCACTGGGTTTACAGTGCACAACCCTTGCACAAATGTGTTGGTCATGGAGGCAGCCCAGTACTAACATCACTCCCTGGTACTTTCAGTGACATTGCAGGTCATTAGATGTTCTATCATGCTTTTCCTCTGTGTTTTCTAGTGCCATCTGGTACTTAACAAAGGGAAAACTAATTGGCAAGTTAAACCTCAGGAACCCACCTGTCAGCATAGGACTTGAAAGAGTTCATCAGAAGCCACCAGTTTCACAAGGAGCACAACATTTGTCACCACACAGCAATGTCAAAACACAGTAGCTAAATAGAAATTAAAGCCTGGAGGGCAGCCAATTTACAGACTCAGCTGATGAGAGAGCAGAGCAGGAAAGGAGAGCCTTGTCAAGCAGGCAAGCAAGGTTTCCTTTCCCTGCATAAAAAAATGTCATGGCCATGCATTGATCTTGTTTGCTGGGGTGCATAACACTTTCCTACAGAAAAGTCTGAAAGGGGATGGTGAGAAAGCTGTTAAGAGAGGAAATAGAACAAGTAAGGCACAGAGAAAACCATTCTAGTGTTATCCTCCCCCCAGTGACGAGACTTAGAGGTTACTGGAGCAGGATGTTGTATCTCTAGACAATTCTTAAAGCAACCTCACCCAGAGTGATTTTGTTTGGTTAACAGGGAGATAAAAAGAGGGAAAGTTGGCTTCTTAGTACTGCTAGGCTTCAATGCCAAGAAGGTGCATCCCATAGGGCCTATTGCATTCTATTCACAGGATCAGCACAACACTTCTGTTCAATGACCACACATAAAGAAGACTTATTAGCAAAGACAGGCAAGAGTTTTGCTTTTACATCTCCCTGAAGCATGACCACGTTCACTATCAGCTGCATGTTTAACATTAGCAGAACATCTCACCAATCCTCCTCTTCAGGGAAAGTTTCAGTGTGGCTTCCCAAGAGCACAGGATTGTCTGCAGTGACGTAAAGGAAGATTAGAGCTGGTGGAGACAAGCTTCAGTTTATGAATGCCACCACAAATACAGTTTTGACAGGGAGAACACCCTTGGTGTTGTTTTGTTGTTGTTTCTGTATTCGATTTTTAAATCCAGCCTCTTTTCCTGAAATTGATAAGATCTCAATCCACGTGCTGCTCTATGCTGCTGCATATTGGGTTGCAGACACAGACCCAAGTTCTGGCAGACTGTCAGGCAGAGTCCTATTTACCCTGGCTGCCCTACAAACTGCAGCTTTGCACCACAAAGAAAGACAGTGCTGTTGCAGTAGGTGCATTTTTCACACCATTGCTCACCTCAGGGAGGCATCTTTTTGTAATGCAGCATGATATGATGCAACACAAATACCTGCATTGCTATAAGGCATCTTAACAAGCCCATCTTGTGAAGCAGATAAATGCTATCAGCCACAACCCTGCTCACCTATCAAGAGGCCATGGGCATATACTTTTTCTCCGGGGGGGAGGGGGGGGTTCATGGGATACGCCTCAATGCAGTGATAGCTTCCCAGATTGGCTGTTTTCAGCTAAGCCCTGTCCCCTACTCATTCCTACCCAGCCCTGCTATGGGCTGCACAGCATTACCCCACCCTGTGGAAAGGCACACCACAGGTCACCAAGTGTCCAGTTTGGAGAAAAAGGGATATTCCCAGTTCTTCAGGCTCTACCTCTCATACTGTTGTTCACACCCTGTGTAAGCTGAGGAAGATGAGAAACTACTGCAGATTTTCCCAGCTCCCTCTATCATACTCAGTTGACTTCTGAACCTTCCCTTGCTTCAGCTTAAATAAAGCACACCATTTCACCACCAGTCCAGCCTTTGGACAAAGCACTCCTCACCTGGGTCTGTGTCTAAGACTCCAACCCCATCTATTTGTTTACTATGGAGATTACCCATTATCCAATGTGCACCTTTTCCTCCAATATGTACATTTCTGTTCACGGCAGAGTTCAAGTACTCCAATTTTTGGCCTCAGGAATATCCTGAAATAGATTCAGACTGACTTTAACTGCCAGTCTCTTGAGCTTCTATGTAGTTATTTTACAAAGCTGCTGTAAAGAAAAAGGCTTGGACAAGCTATTTACACACAAGCAGCAATGACAAATGAGCAGCAATAATTCAAGAAAATCAAACAGGAGGGCCAGACTCAGTATGAGGAAATTCCTTGTTTTTTAAGCAGTTTATGAAGGTATAATCACTCCTTGCAAGCATCTTTTCCCTCCCTATGAAATAATCCCCGCTGTTCAGAAGCTGAAGTTGCACTTGCACAGCTTGCATATGCTTCTGATCAGAGCTTTTCAGGATACTTCAAACATGCCAAGATTTTACCCCTTGGAAATTACATGTGAAAAAACACAGGTTAGAGACACGCCTGAAATTCTGCTGAGAAAGCAGTCTTACAACAAGGGCAGCAATAACCACAAAAATAAGTCAATGATTAACTTAACCTGAAGACAGAGGAGTATTGTTTAGCATTTTTGCATCTTCCAGAGCAAGAAATGCAGGGCCAGTATGATGATATGTTCTCACTGAAGTAAGCAGAAAACATACCAATGAGTTTGAAGCCCCTCTCACCAGCATTTCCAAACTACCCACAGCCTTGATGGCAGTGTCATGCTCTCAGCATACAGTCAGAGTTGGAAAAGTCACAAGGGGAGGACATCACAGCTTCTGGTGCTGCAGGTGATCTCAGATTCAGGTGCTGCTGGAAGCATAGTGCCTCTCCCAAGGGCACGTTTCTGGCCAAAACATATCACAGGCTTCAATAAAACAGACTGGAGCCCTGAAAGGTAGTTAGGAATCTCACAATGGTTTATTATGTCTTTAGTAGGAAAGTATCAGGAGATAAGTAGGATTTAATGATCATTGCTCCCATCACAACCACTACAAGGACCTGAGGTAGCCTAGGGCTGGTTACTTCATCTGAGCCTTTAGTCCCCAGCTATGAAACAGCCTAGCAGTACTGATACATGAGCTTTGTGAAGACAACAAAGATCAGTGCTCAGCTCCCAAATGCCATCATAAAAAAAGATTATTCTGCCTCTCAGTTCTAATGTGTTATTCACACAACAACTTCCTAGCTTAACTCCTTTGACAGCTTAGTTTCCAAGAAGAGTACATGAGATATCCTTGGGATTACACTGAGCCACGGTAATAACTTCTCTTTATTAAATTTCCAATAACCAGCCCTACTGCAAGTTTCTTTTTATAGCTGTTCAAATTAAACATGTATGACCTGTCTCTTCACCAGTCAGCATCCATGTTATCTCTTCACAGAGAAATACAATGGAAGAACAACAATATTCTCTCTTCTGCAGCCAAATATTTTTTAATCACATTAGACATAAGAGCCCTATTGGCAATCTTTCCTCCAGGTCCTCCCAGTTCTTAAAGCAGAGGCTGACAGAAAATTCAATTAATATTTCCCCCAAGGATAACACATTCAATAACAGTAAGCGATGAAAAACACGCACAGATGAGAAACAAGTCCCAGCTCCAAAGCAGAAAGCTTTTGTCCCAGTAGGATGAATACTATTAGTCTCAGGCTGTAAGGATTGGGTCTTCACCTTGCCAATAGAACAGCTGGGTTTGCAAGCACTGTTGCTGCTGAGGGCTCTTCCCCTCTAGGATGAGTTACCATCATAATCCAGGGAAGTTCAAAGGAGTTCCCAGGGTCAAACCTTCATTGTTTGGCCTATTGCACTGCCTCAGTTTCCACTGCCTGTACAGCTAACAGCTGATGACTGCATAAATCCTGCGTACCAGCATTTCTGCCACTCAGGTTGCCTGAGTTTAGAGTGTTTAAGCATGGATTTAATTCTGACCCTTTCTGAAGAAAGATGTTCTTAAAGGAATGTGGTTTTCAGACTATGGTGCATTTGAGTCAGAGTTTTCTACTGTAGTTAGAGATTCAGCTCAGCTTCATCACGTCATCTTCAAATAGAAGATTAAATCCAAGCTAGCACTGTAAGAGTTGGCATCTGCCAAGACCTAGCTGCGTAGACCTTGAACAAAAATGACCATTAGTTCACTGCCATAGTGGGAAGTGCCCATCAACTGGCCTTAACTAAGTATTGCACAGGCACAGCATCTGAGAAACACTAACACCTGACAGCTGGTGTTTGCTTTGTGCTCTTATCTGAAGGAAAACCAGTCAAGTGCTGACTACCTTGTGGAACATGAATGGCAAAATGCAGAGCCAGGGGACACAACCCTACTCCAGGCATGGTCAGCTGTGCTCTGAAGTTGTTGCAGCCTCCAAAGCACCAGCAGTGCTTTGTCCTGTGCTGCTGTGGCACATTTTGCAGGGACTGAAGAAGCATCTCTCTTCAGAACTGATCTTTGCTGAAGAATTTGCAACCTACCTCAATTTTTCACTCCCCACACATTCGGAAGCAACATCTGCAGCTCTTAATGGATTTACTCTCCACACCACAGCAGCCTTATTGCTTTGCTTCCATTAGACCAGAAGTCATTCTGTAGCTGAGAAGACTCCAGCTTTAATAATATGTACTTTACGTAAGTTTTCCACATATCCTGTCACGGCAAGCAAAATATGCTGGCACTGCACAGAGACACAGCTTCCTAAACCACTGCACTCCACTGTCAGCAGCTTGGATGCCACACAAACATCACCAGCAGCTGCTGAGTCACAGCAACAGAGGTTCCCTGCTGCACGAGATTATCCAAGGTCTGAGAAATCCAGTTTCAGAACAGAAACCACTGCCGTTCCCCCATCAGCTAGAAGTGAAACAGAACACAGCACTGAGGGGAAGAAAAAATGAAAACAAAGCTAAACAGTTGGCTGTGTTGGGTAACTTTCCTAGTCTTACCAGCTTGTGACAGTGGCAGATGGCCCAGTCTGTAAATTAGCAACTACCAGATGGGCCCACTAAGTAGCTTACTGCAGCAAATTGATTTGTGCATGGATTTGGTATTAAAATGTCCTTCACTGTCTGGGTACCATTTGACCACAGAGTTGCAGCTTCCAGTTGACTGCCATGAAAGCCAAAACCCCATGTACTCTGCTAGGGCAGACACAGGACTGCAGAGGCACCTCTCCATTCCCAAGTCCTATAGGCATGCAGGAGATATTTGGCTGCAAGAACAAGGTAAGCACTGAGAACAGATTATGGGAATTAATTCTGGCTATAGAGAAACAAAAAACTTTCTGCTGAGAAGCTGGGGAAGGGCACCATGACCTGGGGAAATATCCATCTGGCTCCTTGAGGCACTCACTCACCATCATGGCTGGAAGCATCAGTAGGGAAGGGGTGGCAGCTCACATCAGTGAGATCCCTCTGCTGCTCTTCTTCCTTCCCTTTTCATCCTTCTCTCTTCCAACCAATTTGGCACCAACTCTTCTGCAGAAGTTGCTTATGCGTTGCATTCACAGAGTTTGGGCCCTTTTTTGTATATTTTGCCATTGACCTTCTGTAGAAAAGTCTCTGTGGCAATGCATGTTATCTTGGTTTTTAGGGTAAGGTTTGGCCTATGAAAGGCTAAGTCACCTTTATCTTATACTACTAACCAGATTATCCCAAAGATGGTGTTTTTTTTCCTAGAAATTCCATGTTGTGACAAAGGCTGAGAGCCATCATTTTCTAGCTTGGTTGCTATCCTGCCAGACTTCTGCTCAGGTCAGAGGAAATTGTTGGGAGCTGGAAGCTGAAGACTGACATTTCTTGAAATGAAATACTCCACATTCCTTACGTTTCTTCATGAAACCACAAGCGTTTTCATCTTCCTAGAGCTTCTTTGTCCTGGCATGACACCCTTTAAGTCTCAGTCTCAAAAGTCATATGTTTTAGCCTGGGTCAAAGATTGGCAAATCAAGATGTAATCCTCCCAGTGTCACACCATAACTGCAAAGGCTATAAAGTCACCAAAGCTGACTGGGAAAGAGAAATGACTCAACATTTCTGTAAGGGCACTGTCACACAACATTTGCCATCTGTAATATACAGATAGCTGGCAAAGCAGAACAAACAGCCCTCTGTCTGAAGGCCACATAGTTAAATCATTTGTCAGCCTGGAAGTTCAGATGTCCTCATCTTACATTGGTGACAACCACCAAATGGGTAACAGAGGCATGACCCACTATGTGAGTTGCTCCATCTCCTCTTTTCTCCAAAAGGAAAAAACCTTCTCAAGCCTTTAAGTCTTACCATGACCATATTACATAGTGCACATCATTGCACATATAGTACATATTACTGCTTTTAGTTATTAAATCCACAAGAATATCTTCACACACAAACCTCATTTTGTGATACAAACCTAATTGCTGCAACTCATGGAAAGACCATCAAAAGCACGCTAAGATATTTGTTGTCTTAGTCCCCCTGAATGAAAGAAAGCATTTAGCATGAAGCCAGGCAGCATCTAAAAACACTCGTGTTGTAAATCATTACTGTTGAAGCTTGCACTTTTCATGCTGTAAGGGAGGTAACAAGGTCATTTCTGAAAAGTTCTTAGAGTAGAAATGTGGAGTTTAAAGGGCTTTGTGCTCCAGCTGACAAGGCTGTTAAAATCCAGTGAACCGTAACTATTGTGTTATACACAAGCTAACACATAACTGTTTATTCCCCAAATAGGCATATGTTGCACCAAAACCAGCTCAAGGAAAACACAGGGCTGCTACATCAAGACAGGAAGCAAGTAAACCTCAGTCTCCAGAGAGCACTGGGAACTACCAGCAGCACTCTCACCCTTCACTTTCATGACTGCGTTTCTCTAGCAAGTATTTTCCTTCTCAGTGCAGACAAGGATAGCTCTTGCTATAAGATACACATCTGGGTAAAGCAAACTGTTCTCTGTATCACAATTCTCACCCTGTAATGAAAATAGCAGAAACTGGACCAAGCTCAGGGAGCTGCAGAGCTGTCTGTGCAAAGGAAACTGGGCTCCAGCCTGTCCAGCTTCACAGACATAGGGCAGTGGCTAGCATGTCCTCCTTTCATCTGCAGGATTTATTATCCCAGATCTTTAGTCCCAGAAATCTAACTTTCAAGTATGCTAAATCTGATTTCGGCAGGAAGAGCACAGCTCTTCACCAGCATCTGGACATCTGGCACATTGCATTTTCCCCAGTGAACTAGCTGTTTTCTCTACTATCCCACCAAATGAAGTCCTACCCTGAGAACGGAGACAGATACTCCTTCTGGAATGAAAAACAATCTGGCATTTTTCAGGATAAGGTTTATTGTCGCAGCTTCATTTCCTGTTGCTTGTTCTTTCTTCTCCAGCTATCCTCTGCTCAGTCTCAGTTGCTCTGCAGATTTTACCCATGACCTGCTCTGACCTGCCTTCTATCCTGTCTCTCAAACTGCTTTACAGTCACCTCCTCCTCCCATCCAGAAAAAAAAAAGCCTGAAACAACCAAGCAGATCTCCTAGCAGCAAAGCATGCAAATTTGCATTTAGCAAATTAACTGTAACCAACAGAAGCCCAGTTCAGGAAACTGGTCTCTGCTACTTGTCTACCCTCCTCATACTGATGATTTTCTCCCTGTCCTCATCCTCCAGCTACATCTCTACTTTCTGCTGCTTTCCATGCCATCAATACCCTCCTCACAGAAGCCTAAGTTGATTTCTCTAGGTACATCTTTTGTCACTCAGGAGGCTAATTAGTGTGCTCTTGCCAACCCACACACCTGCCCTGGAGTCAGTTAGGGCAAGCAGTATGTGGACACATTCCAGCCACTCCTCATTACTCTTTTTTTTAGAGCAGCTACTGATACAGTGAAAATAATTTCCACTCAAAAAGCAAAATGCTCCTTCTAAACCTAGCCTGCTCTCTGCAATGCCAGTTATCCTAGCTCACTACTAGTAACTATTTCTGCCTCCCCAGATGCAAAAAGCTCAGTATGCCCCTCCTAGATCTGTCTTCTGAGTTGTTAATACATCTGGATCAGGAGACAAAAGCAAAAACTTGGACTACAGCCCAACCTGGGCACTCAGTTTAGTTTCATTGGGGTTTTTTCCCCTCCATTTATGATCCATTCCTCTTTAAAGACACAGTGGCTTCACTTTAGCAGGCTTCATTTCCCAGCTCACACTTGAGATCCCAGCTGGCCCGCCTTGAGAACAAGCAAAACAATCCTATGACTCTGTTCTGGCATTTTTCATGCCCTCCCAGCTGCAACACACACTGTTGGTGCCATGTTATCTCACAGAAGCCATGCTGGCTAGTTATCTTCCTTTTCAGAGGACGTTAGTTAACTGACATATCCCTCCCCCCACTGCTGTCACAGCCCTTCTCTGCACTTGCACTTCTGTCTTCCACTCCTTCCCTTATTTTCCTTTTTAAAGCCCACAGATGGGTATTCACAACACAAGCTGTGCTGCAGGCAGTGCAGACTCGTGCAGTTGATCCCATTGACTGATAGAACACATCACCAGAGCATGTCATTCAAGGACAGCCAGAAAGCCACACACCTTGCACGGATGGATAATGAGATGAAAGCAGGGCAGACGTTGGGACTATGAGCTGCCACACTTTCACATCTTAGGATCACCTTAACCTGCATTGTTCATGGCTCAGCAGCTTCTTTGAAGCCCATCCAGAGAGCCTGAGCTGCAACAGGAGCCCCTTTATGACACAGGGGAAGGCAGCATCTCTGTGCACACAGTGAGCACCTTCTTGCAACGCAGATCACAACAGCTCCATGTGTTATTTTCACTACAACATTTTTATAGCCTCTCCTACATGCTTTGAGCTGACAATAAAACCCTCACTGCTCTTTTCTGGCTACAGATCAAAGCCAGGACAAATGTTTTCATTTGCTTGTGCTCCTACCAGGCTACAGGGAGCCACAGAGGTCCACAAGGCTGGGAGCTCACCGGCCACCTTACACCTGTAGGAAGTTCAGCTGCCCACCACAGCCTGGCTGTTGGCACAGCAGAGTCCTGTGCATCCCATTAGCATTACCAGGCATGCTGCAGCTCACATAGATTTGATCAAATTCAGGCACTGCACATGAAACCACGGTACCTGGGGGTCCCTCGCTGTCAAGGTACTTGGAAATAAAGAACAGGAGCCTAAGTTACTTATTCTTTTCCCATCCAGTCTACAAATTGCTCATTTCCATTACCTTAATGCAAATAAAAGAACACACCAGCTTAACCTCTTCTGAAAGAAAGGACAAAACACAAATTATGAAACAAGCCAGGCCTGAACTCTGTTGGGCCACAGACTAAGTACTCCAGCTCAATGATCCCACTGTTTACAGCTACACTTCTGCACAGCTTATCTCATTCTTTTTTCTTTCCTTTTTTCCAAACAGCACTGTCACAAAGCCTTGAAGAAGGCCTGTGCTGAACTGATTCCCAGAGCAGCACAACATAACTTCACTCTTCAGCAAGGCATGAATTAGCCTTCATTTAGTGACAGAGCACTACTGCTATGTCTCAGATTCAAAGATGTTGCCCCAGCTGCAGCCCTGAGGAATCCCTCACCCTGCAGCACCACACTAAACAATATTCTGTCAGGCACACTGTAGCAAGGAAGCACAGGTATGGTGACAACCCTACAGCCATGTGCTCTACCAGCTGGACTAATGCAAGGAAAAAAGAAAAGGGTGTGTAGTGTATTTATACACAAACAGGGAATACCATGCTGCCAGGTGAAACCATGAGATAAATAGATCCATACTAGGCCAGGCAGTGAACTGGCTCAACAGAAGCACTCAGAAGCTTACAGTGTGTGGGGCTGCATCTAGTTAGCAGTGTTCCCCAGACTCTATGCCAGGGCCAGTCAATACTGTTATAAATTATCTGGATACAGGACCACAGTGCTTCCTTGGCAAGTCTGCCAAGGATACTAAACTGGGATGTGATGCTGAGTCCCTGGAGGAATGAGAGAACTTAGATCTAGATACAGTGGAGCATTAGGTAATCATCAGTGTCATGAAGTTCAACAGGGGTAAACATCAAGGTCTGTGCTAGAACAGAGTAATGCCAGACGAAGTATTTGGATAATGCCCTTATGCTTTGACTTCTGGTTAGCCCTGAAGTGGCCAGGCGGATCCTTGTGGGCCCCCTCCAACTGAGCTAATATATTCTAAACCTTGAAATCCTTGGAAATTCAGAGCAAAGCAAGTGCAAATCCTCAGCCACAAACACATGGCAAGTCCTGCTCAAACTGCCTCTACAAAGTAGGCCTGGGGCTCAGTTCTCAGCTGGCTCACAGGAAAGCATGCCTTTATGTAAGGATCAGAGAATACAAGGCAGGAAGCTAGGTCTTTAAGAACTTCAAGATAACAGTCCTGCAGTTAAATCAGTACTTCCAAGACTGGCATACTGATAGTCACTTTAGTGAAGGAAGTTGTTCAAGTAAAGTACTGTAATAAAATCACTTGTTAAACTTTAAGTGACAATGTGTAACACTGTAGGGGTTCACATCCCAAGTACTCCCAGAGGGTTTGACATACAGGGCATACATAGTCAGGATTACAGAAAGGTACCAAAGTAAACACACTGACTTCAATGTTCTGCCAGAGTCTGAGAAAGGGTCTCAACTTTTTGAGGATCCAACCAAGAGAAGCAGTAGCCTTTTGTTATTAACCAGGTTTTTGGAGGCCAACAGTTTTTACTAATAGCCTCTGCCCAGTTTTACTTCTATGCATTCTTAAAAGCCCACATTGAAATGCCACCTCTACCTCTTCCTATTCCTTCCACTACTGCTTTCTTCCAGCCTACAAACAGTTAAGTGCTTTTATTTGGTTGCCATTACCACCTGAAGCATTACTTTGGCTTTTGGAGAGGCCAGTCCCATTCCTCAAGCTGTCAGCTAAGCAAACAATTACCTTGCTTCCTCAAATTATTGGAGCAGACTCAGGCAGTTCTATGCAGCAGCACAGATTATTTTTCTTCTATAGCAATTAAAAGCTGAACAATTTCTGCAGGAAAAAAAATACAATCCCCTAATTAAGTTTCTAGTTCCAAACAAAAAAGGCAAAAAGCACAAGAATAGTGGAACAGGACAGAAGAATACTTTTTCCTTTCTGATAAAATTTGGACAAGTTCAATACCACTGTTTGTTCTGGGAGCCATCTAATTGTCTCTAACATCAACCATTCAGTATCATAAAGACAATAAGTTACTTAATCTGAGGCATTTACAAGCACTTTTAATTCATTGTTAGCAGTTAGGAAACATCAGCTGCTAGTACAAGCCTTCAAGTGATAACTTCAGAGCTGCCCTGTAGCTGTATCCTTCTGTTGATAAGTAGCAGCATGCAAGAGAGGAGCACTTGACCTTTGTGCCTTAACTCTGGTTATGGACCAAGTGCTTCACACAGTCTGTGCTTTGCATGAATGTTTCAGAGCTTCCTACTCAGAGGGAAAAAACTAGTTGAGTCTTCCTACATCTTTATACAGTCCAACCCAATTCAGCTTGGGGTTAAACAGAGCCAATAACAGTAGTTATCTAAAGCTGACACTGAGACACTTCTCTACAGAAGACAGCTAAAGGTTGGATTTTTATTTAGCAGCCTTCTGGTTTCCTCTGAAACCAGAATGAGCCTTAATTTTCTTCTGTCAGATTGGGTAAGAAATACAAACCACTTCTTGAACACGAGGCATTCATGCTGCCAGATTTCAGCTTTTCTTAATCTCCTCAGAGAAATAATTATACAGAGGAACCTCTTGAACTCCTCCAAAACCACGAGGTCCTATGATGGCATGCAGCCAAATTCTATAAAACCTACCCACTATGAAGACAAATGTATTTGGTGAAGGCTCCTACTGATGCAACATGAGACACCAGCGAGGCTGGGGGGTAAAAACTGCACGTGCAGCTAGAATTAAAGCCAGCTCCATGCAGGAGGAGCATCATAAACCATGAAACACTGCCAGCTCCTGCATCCTGTTTGCATCACTGTAGTTTTCTACATAACATGCTGACACAATTCGTTTCAAGGCAGTTTATGGCAGCATTAGAAATTTGTCGCTGCCTTGTTCTATTTCTTCACTCCCAAGACTGACACAGCATTGGTGTGGATTGACAGACATCTCCCAGCACTTCAGGTATGGGAATGGAGATGTTTGGAAGCTTCCATTCATGCAGTACCAACTTTCTTCTGGCTTTAAATGAAGGAAATATCTAGAAGATAACACTCCTAATCTGCATTTATTTCTGAGGCTGACCATCAGAGCAATGCTTAGCAGATCAAGCTTTGTCTGGAGTCAGGGACTCATTGCTACAGAGATCACAAGTAAGGTCTGCTTACGACAGGTTTTACCTTTGGCAGTCAGGGCTACCAAGTGACAACATTTTAGTATGAAGACATCTACGGCTCCTTGCTAGAATAAGGCTGACTCACTGCTTGTCCTCAAAGAGGCTTAAGAGACCACCCAGCCCCCAGCCTACATCAAAACCAAAATAAATCAGACACTGATGCTTTACAGCCCCAACAACCTGGCAGGAGGGTTTGCAGGCTCCCATGAACATTTCAGTCGGGCTCACTGCAAATGGGAGATATTAGCATGGGGTACTTCAGGTTCATGAATCACGTCTTTGAGAGACACGCTGACACGAAGCTCAGGCACTGCAGTGCAGGCTTTAGGTGAACTGCTGTGGGTACATGAATCACAGTGCTGCATCACCAGCAAAGAACTCGAGTTAACCTCAGCTTCCTGAAGGGCTCTCTAGAATGCCATTTAGTACATGCAATAAAAGAAAAATACACCCTCCAGGGTCCTGAGCAGCAGTTAATAGTAACCAGTGACAGTAAATGAGTGGCATTCTAGAGGTTTTGGTAAGGGAGCCCAACTAATGACTTTAACCACAGCAGACAGAGACTGCTGCAACATCACACCTTCTGGGAAGGATAATTGGATTCTTCTGGTTAGTACAATTCAGCACAGCTAGCACCCAGTACAGCACTCTTGGTGCTCCCATTACAACCTCAGCTTTCTCATTACAGAGTTACTGAAACCCTGAGGCATGTCTTCCCCAAGAAGATTGCACTGTTTGCAGCCCAGGACTCTGCTGAAGCACACAGTACTGTTCTGGAAGCCAGGCTTTGCTGCCAGAGGTTGACTTTTCTTGCTTAGTACAGCAGCCACTTGCCTGCACAACACTGAGCAGCTGCAGTATCCATCAGACTGGTAATCAAAAGCCACATAGAATGCCATTTGAAATGCTATATTACATTTCCCATCTCCCTTTTAGTCCCTAGAACTTCCAGGCTGCTTGTCCACTGCTAGCTGTTAATGCCCAGCAAGCCTTCTGTGACCAGGCCTCCTTTTAAATTAAGTCTGGTATTTAACAAATAGTAGAAAAATGGCTCCAAAGCTTCAGTGCATTGGAAGCTGAGTAGCCAGACATGCTGTCAGCTGTGACAGCTTTGAAACACAGATTACAACTGCTCCTCCTTGGTAACTGGAGGAGCCTTATCTATTAGGGCCAGGAGGTCTCACCTACATGTGTCTGAGCCTGCCACTGCATTTAGCAGTGAGGCACTGACCCTCCTTCTCAGGAGATGCTGCATAAGGGGCAGGATACCACTGACCTAAGTCAAACCTCACCAAGACACCTGAAGAAGCCAGCAGAGGGGTCATTCAAGCAGAGCTCTACAGCTAGAATTAAGACAAAAATCAAGTTTTTGCAAGATGCTTGTAAAAAACCTAAGGATTCAGGAAGGAGGCTCTGCATGAACAGGAACAACAAAATCAGTCTGGGCCTAAATTCATATTTATGAACATAGTCACAATTGTATTTTTTTCTCCTATGACAAGCAGGCTTGCTGCATCTCACTGATGCATAAGCAGGCTTTCCACCACTGTAATAAAACAAATTATTCCATGCATGAATGGCCTTAAATATCAGTTTACGCTCTGAGCCATTCTCCTCTGCTGACATACGTACAGCACATTCTGCATTGCAAAAAGAATATCTACTCCACGAGCCACGGATCAGATAAAGCATTAAATGGATGGGAAAATAACACACACAACACTGGGACTGATAGATTTCCCATTATCCTGCACCCTTTGCCATGGGAACCCCCTGCTTTGCTGCTGGGTGTAAATACAGGGTTACCAGTCAGGCAAGAGAGCTTCAGCATCTCTCCTCACTTCCATCCCAGCCTCACAGGGCTGGTGTTTCTCCACCTGGCATAGCCATGTAGCTGTCACCCCATTAAGACAGTTACATAAGAATAAATCTCATCCTGAGCAGTGCTGGCCACCTCAACTAGTAAATATCCATAGAAGCATCATCTCCTGACATGAGAATATTATAAATAGAAATATTCCCTATAAGCAGCTTGTGACTAAGCTCACTTTTGAGCTAATAACTTCCCATGGAGATAAACTCCGCAGGAAAGCTTGCAGAGCTATAAATACCCAGAATTCATTAACAGATCTTTTTTGCTGCAAAAATTCTTTTCCGGCTGTGCCTCATGACACTGGTGCTCCCGACCCATTCTCTTTTCAAAAGCTGCAATTGTTTAACTTCCAAATCCAGCTGCTTTTAGAAATCCACGGGAAGAAAACACTGGGGCAGTTCCGGAGAATAAGACATTATTCTAGTGCCAAAAAATAAACAACCACAAGGAACATATACTTTGTCATGAACATTTCTTTCGTTTCATACACTGGAAGTTTTAATGTTTTGGTAATCAACCACTGGGCTGAATGCAAAATAAGATACTTTAAGGACCTATGCATTTGTTTTGTGGGTGTTGTGGTAATGAGAATCAAGGATTTATACTCAATTCCTGTATCTGCTTTGCCCAGATCTGTCTCCCCATGCTGCTCTGCTGAAGCATATGAATGCTGACCAATGGGGAAATCACTGAAGCAGTACATGCTATGCAGAGATGTGTTTGCTTCCTACTGCTTACCCCACACCAGAGCTGCACATTTTAAGAAGTCATTTGTCAGTGTTACTTGCAAGAAAGCAATCTCTCACTTAAAAGTATTCTCATGTACACACCGTGATGACCCCCTTGAGCAAAAGCTTATGCCTGGCCCAGCTTGAATTTCTCACATAGGCACAACCCACAGGAACCTGAGACATTTTATTACATTGAAAGCCAAAACCAGAGCAGATCATTATGCTTCCACCTAACTACCTGCACTGGTTTGGCCTAGGATGGAATTTATTTTCTTCATAATAACTCAGTGGTGTGCTCATGAATAGAGTAGTGCTGATAACACCGATGGTTTAATTTGAGTACACACAGACAAATATCCAACTGTAGCCTTGGGTAAGTCTCCTGGCTAAATTCCTACTCACTGGTTCAGAATGAGAGCAGAGAGATAGCACAGGCTACTCATACTCAACATCTAGCAACCCATCTTGTTCACTATTCTCTAGTCCTTAGCTGAAATTACTGCAGTGCCATTACCCAGATACTGAATTTACTAAAAGCTGCCAATAGTTCATCAGTTCAGATGCAGTGCCTAACTCCAGCTGCTGGCAACTTTCCCACATCAAACTCAGCCTGGCCATGCCTTCCAGACACTCAAGATTTCACTTCTCAAGTCACGCTTGGCACCAAGGATAAGAGGATTTACAAATATTTTGCGGTGAAGGTTTAACAAAAGCCTCAGTTCTATCCATCTGTAATAAGGCTTTTGAAAGCTATATTTCAAGAGTTCAAAACAGCTTTTGAATTATCTTTTTTACAGTCTGAAGTTAACGAAAGCCCCAAACATTCCCACTTATTTCACTACAGAGGACTTCATTTACATTCCATTTAGCTGAATCATCTCCAAGCCTTCCACCCACACCGGGCCCACAGCCTACACAATTTACATGTGTGTTGGTAAAAGGTGAAAAAATGCTTTGCCAGACAAGTTTCCTAATCCATTTCCCATCATCTCTTCCCCATGTGCCCAGTCTTTATTATGATGTGCTGAAGGTAAAGCTATGTCTAGAACTGCCTCTCATGAAGACTTAAATCACACCATGCTTTCTGTGTTTTTTCCCCTTGAAAAAATTAGTCTTTTATTGAGGTTTTCTGATCAAACGTGGAAGCACTCTGCACTTCTTTATTTCTGGCCTCTGACTGCACTCCATCAATGCTTACTGTATGAGGCTTGTGGGATGAGCTTATCAGTAAGAACAAAGAATGACATTTCATCTTACTTGCAGAGCTTGTCATACAAGTACCTAAAACCAATGGCTTTAGCAGCTGCTAGATACCCAAGACAACTGAATTCATTGTTAGGTTCCAAAGAACAACATCCTTCCTCCAGTTAATTATCTGGGCATATAACAAGGAACTTGAATTCAGCAATCCCACCCAAAGCTGACAATTTGCATGTTACCTGCTTTGCATTTGCACCTGCTGTTGGTACAATAAGCATTTCCACAGCATTTTCTAGAAGTTCTATGAAGGGTTAAGCACATTACTTCTCATCCTAACCAACCCCCTGTTCCCTTCCTATTATTTCCTCTACTTGCAGATCATTCTAGGCTGTGAATACTAAGGCATGCCACATCTAGGCTGGTATCATTCTTGGGCATTTAGAGTCCCTTAGCCCACCATCTATATTCAAGAACACTGATTTCATTACCATAAAACAGCACCACAAGGCAGGCTTTGGGCAGTTTCACATTTGTCTTGTTCTCCTTGGTGTTGTCCTACACTCATGAGCACTTCCACAGCTCAGTGTTGTCTGCACTGAAGTCACTCATTACCCTCAGCTGCTGCACAGGACCAGGATCACTTTCACAGCCTCCTGCAATTACAGAAGCCTAACATGAAGTATCAAATCAAACAGCTGTGCTACAGAAAGAAGCTCTGGATACCTGATAAAGAATGCTATCTATCTTCTTCTGAAGGTCTACAGCATGGGTTGCCTAGAGGCAGCTACTTCAGCCATCACCCAGTGTACCCCCACTCCCATAGCTACCTCCCTAAACCATTGTGGTTCTAAAGAGGACTGAATGCAAAAGAAGTAAAAATATCAAGCTCAAGTCAGCAAACAGATGGTCTGGAATAGTCTGCCCAATTGGATTCTGTTTCAACTGAAGAACATGTTGCACCACTACTATTAGTTCTTCAGATAACGACCAGAAAATTCACATCAACCACTGCAAAGCAGATTGTTCTGGCACAGTGCTGCTATAAAGGAAAAGTATATATATGTGAAGCCTTCATAGCTTGCTTTTTGACTCCAAATCTCTACTGCAAAGCAGGACATGAGTGATGCAGCTGAGCTGACAAGGGGAGCAGCCCACTGCACCATTACACAAACAGTAGTTGAAGAGAACTAGTTTAAAGCTGCAGCACACTCCAGGCAACCTCTTTAAAGGTATATCTGGAGGCTTTATTCTCATCTGAAAGAAGCATATCTGGAGATAAATTTGTCAGGAATATAAGCTAGACTTGGAGACCATCAAGGATCAATTCCTGAACCAGAAACATTCTTGTCACATGTTATTTTGCACCCCATACTTAACTCACAACCCTCCTCTTATATCAAATGAGGAAAGTGAAGCAAATTATGGTTAACAGCTCTTATAAATATCCTCCATCTTCCCAAATTAACAACCATGGCACTAAAAACCCTCAAAAGTCAGCTGATAGCTTCAGTTCAAAGCTTCCCCCAGGTTATGTAGCAAGACATCTTACACAGGCCTGGGAAACCCTCAGTCAAGGCTTGCTCCCCAGACCAATCCTTATTTACCAGCAACCAATCCCTCCTGGAGAGGTTACTAAAGGCCATCTGTCTGAAGGATCCTTGTTTATATTCCTCTCCTTTTATCCTTAGGAAGAAAAAAAAAAAGAGTTGCATAAAGGCAGAGGTATTTAAAGCCTGACCCATCTTCCCACTGGAAGCTATAATCTGCCCCTTGCTATCTCAACTGATATTTGTGTAACTGATTACATTGTCCAAACAAGGGATTATGATTCTGGACTGGGGAATAAGCAGCATGTACAGAGGATGCCTGAACAAAAGGGAAAGGGAAGAAATGTGTCTCACATAAAGGGCAGTTGTTTCCAAATGGAACATTGTGTTTTTCCATTAAGTATGAGCTGCTCTAGCTGTTACAGAATATTTTATTGACAGGTTTGTTAATGCAAAGCCCAGTTCCAGCACTGACTGCATGAGGAAAATAAGGCTAGCACAAGCCACCCTTTTGTCTTCTGATTTTCTCCTTTCACACACATAGGATGAATCAGAACATTATCTTCTAGTTTATATGAATATTGCATGAATATTCCTGTGTTTCATGCATAAAAGAGAATTCCTCATACTAACTTCTCCATTTATTTCATCCAAATTAAGGGCAGGATGTGCCAGACTTGGCTTCCTGGGCATTGACCCAAGAAATACATTTGGTCCATGACATAACCTTTGTCACACAGCTTTAGAGTCTTTAGAAGACCAGACAGAATCAGAAAAGCAATAGCACAATGTGTCTCACAGGATAATTAAGATAAAAGATTAACAAGCTCTGGACATTTTACCTGAGGCTCTGGCCAACTGAAGAGAGCTATCATCATCCATGGCATGTTTTAAGTGATTTGGTGCAAGCAAGGACAAGCTGTGCTGTTCAGATAGCCAAGAACACCAAGTTACTTTGGGATGCACAGCTCAAACAAGTTGTCTGCTTATTTACAGTGTGCCAGGCCTCTGAGAACAGTAAGGAGGATTATACAGCTCTGCCCGAGGCCCAGCTTCCTCATTCTATCAAGTTGTGGAGTTCCAGCTCAAGAAACCCAAACCAAAAGCAAAGGTTGCTAAGCTCTTAAACTGCTATATATGTAAAATCTTTTTACTTCATCTGTCCCATTCCTGCCTTGTCCAGACAAAAAAATAGACCTTTTCACCTTTCTGTAAATTCTTAAGTCAGACTGTGAACTGTATTACATGCCTCTCCCACATTTCAAAATAATGAGTAGAGAAAAGCAATTAAGAAGGCCTATCAACACATAAGGAAATTGAATGGCACAAATTGATTAAGCAGATTTTTAAAGGTTCTTTCTAAACACAGCTGGAACACAAGAAGATTATTTGAAAACAGCATTTGAGCTCAGGTTTTGATGGTAACAGGATGCTGAGAAAGGTTAGATTCCATTTCCTTTTTATATATGGGGTGGTTTAATGCCAATGGGTGGCCAGGCTCTACCACAGCACACACTCACTCCCCATCCTCAAAAGGATGAGGAGAAAATATGATGAAAAAAGCTCAGATAATGGGAAAAAAGTAACTCAATCACCATCACAAGGCAACAGACTCAGCATAGGGAAATTAATGTAATTTATTGCCTATTCCTACCAGACCAGAGAGAGCTAAAGGCAGACTAGAACAACTTCACACCACCCACCACCAAAAAAGACTTGTCACTAAAGCTGATTAAGCAGCTTCCTTGGAAAAAAAAGGTCATGAGAAGTCTAGTTTTCAAGTGATTGCATCAGAAGATACAAAAATAAATGCATTGTGAATAACTGCCAGAAATTCATTGTTAATGATCTATGTTTGAGCTGTGGTTTTCTGCAGATCCACCTACAAGAGTAGTTATAAATACTTCTGAAATCTGTATAGCTTTACCAGAAGCGGTAAACAACTGAGATGGCAGACTTACAAGTCTCATTTAAAGAATTTGACTACTTGAGGACTTCCTAATACAACAAACTCAAACCATGAACATCTCAACCATTTCTTATAATAATAAGTCTGATGGACAAAGTCTTTTCTGTTCATATTCTGAGGCCAAATAAGGTTCAAACTCTTTGACTTCATGAAAGTTGCAGAACAGATTTCTCAGATATTGTCACCTTAAGTTTCCAATCTGCCCAGCCACAGCAGGGGAGCAGGAAAGTGAGAAATATCTTGAGAGCATCACAGCTGGGATCAAGAACCAGCCCAAGGTGCCCAATGACTTCACCCACACTATCACACCACACTTGCAGAGGCAGTTCTGGTCCAGCACATGGCCACACCAGGTTATGAGCTGCATCCCTCACACATGTACATGACCAGACCCATGTATCACAGCAGTAACATAAGGGTAGTTGGAAAAAGCATTGTCAGGAGGAGCTGAGAGCAACATCCCACAGGCTCACAGGGATCATCTCCCATCCAGAAGGGAGCAGGAAAGAGTGGGCAGAGGAATTTCTCTGCAGTGACCAACTGCACTGAACTCGTTGTTCTGGATTCACTTTCCAAGCCCATAAAATGAGGCTGCACCTCCTGCTGCTGAGCTTTACATGGCTATGAAGCAGAGATCCACAAGTTAAGAAAAAGCAGTATTTAATTTAAAATGTTATCATAAGTGTCACACCTGAGTATAGCTGCTTTTTAAGCAACAAAAAATCAGAACAAAGCAAGCTGATGTTGCTAGAATATCTTTATTTTCCTATGAAGAGGGACAGTATAATTCTTCCCAATTAATCCTCAAGGGTAAAGCTAGTGAGAAACTCCAACCACAGCTGAAGAGTAGCACTGGTATTTCAATTCTAAAAACCATCCTTCATGCTGTTCCTTCATGTAAAATCATTGTTTAAACACAACTGAAGTCATAAAATTCCTAATGGAGTCAACACAAAATGCTGTGGGTATTAGGAGAGAATTTATTTTGTCAGTCTAATCAGTGCTGTTTGATTATCCTTGAAGTTTCAGTACTATAGGGCAAAATAAATATGTAACTGAATCCTACTTGTGATTCAGTTCCCAACTGTTGTGCTTACAGTTGGCATTGGTATGTTGGAGTTGGTACCATTCAAAAAGCAAATCACAAAAAAAACAAGAATCAATAAAGGAAGACTGGAAGTCTTTATCTTACAATGCTGGAACCCACATTAATTTGAGTTATAATTAGCAGAGAGCTTCTTGATGTGAGATAGTAATAGAAAATAGAAAAGTGGCCTAGAGCTGAGTTGCTCTATTTCCTCTAAAGCAAACTCTTAAGCATTCTGTCCCATCTTCTTTGATGATCTTTGCCTTTTTAATAAGCATGGTGCAAATCAGTGGGCCATTTCTACCTCAGCCTTCCTGCTATGCATCCTACATAGTATTTTCCCTGCAAGTGACAGATCCTGCTGTACATACAAGCACCAACAAGCAGCTCCCTCCAGCACACACTGGACTTTGTTGAACAAAGTCAACATGAAACCATCTGAAGTAGGTTCCCAACACAGTAGCAACAGGAGTCCTAACAAGATGCACCACTATCAAAAAGTGAAAAGTGCACAAACAGTGATATATAAATATATATATGGGAATCCTAGCGGGGAAAGTAATTTACAACAAGAAAAAAAATACTAGACAAGCTCAAACATTATTTCCATCTTTAACTCTGCAAAAGGGCTGTGGAAAGCTTGAAAAATAACAATGAAGTGCTCTTGAATAGTACAGCTTCCCTACATCAAAGGCCTCCTGGAAGGTTGCTTTCTTGCCTTGTCATTCATGCATGGCTTTATGCCACGCTTGCTTCCCATCATCTTGATGATGGAGTTTAAAATTGCAGGAAGTTAGTTCACCTGTTAAAGCTCAGACCAGTGTTGTTGCTGTCAGCTTCTGGTGTGATGTCTGGTATCATCTCACACACAGGGCTGCTGCCTGACCAGTTACTTGCACTATCAGTAAATATGCAGTGAGCAAATACCACAGCTGATAGGTAACATATGGCATTCCCCACACACATGCTGTTCTCTCACTCCTCCCAGCCCATATAAATGATGCAGAAAAGCAGAACAACTGCTGCCATGTTATACAGGCTGCCAGCACCTAGCCAGGTTTTGCCTGAACTTAAACCTAAAGTCATATGGCTTATTTTACAGCACAGCTACATGGCAGCAGTAACTGCAAAATGCTACACCCAGTACTTCTTAAAACTCACTGACTTCCTACCTTAAGGAAAACCTGTTTTATAAAACCTAGATTAGTGTTGCCTTTTTCTAATCAATACTAGCTTTGAGGTGTAGCAATCCATAACAACACAGGCCACGAATTATGGAGCTCAGAGGTATGACTCCTACTTGGCAGGATACTTTTGAAATCCCCTGCATTCAGTTAGACTGAAGTTGCAAGCAGAATTTGTCAGAAATAGGTATTGCCAGAACACAGCAGAAAAAGGCAGCTTCAGTTGGGCAGAGTGACCCACCAATGTGGATAACAGATGTGTTCTTTAAACACAGACATTTCTCAGAGAGCACTGAGCACTTTATACACCCTCAGTAGTTTCACTTACTAACCCCTCTTAAAAGGAAAGGAAACTAGTAATGCAGTTATGAGACAGCTTAAACCTGGCTGGCCAGCCTATGTTTACTATCACCATAGCATTCCTGGACAGATCAGATTCTCTGCTCACATAACTCAAGTATATTTATGGGAGACTATGTAGTTTCCTGCCTGAGTATTAAACATTACTTAATGTAAGTGAACTCCTGTAGCCGAGGCAGACTCCTACTTGGAATAGCCTCTACTCATTGATTATGAAAATGAATTAAATTAATTTCTGGGGTGCCCCCAAGCAAAAAAACAAATTCCCTCTGCCAAAACATTACAAGTCAGCCTTTCCAGAATGGAAACAGTTCAGGGAATACAGCAGGGACACAAAACTCAAGCTAAAATGCAAGCTAGGCTCACTGAAGATAGCAGAAGCAGGCTGTATCCCCTCCCATCTCCCAACTGGATGTTTCAACAAGCCAAGCCATCTCTTACACCAACTCTGCATTCAGTCATCGTTCATGCTAATACTGGCAGTCTGTCAGGGGCAGAAACTAAGACCTAAATAGGATTGTTGCCTTAGCTAGCTGTAAGCAGGGCATCAAAGCAACAGACATAAAGCATGGCAAAACATATTGGTGAAGTCTGGTGTTTGCTCTCGCACCTACAAAACACTTCATGCACCAGATTGGAGAAGATTGACATGAACAGTGCAACTGGGAGGAAAAAGAGCAAGAGAGTTACACAGCTATGGGAGTGCTGTCATGCAGTATGCGCACCTTAATGTTGGGAATGACATCTTTCTGAACTCTCCTTCTGTTTTGTTTCCAAGTTTTAAGTCCAAGAACATTTATATTAATAGAAGTAGAATCTGCATTTAGAGCTGTCATTCAAAACAATCTGTCCAAGGGCTTCACTATGCTGTTCTGAAAACTACTTTTACCTTTCTCTGTGGTGCATCACTTCAGAAATACACCAAGCCAAAGTTAATCTTGGTCAGGGATATTTTTAAGTGACACAACCTTGTAAAAACCTTCAAGTGTGTTGGATGTAGAGCCCTCAGCTACAAGACAACCTGGGAAGATCACACCCATGCTGAAAGATGAGTTAGAACACCTTGCAATCAGTGCCTTGAGAATAACTTAGCATTAGTCTAGCTGCCTAGACAGCTGGAAAAAAACAAATAAGGTAAGCTGTTTATACACAGTAATCTTTCTGGTCATCCTCCTTCCATTTTGCCTTCCTATACCAGCTAATAATGACCTGGATAAATTTTAACCTCTATTATAGCACTATTCATTCACTCTGAGTGTTCAGCTTCCTTAAATGAAACCTTTAACATCTCTGCAGTGCAGTTAAAGCTACTTAGAAGCTGCATTAAGGGCTCAGTGACTCAGTCTGGTCTGCATAGGAGACAGTAGGGTGACAGGGAAATGCAACTAGATCTATTAATTACTGATTATGTTTCTGCTAACTTGATGCTATGCTCATTTAGAAGTCACTGGAAGCTCCAGCTGAAACAGAATAGAGGCAAAGGTGACTTGATTAATTGCTAGGCCATCTTCTAAAAATATTTTGCACCGTTCTTACATTCATGGTGATCTCTTGCAAACCTGTGTGTTACATATCACACTAAGTCATGAGGGGCTGACCACATTTCTGAACATCACTTTGCCACATTCATTTACCTTGTTGAGATCATTTTTAGCTGTCCCAGTCAGGAAGAAAAAGGTAATTAGCAAGTAGAAGCCCAGTTCTTAAACAGAAAAAGCAACTATGTTTCTCTGAAGGACAGCACCTAATTAAACTCCTACAGAGATCTGCACCCACATCTTGCTGTTTCCTCAGGGGCCTTTTCAGAAGCAGGTTATTAAACTGAGGCATGCAGTCAGTGAGACAGTAAGAGCTGATTACTGTTTCTCCCCAGTTTGTTCTTGCTGGACAGCACTAAACCTGCACTGAGCCTACTGCCTTTCTCAGGTCTGGTATCAAGCAGTCTCATTCAAACAGATGCAGCATTTAAGCACAAGAGCTGCATGCCACTTTCCACATTCAGAGCAATGTCATTTAGCTAAGGAGCAGGTTACAGTACCTTCTAGGGAGCAACTGTGTGATTTAGATAGCAGAATCCAGACAGGCATGATCTCGAGCTGCAGCAGCCCATGGCACATTAAGGAACACCATCAGCTACTGGCCATAGTATATAGGGGAAATCCTTGCTCCGTAGGACCAAATCACATTACTTGCACTAAATCACATTCGAAGATTGACATAAATAGGTAACCCTTTGGTAAGCCACTTTCAATGGATTCAAGGAAAAAAAGCACTTTATCTCCTGAAGCATTCAGCAGAGGGACAGATTTTTCTGCACGCAGACCATCTAGCAAATGGTAAGGATGACTGATACTGACTTCCAGTCCAATGTATTAAATATGTTCAGTTCAGAGCCTTAAATCTGATTTATTATCCATTCACCCCTCCAGCAGACAAGGTCAGGTCAAATGTTTCTGCATGCTTAACCAGCCCAGGAGAGTTTATTAGGGCATTACTTAGTATATATATTTATACAGTGTGTATTTCTTTGCACATGCTGTAGTGCCACCCCCTTCTTCCAAGCTTGTTTGCATAAAATGAGTACATCCTTTTAACTAGGGATGGCATGCTGTGTCTTGCTAGGTTTTAAACAGGCATGATTGCCATCCCAATTGAGTCAATACCAAGCCTAACACCAACACCAAGAAAAGTACTGCTTTTAACCATTAGAAGTGCTCTCAAGAATATGTCAATGCATCATTGACTACCCCACCAGGCCACAGAAAAGGTCAGCCTTCCAAACATCCCATTTCACAGCTGCCAAAAGCAGTTGCCTAGAGAAGCACACAAAGAAATTACATCATGACTCCCCCAGACACATCCAGTTTCAATTCTGATATGGTTCCCTGTATTTAGAAACTTACATAACTCCCAACTTCCAAAAACAACTCATACTGAAGAAGATTAACAGCTTCATTCATTGAGCAACTTGCTTCCCATTTTCAGATGCAGTACTCAAAAGCACACGCACCATGAGTTATGCAAAGCAGTATTATGTTCTGTTTGATTCCTAAAAGCTTGGTTGCCAGAGCTAGTGTTCCCATAGAACTAACCATAAGCTCAATTCAGAATGCTAAATCATCTGAAGAGAGCTCACTGCACATGAAAAAATAAGAGCCAAAGCAGAAGGTAACCACGCTGCATTGCACTGTCTGTTTTCCTTTTCCCTGTTCAGACAGCATGGCTGCAGTCCTGGTTCTTCAGCTGTTAACCTCAGTCCTCTCTTACTCTTTCAACCTCAAATAAGTTGTCTGGAGCAAGCTAGAAAAGGATAGAAAAAAGCAATAAGCTTCACTGAAGATGCTGCAAATTAACCACACCAACTTCTAGGTTTACATGTACCAAAAAGTCTTTAACAGGTTTGAATGAGCCAGATTTGAAAAAATGAAATACCCACATTTTATTGCAGAGGATATCTACACATTGGGGTCAAAATCATGAGCTCTTCAGCCAGCACTGTACCAGCTGAGCTCAGGACATGAATGAAGGATTCCTTCAACCCAGGCCACTCTATGATTCTGATTATAGCACCCAAGTGCCACAGAATCTGAATGTTGAACACTTTGTACTTCTCCAAAAAGAGCATTTAATTAACTATTTCCAGACAACTTGTCCTAGTAGACAAGTGGAAGCCAGAGGCAAGCCTCTTGGTACTCCCCACCTGGAGAACACTGTTTCATGCCTTATATCACACCACATATTTCAATACAGATCAGTTATGATGTGCTATTAAAACTGGCTATACCTGCAAACTACATTGTATAACATGAAGTCAGATGCACTTCAAAGCACCTTATAAACACATCAGTAATCCCTTTCAACACATGGAACAACAGCAGCTTGCTTAATGCCACTCAGCTGTGCAGCAAAAGAAACCAACTCATACTCCAAAGGTAAGCACTAGTCCAGAGCTCTGTGCATGGGACCACACTTCCAAGTTGATTCTGATATTGCTTATAAGGTCAAAAGACAGTAGGGATTCCCCTATTGCCACACAATGAAAAGATGCCTCCAAAAGTCCTCTAAGCAGGACTGTCAAGAGGAATCAGGAACACCACTTGACCTTCATTTCAGTTACCCTAACAGGGGAAGCATCAAGTCACGCTAAGATCACACACTCCTGTAAATGACCTGATTGCTTCAGAGGGAATTCCTTTCTGAGAAGTAGCTCCCCACTTCCCTTTATTTCTTCACAATGCTACAGTTTTGAAGTTGCTTTGCTTTACTCTGTCTTCCCCAGCTATTTCCCCATCTTTTTTTAAGAAGCATATTTCACAGAATTGAAGGGGTTGGAAGGTGTAAATGCAAAGGGACCAGAACAAACAAGCAGATGTTACATAAAGAAGGAAAAATGAATGCTCACCCACCTCTGAGGATCTAGGCTCACAGGGAAAGTACTCTAAAGGAAGTACCCCCAATAGGAGATCCTTCCTCAGTTGCAGTCAGCCCTTAAATGAGGTCTAAGAGGGCTGGAGCTAGGCTAGCCAGCCAGAACTGCCTCCACCTGTGCTCCCAAGGCTGACTAGGTCTCCCCTTCAGGTGCTCAATCAGTGGTTCAGGCTGTGACTCAGCAGTCCCCATACAGAAGGGAACTTTTGGTACCATTTTCACAAGAATTAAGAAGCAGAGTAGGTGCATGATCCTTCCTGCTTGAGATTAGGCACCTAAGAATGTGCTGTCACGAGTTCTGGAACAGATGATGAACACCAGCAACAAACCTAGAGAAGACTCACCCAGAAAACGAATTAGTCTGAGAATCCAGAATATCATGCAGTTGTAATCTCCATTGAAGCCAACCATACTCCTAGAGCAGTAACTCAAAACCAAGTGCATTTGATGAACAGCATGCCCCCAGGTTTTGTAACAAGAGGCCACTGATCACCACTGTGCATCCTCATCACTACTGAATAAGGATCCCCAGAAAATAGCTAAATTCTTGTCCTTTCAAGCATTATACTACTAACAAAAGCATTTGCTTCAAATAAATCCCATTTCCCTTAAAAAGCACAGGTGGAATTAAGATATGAGACTTCTGCCAAGTATTATGTTAGATAACTATTCACTATCCAGACAAAATATTCTCCAAGAGAGCAACAATTTCAGGTCTTACTTGCATGTACAGTTCCAGCAAACAGGCAAGTGTTTATCAACTGTATGAGGGCTGGGTTACCAATCCCAACCTCCAGTCTTAGAAAAGGGAAAAAATACTGCAATATTTAAACTCTTATTCAAGACTTTAACCCAGGTCCCTTGCATATGCTTAACACTACAGCCATCTATAAAAAACTGCCTCAGGGAATACCAAAGGTCTACTGTACCTTTTAAAAAAAAATACTGAACAGAAAATCCCAAATAAGTGTTTACAGTTCCTAAGACAGGACACATGAAGCTATGAGAGACCACAACAGAAATTTTTTCACATCATTAAGTTTGATAGTGGCTGATTTGACTTCAGACAAGGCTTGGATCAGGAAGGCCTGGAGTTTTGAGAAGCCTGCAGTAATAGCTTCAAACACCCCCTACGCAGGTCATCAAAACTCAACTGACAGCCCAAGGACAGCAACATAGTGCTACCAGTAACAATCCAAATACACTGTTGTCTTACCTCATCAAGTCTACTGTACTGAGAACTACTGCCACTGAAGTGAAGCATTACTGGACATAGCTCTCAGAAATATGAAATAAATCATAGAAAAAGTTAAGATGGGAAGCAGCCCAGACTGCAGCAAGAGTACCCTAGCTGAGGGGACGACCTTAAGGAACATAAGCCTGGCAGAAAACATTATCAGTACTCTGAACTGTTTAAGGAATTAGTGGACAATATCCCCCAGGCAACTGCCCTCAGAGAAGAACTAGCAACCCTACAAGGAAAAACTTTCTAAGAGCACAGGTACTCTATATTCCCCAGAATAAGAAAACAGGTGAATGAAGCAGGAAACTGTTACAGGTGAGTAGGGATTAGCTGGTCAGGCTAAAGAAAAAAAAACAACAAAGAAGTATAAACAACAGAGGCAAGGATGGGAGGCCTAGACAAAATAAAGAAACACTATCTAAGTAAGCAGATATCAAGAAAGCCAGACTAGTAAACACATTCTGCTCACAAAAAAGCAAATCCACTTCTGACAGACTCCAAGTAACATCAGGTAAAGAGCTGACAACCAGATTAAAAAGTACATGTACAAAAAAAAGTTAAACTCACCTGACTAGCAGAAGAGCTCCCTAGCCACACAGCATTCCCTCACAAGAAGCAGCCCAACTCCAAAAGATGCTCTCCTTTCAGTGGCTGGCCCTTATATGAGCCCATCCTCACTCTGGGTCCACCCCTTCTGGTCAGGTGGGGAGCACAGATGCAAACAATTTGCTTGTTTTCTCTAGGCCAGCCATTTTTCTTCAGCAGGTGCTCCATCAGCAGTTCTAGCCATGGGCTAACAGTTCCCCTACAAGCTCAATAAATAATTGGTCGATGGTTGCAGCCAGAGGGTTGCTGTCAGTGTCTCCATGTCCGGGTGTAGGCTGGTGATGAGTGGTGCCCCTTAGGGGTCTGTCTTGGGACTGGTGCTCTTCAGCACCTTTATCAATGACATAGGTGATAGGATCAAATGTACCCTCAGGAATTTGGCTGATGACACTAATCTGGCATACCCAGAAGGACCTGAATGTGCTCAGAAAGTGAGCACATGAGAACTTAATGAGGTTTATCAAGGTTGTGTGGGGCTCTGGTCAGCCTGATCTGGTGGGTAGCAGCCCAGTCCACAGCAGGAGATGGGAACTAGATGATCTTTAAGGATCCCTCCAACCTAAGCTATTCTATGGTAATCCAAGCTTTGAGATCTTGTATTTTGCCTGAACCCAGACCATTTCACTCTGTGAGTACGTGGTAGTTTTGTCACCGTAGAAACTCTTTAGGGACCATAGAGCTACAGGAGCTGCTCTAAAATTAACAACTGTGCTTTCTTTGAAGGCTGTAACATTTTTTTTTTAACTTTAAGTGAAGCATTGTGCCTAAAATATATAAGATCTCTTTTGGCAGATACTGGACTACATTTGGCCACCTTCAGATGCAGACAAAGTAGACAAACCCACCTAAGTGTCAGGAAACTAAGGCAGTTCAACTGAAGGGCAGCAAAAACAATGTAACCAGCCACTACAAAGTAGTGGAAACATTTACCAGCAGAGAGGATACATGTGAATCCGTACATCTGAGTTCTGACAAATGACTGCAGCATTCACAGGAACTCCCTACAAGCAACGCTCGGATTCTGGAAGCTTTCCTTTTTTTCAAATGTCTCAGTGTAGAGCTGTTGGTTTTTGTTTTTGTTTTCAATTGCTGACAGTTCCTTAAGTCCCTGATCCAATTTATTTTTCAAACTTTTCCATTCTTCTTCATTTCTGTAGTGGAAATGCCAAGTCCTGGCCTGAAGCAGTGATGGAGCACCTGGTGGGAAGGCAGGGCCAACCCAGGGGAGCTCAGCTGCATGCAATGCACCTGAGTGACCAGAGCTAGGATCCACCCCTTCCCAGACCTCATTTAAGGGCTGGTAGTAGTACTGAGCATGTTTTGTTAGAGATCCCTATGTTTATGAAGCCTTCTAAGGGTAAGGAGATTTTTTTCCCCCTCTTTTATTTTTGTGTCTGTAGCTGCTCTATTTGGGCTTGTCCTTTCTTGCTGCAACCTACAACATTGCTATTCAGCTATCATTGCTGTCCTTTCCTTTGCACTATAGTATTGTAACCTTATTTGAATTTGTTTCTTCTAGCACGTATTCAATCCCAGCTGAAGATCCTCCTAAACGCACCATGTGGTCATCTGTATTTTTTGCCTTTTTATCTGTAACTGGTTGATAAGGCAACTGTTTTACACAGGGTCTCTCTGGTGTTAGGTGTCTGGTGCCCCTGGGCACTATGCATTGGGGGGGAAATGAAATGAAGGATTCACAGTTACTTCTTAATTAAGTACCTTAATACTCTTCAGTTCTATCTAGAAGCACACCTTACACAGGATTTCTGGCCCTTGCTGCAGAGCTAGGCACTACACTGATTGAGTTGGTCTTTCACTGCATCAGATGTATAGCTCAGGTTGTACAACTTGACTAGGAGCACTTCTTCTCAAAATGCAAGTGTCAGAAAACCAAGCCTCACCAGGGCAGGTACCCAGCAGCACCAGTCTGAGTGCCCTGCCAGCTCATAGCATTGGCTCTGTGGCTGTCAGTAAACTAGAACCAAATGCAGCTGCCCCAGTTCTGGTCCAGGAAGGTCTTCAAGGAACCATCGGGGACCTCAAAGCCAAGAGAAGGTTATTCTATGGTTCACATTTTCTGGTAGGTAATTTAAGCATGTGAGAATTCTATTGGCAAACCTCTAGCTATTTATAATGCAGTAGAATCAATTGGTATTAAAGCTGTATCCTGCTGTCAGTTAAGGATGTGTACTAAGGGGCGTACTGAAATGGTTCAAATATTAAGAGGAATCACACAAAACCAATGCAAAGCTTCATTCTATCCTGTGCTAACAGTTCTGTAATGGGTACACAGGAAACAGATTTTCCAGTTCACTATGTACTTAGTGGCAAGAAACTGACGAGCAGGGTCCCACGGTGCCATTGTGACAGTGAATATAATTCCTGCCACCATAAGAAGCTTGCTCAAAGCTTAGAATCACAGAGAACGTGGGTTTTTTTGTTAATGTTATGATACATGGCTGGTGAAGGACTTTTGAACTGCAATTAATTACTGCTGAAGGAATAGCTTGACTTCAGGAGCTGGGAACATTTCCAGGACTCTGCTGTTAAGCCCAGTGTACGAGCAGAACTAGGTCAGACAAACCTGCTCAAACCATAAGCAAAATGTGATGGTGGAAATGTGCCAGCAGCCCTTCCTTGTCTCTAGACAAACAGCTCATGGGATTTTTTAATGTCTTTATGAGAAAAATACAGGTAGTGGAAGGGGGGCATGTAAGGTGATGCGTGCAAGGGGTGAATACCAGCCCCCTCTCAGGGAATTTTTCCCAGGATCTTTGCACAGGCTGCAGTGCAGTGCAAGCAAGCCACAGGAGCCCTGTCTCTGCAAAGACACTCTTTCACAGCCAAAATGTGAGTAGTTACCACTGAGCCGTTAATCAGCTCAGAGACACAGTAAATCCCATCAGTTTTTGTGGCTACCATATCCTAGATTACAGCTGGTGGCCCCTGTAGGGATTGCTCCTTGATTCTGATCCCCAGTTCAGCACTGGGAATGTGGTACCATTTATAGAGCATGCGGGTTATCCCATGAAGGAGTTTTTCACATTGGAAAGCAAAAGGACTGGAATTACTGTGCCAGGCAAGATTTTGGAGGACACGTTCTAAATGAAGGCTATTGCAAGTTATGCTGATGTCAAATATGTCCAGGCATAAATACCATCAAAAGAACTAAAAGGCTGAGGGACGTGGGCTTTTTTCTTCTTGTAGAGGAGAAGGCTCCATGGGAGACCTTGCTGCAGCATTCCAGTTCATCTCTGTGTTTCAAGTTAGTATCTAAAATGTGCAGTCTGTCACCTGGGCTCCATGTTAAGCAGTACTGGGTTAGCCACTTTTATGGGGTTGAGCTCTGTAGGATAAGATGCATGCGGTCTTCACTGGCAAGTGGGCATGTGGTTCTGATTTCTCTCATCCTCAGAACAAAATAAATGCTTGCAGTCACAGGAAGACTGTGAAGACTCCTTTGCTATCTTATTTTCTGGGAAGGGACAGGGGAGCACAAGGGTGGATAGCCAGGAAGACTCATGCAGCTCTTTAGGCCTTCAGTAGTGGAACCCAAAGTGCTTCAGCAAAACCTCCATGTTTTGTTTTTTTTATTATTATCCCTGCATAAAATCAGCAGTGTGTTTGAAAGCTCAAAGGTAACAGCTGAGCCTACAATTTTCCCTAGCATTTAAAGCTCTGTCAGCATATACACCACTGAAGTGAGATCTGAGCACAACATGGAATTATGTGGTGAATCAAATATTGATTCCCTGTCAACAAATGTGACAACAGGAACAAACTCAAACACTTTCAGAGTAATCATATTTAGCCACGATAAGAGCTCAATAAAGTGATGACAGCTCAACAGAGTGCTGAGTATCCTGGAACTGGGATGTGAGGCTGTCACTGAACCCATCCTGGTATAAAACTCAAGACATTAATGGAGCCCTGACTCAATAGCATTGGATATATAACATGCCATTGAACAAATCTTTTACAAGTCTATGCTGTAAGATAGAGGCCATTATCTGCCTGAGCAAAGCTACAGCACAACTCCAGATTGATGTCCTTGATTTAATGCAGATATTGGTGTAAATCAGCTAGTTTTACAATAAAAACTTGTGTAGCAGATACGTAAAGGGATGCTACTTGATGTTGTGAGGCATCTGATTCCTGCTCCGACCTTCAGAAATGCAGGTTGCTTTTGCCATCCCATCTTCTTTTTTTTTTTTTCAAGAAGATTTGATACAGAATAGCATCTTCCCAGTTATGGCAGGAACACCGAGGGATGAGCTAGTGCTTTGCAAAATGCTTGTTGTTGCTACCCCATAATTAGTATTGTTTGAACTAGTTGGCAATTATCCTAGAATAGATTTCACACGCTGTAAATGAGGTTAATTCATTAGTTACATTTGTTTCAAAGCCTCCTGAGCAATCTAATCACTCTGTAATAGTAACTGACTAACCCAAATCTTCACCCAGTAAAATAACAGAACTTATTACCAGAGGACGCTTAACCTATTTAAGTTTCATACTGACATCTCACTGCAGAATATGACAAAAATAATTCTGGAAAATGTGGTGCTTCCAGATCTGCTTTCTGTTTGGTTTTGATTTCAGTTTTTACAGCAACATTGGTGTTAGTAGGCATGATGATGCCTCTCTAACACCTTATCTCCCATACTTTCCCTGTGTATTAAAAGCAACATTGCTCACGCCAACAGTCATTAAATGAACAGAGAGAGGGTATAAGACCACGAGCAAGCTATGAAGCTGTCTGAGTTAACTGAAGTGTTGCTTGTGGCTATGAGCTAGAATTCTCTTAGAGCCACTCACCCTTGGTTGATCCAGGAGTTCCCATGTTCTCCATTCATCAGCAAATCCCCTTTCCACTGGTTCTGCTGACAAGCCTCTGTCTTTATTTGTGATACCTGAGTGTGTGCACGTTAAATCCTGTTACAGACCAGGTCAGGATGCTTCAGCTCCTTTCAGTGAACCTTTCAGCTCCTGGTTTAATAAGCAGCTAGTAGTAGCCCTGCCTAATGCTCCCATCTTCCATCATGCTGTGACAGAGCATTAGAGTAGCAGTGTTCAAACAAAATTCCATGAGGATTGTTCACTAGATGTACGTAAATATCAGTTTAAAGGATTGTGAACTCAATTTATAACTTCTCTGCGGAGGTTTCCTGCAATTGCACTTTCATGAAGGTCTCACTGCTGCTTGTTTTTACTGACACGTTTGGACTCCTTTCCAAAGCAAAACTTAACTGTCCACAAGTTTTAAGACCAAGTTTAATCGCACCTCCTCAAATTTTTTCCTACTTTTTTTTTTTGTAGACTGCAGGGAATAGAATGAAGTGGATAAACATGGTTATCTGAGAGGAGTGAGGTCTGTTGGGTACGTTGATTCAGTGCTGCTTCCCACTTAATTACTTCAAGGAATGACAATGCTGAAATCATAATGGAACCATACACTTTATCCTTCTGTAGTCACAGCAATGAGCGGATTTGTCAGATAGGGAGGAGGAGTAGGAGGCTGCCACAGATGGCACTCATTTATGTACCTAACCACAAAGCCAGCTCTGTGGCAGTGTGGTGCAATGGGAAGACCGTTCTTGCATTCATTTATAGTCAAGTCCACTCAGACTGAGTTGTTTCCTGCATCTTAGACTACCGTACATTGTAGAGCTGGAAGAACACAGGGAGTGTGGCAGAAATGGTCAGCCTCACATTCAACAGAAGCTGCTGTCTCACTCCTTGCTTTCTGGAAACACCAGGAGATAAGAGGTAATGCTTCTGCTGCAGAACCTGATAGAAGGAAGAAAATGAGAGTGTTACAGGTTTCGTTTAGTGGCTTTCTGCAAACCATTAACTTATTTGAATGGCTTAAAGTAAATGAAAACCAAAATCCCCTTACGTATAACAGGTTTTTAATTCTCATTGGAATCACATGTAGTGCTCACAAGTCAAAGCAGTGACTGTATCCTACTTGCAGTTTATGCTGTCCACTCGGGAGTTTCCTAACAGGATTCTAAAACAAAACCAAGGAAACTAACGAGGAATATACTGATCTCTATTAAGAAAAAGGAGGGAAGAGAACACAGGTATCTATGAACATATGCACTCTCTCTGTCAGCTATTTAAGTGAGCAGAAGACAACTTGTGCAGCAAGTCAATGCTGAGAAAGCTTTAGTCAGTCAGCTTGAATTCAAGGCTTCCCTGTCTGGGAATCAGAATGAGAAAACTGGCAGTGTGTGATGGTCTGAGGGGAACCAAGTTTAATTTGGTAGCTGAAGCCATCAGCTCACTGGTTGTCCAAATTCAAATTTCAAAGACAAAATAATTTGATTTTTTTTTTTTTTATGTAGATCAAAGGATTTGGTAAGTGTTCTCTGCTTTAAGAAACCTTCACCTCTTCTGTCCCTAAGCTGTAACTGGCGCTTAAGGATTACTCAAGAGGAGGAATATTTTTATGAATATGAAGGAGCTAGTTGCAAGCATCATAACGAAGCAATTATATCATGAAAAGAATCATAGAACCACAGAATTATTCCGGTTGTAAATGACCCTTATGATGCCCAAGGCCAAATCCAACCCACCCCTGCCATGCCCACTGCCCGCATTCCTCATTGCCACATCACTGCTGTCCTTGAAACACTTAACAGCTCTGCAAGGCCAGAGTTTCATGCGCAAATATTGACGGTCTGCTCAAGCACTTGTGGAAAAAAGCAGGTCAGTTATAGACATTATTACAAAAAAGACAGGGATCTCCTGGAAAGAGCCCAGTAGAAGGGAGTAAAGACAATAAAGGACCTGGAGCACCTCCCCTGTGAGGTGCTGGGGCTGTTCAGCCTTGAAAAGTGAAGAGTCGAGAGGGGATCTGATCCACGTCTATAAATATCTGAGGAGCAGGAGGCAAAGGGATGAGGAAGGCCTCTTAGCGGTGTGCGGCGATAGGATGAGGGGTAACGGCCGTGAAGCGGCACGCAGGAAGCTGTGCGCGGGAACTTCTTTTTCCCTGCCTTTCTTTACCAGAACTGGACGCAGCGCTGCAGATGGAGCCCAGAGCAGGCAGACTCGCTTTCTGCCCTGCGATACGCTGAGCTTGGGGCTGCCTACATTGCCCACATCGCTCCGCGGCGGGCACGTCGGGCGTGCGGGGCGGGGACAGGCAGCGGGGCTGCGCGGTGAGGTAACGCGTGAACGTCGGGAGAAAGACGTAGGGGGCGGCGGAGCGAGAGGGGGTGGAGGGGGACCGGCTATCCGCGGCTGGCGAGGCTGGGAGGGGAGTTGGAGCCGTCCCACCCCGCCGCCGTCCATGGGGCCGGGGGCTGCGGGCTCGCCCTCGCCCTGCCCCGCCGCCGTGAAGTGACAGCGGGCGGGGCGGCCCCGGAGCCCCTCGGTGGGCGCTGGGGGGGTCTGTCCGCGGCTAGGGGAGAGAGGGAAAGGAAAAGAAAGGGGGACCATGAACTACCAGCAGCAGCTGGCCAACTCGGCAGCCATCCGCGCCGAGATCCAGCGCTTCGAGTCGGTGCACCCCAACATCTACTCCATCTACGAGCTGCTGGAGCGCGTCGAGGAGCCCGTGCTGCAGAACCAGATCCGCGAGCATGTCATCGCCATCGAGGGTGAGTCGGGGCCCTGCAGCCCCGAGTTGTTGGGATGTGTGCCCCGGGTGGGTCCTGCGGTGCTGAGTTCTGGTTCCGTGGGGGTCGGTCGGGTAAACGAGGATGGTTCGCAGAGCGGTGGGAGAGACAGCGGGTCTGGGAGACAACAGGCTCGCGAGCGTGGCTTTGGCTGTGCCCGTCCCCGAAGGAGCGCTGCAGATGGCCGGTGTGCGAAATAAATCGACCCTGTGGCAAAGGGCAGGTAGAAAGAGTAAACAGCGTTGGCTGGGAGCACGTGTTTTAGGGAGAAATGCGTGTTGTTTGGCATAGCAGTGCGTTGAGAAGTAGCCTGCTGCTTCTTCGGAAGGGATTCAGGCTAGCAGGGGACGATGCGCAGCGTCTGAAATGGAGAGCTGGTTAAAGCGATCTTGGTTTGTTGGCCTGTCTTGTCCTTAGAGCATATGCCGTGAAAAAGTGGCTGAGATTGTTGCTTGAAGCTTTATTCATGCAGCTGGTAAGCAGCGCAGCACGAACAAACAGACAGCGTGGTATTAAACATTAATACCGTCAACAACGTTTTGTGGAGGGGGGGGAGGGGGCAGCAATCCTCTTTAGCATCACACACAGCGGGTCAGCAGAGCTGGCAGTGCCTGTCACACATTGAGGAGCCGAGCCACGCTGGGACCAGGCGGTCGCTGGAGGTTTATGCACGTTGCCTTTGTACTTTTACTTCCCAGAAGCGTTGGTGTGTGGCTGTCAGCTCCGTCCTTCTCCTATTTCCAGCTCCTCCGTGAAACTTTGTATTGTGGGATGCACAACACAGGCATCGCTGTTCCTTTTGTAGTATCCGTACTGTTTGGGTTTCTGTGGGATAAATGATGTCCTTAACCCCCCCCCCCAAAAAAAAAAAAAAAGAAAAAAAAAAAGAAAAAAAAAGTGTTTAGTGGTGACTAATACATGTTCGTGTGCTTTTAAATGTGCAGAGGACACAATGGTGCAGCCAGGTTTGTGTTCAAGTGGGAGGAGGATGTGAAGCACTGTGTGTAGCTATCTTCACAGCATGTGACTGCTGTCAGCCTTGTCATGTATCAGTGATTTGTTACCTAACTGTAACTTGGTTCCTTTGTCAGTCCAAGAGGCTTAAAAACCAAAATAGCAGTCTGCAAATGTGTTTCGGAGGCAACGCTGATGAGTAAAATTTTCGTAGACAATTTGCTGTCGAACTTGCGTTGTACACTGAGTCATGGAACCAGTGGATCTGATTCATGGGGAAGATTTATCTAGAAAAAGTGTCTGCTTTAAATCTCTTTTTTTTTTTCTTCTTCTGGTTTTGTTCTGAGAGCTCTTTGAGTGACTCTGAGTGCTTACAAATGGCACGTATTCAAAAAACAAGCCCCCCAGAACCAGCCTCACTCTTGGGTTGTAACTTCACCAAGTTGTATGTTGTGCTCAACCTCTTTGTTACTGCATGAGGGATGAACTTGGAAGTTAGGATTTGTTTTTGCAGCTCAGCAAGGACTTCCAGGCCAGACTTGTGTGTTGCAGTGGTGGTTCCCAAACAGTGCAAAGCCCTTTGAGCTCAGAGCATTCCACTTTTTGCACTGATAGTGAGGAGCTGTGGTGTAGCTGGCATGGGCTGAGATGAGAAAATATATAAAGTGCTGAAACAGTTTTTTCCAGTGGGGGGAAAAAAAAAGCCCATACCCTTTAAAGAATGTAGCCTCATTAGTTCAGGCTGCTTTAAACTATTAACTCCGACCAGCATATGCTCCTTGATCAGCTCAAGTAATACTTCACTGCTTGAGAGATGTTTTACAGATCTGGAGGAGAGCATACTTCGAATCTAAAGCAGTTTGAGGCTCTACTGATGAAGGAAAGGCACTATTACTTATTTACAGCCTTTCTTCTTCATCGCAGAGTGTCATGGATTTCCCTAGCCTTCCATTTAAAAAGAATAAAGAAGGGTTTCATTGGCAGTGCAAACTCCTTTCTAGGATTTGAGCTCTATTAGAGGAGCTGACTATTCCTAAACTGGGTCCTGAGGGGACACCTGGATTCTTTCCTTGTGTTATTCTGACTTAGGTGTGATAATTGCTAAGAGCATTTATGAAGTGTGGGACCACTTCACTAGTTTTTCCACGCATAGAAGTTCTGAAAGCAGTAACTTTCAGGTTCTTGCATTTCAGAGCTGCAGAATCAAACTGAAAAACACGCTTCAGTTTTCTTTGTATGACATTTATAATAAGCAGTTGATGAGTTTTAGATGCTGTCATTTGGGCTGTTGCCTTTAGGGAAAGCTGTCTTCGTGTGTTCTGTGGTTTGTGAGCTTAATTCCACAAATAGATGCATCAACTCTTGGTCAGTGCATGGTGCTGCTTATATCAAGTGTGTAGTGTGCTTAATGTGGTTTCTTTTTTCTCTCCATTCTTAAACAAACACAGGAATAGACTTCAGCAGGCTTTGGATTGACAGAAACCTCTTGGATTTTCAAGATATTGCATTCCTAGCTCGTGCTTGCAGATGTGTAAGGGTACATAGCAGGCAGGGAGCAACAACAGGGGCTGATGCTTTCACAAAGAGACTAGTGCTGCGTTGTGAAGTTTGAGAGTCATGCAAAACCAAAGAGAGGAAGCAAAGTGGTTTGAGAAATTAATTTCTAATCCTTTGTGAGAGGCTCTTGAAACAACTGAAGTGTCAATACTTGGCTGAGAGTCCATAAAAACACTTTTGCTGATATACCCGTTACTAACAGATACCGATACCTCGGGTGTTGAGCAGGGATAGTTTGCATCCCTTTTAGATGGGCTTGCCACTGTGTAAACAGATCCTACAGCAGTATGGGGTTTGAGCAGATCTCTCTAACTAGAGAGAGGGCAAGTCGTGTCTCAGATCTCTGCTACTAAAACAAAACCTCAGCGACCAGACTCGAGATAACTGGTTTGAGCGCGCCCTGAAAATGATTTGGAGATCTCCTCTGTGGTCTGTGGGTTGTGAGTGGTTGTTTTTCTTGAGGCTTTTTTGGGGGGATTGTTGCTTTGAAACTTCAGGATGTCATACCAAGCAGTATTCAGCCAGGAAGAGCTGTATTCCAGAAACTTCTGCTTATTTTCCTGTTAAATAAATGATGTTTTGAGAATGCTGCTTTGAGTAGTGAATTATGGTTATTAAATATTTCCCTTTGTGTTAGGGGGAAGACAACATCTGTGCACATGGAAGTGACTTGCTCAGAGCAGGGCAGAGCTGTTGATGCATCACATTGGGGAGCAGGTGCAGGGAAATGGAAGGAGTCAATCATTCTTTGTCTTGAAAATAGAGAAACTTAGAGTGGAGTGGAAACTCCCGAAGTATATGTGCATCTGAAGCATCACTTGGGGGGCTGGACTCGATGATCTCTAGAGGTCCCTTCCAAGCCCTACAGTTCTGTGATCTGCTGCTGACTGATGTGGGACTCCAGTCTGGTTTTGTTACCTGTCAAGGCCATGCTTTCCTTGGAGCCTTCTGACTTTGTGGTATCAAGAGCTGGAACTGCCCATGGCTGTGGTGGAGTCCCCATCACCAGAGGTGTCTGAGAGATGTATGGATGTAGCACTTGGGGGTGGGGACACATGGCTTGGTGGTGGGATTCAGTAGGTCAGACTGATGATTGGACTTGGTGATCTAGGAGGTGTTTTCTAACCTAGATAGCACCGTGATTCTGATTATTCGTTGAAAATACGGGCTCTTTTCTCAACTTGCTAACTTTGTGATAAGGAGAGGTGAATTGCTGCTGTAAAGTCTACTCTCTTTAATAAATCAAGCCTTCCTGCAGGGATATGAATAGTTGGTGGGAAGCTGCCAAGGCTTGTACTACAATCAGCTTTAGCTAAGAGCTGTAGCAAAGCTGCAACTTGAAAACAATTACAGTCATGCTAAAAACTAAATACCACTCACTGCTTTTACTTAGCTGTTTTGTTGAAAAAGACTTATGGGGTCTTGTATCTATGGATCTCCATGCAAGCAAATAATTAAGCCTCAGGAAGAGAGTATTATATGAGACAATGGCACCCTTAAACCCTCAGTAGCACTCACACTGTTCAAGAGCTTTTATTGTTGTGACTTTTAAAACTATGAATCACTCCATGGGAATTGAAAGTGATAAAAGTAACGCTCCAAACATTCCAATAAATGATACAAAATCACTTTGAGTGGAAGCTAAAACATTTAAAAATGGTTTTGGAGGCTGATTGTGACACGAGGGTAACTTCTTGAGATGGTGTCTGGGGAACAGTTTCACAGCACAGCAGTCTTTTTTTTTCAGATTTGTGCGAGAAAAGGCAAGTGCTTTTTTTTGTTGTTGTTGTTCTGGGGGATTAAATTAATGTGATTAAATCAGATGAATCAGATGTAGGGAATCTGGTGAGACTGCACCTCTAATATTGTGTTCAGTTTTGGCCTCTCAGTGCAGGAAGGATGGGTTTGAGTTGCTCAAGCGTGCACGGAGAAGGTCTGTGAAGCTGATGGAGGGGCTGAAAAACAGCACCTATTTTGGGGAATGATGGAGTTTGGGAAGAGGTAAAGAGGTAAAGAACTTTTCCAAACCTCAGCAATATTCAGTTTTCTACTACATTGTTCAACAGGGAATTTCTGTCTCTAGCAATAAGTACATGATTGTAGTGGGAATGCCAAGTCCTGGCCTGAAGCAGTGATGGAGCACCTGGTGGGAAGGCAGGGCCAACCCAGGGGAGCTCAGCTGCATGCAGTGTAGCTGAGTGATGGAAGAGGTGGGGCCAGGATCCACCCCTTCCCAGACCTCATTTAAAGGTTGGCAGTGGGGGTGAGGGGATCTTGCAGGAGATCCCTGCCTACCTGAGGCCTTTCAAAGGTAAGCAGTTTTTCTTCCTTTGTGTCTGCATCCCCAGCTGCTGCATTTGAGCTTATCCTCACTTGCTGCAGCCTGGGACTTTGCTACCCTGCAGTTATTGCTGTGGTTTCCATTGCATTTTAGTGTTATCCCAATATTGAGCCTTTTTGCTGTCCTGTAAAATGTCACATTTAAATGTGATGAGAAGATAAAGTTCAGCTGTGTTTGTAAACACTCCAGCCTGCGAGCAGAGTGTGAGGAATAGTTTTTGGAGTGAAAAGATTAAACTCAATTTAAAGGATCCTTGTGATTAACGTTAGAAATAAGGTAACAAGGTGGTCTCACTTCTGCACATTTGAGCTACCCTGGGAATGTGACATGATAGAAAATTCCTCGTACATTTCTAGTGGCACAGAGGAAATGGGCACTGTTGGATTCCCTTGCTGGTAGCATGCCTGCTGTGGTGCAGATGGCAATCCAAAGCTTTCTGGAAGTGCTTAGTGTCTATTTAAAATAAATTAAATATGGAAGCAGATGCATTATTTAACATACTGAACTAGATTAATGCCTTTTCAGGGTCCTGACTATTGCCACACCTGGAGCTTATCTGGTGCCACAAAGGAAGGGTTATGAAGGTGATATGCAGAGTTAGAAATGCACTAACTTGGTGGGTTTTCTGTTTTCTTCCCTCCCCTGTTGCTTTAGTGAACTGCTTGTAGAAGCAAGTAGGAAAACACAGGGTGGATATGAGTGAGCTCTGTAATTTGTCTTGTTTAGCAGCTTTGTTTGCTTACACAGTCGGATAATGAATGTAAGCCTAATCATTAGACAGCTATTTTATTTGCTAATTTCCCCTCTTTTACTTTAGAAAAATACAGGCAAGGGAAGTGACTATACTACTGGAATTGAATGTGTAGCTTTAGCTGTATTGCAGCGTGTCTGTGGGCTTTTTATTTGTTTATGAGAAGCTTCAGACTCTTATTGAATGGTGGTGGTTAGTTCTTTTTTTGTTTGTTTTTTGCATTATTTTGAAGGACTGTTTACAGCCTGGACCAAATCTGTTTGACATGGTTGAATGTAAAACCTGGAGTGAAACCCACTTTGCTTTTAACTTGGTAGTGCTTATATTCTCTGTTAAACTCAACTAATCCTGCTAGTATATTTTCTATGAATTTTTACCTCTGTCTGTACACTTTGCATCTTGAACACGTGCCCAGCTGGCCAAGAAGGCTGATGGCATCCCAGCTTGTGTCACAAACCACGTGGCCAGCAGCAGGATGGTTAGGAGACATACGGATGTGGGAGTGAGGAATGTGTGCTAGTGATGGGACTTGAGAAGTGGGATTGATGGTTGGTGATCTTGAAGTTCTTTTGTTGTAGATCACTCTGATTCTGTTTCCCAGTAACGTAACCAGAAGGAGGAAGGTGGTTGTCCTTGCAGAATTCTGTAGCATGTTATAACCAGAGAATGTATGATTTTTCTTATTTCCACTTAGTGTGCTCAGAAGAAAATCCAGGAAGCCTTTTAGGTATCTCAGCAACTGTCTTCTCTAGGGGAAATATGCTAAAAGCATGGCACTGGCTGCCAAGGCAGCGCTCATTTACATGTATGCCACTTATCTTCCCAAGTTTTTGTAGCTGAGTTAACTAATTGTGAACCAAAAGTGGTGAACCTTGGCTGGGTGGCCAAGAAGGCCTGGTTGTGTCAGCACTAGTGCAGCATTGGGCCCCTCACTGTAAGGAAGACATTGAGGACCTGGAGTGTGTCCTGAGAAGCTGTGCTGGGTCTGGAGCACTGGGATTATGGGGAGTGTCTGAGGGAGCTGAGGTTGATCAGTGTGGATAAGCGGAGGCTCAGAGGGGACCTTATCACTCTCTAGAGCTGCCTGAAAGGAGGCTGTGGTGGTGAGGTGGAGGTTGGCCTGGTCAGCAATCCAAAAAACACATCACAGGTTCTTAAATGAGATGACTGGTGTATGCATTTGTACTAGTTAATATTGAAAACAAGTGTAGCAGACAGACTCACGAGACAAATTAGACTTCAGCTGCCTTATCCAGATATATTACATTTTTGGAAGACAACTTGTATGCAGAATAGTAGTTCTTAGATAACTGCAGTGTGGTACTGGACAGCAGATGTCGTTTCTCATTAATGACACACGGAAGTAGTTGCCTTTGAGTGCAGAATTGCCTGTATTGTCATCAGAGTGTAATAAGAATGAATCTGGTGATTTTAGGATGAAGCCTCTGTAGCAAAAGTTACACGTCCCACTATGACCTTCCACTGCTGCAGTTGCCATCTTCTGTGCACTTAATATGTTATTTTTGAGATGCATAATTGATGATACTAAGACCTTCTCTGAGTTTGTAAGTGAGATACAAAGGGATGTTTCAGATGTTATCTGAAAGTGCTTGACTCTTTGAGGCATCTATTTAATGCGGTGGGGTTACCCTGGGATGGAGGATAGGCTCTCAGCTCTTTGCAGTGCTTGTCCTGAAGGGCAGATGGATCTAACTGGCAATTTAATATTTGCACTAGGATAGAAAATGATCTAAAAAGGTAGTGGTGAGTGGCTCTCTGTGCAGATGATACTGAGTTTGGCTGTGAAGCGGGGGCTATTATGATGACTGTTGTTAAAACTACATGAATGGTAAGAGCACAAAATTGGTCATGGAGAGGGACAAAAAAGCACACACCAACCTTGCACATGATGACAATATAGGGAAATAATATTCCTCTCCTTTTGTGGAGATAAACCCAATGATGCAGTGGAGTTTTTCCTATTTGTCTTCCTTTGTAGCTTTTATATGAGAATGTTGTTAGTATCTTCAGTGTACCCTCAAGTCTTACAGAGGGGTTCTTTCTTTCCCTCCCATGAGGGAAGCCTCTGGAGGATTTCAGTTTGGAATTGAAAGACCTCTGTGGGTTTCTGGGCAAGCATAGGATGCTAACAATGCAAAGCTGCTTTGCCTTATATGAAGCTGTCCAAGTTGCCAATGTTACTGATGTCCTCAAGATACCAGGAGGACCTTCAGCTGTGTTTACAGCTTTCCTACAGATGCTTATCATCTTCCTGTGTCAATTCTCTTGCTTTGGTGTGCATCTACAGGCTCACCATTGACAATGAGTACTTGAAAGGAGGTTGTGGAAAGCTGTTCCTGCACCCTGTTGGTATCTCATCGGTGTCATTACTTTCTGATGCAAAAGAAGATTCTGATTTTAACCTGTATTAACTAATCTTCAAAAATGCCTCACTGGTATTTATACCTGCTGGGGAAGGGAGAGGAGGTGGGAAGTGATGTGTATTAATCCGCTAACAGTGCTAGCTGGGTTAGAGGCACAAATATTTACAGTTGTCCCCTGCCTTGGGAAGTTCATAATGCCATTTCAAGCTGGAATTTTAGCCAATATCAGGAGACCAACATAACATAGAGTGTTTTGCATGTACATAGAGACAGACTTTCTCTGGGAATGCTTCACTTACTGGGACATCTTCCTTCCTACGCAATAGAGTGGATTCAGTTAGAGGGTTGCTCCAAATCCAAGTTAGAGTTCAACTCCAAATGACTGTATGAAAGCAATCAAAATAAAGCATTACATGTTGTTGAAACCTGGTCAGTGTAAGGCAGAAACCACCAGCTGCTGAATGCCTACTCGGTGTGGTCCGTTTTAGTCACGTCAGGGAAAGTGCTTTTAAGGCATCCTCAGTTCAAGCTGTTTAAACAACCTCAGCAAGTCTTTCTGTCCCTTTTTCCAACTTGTCTACTTGCATGCTCTGTGTAGTGAAGATAGAATACGTATGGTACACGATTGTGCATTTTTGAGTAGGGAAAGATTTTTGTTTGCATTTGTCTTCAGGCATATAGGGCAGTCAGCATAGCGGTGTCAAGGCAGTAAGAAAGTGTTGGCTGTGTCTGATTCTGGTCAAGGAGGCGTGTGCTAGGTATTTGCTGGGCTCTTAAGCTGAAAGGTTTTTGTATTTCCAGGCTGGTGGGGAGGAATTGGAGTGTTAGGTTATGGGATGCAGGAGTTTGGAGAGAACTCTGACCTAAACCAGTCCTATTTGAGGAGAGCAGTGCTGAGGCTGATTCTTTAGTGTCAGGAGCTGTATGGGATGCTGGACAGAAGCTCCTTTCTTCTGTACCTGTAGTTCTGTCAGTGGAGCTGACTTACATGAAGAGAAAACCAATTTAACTTAGTTTGAGTTTACAGCTTTAACCTTTGAAGCAATAGTGTGAGAAATGGATGTAATGTGAGATGGATGGTTTGCTTCTGACAGCTCCATGTTAGTCTTACAGAAACAGTGTATTGAAGAGATGAGGCCTGAACTACCTCAACTAATGTTCTGTGAGGGTCTCATGGAAGAATTAAAGGTTATGTATTTAATAAAATAGCATGGTAGGGCCTCTGTGGGATTGTCAGGCAAGCTACGTTACCAATACCAGGGTTAGATTTCTGTGCTCCATTGTGATGTGGAATTATTACAACCTGCATTCAAATTGCATTCAAAATGAGGTGATATACAGCTTGGTTCCCAGTTTGGTTCTGGTGCTAAAGAATAAAGACCCAAATCAAACCACAAACGCAATGGCAAGAAAACCTGTATCTTCACTATCTTCTGAGAGCACGGCTCAGATAGATATGTCTGTCATGATTGATTTGCTTTTATGGTACAAGAGAATCCTTCCATCCCACTAGCTTCACTTTATAGGTTCTAACTCAGTTGAGTCCAAAAGATAAGGGAATGTTTACTAGGGTAGCAAACTGAACTGAGCTCGTGCAGACCTGAGGTGAGCTTCAGAGCTATTGCAGATATGGAATCGCATCACAGGATTTGGGATAGCATTCTGTGGTGTCAGAGGGCTGCTGGATCTGTTCAGTTTATTAGCCTGTGCCTAAGCTTTGCTTTCCTTAAGCAACAGTGGGGAAGGTAGTGGGATGCTATACAGACCCTATTGCAACGGAGCTGGTCAGTAGGCTGCAAAGCAGCTTGTAGTAAATGGATCAGTGTGTTTTGCAAGTGGCTGTGTGCTGAACCAGAGTTGCGTGTATAACTAAGAGCCTGAAGTTCTGATTTATCTCGCCGCAGGGCTGGTATGTTGTATATCATCCTTACGATTGTTCATGCATTTGCATAATGCACCGATTACGGTATTGCAGGAGTTGTGTTGTGCGAGTCATGCAGCTGAACGCGTTTTTTCTTTCAGCAAGAGGAGATCCATCATTCAGAGAGCTGAAAGATGATAAAGCACACTTAAGCTTCCTAGGTACTTAATGTTTGGAGCTGAACGTGATGGGGTGCGGCTGAAGTTATTGCTAACTTGAGTGTCTGTTGCTTTCACTAAGTATCTGTTAATATTTGTAGTTATTAAGCAACAGTATCTTCAGTACTTCGAGTTCTGATTCCTGGCTATCTGCTGCTGTTTCTTTGGTGGCTGTTTGTCAGGGATGTGTGAATCGGGGCGGGCCCCTTCAGCAGATGGGGTGTGCGACTTAATGCCCGCTGCTGTGAATAACAAAAGATGTCTAAAACATGGTAAATACCTACCACATTCTCATACACGTTGCAAGTACAAGCTTGAGTGAAGTGAGAAGCACTTTTCTGAAGCTAAACTGTCATCAAAATTCTGTTCAATCTAATTTGTCCTGTCTAATCTGGCTCCTTATAGACAAAGGGCTGTTTTTCCTTCTGCAGTCGGATGGAAGAGCTTCTATGCCCAGGAGCTGGTGATGTTAGCAGAGTGAACTTGTGTGCTGCTGTCTCGCAGTGGATGAACAGCTGGGCATGTAGTATATGATCTTGCTCTTGAGGGTCAAGAGCAGTTCAGTGAGACCAGAAACAGGTGGCTGTCTGGTGTCTGCGTGCCATTGTGAGAGGAAGCTATAGCACCTTGGATAGGGCATAGTAGTGAATAATCACCTTTCTATAAGCAGAAATACACCACTGCAGGCGTTCACCAGGTTCTGCCATCAAAGCTATAACTTACTTGTAACATTCAGACCCTCTGTAGAAAAGCAGTGTGTCTGAGCTTACAAGTCTGCATACGGATTGCACACACAGACCAGAGACAGCGATCACTCCTACCCTGCTGCTGCCTGCTGCTCAGAGCTATTCTTCTTCATTAGGTTCTGCAAATCTAGAGAACTCCTGTGCTATTGAGAGAGTGATGTCTAAGGTCGATTGATTGTGACTGAGCAGCTTGCAGGAGGAGGTTGTAAGCAAAGCAGTGATATGCTCTGAGCCTTTGTCAGAGGCACGCTTGGCTGTAAGTGCTGGCAATAAAAGCTGCAATAATAAATATCTCAAAGAAACCGGATCCCTTTGCATTCTCTGAACAGTTGGTATGTGATTTATTGAATTCATAGAGTTCTGGGAGAGGCATGAAGAACAAGTTATTGTGACAGAGCAGGAAGAAGGAAAAGAGTTTTGTTTTTGGATTAGTAACTGTGCAGTGGAAAGAGCTCACACTGGCTCTTAACAGTTCAGTTTGGGTGCTCAGAGTCAAGCTATCTGAATACACCTGTACTTCCATAACTAATTGGAACTTTATGACTATTTATTCTTTTCCCTTTCTCGAATGACAGAATTGGGCTAATAAAATAGCTAAGCAATACTAAGCCTTGGTGGTGCTATCTTTATGTACCTTTTAACTTTGCTGCTTATCAAAGTGGAAGCACCAAGGTAGGCCTGCCTGGTAGGGCTTCAGTCAGTTTGAGACTCAGCACTATCAGTTGCTGTTCCAGAGAGGAAGAGGCTGTAATTACTTGAATGAAACTTAACCAACATCTGAACAAAGTAGATGCTGAGGGCTCGTGGCCAAACGTGGATTTCTGCTTAAGCAGATGTAATTACCTGGACTTTGTACAGGATTGTTTGGCAGATTAAATGTCCGTGATATAGCACGAGATAACAGCAGGTCACAGTCCAAATATAAGGTCCCTCAGACTGTATATTCACAGCTGTGGTGATAAGTGTGGTTAATTGAAAACTAAATTCATCATTTCAGGTTACGGGTGTAAAAATGTCAGTTTGAGCTTTCAGTAATGGTTGCGTGTGGAGTCAGTGTGAGGACTGTGCAGCGTTTATAACCTTCAGCAGTGATGTTAACGCATCAAATACATTGCTTGGACTTCTGTGAAGCTTGGATGAACCTTTTCTTTGAAAAGCCTGGGTAAGAAATGCACTGCTAGAAGTTATAAAAGAGCTCTGGACTTTAACTCTGGAGAAACGTGCTCACTGTCAGTGATAAACATCTGGAGAAAGGTAAATGGAGTGTTTGGAAGCAGTTAATGTGATTCATGTGCCCTCATTGCTTGTCTGGAAGAAGCTTTTAGAAAGGACTGCAGACATCTGCAGTGCTCTTTAATATTTGATGGGCTTGTACAATTCAGCTTACAGAAAATTCATGACCTGCTCTATTTCTGTGGATCCAGTTGGAGAGGGCAGGTTAGGTGGATTCCTTACCTTCCTATTACAACGGAGCTATTAGGAGAATAAAGGTTTCGTAGCAGATTTACTTGTGAAACATTCTTTCTGTGATACCTATTAGCTCTGCCTTCAGCAGATAGCATTATCATGTTCTGTCAAGTTGCTTGTTTTGCTCATATTTGGAGTAAAAGAACTAGTAAGGTTTGCTGCCTGATGCCGTTGCCCAAGAAATGCCCAGTTGAAGTGTACCCTATACATACTGTAACCAGGTGTAGAGGCAATTGTAGGGAAGGGATAGTTTTTGGTACTGCAGGTGGCTGTGAAATGTATTAACTAAATAGATGGTGCTGTGCTTCCAAACTTGCCCCCAAATGTTATGTCATAATTCTGTAGCAGACAGTGTCAGTTCTCCTTGCAGCTGTCCGTAGTCTGTCGTGCAGAACAGGAGGATGTCCAGTGAAAAATTGAGCTGATTCCCAGGACCTTAACGTTATTTTCATTTCTATCAATATTAAGGCGTTCTATTTTCAGGCAGTTCAGATGCACAGTGAGCCTCACGTGCAGAGCTCTTCACTGCAGTAAGTGGTGGGAGTAAATGCTAGGGTAGGGTAGTAAGGCCAGAGCAGCACTCTGTCTGCTGCAGGATCTGATAATGCACTGAATTTCATGGTATTTTCTTCAAGCCATCTCTTTGTGGAAAGGAATATGGAAACTTCAGCCTCTTAACGCAAGAGAAAAAAGGAGATTTAAAGCCATCAATGCTCTAATGCTGTTATCAGTTCTTTGCTGAGCTCTGGATGAATGTAAGTACTTGCTGATACTGTTTGCTCTGTTTGGTAGCTAGATTATCTGATCCAGCGTCAGCTTGTGTAAGAGTCACTGAGATATGGAATGGAAGATTTTGTTGATTTTCATCGGCTTTCTGGCACTGTAGCTCTCACCAGCATTGGCACCTCCTCCTATCTTGATGATGAGTGAGTTCAGCAAGCAGGGTTCATTAGGCTTTTGGGGAATTTCTTCACTTTCAGAAACACAGGCAGCAATATAGAAGTCAGTTATGTCATTTTTCCAAATGTTTTCCTCTTGTGCATGTTACAAATGCCTGCTAGGACTGAAGGCATGAGGCAGAGTTAAGGGCCAGTCTCAAGTATAAGCAGCAGGTTTACAAATGAGTGCTATGCCTTCTGCTCTCAGAAGGAGTGCTGTGGAGCTGCTAGAAGCATCCTGTCTCTGGAAATGGGAGAGGAATTTTGATGAACTTCTGGATGTTCAGCCTATTCAGAAGAACTGGAGCATTGCATTTTTGCATGAGCTTCCATGGTTAATTGGAAGTACTTGTATACTGGGAACTGTATAGTAAAGAAGGAGCTCTAATGAGCAGCAGAACATTCCAGTATCGTCAAAGGTTTTTAATGTAAAGCTTTAATGTAATTTTCTGTTTAATGCTCTTAAAAAAAAAATCCTAAAGTCATCGCTTGTGTGTGTTACAGATAAAACATGGCACTGCTTATAACTTTGTTATAAGGATATTGCCATCAAAAGGTCATCCTGCATTTTTTCCTTATTTAATTGGGCAGTATTTAAGCAATGCCTCTGTTCTACCAATAGACCAGATGAATAATATGCCGAAGGCAGGTCATACAAGATTAATAGATTTCTGTCCCTGTGCAGTAAGGAAGGCATAAACATGGCTCATGGTCTCCCATGGTGAAATATCAGTTCCTCTTATGTGGTATCTCTTAATGTGAGGAAGAACAACAGTAGTGTGAGAATCCTTGTCTAAATACTAGCTACCATTGCCTCTACTGGAACATGTGCTAATTGTGAAGTGAACAGAAGGGCTTATGCATCTATTTTCAGTTGAACTTTGTGTACTCATATTATTCCAGTATCCTCAGGCATGAACTTCTATAAATAGGGATAATTAGCAGTAACCATTGGTACGTTAGCAAATGGAGAAAGACTGCATCTGGGCTGTTGAAGGGGAGCTGCAGTACCAGTAATGCTGATGTCATTTGAAAGCAGGTGAATGCTCAGGTGAGAGGCTTTCTTTGTAGAATTAGTGTAGCAGAACTCCAAAGGTAACTCAACTGAGGTGAAGATCTTCTTCCTCTTCCAGCAACGTGTTATTGAGGAACATGATTTGCTAGTGAGTATATGTGGGGTGGGACTCCAATAGCCTCAATAGCCACTCTGTTGGCTCTAGGCCTCATACATAACTTTTTATTGTTGTATAACAGGGAACACAGCCTAATGGAAAGTTCTTTTAAGTGTAGTCCATTTTTCACAACGTTTCTGATCCATAGCATAACCCCATATGGTAAGAGTATGACATTTTTGAGGGAGGAAGGCTGTTAAGTATATGCTAATGGGAAATATTCAGTAGTTAATATTCAAGAATCACCTTTCCAAGCTCAGGAGGAGTTCATCCCCACACAGAGAAAGTCCAACAGAAGTACTGGATGTTGTCCTGATCAACATATTTGTTCCTGCTGTGGATGATGGGGCAGAGTGTACCTTCAGTCCGTGTGCAGGTACAAGAGGTTCTGTTTTACCATCAGGCTGTGTTTCTGTGCTGTGTGATGCAGCCCTGGCACGGGTTATCAGGAGATGTTGTGAGGTCACGTCCTTGGAGATGTGTTCAGAAATGTAAAGGTATGTTGGTTTTAAGCACTCTCCATCATATTTGGAAAGTCGTGGCAGTCAGGTGGAGTCACCTGCAGCTGGAAGAAAGGAACTGTGACTCCTGCTTTTAAAGAAAGGAAGGAAGGCATACCCAGGGAATAACAGGTCAGGGAGCCGCATCTCGTGTCTGTGCCTGGGAATATCATGGAGCAGATCTTTATGGAAGATGTGTTAAGGCACATATGAGAAGAGGAGGTTATCTGAGACAACCTGCATGGCTTTACGAAGGGCAGATTGTGCCAGACCCATCTGTGGTCTTCTGTGGTAGACAATAGGCAATCAGTAGACAAAGAGCAACTGATGTAGTCTGCCTGAACTCATGCATGGTCTTCCACCACATCTTCATCTCTAAACTGGAGAGATGCAGTTTTGAAGGCTTGCCTATTTGATGAGTAAAGAATTAGTTGGTCTCAGCTGGAGAGTTGTGGTCAGTTGCTTTATGTCCAGGTGGGGGCTGGTGATGAGTGATGTCCCCCAGGGGTCCATCTTGGCACCAGTGCACTTCAGCATCTTTATCAGTGACACAGATATTGGGAATATTTCTAAACAAACGGAGATAGATAGTAGAGAAAAACTTCTGTGGTGGATGGTTCAAAATAATCTTTATGGTCCTTTCTGGTCCCCTGTATTGGTTTCCAACCAAAGCTATTTTGTGATTGAAAGTTGGTTCTGATGACCTCTCTGAGCTTGAGTTTACACTGTTTGGTGCAGCTGGGAGCTTAAACCTTTGAATGTGGTGGTGTGAGCAGTGGTGCTGGGCTTGCAGCAGAGCATCCATGACTCATCCTGCAGTAGAAGGCAGCACCTGACTGAGGACTAGAGACTCCTTTAAGCTACTTCAGGTGGGTCTCTAGAGGGAAGAAAGTTATTCTAGAATGAGTAAAACGGCTAGCGTAGTTGCCTAGCTAAAAAGCAAAGGACTGAATTAAATCTAAATTGCTGGAGAGCGTGGCTGGTCTGTAATGAAGCTTTCAGGGAGTGTTTGCCTCATTTCATATACCCCTTGTACCCATCTGACATGCTACCTGTGCTAAAATAATGGTTATAGTTTAGCATTCAGCATGATAAATACTACATTTATTACATATGCTACTGTGCTAGATAATTTAATACCTATATTTCTTAGGATAAGATCATTTAGAAACTCCTTAACAGTCATTCGTCCTTTCTTCTTGGCTGTAAGTACATGTGCAGCTTGCAGCAAAGGACAGCTCTGGCAAAGCAGCTGGGAGAGATCGTAGGAATACAACACTGAGATGTTTTGATCTTGGTTTTGGTTGGTGATACTTTTATTCCCTAAAAGAGCTGTCTCATCAGCCTTAAGGGATACACAGTGGGGAAAAAAATGCAAGAGTTCGTGTCTTCAGCTTTTGGTATTGGTGAATTGGTGTAATACCAGACTGGAAAGGGCACTTTTTATACTGAATTTCTTACTAGATGAGTGGGGAGAGGTGAAACTCCAGCACTAGGAAATGAGCATGGCCTGTTCACTTCAGCTTGCGACTTCATTTGATGCCTCTTTCTTTCCCCTATGCTAGGAGGAGATCTTTGAGCTCTAGAAAGTCTACTTCTCTGATGTGATGGCTTCTGTTCTGAGTGAAAATATGAAATGAAATTCTTTTTTTTTTTTCCTTATGGCATACCTCTTCTTCACAGTGCAGTGATGGAGCACTGGAGCTGCACAGAGGTGGTGGAGTCTCCTTCTCTGGAGACATTCGAGACCCACCTGGAGGCCTACCTGCCCAACCTGGGCTGGGAGCTGCTTTGGCAGGGGGTTGGACTCAGTGATCTCTAGAGGTCCCTTCCAGCCCCTACATTTCTGTGATCCTGTGAAAAATAGTTTTTTGAGGGTGGGTAAAACTCAGTATATCTATTTTTCTTCTTCAGTTTTAATTCTTTTTGAAATAAGTATTACAGTAGTGCATATTAATGAAATACCTACTTATGAAGCACCTATTTCTGATGAAAGCAAGGAGTGAAACCTTTAGATTGTTACCATATCAGAATTCCAAGCACTGTGTCCTTATAACCTCATATCCAGATCTGTCCAAGTGTATCTCACACCGTTATCAGCAAATGTGAACATTACCAAATGCATCCAACTGCTAACCAGCACAGGTCCCAATTCCAGATGATCAGAGCTTCTCCTAGTCCTCAGCTGTGCTGTGAGCGTTGAGAAATGTGCTTTTCACTTCACCCTGCTGCTTTGCTGTGTGCTTTGTCATAGCTGCCAGCAGCTGAATGCTGCTGGAGTCTTGGAGCTGGGCTCTTTAGTGGCTCAGTCAGAGCTGATTTCATGCTGTGTTGCGCAGTGTGGGTGGTTCAGGGATGCATGTTTGTTCTTAGGTGTGGGTGACTTTTATTTTGTTAAGTATAAGTGTGTCAGATAGCTTGGTAATTGAGAAAATAGGTATTTTCTCTTGTATACTGTTTCAAATGTTGCCCCCTTCTGGTTCCTGACAGCACTGTGAATGGGATGTACATGGGAGGAGGGTGAATTAGGAAATACAAACTAAAAACCTTCCAGGTGCATACAGAGATCAAGTCTGATAGGTCTAATCCTGAAGCTTTGTGTGCCTTCCTCTCGTGATCATCTTTATTGAACGATTCCATTCATTTCTACAGAAAGAAACCATTACTAATGGCAATTTTAAACCTGACCTAGGATTTGAGTTCAGTGGAGTAAATGAATCTGATGCTTACTTGTGATTTGCTTTAAATACATAAATAAGCCATTGTGACATTTCATTACAGTGAAGTTTTCTGTCACTTCAGCGAGCAGTTACAGAGATGGCAAGGAGCTGTACTGGTAGCTGCGTACTGGTACTGCTGGAGTACCGTGTTAGTGTACTTTTCCAAGCGACAAGTCTTACCAGTAGGTGGAGGTAATGAGATATTTAAATCAAACTAGTCCTTCGGGGACGGAGTAAGAGTGCTACACGTGCAGCAGGCATGAGAACTGGCACTCTGCGTGTCATTGGACTTGGAGAAGAAATTAAGGCCTGTTTTATTAGGGCACGAGCTCAGCCTGCCACGTAAGTGGGACTTCTTCTTTTTCCCTCCTGGTTTGTGCAAGCAATTAGCATGCTGTAAAAGTGCTTTGGAGCTCTTTCAACTCAGAGTCATGGTGAGAAGTGGTTCCTATACAGCAGTTTTCTAGCTTGCCCCCTTGGTTTGTAATGTTTCATCCAGCTCATTAAAATTAGATAACAGGAAGGAAATGGGTTCAGCAGAGTTGAGGCTGTAGCTATACTGATGGCTTTCAATTTTGTAAACCTGAAGTTATTCTTTAGTCCCCTCGTGTGATTGTACAGAGTGAGCATTGAGCCACTGGAAAATGGCTGAGAGGAATCAGAAGTAATGGCATTAAGTACATCACTGATGTCCTGCAACAGATGCTGATTAATGCTTTGGTCAGTACTAACCCTCTGTATGTACAAGTAGAACTTTTATCTTTCTATCTATCTGGTTTGTATGGTCCTGTGACTTGCATGGCTTATATATATGGCATATGTACACGGCTTTGTGTTCCTGTTGGAGATGAGCTGATTATGGCAGTCGTGCATTATCTGTGGAATAAGTGGACTTCATGCAAGTAGTTCATGCCTAGGAAGAGCTAGATATGTAATCTGTATTTGGGCAAGCTCATTAACAGGGTTTTATTTCTTGTTAATGCGAAGTAATGTTGAGAAGCTGAATGGAGTAGTCACACTACAAGGCTGGTAGGTAACTGGAAATACAGCTGCGTACAGATGCAGCAGCTGAGCTCAATAGCTTCCTTCTTTCCTGTAGAGCAGGGGCTGAGGCAGCCTGTACTTCACATATGAACAGCTGTGGCAGTGTACCTTCCGAATCTAAGTGTGAGCTGACTGCTAATTGAACACTCTGAGAAGAGGCTGGAAGAGGAGGACAGTTGGTGACTGTAGCACGAGAGGATGCGATGTCAACCTATAAAGGGAAAGGTCTTGGCATGGGGCTGTCAGCTGCTCTTCTGAGGGATGGCTTTCAGCAGTGAATGGTGGGAACTGCGACTTGGAAGAGGCAAAAAGAGAGGTCTCACTAGCATTTGTCACATACATTTGAGATGTATTTGTTGACAAAGCAGATGTATTTGTTGACAAAGCAGATATGTGGACTTCCCTTAAAAAAACACACCAATTTTGCATTAATGGTTTGAAAAATGTATTTTGCCTGAGTAACTAGAGTTCTTTGTGCCTGTTTGATATGTGATTGGAGTTGGTGTCGTTTAGAAAATGCATCCAAACTCCTTAAGCAAGGGAAGCAAAATAGCAAAGGTCAGTCAGTAGTCCTGTTTTGTTTTCAGATGCTGTACACTCACTGAGTACAGGAGGTAACCTGACGTGGTGCCCTCTGTGTATATCCTGTTTCTCTTAGCTGATATTTTCAGCCATTAGGTTTTCAGCAGGGCTTGTTGATGTTAAATCCCATTGCTTTCGAAGGATCTCATGTAACATGTCTGGTTTTGTGTTTAGAATTAACAATGTAGGAAGCTTACAGATTCCCAGAGGATGTGTTTCTGTTCCCTGTTGGCTTGATAACTGCTCCTTGTTGTGCTGTGGTTGTAAATATCTCAAACATGATAAGGAGCTGTGAAGTGGTTATGGTAACCAGATGTTCCCTCTGGTTGTCTTGGCTCAACTGTGGTGTGGCCAATGCTGGCTTCCCTTTCCTCCTTCTGATCTCCTGTGCCACAGCTCTGGGCATTTGCTATAAAGAGGGATGGATATGCTCACCAGATGTCTGAGCTGTGTGAAATGTGGAGTTAAGATCTGAAGAAATGAAGCAGGTGACAATCGTGATCTTTTTATCATTGAAGAAAACAATATTGCATCTGTATACACTTGGGTTGTTTTAGCATGGCAAACATTCTGAAATCTATCAGATGGATTTAATGGCTCTACCTGAGCTGAAGACATGGATTTAACACAAAAATGGAAGGTAGAAGCTTCATACGCATCCTTGTGCTGGCTGTTGCAGGCACAAGGATGCGTTATGAAGACATCGGAGATCTCCCCATTGCCAGTGCCTCTCTAACAGGCAGATTTTCTTCTGGAGTCACCCCGGAGAGGGGAGAAACAGGAGAGCATGATGAGAATGAGTGTATTTTCATGTGTCTATCTCCCTGTGTACTGTGACTCAGATAAGTGAAACATTACCCCATGCTTTGGGTACGTGCACTTATGACCGATAGCTTTACGTTCTGTCAGTGTGTCTGGAGGAAAAAAGAAGGAAGAAGCACGCTGGTATTCTTCAGCCTATTGCCACTTAACCTCAGGCTGTATTGAAAGCATCTGTGTGCTATCACATGTTAAGCTCAGCTTATCAGCTGAGAGCATCGTTCTGTTTTGTGGGATGAACGTTGTATTTTAGCTTGGTTTCGGGCTTTGTTTCCACATGGCTGTTTGAAAAACTGGGGCACAGATGCACCTTCAGCATGTAATGCATGTACATAATCAAAAGCATGGCTTTGCAGTGAATAATTCATGTCAGCTGGGGTACTCGGCCCTGATAATGAGATCTCAGGGGCTTGGCTCTTTCCAGATGATACACGAAATATTCTTTGCTGTTAGTCATTCACACTGACAAGTATTTAGTAGGTAATAGGATTTGTGTGCTGGGAGGAAGGACATTCCTTAAGTTTTCTGGTTGCTTCTCTAGTTTCTCCATGCCTTCCCCGTATGTCTCAGTTTGAAACAACCCTGGCCATCACAGCTTGGTAGGGCGAGTGAGTATTGCTCCTGGGTTAACACCTCTAGGAGCTGACATGGGTAGGGATACACAGGCAAACTGTGGGAGGAAAAACCAAGCAACCTGTGTTAGGTTCAACAAACCCATATGGTGTAGAGGTAAGAAGTAGTGAAGCAAGCTTTTGTTTTCATCTGTTGGCATGCTTTTCGTATCAGCTTGTGTGCGGGAGAAGTGATGAGTGACTACGTTGGCTCAAAATGTGTCGCTAGTTGTGAGCTTCCCAAACTGAAGTCTTCATAGCAGAGGGCAATACAGGGAAGGATTGCTTGGGTGTGGGTCACAGTGAGTGGTCCATCCTAAAGATTCCTAGAGAAAAATGGGATACCTGGCTTTCTAACATGCCAGGTGTTTTCTATTTTAACACACCTATGGTGTAAAATATAGCCCTTCCTGCTTATCTTCTTACTCAAGAATGGTAACTTAAAGATGGATGAATGCAGGACCTGATTGCTGATGTAGTTAATGATGAAAATCTCGCTGCGAAAGACCAATGTGATAATTGAGTACATGAGTAAATGAAATCCTAACTCTCCCTCCAACAAAACAAACAGAGCCAAACAACAACAAACATCCTAGGGACTTGGAGATGCTCTTTAAATAGGACGCACAGCTGTGCTTGCAGAGCAGGCAGACGTGACTTAGGATGGAGTTAGAAGAACCTAAGCCAGCTTCTATCAATCTTTACATCATTTTGTCCAGATTTTGTTCCAGTAGCTTAAAATATAACACAAGGCTTTTCATTTCTGGCTGATCGAAATGTATTTGAAACAGAACTTGGTACTGGCGTGGCTGTGACAAGTCGTGTGGCCTCTGCTGGTCTCTGCTCAGCTCATCTCTGTGTTGTGGCCCAGCTGCCTTGTGTGGAGCTGGGGGAGCTGCAAGGTGAGTGTGGTTCAGGTGCACGCTCTGAGGTTGGGCACAACTGCTCTTAGTGCATCCTGTAGTTTTGACTTCAGTATTGCTTAATGAAGTTGCAAGGGATTTATTTTGAAACCATTGTTGTGGGCTGATTCTGCAGTACGTTTTCTGTAGGGTTTTGCTGTGTTATTTTTTCTTTTTTTATAACTGTTTCAGGAAGGAGTTAGCTTGAACCACGTTTCCTCTGTTCTTAGCAAGTATTAATTCATCCATTTACCACTGAGGGAAATGCTTAAGTAGTATTAGGTTAGGGAGAGCATCGCGTTTAAAACCCATCTGGTGCCTGCGAGTGTGGTGGAAGAGGTCATCCTAGGTAACAGTATGCACATCCTAGTTGTGATAAATGCTACTGGTGACATGTTTTTTCCTCGTTGTTAGAGCTACATCCTGAAAAGATGATAGCTCTTGTTGGCTGGGAAGTGGAAGCACGCATGTGACTGAGCTCCAAAGGCACTGCAGCTGCACAAGTGTGCTGGGCTGCTGGGTGAATGAAGCATTAGGAAGTCGTGCATCTTCAGTGAGGTGATCTTAGTTTGCTGCTTTGGGGCATTTATCTGCTCAGTGGCCTTAGTGAAGTCTAGGGGCTGAGTGAGGGCCAAATGTTGTGTCAGTGTTACTTCAAGCTTACAAGGGGCTGGCTTCTGTAGACAGCTCGAAGCTTCCAGTGTATCGTGGCTGTCTGTAAGCAGTGATTATGATGGAGACAGGTGTTGTGGTGAAGGCCCAGGCGCTGGCATCCTGCTGCTGATGGAGCAGAGGAGGCAGTGTACATCAGCTGAGCCTCTGGGAGCTGGCAGGAGGGCTGTGCTCCTGTGACTGCAGAGGCTGGAAGGAGGTGCTTTTTGCCATCTAAAAAGCAGTTTTATGGGGTCAAACATCTCTCTAAAGCAGCAGTCCGAATTCTAGTGCAGCACATTTGTTTGGAGATGCACAGATGTTTTGTGTAATGTGCTTGCAACAGTTGTGGCTTGTTTGACTAGCACTTTGCTTCAGTGTAACGTGAACTGCTGTCGCAGAGGCAGCTGTTTAAAGTCAGCCAGCATTATTTGAGAATGGCTTTTGAAATGTGACACTTTTTGTTTCTTATCCTTAAGGAGGTGAGCTTGGTTTGACCATGATGCCTCTAACATTAATGCCTGCTACGTTTGCAATGTGTTGTTGGGGGATTGTAAATAATTTTGAGGCAGCAGGATTGACCTACTTCTTAGAAGCATTTGCCTTCTGGCTATTTTGTGTGCTCTGTGAATTCCTCGATCCCTTACATGTGAAAGCAATCTTCTTTCAATTTTAATTCTCCATGAAGGTAAACAGAAGTTTAATTTTGAATGTGCAGCTAAAATACTGCTTGTCCATGCAGTAGCTGCTGTACTTCCTGAAGCGTTCAGCATCAAAGTGTGAATGATGATGCTTCACGTGCAGGCCGAATTACTTCCTTGGGTACAGGGAGCAATTACAAGCCAAGTCTTGGTGTGTTAGGATTTGCTTTGTGCTGTTGGTTTAGGTGACTGCTCAGTCATTTCTGATGGTATCTTGCCATTTTATGTTTTCGGTGCCCTATTCCCAAAGGATTTGAGCACATAACTAATTCCTGGGGGGGAATTCCCATCCCTTCAGTGGTGTTTTTGTTGTGGATGCTTGTTGAGTATGAGATGTTGGTGTTACAGTAAGGACAACATATATATATATTTTTTTTGGCAGAATATGTTATTTACCAAGTTAAGCAAGACTAAGGTGTGGAATGAGGGCAAAGGGTGTTGTCTGATGTAAGATGATGTGGATGAGGTAGAAATGTACAGCATGCTAGTGATTTAGTTTTACAGAAGGGGAATGGAAAACATTTCGTAGCACAGAATTGTGGCAACTTCTGGGTTGGAAAAGACCTTCAAGAACACAAAGTTTGGCCATTGATCTGACCTCAGTCTCACCATCACTCGCTCCTTTTGTTTGCATCTCTCAGAAGAGCTGCAGATGCACGTAGGGAAGTGAAGGCATGTTTTCTGCACCAGAACTGCCATCTGCTTGGTTTTGGGACCATTGCTGTGTGGCCTGGACTTCTGTCCCAGTCCTCTGGGAGCCTGAATGCAAGCACAACAGAGCATCTGCCTGGGAATGGGCTCCCCTTCCAGCCCTGCCACAGAAGCACTAGAAGGCTCTGCTCAGTGGGGATGAGATCCTGCAGGAAGATGTCACTAGTGGAAGCAGAGGAGCTCACCAGGTTGTGGCAATTTAATACTTCAAATTATGTGTTTCTGTATTTTCTGCTGCCTTAAATGGGTTTTGGGAGATGAAGCGAGCGTACTTACTGCTCGCTGGAATTACTCTGGGAAAATAGCTCTTAAGTGTAACTTGTCATCTCATCAGTGTTCCTCAGCGGGCACCTTCGGTCTTAGTGGTGGGCAGGGGGATGAGAGTTAATTTTCCTGCCTCAGAAGCAGAGCTTACAGCCAGCCTTGGAGCGTGGGCTCTGCGCTGCACCTCTGTGCTTGTTCTCTATCCGGAGCCTTCTAAAGATGTTCCTCATTGGGCTGAAAGCTGGACTTGCTTCAGATTCTTGTGTGCAGAGCCTGATCTTATCAGCTGCCTGCTCTGCTTCCTTCCCTCCGCACCCCTCCTGCATCCCCTCCGTGCTGGCTGACCCAGCTCCTGTAGACCTTTCCTTGTTTTTCCACCCTAGTGCTCCTGGAAGTCAGTGCTCAGTGCAGAGCTGTGCATTACCCTGCTTTGCAATTGCCCCAGGTATCTTCTCCCTGTTATCCCTGCCCATGGTGGTACGGGAGAAGATCCATTTGTCAAGTTTATGGTTTAATGATACGAGCTGCATCATGTTGGGAAAGGAAAGCAATTACCCAGGTGCCCATACTTGGAATTTTGCTAAGCTCCTGCTTTCCTGCTTAGGTGCCTTTGCTACCCAGGGTCCTCAAACCCTGGCTTTTACCTAAGAAACATTTCTCCTAACGATGCAGGAGGATCCAAAGGCTGTTAACCATTGTAGAGCATCTGCTGTTGGCATTTGTTCCTCCATGGGCATGCGTTAATATTTATTTTGGCTGACATCCTCACGTTTGCCTTCCAGCGAGCACGTGGCTTTCGGCAAGCTTTTTCTTCTTGTTCAGTGGTTATCAACATGCAGCAAATTGAATTGTGTTTCCCATAGACAGTGGAAGAGTGTTGCTTTTGTCCCTCGTGGCTGACAAAAAGAGCCATTGTTTGGCTTAGTAGTATTTTTTTCCTTTCTTTTTGCAGTCAAATGCTGAGGATTTTATGATCTCAAGGAAAGTGGAAAAATATCTGTAGTTTTTCCTCCTCTGCCAATGCTTTTGCAAGCTTGGTGTGGTGGGGCTGAAGGTCTTAGAGGGGGGAAAGAACCATACTGGGTTGACGTTTCCCTTCTTGCCTGCTGTCGCCATCAAGATGGAAAGTCTTTCCATCAAACTCCCCTGAGGAAAAAATAGCTGCAGGGAGGGAAACCTGCAAATGTCCCCATCAGAAATCCAGTGCAGAAGTACATCCTTCAGAAGAGCCCACGAGAAGGACAGAGAACAGTTAATTTGCTGAAAATAAGATTAATGCTCCTGGACTGCAGAGGGGATGAAGTGAGGAATTGGTTTCTGTTTGAATAATGGGCAGGGAACTGAGAAAGCAATTTTAGGAAGCTGATGTATTCCTCTGAACTCCGTAGCCCTGCACGCTCAGCTGTTGGCATGTAGTTACAAAATGCAGATTCAGAATACTGTTAGACTGGAAAACTGTGCTCCTTTTTTATTCCAGGATGAGTGCACATCAGTGCATCCTTTTCCCTCGTGCTCTGTGTAACGACGTTGGAACTAGAGGAGAATATCAGTTACCTGCATGGCAAAAACCTGACTGGGAGGGCTAGGAGTATTCTGTTGGATGCACGGCTTGTCCTCGGGATGCTGGGTAACACCGTGATGGTGTAAGCTACATGAAGGTCAGGTGGCAGTATGTGGCTGTAACAAACTTGAAGATGGCTTCATTGAGTGTTGTGACAAATATGGGGAGATGTATGTATGTGTGGGTGTTGCCATGGTGAGGGAGTTTACAGGACTGAGATCTTGGGAATTAAGCCCCGCAGTTTTAAATGGATGTATCTGAGAGTTTGGCTGGAAAAGGAAACTATTGTGGCTTCAGTGCTATTGCTATCGGTGCTAGCAATCTTTTGGTATATAGGCTTTCTAATACATAAATGGGAAAATATAAAAAAGATGAGTTCTTTAGCCTTGGCACAGATACTGCTGATTTAAAGGAGATGAGTTTCTGTGAAGCAGCCATTTGCTAAAAGGCTTTTCTGGGTCTATCAAGACCAAGCATTTCCTACAATAAACCTAAATGAGTGTGGCTTAATGTTCTTGTGCTTAGGTTATAGATATATACAGACTTCTCTTTCCAAACATCAAACTGTGAGCATTGGAGGGGTTGGCTAAGGCTGATATTGAGAGCTGTGGCTCAGTTGGCATTTTGCTGCAGTAGTGGGTTGCTTCAGTGCACTCATCAGCCTTCAGCTAATCCTATGGCTGTGAAACATTGTCTCCCAGGTGAGTCAGGTCATCTTCACTTATTGTGACATTACTGCTTCCCTGTGTTGTACCAAGTGGCTGCTGTGTGAAATACCTGAGTCCTGTCCTGATCAGTGTGCTCAGAGCCTTGTTGCTCAGGGCCCCATGTGAAATCCTCCTTCTTCTGGGTCACTTGAGAGGGTTAGCAATCAGACTGCATTCCAGAATATACATTCTCCTGCTGGCACCTCCTTTCTCTGTACCAGAATATTTGTGGCACTGTGATCTCAAGCTGTTTGGATTTATGGCCTGCTGCCTGCTTCGTTCTGCAATATGTCAGTGAAATACCAAAGAACTTTCTAGCTTATTTGGTTCTGCTTAAAATTATTCTGCAAATAATTATCCTTCTGGAGGAATTTTAGTGCCACTGGATGCTGACTGGCTGAGCATCAAGAATCGAGTACGTTGCCTAATAAGCCACAAGCTTTGTGTTTCTCTTGCTTGTGTATCGTCCTCCTCAGCTCCTTGGAAATCCATCACTCATAGTGCAGCTTGCTGAAGAGCTCTTCTGTTCTGCTGGGTTGCAAAAGATCTCAAAAGCAGGACGTTTACATCTCCCAACTGTTGGAGAGAGGGGCAGCCCATCTCAGCTCAGGCTTTGACCCGAAAAGCCCTAAATGAATCCTCAATCCTCTTAGTTTTGGTGGTGCGTTTTACCTTCATTTTGAAACATAGCTTTCTATTCCCACATGTAACCAGAACAACTGTTTGCAGCTGCAATTGGATGTTTGCCAAGCAAGATATCCTGATATATATATTTCACTTTGGCAACGGGAAACCGCTAAACATGAGCCAGAGATAACTTCCTAGTGTTTACAAGCAAGTAGTGCGTGTTACAGTGATGTTATGGTGTTGTGGCTTTACCTTACTGTTTTTCATTCTCATGCTGAATGAAGTCTGGCGAGTGTAAGAGATGGAATTTAGCACACGAATGTTCTTCTAGATGTGAAGAACACGTGGAAAGAAATACAGTATAGTAATCCTTGACCTAGCTTTAGCCTTAGACTAATTAGTTGTAATTATTACTGTGGCTGTCAGCTTTGAAAGGCCCCAAGTTCATTTCTTTCTCTCGAAGGCTGAAGGAGGCTGGGAGTGCTGCTCAGTCCTGGTGAGGCCACATCTGCAGTACTACTATTAATGCTGGGCAAAAAAGGTAGGGATTCACTTGTGCAAATCCAGATGATTGAGGATTTGGAGCATCTCTTATATGGGTAAAGGCTGAGAGGTGGGAAGAGAAGGCTTTGAGGATCTCCTCGGTATATCTAAAGTACACGATGGATGGAAGCTCCTTTTGTCAGTGCCTCAGTGTGCTCAGGGCTGGTATTCCTGTTGGAGGCTGATTCAGAGTTTTCCCAGTTGTATAAGAGTGGTGGGAAATTCTGTGGGCTGGAGCAGACTGGAAAGACAAACTTCCTGGGTATCCCCTCTTGAGAAAAATTTCCTTTGGACTGAACATCTGTTTCCCTGCCTTGAGAATAACCTCTAGCATTCTATTTGCCTGACAGAGTAAATTTTGAGTGCATGCAAAACTGCTCGGTTGTCTCTCTCCATTATGCATATAGATACATAAAGATAGATAAGCAAGACCGTAATTTGCTATAAGATTGCTGAAAATGTACCTTCTGATATTTAAGCTAGGATTGCACGTACTGGAAAAGGCATGAGCTCATGAAATGGGCAGTGAATGCTTCATCTTTAAGCATCTGCGTGAAACCCTTCATGAGATGAGATGCTTCAGCTTGTGAAAATACCAGGTATGAGCATCAGCTTCACTTTATCAGAGGGTCATTAGGAGGCCTGTGAGAAGAAGAAAGTATTTGTAGATTGAAGTGTTTGTATGCATTTAAGAGTTGAAGGAATGTAAATGTTTAGATCATTTCTTATTTTGCCTCTAGTTCTGTAAGCTCCCTACGATGTGTATGTGCTCATTTTCATTCCCTGGAACTCCAGTGCTAAAAGCAAGAATACAAATGTCAACTAGATGCTGCTGGGAATTGGCCTGTGTAGTTGTGAAGATGTGGTCTGTTGTTTCAGGAGGTCGTGGCACCTCCTTTTGGAGGTACCTTGCCAGGCTGAAGAAATAGGCAGCAGTAGGGCAAGAGTCAAGCTGGGAAATGGTTCTGAGAAGGTACCAGGAAAAGCTTTGAGGAGTGAATTAAAGTAATCTTTAGAAGCCATATGCATCCTAAGGTATTAAGTTTGACTGGGGGGAGTAGAGGCAAGGTCTGTACAACCTGCTCAGGTTTCCGACTGGATCCTTGTGTAGTCCAATATTTAGAGTAGCAAGCTAGAATGACTTAACTGCTCAACTCTTCTTTAACAGTCAGAAGAGAAACATTGTGTGCAGGCAGGAATTGGGGAAGATCCTGGGTGTATTTCTGCTCTGGGAGTTTGCTTTATCGCTGTGTCAGCCTGCTTGTACAAGGTGAAGTTGCATCTCACTCACTTTGTGTGGCAATTCCAGTTGCATTCAGCTTTCAGACCCACGCTTCCCACTGGGAAATCATTACTGGGTTCTTGGCTGCTGTACTGGATCTGATAACTGAGGCTCAGTGGTGAGTGGTGGGATACTTTGAGCAGTCCAAGCAAAAGCATCAAAAAACAACAGAAACAAACCCAACACTACAACTTGTTTTACTTCAAATACTTAGCAGTTCTCCTTAACTACTTCCATGTGACTTGTTGCAGTGGTAGAAGCAGGCTTTCGTGACAAGACTTGAGTTGATGCAGCTGGAATTGCTTTTTATGGTAAGATTAATATTTTAAATAGCCCTATTTGACCTACTTTGTATCCTGAAGGACCAGAGAGAGAGGGGGCAGTGGGAGGAAGAGAGAAACACCTCCATGTGAATTGGGAAGGTTTCAGGATGAGATGTTACTTGTGACCAAAACATTGTCTTGGTGTGGGTGCTTTAGCACAGTTCCACTGAGCAGTGTTCTCACAGGGAAGTGATGGGAACTCAACCTTGCAGCCTTTCACAGGGTGGACATGTTACTCAGTGACCTCTGTTTCCACCCGGTCATATCTAGAGCTTGATGTAAAGTCCTTGCAGTTCTGATACTGAGCGTTTGTTTGTTTTAACTTCCATAATGTTTGAAGAAGATGGTTCAGAGTCTTGTAAAGAATGTTAATTTGGACACGGTGGTTCTTCTGTAAACGATATTCCCAAATAAGCTTGTTTATTAATTCTTAATTACATCAAGAGATGGTATTGCAATATCAATGTGACTTTAAAGAGATTTTTTTCATGTTACAGAAATGTTATGAATAGCCCTCTTCAGTTTTCATAAGCTTGAACCTTCATCAGATGCATGTGCTTGTTATGGTGGGGTAGAAATCTCTTAATTGCTCTCCTCTGTAAGGCTTGGCTGTCTGTTGTAGCATGCATATTCTTTACTGAGGTCAAGGAACCAAATCCCTTCCTTTGCCTCAGCTTTACCAGCAAGATTGGCCTCAGAGTGCCAGGTTGCAGAGACCAGGCTAGAAGGCTGAAGTAAGGAAGAAGGATATTCTGAGGATGAGAATCAAGTCAGGGAGTACCTGTGCAAAACTGGACATGCATCAGTCCAGCTGGAATGCTCTGACGAGCTCTGAGGGAGCTGGCAGATGTCACTGTGAGACTGCTTTATGATCTGTGCTTGATTGTGGAGAAGTGCCTGAAGGTGATGAAAACGTGATGGAACATACCCTGGAAACCATTTCCAGGCACACGTGATGGTTTTCTTCTCTTTCATGAGTAGTCAGTGTGGGTTCCCCCAGGGCTAGTCATACCTGCCCAACCTGGCGAGCTCTGTCACAAGTTGGCCAGCCCAGTGGGTGAGGAGAGAGCAGTGGATATTCACTTCTCAGGCTTCACTAGGGCATTTGACGCTGTCACCCTTAAGGTCCTCCTAGTGAAGCTGTTGAAGTATGGGCTGCTATTAAAATTGCTTTACCAAGTATATTAATAGTACTGTATAACAAAGTATTAGTAGCAGTGGTCTGTGCAGCTCAGTATACCTATGTGATGGATTGCAAAAAACACAAAGCAGCTACTGTGGCAAAGTGCTGGGTCCTGGGCCTGTGTGTTTAATGGGACTGTGTGGCATTCCCTGGTGAGCTCATATTTCTACAGAACTATCACTAGAATGAAAGAAGTGTAAATCATCTAGTTAAGAGCTGCCTTATACTGGCTAATTGTTGGTACTGGCTTTACAAACACTAAGGGCAGGCGTTAACTTTGTGAAAGCCCTGGTTCTCTCTGCTCAGGAAGGCAAAGGCAACATCTTTTCAGCTTTCATGAGGAGATAAAGAGTTATTTCTGCCCTTCATTTTGAGCAGTGCTCAAACTGTTCTTAACCTTGCTGAATTGAGGTACCCTACCTGACCACTAATGACTCTCTTGCTTCATGCTGAAGTCTTACTGACATGTGCTCATGAGTGCCTGTGGTGGCTCTCTGTGATGTGTGTAGGACCATCTGCATCTGAATGTATGCATGGCAGCGGTGCAGTAGCATTCTTCCCATTTGTGTCATGTTCTAGATCTCCCTTTGTGTTCACCTTGGATTCCTAAACGTGAAAGCACTAATAGTAGCAGGAAAAGCGGATGTTTTCTCAGCTTCTCGTGCTGTGGAATAATTGAGTATTACCTGTGTTGACAGAATTATTTGACTTCCAATCCAGGACTGTTGGGTAGCTGGCATCTCATGAGGCTTTTTAATGGCTGATGTAAAACGCTGTGCTTTTATGATGTTTTAAAGGGATTCAAATATCTGTATTTATTTAGAGATCATCCTTCTATAAGCAGCTCTTTGAGTACGTGTTAGATCATAAAGCTTCTCTGATGAGAGAATGGTTATCTGCTTTTAAATGCACTCCATGGAATCAAGAAACACATTGACTAAACTTAGATGTTACAGTGGGTTTAGTTGAGATTAAGTGTGCAAATGGAAGAGATGCCATTGTGTGGTGGAGTTTTAAGGGCTGGAGATGTCTATGTTAATGTGAAGCTGGTGTGACAGCTCATCAGAAACACCCTGCGAGAGAGGGTTTGGGGCAACACGAGGGAAGCAGAGAGCAGCAAAGGCTCTATGGTAGATTTTTTTTACTCACAGAGCGGGATGAATTGTAAGCGACCTCAGGAGTACCATGGTCCAGTCACTTGGCACATGGAGGCTTCCCAGTTATATTAGCAGTGAAGAGTTGCCCACGTTTGCCTGTTAAAATCACAGTAATTTTTACGTGGCTTTTTTTTTTTAAAGGAATTTAATCACGTGCCTTAGTCTTGAGAGATGAAGTTGTTAAACATGGCAGCGGATTATTCTGGAAGAGCCATTTGATTTCTGGCCTGTTTGCAGCATGTGAAATCTTTTGACAGGAATCTCGATAGATTCTTCCATGTTCAATAATGTGTTCATTACAATGGCATTTCCTGAGCAGCTGGGCTTGCTTAGCTTTGGAGCTAAAACAGCAAAAGCAAGGAAGTGATTTTTCCAACCCCCGTTCCTTTTTTTTATTATTATTATTTTTTTGCATATAAGAAAATTGTTAGTTTTTTTTATCCTGTTAATGAAATGGCATGGAAACTATTTGGCAAATGGGGGAGGGCAGCAGCAGAGGGGGGGTTGGGGGAGGAAATGTCCTGTTCATAGAATCACAGAATTGTAGAGGTTGGAAGGGACCTCTAGAGATCATCTAGTCCAATCCCGAGCCAAAGCAGCTCCCTGCACCAGCTTGCTGTAATCTTGTAGAGTGACATGCTCAGAGAACTAGCTAATGAGTGCCTCTATTTCAGGCAGAGCTGAAGTGATCAAAGAAGAGCCTTTCACATTAAAGCTATCTGGTAGCTATTCAGGTAGGAGGTGGTGTCCAGCTTCGTGTTTCTTATCAGTGATGTGGCATAGGAATCGTGCCATCTCTAATAGGGAATTGTTGTATTTTCTTACTGTGCTGCGAAACAAGGACTTGCAGACTGCCTACTGTGTTGTGATAGCTCAGCTTTTCATGCACAGGCATCCCCCTGGCCTCTTCAAATATTGGCCTCTTCAAATATTATAGCCAAATCCGTGCCTCAGTGCAGCTGTGTGTGTACTCACTGGTGGAGGAGATGATGGAAGTGTACGTTGGAGTAGATACTTGATTTGCTTCTCACCTCTGTCTTTACTGCACTGAGAAAACCGGTCCAATTTTCACAGCAAGATCTGCACTTCAAAGGAATGAAACCTCTGAGTAATTCACAAGGATTCCCACTACGTGTTGTGTACTTGGCTGTGGTGCAGCAGAACCAAGCTGGAGCTGCAAAAGTGGCAAAGCTGCAGAAGTACAGTTAGGTGTTGGGGTGTAGTTGCTGGGTAAATAGATTTGAGCAAGTTATTTATGAATTGAAGTGTTAGGGGTTGTTGACTTTGTGCGGTCAGTTTTACCACTTTTAGGCACTTGAGGACCTCTTGGGCTGATCTGGCGCTTTCAATACCTGCCAAAAACATCTTTGTGTCTGTTAGTTCCAGGATGGCTTGAAAACACTACTGTGAAGGTTGTAAAAGCAAAGAGACCAGCATGAACAAGGAGATGTTACGAAAGAAGGAAAATGAGTGCTCACCTGTCTCCCAGGAGCTAGGTTCACAGGGAAGGAACCCCACAAAGGAGGGATCTCCAGCGAGAGATCCTTCCTCAGTGGCAGTCAGTCCTTAAATGAGGCCTAAGAGGGGTGCAGCCTGGCTCCACCCCTTCTGGTCACACTGGTGAATCACCTTCACCTGTGCTCCCAGGGCTGACCAGGTCTGTCCTTCAGGTTCAGTGGTTCAGGCTGTGACCCAGCAGCTCCCATACAACCACTGTGTTGGTTTTCTATTGAATAATTTACAGCTGTGTTCCTTGAGTTCTGATGGGTTTTTTCCTCACTGCAGTACTCTTTGAAGTACGTAAATGACTGGAGGTGGAAAGTGGCCTGCCTAGAAATGGGTAACACTTGATAGCTAGCAGGAACATTTTCCCGTTTCCTGAGAGGGATTTTTTTCTGCTTATGGCACCAAATGCAGTGAGCAGAGTCAGTCTTGAGTGTGAGTGGTTGGAACTGTGTGTCGATGCTGCCCGTCAGAGTATTTCACTGGGTGTGATGAATGCTAAAGGCAATGAATTGAGCTAAAAAGCACTTTAACAAAAACAGTATCCAAAATAAGGTATCCAAATAACAGTATCCAAATAAGGGTGTTTGATTTCCAGGTGACATTGTATGTGAACTTTCATTGTTAACAGCCTGATAAGGGAGCGCTGGGTGTGTGAGAAGGTGAGTTATCTTGTTTGTTCATGGAAGCTGTGCAATCTTTGCCTACCAGTGGCTGAGGGGCACCCAGCTGAAAGGAGGGGCACCCCCATCCTTTCAGAGCATCTCTCTAACAGGGGGTGCCTCGCCCTGTTGGTGTTAGTGTCAGACAAGTGTCAGTGATGGCATCGTGTTCTGCCTTCAGTGCGTTTTTATTCCATGTCCTGTCAGCCTTTTTCCATTTCCTGCTCAGCACCTGGTGTTTTCAGGGCAGGGATGTGATGCCATCATGCTGACAGCCAGGCCGTTATCGACAGGAGTTCTGACATCTCACTGGTAGCTCCTCTTCTCTGCATTGTGAGATGTCTCTGCTCTTTGTCTTAGCAAAAATTGCCCGTGGTGAACTGGGGCAGATTTTAATGGACAAGTGCACAGTGACGGAAGAACACAGATCAGTGCCTTAATGTAATAACCCCGTGGCTTGAGAGAGACCTTGAGTTTGGTCTCTGTGTTGCTGGTACCCTCCAGCAGAATGCTGTTCTCATCCAGATGCCTCCTCATTTCCTCGTTGAGCACTGATCTGTAATGACAACCAGCGGATGGAAAGCAATCTTTCCAGAAGAGAGAAGTGAAATGACATCTAAACAGTGGTGAGAGTTGTTCAGGTGACCTAATTTCATCTTCTGTCAAGAACTGGTTCAAGGAGCACCTACTTGGAGTGATAGTGTGCATCTGGAGTCAAACTTGCAGGTGTGGGCATGCGAGCAAAAGAGTGACCTGAGCTATAAGTGAAACAGGCAGACCCATCATGTTGTTTTTGGGGCTGACAGTAATGCTGCTGGTGCTTAAGCCTCATTTCTCATTGCCTTGTGCTTTTACATTTGATGATGGCGTTGGATCTCCTGGTAATTGTTGGCAGTGGGCTTGATGCTTCTCCTCCCCTTAGCATCCTGCCGTAGCTGAGTGGTCAGTGCTGTGTGCTGGTGGCCCGGCTGACAGCTGTGTGGATTCCAGAGCATCCTCCTGCTCGGGTTGCACATCGCTTACTCTCCTTCCCTTTATCCCCCTGGAGCTTCATTCGTGGCTCCCTGTTAGCAGCGAGCCGTGTCTCGCTGCAGTGCAGCTCGTGCTGTGGCACTGCAGCTTTCAAACAAAGCAGGCCTTGCGAGGCGGGGGTCTGCATAAAGATACGCATGACACATCCATATTGCCTGTGTTTCAGTGTGATGCGAAACAAGGCGGACTTCTCACGTCTGCAGAGGGCACAGATGGATTTTGGGGGACCTCAGCCGGAGCCTGCCCGCCTCCATCCCCTTGCACGTCCCACCGCGGCCACGAGCAGGAGGAGGAGGCTGCGAGCGGAGCTGGAGCAGCGTGCCGCTGCCCCTGTGCCCGGGAGCGGCTCCTCTCGGCTCTGCCATGCAGGGCAGCTGAAAAATGGTTGGCTCGGCTGGGAGCGGGGAGCCTGCGCCTGCCTGCTGCAAAACGCGGCGTGGAGCAGGCTTTGCGTGCGTCCCTCCTGTTTGGTGGAGGCTTTTCTAAGGGCTGCGTGTGTGCTTGGTTTTGTCCGGAGATATATTATATATATCCGGAGGTATACAAACGTGGGTGAGAGCACAGCGGCCCTGACATTGCCTCCCCTCGTGCCGCGTCTGTCCTGCAGCATCGCTGCTCGTGTGGGGTGCACCCGAGGCCAAGGTTTTGCTGCTCTCTCATCTTGAAGCCATCCTGCCTGTTCTTGCACCGACTTCTGCTAGAGTCACCTCGTCCCTTTTTGTTTTCCGAGGCGGGTTAATTTGGACGCTACACCTGTGTTCTCAGGGCGTTGCTCAGCTGCTCTGAGCCTCGATAGGAGGACTGGGGCAGCGTTTGCTGCCTCCCTCTCCTTGTTGAAGCAGAACAGCCGCTCCGTTCCTAGCGGCATCACTCCATCCCGGCGCTTGGGGCGGCTCGGCCGGCTGCTGCCGGGGCCGCGGCTTCCTGGGCTGGGGCCGGGGCCGGGCTGCTGCGGCCGGAGCGGGAACGGCGGCGGTGCGGGGTGGCCGCGTTCCCCCGGCGGTGCCCTGCCCGCTCCGCCTCTCCTTCCTACCCCCGTTAAGCGGATTTCCTCGTCCGTGAGGACGGCCAACGCAACCCCGGCGGCGTAACAGCCGCAAACGCGCGGTGTGCCGTAAACAATGAAACCGGAGGCTGCCGCCGATCCCATCCCTTGAAAAGCCGGACCTGGCTCCCGTCGGCGGCGTGCTGGGATCCGCGGGGCGATGCGCGAGGACGGCGGCGGATGGATGTGAGCGGCCCCGGGGGCCGCCCCACGCAGCGAGGCGGCGATGCGGGATCGCCGCGGCTGAGCGCCGGGAGCAGCATCGCCGCGCTCGGGCGGCGGGGGAGTGACGCGGGGCTCGACGTGACGCGGCGCCGATCCTCCCCGCGTTTGCATCGGGACGGGGGCTCGGGCTGAAGGCGGCCATGTACCTGCTGGACAGCGGCGAGCCGCCGGCCGCCGCCTCTCCCGAGAGGATGCAGCGGGGCACCCCCCAGAGGAAGACCGTCTACCGCATCTCCGTGACCATGGTGAAGAAGGAGCTGCTGGGACCCGAGGGAGGCTCGGAGCCGGCGCAACGCGGGCGGAGGGGAGGAGGCCAGCCGGGCTCCCGCAGCCTTCCCCGCGCCGGGCTGCTGCTGGTGGAGGAGGAGGAGGGCGAGGAGCAAGAGGAGGGCGGCGAGGAGAAGGACCGAGTGCCCAGCCCCTGCGGCGGCTTCCGCAACTTCAGGACCCTCAGCACCGGGCAGCTGGAGCTGGGCCGGCTCAAGGTGCCGCGGACGAGCGGGCGCTCCCCCGCCGAGCCGCCCTCGGGCTGCCCGCGGCACCTCGGTGCCCTGGAAGCGGCTGCCGCTCCTCCCGCTGAGACCGCGGGGCCGGCACGCAGCCCGCGGAGGCAGCCGGGCTTATTGCGGCGCAGCTTCAGCTTCAGGCAGTGGAGCGGCGGGGAGCTGCTGCGGGCGCGGGCGCTGGGCCGGGTGCGGAGGCACAGCAGCTCCGGCTGCCTGCCCGCGCCGAGCGACGAGGCGGTGGAGCCCGGTTCTGAGCCCGGTTCTGAGCCCGGTTCTCCGCCCGCGGAGCCGCCCGCCGTCGAGAAGCGCAACACGCTGGACGTGGGAGAGGTGCTGAGCAAGGCCGAGCCGCTCTCCGAGCTGGAGCGCTGGGAGCGGAGCAAGAGCAAGAACCGCACGCTGGATAACAGCGACCTGCAGCGGCTCTCCGAACGCCTGGGGAGGGAGGGCTCTCCCGGAGGGCCCGCAGCCCACGAGCATCGCTTGCTGCGTTTCTTCAGCGGCATCTTTGCTCGCAAGGACGGTGCCTCTGTGCTCTTTGGCAGCCCCCACGGCCGATCCCCGCGCGGCAGCTTCTCCAGGTCCAGGGCGTATTTCAGCAGCCTCCGCAGAGCCACCGCTGACATCGAGTCCAGCTCAGAGAGCATCGATGGGTCCCCCCACAAAGGTGCCTGCTCCGGAGGCTGGGTGGGCAGTATGGGTGTGCTAAGGGGCCTTTACATGTAATAAAGAGGTAACGCCACTCCAGAAGCACCAGTGTGTGAGCAGACGGTGCTTTTTGCAATATTGCACGGGTTTTTTTAGTGCTTGGTGGTGTTTTCTCCTCAGGCAGACAGCGTGGTTCTGAGGAGGACGCGTTAGGTGTGTCGTGAATGAAAAAGTAGCTGGCAGATTCCCTGTGCTCTGGGATGGCAGGGTGAGAGAAGCACAGCCCGCTCAATTATGCAGTGGAAGCTGAGCTCTGGCTGGCTGTATGTAGGTCACTGGGTGACCCAGTGCTGCACTGCACTGGGCCTCCCCCTTTCTGAATGGACCTCTGGAATCCTAAAGAGGATGGGTGACAGTCGCTGGAGACATCCACTGATGTGAGGGAGCTGGAAAACGTTGATGTAAATGTATTTGAAGTCCTACGCTCCTGTTGCAGAAGTATTTTGGTTGAGCTTGGTGTATTTAAGAGCACAACACGGCACGAGCTCAGCAGCCACGCTCTTTGAATGACCTTGTTTCCATTAAGCATTTAACTATATGGTTGTGAAGTACTCCAGGTGGAGTTGGGATGGGGTTTGAGTCCCTAGAAAATGTGAATTTTCCATCCTGCTCGCTGTGGAATGGAAGTCAGGGTGACTATCTGTGCTCTGCGAGGCGCTGAAGGCATCCTGGTGGTGGTGGCTGGGACATGTCCGACCAGAAATGCTGGTTGTGGAGCTCCTGAGACATTTCTTGTGCTCTCAAATCTTCACGAGGGCTCTGGGATCCAGCATTTAACTGTGGTGCTTACGCTTTGGGTGCTAAGCTCAGAGCGGTCAGTGATCTGCAGGTTGCTGCTTCTCTGAATGTTATACTCTCAGTTGAGCACGTGGAGCTTCTCGTGGAGCATAGGTGCAGCAGAGGGCTTCATGGGATTCACCTAGAGATGTCCACAGAGCCCTAGAGAGCCTTGGGGTGGAAGGAACCTTAAAGCCAACCCCTCTGCTGTGTTGCCCCCCCACTAGCTCAGGCTGCCCAGGGCCCCATCTAGCTTGGCCTTGAAGGCCTCTGTGGATGTGTCCCCTATTCTCCAGGCAGCAGTGCCAGCACCTCACTGCTCCCTGAGTTCATGGGGTGAAGCTGGAGCTTAGTGTTCCCAGTGCTGCCAGTCCCCCCAGTCCACTGGTGCTGCTTGGTGTGTGCCCAAGGATGAAGTGCAAGGAGCAAAGCCTCGTGTTTAGAGGCAGTAAATGAGGAGTGTAAGTTTTTATTGACATAGAGGCATTTATGTGGGTTCATAGTAATCTTGGCGGAAGCTGTGGTCTGACCTTGGTTCAAGTTTGAGGTAACCACAACAGAGGGTTGCTTCATATGGCTGTGCTTGCCTGTCCTGTGCCATTGCTCCTGTATCGTTTAAGGGGAGAAACACTTTACAGCCATGTATTCACAGAGCTCAGACTTGGCAGCCTGGGGTAAGTTTAAGGCTCGAGTTAATCAGTAACCACTGATCTTCACCACCAAGATGTTCCAGAGGGGTTGTTGTGGACGTGCCAGAATCACCTTTATCTGCTGGAAGTCAGCTTTCAGTCGTGTTTTCCAGAGAGCACGTGTGTGTTCTGGGAGCAGCAGTGCTCCCATCCACCCAGCATCTTCTGCTTCTTTGCAGGCAAGTGCAGCTAAGGCTCTTAGAAAAACAGCATCCCATTGCAGGAGGCAAAAATCACGCGGAGCTTTCTGTGCAAAGTTTCAGCTGTCTCTTACTGGTGACTTTCCAGAAAAGTTATTTTGTCCTTCATTTCCCCTGGTATTTCTTAAGAAGAGAAGTCTCGTGACGTGATCAGCATGCCAGATGTACTTTGGTATTTTGAAGTTGGAACGAGCTGCTGTCCGGCAAAGTCTTGTTGTGTCAACAGCGTGGCTTCTTTAAGGAGGAATCCTTCGTTAAATGTTTGGTTTTCCTGGTCCCCAGTTGTAAAAAGAGTTCATTACGTGAGGCTTGCTCCTCTCGTGACATTGGTGTGGTTGGTGCTGTGTGTTACTTTGCATTTGCTCCCCACCACCTACCAGAGGGCAGGCGAGTTGAAAAGCATGTCTTTGACATTCTCAACGTGAACTAATCACCCAGATATCCCAGTGTCTGCCTGCATGATGCATGCTGGAAATCTGTTCCTAATTACCTTAGTCATGTAATACTGTTCAGAACGAGCTGAAGCTGCGGATTTGTAAAGCAAGAGTGGGGGATATGTAAATCCACATGTTCTTGTTGCTGTGAAATGGGTGGAGGTAGATTTGGGGCGAGTTGTTCTTGATGCTGTCAGTAAACTGTGTTTGTCATAAAAGAGTTGATCAGATTTCTTCCTGAGATTTACTGTTGGGAAGGAAAGCTCGAATGTGGGGAAGCATCTTCCAGTGGGAGCGTGGGCATGGTGCAGACCTTCCTCAGCACGCATGTTCGTGCTGTGCTGCACAGCTCCCCATAGCAAGCCTTTATCTTCCATGTCTGGCTCAAGTTTACTGCATGCAAACAGTCGCAGAGTTTCCTCTTTGCATTTATCTTTAGGAACCTATTAAAAATTTCAGCCTCCGTTGTGGTCATGGAAATGTTCACCTCACTCTTTTCCACTTGTCTTGGTCCAGTTTGAAACAGTACTGTAGACGTATTCTTTTTGAGTGGTTTTCCATCAGGCAATATGTTTTGCAGGTCACCCATCCTGACTCCAGTGGTCTTTGTCATGGTTTTTAACCTGTAAACCGAACCAGTAACAGTTCTTAGACATTCATCTCTGCACCTTATGCTCCTTCCAAAACTTTAGTGAAGGTCTTTAAGGCAGAGAAGTGCTTAAAACTATTCGGAAGAACTGCTCAAGGGACATTTTATTCCTTATCTAACCTTGTTTTTCTTTTCCTTTAAGTCTTCATGGTTCTTTCTTAAAATCTGGGGGGAATTATTGCTGCTCTGAAGGAGGAGGATGGCTCTGGGGCTTCAAAACAGCCGTTTCAGTGCTTCTCACTCTTGCCTTTGGTTTGAGAATAACTCCTGAGGATACATTAAGCAGACTTACAGATTGAGATTATAGAGCACTTTAATACGTGTATGTGTATATATATACACACATAAAGGATTACAACATTACTTATCTTTCTTTCTGGGTGTGTTGGGATTAAGCATTGATCTCGCATTCTCTGCAGTTGATGGCTATGGGAAGAAGGAGGGAGCTGAGGAGTGACCAGCTGGAGGCCTTGATGCAAAGCATCATTTCAGAGTCCTCGTTAGCTCTGTGCTGTCTCCTGCTTGCTGCTCTGCTGTGGTTTGACGTGTGTATGCTGCTAGTGCTTTCTGTGCCAGCCCTGTGAACTCACGGGTGAGCAGGCTGAGCTTCGCTGCCCGTGGAGTTCAGGCAGTGTGGTGGAAATGTGTTGGAGTTGACTCCTTCCAGATTGCCACGTTGAAGCTGAAGGTTTATGGTGACATGCTTCTCTTTTAACGCTGGGAGGTCCCCTCCTTAAGCACGCTGAAAGTCTTCTAGTGTTCATCTTACTGTTTCACTTACTGCAAATGAGTGTTGTCTCGACGTTGTTGTGAAAATAAAATCTAGAAGGTGAAGGAATTGCATTTTGGTGAAGCTTTGTCAAGCACTGGCTAAGAGGGCTTTTGTTGTAATTTATTGGGTAGGTCCTGTGTCAAGCAGGGTGGCTGCCAGCTGCACTGACACAGCCAGATGATTAAGAACCGAACTGGTATTAAGGTCACCGGCTGAATTAAAGAATGAGATGGATTAATGTTTGCACAATATTAAAGAGTATGCCAGATGCTAGCAGTCACGGTCTCTCTTTGTGTTAAAATTAAAGAAAAATATAGAATTTCGATCTTAGTCCAGAATAACTTGGCAGTTGCATTCCTAATGGCAGTAATGGATGGCTTTCTAGTGCTGTATCAATGGATGCTTCTGTAAAACTGTGGGAGAGGCATTCATCTTCACTCCCTCATAACCAGGCTCTGTAAATTAGTTTGCTGTGTGTATTTGTCTTTGCTGAAGGTCCGCCTGTGGCTTGGTTTACTGGTCTCTGTAAGTGTGTTGTAATAAAGCTCATGTGTAGGTGACTAAAATACAGTTTGTGCAAGGAAAAGGGCACTTAAAGACTACAAGAGTATAATGTTTTACTGCAATTACTGGTCCTGAATTTGAGGATGCTCGGTGTGACAGGAAAAGTAAGTTTAACCTGGAACTGTTAACTAATCCCAGCCAGTCTTGAGCTAATGAAGGAGTGTTTGGTTTTAGAAGCGGGACGTCTATGTGGGGTAGCACGGGAGCAATTTTGAGACCTAAGGAAAGGTTTGCATCACTCACAGATGCTGCTTACAGAGGGGAGCTCCAGATTCTGCTAGTTCAACTGCTGGCAATAATGTAGTAGATTTAATGGCTCTTTTATGTGAGAAAAGTGGGATTCCTTCTACCAGATATTGAACCATTATTCCCTTCAGGAGTTCAGTAGGGAGCTCAGCAGCCACATTTGGCAAAACACAGTTCCAGATCACAGCATCGTATGTTGCTGAGCGTGAGCTCAGTAGTAGAGTTGCATGCAGGTTTTGACTTCTTAGGTCAACAGGGAGGAGTGAGCTGGGTGTGCTTGGAAGGAATGGTTGGGGTCTGCTGTGCCACATAGGGTTAAAAAAGAAAAAGGAGCCATTAATGCAGGCTGTTAATGTAATAGTGTTGCTTTTGATAATTGGTGTTAGGATTTCCCCTAGGCAACTGCAGTAAACACAGCGAAAGGCAGCTTCTGCCAAAGAGCAGGATGGCTTTCCAACGTCTGAGGGGAAAAAGAGATGTCAGTGTATTGAACTTGAGGAACACTAATCTGTTCTGCTCATGAAAAGCACACAACATAAGCTATTATCTCGACGGAGCTTTTAAAATGGAGCATTTAATGATTGGGACGTTTCCGACGTACATAATGACAGTGTTTGACATCGTACTTCTGCTTTATTGACTAAACAGAACCAAATGTTTTCTTACAACAAACCAGGCGATGAAGAGCGGAAGCACGCGGCGCGTTGTGGCTCTGCGCAGTGGTATTAATCTCAGAACATACCTGCAGCCCTTGATCTTTACTGAGGTTCTCCTCCATGGGGATAGGGATGTGGGCAAGTCAGTGGCAGTTCAGTATCTTCATGGATAGTGTTTGTTTCTGTGTTTTGCCTTGTGTTCTTCGAGGTCGCTTGTCTGAAGTTAGAACATATGGAGTCTCTGTAGGAAGGTCTACGAGGACTCTCCCCCAGCTACCTCAGTCCCACTTGCACCAAACAAGACTTCATTTTCAGCCCAACTGGTAAAGGTGCCCTCACGTCCCAGACTTGAAGTTAATTTCAGCTTTGGACGTGCTTCCTAACAAGTAATCTTCACCATTATTAGAAAGACTTGGTAATTCCTCCTTTTCCAGTGTTAGCAAGGGGTCCTTGTTCTTTGCAATGATGTTTGAACGCCTGAAAGCTGGGCTTTCATTCTCTAGAGTAAACCCATAGCGGATCTTCCCTTGCTGGAAGCTTAAAATGCCAGTTTTCACAATCAGATTTGAAGGGGAACTAAAATATTGTGCTGACTGCTGCCAGCTCCTGGCATTTCCAAGTTATTTATAATGGCTCTCTCTTTGTTTGCATGCGTTTGTTAGTAGGCTTGTCTGGCTGCTTGGCTAGAGAATATGGATTCCAGAAATGCTGTTTCACTTGTGCCGGGCTTCTGGTGTGTGTACGTACATTCATGTGCATTTTAAGAAGAAGATTGTAATATCATGTGATATTTCTTTTTCTCCCTGTGCATTTCCACGTGAACAGTGCCTTAATGGCAGTGCTCACGTCTAAGGCACCAGGGAGAACTGTTTTGAAGCGCAGGTGCTAAACCACGTCGTGCAGCTGTATTGGAGAGATGTGTAACTCATCCCTCAGGGGGCAGGCATGCAGTCCTTACACAGTTTCTCTACTTCTTGCTGTGGGTACGCACATTTGGGTCTAAAGAGCATGATGTTTGGCACGGTATGATGTTGTGTCCCTCCTTACTGTCGCTATAAAGTGGCACTTATTCTTACAGCGTCCAATCTAAGCAACTCTCAGCTTGTCTAGTGCTGCTGCTGAGGAGCACTTTCAGAGGGAGGACGCTCTCCCTTTAGCTCCTGAGAACTGAAGCCTTCTTTGGGATGAGCACCAAAATTACATACTGTCCGAAACATCTGCCCTTCAGGACTGGGACTGCATTTGTGTCAGGGTTAGGCTGCCTGGGAAACTGCAGTGTTGACCTAAGTGTTCCTTATGCAACATCCTAATTCAGAAGCTCTTCTGTGGAGCGATACAGAAATATTTATGTTGGCAAGGCAACAGCTTTTCTGCCTCAATCTCAAAGTCCTGCGGTGAAAAATCTCACTTTGCACTCACAGAGGATGGGAGGTTCAAATACTCTATAGTACTTTTACGCATTGAGACCGCCTGCCAAGAAAGGAGGAAGGTGAAGTGAAAGGACTTCTTCTGAACAGAGGTACCAGAAATAGTGGTTGAAGTATGTAGAAGTGAATGCCCCATTCCAACTCATGCTTTCGGTGGTATTGCAACGATTGCTGTCTCTGCAAAGCTTGAGACGTGCCAGGCAGCTGTCTGAGCTGGGTTCCAGGAGCCAGCACTGATAGCTCATTGTGTCTGAGAACTGGAGAGAGATGATAAGCCGGGCATGTGAGAAGTGCTTCGTTGTCTGTGCTGCTCGTGGGGTTGATGGTAACGAAAGAAAACCATACAGTGTGAACTGTTTTTCATGAAGGATAGCATTCTTGGTGTGGTTTGGCTGCTGGGGTGGACAGCCTTACTGATGGGCTGCTGTCCTTCTCAAGGCATGGCGTGGGTTGGGTTACTAGTTTAAAGCCATTGAATGCAAGCATCTGCTGTTCAACCTTTACTGCTTGTGTCTACTTCTAAACACCCCTTATGCCTCAGAAATTGAGGTGTTTTCAAGTTAGCTGAAAAATCAGTGCTTACTGCTGATGATGTGTGAGCTTCTGATGTTGCTGGGCGTTAAGAGAGAAGCTAGTACAAATAAACATCAGGTTCTGGGTTAGACAGGGATGCATCCCTCTGGGACAGGGCACTAAGTTCTCAGCACGAGTTCTTGATTTTCGCTTTGGCTGTTTGCAAAACGTCCTGGGTGACTCCACGTGAAGCTGCTGCTGGACCAAAAGCTGAGAGTGATACTGTACTGAAATGAATAGGCTGAGGTCAGATTAAAGGGCTCTTGTTCATTGCTGGAGAAATGCATAGCTACTGGGGGTGACTGTGGTGAAGCAGTGTTTTGTAGCTGAGAATTTGCTCTGTCCAGTAGTGTTACTGTGCTGTTTCTATCCATTGTAAGCTTGTGTGGAAATAGGCATTACTTCCAGAGCAACCTACATATGCTCAGTTGCAATGACAACCTGCTTGTGGGAATCCTTCCCTTCCCTTTTCCCTTCTTATCTCGTGGCGTTGTGAACATAATGGGTGGGAAGCACAAAAGCAAAAGCACTTCGGTTTGCACTGTGCTCAGACTTCGAAGTCCTTCTGAGATCCCTGCAGGATGTGGGTGCCTTGTCTCTTGCCTCGGCTCGTACCTCTGGTGCCTTCTGCTTAGTGTGTGTGTGTAAGTGCATTACCTGCTACCCTCCAGCCCCTTGTGTTTGCCTATTTTTAACCTGAAGCATGGAGGAGACTTTATAAATAGAGCCTTATTACAGGGCACTGCAGTCATCTTAAGACTTGTAACTGCCAGTAAACAACGCTGATAAGTAGGTTAAACTTCACGCGGTGCTGAATTTCTTTTTCTTCTTAAATGATTTCTAAATAAAGATGAACGGGGCAAATCCTGTGGGGGGGGAGGGTGGGCAGGTGTGTGTAGCCACACACACACGCAGGCTGTGGTCCCCAGGAATGCACTCAGGATTCCCATGTCAGTGGGCTGTGGTCAGGGGTCAGGAGCAGCAGGGGAGAGCCGGGGCCCTGCTCTGCCTTTCCAGCTGAAACTGCTTCTAAAGGAAATTCTGACTATCCTAGCCTATAAGTGAGCCTACATTAAAATAAAGATGATGTTCTTTTCTGTTACTTCTCCTGGTCTATGTAAGAACGTTTTATAATGCCCCTAGATGGAATGAATGGTCTGCGAGGACAGTGAGGATTAAGTGACAGATCTGCTTGTTGCTCAGCTGTACTGGTGTATTGCAGAAGTGGTCATCTTCCAAACAGTGGCTTCTTGCAGTCGAGGCACTCCTGATCCGAGTCCTGCAGGGCAGATGAGTAGGACTCATAATACCATTCAGAATTTCTCCACAATCTTCCATGTAGTACAATCTTCCTGCTCTGGGTGTCCCTGCCAGCCTCAGCCTCGTTCAGTGAAGTGTTGACTTGGAGGGATGCTTTTGTACATCTTGACATCAGAATCAAATCACAAGGTCTGCAAGGAGTGAGGTGATGGTTTCTGACCGGTGATTTTATCGCCTGTTGGTTACTTTAGTTAGCTCTTTATTCTCTGCTCCCTTGCTACCACCCTGTTCCTTAAGTTCCTGTTGGCTGTGAATCCATGTTGGTGGCAGGATGCGGGTGGTACTGCCAAGCCAGGTGGTGTAACAGCCTTCCAGCATCTGTCTCCATTTTCCACAAGCATTGGAACATCTGCAGTCCTCGTGATTGTTACTGGTGTCCGGAGACCTCCAGTGATGCACAGGGGCATCAGGGAAGGACGACTTCACAGGGGTTAGGCTGGAAAGGGAGCATTTAAAATGAGGAAATCCAGAATGAAGTGAAATTTAGTTGCTTTGCTAATTACAGTTTTCCTCTTAATTGCTAAGTGAGACCACGGTAACTCCCTGCTATGCTTATGTATAGGGACTGTTGAATCACAGGCTGAACCACTGACTGATCACCTGAGGTGAGCACTGAGTCAGCCATGGGAGCACAGGTGAAGGCAATGTAGGTCTTTATGCTTATAGACAGTGTGTGGGCCTTGACCTGGGAATGCTTTCATTCTGCTCAATTTGCAAAGGAGCAAGCAACGAACAAAACTGTTTTTTGTGTCACTTCTAGGAATGTTAGACGTGTAGGCAGCATGCCTCAGGGTTTACTGCTGTAACTCGTGTGCCTTCCTCCTTCAGGAAGGTGCTGGGACTGGGCTCCTTTTCTTTATCCTTACAGGATACACGTATCACAGCTTGCCTTAACCTCTACCCTTGCAAAGTATGCAAGGAATTGACTGATAAGAAATGCTTTTCCATCCCCGAATAAAGAAGCATAGTGTTTCAAGCAGGCATGCTGGTTTATATTTTTAGGGCCCCAGGCTGAAACGCCATCTACAGTGAATTTAATGCTGCCCATGTATAGCGTGGATGAAGTGTGAGCAGAGCAGAATACCTACCTCACGTGGAGCTGCTGCTGATGGAGGCAGTTCCAAGGGCTCAGCATTACTCTCAGTTTGGAGTGGTGGAGCTGCTTGCTCCATACTGCTGACTTACAGAAATGTACCTAATCCTATTTTCGTGAGCATGAGACGGAACCAAAGCTTGTTTTCTAGCTTCTTCAAAGCCAGCATCCTGTCCCTAAATGCTCTGCTTCTCGTGCATAATTGTTCCCTGAGTCTTTCCCTTTGCTGAGCTCTGAGGACTGATATATGGGAACTCGTTTCAGGATGGGATGTGTTCGTTCCCATTGAAACCTAGAATGTGTGAAGCAAGTGTCTGCAGCACAGTTCAGTGGGCTGGTTCTTTGCGTGCATCTTCCACAAAGGACCTCTTTGCTAATCCCAAGACTCTGCTTGTGCTCAGGCTGCTGGAGTTTAGCTTCTCTGTCAGCTCCTGTATCCTTTCCAGCCTGTCTGAGGAATATTTTTAAATCCACTTGTACCTTTTTTCACGGCTTAACATCGTTATGTCTATTTTTTTAATATATATATTTAATGCTATATAATAAACACATTAAACTCTGCCTGCAATGTCTTCATTTCAGGCAAGCCCCATGCTAATTTAATAATGTGTATGTGTCCAGGCTAGCGAGTTGGGATAGATAAATAGATATATATAGATAGAATCATGGAGTTCAGGCAGTGCGTTGTCTCTTCTCTCCCATGCTCTCTTCTTATGTGCTTTGGAGCTAAGAAAGCTTTGAGTTACAAAACCCCTTCTGTTAGACTCCAGAGCATGAAATCACTTAAAGTCAGTTTTACCACCGTCACATTTCCTTAGTGGAATCTGCACCCAGCTAACACTAAGAAAATATGATAGTGGGTCCACTAAAATCAGCTGCAGATGCAGAGGTGATGAAGCAAGCATTAACCACAGGTGCTACTGGCATATATAAAATAGTGTTTAGAGACATCCCCCCATCATGCATTTGTTAAATGGGCAGGCTTGGATTTGGTGCTCTATTTTCCACTGGCAGTGCCTGAGTTGTATATTTGTGTGTTCATAAATGGCTCATGTAGGAGGCAGCCTGCTATTGATATGTGTAGATAGTGTATGGGAACAGGGAATATGGAACGTATGTCATCTGTAATGATGATCTAATTAATTATCCAGTGAGAAGCAGCCCAGCAGAGCATCTGGCTGGCATGGAGGCAGAATTTACAGGGCCTGAAGGCATCTGTTGCAGCCCTCCTGCGTGGGGTGATGTGGAAGCTTGACAGAGGAGAGCAAGCTGACCTGCATGGAAGGTAATGCTCCATGTTGTGATGGTCTGATATCCAGTTGTATGAACAGCAGCCTGCTGTTCACCATTCAGTTCCAGCATAGAATTGCTACGTGCTTCTTCACCTTTTTTTGTGACATACTTAGTTTACGTAGACCAGCTCATTCACACCATGTATTTATATATCAGCTTCAGCTGGTCCTAGAGGAGAAGGCAGCATTGTCCATAGCCCTGGTGGTCTGGCCTGAGCTGTACAATGTGAATAGGAGAGTAGATAAGCTCAGCACACTAAACCACCTGGACTGAAAGTGTGCAATGTGGATTATCTGTAAGTCCTTATATTTTGCTGTCTTCATAGTACATTATAGTAACTGGAAAAAAAAGGGGGTTGTAATGTAAGTACAAGCTCCTGGAACTGTTCCTTGTGATTTTGTTTTATAACATATTCTGGCATATAACTGTACATATTGCCAAATCAATGCTGAATGCCATCTTGTTCTCAGCAGTTTTGCACATACAGAAGAACACCAACCTTTCCAGCCCAATTTAATACTGGGGTGAGTCAGCAGAGGCATGAATAATGGGTGGTTCTCAGCCCATAAGGAAATACTTCTGCAGGTGATAAAGGTGAAGCGTTAATTGGAGCCAGCTGACTGCAGTACTGCTGCCTTCCAGAGACTTGCATTTCAAACTTCGTGACTCCCCCACCCTAAACCACTTGTTATAAAATGACTAAGGTTTTCTTTGCTGGTTCTCAAATGTTTTCTTGATGAATAAATATATCCACTGAAGAACACTGCAAGAAGAGTGGGGGATTTTGCTTGTGAGAATACTTCACTGTTAGGATCATAACAAACCTCTGCCCATTTATTCTCCTTTGTATATGGTCAACAAGCACATTTGGTTCATGAGCTCTTGGGGTGAAAGACATCTGGAATGGATGCCCCTAATAAGGTATTTGTACTTGGGTTGTTATCAGGCCTTTAAAGCTTGTTTTTTGTGTACCTAAGATTGCTTCCTCCAGCTGAAATTATTTTCTGCTGGTTGAACTTCAGTGTGAATGTAGGAAAAAAAAATTCTATCTTATACAGTGTAGGTTTGGTTCCCTTTGTTGTTGTATTGGTCAGGAGTAGCCTGGTGCAGCCAGCTTGCCTGTTCTGTCACTTGAAGTGTCTTAGTAATTGTATGGTAAGAGTATGTAACTCTTCTTTCCTATTTAATTTTTTTGTATGCTTTTTTCAGTCTTCCTGGTCAGGTTTTCTTTCTGCAAATGTGAGTTTTGTGTTCTTTGTACTCGTGAAGCAGTGTACCACTGGTGGGCCTGGAGCTGTGTACTTAGCCTGGTGGCACAACGCTGTGTAACAGCCTGGCATCCTTGCCATGCATTGCTCCAACTCCTGGTGGTGATAGCAACTTTGAGCTTGTCTTACTAAGCTAAGCTTCCTTGAGCAGGTAACTCTTGCTCATGAGTTGGGATTCCCATACTCCATACTGTTGTGAACAGTTTCCTAGAGCTAGGTGAAGACCATTAACTCAGAAATACCTTTTCCTCCCTTGGTTTCAAAACCTTTCCTTTCTCCTCCTCATTCTTGCTCTCGCCTTTCTCTTTCAGGCTTTTGTCTTGTAAATAACATGATATTACCCTTGTGGTTCACTGTGTGCAGTAAGCAATGTTTTCTATGAGTCTCATAGTGGAGAAAGCAAGATTTCATGTCATTTGCATTTCAGATGCGTCTGGCTAGTGCCGTGTGGCAGACCCTGCAGTTCATGTTCATTACCAGAGTATTAAATCTCCAGCTGAAAATTATGAAGCAGGAACCCTTCTTAGCTGATCACAGATACATTTGTGCCTGTTAAGCTTCTTGTCACGTAGGGTGTCGGTGCCTGACCCAGCACAGCAAGGCAGTCCTGAGACCCACTCACAGCAAAGGGCGACGTGGTTGAATACAGCTGCGAGCATTTACTGGCTGCAGAATGAAGGAATGAAAAGCCTGGTACTGGAGAAAAAGAAATCCTACGTTGTTAAAGTTCAGCATGTTACAAGACTGCCCCGTGACGTTACATGACTGCCCACTTCCTCGAGTGTTTCATGAGGTTGCACGGGTGGTTGGGCTCTCACTTGCTCCTATTGTCTCTGTAAAACATTGGAATGCTAAAAATACTTCTGTGACCCCGCAGCAGTGGTTTATGTCAGCCTTCCTGGAGGAATGGATCCCTTTAATTAGGAAGGCAGCGAAGTTTATTTTGGGGGTTTACTCTGTGTTCGGTTTGGGATGTGAACTCTTAGGCACTGTAGTTCAAAACTAAAGCTTAAAAAAAAAAACCAAACCCAAAGAAGGTGGCAAGGGCACGTTATGGCATCAGGAGGGAACGGAATATGGGGAGGCTGGGATTTTTTAGCGTGGTGTTGTGGTAGGGAACCCATTTGCAATGTTGTTTTCCTAAATAAGTGTCCTAAATCAGGCCAGCACGAAGGTGGAGCAAGAGGATGTGGGGAAGAAAAGTGCCCTTTTGGTAGGGCTCGCTCAAGCACTGTGCAATACTGGATGCTAAAAGCACGAGAGCAGGTTTGGAAGCAAGGTGCAGGTCTCCTAGGTGTAGCTGAGTTGTTTTCTGGTGCAAACTTTGCCTTGGCTTCTTTAAACACACCATTCCTACTATAATAACGTGAGTTAAAGTGCATGCCTGAGGTGATGGGACTTGCTAGGCTCAAGAAGCACGCTGGAGTTTCTTGGCATCGCCCAGGAAACACGAATGAGAACATAGCCAGAGGGGAAGATTTCTCTGAAGACGGAGGAACAGTTTCATTCCTGCTTGAACGTTGCTTTAGAAAAGGAAGTATTACCACTTACAGGCTTCGACAGATTTTCCTGCTCCTGTTCCAGACTTGTGAGCAACTGGAGGGTGAGACAGGGCGGTGGAGGGAAGGTTGGAGCTGCAGCTGCTGGCTGCAGATGCAGGGCTTTGGGCAATTGGTTTGCTTTCTTTAGGTTTCCTGCAAACCTGGTGTTTGAGCTGTGAGAGGCAGAAGAAAGGCTTTGTTCCCTGGTCAGTCACTTGAGTCTAACCCTCATCTGACAAATGTTTTGTTTCCGAAATAAATGCTTCCTATTTATATGGGACTGTTTTCTGAAGTGCCCCGTAGCAGCAGGTGCATTTAGGGAGGAAGCTGGTCAAGGAAGCTGCTTTTCTAATGGGCTGTTTTAGCTTTAACTTTTTAAATGTTTGCTGTATGTACTTCTAAGGCAAAAGATAATGGTAACCCTGAGTCCTTTTCTCTCTCGTTTGCTTTCTGCCTTCAGGACCATTTCTGCTCAGCTCTATGGGGTACTAAGAGATGCACGGGCATTTCTTTAATGGTACACTGATTTTTGTGGTGGTTCAGTGGGGTTTTTTTGTCCTTTAACTCTCTTAGGCAGAACAGTAATGAAATAGCAAGTGGACGTGGTCCTTGTTATGGGTGGGAGAAAGCAAAACCAAATCAGGCATCTGAAGGAGCATCTGAGGTGAGTAAGCACCTTCACTGCTTCCCCAGGCTGCTGAAGCTGAATCTGGTTCCTGCACAATCTCTGTGCAGGTGATGGAGATCAGAGGGGGGCACTGAGGTGCTGCTTTGTCCTGTGAGCATTAGGGTGATGGTGTCTTTGACCTCACCCTGGGGTGTTCCAAATACCTGTCCCCACTCCAGAAGTGAACTTGAAATTCCCTGTCTCAGCTACGAAGAAGTAAACCTTTCTATCTCAGCAGATCTGTTTGCAGTTGGGAAGAGGGGGCCCCCTCTCAGTGTTTCCTTGTGACTGAAGCTAAGGCTTGCGTGGTGGTTCCAGCTCAGCATAAATTCCCTTTGAGAGCATGCCCTGGGTTGCATTAACAGTTTTTCTGACGTTTGACAAAAGCCTCGTTTAAACAAGTTAGATGTGCATCAGGCTAATAAACAGAAGAACGTAAGGTTGTTCCTGCTGTGCTGCTCTCTGGAGAGCAGTGTCTCATTAGTGTATTTTCCACTAATCATCCCCAAATCTCGCACGGGTGATATCAAATTAGGGAAAGTGGACGTTGCATGACATACAGTATAGTCAGGGAAAAAAATACTCTGTTTTGACAACCAGCATAGCAATCTCTGAGACATGACTTGAGTTCTAAAAAATGCTTTCAGAAATGTGTTGCATAAACAAGTCATAATTTCCCTCGTGGAGAGGGGGAATGTTTTTCTGGATGTACTTCTGTACAAACACGCCGGACCCATTTTCTGCGGCTGCAGTTGATAGAAGAGAGAAAGTGACTCTGAATGCTCCCGTGATTCTCGAGCACAGACTTGAAGTGGTGAGCACAGAGGTCAGGAGACGAGTTATTAGGAAGTAATTGAAGCTGATGCTGTGAGTTTTTGCATCCGAGTGCTGTGATTTCACCGGCTGGTACAGGACTGCGTTGATAGTCCGTAGAAGAATAAAGCATCCTAGATGGTGCCAGTGCTTATTGCACAGTTTGTTCTGCTTCCTTGGAGAGGAATTGAAGGGAAGGATGCAGTGGGGAAGGGCAAGCTTGGCTTTCAAATCACAGCTCACCAATGTGCTGGAGCTCTTGAGAGGAGGGCACAGGGAATCTGTTGAATGCAGTTTATTTGAAGGAGCTGCTCTGGCTGGAGGCACGAGTCGAGCTGCCATCAGGTAAAAGGGAGGCATCCCTTGTGCCTATAGTCATGGAAAAAGCAGGAAATACGGAAATAAATAGTCAGCAAACCCAGGTTCTACAACCCATTTTGGGTTGAGATATTGGCAGATCTCCTGGGAAAGGGAATAAAGCAGAGAGACGGTTCCCCGTTTTGTCAGGGTTGTAATAACCAGGAGCTGTGCAAAATCCTTAGGATGGTTAACGGTGGATAAACTGGCAGATGAAACTTAAATGTGGCAGAGCTGCATGGGAATAGGGCAGTCCTAAATAATTCATCAAAGACTCTGCATCCTTGCATCTGTGAGAGCTTTGTGGGGAATGTGAATGGAGTGCTCTGCAGCGCTGAAAGCAAGTAGTGTTAAGGGTGGAAAACAGAGCACCTTGTCATGCTGCCATTGAAGGAGAGCAGCGTGCCCATCGCTGGGACTCCAGGGGTGCAGGGGGGGAGGTGGCAGTCCTTGATTCAGGAAATAAATGGAGGAGAAGGGAGTGCATGAGAGCAGTAGGAAGTTCAGTCCACGCAAGGACTGAGCGAGCTGAGTGGAGGAGCTGTGCTGGGAAGGGGAAGACAAAGGGGTCTCATCCTGGGAGAGGAGAGGGTGAAGCTTGGATGCTCACCCAGCACGGGTTTGTAAAACACCTCCTGCTCCCGGGGTGTCTTGACCTTCCCCAAAGATACGGTGTAAAACAGAGCTCACCTCTGACACTGACCTGCTTTCGACAGACAAAACGAGGCATTTCCCAGGCGTTTCATCTCCAGCGGCTGTTTGTTTTCCTGGAGAGCAACTGTGCTATGGCTAAGGGTTGGGCTGCGTTCTCCGGGGCTTTGGTACTTAAAGGAATACTCTGTATCGCCTGAAAACAGTGATACAGTTTCATGGCAAGACGCAGACCTGACTTGATGCACACGCAGAGCCCTCCCAGGCGCAGTGCTGTTCTCTGTCCAGTCGCAGGTAATAAGCGTTTGAAGTGATGTCGGTTTTTAGCCACGCGTATTGGAAGGGTTTTTCTAGCCAGCCTAACTGCAGAAATCTGTCTTGTTTCACCCCACTTCTGAATGTCGAAAACAAATAAAAGGAGAGGGAGTGCTGCTAAGGTATCCTTTGTTTTGGAGCATCGTTGCCGTTCCTGCAGTTGATGTGCTAGGGATTGGCCTTACTTCGGGGTCGCTTTAATTTTCTGTTTCTGCTTTTATATTCCTTTCAGTTTCTTCTCGTGGTTGTCGTTGCCCTCCTGCGTCTAAAAGGGACGTGGCTAGGTTGGTGCCACATTTCCTCAGAGGAACACTGCTGAGCATTAAGGAATTTGCATTTCTTAGGATTTTCTTTCTAATCCTGACAGCTTTTGCTCTCTGAAGTGTGCTTCTGTTATCTGATGGCAGTTACCTCGGGAGAAAGCCGTGGTTTGAGCTGTGGGATTTGGTTTCCCTAAACGAGCTGCACGACCCCACCTCCGGAGGGACCACTTATTGAGCCTGCAAGCTCTTCGCAATGCAAAATATCCTGGCTCTCAGTCTGCTAGGAGAAAGGCCTCGGTTGGAGCTGGACAAAACAGAGGAGAGCTGCTCAATTAGCAAGCCCAAAGGTGTATTTTAGACAAGGCTGACTCGCAGGCCGCTAGGGTTTGCAGGGCTCTTTCCATCGCTGGAGCTCCTTTTGTTTCCATGGCAGCACGCAGGCAGTGTGCTGCAGCTGTCGGCTGCTGGGGGAAGATGGATTTGGGCTTTGACCTAAATATCCATTTAATATAGTTCTTAGTTACAGGGCGTGCTTTTTCAGATCAGCTGAGGGGCTGAGGTGCCCATCTGATAATTAGTAAGCAGCGCTAAGCGTGGCTGCTGCAAAGCATCAGTGGTTGTGCTCATTCTGAGACAGAGCAGGCGAGCCTTTCAGACTGGCAGTTGGTGAAAACCTCTCATTTTAGGGCTGTAAGTGGGTTGCTTTGACATGACTTCTGCCAAGTGCTCGTAAGGCAATCAGAGGTGTGGATGGCAGGGTGAGAGCTGGGATGATGCCTGTGCTGTGCACGTGGGGCCTGCACCAGGATCGGCCTGCCCTGCTCTTCTACTGCATGCTTAAAGCACTCAAAAAGGAATAAATGACACTTGTTCAGCTTGGGAAGGAAGAGGAGCCTGGAGCTTTACAAAGGAGCAAAGGCAGCTTCAGCATGCTGGTCTTCCAAACGTGCGTCCCTGCTTCATCTTGCTGTTGGGATTTTTGTACAGCTCTGAATGCAGAAGCAGTGAGGATCAGTTTTGAAAGGAGGCCGATACTGCGCTGGTATTGAAGATGCTTTGACCTCAAAGGCTGGGTGCTGAGCTGGGGGGAGTGTGCTGAGAGATGACCCTGTTGTCAAAAATTCCTGTTGCGTTAATATCTGTTATTAGCTGTGTATTTTCTTCTTCATTGAAGGGGTTTGTACGCAAGCTTGGGGAAATACATTCTAAAAGTGCTCCTTTGATAAGACTCCAGAAGAGAGATGTGTGTATTTGTCTCCATCTCCGTGGGCAAGCAGCAACTTGCACACATATTTTCCTTACCTGTTTGCTCTCTAATTCCTACATTTCAATTCCTCTGTTTCAACATAGGAATTAACTCTTAAAATATTGCCTGTGACAGTCAGTGCTTCGCTCTGTGTTTTTGGGAGCTCTCGTTCTTCTCAAAAATAAAAGGATCTTTTGCAGAAGGTTTCCAGAGAAATCCCTTGGCTTTTTTAATAGGTTTTCCTCATTTAAAAGGAGAGAGCAAAGGAGCTTCGGGATAGCCCGAGGGAAACTCTTATTAAGAAGCTTTCCAAGAATCGTTGGAGATTTGAGTCTTTTTATGTCGTGCTGTAAAGACTTCTGCCAGCTCTCTGCTCAGCTCTCCTTACGGATGGGTTTGTCGTTAGGTTTTCATCTCGATGACATGAAAAGAAATCTGTGAGCTTCTCAGGCTTTGGTTTAAATTACCAGTCAAGGGTGAGATGTTTCAGTGATAATAAAGGACAAACCAAGGTTAGCAGAGCAATGAATGGAGTGGGGCAGAGGCTGCTGTGGTGGAGGCAGGCTGCAGGGGATCGTGATGGTGATGGCCTTCTGTTTTCCTAAAGTGTTAATGGGCAGATCTTGCTGGCTTTTGTTGTTGTTTGTTTTGTCTGTGTCATCGTTGATTTAGGATTGGTGAGGGTGGTGAGAGTAGTATAAATCTAAAGGGCTCCAGGTGTTAAGTATTAGTATGGTGGTCTGCTTAACGGTTTTGCTACTGTGTCCTTCAGTAGTAAATGGGGATTCACTTAGGTTTCCTTGCATGAGATGATTCCTTCATGGCATGTGTTCAGTATTTGGAGGCAATGATGTGTGGCTGCTGAAGGAGCTAAGTACTTTGGTAGGAAAAAAGAAGATAATTCAGAGGTTTTCTTTTTATTGTCTCCCACCCCCTGGTGATGAATCTTCCATCCCCAGCCCTTGGTAGCCTGCACATAGCCCTGGTGCTGAATGTGGTTGATCTCTCCATTTGTAACCTCTTCTGAATTGTGGACCGTTGAGTTGCTGATCCTGTTGTCTCCTAATAACATTGTGTTTAAGTGCACTTTCTTAATATTTGCAATTAATGAAACATATTGTGTTTTTACATCAGTATCACTGCTTGATGCAAGGTTCAAACTGCTTGCTCAGGGTATAAAGTTATCCAACTAAGTCTGGTTTTTGCTAGTGCTTTAGCTTTTGAGTGATTATTAATGGCCTTAAAGGCAGTTTCTCTTTTTGTAAAGTGATTCTAAGCAGGACTGGAAGTCTGCCATTGGACTAGGGCATGGAGAAAATCGATCTTGCCAAGAACTGCCATCGTGGCCCAGTGTTTCTCCACAACACTGTGTTAATGGGGAACCAAAATAGCACATACCCCTGAGTCTTAGTTTTGGGTCCAGCAGAGAGGGCTCCTCTGTCTGCAGCAGTTCCCACACTGATGCTTCAAACCATCTCAGGACGTTGCTCTGGTTTGTGCTTCAGCACAATGATGTGCAAGTAGAACAGGGAGCCTACATGCACTGGTAGAAACACTCACAGGTGAGCTAGGGGATGGGGAGGAAATGAGAAGGGGAAAAAATAAAAGGCTGTGTTGTGGAAGGGAAAACTTGGCTAAGAAAATGCAGCTCAAGTGATCTTCTTCTGCATGTTTTGAAAATAACTGATAGGCAGCATGCGTTTTGAAGCTTTTGATCATTGATGCAGAAGTTAAATGAGGAGGACATACTGCTGTGATTAATTATTGACAGAAGGCATTCCTTTTGTATGCATAGCCTATAGTTGGATGTGAAGGTTGAGTTCACTTCAATTCTCGAGTTAGAAAGCAGTGCAAACAAGGCAGTTGCTCAACTTCATACAAGTGGTTCTATTAGTTAGGCAGATCTGTTCCAATATATTTAAGTCAGTATTTGGTGGTGGGCTTTCATTTAGCAGGGTAAGACTGTGGGCAACCCAATTAATGCTTTGTTTTCTGCAATTGGATGCATCCAATGGTTCATGCTCATGCTGCAGTTTGGTCTTTTAGTTTGAAGAATAAAACAAAAACCCCCCACCCCCAAATAGCCCTGAGGGGGGGAAGCAAAACCTCAGGCTTGTTTGTCATGTTTTATCTGCAACTATTTGACCTTTTCACCTTAACTTCCACGGGTTTGGGGATTAACTTAGAGTAAATCACTACTTTGAGGTATTTCTGCTTGAGGTAGATTTGTTAGGTACATCAACGTACAAATGATGGCATGTTAATTTCTCTTTGCTAAAGAGACCAGGTGCTCGTTCCTGGAGAAGGAGAATTAATTCATAGATACAGTAGAAGTTTTTCCTCTTCTTTTTGCATGTTTTGATTAAAAAAAAAATAAAAAATGTAAAAAGTCAAGTAATTTCATTTCACATTGAAGATGATGCTGTTGTGAATCCTAAATGTAAATTCACCAGGCTGAACTTCTTTTTAACAGGTGTTTTTCTGCAGTTTGATATTTCAAGTGTGTTTCTGTATGGGAACTGTTCAATTGTGGCCTGAACCACTGAGTCAGCTGCAGGAGCACAGGTGAAGGCAGTGCACCTGTGTGGCCAGAAGGGGTGGAGTCTGACTCCATCTCTCCCAGACCCCATTTAAGGGCTGACCACCACTGGGGAAGGATCTTTTTCTTCTTGTGGTGTGGCTGCAGTCATGCAGATGAAATGGTCAATTTAGTTTGCATCTGTCTTTTGTGGTTGGGAATTAAGGAAGCAAGAATGCATACACAGGTATGGGGAAAGGAGCAACAGGCAAAAAAGTTGGCTCCCTAAATGTGGGGGAAGAAACCCACCCATTTCTGTATAAGGTGGTTTGAATCTGCTGAGCTGTGTTACCTATAGGAGAGGTCCTCCTGATTTGTCAGGCCATCTTAAGGAAACCTCAAACTTCATCCAGCAGTGAATATATTTTAAGAGGGAGTCTGAGCTTTTATTTAATCTTACCTCCAAAAGGTGGAGGCGAATTGAATTTTGATTTACTCTGAGATCAGCATGATGAATCAGGTGTGTAGCTCTGGAGTTGGTTCAGGAAAAAGTGTTTTGGATCAGTGAAGTAGGGTATAAATGCTGGTTTAGGTTATGTAGTAGAGCTTAGGTCTGTTGTGCACTTACATAAGCATAGGATAGCTTAGGTTGGTGGGCTGGGTGCCCCCACCAGCTCACGCTGCCTCACCACCCCTGATGAAGGATTTTTTCTACAACTCTCCATAAAGAGGTCCATGATGCATCTAGTTTGACCAGATTTTTTACATGTTTCTAGCTTCCAAATTGTGTTCTGTATGGCAGCAAATAGGACTCAAGGCTCATACCTGCCTGGCACGCCTCTATAACTGGAGAGACACACTTGTCTGAGGATGTCATCAGACTAAATTGCCAGCAGCCTGCATGAGAAACATTATTTTCTAAATATCATAATTCTTACCTAAGCGTCTGCTGTTGGGCTCTGCTGCAGTAACAGGATACTGCCAGAGCTGCATCTTTGGCCTGACCCCCTACAGCCTTTTATATGCTAATGTGGTAGTTTCCAAGCAATGCAGTAAATATGTATTCCAGCTGCACCAAATTTCTTAAAAGCCAGGAGTGTTTAGGAGCAGTCTGTTTTGTGATGGCTCTTGAGCTGTGCATTTATTTCTCTCCATCCAGCCCCTCAAAGCCCTGCTCCCTTGCTGCTCCGTCCTCATCTGGGCCTGCATCTGTTTGGTCTGAGGCCGAGATCATGTTTGATGAATGCTCACCTACTGCTCGAAACAAACAGCTCATTCCGAGTTCAAGATGAGATGATAACTAGAATGTGCTGTTCATTTTTCACCCTGTCGTGCTGCTTCAACACATTGCTAACCCGATAATTGAAACCGTTATGCTAGAACTCAGAAATGCTTGCTTTGCTTATCCAAAGCACGCCTGGGAGTTGGGCTAGATGACCCTTTAAAGGTCCCTTCCAACTCAAATGGTTCTGTGATATTTAGTAATAATTGGAGCTTTTTCTTTTGTAACCAATGCCTGTACTGTCATAAACGCTGATATGATCGCGAAGGATAAAGCAGTAATGTGAAGCTGTGTTTGATTTAATAGTCGGAGCAGTATTTGTGAGCCTCATGTTGCATGCTTACCAGTCGTGCCTGACTCTGACACGAGATTGTTTCAACTGGTGTGCAGTGCCATCCAAAGCAGCTGTAACCCTGGGAGACCAGGTTTTGATTACCTCTGCTTTTTCTTCACATCGTGTAGCAGGAACCTAGTAACCATAGCAGCTTCTCTTACAGTGCACTGAAGGGCTGATCCAAACTTATGCTGTATGCAGAGCATCTTCACCCAACTCTTCCTTCCAATGAGTGACTGAGAGAGAGCTCAAGATTATAATATCCCAAGATAGCTGTTTTTTAAAGGTTTTCTTCCAAATACACTTCCTGCTAGGTACACACAAGCTTCTCTTTGTCGCTGAAATGTTAAATGATGCATTAAAGTTGGGGAAGGCTTCCAAGTTAACATCAAATTGTAGGGTGATGTAGGGTGAATACCCTGAATGAATAATACCCGAACAGTGTAATGAAGACGGACCGTATGTTTTTGGATGGCTTATCCAGATGGTATAAAGGCACCTGATAAATTAGGAAGGGCTCACCTGGAACTCCGTGTGGGAGGCATCTCCAATAAGAGATCTTTCCCCAGTGGTGGTCAGCCCTTAAATGGGGTCTGGGAGAGGTGGAGCCAGATTCCACCCCTTCTGGTCACACAGGTGCACTGCCTTCACCTGTGCTCCTGCAGCTGACTCAGTGCTCACCTCAGGTGATCAGTCAGTGGTTCAGGCCGTGATTCAATAGTCCTCATACACAAATGTATCTTCATAACATCGAGCAGGAGTGATATATCTATAATGAGCAATAGAGATATAATGCAGAGTACAAGTTTGCTTTGAGATTGCTTTTATTTAAGCAGTGGGGAAGTTTACTTTCAAACAGTTTCTTAAACTACTAAGGATTCCATTTAGGGTAGGAAGTTGCTTCTGAATACTTCATATTCTGGATTCAGCGGGAGAATGCAGTTGTCTTCTTCTGCAGGTTGGTCTACCAGTCCCAAAACATCTGTGTTCAAAGCTTTTGCATGCTTATGGACAATGTAGGCAGGCGTAACTTTCCACCTGTTATTTCTGGTAGCACTGAGAATTGGATCTGTTACACTGGCACTTCTTCAGTGCTCTTTAATTACTGTAGAGTTGGATCTAATGCGCTGGGTGGGAGTAGTCTGTGACACAGTAATGTAATCAGTTTTGCGTTGCTTTGGAAAACGTTAACTCATGTGTCAGAAGAATGCTGTTTGAATTCCTAACTGAAACATGTTTATCCTTTTGCTTTCAGTTGTCTAGACCTTTAGAAGGAACAAAATGAGAGAAGTTTTTGGTCGTTGAAGAACGGAGCGTTATTTCTCTCTTCTTTGTGTGTGTGGGAGCCTCAGTGAGGTGCAGCTCTGACTTTCTGTTGGGAGCAGTGATGGATCTTTACTTGCTAATTTGGCAGCAATCGATCTCCTCCTGCCCTAGATGCTTGCAATTGCAGTTGTTCACAGTTTGTGTGGCGTGCAGTGAAAAACCAGCATGTTTTCCACAGACCAATGTTCTCCTTCATCTGGGTGGACCACTGATGTTGGGAACAACCACTGTTGACATAGAGCATGATGAGCCATCCAAGGCTTTCTTCATAGAGAACTTGTAGCATGGTAGATGGGAAGCAGTTGAAATAGATACGGACTGGGAGAGCTTTCTCATAACACAGGACTGGAGTGCTGGTCATCTTCATTCCAGCTGAGGTGATATAGCACAGGCAGTGTGTCCGATGACATGCAGGTTCTTGAGGGTGTGTATAATTTATCCCAACTCAATGTGTTGGCCTATCAATCTCTTGAATTCTCAAGTATCTTAATGTGGAGTGTGGGGCAGCAGACTGTTAAATGTCATTGTACTGACTTGGTGACTGTTTTCTGCTCTTACAGATGCCTTTGTAAATAGCCAGGAATGGACACTAAGCCGTTCTGTACCGGAGCTGAAAGTGGTGAGTTTTATATTCCCTTCTTTCTCTGAAAACCATTCTGAAAAGGCTGTGTGGAAATGAAAAGTCACCTGAGGTTCATTAAATTCACCATTAAGAGAAAAAAACCATAGAAGGTAGCTTTAGAAAGTGGAATGTTTGCTTCAAAATAAAGCTCTGAAGGTTATATGTTTTCTTTTTTTGTTTTTTTTTGTTCAAAGATCCACTTGTGTGTTTTCCTTCTATTTGAACTTGTTTGCCTACTAGAACCAGCTTCCTGGAGTGATCTTCAGGATAGGAAGGTCATACAGTTCTGTAAGAGGGGGGACTGAAAGCTAGCAGGTGATATCTAAAGCTCCTTTTATCTCGCTGTAAGAACATTACGCTGTTTCTTCAAGGACCAAATGTCTTCTCTCCCTGTCTTAAAAGAATTTAAGAATAAATGTTCTGTCTGGTGGTTTGTTTGCTTATATTGCTCAGAGCTTTTTATTGTACTTAATGAAAAGAGAAATGTTTGGGGCTTTAATTTAGGGAATCAAAAACGTTTTAGTTAGAAGAGCAAACAATGCTTCAGTAGCTGCTTAAGATAGTTTTTCCTTTGGCCAAGCAGTTTCACGAATGGATGGAAGTAGAGGCAAAAGGACATAGACAAATTGGGGGAATTTCCCAAGTTAGCTTCTTTTAAAGTTAGAAACACTGAGGTTGGAGATGAAGGCTGAAATCTCCTACTTGCCGACATCAAACATCACTGTGATGTTTACCATACGAAAGTCCAGACTTAATTAAATACAGTTAATTTCTCAGTCAATAAAAACTGATGTGGTGTTCAAGGTACTGTGGGTGCTAATAACATGGGCACCTGTGATGTGCTTCGGATGGTCGTAAGGCTGGACAGCACTTGGTGCATAAATCACTTCTGTCTTGTTTTCAATGCTGGAGTTGCTCCTACTCCAGCATCTGCTTGCTGAGTGGCGAAGAGAGTTGGACAAAAATATATCAGTTCAAGAGCAGACAGCTGGGGCTGTGCTTTGTTAGTCCAGCTCTTACGTGGCAGATTACTTTTTCCAAATCAGAGTTGGTGATAATGTTTATGGAGAAAGCAGAGGTTAAACTTAACATGACAAATGCTTTAGCTTGCAATGGTGTTCCAGTGGAAACGGGTTCCTCCTGTCTGGAGTTATGTTCCTGTTTTTATTCCACTGATGCACGAGGTAAGCCGAAGAGAAATGAAGTAGTTGGTGGATAGAGCTATGCTACTAGAAGACAATTATCTCCCAAATAATCTGGCAGAAGAAAACACAAAGAATTTAGGACTGAGAGGTGTTGGATGGAGTCCAGTGCACTGTGGTAGTAGCTAGTTGATGCTGGCTAGGATCTACAGTTTTGTTTTTCATCCCACCCCCTTCCTGGCCCTACCAATTGCTAACACCTGGGAATAAACTTGTGGCTTGCGGCTGAGTCCAAAGCTGTAGTTCCTGTGCTGTAATACAGAGCACAAACAATCTCGGAGCATTAGGAGTGGTCTTGGTATCACAGGAACTATCTGTGCCCTGAGGCTGCATTAGATGAATACTTTCATCTTGGTTCTCGTGTCCCAGTGCTGTACTCCAGTAGAAAGGGCAAACTAAGTCCTCTATTTAACTTTGCTCCCCCTTTCTTGGGGAAAAATCTGCCCTTGGGAAGGAGGTCTCCATAGTGAGTCCAGAGTAATCATCAGCTCTTGGCTATATGAGAGGGATTAAAAGGTCGTATTGAATGCCAGGCTGCTCTCTTCTGCTGCAGCACTGTCATTGTGTTGTGGCTCTGTTGGGCATGTCAGAGAGGTATGAGAAGTATTTGCTCCCATCAGTGTCAAGAGCAGATGTGGAGGTGAGTCTTAATGCTGCTGGTTTAAGAAGGAACCCTCACTGTGCTCTGTAGGAAAAGATGGTCCGTAGCTTGCTGGGAGGGACTGCTCACTGCAGTGCCTGGGCAGTCTTTAAACTGGGGTTGAAATTTCATTTCCATAGCAGCTGTTACACCTTTAGGATGTACAGAAGCTTAAAGGGAGTAGAAAGTTTGTAAGCTGTAGCAGTCTGCGTGGTGTTCAGTGCTGTGAGGCCTCTTCAGCTGCTGCCCTATTTAGGGGATAAAAACACCAAACCCACTGGGTATTTATTCTGGTGTCTAAGGTGGGTTGGTGTCACAATCAGATTTTGTTTATGGATGCCTTGTAGCTTCACTGTGTTGTTTCATGAAGTCTGGAGCTTCTGGCTTTAAAGTAGAAACACAAAATATTCCTTGCTGTCATCATTTTCCTAGCAAAACCAGGCAGAATTTACGTGTTTACCAATTCTTCAGAAATGGTGTTAGTGAGGGCTTTAGCCTGACTATCTGTGGAGGAGCTGATGTAAGTGATATGTCTAATCTACTGACTTAGAGATGGGGTTTTTAGTTTGCGTGCTATTTTTGGTTTGTTCTGTTGTGACACAGAGCAAATGGGGAAGGAGAGGGGGGAGATTGCTTGGAGAATATGAAATGCAGCTTCCTCTAAGCTGCTTCAGTGTATATAGCATTCTCATCAGCTGCTTGCTGAAGGGAACAGACGACCAGCAAGGGTTGCAGAGATGGCTCCAGAATTCCAGGAGTGAAAGTTGGCAGTGTTGCAGTTGTGCACGTAACATATAATTCCCTGGAATTATACATTCGTTAGCCTCGAAGGGGAAGGTAGATCTGATAAATGGCTTTGTCATGGCCAGATACAGATGCAACTGTGCTGTGTTCCCAGAGAGCATTGCCCCATGGAAGCAGTGTCTGAGAATGCAAGGTTAGTCATCTGCCGAGGCGGTGTTTGCGCTGCCTTTCAGACGTAGGCATTTGGGCATATGTTAGCGTGGCTTGCAATTTCTTAGATGTAAATGAAATTAAAACCACCCAGGGTGCACATTGAAATGCTCTTCAAAGTCAGCTCAGTGCTTAACAAGCAGATGTCCGTAGTCCAGCCGCTAGGGCTGTGGATTCCTTTTCATTTTGGTGGGACTGCCCTTTGGTAGCAGCTGCACTTAGTAAGCCTTGTGTCACGTTTCTTCCTATGCCATTTTTTTTTTATTACAGTTTATTTTCTGCCTGTTCAGGCTCTTTCTTGCTAGCTCCAAGAGTGAAGCTTCCTGTCTTTCCTCTCCTGTCTCTCATTCCCCAACTTAGACTATGTGTTTCTCATGTCTGCCATTACTTCTGAAATCCTTCTGGATTTTTGGTGGTTTTTTTTCTTTCACTGTAGCCCACACTGTTCATTACACTTAAAGCTTGTGCTATCACAGGTGATGTGAAATTGTCTTCCATTTGCCTTGTTTTATCTGAGCTGACCTTTCTTGTCAACTGTAGAGTGATGGGCATCCTCCACAACGCTCCTGTATTAGGTTTAGTTGAAGGTTGTTCACAGCTGTAAAGAATAAATGGCGGTCTTTGCTGCTCCCTCTCCAAACTACAAACTCTAAAGCCATCAATGGGTCGTTTTAAGGTGATGTCACCCCGTTGGTTTAAGCAGTTTTTAATGAGGAGGATAGCTTCTCACCAATTAGGATTAAGAAAATGAAGTGGTGACTGTGTCAATATGTAACCTGTTCATCCTGCCTGTATTTGGCAACCACAGGCAGATCAACGGAGAGTTCATCCTGTCTGCAGGGAGCTTGTGTTTTAATCTTTTGGTTGGGTCAAGATAGACTTGTAGAATAGCGTAGGTCGAAGAGGAAACTAGTTCCCATCTCCTCTCTCAAAATGTCTGCAGAATTCTATTGTGTACTTGTGTATTTTTCCCCACATCCCTTTGGAGCAGCTGTACTTAAGCATACTGCTTTTTTTTTGGAGTTAATTGTGGTTTGATTTTTTTGCTTTTATTTTTCCCCAGGGGATTGTGGGAAACCTAGCTAGTGGCAAGTCTGCACTTGTACACCGGTATCTGACTGGCACCTATGTCCAAGAGGAATCACCTGAAGGTATGTGGATATGCAAATCTTTTTGTTTGTTTGTTTCCAGACTGCATCTTTATTCATTTATAATCATGCAGAAACGAATCAGTTAAGAATCCAGTTTGCCCTTTTTCAATGATCATTCTCCAAACTGAGATCACTACGTGAAATAAGTGAATTTAACCTTTTTCACATCCCTAAACGCTTCTGCATCCGTTGTTTGTCCATGTGGGAAGCTCATAGCCTTGTACTGAGAAGAGTTTACTGCCCTCTGTAGTGCTCTTGGATGCCAGTTACTGTATCTGGTATTTGGTTTCTGGAGAACTGGGCCCTTCACCTTGTCGTGCTGGGGAAGTAAAAAACGCAACAAGCTGAATTAAAGATGCAAATTGTTCCTTGTTTAATGTATTAAAAAAGGGAAAAGGGAAAAACGAAACCCCTGAAGCTTCTTGTTATGCCATAGAATATTAATGTGTACCTGAAAAGTAGTGTGTAGCAATAATTCCTATTTGTAGTTTGAAATCATAAATATCATAGTGCCTTATAGTAGTGTCGTACACTAAATATTTTAAAATTTTCTTTATTTATTCTCCTTATGAACTTTTAAAATCCATCTCTGAGACACTGAATTTCTGGTTCCTTCTTTTCCTTACTGGCTGTTCCATTCTTTGCAGATATGGATGCAGGTAACTATACATTGTCTTCCTGGCAGCTCTTGTTTTGAAGAGACAGAAGGCAGTTTTTGTACTGTAGCATTTTCCCCTTGTTTTGTGTATCATATTGATTTGTTTTCTTTTTGATTTCAAGTCTTCAGTACATCTCACTGTTGTTGTCCCTTGCTGTAGTTGTCTTTTCAGCAGTAGTAGGTAGCTTCACGCATCTCTGATAACATCTGTTTTGAATTAACTCTTACCAAAGGTAGTCATTAAGTGTTTGACTTGATTTTCTAACAGTCTCTAACTGTAGTAAAAATGGGAGGAGAGAGGAAAGGAGTGAGTGACAAGGCTGTTGTTGTGTAATTGCAGTCACAGCGTTTTATAACCTCGCCCTGCATGTTTTCTGCTAGGGTGGATGGGGTGATAATTCCTCCTTGCCACAGAGCTGCAGTTAGGTGACACAGAGGCCTGCTTTGAGATGCTGGCAATGAGAATTGGTTGTGCAGCATGCAGGTGTGCTACAAGCAAGTGTTCAAAAAGCAGTGAGCCCCCTCACTCTATGAACAGAAAGAAAAGCCTTTCCAAATTTAAATGGATTGATTAATCACAGGGTTAGTGCTCTTCCCTCGAACTACGAGCGTTGTAGGCAGTGTTCCTTGAGAGTGTTGCCAGCTGTGCTCTTTGTCTTCAAGGATTTTTATTTGCAGTGCTTGAGTGACGTTCAGGGAGCTTCTCCCGACAGGGTTAGGTTTCAAAAGCACTGTCAAATCATTCCTGTGCACGTAAGTGTGGCTGACAGGCCTCACTAATTACACCATTCCATTTCATTAACAGCAGAAAAACTGAAGGAATTAAAGATCTGCAGTTCACCTTGAAAGCAACAGGGTCAGGATTTCAACTCGAGTTAATATTGAAGAAAAATATATAGTCTCTCCTTAGTAAACATGGGTAAAAATGATTTGTCACAGTGTTTTCTTATCATAAGTCCATACATTGTCATTTGGTAGAGGATAAAGCATCAGTACAGATGGTTCTGTGACATTCTGCAGTAGAATGCAGCTTGAGATTCATCCATGCAGTTCTCCTGTGTCCTTTTCTGTGGTCTTTTTAACATGTTGGTTTGGTAAGCTGGTTAAGAACTGTGTTAAAGTCTCAGCTACCTGACTGGTTATGAGAAAAAGATAACTGTCTGGATTACAAACAGCAACACTTATCAGGCATCATATAAGTGGTATCCAATTAGTAAAATGATTGATGCATACTTGGTGTGAAAATGATGATTACAACAAGAGACTGCTATTTCTGCTATCCTTTGCCTTCTCAATTGCTACAATTACTCTGAAACCTGCCCTAAATTAGATGAGTGCCAGGTCTCCCCCAGGCTTTTAAGATAGCTTTAGCATTCCAATAAATGAGTGTTATGTAAAGATGCTTTCATGTTTCCTTCGGTTTTTCTGCTGCCCAAAAACCTCTCCCCCCTCACAAACCTCCCCACCAAGAGGGAGGAGTGGTACATTATAGAGCAGTGTTGTCTCCTTGTTTGGCTTGACTTTTATTTCTGTTAATTTTGGTCTTTTTTTACCTACTAGTCTTGTGATAACTATTGATTCATAGAATCACAGAACAGCCTGGGTTGAAAAGGACTTCAAAGATCATCAAGTTTCAACCCCCCCGTGGGCAGGGTCACCAACCACTAGAGCAGGCTGCTCAGAGCCACATCCAGCTGGCCTTGAATGCCTTCTGGATGGGGCATCTACAACCTCTCTGGGCAACCTGTTCCAGAGAAGATGATGATCTGCTCTATCTGAGGGACACAAGATCATCTCTGTCATGTTTTCATCAGTGACTTGATCTGAAAGCAGACTAAGCGAGTTTGCAAATGGCACTAAATGAGGAGGAGCTGCTGACTCCCACCAGGGCAGAGAGGGGACAAATGGGAGGGCTGGGCAGAAGAGCCAAGCCCAGCAGTGCCAGCAGGTGAGGGCAGGGGCTGTGCTGCTGTGCTCTGCCTGGTGTGCAGCCTCACCTCGAGCACAGGGGCAGTGTCAGAAGGGTATAAAACTATCAGAGAGCGTCCGGAGGAGAGTCACAGAGATGGGGAAGGGTCTGAAGGGCATGGGGTGTGAGGAGTGGCTGAGGTCCCTTGGTTTCTCCCAAAGAGAAGGCTGAGGGGAGGCCTCCCAAGGAGGAGGCAAGGAGCTGTGTCAGGGGAGCATTGGGACGCTGCTCTCAGCCGTGGGGGTTGGGTTTGGGTGGTGCTGTGTGGGGCCAGGGGTCAAACACTGGGATCCATGCAGGTGCCTTCCAGCCTGAAGCACGCTCTGATTCTCCATCAGCACAGCCTAACACCCAGCATGAAGAGGACAGATAACACTGACTGTACTTGGATACGATTTCATGTATCTGTGTTGAAAACAAAGGATGTGCCTCTCACCTATGCAGTCTGCACTCCGCCTGCTGTGCTGACAATACCAGGTTTCCTGTGCAGTAGGCACTATAAAAGAGAAGCTCTTAAGAGTTGCTTTAGCTGCCAGAAGTATCTTTTTTCCACATCTCTAATTCTATTATCCAAGGCTTTTTTTTTTTTTTTTATTGCTTACGTAAAGTTTTTCAGCGTCCATCTGTTTCTTCCTTCCCATTTCCTTTAATGGTAGCCTGTTTCAGTTCTTGTTTGTGTTGGTAGGATGGCTTGGAAGTTCTTCATTAGATACCGTGCCAGTTGGCATGTCGTGATTGCAATGACACTGGAGTGCACGTGAGGCTCAGTGGTTTTAGTCCTTAGGTTTTCTCGTGCAGCTTCTGCTGCAGCCCAGTTGTAATAACAGCTCCAAATAAGAGAGGCGGGCTGCAGGGGACAGCCTGCTCCACCATGGGCTCTATTCTGTGCCTGGAGCAACTCCTGTCCCCCCTTCTCACTGACCCAGGGCTGCTTCTCTCCCATTTCTCACTCCTCCTGTGAGCCATGAGGTTTTGAAGTTTGCGAATCTCTACGTGCAAATCATGGGCTATTTTTATCTGTTGAATTTTTTTCAACTACGTAGGAATCTGGAGGCCGTATTTACTAAACAACCAGATTTATATTTTGTGTTTGAAAGAAGAGGATGTGTCCTAGACTAAGCTGTGTTTGTTCCTGGTGAGCAAACCAACTGAAATGTAAATGAAAAGCCTTGAAGTCTGTTGTCAGAGTGTGTACTTGCTCTTTGTGAAGAGAAAACGTCGTGCTTTTTCGCTTGCAGTTTCCTTACAATCACCATCATATTTGTCCTCGTACATGTAGCTTATAGAGTGAGACTTTCTAAGAATTCAAGTGTTTATTAGTTTAAAATAGCAGTGTTGATCTTAGAGCCTGCTTCCCTTCAAGTAGATTGCATCCATTAAAATTCCCAGCCTGGTAACACGGTGAAGCTGGAAGGTTTCACGTTGAATTCAGATCATTGTTGCGATGTTTCACGAGGTTTCCGTAGCACTCAGGGCAGCTGAAGCCATCAGAGTCCTTTTTTAATCCCTTTGTTGCTGATCCTACATGCAGGGATAGCTTTAGGTGTGGATTTCAAGATTATCTCCTTTCAGTTCTTTCCCTGCATTTCATCGTATCAGCTAATTATTGTTGTTTGGTGTTTCATACTGACATCCCCATACGCAATAACGCTCGTCTTTTTTGAGGATTTTTAAGTATTGCTGCACGTGGCTCTCCTGGGCCTTGCAGCCTTTCAGGCTTAGCATTAAAGAGTGTGCTTATGCATTCTGAAATCTCCGTTCCACAGCCCTTCTCCTCATCCCCCCCGAGACTCGCTGTGTGGTTTAGTGAGTCCTTTGAAAAGCTCTGTTCAGCAGGCTACTCGGCTGCTGCTTTAAGTGTTACACAAATAAGGAACTATGGTAATGTGAGGAAGAGGTTAGTGTTTGTTCTTTTCCTGGGGAGAAGATGCTGAAGAAGCAGTTTCCTCGAAGGGACTTCCTTTTTAGGCCTTGTGCCTTGAGGACAGAGTGATCTTTGAGATGATGTCTTTAATGCACTGAATACTCACAGGCTCTGATGAATTATGTCTGAGGGATGTGTGCCCTTGTAATGACAGGCTTCTCTGAAAGTTTCATCCCAGGTAAAAACTGGAATTTAGTTTTATAGTGCTGCTGTGACTTCATAATAACAGCAGAAGTGGCTATTAAGTGCTTTTTGCTTTGTAATGCTGGTGATATAGTGTATAGTAGGCCCTTTAATTGTGAAGGAATTGCAGTAAAGAAGAGCTGTGTTATTTTAAGTCGTGGGGCTTACGTCGTAAAGAGCTTTGTTTGGAAAGTGGTATTTTGGGTGTGCTTAAAACGAGAAGAAAACAAAAATGCTTGATGGAAAGAGGTAGGTAGAAGGAAGCAGTGTCACATCCTGCCCAAAGAAGCTGATTGCTGCTTTTTGTTACTTGTCTGCAGCTGGCTTGAAAAAAAAAAAACCTTAGGTTTGCAGCATATATGCAATTAGTGGGTGTGCTGCATTCAAATGACTGTCTGCACCTGCTGTCAGTGGTGTGCACCAAGAGAGTCAAGAGTGAGTAAAAGACTTCCAGATAAGCCTGGTGTTCTGCGTTATAACTAGAAGTTGGACCATTAACTTAGTCGTATGCCATATATATGGGTGGATACTCTATATATAGGGGCACTGGAGCTGCACAGAGAGGTGGTGGAGTCTCCTTCTTTGGAGATGTTCAGGACCTGCCTGGATTTGCCTACCTGTGCAACCTGGGCTGGGAGCTGCTTTGGCAGGGGGTTGGACTCAGTGATCTCTAGGGGTCCCATCCAGCCCCTACAATTCTGAGATTCTGTGACTCTTTGCTTTACATTTTAGTCCTTAAATTGATGCAACTCCTAAAGTCCCTCAGCATCTTCATCTGAAGAGTGTTGCTGCCTGGTTCATCTCGCACGCGTGACGTTGATGGCTGTGCCTTGTAGGGCTAAGCTTAGAAATCGTGGTGTTGAGAAGTGTGACATGCAGGAGCAGCTATGCAGGAAGCTGCAGTGAGTCAGGCTTATAATCCTCCCAAGCTGCAATCGCAGGACATAGTGTACAGAGAAAGTGCTGCAGGTGTTGTGGTGGCAGAGGTGTTGCTGACAGGTCTGTTGGCACTTGGGAGCGGGGGCTGAACACGACAGAGCTCCTTGCAGATTACTGCTGTGTGTTTTCCCCCACGTTAGACTGCCAGAAATATTTTCTTCACTTCAATGAACTGTGAAAAAGGGCATCCTTACAAAATAAAATGTGTTCAGCTGCTATTTGCTCAGTGCCAAAGTTTCTGTATGTTTGTGCAGTAAACGTTGGGTGAAAACGTGTTGCTCCATCACGACAGCCTGATGGCTGTCTAATCTTGCTAGCAGTTTTAAGTCTGAGTGCTCACTTGCAGGACACGGGTGCATTTTTACCTCTGTAAAAGGCCTCTTCCTTCAAGGAATAGCAAGATGATATAGTAGTGCTTCATTGGCAGTTGTTCTGTCACTATTGAATTATGTATCTGATAATACATAACACGTGCTTTGTGCCCATGGGCGTGCCTGGCTTTAATTGTAAAAGTGAGCAAGATGGGACAAAGATCAACAATGTGAGCGAAGGAGGAGTCCAGCTGCATCAGTCATTTACTGCCCATCACAATAGCTGATTTTGGTGGGCACGTGCTGCAGTCTGAATTACTTCTCATCATCCTGGCTGCAAGAATGTATGAGGAGGCAGACAGCAGCTGATCTGGGGGCTCCAGTTAGGAAGGAGGGAAAGAAAGGTGTGCTGATGGCAGTAGGAGTGTTGTTTGGTACTTCAAGGGGAATGCTGATATTCTAGCCAACCAATCCACACGTTTTAAAACACATCTGAAATCTGCATTTCAGGAGAAACAGATGGTGGGTCTTGAACAGCCCAGACTTAGGATGCTTTGCTGTTGCATTTGGTTGGAAGGCTCGTGCAGTTGACTGCACTGGCACGAGCAAAAATGATGCTTCTCCATCCTTACACTATACCCCAGCTTAACCACAGTTGGTTTCTTAAGTATTATCTAGTGTGTTTTTTGGCATTAAAGAAATTCCCAAAAGCTAACTTTATGTGTGGCTGAATAATGGCTTCTGATGGCTTCTCAGCTGCTAATATGAGTTGACATCAAGCACTCAGCACAACTTGATGCTGGTGAAAATGAATTTTAATGCCTCGTGTATGCTTTACTTGCTTAATCGAGAAATGCAGAGCAAAACATCTTTAAAAGATGCCCTCCTTGAAATAAAACTTCCAAGTAATGTTGGGAGATGCTGGCATTGATTTACTGGACTGTTGGAGTAATTTTTCTATAGCATTTCTTAGTTGTGGGAGATCCTTTTAGAATGTCTTCATTAATGAGCTTAATGAGCAGCTTTCACATTTTATCCTGTGATGCATGTACACATGGAGGGAATAAATGACTTTGTAGGACATTTCTCTCAAAAGGGCCTGGATTCTTGCTGTGGTCTTTACTCTTAAGGAAAAAAAGATAGGATCCTGCTCATGAGACAAGCATGTTTGTCAGAAGGTGATGTTATTGGGCATGCAAAGCAGAGGCTGCTGCCCCTGGTTCTTACCTTCCATCTCTTCCTCATGCCCCACACCCTGCCCCCATGGCTGTGACAGGCATTCAGCTGCTACGTGGGTTTGTCATACAGCTTGCTCCCCCCCCCCCCCCCCCAAAAGATAACTCCATCCCTGTGGCAGTTTGCTCGAATAAAGAGCCTGGCAGCTGAAGTTGAGCCTGGGGACATAGCATGAAAATCAGTGGTTGCTTCAGTGAGCAATTGCTCAGTGGAATGGTTAGCAGCTAGAGGAAGAGGTGGCCAGGCCTTACAAACAGGGTGAAAAACCTGGAATTCCCTGCATAGTAAGAAGAGTTTACAACCTAGAGCATCTTTGATCACAAATGTGCGTGCTATTTGAAATGAGTATTAATTTTGACTGAAGGATGGTTTTTTCCCTCACTGCTCGTTGGAACCGTCAGCCTTTGTAGGAGTGACATGCATAGAAATGAGATTAAGGAGCTTTTGTTGATTCCTTCAGCCCAGTGTTGTCTTGCTCTCTGTCTCCAGCCAGGGCTGCAAATTGCTGATGCACAGACTTTGTTTAGCTTCATGTAGATCAAAGCTGTTTTGTTTTTTTTTTAATCTGGAGCATTTCACGTTCAGAATTTGACCTAATAATGCACACAACGCTCTGGGTGCTCTTGTGAGTTGCATCCTGCATGGTTAACGGAATGAATAATGCCAGATAGTATTGTAGTTGAGACACTTTACAGATGGTGTAGTTAGAAAAGATTATCATGATGGAAAGAGACAATCAAAATAAAGGGGAACGCTCACCCATGTCCCAGGCTTATGACAGGAAATGCCAAAGGAGTGATATCCAACAAGAGATCCTTCCCCAGTGGTGGTCAGCCCTTAAATGTGTTATAGGAAAGGTGGAGCCAGACTCCACCCCTCCTGGTCACACAGGTGCATTGCCTTCACCTGTGCTCCTGCGGCTGACTCAGTGCTCACCTCATGTGATCAGTCAGTGGTTCAGGCCCTGATTCAACAGTTCCCATATGCATCCCAAGTGCTGCTCTGTGTCTTCTGCTAGGTATGTGTTTGCTTCCTATGGAGAAACAATATTTGCTTCCTGATGTAAAATTGGAAGCATGTCTGAAAATTAGTATGTATGAACTGATACTGATCTTGCCCAGCTTCCCAATGCTGCTCCCTTAAAATAAATACAAATCACATTGATCCTGAAGTGTCTGTCGAGCAAATTTCATATCATTGCTCACACGTGATCTATATATGCTTTAATACTACACCTATGGATTTTTTTTTCCTAGTTCTCTGAGCTTTCCATTTCACTTTCTCTGTAAGCTTGTAATGCCTCCAAGGACTGTGTTTGAAGTTGAAGTGAGGTTTGAAAGGCATCCTGTTAACAAGAAGGGGATAATGAGGTGGTTCTTAAACACGTTTGGTTCGTGATATTTTATAATTATCTGTGTGAGCTTTCAGTATTTAGGTAACAAATTAGGAAATGGTAATTATACGGAGCTTCCCTCCTTCTGTCACGTGTATCCTGGATTTATTTAGAGATATAAAGTGTCCCTCTGCAGGGCTGTGTAGTAAGTAATTCATTTTCTTTAACACTTCATTATGAAGCGTATACAATTAATTGACAACATAGAGAAATAACGATGTGGTTAATTGGAGTTCATGGGAGCTGAGGCTAGTTTCCCTTCAGAGCATTATATTTAGTTTTTATTATTCTTTTCTAGTTCACTAGTGATATGTATCAGCTCCTTGATCTTGGAAGACAGAATTGAAATTTGTTTTCTGACCAAGGTGATGTGAATCTGTACATAATGCTCTCATCAGTCTGTGTAGTTAATTGTAAGTGTGATGCTGTTTGTTGCTGTGTTTGGAAATGAAAATAAAAGAAGAAAACACTGTTCAAACATCTTCTATTAAACCCAAAACGTATTTGGACACGCTTACATTCACTGCACAGAGCTGAACTGTTGAGTGTTCGTGGTCTTGAAACGTGCTGTACTGGGCTGGGAGGCGGGCAGGTCTCAGGCTCCTAATTTCTGTGAGGGTCAGCATCAGCCTGTGTGTGCTTGCTTAGTTGCTGATGTGTAAAACAAGTGGGAGTTGCTCACTCAGCCATCAAGAGTTGAAAGGCGTGTAGTGTGGCAGTATGAGAGCAGTTGTTGGGAAACAGAATTGAAATCTGAGGGTAACTCCGATTATAAAGTGAGGGTGAGGAAATAATTAGTAGGTACGTTTTATCTTAGCCTGGTAAGTTCAGAAGTATGACAGCTGGATGGTGGTAAGCATGGGGGACCTTTGTGGTATAGTAGGTGACCTGAGTCCTTTCGGGAGTCAGAATGTGACCCAGATCCTGAAGCAGCCCAAGCTTGCTAATCCTGGTTTAGGCTCAGTCACACCAAAACCCTGAATGCGATTCCTTGTCACCCAAAGCCTGCCACATGATGCCTGAAATATCCTCAGCCCCAAAGGAAAGCAGTCCCAGTGCCGCCCTTGGGCCGTGCTTGAAGTCACCATATGGGCAGTGGGGAGGGAGCATAACTTCAGCTACGTGCTGCATTTCAGCATTGGGTTCAGTGACCCTTTGGCACAGGCACACAGTGTGCTGCAAAAACAGGCCCAGGAATGACATTTAGATGGAGGGTGCAAGTCTGCTGTCATTATCTAGATCACCAATGTAGGCCTGTAATCCACCCTGCCAGGAAGGAGCTCATCATTCCCTGTTAGTACATCTCTATCAGGTGCCACCATTGTAGCTTTTTGTCTAACATGTGTCTACTATTTTCCCCTAACTGTGATTCGTGACGGTAGAAGTACCATTTTCATAACACTGTGTGTACTGTGTGAACTGGGCTTCTCTTGAGGAAAAGTTAAGGCTTACAGGAAACTCATTTGACTCTTTTACCTGGCTATGTGAAAAGCAACCTCATCTAACTTGAGAGTTAATACTTACAATGCAGTTTTGGCTTTCTTGCTCCATTATCCTTAAGAGCATGAAACTTAACTGAAGAAATTTAATTTCTGCTCTAGTGCAATCAAACTTAATTTCCATTCCCGACATTTCACGTGAGACATCTCAGGCATCCTTTTTCCACAAGCGAAGCCTTTTTCTGTTTTGCTTCTGTGCCTTTTCTCTTCTGTAATGAGCCACTTTGTGTGACAGGTGGGAGATTCAAGAAAGAGATAGTAGTTGATGGACAGAGCTATCTGCTGCTGATTAGAGATGAAGGTGGCCCTCCAGAGGCACAGGTGAGCATTGCACGTGGAGCTTCATCGTGGCTTCCCTGTAAGTGTTGCCACAACCTTCCTTGAAGAGAACTTGCTTTACTTTGCTCTGCTCTTTCCCTCGTCCTGCTCATCTTCCTTCTGCTGAAATGTGTATGCTTTTCTCGGGTGAAAAGTACTGTTTACAAAATACTTGTGACTTCGACAACGTCAAGTTCTGTAGTAGAGGTCCGTGGGTAAGTTATACTGAATGCATAATCACTGCAATTGCACAACATTTCATTTCGGATTTTACATTCTGATTCAGAAGGAATATTGATTAAACACGGGTAAAATAGGTGCACACTCAGTAGCATCCATGCCTGTGTACAAGTCCTTATCGCTTCCATGTTTTCCCTGCCGAGCCGCTGTAAGGCTCCATTTCCACGTTCTGGGTCACTGCTGAGTTCTCATGTTTTTCCCTGGTTTCTGTGTGTTGTGTCACCTCCTTGCCTTGCAGAAGGCAAGCAGCTCATCGGAAGAAGGCACTGCTGTGCTGTTTGCTCATGGATTATGTGATTCTGAAGCCCCTGTGGCTTCAGGCAGCATCCTGCGCAAGCTCACCCTCCAGCTTCCCCCCTACCTTTCCTTAGGTGGGACCAGCAGGGTTTCTCAGGCACTGTGCTTTGCTTAGCTGTTCAGTAGCAGCTCAGCAGCAGGAGCTGCACCACTGCCAAACAGCTGAGTGGGAGCAGTGCCAGCAGCAGCAGCTTGGATTTCAGAGCTCCACTGTTGCTCGTGAGCTACAGGAGGATGGGAGCGTGGGGGAAGGTGTCCGGAAAAAGGAGAAGAGAAAAGGAGATATGGGAAACGGAGACCAGAAGGGATATCCTGGAAGGAAGTGTGGCTCACACATCTGCAGCCTCAATGAAGTTCTCTGTTTTAGCCTGTGAATTATTTGGCTGAAGTGCACAGCAGTTGCCAGGCCTTGATGCTCAGTTCACTCGTCTAAATTAATTAATACTGGGATTGTCTAAGGACACACTGCCATCTAACATTTTGCTACCTGGAGAATCAGTTTCCCAGAGTTAATCTGAGCTATCTGCAAACTCATGAGCAGGCTCTGCATTGCCTTTGATCCCTGCTAGGTAAATTGGGGTGTTTAATTCCTGCTGTGGCTCTTTGGAAAAGTAATGAAAGGCCTAAGGTGTTAGAGCTAGCCTGCTTTTCAGAAGACACGTTTTACTCGTCAGTTCTCTTTGTTGTGTCATGGGCATAACTTCAAGTTGCACATACATTTAATATCTTTAATCTCTCTATTAATTCCTGCCGTAGAAAGTTTGCCTCTGGGCTACTGAATATTTATAGCAGAAGTGGAACATTATCTGAAGGAAAATGTTTACATCTCAATATTCCCTTCTAATTTAGGCAGGGCTAGTTACTTTAGCCTAAAGGTTCTGCTTTTTGCAACAGTATAGTATGTGCATGTGGATAATTGGGATAGAGTTTTGACCTCAGTAAGTAAAGAGCTGAACTGCAGTCAGCAGGGCAGGATAAACCTGCACGAGCTGTTAGTGCTGAGCTAAATGCTTACAAACCCAGACAAGCCGTGTGAAACCTTGCAAAATATACATAAACATTTCCCAAATGGATGTGCTTGCAGCTCTCTGTATGCTCAGTGTGTCCCTAACCTAACTGACGTGTAGTAGTAGTAATGTAATAAGAGGCATGAGTACTGCTGGCTAAAACTTGTTTCCATTGGTCTAAATTTGGGTAGGAATGGAATCACTTAGGGAAAAATAAAGGCAGCGAGGTAAGCTTTTTCTTCTTCTTCTGTCCTATACACACTTACTGCTATGTTAAATGTGTTTAAATCATCTTGTTTCACCTCTAAGCTGAAACTTGCATGGTCACTAACCCAGCACCTTGCCTTGGGCTCCACGTGTGCATGTCTTCTAGTGGGGTTCTGGTGCCAGGAGAGAGCAGCTGGCTTTCACACTGAAAGAGACAGCCATACTGGTTGTCCAGTACAAACGTCTGTACAGGGAAGAATTGGAAATCTGAAAGTAATATTTTTGGGCATTGATTTAGATGTGAGAATTATTAGCAGTGCTTGTAAATCCACAGCCGTGTCTGCCCACGCGCACACACCAGCATGCGAGCATGTCAGGCACAGAGTGGGGAAAATAACACACTCCAGAGTGCTTAGGGAGGAGTACTTTTCATTCATAATTCACAAACACAATTCTGAGTCTGATGTTTTCTTTCTGTGAATCAAAACCAACGTGTGCCGATAGCAGTTGGGCTTACAGTGTGAAATACCCGTGATCAAGCCATTCAGTCGTGAGCACTGGGGAAAAATCTTTGTGTGTCCCAGATACTTGCACAGCGATGGATGTTGACTCATAATTTATTTATTTTAATAATGTACCACATTTTTTTTAAGGCCTGGTTGTGGTCACTGCATTTCTCTATTTCCAGTTTCCCGCTATGTAAGATAAGCGTGGTTTGTTTGTTTTTCTTCCTTTACACTGCTTTACTCTCAGTATGCCTTTTCCATTTTTCTTCTGCAGTTTGCCATGTGGGTGGATGCTGTTATATTTGTCTTCAGCTTGGAAGATGAAGTTAGCTTCCAGACTGTTTACCACTACTACAGCCGCATGGCTAACTATCGTAACACTAGTGAAATTCCAATGGTACTGGTGGGAACACAGGGTAAGTGCATTCTTTATTACACACAAACACACGGGCTGATCCAAGTTGGCTGTGCCATGTCCTGTCCTTTTCCATCAGTGATGCCCCACTCATTCAATCATGAGAGCTCGTGTTGAGTTGGAAGGTAGTCAGCAAGGTGACTTGCTGGCGTCCAGGTTTCTTTGTCTGGCTTGCAAACAGGGCTTTGGCACTGCAGGGAGTGGTTTAGAAGGGGAAGCAACTCATAGGATCACCAAGGTTGGGAAAAACCTACAAGGTCATCCAGTCCAACCGTCCACCTATCACCAGTAGTTCTCTGTAAACTCTGTCCCTCAACACAACGTCTAAAAGTTCCTTAAATACCTCCAGGGTCAGTGACTCCACCACCTCTCTGGGCAGCCCATTCCAGCACCTGACCACTCTTTCAGAGAAGTAGTATTTCCCAACATCTAGTCTGAATTTCCCCTACTGCAACTTGAGGTCATTCCCTCTGGTCCTATCAGTGAAGAGGGCGACCCTCAGCTCACTACAGCCACCCTTCAGGCAGTTACACTGAGCAATAAGGTGTCCCCTCAGCCTCCTCTTCTCCAGTCTGAACAATCCCAGCTCCTTCAGCCATTCCTCAGAGGGTAGGGCCTGTGTTATGGCCACCAATGGCCATGTGATACCCTTGGGATGCAACAGGTCTTTAGCAGTGATGATTTACAGTGCTTATACTCACCCTAAAATGACCACAGAGAGCCACGTATCTGCTTTCTTCTATTTAAGTGTGAGGATTATGTTTGGAGTGGAATCAGAAGAGTGGAAGGTTCTCTGTATGTAGTCACGTGGGTGTCCTGCCATAAATTCTGACTAAATAGGACTTCCTGCGTAGGTGCTGTGCTTCAGTTGCCTTACTTCAGAGAGCTGCAGTTTTGAAAGCGTAGCACAAGTTGTTTCTTGAGTTCCTTCACACTGAAGCATTGCTTGCTTCGTAATGCAAAGTTACTGTGCCAAGTTGGAGGGAGAGCACAAGAATGAGTTTTGTAGGTTTGATTTTGGCCATCGCCCCTCTTAGTGCTGGAGGAAGTAAGGGGAAGCGTGGGGAGCAAAGAAGGAAGAAGAGCAGCAGGGCCTTAGGGGGGAAACAGATGATGAAAACACAAAAAGGGAAGTAGGTACCCAAAAAATTCCTAGGGCTGCAGAAATTACAGAGAAAAGCAGAAACAAACTTCTCTAGAGGGCCACGTGCTGTGCTTGATTCTGAAATGTACCCGTTTGATACCAACTTGTTAGGTTTGACCAGTCTGTTTGGAAGGATCTCTGAAGTGAGGGCTCTCCCAGGCTGCACCTCAGCCCTGAACTGGCTTTGCAAAGTTGGTGATTCCCAGTTAATTCCTGCTTGCATGTTGTTGGCGCCCTCTGCTGCTTAAAAAAAGAAGCCTGCAGTTAAGATACGATATCACTTCATAGAGTAAGCCAGCTGTCTGTTAGTTTTTGAAGAAAAGTCTGTTTGTGCAAATCTGACACTCTTTCTAGGTGTTACAGTACTTCGTGGTGCTGTTTCTTCCCTCCATCCCATCGATTCCCTGCTGAAAGCATTCTGTTCTTACAAATAAGGGCTGCTTCATGCTTTACACTCCAAGTGAAGTTTGCATTGCTGCTTTAGGAAGCTTAAAAATCGTTTGATGCATTTATACTTACCAGCCATTTGTTTTTCTAAGCATGTTTTGCTTCAGAGCTCACACCCTTTCACATGAGCATGTCCTATTTTGGAACTGGGGGCCCAGATGTACTCAAGGTAACCTATAAGCACATCATTTTTCCTGGCTTTTAGGATCCATCAGTGAGGTGTGGATTTTAGTAACAAAGTGGATTGATGCCCTCTGTTTTGTAAAAGGTTCTGGAAGTTACATGGTTTGTATTTCAACTGTATCGGCGTTGGTAATTAGAAGAGAAAGTTCTCAAATTGTGTTAAAATCTGTACGTCTGTGTCTTGTTGCTGCAGATGCTATAAGTTCCAGTAACCCACGTGTCATAGATGATGCCAGAGCAAGGAAGTTATCAAATGATCTCAAGAGATGCACTTACTATGAAACCTGTGCCACCTATGGTCTCAATGTAGAGAGAGTCTTTCAAGATGGTAAGGATGGCTTTTTCTTCTCCGTATCTCACAGTACTATGTTGCCTAATACCACTTTTAGTCTAAAGCATTTTAAGCTTCTTCCTTTTTGTTTTCCTGCTTTCTTTGGCGCTCGCTTGATATCAGCAAAGTGCTTGTGGAGGCATTAAGAGTGTTTTAAATCAGTAGTTGCAAATCGTCTTCTACGATCTAGAAGTCAGAAATAAACCAAGAACATTGATAGGAGCTGAGTAGTCGTTAGATGTAAGCATGGCTGTTATGTGTAGGCACTTAGAAGTAAACCTAGCTGCTTGGGGGGGGGGTGGTTTAAAAGATGAAGAGTATTAGTGTTCTAGCCTGACTTGTGGCAGGTATCATTATGGGACATCTAAAAAGGGAATAATGGGTTCTTATCTAGAACTATTCCAGACAGTTAACCTAGTGGTGGAAACTGTGGCTGGAGAAGCTACTCTTAAGCTTTCCTATGTGAAACAGACTTAGTGCACCCTCTAGTGGAAATCCAGCCCTGCGTCTGGGGACTTTGCCTATCGGTTCTGCAATTAGAAACCTTAATTACATCCAACTGCTTCTCAGAAGTCCTTAGTTCTGGAGGTGTTGCTCTGTGTTGTTTTGTTACAAAGACCCGCAGCATTCATGACTATGAGAGTGTCACATCAGTGTGTATCAGAGCATGAAGATGGTACGTATCTCTGAAGATGACTTATGGGAAAAGATGGCAAACATTCTGATTTTTAAATGGCAAATAATGGCATGCTTAAGTCCAAATAAGGGTGTGCGTAGGCAACCTCCTGGTAGGATCTCAGAGAAGACCATTTAAAGCTGCAGCTGTAATTTGCTCACTGCTTTCTGTTGAACTGGTTGCAGAAATTACTATTTTCACTGCCTAAATTTTCTATATTGAATACGAGTTTACAAAAACCATTTGGGATTTTTAACTATTAACTCAAATGTGCTAGCTGTAGTTAAATTTTTAACAACACATTCAGCGTACGTTCTGCTTTTCCCTTCTTCTTTCTCAAGGAGTTTTTGAGAGAGAACTCTCTTTGAAATGTACATCAGTTCTACACACATCCTCCTTTTGTTTCACTGCTGTATGTTTGTAGGCATTCTGTATGTATTGGTGTGTGCCCCTGGTGTAATTCACAAAGAGCTGTTGATCACTTTGTGCATATATATTATATGCATATATATATCCTACATATATTGCTGTATAAAGACATGGGGTTGCTATACTCACGAAGAGCACGTTCTGTGTATTGGAATTGTTTCTAGACTTTGCTTGCATCTGGATGGATATCCATACTTGGAGTTTAGGCACAGGATTAGTACTTTCTATTACAACTCCAGGGTAGTTCGTGCTCAGCGTTGCAATGCTCCAAGGTGTTTGCTTTGGTATCTCTGTAAAGGTATTTCACCTGCCAAGGGTCTGCTGATTTTGCTGCCTTGTAGTTTTGATGAACTTACTGATGGTGATAGGTGCTTTCTTTTATTGCACATTGATGTTGCAGCAGATGACATGGGGGATATCAGTTTTGATTTATTTGTTTAAGCTCTAGTGTTTTTTGTCAGAAGGGAATTAGAGTCCTATTTTAGTCAAGCCCAACACTGCAGTGATTTGCGCCAGCTTTGATTGTCATCTATAACTGAGGTTCCTAACGACCATACATCCAACACTGCCACCCCCAGTTCCAGCTTCTGTTGTTCAGTATAAATTGCTGGTGTGGTGTTAAATCTGCCACTGCTTTCAAACTTGGAGTATCCAAAACCTTCTTATAGTTTCTAGTTGCAGTAAACTTCACTTAAACGTAGTGCTTTGTAGTTGGATTCCTGTTTTCCCTACTTGAAAGTGTCAGAATAATTTGAGTGGTCATGACAAGAATGTTACTCTGTTAGTTAAATCCAAGTGAGCTGTTTGCAGATCTTCCTTTCCTTACACTTGATAAGCTCACCATTGAATAATGGACCTAAGCAGGTTCATGCTTTTGTAATATTGTTTTACCATGGTATTACACTTCTCTGTGCAGAAACACATTACGAAAGCTGAGGCACTGTTAATGTACTTCTGTAGCTCTAGTTAACTGTAATGTTTGTTGAAGTTGAAAGCTGGTTTGTGAAGGGAATTTGTCAGGATGGTGGTTGTGAGTTGTTAGAAACGTGTACAGTGTTGGAATGCTAACATCAAGAGAGTTTGGCGTGTTTTAGAGGGATGTTTGTAACCATTAGTGTTGTCCCACTTAGGTCTCATCGCTGATGCTGTTTGAAGTCGGAGTGGAACAAGCAGGCCCTGAATTTCACTCTTAAAATAAAGAAAAGTGGAGAATTCCAGCTCAGTAATGTGCTCGTAGCTCTTGATGTTTGGAACTTGGGATTACTGGATAGGAGAATTAAGCTTTAAAGATGGGTCAAGATTAGTACTTGATCTTGCTTCAGATCCCCTCATTAAGAATTAGGGGTTTTTCCTGCTTATCAAAATGGATTTTATCAATGACATCGGAAATGATTATTTTAATATTTCTTGTCAGCACAGTATAGCAGTGACTGTACTGCCCCGGGATGCCTTTTTAATGACTTTAGCCTTCTTGAATTAGCTTGATGTACCATTAATGCATAAGAATTGCTTTTATTTCTGTTCACGATGTATTCATAATTGCATGGCTTTCCCCGGTTCATCTCCAGCCTTTTTTGACCCATTTAATTATGTGCTGCGCAGTTCCCTTACCTCACGGAGGGAAAGGCAGATGTAATTTCAGTTCAATATTGAGTCTGTTACCAGGTATTTCACTTCCAGATCTTGTGCTTGGGATGTCTCATTTCTGCGACCGACTGCTGTGTTGTGTGTCGTGCCTGCGAGGGGTACCTTGAAATTCCCTGTTACAGGATGGAAGATGACAAATCAATCCTTGTAGGCCTGGGTTGTGGGGAATGGCTGTCGCTTGTTGTCAGCATTAGTGAGTCACTTTTTGTGGACGTGTTTTCATTAAGAAACGTTAATCAGTCTAATGGGAAGTAAATAAGGTCCCACTCCTATCACGCTGACAGATTTTTAGGAGGAAGGCAGTATTCGCTCGTACGCCGAGATGTGGCCCTGAGGGTGCTTCAGTTCTGAAGTCAGAGGCTGAAGCTGTGTGCACCCAAAGTGCTGTGAGGAGCTTGAGAGCAGGTCCTCTGGCTTCTCTAATTACTCTGATTTCAGCTCTGTACAGCTGTGACCTTTCTGCAGAGTGCTTATGGCTGTGGCTCGCCATCGGAAGTGACAGGCGGCTCTGATTACTCATTAGTTAGACTTGTCCAAGATGGACTGGGTCAGCCCATTAAAACTTTGAGGGTTCCCCTCCCCCCCCCCCCAGTGCTGCAACGATACGGGGGGACAGATCATTTTGTTCAGAAGGTTTAATTCAGGATACTTCATTAAGAAGTACTTAGTGCTGTTCATAAAGTTCCAGAGGAGATTTAGTTCTTAGCTACCATGTGTCGTTCATTAGGTTATACGAAGTAAACAGCAATCTCTGAAAGGCTTCTCATGTGCTTTTTATTTCAACTCTTAATTTGAAATACATGCAATAAACCTTGAATGCTACGGTGATGCAGAGTTATGATGTAATGGAGCAGGTGACAGCTTCTGCATTTCCTGAATAGAATAAATGGACTTAGTTCGCTGCAAGATAATTCCTCTCTAGATGAAAACAGTGTTGGTATATTTCATTAAAGTATGAAGGAACAAGGTTTCTATGACTGAAGATGGAGGATTGCTCCAGTAGTTTTATATACTTTAATGCAAATATGAGAAGAAATTCTGGGGCAGGAAGCATGATGGTTGTTTGGTGGTCAATTGCTTTTTATTGGCAGTAGACCCGAGGGTGAGAGGCATAAACAGCGTGTTTTATAGGTTCGTGTAAGTTTTATTTGAGGTATAAAATGGTGTAAGAAGGTTCATGTAACGTCTTGCAAACAGATCAGGGCTGTTTTCCATTAACACCAAAAGCCAACACGACTGCAAAGAGCTCGAGACTTAATTCTGTCAGCACGTCTGAAGAAAGAGCAGAAGATCCTGTCCTTAGTTTGTGTTAACTATTAGAGGTGATAGTTAAGTTCACGGCAGCTGTAGAACTACTAAAAATATGTCAAAATGCCAATACCACGTGAATATGGCTCTTAGTTCCTATTACTTTTGTCTATCCCTGCTTGTATATTAATCTCACTTAGTGCTCTTTTTCCCCCCCTCACCTGATAAAGGGATAATTTTGTCAGAGCGATCAAACACTTCAAACTTGTGTAATCAACGTCCCTTTGTGATGTTTTCCCTTGTGTAGCAAACATCTTAAACTTCAAAGTTTGTTATTAGCATAGACTGTTCTTCAAAGGCGGGTGTCTGAAATGCATTGCAAATCATTCCCTTTCAACTAATCCGTATGCATATGCAAATCCTATTGAGACCTTGCTGCTCTGGGCTGAGCGCATGTGTATTCAGAATTTAAAAGCCTGGGTTGAATACATGGGGGGTGGTGTGTGTATGTAGTAAGGCATCGGCCTCTCTGAATTCCTCCCTGTGCCACAGAGCACCAGCACTGCTGCCAAATTGTGAAGCTATGTGGTTTTTTCCTATAGTACAGAGAGAATTCTTACCACTGCTTGCCTCCAACTTTAATCTTGAAATTAGTATGTGTTCTTTCCAGTGTCAGCGTAGCAGACCTTGAGGTACCTGGGCACACGGGATGCTGCTCTGTTCAGTGTCTTCTGTACTGCCCTATCACGTGTGTGCCCTTTGGATAGGCTGAAAATGGTTTTCACTGCTACAAAAACCATTTTGAATGTAGAGATTCAAAGCCCCTTGCCTACCTGCAGTTAATGAAGGAATATTACTGGCAGAGTCTGAAATATTTTTTCCATAGAAGATTAGATTTTGTGCATAAAACTTTCTTATATTAGCGAAGACAGATCGTTACTGGTTTCAAGTCCATCTCTGCAAGCTCCAGAAGTTGGGTGCAGGCAAGCGATGCCTCTGTTGGTGATACTTCTGTCCTGAAAAGATAATAGTAATTGAGGAGTAAATCAGCTTCGGTTTAGCATACGTACAATTGACTTGCTGCCATCATTTATGTCTCTTCTGATGGCTGGTACGGTTGCTTGTGTCTTAGGCTTCGTAATTTACAGTCTTGCAGAAATGTATGTTTATATTTAAGCTGAGCAATAGTGCAACTAATGAGAAATACAGGAAATTTATAGCACTTGGTGACTGATTGGATAAGTATCTGGACGTTAATTGAAATCTGAGGACTCCCAGCTGTCTTTCAATTAAGAATAAATAAAAAGGTATCGTTTTGGACAAACAAAACTCTTTGCTGCGTGGTGTTTTGAAAGCATTCTTCACGTTTATATGAAAGATGTGGTTGTAACTGGAGAAGTAATAGGCAGGAAGTTTGTTTTTGTCATAACAATTTGCCAGTACGTGGATAACTGTTACGTAGCTGCCCGTGAGAACTGATTAATTTGCACGTATAGAGGAGGATCATTTTGTTCCTTGCTTTACAATCTAAACTTGGAATTGATTGTCTTTTCCCAAAATATGTCCTGTATGGGATCAGTCGTGTCTTTTGGCCATCGTTCAGTGTGGAGATGTGACTGCAGTCAGCAGTGCCCTGCTCAGCAGAGGGGCACACAGCTCTATGTGCTGGGCAAAGAACATCTGGATAAACACCTCATCTCTGTTAACGATGCCATTGAACTGGTCCTCTCTAAAGAGATGGCATAGCATGCTTCTGTGCTGTCACTTTGTAAATGTACCATTCTTGCTGAAGCTTAGTCTTGTGGAAGTGTCTAAATTTTCCCATTAAGTGCTTAGAAAGTAATAAAACTAAAGTCATTAGCCTTCACTTGTCGGATCTGTATCCAGAGAAATATTCTTTGTCGCAGTCAATCTGATCGAGCGTTCGGCGCTTATATCATTCGAATTCATCCTCTGGAAATGGACCTTTGAAGGTAAATTGCATTAAGTAGGACAGTTTAAATTTTTAATACAACCTTATTGTAACAGTTAGCAAGTGATTGAAGTGCCACGGGGTGCGGGGGGGCCAAAGTGCAAAGGCATGTTTTGTGAGATTGATGTTACGTGCTGCGTGGCACGTCTGCACTACTGACTGTGGCAGTTGGGCGTGCGTAATAGCCACGAAACAAATCAATTTGTTAGACTTTGGTGTGGAGTAAATGGCTTTACATCTGATTTTTGGATCGGTGGAGGTCAGTTTGGTAAGGCGTTGACTTCATCGGAAAGTTTAGCAGCCATCCTAGCCAGGAACATTGCATTATTTGATGTCCCTGCCCTTGTGGTGTTTATTGGATGCGTCGGAAGGGGCCTATAGAGATCATCTAGTCCAACCCCTCTACTGAAGCAGGGCTCCTAAGACTTTTTAACCTTGTATTTAACATGGTAACTGAGTGAGAAATGATGGGATTTATGACACGATCCCATCGGAACGGAAAGATAAGATTGGTAAATCCATGTGCAAAATTCTCAACGCAAGTGCCTGACACTGTTTGCCTTAATAAATCTTCAGGCCATATGCTTCTGCTTGCAACACAGTTTGTGTAGTCAGTAAAACTTGAGTTTATTTTTTAATTTCGTTAGATGCCAGATGCTATCCAGATTGTCTACCAGATTTATTGGCATATTTGCTTACCTAATCTTGAGAGACAGAGATTTGCATCAGTGTTAGGAATAAGGGAGATGCAGTGTTAATCATAGTTGCCTGTATAAATAAGAAATGTATGTATTGGTATTGATTAGAGATGCTAAATGCTGAGCCTTATTTATGTGACTGTATTTTATGCCTGGTAAAACAAGAGTTACTCTTTGAGAGCCACAATGGAAACATGAATTTCAATGGGAATATCACAAAAATATCAAAGGTAGCATTAAATTGCCATTTTATGTTTATTCTTAATGGGAATTTGATTTAAAATATTGCATAAAAATTAGTACTAGCCCATTATAGCTGAACTTAATTATAACCGAAATGGTGTTTCATGGTTTAGAATTCATATGGCTGTATGTACACGTCCTGTTCACTTGCATTATGAAATAGCCCTATAGTACTTGAAAATGATCTGAATCTGCATTTATAAAATCATTTTAATAAGGTTGAGGGAGTTGTGCATTTAGTATTGAGTTATAACTTTAACATCTCTTGAGGAGCCAGTGTCATATATTCAGCAAAACTTTCAACTTTGTAATGGTTGTGTAATTTCACTCAGAGACACCAGGCTGAGCAGTGGGCCCAGGAGAACCTCGTGAGCTTCAGCAAATCCAAATGGAAGGTCTTGCACCTGGGTTGTTTGCTTTTACTCAGTAAATAACTTGTGTAATTGCTATCACAAATGGAACCGTTGTTTCTTCATTACAGCTCGTGCATGGTGTGCTGAGCTCTCCTTTTAAAAGAAGTATAAAAGTTACCTAGTCCATAAATTGAATGACTTTAAAATAACAGGCCCAATGGCTTTATAAGTGGATGCTTACATTCCTGCTTCCCATTGAAAAGCATTTGTGGTTAGTGCTTGCTCTTGCAGCTATTACTGCTGTCCTGCAACACACGATTGTGGAATCAGTTTATTTTTATTGAAGGCAGTTATTGCAAACATGGAATATTAAGCTAAAACACAGTGCTCTCAATAGATAAGCTGCTAGGTAACTTAACTTCCCACAGCCTGCTTTTCTCAAGCAGAGCTTTTCATGTGAAACAAGCCAGCTGTCGTTGGCAGGACTTGTTGACAGAAGCAGATTATTTTTGCTCATCTGATGAAATGTGGTTTTGTTGATGTATATTGGTTACAACAGTGTATTGGGCTGATGTGGCGAGGCTTTGGTAGCAGGGTGAAACCAGTGAGAGTAGCTGTGCATCTCTTACAAATGGTCAGCAGGTGATGTGAACTGAGCAGTGTCCATGCCAAGGCATTGTGGTGTGCCATTCCAAGTGATCCATGAAAGTGGGCTTGCGGGGGGGAGGGGGGGATTGCATTGAGATGGAGGTAATCTTTATGTAAACTTGTTTTTTCCCACTAGTTTTAAAAACAAAGCATTCGGTGATTTTTTTTTTGCCCCTTCTGTTGTTTTTCAGTCATCCGTGAGCATTCCACCTTCAGTGGAAAACTAGATTTCCTGTAAAGAGAACAAAATTTAGTGCGTGCCCTTTGCGTTGTCCAGGTTTTAACTGAGTCCAGTGTTTTCTCTTACTCAGACACAGCGAAAAATAAATAGTCTTGGATGCGATTTGATGGGAAACCAATTTTTATTTAAATTTGTGGTAATTTGAGAAGGCTGTTTTCATCTCCTTTAAAGCCACGCTGCTCTCTTAGCAGTAATAAATGGGAAGTATCACCAAATTTCAGAGGGATTGTATGCCCTTTCATTACTTGGAGTGTTCCTTAGTGAAAAGCAGTGTAAAAGGCGCAGCGGTAACTCTATTCATTGCCTTTGGGGGAAGGAGAGCAGTGATGAAGTTGTTGGTCACTCTGGACGTTTTCCAGGGCCTGCCTTAAAAACGGGGAAAGTATTTCTCAGGCAAGATGAGATTTCCCTAAATGAAGCCATTGTGCAGCACAGAGGTACCTTTGGATTTGAAGTTTGGGAAGGTGGAGCTAGATGAGGCAGCCTTACCTTGAGTGTCCAACTTCTCAGAAGGAGTGTTTTCCCCCCAGGCCTCTGACTTTCTTGTCAGAGTACAGACTTGAATGAAGCTGCGTTAATGAGATTTTAGAGACCCAGCTGCCCCTGCCAAAGCAGCCTGATGCTTCTGCACGAGAAGTTGACGTATGAACAGCCCTTTGAACCGCTGAAAGACAACTCTGTCAGATCAGTTACTCCGGCAACAGCGTTTCTAATGGTGATTAGCTCTGAAATTGCACACAATGAGGAGTTGGTTCATTATGGAGGCCTGGTTCTTGGTTTCAGGGACAGGGTTGACCTGATATCCCCACCTCGAGCGCGTTTGGACTTGGGGAAAGGCAGCCCATCTTCCTCCATACTGCTGAGTGGAGAATAGGAAAGCTTTGTTTGGCATCTGAGAAATGGGCATGGTTTTCACCGCCAACAGTTAAATGAATGCATCTGTGAAGGAACCGTGGCGGTTTGCATACAGATCTGCACAGCCACAGGCAGCATCCCAAGAGCAAGCGAATGCCACAAGGCCCCTTCCCAGCTGCTCCACCACCGAGCCTTCCTGCTTTGCTGCCCTTCCCATCCAGAGGGAATCGAGTGAGTGGGAGCTGCCTACTAATAGCAGTTTGGAAGTGGCGGGAGGTGTGAGGTTGGTTGTGGTGAGCTGGGTCAGGCGGTGAGGAAGAGACGTTCAAGTGAGGAGCTTGCTATCCCAACCTTACTCGTCTTCCAGATGAGGGATTTCACGTGCATTTGATTAATGAGATCTTAAAGCAAAATATATTTTCTCATCATTCTAGTTTGTGAAATTAAATTTGCATGTACAACAAAGAGGCATCAATCTTTTTCCCAAAGACCAAATATTTGCTAAACGTAAATTTCCCTGCTTTATAGCTCAAAATATTCTAGTCATATCCCTGTTTATTATCAGAAGAGTTCCTAATGTTGAAAATGAGTTGTATTTGCTTTATGCCTTTACATAGATGACTTTAAGTCTCTGTTAGCTTGAATGTGAAAGTAGAGAGAATGCAGTTTGTGTTTTCTTCTTGAATAGCTAAAATACTTGTCTCTTGCTTGATCATTGATACTTGCCAAGCAGATTAAGTTGACGTTCATTTGTTCTAGAAGCATAACCTTAGCAAATATATTTACACCAAATTCAGAAGCATGGAATAATCTTTTCAATGAGATGACACCTGATATCTTCAAGGCTAAAGTATTTCTGCTTTCCTTTCTTCGTTCACCTTAGAGAACTTTGCATAGCATTCTCTGGACTGATGTTCCAATTAAAAACGCTTCAATATTAATGTAAAGCTTTTGATGCTAAGCAGTCTTAAATTGACTAATGAAAGATGCTGGTTAGCTTTTATGAATGGAGCTGCTGAAGGATTGGCACGTACCACGGTTTACAACAGGTCTACCTGAAAAACAGTGACGGATGCTCGTCAGCAGAGGTCCCAGATGGCCACTCAGTTGCCTGAACTGCTTGTTGTTGCTGCTGCTGTTGGGAAGACTGTATTCATGCTGATCTAGGAAGACGTTGACAGAGATGCTCATAACTGTGGTGTGAACCTGGACTTTGGTTTAAGGATTCTTCCTAACGTACAGTAGCTAACAAGTTGTTGCTTTGAGACATAACAGAGACGTAGTAACAGAAACAGGCTCGGGGACTGAAGTGTAGCTGTTCTCTGGTGTTCTTACAATTATGGTGTATTTCTCTTCTGCTTCACGACCATTTAACTGTGTATTTTTCCTCCCTAACTACTGCGTCTGAAGATCTCAGCAGCAGGAGTTAGCAGGTCCGTGGGGTTTTCAGTGCCAGCCATTTTAAGTTTTGTGTATTTCTGGGCTTTTTTCTCTGGAATAGAAGGTGTGGAAAATGTGATTTTGCAGCAGCACTGCTGAGGAGAGATATGCTGAACCCCTTTTATTGACTTCTGATAGGCAAGATTTAGGTTTCATCTCTTCTCTCAAGGTAGCTTTAGAAAGAGCACAGTGGGTCTTTTGACAGTCCAGCGATTGCCCCGCAGATGATCAGTCACATCTTTCATATGTCGCAAACTTTGAAGGGTCACGGTACTCCTTTAGGTACTTCAGAAGCTCGAATCCCCTTAATATCCAAGGGCAAGTAGCCCTGAGCACTTGAATATTGAATGCAGTCTAATTATGGAGTGACAGCTCCATGACTGCAATGAAAGAAGCAAAAACTGCTTGGTGTCTGAAAGGAGAGCAGGTCGCCTAATGAAGGAGGGGGAGAGATGGGAAGGATCGTGCTCTGGTGGGGCTCGTTGCCAAAATGGAGGAGGAATTGGGAAGGTTTGGCAGCTCAGATGGGGAGTTGCATTAGGGGGCACGTCATCTTTCTGACAGAGGGAAAGGCTGTGAAATTTGAGGATAAGAATGGTCTCTTTTAAAATCGGTAACCCAATTTTAAGAAGATAACCTTAGATCTCTCACTGTAATTTAACTTTTTTGCAGTTCACAGGATGATTTACCCTTGGTGCTGGTCTGTTACCTTAGTACAATTTCCAGCTGCCTCGTGGGTTACCCTTCACGTTATTAGCTATATGCTAATGTACGTATTTATATGGATGACATTTTGCTTGATTACAAATCTTGCCTTGACTGTTGAGCTTGCCCTTTGTGGTCCTGTTTACAACATTTACAGTTTGAGCACTGCAGCTGAGCATCCCACCTTCCTCCTGTGCTCACCTCCTCCAAGAAGCAGGAGCTCCCCTCGACAGTCAGTGTCTGTGCAAATGGCACTGAAACGAGCTGATAAAGGTATATCTGCTTTTGTAGTGCTTCAGCTAGTGTAATCCATTTGAGTGGGTAAGTTCAGACTGCCTTGGGAATGTTTTTTGGTGAATTCCTAGAGAAGAGGATTGGGCAGGACTGCGTTAGGTCAGTTAATTTAGTGCTGCACACCACCTATATTCAGACTCGAGGAACTAAATAAATATTTTCCTTGACTAATTACCCCTCCCGTGGTGAGCAGAAGATTTTGCTGAGAAGGTAGAGCGGTTTTAATTCAGTTTTGGTCTTCATTTAGCTCTTCACAGCATGATGAAGACAAATCCCTTTGCATATTTTAAAGTCTCTGACCTTAGGTTTGCTCTCTGCATCCACTAATGTGGCTTAAAATATTTTAATATGTGACTTTCTCGAGTCAAGATCGATAAACCAATGGTTCTGAAATGACAGAGTGCTACGATATTCCTCTGTAATTTAAGCATGATTAGCTGATGAAGGTTATGATCAATATGGCAGGGGAAAATAAATTAATTGATATCATCCTTTCAGGATGATGAGGGGCCTATTGGAGGTGGAATGTAACTAATGAAGCTGCTTCTTATGTACAAGCCATTTTTTATACAATATATTCTCACTAAATCATGGCCACGCCATCATTCATTTACGTGAAAAACAGAAGCCACAGACTGGTTTGTTATTAAAATTGCATTTGAGAAGGAATTGTATGCTTACACTGCTAAACAGTATCTCTGCCTACTTTACAATGTATTGAGGAATTTACATAATTATCTTTTTATGTTCTCTGAATAATACAGATTGAGTACTGTTAGTTTAATCACAGCAAGTTTCTATGTGACTTCTTAAGTAGATGCCAGCAATCATTGCAGTTCTGCCTTGCTGACCTGGTTTGGCAGAGACAAAGCAAGTGACCGTGGCCTCTGCCACAGAGTTTCAGTGCAGTGTCTTGGTTTTTGGAGTAAGGAATAAGTCCTAGTGTGATCCAGCACGAGTTCATATGCTCAATGGAGTTTGAAAGTTGGGGTTTGCATTAATTAATCTTTTGGATGTAGAGTTAAGCTGTGCCTATGTATATACATTAATATATATATATATAAACCAGTCTGCTAACCTGTAGATGGAGATATTAATGGCAATGATTACATGGGTAATGCCTCCTAGTTTATTGCACTGGCCCATGATGATGTCTAAGATGCATGTTGATGATATAGTGATGAACTTTCCCACTAATATTCTGCTCTGTTTCGTTGCTGTGCAGCTAGTTATTTTGTGTGAATTCCTGCTAGCGTTCTCTGTAACTTGCACACCTGAATTTTCCCCTTCTGTTTCAGCATTCCTGGTTTAGTGGTGCTTATCTGGTGGGCTGGGGCAATGTCATCCACATGGAGAACAGGGTTGTTGCCTCTCTTGGAGCATATGGTAGAGAGCTAGCATCTGTCATCCTCTGTGCATGTGTTACACTCAGTTTTTGAAGCAGCCTTTAACAGTGGGAAAAATGATGCTGTACCCTGTTCTGTATTTTGTATACTCTGCATATTTTTGACTCAACGTATTTTTCAGTGTAGTCTGTAGCTTAACTGCCTGTATGTTTTGTTGTGTTTCGTTTTTAGTTGCTCAGAAGATCGTTGCGACGAGGAAGAAACAGCAGCTCTCAATTGGACCGTGCAAATCCCTGCCAAACTCTCCAAGTCACTCATCTGTGTGTTCTGCCCAGGTTTCTGCTGTACATATCAGCCAGGTACAGCTTAAAATCAGTGCTTGCCTTAAAAAGGGAGCCAGTAGGTTGCTTTTCATCCAGTGTATGTAATGTCTGTCATTGCTCGTTTTCCTGCTTGATATAGGTAGCTGGCATTTCCTGAAAGGTATCAGCAATCTGTAGTTGAAGTATTGTTAACTGTCTTGACTTTGTTTCACGTAACCACTCTGGTGGGTTACTTTGGCTTGAAACCACTTTTCATAGTGCTGATTATGCCCAGCAGCCCGCTGCTCTCAGCAGACCAGTAGCAGTTACAGTAGTAGGGTTTGCTGTATGGCTTTTTAAAATTACCTCACGATGTTTTGGGTTATTGGTCTCATAATTCCTGGTGTATCTCAATGGTTTGCACTAGAATTTTACTTTTGTTACCTCTCTGTGCAGTTGCAGTTGCCTGTCTCTGTCGATTCTTAATTGAAATGATCCCACCTATTGACACGGTGGTGTCTGTCTCTAAATACAGGGAAATGAAACAAAATGCTGCCTTTATTTATGGCAGGAAAACATGCTGGCCTTGATGCCATCGGTACGGCATTTCTGGAAGTGTTTGGATAATGACATTTTTTAGTGTGCACAGTTTTTACCCACGTACATCAATACTGACTTGTGTGTTTCCACTGTGATATCCTCCCTCAGTGTCTTTTTCTACTGACAAGTCATAGTCTGTGTATATTCAGAGTGGATAAATGCAAGCTCCATTGATCATATACAGGGCTTCCTCAGCCAGAAGAGCTGTCTTCCCATTGTGCTCTTTCACTCCTGATAGTTGGATTTATAGGGCATCTTGCTGGCCCCTCCAGTGTGTCACCAGTACTGTGACCCAGTGTCCTGATTTTCACTGAAGCAGTTGGAAACGTCTGATACCTATCAGCTCTCCTGGCAGATTTTTTAAGTCTTAATTCAGTAATACATGGAAGAGATGTCTTCTGATGTTACGTAGCATTCTTGAGCAGCCCATTTCACATTTTGTTCTGTCTATCAACCCTTCTGCACTTTAGCAAAACCACTGTAGTGAAGAATTACTCTATCTTTGTGGGAGAGGATTGCTTTCTCTCATTTGACGTATCAGTGTCTTTTAGAAGCACTCTTTAAATTTATACCCCCAGATGAAGGTTCTGGATCTCCAGATCTCATTTTGTACCCTAATAGAAGCCACCACCACCGAGTTAACTCTGTAGGTGCAGGTGCTAGTTTAGCTTAGAGTTCTTTGCCATACTCAACCCAAGTACCAGCCTCAGATTGTGACCCTCACTTCTGCTAATTATGGCAGAATAGGATATTGAAATTCGGATCCCTCTTTCTGTAACAGGTGCTAAGGTAAGTGTGACTCTTCTGAAGAACTCTAGCACCTCATGGTGATACAGTAAAGTTCCTCATGTGGAAGGAATTCTTTGGGTTCTTGATGTAAATGACATTCAGCCACTTTCTGACCAGGTCACTTCCATTAGCACTTGGAAGCAGCCCACTGTAAAATGTTTTTCTCCTAATCAAACTCCTCCAGACAGTTCTACAAGCTCATACTTTTAGACCAAGATGAGTTATGCTGCTTGTATAGATTATCTTTGGTACTGAGACTCGCCGTATTCAGTGGTTATATTTGAATGGCAGTTTCCAGTAGTGATCTTATTCTTGGATCTGATGAAGACCTCTTTTACTCTGTTGATTATTGTGTAGTTTTCCAAGATATCCTACAGAGGATAGGTGATGCTTTACACAACCCAATTTTAGCCAAATACACCTCTGTTCTGCATTTTCTTACAGCAGCTGTGGTTGACCTTCTTGTTGGTAAAGCTTGTCTGATTAAGAACATCAAATATCTCTGTTCTTAGCAGTTTCCTACTCAAGGACAGTTTGGACAATAGCAGCAAATACCAAATTCTAGACAGATGTTTCGCATACAGAGCAAATTTCTTGCCAGCAATAAGAACTGTTTGGGAAAATCAAGGTGCCTTCTGTGGTAAGGATCTGTGACATCTATTCTTATAATCTTGAGATAATGTTCTTTACCACATTTGTTGGCTGACATAAGTAGTTGACAGAAGTAATTGCAACTGTGACCAAAGATGCCTGTCTCCTGAGATTGATGTCATGTTATAAACCTGCTTCATGTCTCGCTGCCTTCATGCAGCACATAATGGCAGTAGGACCTTGTTTAGGGTGAGTTCCTATCCTAGACTTAAAAGCACATTACACAGTTCCAAATATAAGATGATCTTGGGGAGAATTTACCATCTCAGACCTTGACGAGGATATTGACTAGTGTACTTTAGCACATCTCTTTGGACATGACAATGTTTCAGTGAGGTTTCCCACCATCAGTCAGAAATGCTGTCTTTGGACTGAAGTGTTTTGTTATTCAATCAAATGACATTCAAATCAAGAAGAGACTATTCTGCATAGTCAGTTTTTCTTTCTCTTTCTTTCTTTCACATCACTGCAGAGGAAAAACTAAGAAGTGAAGAATGTGTTTAGTACCATTGCAGCATGCATCATAATGATTTCTGTGTACGAGGTTAATTTTAAGTAATCTCTAATGTTCATTTAAATAAACGTTTATATTTAATTTAAAATAAAATTTAAAATAAACGTTTTATATATATATATTTGTAAGTACATATATTCCCCTTCATTCACATGCACAGTCCACATGTATAAGGAGGGGTGCCCTGCAGGATTAAATCATTACATTTCAGTTCATCTCTTGGTGCACTTCTTTCCTTAGTCCCTTCAAGACTGTGTTAATATTCCCATTAGTTTTTGTACAGTCTGTTTTTACCTCTTCCTTTCTAAAGTCACTTTAAATTTAAAGTTCAGGCTTGATCTTTTAGTTCATAGAACTGCAGTATTGAAGCCAATTGTCACGTTTTGTTGATTAAAAATTATTAGTAGTTTCACCAGTGACTCTTTTTGGATGTGCCAGCTTACTTCAGCCAAGTTGTCTTAAGTTCTCTTGGCACTCAGTCTTGAGATCTGTCATTCTGATAGATCTGACAGGACAAATTTCATCTTTCCTCTACCTTTTCATTACCAGAAAAGGCAAAAGCTCCTTAGATTAACAATTTCTGATATGTCCCAAAGGACGAGGTTAAATTGTGTTGTTTTCCCATATTTGGTCTTACTGTGAAGGGCTGGATGTACTGAAGTCTCAGCCTCATTCATCTGGGTGTAGTTTTGAAATGCAGTGTAAAATTTGTACTCCATGGCAACACAATCAAAGCTTTCTGGCTGTTGCTGAGGCAGGGACTAAACAGTTTCATCTTCAGTCCATCTTTGGATGTGTGCCTGCATATGACCAAAATCCCTTGAATAAATTGGACTCCTACCTATAGTGTTGTCAGATGAAAGACAGAGATAATGGGATGTTCAAGAACGACACTGTACACAAGCCAGCAGAGGAAAAATGTCCTGACTAGAGATTTTTCCATGATGCTCCTGTAGTTCTGCAGAAATGCACTTTTCCTTCCTTTCCCCAAGAACAGAAGGTGCAGAAATCGAATGCGTTCTGTTACAGAGTATGTAATCTCTGCTTTTGATCGAGGTTTGCTTTATTCTGACTGCTCCTGGGCTCCCTGAAGCTCTGGCAATCTCGTCTGTTTTAGATGTAGTACCTGTTGCCTTCGTTTTCTCCTCAAGCAGTGGTTAGGGATGGCTTTTCTTGGTGGGTGTCCTGTTATATCTAGAGAGCAGAAAAACACCGATTCCATTCTTTTTGGGTGACTTGATAAGAAGAAAAAGTTCAACTTTTTTTCTTCCTATGCTGTCATTTATTGGGTTCGCCTGGCATTTTTACTGTATGCTTTAAGACCTACTTGGCACTACCAGTTATAAGGTGAATATTTTTCTTTGTGTAGTTGGCTGGTTAGGAACATGCCCCTGGCAAATGCAAAGATAAGTCCAACCTTCTGCTAATGCAAGTCACAGCTCGGCTCCTGGCCTGCAAGGTAAACTCACTGGTTTGTTTACTGGTGGTGCTGAAATGCATTTGTGAAAGTGTGTGACATGGAGTGGTTTAACCCTTTTTCAGCACAGAACTGTGGACAGCGGTCCATTCCTTTTTAATAAGGTATCAACAGGAGTCTCATGACAGGCTTTAAAAGCCTTGCAGTCCCTATTGGCAGTGCTTACCTTTGAGGTAACTGCTTTGAACTGACAAAATTGGACTCATTGATATCAGAGGGAGATTCCTCTGAGCTGCTTTTGTCTTGGAATCTGTTAAATTTGGCCTTGTTGCCTTGACCTTGAGTTTCTTAAAGCACTGGTCCACGTGGCAATGAAGATTGATGTGTTGTAGATGATAGAGTTAGTTATTCTATAAATGGAGTATTGGCCATTCGTGCAAGATGTATTCTGGAAGTAACATATCCCTGAAATGAAAAGACTTTCAGGCTCTTCTGCAACAACATGTACAAGTTCATTGGCCATCATCAGGCTGTGTGTTTGCCTAGCAGGTAAAACAGATCGTGTTGCACTGTGTACATCCAAGAGCCTGGCACGTTTGAGAGTGGACGTGCTGCCTTGCTACGGGCAGAAAAGTAAATCCATGAGCCAAGATAGCCAAATGGATGATAAATGCTTCTACTGAGGATAATAGTTTCTCTACCTAGGTCCATTTGATTGACCAAGACTGTGGTTAAAGCAGCAATGCAGAGAAATGTCCCTTGATCGCTCAGGGTGTCTCTGTGTCTTGAGAACAGCTCATTGAAAGGAAAATGTTAAGGTGTGCAACAGCCCAAAATGTATTACAGCATCCTCGCTGTGCTTAGGACAGAAATCTTTGCTGTGGTGTTTGATTTCTGTGCCAAGCTTCTGCTGAGGAAGAGTGGGAGAGCGGTGTGGTGCAGCTGAGCTGCCCATGGGTGTGAAGCCACTGTGCTCAGCTGGGGCACCCGTGGGGTTTGAGACAAAGGTATGGTGACTGGGAGAGGTAATGGGGCAAAACCTGGACTGAATGTTGCCAGATGTTGTAGCAGTTGTGGGGGACGTGAGGCAGTGTCATGCGGTGAAGGGACAAGTGGAGTGTAAGGTGTTCTCCTTTGTTGGCACTGGGTTGATGTTATACTGATTTCTTTGGTGTGGAGAATTACCTTCGTTGGTGGAAGGGAAGTTTGTGAAGATTGTCTCGTTAACGTGATGAAATATGTATTTTAATGATGTTTATCAAATATATTTCTCACAGAGGTAAGGTACTGGGTTTAGACACTGAGGTTTTGGTAGCTGGGATGGCAGAGCCTAGCGTGGCTCTGGGGTGGATCACAGCCAGCTCCAGCTGCCCTAGAAGGGACCTGCTGCTGGCCAGAGCTGGGCTGTGTGTGATGCTGGGTGCACTTCTGAGACAGCCGATTTAGGGAAGGAAAAAGTGCTTTGTAACAGCAGCTGGAAGAAAGGAGTGGGAAATGTGAGAGAAGCAGCCCTGCAGGCACTGAGGTGAGTGCAGGAGGTGCTCCAGGCATGCAGCAGCAATTCCCTGCAGCCCAGGAGAGGCCCGTGCTGAGTCTGTTTTGCTCATGACAGCAATGGGTGAGGGATCCTCCCTGTCCTTAGCTCAACCTGTAAGCCTTTTTCATTGTATTCCCCCCCCATTCTTTTGAGGACAGTAGGAGTAAGAGCATGGTATAGTGTTGATGAGCTGCTCTATTAAACCACTATAGTGATCTCCTTTAGTTAACAGGAAGGTGGAGATGCATAATGATCAAGTTTTCAATATTATGACAGAGCATAACTACATCCCTTTGTTTTCAAGAATTTGTGGTTCACATCCTGTCGTCAGTGTAGAATATGAGAGTCCTTCCTTCATACTGTCTAGTGTCCCTTTTGTATAAGAGTCTTCTATAGTCTTGAGGCATAAGCTTAATGTGATCCTTTCTTTTCCACTATCTTCATCACTTGTTGTCTTCTTTTTCCTCTCTTCTGCTGAGCTTTTCAGCTGCATGGTTCTGATCTTAGCACCTTCCGTTCCTGTTATTTGTCACTTGTTTCAATTTCCTTATTTTCCCTCCTCAGTTTGGTTCTGTCACAGCTGAGTGGACTGTAAGGTCCTCACCACTATGGTCCAAAAGCTGTTCCTTGAGACCTGTTTCAGCATCTTTGGTCTCCTTTTCTAAGTGTTTCATAGTTGCTGAGTTTTTAGATGTTCTCCTTGTAGATCTTCCTTTGTCTGGCACAGCCCTTCCTGTGTTTCTTTGGAGGGATAATCTCTGACTTTGTACACAGATGTGTTGTGTGTTTTCCTGCAGGTTATTTACTGTCTTGTCCATTTGACCTTTTACTTGCTGTCTCAACAAGATACCTTAGAGAAAGGAGAGAAAAGAAAGTGAATGTGGGGTAAATTGAGGCCAATTCTTCCCAAGTAGTTGCTGTTAGGACACTAAAAATGATAATTCCAGCTCTTAATCTTCTGTCAGCTTTGTTTCATTCACTTGGTCCACCTCCAAATTCTGCTTGCTTGAACGTACCTTGAAAACATTGTAGGAAGACCTCAGTCAGATCCTCTTACTTCAGTACCCCTACCTCTGGCTTCCTGACAGCAGCCTTTCTCTAGCTCAGTCAGAAGGAAGGGAAGGTGACATTTCATCTCCTTACCTTAAGGGGAAAAAGGGACAATTTCTCCACCAAAACGTTTGTTTCATGAATTGTAATTCCTAACCTGTCACGCAGATTATGAGGAACGCGTTTGCATGTAGGGACTTTTGGAAGTGATGCTTGTGGATTTGTTGCTGAGTTGGTTGACCCTTTAGTGCAAGCATGAGTTTCTGGACTCATGCCTCTGTTTTTACCTTTCTCTTCTTGAACTTAAAAAGAAAAAAAAAAAGAAGGAATTAAACACCAAATACTTGAAATTGCTGAAAGGAGCGTTAAGTGGATGATGCAAGGAAGAATTGTCTCCTGCTTGGTTCTCCTTCAGGAGTTATCCTTTCTTCTTGAGGTCCTGATCCTCACACTGACCTCAGGGCTGTGTTATGAGAAGTGCTGTCGTACTGCTGCTGCTCCCCAGGCAGAGATGGCAGCTCCTTGCATCACTAGTGAAGGGCACTGCTGAAGAGGAAGCTCTGGACTGCTTTCTTTTCCTGTGAAGCAGCTTTAACTGGTCGATTCCTAGCTGCAGCAATTAAAATGAGTTGCCTCATGTTAAGTGCCATGAGAAAAATCCTTCTCCTTAGGCATTCCGTGAGTACCTCGGAGGTAAAAACCTTCTCACTTCTCATAGGAAACTCAATAACTTCAAAGATATCCTTCTAGTTTCTCGTGAGCGTCTCAGACCGTTTCCCCTCCCATAAGTTACCTTGGAGTTGTTGTCCAGATCCTCTGCATGCTGCTGCTCTCCCATTGAGCTTTCCTCCAAAGGCAGTGGAATTTTCCATCTTTATTTTGCCTCAGTTCCCATTCAGCATGCATAGGATGCACGTGTTCCTGACAGGAAGAAAACTGTACTTCGTAGATCATCTCTGCATCCTTTTTAATGGCGTTTTTAATACTCGTTTGTTATGTCTAAGAAAAAAATCAAAACATTAATCACATTTTTGGTACTTTTCCAGTCTGTTTTCCTTGCTTTTCTGCTATTAGTCACTTGTGGCATCAGTTCATTAATTGTTCTGTAGGCTTACTGAGTGCCTGCTTAATTCCTTGGGAGACTGTGATGTAACTTTACGTTTGGGCTGCTTTGATTAAAATTGGAATGTCTTTAAAGCTCTGTATCCCTGTGCCAACGGTTTTCATGGCTTCAGCAAATGTCTTAAGAGCTACCTGTTACTACAGGAACCATTTTACAGCCTCGGTGGGTTGTTTTTTTTTTTCCATTTTCTTGATTAGCTCTCAGTGGACGGATGATTGCAGACTAGGATTAAGTCCAGCTACGCACTTCTGTTGCCCTAGATATTTTTTCTAGGTTTGAGGCAGAATTTGGCCTACCAATCCTTGAAGCAGAAAAACAGAATAAACTCTACAGCCTTTCCCCAGTGTTTGGCTTATTCTCACGCTAATAAAAACAAATGAGATAGTTGATACCCAGCTAAGGGGTATACTGTGTAGAATGACAATGTGCCTGCCACATCAACAGAAAAATCTAGGTTTTGAAAAATAAAGGCATAAAAAAAAATGCTGAAAGCCTTGCCATGGAAATGTATGGAAAAGTGGCAGTAGGGCAGGCCTGCTGTGCTTCTGAGCTTAGGCTGCTATTGTCAGGTGCCAGGACTAAGTAAGATGCAGCTGTGGATTGCAATTTCTTGAAAGCAGTGTACCGCTGTTTAAAACTAACTTTAATCCTTGCAGACCAGTAATGGAGGAGGGAGTTTAAGTGATTATTCCTCCTCTGTCCCATCAACTCCAAGCACCAGCCAGAAGGAGCTACGGATTGATGTTCCTCCCACTGCCAACACACCAACTCCTGTCCGTAAACAGTCCAAGCGCCGGTCCAACCTCTTCACGGTGAGTGAGCCAAGGAAGAGACTGTTGCTGTGTTTCTAGTAGTGCTCTGTGATGGTGGCCTGAACTTCAACCCGGTTGAGTTGAGCTGGTCTAATCCAGACAGGAGTGGTGAGGAGGATCTGTAGGCTTGAAAACAACAGCGCTTTAGAATGACAATTGGGCTTTTCTCTTTGAGGATGTAAAACGGAGGCTGAAGTGGTGAAGTTACCATGCTGGGAATACCAGCGGATGAATCCTGGAGCCTTTGTGTGACTTTGACTCTTAAGATCTGCCTAGGTTCCCACTTTCAGAGTCAGAGGAGAAAGCTGTCACTCACTGCTTTTAGTTTGTCATATAGGGACCAGGACAGAAAACTGTCCATCACTGCTTTTAGTTTGTCATATAGGGACCAGGCTCCATAGATCAGACTGGCAAGCTTAACCAAGTTCCAATACGTTTTGAGCATTAAAAGGGAAAAAGCAATGCAATACAACCCCTGTAAGGGCAGTTTTAACAGAAACAGTAAAAACATTTTTTTTTCCTTTTACTCAAACAAGCTGGCAGCACCCGAAAAGTTTACAAATATTCCAGAAGAACTGGCAGTACGCCCGGACTTCAAGGTCGTGTTTTGCCGTACAGGACCTGCAGTACAGATAAGCTTCCGAACAAGAGACAGAGATTCACTCTAAAAGTATGTCTCTGTCCGGCTAAGGCAGCTAGTCGAGCCCCACGTTGGGCGCCAAAATTGTCACGGTTTGCAGGACAGTTTGACCCGGTACCGTGACAATTGAGGCAGGGGACCCACGGGCCCACACCCCGGGGAAGGGGAAGGGGGAAAAGGGAAAAGGAGAAGGGAGATGGGCCTAGGAACAAAACAGCGGCAACGATCTGAGGAGGAAAGCTATTTTACTAAATAGATATCAGAAAGGAAAAATAACACAATATAATATAATATAATTGGAATTGAGGCAAATGAATCAAATAAAATGAGCGAGAGAGAGAGTGTCCGATAAACCGAAGGCCTGTGATCCTTTAGTTACTTCTGTCTCAATTGGCTTTCCCAGAGTTAAAAATTACGATGGAGGTGAAAATGACGTTACATTTTCTTCCTTCCTAGAATATCTGGGTTTTGCTTCATAGAGAGACAAAAAAAATGGAAATTTAAGAAAAAAACCCAAAACACTTCAACTGGTCCACTGTGATTGATCTTTGCTATGCACAAGTGCTTTGGGAAACAAGAATGGAGCTTTGAGTGATGATTTCCTTATTTTAGCAGCCCTGCTGAAAGCTTTGGGCTTGTACTGTGTGTGTAATTGTGGCTTTGTAATCCGTGTGTTGCCGCTTCTAACCATGCTTTCTAACAAACACAGAATTGAAGTGATGAATTTTTGCTCAGGTGGTTTTAATCCTCCTGCTGAGAACTCGTCATGTTTTGACACTGAGGTTTAACAGCAATTGCGTGTGCATTTCCCTGCTGCTCTCAGGACTGGTGCTGAGGAGCACTCGTGAGTTATTAACTCCACTAGATGTCAGTGTCATCCTAGGAACGGAGAGCAGAGCCATAAATCTGGGAGCAGAGCCGAGACCACCAGAGCTCTGTCGGGAGCGTGTGCCGACCATTTCCTGCCTCAAGTGTGCTGAGAGGGCTGTTCAGATGCTGTTGACATTTGGAAAACTGTGGGTGATTTATATTGGAGTAGGTGTAAATTTGAGAAAGCGAGCGAGGGGAAACATACGCATCTGCAGTCGAGGAAGAGGTCTGAGAGGAATGTGAAATCAGCTGCGTGTGTTGCAGGCAGGTCTGTAGTCACTAATAGCATAGGGAGAACCGTCTTTCCTAACACCAGAGGATGTTGGTAGTCATCTTAATGCCAAATAACTTGGGAAAAATTGGGGAAAAATCAAGTGCCGTGGGGAAGAAAATAATGTCCTTTCAGAATTAGGTTGGTCTTTTATGGTCTGCTCATAGTGAATATGGCACAATCCCTGTCCTGAAGTTTGCTGACCCTGCTCACGGCGCAGCTCTCGTGCCACGTCAGCCTTGTTGTAAGCTGGAATTACCAAACCAAACAAATAGGTGAGCTGTCTGTAAATAGATAGATGTCCTGTCTAGCTGAGAGCAAAACGTGATGCTGAAAATACTTCGGTGAGCTGTGTTCAGTTTGCTGTGCTTGTTTCGTAGGCTGTTGCTTGTCATTAGAATCATTTGCATTTGTGCAATTGCAAACTGACCCTTGTTACGTGGTTCAGGTAATAGATTTAGTTTCTTCCATGAGGATCTGTTAGCGTTGGAAGGAAATGGGGTTAAGCAGAAAGATGTGATTTTTTTTTTCCTTTAATCTCTTCCAGCTTTTGATTTGGAATAGGACTTAGAGCATTTTAAACATGTTCTTGTGGAGTCTGGTCGTTATGACTTCGTTGGATATTAATATTTTTCCGTCAAGCTTTTGTTGCAACAGTAATACCCAGTTAGGCTTTAAAATAGACCAAATAAAGCAAAAGGGTAAATGTCTTCTGTTTGTGCACAGTACAAATAGGGATAATTAAACTGCAGTGTGCAGCTCAGGTGAGGATTTGCACTTCAGCACTGCTTCTCACTACTCATCAGATTTCATGTGTGCTGAAGGAACTTCAGGGGCAGCGAGAGGCAGCTCCATTCACATAGCAGTACTTACCCATCCTACATGATTGTGGATTTGTAGTCATGACCTTTTTAAAAGTTAAATAAACCTCTATAGCTCAGTGTATTGGAGATCAGTACTGGTACTTCTTGGGAGCTCTCTGGGCTGTGGATGCAGGATTCTGGTGGCGCTCAGGTGCTGTATTTTTTTGGGTCGGTAGCAATCTCATTTCTCAGCTCTGATTTGGGAAAGGTTTAACGCTGACGTAAGGCTTCCTAAGACTTCTGGTGCAAAGGGAAAATAGGTCAAATGGCACTCGGGCAGGTTTTGAATTTTTTTTAGGTTTTTGGGACTTTCTCTGGTTTGCTATATAGAAGTTTTAAATAGAATTACTTAATGTGTAAACGCGACATCAGAGAAAACCGTAGCAAGTGTTGATCCAGTGTGGTTTATTGACTGTTTTTAATTTATGTATGACATGAAATGGATGCATTATAAATGCAAAAGCACGAGTCTCTGCCTCTGTATTTGACTTCGTGATATAAATGGTGGAGCCTGATACAGTTCTCCCCTTGAAAATTGCACGTACTCATTACCAGCAGCTAGAAAAGATTGGGCTAACATCCATCCCTAGGTTTCTCTACTTTCAGCATCTGACAGCAGTTTGCTTTTAACTATTTCCCCTCTACTCACAGCGTTCATTTCTGCTGCATTTACCTTTGTGGAAGAGATGATGAGATGATTTAAAAAATAAATAAATTAGTACGGAGCATTTAGATCGCTTCTTGGAGACAGGATCCTTTTGGAGACAAAAAGAAACATTCAAGTTGACAACTTCCCTCCCAAGGATTTGGCTACCTCCATTGAGTTCCTTTAAAATGTCACTTACGGCCGCTTTGCGCTATTGAAGCATTGTTTTGTGTTTTATTATTGGGAAGTGGCACTTTCAGATTCAGAAATCTGTCTTGAAGGAAGAGGAACAATAGTGATCTTCAACATTGGATTTCATCCCTCCCACTTGTTTTGCTTTCTTTCATTTGTTCTTTGTTTAATTCCCTGCCATGTCATTCCATTGCCCCTAACCATAGTAACTAGTGATAGCAGCCTGCTCCCGGCAGAGCCGGGAAAAGCACAGCCTCCCCGCTGGGTAAATGTGTTGCTTAGGATGCTGTTACTTGAAGCCTTCCTACGTGGGCTTTTTCCCTCCCCTCGCCCCGTAAAGCAACCGCTTGGGGCATTTTCCTCCTTCCATCCCTCCTCCTGCTGAATGGGGGAATAGGAAAGCAAGTATTAACTGGCCGCCATCCCGACGTCGCTGTCCATCAGACATCCCTTTATGCCGACAATGAAACCCGGTGTCTCGTATTGCTCTGGTTTTCATTAACTTTCATTGTGGCAGTGGACCCCGCAAACGCGTTCGTTTCATACATCACCCGCGATTTGAAAAGCACATGAAAATGTTTTCCCCTTTTTCAATATCGTGTGAGTAACGTTCCTATTGAAAAGTAATGGAGTGAAGTTGTCACTTGTCAGATCAGTTATTAAGGAGGATGACTCCGGATCTTCTTTTAACTTCTTTTTTTTTGTTGTTTTTTTAATAAAATAAGTCTGTCAAAATGATTATACTTGTGTGTTCTTCCACAGTAATCGACCACAATCTGAATGACTTCTTAAAGTTCCCGTTGAGTCACGAAGGCAGCGCTGTGAAGCTCACTCAGTAGGGCAGTTCTCTCTGGAGAAAGCCAAGTCAAGTTCTGGTTGTGGATTTAATTTTCCTTGTGTTGATATTTCTTCCCTCAGCTCAGAAAGTGTTTTTCAACCTCAGTCGTTGCCTATTCCTGACGTTCCAGAAATGTTTTTCAACCTCAGTCGCTGCCTCTTCTTGACATCCCAACTTTCTCACGGCGGAAAAGTGGGAAAAGAAGAGCTGAAAATTAGCATGATCCAGAGTTAAATCGGGATGGTCAGAGATGGTGTCGTGAAGTCATGGTTTTAAATAGCTGAAAACCTTTCTAAAAACACACCGATATTAGTTATGTTACCTATATTTAGATAGGTAGATTGATTTAAGTCTTCCTCAAGTCATGCTGAACACCTGAGCATCATTTCCCCTCATCCATTGGGTCTTCAGGCAGCAAGGCTGGAACTCTTTGAAACCCAAATCCCATTTCAAACAAGAGGAGGGCAGAATTTTAGGAATACTAATGAGGTATTCAAATTTTGGGGCTGTCGTGTGCATTTGGAGATTTTTTCCCCCTCCTCCTTTCAGTATGCTTACGTGTCAAAAATGCTTTCTCCAGTAGCTTTATAAAAACACAACAAAACCACAACTTTCTTTTCGCTCTGCAGTCTCGGAAAGGGAGCGACCCAGACAAAGAGAAGAAGGTGCTGGAGAGCAGGACGGACAGCATCGGGAGCGGCCGTGCGATCCCAATTAAGCAGGTATGCAATGCTCTTTCTGCTCTGCTCGGAGAGGCACCTCGGCTCTGCGGCGCTCCGAGGCCGGCCCCGCGCGCCAAGGTTTGTTTGATGTGCTCCAGTGATGAATGTGGAAGTCACTCACTTGACATCAATTAGGAGGGGTTCCTATGTGTATTAAAATAGGATCATTAGAATAAGAAGAGGGAAAATGTGACAACAGGCCTAATGAAGTGCAGTCTGCCGGCCTGCATATGGAGCGCGTTTCTCGGCTGCGCTGGCTTCAAAGGCTGCCTTTGTAGAGCCGGCTTTGATTGGGCCGCACTCTGCCCATTTGACGGGGGGGAAATCAGCGCGCAGCACAAGAGCCCCTTGTGATGGCAGAAATAGCCTGATGTGGCCCTAATTTGCTACCGCAGACGGACATCTGAACACAGTTTCAGGCTGGTTTGTAACAACAAGGCAATTAGTTGTGATAATCATAGCCGGTGTGTCAGCTGTGCACTCTTGTTTGTAATTTGCTAATGAAGGAATTGTAACTTTGATTAGGTTCAGTTTCATTTAGACCTTATTATATAAGAGAACATTTACAGCTGTAATGTGTGGCCTTAATTAAACTTCCTCATTACACAACAGGACTTGAATTCACGGATTTGTTTTGGTCTGTTTTACTAGCCTAGATGCACTTTCATTAGCCCGGAAACTGAATGCTAAATTGTAGCTCCGAACGCTCTTTGAAAGGCAAAAGCAATACTGGAATCTAATGCAAAGTGTTTGGGTAAATGAGATCATTTACTTTTTCAAATTAAATTAGGCTGAATTCATGCAGTTAAGAACACTGCGCTAAGCATTTGCATGGGATGCTTTGCAAATGGTTTCTGCAGTAGTGTTTGCAAGTGTTTGCTCTCGTGTGAGTTACTGTGCTGCAGGCAGCACGAGCGCCGAGTGAAGCAGCTCGTTTTCTTCCCACTCACTTCTTTTCCGGTTTCCTTTGGCTGCTCTGCTGCTTTCCAGGTTCTCACTTCCCAAACCTTAGCTCTGCTCCTTGTCAAAGGAGCCTCCCCATCTCCTGGTTGGTGTCGCTGTTTTGGAGGTTCTTTGCGTCTTGTTTTATGCTGGCAGTGAGGAGGGGGGGAGATGGCTTTGTACCCTCATTGGCACTGATTTCCTTTCTCAGAGCAGTTAGACTTGTTGGGGCTGTCGGGCAGCAGAAGCCTCGCGATGTCTGTGAATCTTTAGGAGACAAATTTTAATCAAACACAGCGATTCCGAAGAGCAGTGGGGCACCAGATAAGCTCCGTGTTTGGCTTTATGTTCGGAGGAGGAGATTGCAGGCACACGAAACAAGCTAGGATTGTGTTTTCTACAGCTTTTGTGCTCTATGTGATGGGTTAGACCGGCTGGATTCTTCTGGGTAATGCTAATTAAACAAAATGGACTGTGAATGCAGCTGAGGTTATGAAATAAGTGCACTGAGCAACATACTTCTCCCTGTACTTAGTTGAAGTGTACGTACTCTTCTAAAATGGCACTGTCTGAAATGAATTTGTGTCAAAATACACTCGTGGGACAGGTCGGGTAAGCGTTGTGTGATCACACTACAACACAATTCAATCACTTAGAATTTCTGTATTGAACATTTCTCCCTCCCACCCCTGCTTTATTGGCGGAATAAAAGAAGATGGAGTAGGGGGAAACAACAAAACTTTTTTATTTTTTTAATTAGGAACATACAATTTCAAGTGGAAATGGAAATGTGTATGCGTGCCAACAGTGTTTGTTGGTTTGAAGTGGCTTTTGGTTGCAAATTGTACTGTTTTGAGCTAGTGTGCATCTTTCACCATCAGAAAAGGCACTGGAGAAGCTTCCTCCCATCCACTCTTCAGATAGCTCTTAGCAGTGGAGGTGGTGAGGACTTGTGTTGCTGATCTGACTGTTACTGGTATGTCCTACAGGTGTGAGACGCTCAGAGATTTCTCTGAGGAAGCAGAAATTCCTGCTAGAAAAGCTGTTCTCTGTTGCATTTAATGCATTGACTGTGAATAAGACAGAGGGATGTGAAAAGGTACGTTGGCACCTAAAAACTTCAGTAATATCTCATGCGAGTGTGCTGCTTTCAATGAGAAACCCCTTCCATCAGGATGCTTCAGTGACAAATGGTCAGTGAATAGAAAGAGAAACCTCCTTTCAAGAAGCTGAATGCAGATTGTAGCCTTCACAGTGTTGCTGTGGAAAAGCTTTCTTATTATATTCTTAAAAGACTTTTTTTGTCCCCGTGTTTTCCACTCTTTCCTCCTAATAGCCCAAAAGCCACATTGCTAGGCCATCCCATGCTGCAATTACGAGTCACCTCCAGTTCAGTTCCGTGTCCCATGACTTCTTGAAGCTGCTCTTGAGCAAGGTGTTTGTCAGCTCCGTGCACATACCCTCATCTTCTTAGGGAGACAGTGACCAGACCCTTTTAATACCACTGTCAGTACTTCGTTTTTCCCTTTGGAGGTGCTTTGGGTCCATGCATGGCAGCAGTACTTCTTAAGGGCAGCTGGCATTGTGCCTTTGGTGTAGGGAGCAAGTCCGAGCTCACACTTGCAGATTGGTGCTTCTCTTCTGTTGATTGAGCTCGTTAGCATATTTAAATAATTATTATTAATAATAATTTTTTTAAAAAGCCATAGGAGGCTTCAGTTGAAATTCAGTTGCAATGAGTTTTGTGCTCTCTGGTACTCAAAAAAAGGGTTTTTCAAGACCAGCTAGTGGAAAAGTCTTATTACTGAGATACTGGAGTAAGTGGGTTCGTTATCTGATAGATACAGCCTGACTGTAGGCTCGTATCTACCCAGGGTGTTCCAGAAATCAGAAACAATATCTTCCAACTTGAAGAAAACTTAATTGGAGATTGGAAATATTCTCTTTTCAAGAAAAAAAAGCAACTCATCCAAGCTCAAGGGGCAGAGCTGATATTAGGCAGTGTGTTTCTGTGTGGTGGGGAGAGCACAGAAGGGTCGTTCAGTGCTTGGTGCCTCTTCCAGTCTGAAGAAGCAGAGTTGTCACAGTCCAACCCTAATGTGGTTCCTCAGTGTGAAAATATCCTCTGCTCGAAACCACGTAGGCTGAAAATGAAGACTTGCTTCTGGCAGCCTGAGTGATTATTCCAAAGTGTGAGTTGGTAGGCTCTCTGTTTCGGCGTGCCACACTTGGTAGCACGTTGGGGTTTTGGTGGGTTTGGTGGTTGGTTTTTTTTCCTTGCAGCATTTTGGGAAGATTACTTTGTTTTCTGCAGTCTTGCAGCAGGGTATATTCAAATAAAAAAATGACAACAAGAGAAATAAAAGCAAGAAGCTCAGCTCAGCGGTGAGTGGGCTTGTCATGTATTAATTTTTCATTGCTGTGGAGAATTGTACATACATAATCACTTGATTGCAGTGGGAGTTAGCGAGCTCCTATGGTGTCATTTGCATAAATCTTGTTAAGTCAATGGCAGTTAATGAAGTACAAATGAGCCTGGAGAAGGTGACATGCAAATCGTGGGTGGCAGATGGGAGGTCTGTTTTTGGGATGGCAGCTGTGTGCTTTTTCTTTTTTTTTTTCCCCTCTTCTCCCCCCTCCCTCCTCAAATAGAGTGTAAATAAATACGCAAGAGCTTGCCTTGACTTTCTGCTTTGAGCTTCTCATATTTGGCATTTGCTCTTATCACAGATGCCCATGTTGTTAGATAGCTGAACTCTATAACCTTGACTGCTCTTTTACCAAAAGCCATCTCACCAAAGCTTGTGTTTTGATAGGTTACTCAAGCCTGTGCTTACAGCAAGCAGCCCTGTGCTTCTGATGCCCCCAGATTCCAGTGTAGTCCCCAGGTGCATCATTTAGGGACAGCAAACATGAAGCCTGGCTCGAAAATAAACGTTCTCATGCTTAATATTACCTGATGGCATAGGGAAGAATTTGCCATCCATGACTTGCAAAGGTGAACTTCAGAACCCACTCACTTCTCTGTTTGCAAATGGCTGTATTAATGGAGAAAGCTGAATATCTTATTCAGTCTTTACTTTTAGGTGATATGTCAGATGACCTTCGCTGCCCACTAGCGTGGCACATTTAAAGACATTAATCTCAGAATGAGATTAAGTATTTTGTCTGTTTTTTACTCTGAAATAAAAATGGCAAATATTTTTAGGGCTGAGATGCCTCTGTCAGCAAATTGGGTGGCACAGAGAAAACTGGAACTCTGTGTTTATATAGAAGGTGGCAGCAAACTTGGGGAAAATAAGACTTTATTTATTCCCTATCGTTGTCATTCCTTTGAAGATGGGATTTTTGCCCAGAGTAATTTTTCTGATCTGTCTGTCTACTGCTCTGTGCCCACTCTGCTCCCTTCCCCTCCCCTTTTCAGTGCTCCCTCAGTCCTGCCTCCTCTCAACTACTATTCATCCCCTTCCTAACCTCGTTTTTCTTTCAGCTTTAGCTCTGGATGGGGCACTTCTGTGTACAGTACAGCGTGCATGGCTTTTGTGCAGAATAACACAGCACTACCCAGTCCTTGATTTTGGCAAGTCTGGTGGAGTCTTTGAAATAGGACTTGAGAAGTGATGGTGTGCCACATCCAGTCAGTCAAACTGATTTGCTTAATCCTTCTCACTCTCCGAAGAGCTCCGCAGTGCTTCAGGCAAGTGTCAGACCTGAGAGCCACCATCGACGTGAACAACAAATGCTTTTTGCAGCAGGTTTTGTAGATGTGAATGTTTACTTTGAGCCGACCAAAAGAGAGTACAAATAAGCAACCATCCTAGCATCTTGTCGTGCTTAATTCATTTGACTTGGCAGGGCGGAAGAAGCTGGTGTAGTGAGAGCAGGGTGCTCCCTGCTCGCAGCAGCTTGCACGTTGACAGGCTTGGGCCAGTGCTGAGCACCACATCGCTCTTCAGTCTGCATGAAGCATCAGGCTCTGTTCTGGAGTAGGGATGGCTAATGCATGTAGTGGCCAAATGCATTTCAGATGAAAGAGGGCTCCTGCTTCTCCAGGATTCACTTGCTTTGAATAACACGTGTCCTCGGTAACCTGACCTAACCTAGCAGCAACGTGCTGCTGCTCAGTTCTCTGCCCCAAAGCTTCCTGGGGCCTTCTGAATAGCTCTTTGCAATCCAGGATTGGTGGCTCTTGGAGGGTGGCTTTCCAAAATTCAGCAGTGACATGACTGACAAGGCACTGGCAAATGGCCGACTTTTATTTATTTCTATCTACAGTGAAGTGTAATTTACCCTGTCACATTTCCTCCTAATCACAGTAATCAGGATCCAGATATGCTTGTACAAACACAAGAGTATGGGTGTTAGCCAAATACTCTTAGTGTTGAAATCTTCTGTGTAATTCCTCTGCAATTGTTTATAATCAGAACGTACACATTTTTGCTGTGTTTTTAATTAGTTGATGACTAGTTATAAAATGTTTTGTACTCACTACGGTTCTGTAAATTGTTAACTGGTAGCTACCAGTATAATTAAATATTTCAGAACACTTGGCTGTGGTTGCATTGAACTGTGAAGAAATAATGTTATATAGCCAATCAAAAAGAGATACTTGTAAACTCATTTAAAGCGTCAGAGTGTGTTAGGACTATCATGGTGATGCTTATTGCAGGAGAAATTAAAGATACAGTTTTGTGCTAAGAGGCAATACAGAAATTAGTTCCTGAATTAGTTGTTAATTGATTTGGTAATTCCCTCGGGTCTGCATGCTCTTTTTTCCTTTTTCATTGTTGCATTCAGTTAACAGTGACTATTCCCAGTGCACTTGAAATATTTTTTCCAATTAGATCAAATGTGCCCTTACGTCAGAGGAGCAGCTCCAGCTTTGCATTCACCTGCTTGGAGCAGCATTTCATTTGATTGTGAAAGCTGCTCTGTTGTGCTGGTGGTGGTTTCCAGTCCTGAGGAAAGCAAGTAGCTAACTATTAGAAATGAAGCAGCACATGGAGGCTCCTGGATTTCTTTTAGAATGAAGATCCTGTGGTTAATTATTAATTTTTTTTTCTGATGTATCTGGTTGCAATGGATTTGTCACCTATGAAGCCCAAGAGCTGCTGTGTTGTTGACATCTTCCTCTCAGTGAATCTGTGCACTTCAGCTCAGTGCACTGCTCTGTTGGAAACCCAGCACAGCCCTGAAAGCTCCAAGCATCAAACCTCACCGGTTCCTACCTGTGTCAGTCCAAGGGAACTTCACTTCCTTGGGCCAATTGCCAAAGGAGGAAGGCAGAGGTAGGAGCCCCAGCACCCCTCAGACTGGGTCAGTTCCTCACTTCCCACAGGGGCACCTGCTTCTTCCTCCTTTCTGGGTTCTGCTGTTTTCCCTTTGTGAGTCCACGCGTTGCAGAAGAAAGCTGGGATTTGGGTCTTTTTCCCACAAGGACTGAATTTCTTCAGTGTTTCTTTTAATTGATGTCCGCCTCGACTTTAAGAGGCCCTAAAATGGAAGTTTTCTGTCTGCCATCCTATAATTTGCTCTTGTTATAGCTCTTACTCCCTACAAAATCGCAGCAGTAGTCTCAGGCATGCAAAGACAAAGCAAGCATCGTACAGTTGCTCCACGTATACAGTAAAAGTCATTATTTTATCAGTTTCCAATTAATGTTTGGTAGGGGTTGAGATGATGTTCAAGAGTTATAGAGGCCTTACAGTAATATTATTTTCCTAAAATTGAATCCTGTAGTGATGTGCATATTGCTTTCATACCTCTAAGGATCTATAAATGAGACATTATTAATACAATTTTCAGAGAAATTATCTTCCTATCAATGTTTTAACTGCCTCTCACCCTAAGAAGCTGCAGCTGAAGTCAGTGGGAGCCTCTCGGATCCTATAAACAGTAACAAGCTGCTGTTTCATGGTAGAGAGGTGCTGGTTTGCTCATAACTCTTCTCAGCTTACCGATCTGTTCTTATGCTGCATTGTGTTTGTAGGGTGAATAACCCAAAAGAATAGTATCCACAGAAAATAATGGAGGTAGATGATGGTATTGTATGGCTTATTTGGATGGTGTACAGACAACCAGTAAATAAAGAAAGGCTCACCTGTCGCTGATGCTTGAGGCTTGCCCAGGACTCCACAGGGAGGGATCTCTAACAAGAGATCCTTCCCCAGTGGTGGTCAGCCTTTAAATGTGGTCTGGGAGAGGTGGAGCCAGACTCCACCCCTTCTGGTCACGCAGGTGCATTGCCTTCACCTGTGCTCCTGCAGCTGACTCAGTGCTCGCCTCAGGTGATCCATCAGTGGTTCAGGCTGTGATTCAACAGTCCCCATACAGCATTATAACCATAAATACTAACTTATTAAAGAATTATATTTAAATGTTTATTACTGTTGCTTATGGCAATGGAAACCATTTCAGAAGTAATATCCCGCCTATATGACCAAACTCCAAAGAGTGAGCAAAAGTAAGGCAACGGTAAGAGTAAGAGAGTCAAACAACTGAAGGAAAAAGCAGGTCTGCAGGCCTGCAAAAAGAAAACCAAGCAGGCTCCCCTGCAGAACTTTGGAGCCTTTAATCCACTTGTTCTTCTCATCCTCTTCTGTGTGCGTTGTATTGCAAAACCTGGGCACGTTGGAAGCAAGAGCAGAACGTGGTGGAGAGGTGTCAGAGTGCTTTGGAGGAGAGGAGGAGGGAATGATCGAAAGCAATATAGGTATAAAAGGGAACATCAATAAAGAAAGCCATAATATGACTTTAAAAAATTTATTAGAATTTTCCAGTGCTGAAATGGCGTAATATATCAAGGTGGCATCTCAATGTGACATGCAGAGATTGGCAGGAATGAGGTCACTGAGGCATCTTTGCTGTTGCCCTTAGGCTAAGAACTGGCCCTTAGCCAGAAGCCTTGACTTGAGCTTGTTGTGTTTGGAGGCTGCTTTAATAGTTTATCCCCATACCGCGTCACAGAAGCGCTTAGAAGAGGTGATCTTTTTTCATTTGAGCCATCTCTGTTTCTCCTTGATGATTTAAAAAAAAAAAAAAGAAAAGAAAGCAACCCACCAACACTATGGAATGACCTAGTGGCTTATTGAGCGCATCATTTTATAAATGATGGGTGTAAATAATTGACCTCATGTTATTTTTAGTGTATGAGATCTGCTGGTGCCTTCGTGCCAGGGATTGGGCGGTAACACAGGTAAAGAAAATCACTGTAAATCCTCCAGGGCCGAGGTTTGCTTTCAAAGCTGCACTCGTGGTGTGTTGGCTCTTCCTTCGTGGAAGCTCATTGGAGGTATTGATGCCAAACAGACGTTCCTTTGGCACAAACATCTTCGTTTCGAGTTGCTGCTCTCTACTGGAGGTGAGTCTGTGTTGCTAACTTTGGTGGCTGCAGCTCTTCCTCTGAGGGCACGAGTGAGGAATTAGGAGGAAGAAGTGACATAAGATTAAGTAGAACGCTTATGACAGTTACCAAATGAGACTGCCTAACAGACTTTGGTTGACACGATGATTATTAATATGTTGTAAAGATGTTTTGGGGATTCCGCCATATTTGTATGGTTGCCAGCAAAATGTTGACAGTTGCATTGTGGTTAATAAATTCATTTAGATTTATAAGCATTGTTTACAGAACCTGTTCGCCTGCTGAAACTCTAACAGCATCTGTTCCTTCTTACTAATTAACTGCTAATTACGAATGAGCTTTGTGTGTTTGTCAGTATAACTGGCTCATGCATTTTGTAAGGAACATTAACAAATTGATTTACATAGTGGTAAAGCAATCAAAAGAGTAAACTGAACAGCACGCATTTAAAGCCCTTTAGCCTAATTTTTTGCATGAGGCAAACCTTGGGCATCCAAAATAATTCTGTCATCTTTTTGCTACCTTAACATTTGGGGGTTAGCTGTATGTAGGTGTGAATCGGGGCCGTTGGCCCAGCATCCCTTGTTGTGTTTTCATGTGAAAAATAAAAGCATTGGTGCTACATAGCGCTCCACATTTGTGGGCCCGTGTTTATGCAGAACATAAGTAGCGATGGCAAACAGTAATGGAGTGAAGAAGGAATGTTGCTGGTGGTGGGGGGCTATAGGGTCTGTGGGATGTAGCTACTCGGTACAGCTTGCTTGTGATCAGTCTTAGACACAGCAGCTATGGTGGTCAGTGTGGTTTTTTTCTGCTACCATTCTCTCTAATCCTACTTCCATTCTTCAGGAACCTTCTGACTCCAGTAATTAGCAGTGTGTCTCAGCAGATGGACCAGATGTTGGCACTTAAATTTTTTGAATTTAAATGGAAAATTCCAGCATTGCAGCTCTTTTAAAATAGAACTGACCAAAATCACTGATTTTTTTTTTTAATTATTATTATTTTGCTCGAGTCAGGATAAGGAGAAAAATCAAGTAACTGCACCTTATGTTTATCAGAAAGAATCCTTTGCTGTATGATAGATCTGAGATGATCGGGTGACACAGGGGTATTTATCTCACCATTGTCCCAGAGGTTGAGATGAAGACTGCAGTGACACCAGCACACAGCTGCAGGACTGAATTTTCCCAAGTGGCTTAATGTGTGAGAAATAGAGTGGCTTATATAGAATAAAACTTGCCAGGAAAGCTTGATTGCTTTTTTGATAGAAATTCAGAACAAGTGGATGAAGCAAACGTTAACAGATGCAACATGTTTGGATTTTAGCAGAGCGTTTTGAAAATGCCTTGCTAACTCTTAATTGAAAATGTATTTGAATTCATTTGGCTAAAAACTGTGATGTGGGTTGAGAACAGTCTGCAGGATCGTAAACAAGACTGAGCTGGAGCACAGTTGGGCTGGCTGGAAGCAAGGCAGGGCTTGGTTCAGCACCAGGCCTGCTTCCATTCAGCAGTACCATCAGCAATAGGGCTGTGAGTAGGAGCACACAAATAGCAACCACTGTTGTGGTCTGTATTATAAAGAGCAGAGAGAGGCACGTTGTGAAGGTTACAAGGACAAGAGATGGTGACAAAACGGAACAAGGTTTGATGCAAACAGATGCAGATCTGTTAACAGAAGCGTAATAATCTTATTCTGTCCAAACTGGTTGCACGTCAGACTTTTCTTCTTGTTTCATCATTACTAGTGGTACGTGCCACTGCTGTCTGCCTGCTTGAGAAAAGTCTATTTCAATCCTCCTTTAAAGTCACGGTGAAATCAAAGACAATACGGTAGAGTAATGTAGGCAGGATGATGGGAGATGAACCAAAGATGCTGATTCGTATTGAAACCCAGCTGCCCTCATTTCTGTGACTTCAACTTAATTTTGGAGTGTATTCTGTGTGCAGATGCTTCTCTAACATCCCTCAGTGGCATAACACTGCTGGTGTGCCTGGAATGGGCACTTGCCACTGCAGCTATGAAGTCAGTAGCTTTTTCTTCCAAACATGAGCGCTCAGGTTTTCAATCTTGTCCTCTAAACCAGACCCAGAAGTGAGCAGTGCTTGGAAGATCGGTGTGGTTCCACGTTTGGGAAGTGTTTGCTAGAAATGATGGATGTGCTTTGAAAGTAAAACAACACTGTGTCACAGGAGAAAAGAGACGTGACTCAGAGCACTGGAAATGGCCATTTAAGAAACGTGCTGTGAGATGCATGCAACTTTTGTTATATGAAACTCAGCGATGAGGCAGAGTGCTCGAGGCAGTGCTGGAGAGGGAATCCCATCTCTGTGGCTCAGCTTTCACATTGGTCTGACTGCAGCTTCTTTCACACTGCCTTTTGCAGCAGTAATCGGCCTGTGCTAGCCCTAGTGATGTGGATTCTTGTATCGCATAACTGCTAATAAGATTAGAGGGGAAATTACTTCTAGTTTAGCTGAGCTATGACAGAGAAGTTGTAATTATGTGTAGGAATATAGAGCGTTTGCCAGGAAAAGAACTGCTGCTGATCTACTGTTAGACATAAGCATGCAGCTATGGGATGATTACAACAAGATTATTTCAGGCTTAATTCTAAGCAAAAGCTACTGGACTTTGGGAGCTGTCAGCCTCTAAAATTTTCTTTATAAGGAAACAGGAAAAAACTGTAATGATGTGGACTTTCATGGAGGAAAAAAAAAAAGGGAGTGGGGAGAGCTGTTGAAACATGTAAACAGGTTCTGTAAGCACGAGCACAGAGTTCATTTCTTTCCCCTTCGTAGTGAATATGATTCTTTGTCACAAAAGAAAAATACCAAGATGTACCATTTGCAGAATGGTTTATAGTACAGTATATCACCCTATTATGAATGACAGTGTTTAAATGGTTGGGTAGAGAGCTGGAGGACCGCAAATCAAGTCACTAGGTTAACGTCTAATGCTCTCTTCTCTCGTGTGAATATTTCAGGAGGGAAAAATTAAGAAATCCTTGAGTGCAGGAGGTATTGGAAGGAAAAATCAATTAAAATAGCAATGCAAGTAGTTGAATTGTTTAGGAATTCTGAAGGCGAGCTACAGGACGGAAGAGAGCGGGGAATGTTTAAAGAAGCAGGTATCATCGCTTACAGAATCAATTTTAGAAGATGCTCAGAAGAAAAAAAACACCTATGGGCAAAGTGATGCTCTGCAAATTGTTGGTTAAAAGGAGAGAAGTGAGCTCTGAGCATGCTGGGTGAGGAAGAGAAAGAGTTCTTGGGATGCAGATTGAGTCAGCGTAGAAATACGTGGTTGGTGTGCCTCCCCCCTCAGCTCTTGTTGTGAAAGATGAAAATGAAAATAACTACAGAGTATGTTGTGTGTGTTAGGTCACCTGAAAGACGTAGTTTGTTCGGATTTCCAGCGCTGTGTCTGGCAGCTGAGCTGCACAAACCCTTCCTGATGCTGTAAGAGGGCTGTGCATCCAAGTGTTACTGTTGGCACTCAACATTGTGAAGTCTGACCTGTTGGTTTTGCTTAGGTTAATGGCATGGCAAGGAACTTGAGAGTACTTTCTGAATTGACCTTTTGTATGCTAAGTGTCACTCTCTGTGAGCGTAGATGAGAACCAATACGTGTGTGATCTTGCAGCCTGGTGATTTCTTAAGTAATTCGTGGTACAGATTAAGTCGCAGTTAATTCAGATTCAGGGATGCTTCTTATTGTCAATGTGATGTGGTGAAGAAATAGGTTTATTGAATCTTTATGGAGCACAAGGGTGGCAAACGCTCTGCTTCTGTAGAAGGGGAAGCACCAGACAAAAGCAGCAAGCTTTAAAGGTAAGAGAAGGATAGGAGAGCATGCCAATATGGTGGATAACAAAAATAGAGAAGCAGAACTCTCACGGAGGACTGTGCTGCTGGGAGAGTTCAGGTGAAAATGAAAGGGAAACAAAATCTATAGTAAACAGGTAAGAGGAAGAAGGAGAAATATTGAATGAAGACTACTGAGCAAAGATAGGAAGGGAAAACAAAAAAAACAGGTGACGTTCAATAACGTCTACAAATCTTAAGTGTCTTTCAGAAAGCAGCCCGCCAGTCCCTGGAGGTGCCTGGTTCCTAAGGTGCCTGAGCATGAAGCACGGTGATTGATTGCCAACTTGAAGCAATGCATCGGTGCCCCTGGTGCTCTGCTATTTCGGCACATTGTCAATGCCTCTGAGCTGTTTCCAATTGAACAGTCTTAAGAGCTTTCAGTCTATAGATTTCGGTAACAAATGCGTTGGAGTTGATGCATGCAAGCTGTCAAGAGTACGAGTTTTCCCACTGTTGAAATCTGAAGGCAAAATATCAGCATCTGTCCAGAATAGTTCTGATGCTGTGAAAATAATTACCTGTAGGATGGAGGTTTCCTTTTCTGGAGGAAGAGAGAAGTGTCAGCAGCTCTGTCTGGAGCTTTGCATGCTGGACTGCCTTCCAGAGCAGAATCAGCACACAGAAATACTGACCTGCAGGGTCAAGAGGTTTGGTGAGTTTGGTTATATCAGGCAAAGGCTTCAGGAGACACTAGCTCCTTCCCTGTGTAATACAGATGTGTTTGGAGAAGGTCTGAGAGGGAAAACTCATTTCTGGATCACGGCAGATAGGGGTTCCCTTAAGTCAGGGACTGGAAAATCATATTTGTTTTATTTTTTTTTGCAGTATTCTTTTGTAGGTCATTTCTGTGCTTCTAGAATGCTGCTGATATCCTGGTCCCAGAGAGCTCTGCTATGGGGTGGGTAGACGTGGCACAAGTTTACTCCTGTGTATCACACTGATGCTCTCCTTGTTTGTAGCTCTTTATTTGAAGTAGCAACAGTACGATGCAGAAACTCAAGTGGTTTTTCTGACAGTAGGACATGAATCAGTAGGTGCGTGTGTTCTCCATAGAATTCTCCTAAGCACATGCTGTATTCACACTTCTGTTTGCACTCAGAGGAGGCATAGGCCCCTGCAGGGCTCTGTGCAGAGAAAATGTGCGTGTCACGTTGAGAAGTTTGGAAGGACAGATGTATGTAAGTAGTTACACTTGGTTTTGGTTTGCTCTAATTATCCATCCGTTCTGTACAAGTGCTTTCCAACACCTCATTAATAGGGATTTTTGTCTGGTACTGTCTGTGAAGAGTTGTCACCATTAAGCTAGTTATAATAGTGACAAATTAATGCACATCTGCACTTTTCCCCATGGTGTGCAAAGAATAATATATTACACCAACTGCTTGGAGAAACCACGGTTTAAATATTTCAGTGATGTGATATCTAACACTGATCTGACAGATTTCTAATAACTTATTGGTAGCATTCACTTCATGATGTTGCTGCACTACAGTAAATGTAGTTTTTTTTCCCTGGTTATTTGGTTTTGAGGATCCCCGAAGCGGTCTTCCCTTCATCTGAAAGGTATCCTGGAGATGGTTTGCCAGGGCTCTAAGTAGAAATGACTTTGTTCTCTGCTATGTTAAATTGGCTGGTTAATTCTGGTGTTATTTACCCTGTAATTCATTAGTTTTACTCTACCATTGGCAGCTGACAGGCTGTAATTTCATGCCTTGCAATAAAAGATGTCTCATAATCTGCTTCATTTAGCAGCAAGAGAATTTAATGAAATTAACTGCAGCCCTAATTATGCTAGTGAATACTAAAGACTGCTATCAAGTTTCCTCAGAAAAGGACAAGGTCCACCTCGTGAAGGATTTAGAATATAATTTCCTGGGAAAAGTTGCAAATGTCTCCTTCTATTGGCCAACAAGGGCCAATTACAAGTGCTGATACGACTTTAATGAACTAGTTTATTCTGAGTACGTCTCAAGGAATTTTCTTTATTATTGTTTTCTAAATATTTGAGCACATTTTGAGAGGGTTTTCTGCTTTGCAGTAACTCATCGAGAACATTTGTTTTGCTTGGATTTCAAGGAATTCACCCACTGTATTGTGGAGCCTTAATTGCTGAGTGCTTGCCTTTTCCAGCCAACAAAGGTAGCCCAAATACTTCGTACATCTTACAGTTATCTTGGGAGTTGTACATCCCAGACAGTAACGGATACTATTTCTGCTGTGCCGTGAGTCATTGGAAATTCATAGCTGAATTACACAAAAGCAGGAATTGAAAAAGAATATCAAAATTCACGAGGAAGGCTGACAGAGGGTGCAAAAGGAGAATTGACATTGAGGAGCATTCCTAGGGTGATGGAAGGAAGGAGATTGTTCTTCACAATTCTGTGAAGCACTTCTTCATTAGATGAAGACGTAAAATAGGCACAGCGTGTTTGTTGTGTCTATTTGTAGCTTCATATTTTAAATGCCTTAATTTATCTGTGGCCTGGTTTTCTTGATTTCCGTTTCGAAGTATTGGCTGATGCATTTGCCAAATGCGTGCTAACTGCTTTCTAAGCACTGCCACACTTAAACAACATGATGTGAAATGTAACCACCATTTTATGGCTTAAATGATGTTAAGTGTAGTTAATTGGAAAAACTTTTAACTGCAGAGAATTTCCCTATGAATAGCCTTCATAATAACCATCTCACTATAAAACGCAAAATGCTTTGCTCACAAGGACAACTGTACTATAAAGGTGAAGTGTATTGATCAAATTACCTGAGATAATAAACTTCGGATGAATAACTTCTATATTGATGAATGGGAGAAGTCTTCCTTTTTGTCCAGTGTCGTTGGAGCGATGGGAAGGCTGTTGAGAGAACAGTGTTATGCTGTATGTGGTTGTTTCAATCATAGTTTATATTTTTAAGTAGCTGTGTGAAATTGTTGGTGGAAAATTGCTTTGGAGTTTTTACTGTTTCTGTTCCTGTTTCTTTTTCTCTGTTCTTTCATTTGCTCTGAGTACGATTTTCTTCCTTTGGATAAAAAGTTATAGGAGCTATATAAAAGGGAGTGTTTGCAGGGGAAAGACTTCAATTGCTTTGCGTTTCCAACAACGCATAAAGCTGAATAAAGAAACAATGGTGACCTTCAAATGCATTTGTGAAAAGTAAGATCAGAAAACAACTGCACTCAAGTGCTGTCAAAACAAGGAAGGGTTTGGGGCCGACAGGAGAGGAAGAAACACTGTATAACCAGGCCCAGAAGCAAATGGGATGTTCTGGTTGATGTGAAGAGCTGTTCAGGGCGTGATGTTCCTTTACTTTCTGATGAGTGGGGATTTCATGAATTTATATCCATCTCACTCTTCTCTCTCAAAGTTGTATCTGCCACTCATAACACCTTGAGTTTCAGATTTGACTGGAGGCATCGACTACCTTGGCTCCTTCAGGTACATGACTTGCAATTAGCCTATTCCAGCCCTTCCTTTTTCTGTTTTTTAACCTTTCAAAATACAAAACCAAAATCTTGTAATTTAATTCAATCTGCAGTAATGTTTATGGGTGAAAAAGTTAAGTGAGTGCTGCGTTGATTGAACATTTTGGAATACCCTCCGAATCCTCACATAGAATGAAGGCAATACCAAGTATTTTAATATTTCTTCCAGTGTCTGCAAAATAGGAAGAAAAAGGAATGACCTGAGACTGTACACTGGGATGAACCAAAATGTAGTTCCATAAATGTACTGCGCAGTAATTTGAAGTAGCACCATGTTTGAAACAGACATAAAGCAGGATTCCTTTGTTCTGTGTTTTGGAAGGAATGATTCTTAGGAAGAGCTCTGAGACAATGTGGAGTAACGAAGGGATGTGATCACCTTGTTTCATGTACGCACGTACAAGTATGTGTGTGTTTCACAAGCATGTAGATATGTGTGTGTATGAAATCCCCATATAAAAAAACACACGTAATAAACATTCTGTAGAGATGGGAAAGCTAGAGCAGAGGGCAGCCGGAGCGAAGCAGAGATTTGAGAATCTCAGTTTATTCCAAAAGGTGAGAAAGACAAGCCTGCTGCAGTCTTTGGAAGGAGATTAAGAGGCACTTTCTTTTATTGGCAAGGCTTGATTCTGCCAGATGTTTGAGCTTGTGTCAAGTGCAACCTGAGGGGGCAAGAACTTCAGCTGGAGGAAAGGCCGCGCACCGCAGGAATGGAGACAGAATCTGAATAGCGATAAAACCAGAGGAGTTCTTAATGCGTTCCATGCAAAATTCAGTTTGGGATATTAGCAGCCCTTAGCTTGGCGAAGAGCTTTTTGAGTTTGTTCCTTAAACACGATTCATTTTTGCTGGCTGCCTGCGAGCTTTTGGAGAGTAATGTTTAGCTGATAGCTGTGAGCTACGCTGCCCAACTTTCAGCACCCAAAATTAAAAGCTCAATTTAAAATGTGAAATAGATCAGAAGCCCACGGAGGCAGAAACTTGGCTGTGAAAGGGGGCTTTGATGTCCATAATGTCTATTGTTTAATGTCTGGTTTTTGCTTTTAAATGCCAATGCACAGCATGGAGGCCAGGCCCTCCCATTGTGCAACAGAGGGTGCTTTGGGTGGTAGAGGGGAAAAAAAAAAAAGAGAAATGTTCCATCCTGTGAGGACGAGGTTGACAAGTGTGAAGGCTTTTGGAGGTCTTTTTAAAGGAATTGTGTGCTAAAGTGTGTAAATTCACAGTAAGCATGCCGTGTGTGTGTATATGTGTGCAAGAGAAAGTTAGCAGTCAGTCAGGTTTTTATCTCTTAATGAATAGAGACTGCTGAAGTAAGGGTTAGGTAATTGAGTTTATAATTAATTAGCCATAACCCTCATCAGATAAAGCAGTTGTCGAGATTTTTTTTTTCTTTTTTTCTTTTTTTTTTTTATCTCCTTTCTCTCCCCAGGGCCTGCCCTTCTTTGTCCTTGCGCTGACAGCCAGCACTTATCTTGGGCCCAGGCCAGGCCTGCTCCCGCCGTGCCCTCCCCCTGCTGCCGCGCGGTGGTCAGCCGCGGCCCGCATTGTGCTGCACGGCTCCCAATCAGCCAGCTGTCGGACTCGGGATGATGAATTAGCAGTAGGAGTGGACGTGGAGGTGAGCTCCAGATTGGGCTCCTGATAGCTCGCAGAGCCGCTTCTGTTGGGCAGTCACTCCGCGCGCCCCTGACGTGCTGCTGACACGTCGCAACAAAAAAGCTTCAGAAGGGAGATTCAGTGCGAAACGGAGCCTTCCTCCTGAAAGTTCGGGTGCCACAAAGAGCCCTTAATTTCCTCTGTGGTGCGATTCACTGCGACAATACGGAGGAAATAAATTAGATTCTGCGGCGATTCTTTCGGTGGCCTTATCTCCTGTGCGTTGTGGGTTGACCTGCCCTGCCTGCAGTAGAGGCACACGCTGCAGATACGTATCTTGAGAGCATCAAGATGGTGATGGGTGTCGTGCCTCTCCGCTCGTTGAGCTAGATTAAGGGCCTTCGGACACTGAATTTCACCTCAAAGCGCTCTCCTTTTATGGGTGCATTGGAGAAAAGGAGCTTTCTTGCTGTGTTTACAGTAGCCGGTGGCATTCGGCTGGGTTTTTATTTTTAGACAGGTTTACCTGCTGGAGGAGAAAAATTTTCAGGAGCAAGTCTGTGGGTTTCCTCTTCATCTGTGGAGTTTTTGAATTAGAGATGAAGACGCTCTGTCTTATATTGATTTTGGGCTTCAAATGAGCACTGTTTCTTCTTGGTCTGAGTGAGAGCTCTGGAAAATGTAGCTACATCTCTTGATGTACAGTAAGGTTGAATCTTTTAGAAACCCTGTAAAGCATTCTTCACCTGTGGTCACCCTAATTTTCAAGTAGACTGGCACAGCTTTCCTTTTCTTCTCATTTAGGTGGCAGTATTTGTTTTCAGTTTGACTTCAATTCTTTGTGGACTCGAGAACCAGAGGGTTCCCTGGACGTGCGTGCGTACCCCTCCAGGATCTCTGTGAAAGTTAATTTAGCAATATATTAGTTAACCTCCATTTAAGATGGCAGTTTTAAGTACATGAGAGAGATTAGTGATGTCAGAACAAACCCGTTCCATCTTGGCATAATAGCAGAGCACTTGTCCTTGTGTGCCTTACAGCGCTGCAGTGCCGTAATGCGTGCAGGTTGTGAAGCTCCTCAGTTACACAAAATGTGTCTTTAATCCAAGCAAGTGAAGGCAAAAATTCACATACCCCACAACTGACCGATTCAGTGGAGGAATAAGGGAAACAATAACCTGAGTGATGCTTTCAGAAATGACTTATGATGGGAAATATGGGCAGAATAAGGCAATGATTTGGGTTGGATGGGACCTTTGAATATCTAGTCCAAGACCTCTGCCATGATCTCTCACTAGATCAGGTTGCTCAAAGCTCCATGCAGTATTTCCTTCTCTACTAGCCCTTCATGATACAATCAGAGAAGACCGTGTGTGTAGTAGATCCAGCTCACTTCGAGGCTTCTTAGTTGGAAAACAGCATTCTTTGTTCCTCAGAAGGTGCTTAATGCCACCCCTACCTGAATTCATCTCGTCCTGGTGATGTGGCCCTTAACTGAGGCACTTACTGCAAAATTAAGCTGTGCTTAGAGACAGTCTGGTCTCGTAAACATCCTTATGCCTATTGTGCATCTACCTCTCATTTGTTCACAGGAGTACTGTGGTGATACACTCCAGTTAAGCTTCAAATCGTTGCGATGCTTGAAAAGCAAAACTGCAAAGAAAGCAGAGAAAATGAGGCCTAGAGATGGATGGAGTAACTAGCATCCTCCCAAAATAATGCACCAACGCTGATCCTGGTAACAGCAAATAGGAGCGAAAGCAGTCCTGTTGTGCTAGAGGGCTGTGCTGCCTTGCTGGTAGCAGTCAGGTCCCTGCTATCCTGGAGTGCTGTTTTCCAAAACTCTTGAATATGAAGTAGGATTCTGACGTGGTTTTGTTTCTCTTTTTAAGCCCACAAATTATGTGTCACCGGGTATTCTCCCGCACCGCTCGAGAAATAGCGATGGAAGGTTTTCAGACGTTGAAAGGTTTTCAAAACTTCTTTCAAACAGCAAGCTTGAGATAATAAGGCAAAAGTTGGGATGACTGGACCTGAGGTTTGCCACTTTGCAGCTACGGATTGTTCTGAGTGCCTTTGAGGCTTTCAGACTCCCAACGAGGAGGCTTATGGGAGTCAGTTGTTAAGACTTTGCGCTAGGTGGGCCAGATAAAGTTGGAAGGATAACTTAAATTGACGTTCTTGCAAATAGGTTCTGTTGGTGGAAAACAAAGGGAGCATTTTCTCCCAGGAAGGTACCTTGGAGAGGAAGCTGTGGTTTCCTGGGGGACTCTGGTGCTTTCTTCCCCACTGGAGATCTCACAGCATGCATGGAGGGGACTGGAGGATGCCTCATCCTTAATGAGTTTTCTAAGCTGATTTGATCATTCCTTTTTGTCACTGTTGTAGAACTAGCATTGAAATGCAGAGAAAAAGCCCATCTGACATACCGGAGCACGGGGCGTTAGAGTTGGTAGTACCAACTATCAGCAGCAGCCATAATTGACAAATAATACCCCTCATAAATACTGCCAGGCTTTTCAATTAGTTTTCATCTAAAATTCGGGATGCAAAATGATGGCCTGTCAACTGACAATGGATGACAAAAATTAATAAATTGTCTTCTAAATAGTATGGACACTTAAGAAAAATTGGGCAGCCAATTTAGCACAGCATGAACCAGGGGGAACCTTTTGTACTGTTGCCGTGCCACTAATGTTGTCTGGGTCTTTATTAATGGTGCTTGGCTGCTGCTGACAGTTTTGTTGCTACTGGCAACTTTCTTCATTAAAATTAAAGCCAGCGTCAAATCCCATTAGCCGCACTCTGTGTACCTTGCATTTTTATTTATACAATCTTTTTCTTTACAAACACATCCTCTGTCTATAGGAAGTTGGAAAAGGTGGTTAAAAATCAGTCTTGTCGGTGGCTGATCACTTACCCAAATAACAGATGATGTTTTCTGAGGTTCCCAACGTGTTATACCCAGCCTACAGTCCAGAAACAGTGCACAGAAGTCCATAAATGCTCTTTATAAATCACCTTCTGTTAGCATGATCTTCTTCTGCATCACCTACCAGCTAGCTGGTTTTCAGATACTCTTCATAAAATGGTAATAATCTCTGAAGGAGCGCAGTTCAGTTGCATGATCTCCTAGATCTCAGTTGCCTGTTAAACTAAAGTATTAACGATGGTGCATCCATGCTTAAAGTTGAGTCATCAACATGTATTTAAAGACTTATATATATATATATATATATATATATATATATATATATATATATATATATATAATATAACAGTGAATATTACTGGTCTTCTGCTGCATGGGAACACCTGGTGAAATGGAAAATGAGGCCTGGGTTGATGGACAGGCAACAACCACGTGAAGGCCTGAAGTATGCTGTCACATACTTCTCAGTATGCAGAGAGGAAGGACGAGGTCTTCCGTTGTCATCTCATTTTCACTGTTCTGACAGCACTAATGTCCTCTGTTCAGTGCAGAAAGAAGCAGGTGACATGCTTCCCCTTGTATTCAGGGTTTGAAGTGACAGCACCATACTAGTGCTGGTAACCCAAGCCAATGGGCAAGGGAGAGCTGATGAGCTCCTTCAGAAAGCTTATGGAGGGCCTCTGGGTGCCCTGTTTTCCTATCAATATAAATTCAGCAAATGCTGTGTGCAAAAGACCATTTAAGTATTGATTTAAATGGTTATGTTTGAGAGTGATCTCACATGGTAAATGAAAATGAAAAACAATTAATGGTTTAAATTGTGTTTTAAAGTGATGCACGTATAGCAGTCTTGGACTAAAGTATGTGCTGCGTGGCTGAAATCTGAATTTCACTTCAGCTGAAATTAAATGACCCTATCATTTGCAAGAATGGATGCGCCCTAGAAAGAAAATAAAGTAGCAACACTGAATTAGCATTGATCTAATAAATCCAAGTTGTGCCTTAGTTTATTCGCTGAATCTTCTTGGTTTGAAGAAAAAGAGCGTCAGTAGTTAATTGTTGACTGAAGCTTAATATCTGTTAAAGTAAATGAGGCATGAAATATACTACATAGGAAGTATTGTATCTGGAGTGATTTTAACATTAAAACAATATTAAAATTTTTAACTTTGACACAATACACAGAATTCTTTATTTTGAAATTACATTGATTAATGTTAAGCTTGGTTCCTGTGGGAAAGGAGAAGTGTATCTTGTATATAAGACCAAGCAATGAAATAGCTCTTTTTTTTTCCCTTAGAATTACTGGTTTGAGGCACATTAAGTATGCTCGGGGCTGTCTCGGCTATTACTTTGTATGCTGGAGGAACCCTGACCATACACTTGTCAAAATCATTGCATTGTCTCATATTTTGTTACTCTAATTCCTGTAACAGTCATCTGAAGAGGGTTGGTTTGATCTGCAGGAAGATTTATACCCAGTGGAGTGCATTTCTTCTTTCAACACACCCAACAGTGTAACTCGGGGGATGACCCTTCACCAGAGCTAGAAGATTTTGGGGTGAATACACTGTTATAAGTAGCAAGCTGAAGCCAGGATGGTTTTGTTTTTAGATGGTACTGTTTACAGTTTGATTTGTCACCGCCATCGGAAGCCATGCACTTGAAAGAAGGTGATAGCAAGTATATTGAAGAGGATTATTTAGGGGGAGCCTGGCTGCAGTGCTCTGCACGTCAGTATGTCACCTTCACCTTTTTTGACATAGTATTCTCCTAGGGCAAAAAATCAAATATATTTAACTAGAAGGCAGTGTTCCAAATCTTTAACGCCATTCAAATATTTCTGATTTTTCAGAAACCAGGCTGTCTGCCATTTTGGAAGGAGGAGAGATTCTCCACAAGTCACGTAAAACAGCTGATGTCAGACACCCTGAGTTAAGGCTTAGTGTGGAAAAAAAAAAATCTGTTTTTTTCTGGTGAAAAAAAATTGCTCTTTGTGTAGTTGGCTTAGATCAAAGTCTATTCAGATGCCAAGTACATAGCAATCAAATGTGGCTGTAGCAGCCTTGTTATACAATTGCTCACTTGTGTCTGTAGATATCCTACTTTTATCTGAAGGCTTTTTTCCTCTCGTTTGAGAGCAATAAATTGAAAATTGGGAGTCCAAGTGTTTCAAGATGTTTGTGTGAATGCTAGTGGTAGTTGGTAGTTCATAATACCCAGGACGGGCTGGGTTCTTCGTGGTAGATGAGAACATTTGGATTGACACAGGTTGGTTCCTTCGCTCTTTCTCTCGTGTCCTAAGTATCAGGACAGCACCCACATAACGAGCTTGGACATCTCAGTGTAGGCCTGTTACCCAGGCCTACTTGCATTACATGTTCTTAGGACTGTTCTTCCTGACTTGCCTTTTATTAACTTCTAAATCTCTGCAAGTATGCATGTGCTTCAAATGAAGTATAAAGTTTTAAAGTAATTTCTTGTGACAGACTTAGTGCTTTTGTGATCCATCTCCAAAGCAAGCAGAAACATCTGATTTTGGGATCTCTTTTGGCAGTTAGCATGCAAAGACATTGCCAAGTCTTTGCCTCAGAATCCTGCCATATGTGCCACTTCTTCTGAGGCCAGTGTGGAAATGTGGAAAAACCATTTGGGGTGGATAGATGAAAGAGCGATGGAGGATCTTGGTACCCTTGAACCATCTCAATCAGTCCTTGCAACGATTGTAAAGCAGTCCAAGGAGCATCACTACCTGCCCAGCAAGCAGGTGAGCAATACCAAGGATCCTGTGCCTGGGAACAGGGTGTAAGAGCAAGGAAAAACGAGACATCAGGAAATGTTGTTAAGGAGAAGAAGGATACGCTTCTCCTGTAGGAGAAAGAGAATTTTTTATCTAACCTGACAAAGGATTAAAGACCAAAGGTATAACTGCTCCACTAAATGATATTTTTTAGTGCAGGACATGCCTTTGGATTTAAAAACAAAGCAAACAAACAAAAAGAAACCAAAACCCCATGTTGTGGTACAGATTATCAGAGGGCTGTTCACGAAGACCTTTGTGGTCCCAAAATCTCACAATACGAAGTGTGGATCTTTTCTGCACAATGATGTGGAACACAGTTTAAAAAAAAAAGAAAAAGAAAAAGCCACCACTTTTTTTCCTGACAGCGTTCTTGGTTTTGTTATTCAGGAGATGCTGCATTAAATTGGATTTTGTGTCCATCATTATTAAAATGTGAAGTGTGTCGGTCACAAAGCATACATTTCAGGGCAGTTAGCTGAATAATTCTTTTCTTTATTATCCCAAATTACTGCTGAGCTCTGGAGAGGTGAGCAGTTTAGCCAATTATTGCCATTTGAGCTGGATTTGTGGGTGATTAGCTCCTGGTCGAATTCAGTCCTGGCAAGGGCTTTGAAGCCTTCGCTTGTGTGATTTTCACAGCGGTGAGGTAGGAATAGACGCGGCTAATGACAGGAAGGTCGCGTGGGTTATGTGACCTGTGAGGGGGGGGCTTGGGTTTAGCAAATAGGGCATCCACAATAACAAGTGTGTCACTAACCCTGCCGTGCATAATCGGAGTTTTATAGGATTGTTGGAGATGCTGACAGCTCAATTAAAGTGTAACCCTTTGTACCATACACCCTGGCAGAATGACAGAAATATTACCAACAAAAAAGGGAGGGTGCCACAAGGGAACTGGTTAAAGATCCAGTATTCTTTTTCTTCCCCCCTTCATCGGAGCCGGCACAGAACAAGCTGCAGAAAGCATCCATTTGTGAAATAATAGGTTGTCCAGGGGAGGGGTACGGTGCCAAACATGGCTACAAAAAAAAGCTTCTCTTAAGTGGTCTTCCTGATGTTTCTATGGAAACACTATAGTGTCGGGATAGAAAGTTAAAATTGGTTTTTAAGCTTTTCATGGCTTTCTCCCATGGACCCCCCTTCCCCCTACAAAGCTCTACTTTATATAAAATATGGTAAAGAGGATTTCAGGGTTCAGGAGACGAAGCGCTCCTGTAACGAGAGCTGTACCAGCTACCCAGAAGTTGCGGCATGCACACAATGAATCCCTTTTTGATTTTATTCCCTCTCAGTGCCGTGTTTGTTTCTTCAAGGGGGGGAAAAAACAAAAACCCAAAATGAACTGTTGCTCTGCTTCTTCTTCACACCTGGCCGTGCCGCCATCTCTTACAGCCACGAGCGTTTCTGCTCTCCAAGCTCCTTCTGAATTAGCCATGCCACGCTGTAACGTGTGCTTGTGCTCAAGCAGCTTCCCAAGGTGGGTTTTTCCCTTGATTTAGCATCGGTAGCAGCGTTTCACCGCGCTGATTTGTGTAGATGCTCACTCTGTTTGCATCCGCTGTCGTTGGAGCGTGATGTTGAGCCGCAGCAAGAGGTAACAGTTCAAACGGAGCTGATCGCTGCTGGCTCCTGTACTACTGACTTAGACCCCTTGGCATCAGCTGTCGGGTTTCTCCCACACTAAGATAATGATTTGCATCGCAGTGCGTTGCACATCAGCGCTGACGGTGGTGTCAGGATAAACCACAACTGCCAGTGCCAAGGGGTTAATAAACCGACTACTCGAGATTATTAAGGGCTGTGATTTTATTTCTTTTTTTTTTTTTCTCACAGTCCAGTACATGGAAGAAACCTTAGAAGGCTTCTGTGTACCGTAGGGCAGAAAAATATTGTGACTTGTTAAGTGGCGTGCCTCGTTCAGAGTGATCAGCTGGGTTTAGAGCAACTAATGTGCCTTAAATACATTATCTGCATATAATCGTGTGCATTGTGCACTGCACTTGTATTTTCTCCAAAGTTTAATATTCCTGTCTGTTGTACTCTGTGATAGCACTGTTCCTATTGCTCCATCAGGGCTGCTTCTCCAGCTTTCCATTCAGAGTCGTTGGACGCTGGGGTGACCGCTCTTCCATCATCATGTTTGCCTTGTAAAATTAGAAGGTTCCTAGTTAGGTGGGTAAGTGTGGTGTGCCTGTAGGTGGCCTCTTGTTTTCCAGTCCATGGATTGCAGCGTGGTCATCTCCATCACGTGGTGCTTGCAAGAGAGACAAGTTGCTTCCTGCACTCAGCTCCTCAGGAGTGTTTGGTCTAAACTTACCTTGGCGCAACTTGAGGTCATTTCCCCTTGTCCAGTCACCAGTGAAAGGAGACCAGCCCCGCTCTTGCTGGAAACACCTTTCAGATATTGGAAGAGAGCAATAAGGTCTCCCCTCAGCCTCCTCTTCCCCAGACCATACAGCCCCTGTTTCCCCATTTGCCTGTGTTTGTAAACAAGGTTTGCAGCTGGCAGGAGGGGTCTGGAGTGCCAAGATGTGCTCACCCCGTGTCCAGGTGATGTGTGTGTGTGCTGTGGGCAGTGGTCCCTTGACCAGTGGGATCTCCAGTGATCCCACGCTGGGGGCCCTTCATTAACTGCTTGTACTCTCAGTAATGATCTGGCTGCAGAGCCTGACGGCAGTCTGCAACTTCTCCTGGTGCCCTGAAGCTCAACAACGTGAGCTGATTGACTCAGTTAGGGCCCCAGTCTCTAACAGCAAATGCAATCAATAAATCTTTGTTGGTAAATAATTGCTATTGAACAGAGTTTTAATATAAATTTATGAGTGGTGTTTTATCACAGCTTGAGGCTACAGCGAGCCACTGAGTGATGGATTTCAGATAACACTTACATTCATTACATTAACTTTGTAAGTTATTTAAAGCTTGTACACTTAACATTGCTTTTGGCTTGCAATGACCTCCTGGGACTAGACGTGGCATACACATTACTAATAAAGGGATTGCTGTACATACAGTCAGTTCTCTGTTTTCTTTGTAGAGCAGTGCCTACGAAGTTAAGTTAAGTTTAGTGGAAGTGCATTTATAGCAGATCTGAACTCCAATACTAAGAGCATTTCTCCAAACCCTTCTATGTAATTATCGTAGACAAAGTGGCAGCCTCTGGCCTTGGGGGAGAAAAGAAAGAAGTGTGGCTGATGTGCTCCTCTGCTTCATAACACTTTGTTAGCTCCTTATATTCACAGTGGTTTTTGTGCACGGATATTGGAAGATATACTTTGGTTCTCAGATAATACAAAGATATTTAATTTTATGCATCCTTAAGAGATAGATTGGGAAGTCTGACTGGTGAGGTAGGTACAAATAGGTAGATGGTGCATATTTAATGATGAGCACACCAAACTGCTCTTAAAAATCCAGATGGAAACCCCATTCTGAGTAACTGTTTCCTTATTTAGGTCCAGAGTTAATTGGCACGAACTCCAAATGACGTAGTGATATGTTTTCTTCCTAGCACAGGGACTGCTAAAAAGCTGTGAGATAGATTTCTGCTTTCTTCAAGCCTTAAAAAAGAAAAAAAAAAAAAGCAAGGAAAAAAAAGACGATTGTGATTCTTATCGCTTTTTTTTTTTTCCTATTAAAAGGTCTGAAGAACAAACGTGCAGGGAAACAGCTTTGGGAGAGTAATTTTTGATCCACATAGCATAGTGATAACTAAAATTGGGTCCCCCTGAATGGGAGCAACTTGTGCTGTAGGTGAGGTTTAAAAGATGGGAAAGGTGAAGTGACAGATCAGCCGCTATAGACAAACGTAGGAGTCAAAGGCAGGAGGAAGCTTTCATTTTTAATGGAAGAAAACAACGTCTCTAACCACGAGAAGACAGTAATTGGAATGTGTAACTCACACTCGTGGAAGCTTTTGTGAGAAACCGTTTCAGAAGCCCCGCTCTGTTTTGTAAAAGTTTGAGGTTGAGCCACCTGAACGTGGCAAAGAACAGCACACAAAAAGGACGCTGACCCCCACATGCTCACAAAGTTAGGGGTTTGTAATTCAGTCCTCTGACACAAGCTTTTATTTACAGTCCTATCCGCAGATCGCTTTGAGTTGAGAAGGGCTGCTCGCTGAACTTCTATTCCAGGTGTGTGTGCCCAGGAACAGGCTGTTGTAAACTTTGCTTTCCCTTCGGGATCATCTCCATGGCTGCACAAGCAGTTATTAGTTCCTATGGGCCGTGGTGAGGAGCTGAAATTTGGAATAGCTGGCACTGAGGGAGGGAGAAATACTCACTTGGCCTTGGGACGTGCATTTAGGACGCTGTGGGCCTAATGGGAAGGCAGAGTAACTCTTACAGCCTCTTATTTTTTTGTATTTGTGAGCACCGTGCTCAGCTGTGCGTCGTCTTCGTGCCCTGCCTCCTCAGTGCTGTTTTCCTTCTTACAATACTAAGAAAACTGAAGTTTGCGTTAGTTCACGTGGAACAGTTGAGCCATCTTGTCCTGTTAAAGCATGCCTTCCCGAGAAATTATGTTGAATTCAGCTCTGTGTCTTAAATAGCTGTGCAGTGGCAAAACAGCTGCTAATCTTTCTTCTTTTTTTTCCCTGCGACAGGGCATGCTGCTAAAGCGAAGTGGCAAGTCACTGAATAAAGAATGGAAGAAGAAATACGTGACATTGTGCGACAACGGTGTGCTGACCTATCATCCCAGTTTACATGTAAGTACTCCATGCTCTCTGTTCCTTCAGCAGCTGTCAAGTTGTCAAGAAGCAGCATTAGCAAGTTTGCCTGGGCGTGTTTTTGTTGAGCCCATTTTGTTGTAAATTCACACCTATGACAATAGCATGACCCTCGACAAGATCTTTGAGATTGTCTCCAGTCTTGTACTTCATCTCTGTATCCCTTAAGAGAATGAGAGGGGCACCAGGTATAACATCTTAGGGCCATTTGACACCTATTGCTGTCATTTTGACTTCCCAGGCAATTTTATTGTACGTTTTTCAGTAAGGAGTAAAATTCAAGGTTTTGAATGGATGTGTTTCTGTGGGTATTGCACGTGTGGATCTGTCAGAAAGCTTCTGCTTTAAAGGGGTGATGTCCCAGGAGCATGGCTGTGCTGATGCTGCTCCCACACCAACTTGCTGTTTCCTGAGGGATGAACATTAGGATTTTCTCTGGCTTGCTGCAAGGATTCACAGTTTCTCTTCTTGCCATAACAATGCTTTGCTAGAGTTTCTCATGTTATTTCCATATCTTTTAAAAAAACAGTATGTAACACTGATAGCAATTCAAGCAATTGCTGCTTTCCATCTGAAATCTTGTCCCTCAGCTTATGTAGTCCAGAGCGAGTTACAGTTGAGTTTCTCATTTCTCCCTTTCGTGAATCTAGACAGGCATGTCTGGCCAGGTTAACCTGGGGGAATGCTGCCAAGAAGCAACCTTGAAATACCTGAATCGTGTATCGGCATTGCTGGCAGCACACACACCGTGTGGATCCCCCAGATGCACTCACCTGGGGCAGTGATGGCCACTCCGGGGCAGAGCAGGGAGGAGGCAGGCTGCCTTGTCTGTGCCCACGTCCCCTCCGCACTCTATAAGTGCTCTATTGTTCCTGAGCTTCCTGGGAACATATGTTAGTTTTTCATTGCTTCTCGCAGACAATAGAGTACTTCTCTCTAGGCTTCACTGGAGCTGCTTAGTCTTCCCCAGAGTGAGAATCCATTGAGATTAGAGGTAATTACTTTGAGATTAGAGGTAAATCCATTGGAGATTAGAGAGAATCCATTTAAAGAAGAAGTAATTACTAGCCTGTAATTGTTTCCCTCTATCCCCCACTGTGCCCCCCCCACTCCCAAGAAAAAGGTACACGTCTCTGTATTTCCATTTGCTCGGACCTTTTTTAGATCAGAGGGGTTTGTAGCATACTGTTTCTCCCTGGACTGTATTTTGGTAGGTAGTGGAGTGGGACCGTACACAGTCCTTAGCTGACAAGGAGCTGCTGGGGATGGCATGGTGCTCCATCTGAGTCTTCTGCAGGCACCTATGCTGAGCTCACTACGAATATCTGTGCTTCTCTTCATTCGTGTTAACACGATCTGTTGCTAATTTACCCTGCAGAGCAATCTATGCATCGGGCAATTTGTATATCCATCAGTTTGCCATATTTTGTTTTTGCACCTCGTGGTTCCAGACAGTGTTGCTGCTTGCTTTGACGTCTCCTTACAGGTCAGATGCTTCCACCTGAAAAACTATGCGGGGCTGATCTGGCACTTTTATCATGGTATCACCTTATTTCTCCTCTTACAGCCTCCTGTGCTGAGGCTGGAAATGTGAGTGGTATTTTCCCTGTCTTGTGCAAACTGCAGCAGGACAGAGAGGTAGGACCAGATGTTTCAGGTCAGCTGGACTCCCAGTACAACTTGTACGAGGCTTTGTGTGGGAGAGAGCAGGAAAGTCAGCATTTTCGCTTGGTTATCCTCAGACAGGACTCTGATAATGAGGTTTTGGCTTGATTTTTGCTAGATTTTGCTGCACGCTCTCTACTTGTTCATTTGTTCACAGCCAACTCAAGAAGCTGATGAGTTTCTAATGCTACGGTTGCATTGCTGTTTGTTGTGATAATCTTTACGTTGCTTTTTGAAACATAAGACCCTATTCCTACCAACCTTCCATCAAGTAGGATGAAATAAAAGAATTAGCCATCCAAAGCTTTTGTTAGCCATCCATCTGAACTCATGGAGAGACATGGCGCTGATCTCACCTGTCAGATAGATAGGGGTTATTTCAGATCTGCAGGTAATGTTGGTTGTACATTTGGCAATAGTAAATCTGTGATGTGAATGGTGGTCTGGCCTCTAGTGGTGGCAGGAAGGAATGAATTTAGAAGATAATTTGGTCTTCCCAGCTGGAGTCAGAACATAGAATTTTACTGAACGCTAACTTCGGAAGAAGCTTTTAAAATGTTTAATAGCTGTTAGTGGGCACTGTATTGAGATACTGCTTGAGACTTGGCCAGCAGTGTGTCAGTTCTCCCTTCTGCCCAGTGTGTTCAGCAGCACGTCATGCGTGAAGGCAGTGGCTTTTAACGTAGTGAATAGTCTGTGTTGCAGAAATCAGTACTGTTGTCCTCCTTGATTAAAGGATTGGCTACAAAATGGAAAGATTTGGGGTGGGGAGTGAAAATCGAATTGATATCCTACTTACAGAGGAGGTATCTGTGGAAGGGTCAGGCCTGTTTGGCAGGGCAGTGTGTTGAAATGACTGCTGTATTGTGCCCGCTAAATAAGTAACTATGAATGCTGCCAGGTTGACATTTTACACAATAGCTAAATTCATATCCCTTCTTCTTAAGAAAGTGGAGGAAGAGAAGAATGGGGAAGGAAAATATATGTACATAAGCACCCTACTGTTTCCTGACTTGGTCGTGTCAGTTTTTTTTCAAGAGCCTCAAACCTTCCCTTCCCTTGGGATGCCGAGGAGCTGTACCAATAGAAAATGGTGGGGATAATGAGAGAGAACTTTGACCCGCAGGCTTCAAAGTTCACCATAGCTACCTATTCATCATACATTTCTGGAGTATAGCCATTGAGTGGATGACTAAAATTCTGGCTGACAAATTCAGTGTCAACCTACCCAAAGGGACCCATGGGAATACGTCTAGGCATCTCTTGGCTTTCAGTGGCAGAATGCCACGTGTAAGGGCTCCTGAAATGTATTCACCAGGATACCTGCTGGGCAGTGCTGCACACAGCTTCTTTATCTAAGCTTTATCTTGATGAATAGATGGTGTTTCACCACTGTCTGTCTCCCAGACACTTGCCATCATGCCACAGTAGATGCCAGAGTACGTGTCAGTAGATGCCAAAGCTTGTGTCCTCATCATCATCTCTGTCCTTTGTTTATTGGGGGAGGAGGAAATGCTCAGGGCTGCAGCAGTGACCGAAGGAGGAAGTACATCCTTCATCTCTGTGAGAAGTATGTGAATTCACACGTGATTCTGCTCAATTAGTCTGACAGTAGCCACAGTTTCAAAACTCTTCACAGTAGTGCTGACTGGGTGAGCAGCCTCAAACGACTCATTAGCAGTGGCTTTCTGCAATCAGATGAGGTGAACGGACTTCAACTAAAGAAATTTCAGCCCACTGTGCTTTGCACAAGGGCTCCAACAGTAGACGACAAGGACACATCTTAGAAGCTGATGTAACCCAGGCCCAGCTCTGGGGCCTGCAAAAAGCTTTGGAGCCATTGGTTGGGGCCTGGCCATTTGGTAGAGCTTTCTAGCTTGGCCACGTCTTAAAAGAGCAACCTGGGTGTGAAATTGCCCTGTGCATATGTATCTTGTAGTTTCTCACTGTGGTTAGTCCTTGTGATTTTCCTGACCAGACTGAGGGTAGGGGGCATGCTTATAACACTTAGACGTTGCTGCTTTACTTTGTGGCTTCCTGGCAAACTCTCTTCTTTTGGAAAGTTAGTGGAGAAGATTTGTAAAAATTGATGGGGAAAAATACAATCTAGAACACGTTTGTGGTCCTTAAGTGAGATGTATAACTGGGGATAGCTGTCAAGGCAAATTATTCTGACACCCCCTGGCTCTGAGTCCTCTTGGACTAGAAGTAGTCTCTGTAATATGTAATCCCTGGCTGCGCTGAGAGAGGAAGAGTGTGTTCACAGCAGCTTCTTCCAATCACTTCTCTGACTCATTGCAGGCACAGATGCACAAACAAGGAGAACGTGAAGCATTTTCCCTTTCAGGACCATTCAGGATTTATCACATCATCAGTGTGGGATATTGTAGCAAACGCAGTGCTGCTACTTGCAGAGCTGTGCAAACTCAGCAGTAGAGCAGCAAGTGTATTGCTGTTGTGCTTAACCCCACTCCTGAAGAAAAGAAATAACAAAAACAAGGGAAAATGTTGGTATCTGAACGAGTTGCAAATGAATGGTAAAAGCCAAGCTACTAATTAATCACAAGGTTTTATAAAATTAGAGCTTCCTGTCCAGCAGAGCTAACTGCAGTGGATATAAATGCCTCATAAATTACTCACGATGGTAAAACTCCGATTTGTCTTTTACAGCAGTTCTTGTTACAGAGTCTGAATGAGGACTGAAGCTCAGGCAGAGTTTTGTTAACGTTTCATGAACAAAATAAATAAATAAATAAATAAATAAAAACAAAAAACAACGAGCAATCCACTAAAAATAAATCCTCTTTTTTGGATGCTGCTTCCGTGTTGGAAGCGTTACTGCCGCCCCTCGAAGGCTGATTGGGCTGATGGATATTGCAGTATAGATACAGCCAGTGCTTTTTGTTACTGAAACGCAACGTTCTTGGTTCCCAGTTTGAGTAAAAGGGATGGAAGATGACCTTCTTTTTGTCAGAACGAGTGCTTTCAGTCATCAGTGCTTTCCAGAGTGCGTTTTCACGCCTGTGCTCTTCTCAGCAAACGACCTTTCATTGTTTTTCTTAAGCTTAACTATATATTCTGAAGCAGAATGATACGATGCCCATGTTTATGTGCACATGGGGAGGATGGCTGCATTAGCAGGAAAATCTGATGAATATATTCCGCTGTGGCTCATAACCACATCAGTTGGTTTTGTTGCTGCGGTCCACGCGGGGAAGGTGGGGAGAGGATTTGGAGACTTTTGTTTCTTCTTAGGTGTGCCTGTGGCCCCAAATGGAAACCAATCAAGGAGCGATTTATGTTCATTAAGTGCTTGTCAAAACTGAAAAATCTTCTAATCAACAGCAATCTAGCTGAGGCCCCTCAATGGCTGGGAGTGTCGCCTCCGCAGTATCGGCTATTTGCCTGTTACAACTCTAGGCTAGAAATCCACTGATGATTACATTAGGCTAAGCTGCGAAGTAAATGAACCATGTCTTATTTAGGTGCAACTAGCTTCAGTGTAGTCCTGCCCCGCAGGGCACTTTATAGCGTTTTATGGCTTTAAAATTAGTGTAGCTTCCCATTTGCTGCAGGGTGCTGCATGTTATGCCTTTGAACTCAATAAGCAAAGGGAAGGGGGCCTTTTGTTCCCCCCCCCCCCCCAACTCCCCATTTTCTTCTTTTTGCAGTTTAGCAATTTTGTTTTGCATCTTTTCCAGACAGCACTTTGCAATAAAAATGTCTGACTGACTGCCCTGCACATGCACAGAAGTGAGGGCTCCAGCCCTGCACCGGTCTCCCTGCACTTTGGGGTTGGAGGAAGGGCTCGGGTTTTGTTTTTCCAGGCAGTCATTGCTGTCGGTGAACAATGGGTTCTGTGGGTTTGCTGCTCACAAAACAGAAGCTGCGTGCAAAGCACGTGCTACCCTCGGACTTTCAGAGGTGCAAGCATAAACTTTATTTTCAAAAGCACGCCTCTTTTGTTTTGCTCTGCTTCTGATCAGGAAATGCTAACTCATCCTCAGTAAGCCAAGCCTTGGGACTGTGTTCTGCAACTTAAGGATTGGGAGCTGGCAGAAATTGAAGGTGTTTTTCCGGGCAAGCCTGAGATGAGAGGAGACCTTTGTGTCACGTTCACCTAGTGCCAAGGTGCAGAAATACAACTCCAGTGAAAGGGATTTCCCTGCAAGATAGCTCTATTTACAGAGCCCAGTTTGTGCAGCTGATCCTTCTGTCTTCTTGTTGAGGTTCCTTGGCCAAGAACGGTTTGCAGCATTGCATTAGTCTCTTAATCCCAGGACAAAAGTATGGTCAGAAAGGGCCAGTCCATGCTTTCATTGCTGCTGGAGTGGAACTGAACTTACCTGCTACGTGTCCTGATGTAAAGTTATTTGGGATCAGCGTGGTAGGCTTGGATGGCTTGAGTTTGAGTCCCAGCTTTCCCCACGCTTCCCATCTGCCTTTCCTTTCATCTGGTCCATGAATCCTTCCTCCGTTGAGAAAGGGGCCACACATGCATCGAGCATAGCTGTGGAACAGGAGATTTTTGGCTTTATGGTGCATGCTCCACCTCTTTCTTGACTGGGAGAAATTGAGCAGCCAACTGGGTGCATCGCATTGCCAAGTTTTAGCTTGCACTGATGATGGAGTGTCTTCTCAGGCAGTCAGAAGCCATTGCAGTGCATGGCAGCTAGTTTAACAACCAGTGCCAATAAAAAAGCAGAAGGGCAGCTCCAAACAAGCCATGCTTATCTTTGGTACATATGTTTAGAAAGTGCAGTACCTGTTTGCTCCCTTTGGATGTCTGAAAGGGCCTCTTTTCATTGAGTGGCTTAAATCAATTTCTTCTGTTGTAAATGGAAAGCCGTATTAAGACCAGAACTAAAGTACTTTACATTCTTCTGTGTCATGGCACATCATTCTTTCTTACTCAAGGCAATTCATTTTGTAGCGCCGTCAGATAATATTTTGTGTTATTTTCAGTCAATGCAGCTTTTATGACTTTCAGTGATATTTTAACAGTTTATTTAGTCCTAAAGATAATGGTCAATGGCCTTGAGTAGTCAAATTAACACCTCAGCAAGCCAGCGTTTGAGCAAACCGCTAACAGTAACCTCGGGATGAAAAGCAATGAGAATCAATATAGCGAGTGTATTTTTAGGGGTTATTGATTGATTGATGCGTTCTGGCCTTAACGTGAAGCAGCAGCGTTGCCCCACAGCTGACTAAGATGAAGTTGCCAGTCACTGAGAGCTGGAGGCCATTACCTGTGCAGTGTTTCACACGCTTGGAGATTAGATGGCGGCCTCCTACAGGCCTGGGATGAGGAAGCTGCGTTTCGCAGTGCCAAGCTGTAGGAAGAAGCTCGGTGCTGCTGTCCTCAGCCCTGTGGGGACCCACTGGGACACCGAGGCACCCCACTCCCCCTCTGCTATGTTGAGCTGGATTCTGTCAGCAGCCCGGAGCCCTGGGCCTCCCCGCCACAGCTCTCAATTGCTAGCAGGTTTCTCTCATTGCACCTCATTTGCATCTGGGACATCAATTAGCATGTTTGTTGAGGCTAATTGAATGAAACTCAATCATAGCTCTTAATTGCTTGACTATGTGAAAAGAAATCACATTAATGCAGCTAATTAAGTGTATGGCAATAGATGCAACATAATTAGGAGCGAAATGTAAAAAACAAGCGCTGGCGAAGGTGCGGGCGCGGGGACGCGGGCTCGCCGTGCTGCTGACATGTCTGGGGAGGGTTCCCTCTGTTTTGCAGCTTGCTTTTTTCCTGCCTTGCTGGATGATGAACGTGGACAACTTGAGAAGAAAAATGCAAATGGCTTTGCAATTACTACTTTTTCAAGCTGTTGAGGGGCAGAAGATGGCACTTCTGGGGTGGCCCGCTGTTGAGTAGGCTCTAGGGACTTGTTAAGTGCTGTTTAAAAGTACTTGGCTTTGAATTACCCTCATGCCTTGTTAAAGGGTTTTTTCCCCTTTTTTCTTGGATCAGCATTTTCCACAACTAACATCTAGGGGAGTTATCTCTGTAACATTTGCATATCAAAATCAGGCTTGCTGTCTTCTCTTTACCGCGGCGTATTCCAGATGACAGCAAGACCCTCATCTGTTCTAATCTGATCAAACCATACATTGCACTTCTGAGGCTGCCACATTATCCTGTAGTTTTAACTTCTATTCCCCGAGTGCAGATCTGAAGGAGCATGTGCAAGGGTGGATGGTGCGCTGACTGCAGACTCGGTGCTTTCCTCTGCTCCTCCTCAGGGAGCGCAGAGATTATCGCTATGCATCTTGCTCACAATGAAAGAGTCTTTATTGTTTACATTTGATATATCCCTATAAATATTTAAGCTGACATTAATACCTGCGTGGCATCTGTTCTGTTTGGGCACTTCCGTATGATAACGACGTGGCTGCAGCGCGTTTATTTCCTGCTTGCCAGCACTGACTTACTCCCTTGAACTGTTTATAACTCACCTAAGCCTGTTTTACTCTCAATTAAAAGTGCTTTAATAACGCCCTGACGCCGGTTGTAGCAGCGAAATTGTATGCTATTCAACTGAAGAACTCAGGCAAAAAAATCTTCATTATGAAATCTATATGAAATGCAGCGCGGCTGTTGTGCATTAAACAAAAAGTGTCCATTTAAAGAAGTGCGTGCTGAGGTGTAGTCGCTATCTGAGCATTTGTATTGCAAGAACTGTCAGAGGTGGAAGCATTTTTATGAGGAAGCATTGCTCCCTGTGTTGTGCCAAGTAGTGATTTAGGTCTGGAGTGTGCTTTTAGTCCATGCTGGTGTTTGCTTGTAAAATCGATGCCGCGGTTGTACGTAGAGGACTGCGCTGCAGATTTGGAACAGTCCTGATTAATGTTTGTATTCTTCTATATAATACCACGTAGTCTGACTAAATTTTGCCCTTGACTCTTAGAGAGCTGGAAGGAATATCACTGCCAGCAAGTCTTTGCTTGTGCAGGCACACAGAGCGTCACGCAGTCCTCTACACATCAGTCAAGTTCTACCTGAAAGGAAACTAGGCTTTTTGCCACAGAACGTTGTCCAAGAGGAACATTCCCTTGGTTTCCAGCTGAACTCAAGCCTTTATGCCAATTTCTTTTTCCAGTTGTTGGTTTGCACTGCCATTTTCTTCTTGGGGCGTGTACACTGACACGTATTGCGTACAACTTATTTAATACAGCAATCGCCCTTCATTTCAGCACGTTGTACAAGCTCTCCTGCATTTCTTCTCAGCACACACACTCTCTTTGTCTCTGTGGTTGTCCTTGTGTTTGTTCCAGTTTCATTTCTTTGTCTTCTGAAGCGTCAGTAGCCAAAGTAAGCACGTACTGGGAGGTGAACATTTTGTTTTGTGTTCTGGCTTTAACGTTCGCCAACTCTACTGGAAGCATCTCTTCTGGTGTAGACAGCAGATTCAGTGGCTGTCTTACCTTAATGAACTGTCATTTGCCCTCTGATAAAGAAACCCGGGCTCATTTGCTCCTCTGTGTTCATCTGAAGAAGCCCACAGGCAATTTAGAGCGTGCAGCTGAAGCTGGAGTGCAGAATCTCAAGCATATTCTTGCACTGTAAAGATTAGCACAGCTCACTTTGTCCCAGGTTTCTCAGAAGACATCAGCTCCAGCCAGTTGGCCATTTCATTGACACAGGTTATTGGATGGGCTTATTCCCTCTCGGTGTGCTTTTCAAACAGGAATTAGGAAAAGCCTTTTCCACTCCTGGCTTCCAACTTTTAGTGCGTCTTCTCTAATCAGACCTGATTTGCATAATTTTCTTCCTGCAGTGATTTCTTTTTTTCCATGTATGGAGGAAGCCTGGTATTCTGAGGAGAAGGTGTTGTCATTGCAGAAACCTTACCAGTCAGCCAGTGCACGTTAATAATTTTGTGTTTGTCGACTAACTTCAGCCAAATTTTATAGAGAAAGAATGAACTGCATGAAACATTGATGAAGTAGAGAAGATACACAAGTAAGCATGCTTGTGAGAGGCAGACAGCCTAGTCTTGTGGGCCTGGCAGGAGCAGCCACACACATCTCCATGGTTCTGAAACACCTCCAGGGACGGTGACACCATCACTCCCTGTGCAGCTGAGTGACTGCATCACTGCTCTCTTAAGTTAAAATTCGTCCTAATATCCAACCTGAATTTTGCCCTTAAAAATGCAGACTGTATTGCCTAGAAAACTGAAGGAAAGGGAAAAAACCATGTGGTAGGTGATGGCAGATACAGGCCTACGTTCTTACAAAGCAATGTTTCAGTATATCCGTTGCTTACAGAACTACCTATTTGATGCTGTTTTTTTGTGTGCTTTATTTTTTCCTCTTGCCAGGACTACATGCAGAACGTTCACGGGAAAGAAATTGACTTGCTGAGAACCACTGTGAAAGTTCCTGGAAAGAGGCCACCTCGAGCTACGTCAGCTTGTGCACCCATCTCCAGTCCCAAAACAAATGGCCTCTCCAAGGACATGAGCAGTTTACACATCTCACCCAATTCAGGTAATGCCAGCCATACAAGGGAAGGGCTGCGTTTCCAAGTGTGTGTAGGCAGTTGTCACGTATCACTGGGATGGGAATGAGATTAATTATTTAAAAATCTCACTACTGTGCAGCTTTTTTAAGCCTTCTCTGGCTACTGATCTGCCCTGCACAAATGATTTCAGATTGCTGAGTAACCTTCAACGTCCATCTTTTGTATTTGTTACGTTATACTTGCCAAAAGCCTACATAATTTTACCAGAGCTAGTGTTTGTGATGAATTGGTGTGATCTTACTACTGACTCATTAGGTGTAATGTGGGAAAACAGAAGATAAGCCATTTTTTTCAAATGGCACATCCCTACCGTGGCTTCTTGGTGTCGTCCACGCCACTTCACAGTCACTGATCTGTAGGGGTTGGAACAGACCTCTTGAGGTCATCGAGTCCAACCCCCTGCCAAAGCAGCTCCCAGCCCAGGTTGCACAGGTAGACGTCCAGGCAGGTATTGAATATCTCCAGAGATGGAGACTCCACCACCTCTGTGTGCAGCTCCAGCGCTCCATCACTGCACTGTGAAGAAGTCTTTCCAGCAGCAGGACTCTTCTGTCGATGGCCATTTTATCTTGTTTATGGAAGGTGTTTATAGCTCTTTGTGAGCTCTAAACCAAGGATTTTATTGTTTGCAGAAGTGCTTGTCCGTACAGCTAAATGGATTTTAAAAATTGCTTTGAGAAAGAAACCCGTTTAAGACAGTTTATCTTACAAAGCACACAGCTTACGCAGAACACTTAATGTTATCACTTTGGTGTGGGAGTTCTGTCAGCATGTTTGGGATGACATCCATAAAGAGCCTTTTCCAGTTATGACTCACATAGGTATCTCCAGCAGAACTGTTTGGATTCACCTTTGTAAGTTTCTGGGAGGAGCAGTGATGACAGGCTGGATGGTGGGTGCTGCCTGCTGCTTTGTGCCCACTTTGGGTGTCAGTGGGCATGGAGGTGGTTTTGGTGAGACAGAAGGGTTGGTTGTGGTCTGGTGGTTGCATTTCTGTGCAGAGCAATCAGCAATGAGAGAGGAGCTCTATTAAGAAAGCCAAGTAGATCAGTCAACATCCTGAACCCTCGTGTTCTCACATGCCTCCTTATGTGAAGGGGTCACAGCTTCTGTTCAGTGGGATGCCCAGAGGTACAGCTCAGCTCCTGGTGTGCCACGAGGAGTCCTGGCATCTGCACTCATCTGTCAAGCAGCTAAAAATATTTGCAAATTATCCCTCATTCTGTCTGTCACGCTGTCTCAGAGCTAGTACTGGCAAAATGCTGCCTTCATTGTGAGTGATATCTTAAAACCCATCGCGGGACTGAAATGGTCTTGTTACATTTTTGCTGTTGACAAGCTTACGTACACAGATCTGCTGTGCCAAGGGGGCTCCCAGCAGTGCTGTGTGACAGGACCTTGGCCACACGGTTTGCTCCTCGGTGCAAGTTGGGAGTGGCAGAGCTTCAGCTGAGAACCAAATGTGCTCCTAACACGGGAAGTTTGACTGTGCTTTTGAGTCTCAGGTTGACCACTGTATGCAGGAATTCATACAAGAGGAGGAGGAGATGGAATTAAGGTAATTAGGGAGGCTTTACTATGAATTCAAAAGGGTTTTGGGGGTGATAGGATTTGTAATGGTCAAGTAGCAAGGGATGGTTTGCCTCTTAGATCTGTTAGCATAGCTGCCACGTGCTAAAGCAGTTGAAAAGCACATCATTCCTAGTGCTCGGAGCTTAGTGCTGCTCTGTGGCACCTCTCCGAACAAGATTGTTTTTGTGGTTTAAAGACTATTTGATAAACACGAGTGAGTAACAGCCACCTCCGTGACAGCAGCCTGATCTGTGAGCGTGTTTACATCCCAAACATCTGGAAGCAGCTCTCTCTGGGAGGCAGTAGACAACAAAAGCCAGGTTGCAGCTCTTCCTGCAGGTTTCCATTTCAGAGCTGGGAGGGAAATAAATGCCCGGCGTGAGCATATATGAAGGAGAAGCCAAAGATGACTGCTTTCTGCTCCATTCCTACACTGGCACTGAAGAGCCTTTTCCCTATGTGTGCGTGCATGGGAGGGCAGTAACCAAAGTGAAAAGGGAAGCAGCAGTGGGGGAATGCAGCGTGTGTTGTGCTCACTGCTAGAAAACAGATAGAAAGTAAGGCTGTTCCTGCTGCTGCAAAACCAAGCAGCTAACTCTTGAAAAGGTGAGCTTACTTTGTCAGGAAGCTTTAAAAGCAAAAGCTGGCCACTTGGGCTTTCTTGTTTTCTGTGTGCTCCTAGGTGGGGGCTGCCCCACCTAGGTTTGTTGGATGTTAAGTTTGAAACAACAGATGTTGAAGTGGGGCTTTATGAAAGGCGCCTGTGCCACTCCTCCATGATCACTCCCTTCCCCTGCTCCATTTGGGCCCCTCCTGTGGATGCCATCCTTGCCCAGCTGATGCTCTGAGCTGCAGCACAGCTCCATCCCACATCCTTCATCCCATAAGTCCAGTGTACCCAAAGCCTGAGCCGCAGCAGGAGCCTCTGGTGTAGAAAGTTCACATCTAAAAACAGCATATGGTGTAGACATAAGTTGCTTCCTGATTAACAGTTTGTTTAAATAATTTGGTGCTACTAAATGTACTTACAGTGGTGAGCGCAGAGTATTTCCAGCACCCTGAAATGCACTAGCTGTCATAGACATCATTAAGGACGTCAGAGGTTGTTATCTGCCAACTGAGTGTGACATTTCAGGCATGCCCAAAGAACCACGTTTCCCCATTTTGATAAGTGAGGGAGTTTCTGTTTGTTATGAAGCGTGGTGATCTATCAAATCAGCGCAGCGGTCATTGGGAAGTCGTACTTTACACCAGAGTGCTTGCAGTCAGGCTGAGCTGTAGTGGACTGCCTTCCAGATCTTTCATGTAAGAGGTGTGATTGTTGGCTGGTGCTCGGTACTAATCCCATAGCATGAGCTTAACCTGAGATGTTTTCAGTGCCTTAACTTGAGCATGAGTTTTACAGTTCTACCACATCTGGCGAGCGTGAGTGTCACATCTGGTGAGCTTACTTTTGGCATTAATCTTCCAAGTCAGTTTTCCATTTGGCTTTGCTGTTAGCTGGGCTGATATACAGCTCTATGGAAGGAGAAGTTGTCACTTTCTGTGTTTTGTTGGGGGGGGGGGAAAAAAAAGCCAGATTTTAAGTGCGATGGAGATTTCCCTCTCATCCCACTAGAGGGTGATCCCTCGAGGTCAGCTCGTGCAGTTTGTCAGTTTGTTCATGCTGGGATTTGTGCTTTCTAGAAGCAGAGACAAACTTGCTCTCCTGGTTAAATCCGTTCCGTCGCATCAGGAAAAATGGAGCGGGGAAGAAAACAGCGCTGAGCAAGTATTTCATAAGAGCACCGCCTTTGTTAAATCCTGGGGGAAAAAAAAACAGAGTTTGCTTGGATTTTCAGGGCAGTAGAGAAGGAAGGAGACACGGAGCTGTCCTACGATCCCTCCTTTCTTACAGTGGGTGGGTGGTGCCCGTCTCCTGGTGACGAGCTGGATGGACAGCAGAAGCATGTTGCGAAGCTTCATGCGGATGCTAGATGAGGTGCAAGCCTTGCACGGGCCATGCCTGCTCCACTCTGCTTGCTTTTATGCCCCCGCTGCACCGTATCTGGCATAAAAATCACAGCCCTGTCTCGTCCATCCGATGCAGTCCCGACGAGTTTTGATGGCTACGCGTTGTAATGCTAACCAGTTGGATGTTAAGACCTTTGCAAAATTGCTCATTCTTCTTCCTCCAGTGATTTTAAAATATTAAAGCCATCAGGAGGGTTGAAGCTGATTTACCAAAAGGGAAAAAAAATTCACAAATGTGTTTTGAGTATTGAACTGCCGTTGACATCTAAAGTCCCAACCATGCTGTTTTCCTCCACACTCGAGCAATCAGGACATCCAGCAAACCCATAAAAAACCAAACTAATAGCATGAATATTCAGTGACCTAGAATACTAATTATTGTCATGAATATTAATGCGATCGGACTTGCTTTTTCCTCTTCTCTTTCTCTCTGGCTCTTTTTTTTTTTTTCCACTCAGCCAGCTCTAAAGATGGGCCATAATGAGAGCATTTAGGAGAGAGAGCGCTCTCCGCCGTGACAGGGACCGGGGTAATAAGGAGAGCTTGATTAACGCCGCGCACTTGGGGGAGAGATGAGAAGATTCACGTGGGCCTGTTGTGGGGGAGGCAATGAGGCACCGGCGGCTGTGTTGCTGCTCCCTCAGATTAATGAGGCCTAAGAGTGCATTAGGAACAGTGACAAAGGTTTGATCTAATGGGCTCAGTCATTTTTCCTTTGAGTGACAGACGCACAGAAGTAATTGGCTGTGCAGAATGGCAGCTCATTGGCAGTACTTAAGGATACATTATCCCCGTTGTGTGGCCCGCAGAGGCTGTTTATCAAAACTGCTCACACTGCAGACATGCATTCACTTAGCTGCTGTTACAGCAGCGAGAGCGATACGGCAGAAAAAAAAAAGAAAAAAAAGAGTTATATCACGTATCTATTGTCTCATTTCCAAAAATAAAGTTTCTTTGTTCCAGTTTCCTAAGACTCCAGAAGATACTGGAGTCCTTCCAGTCTTCCCTCCGTTTCGACGAGTGTCTGTGTATGGCTCTTAGGATAAGGGCCTGCTCTTCAGCCTTGCAAGAAGGCTCCAGAGTTGCTTGGGTTGACAATACTCAGCGTCCAGGTAGATCTGTTGGCAGGTGAGGTCCCCATGCCCTTTCCAGTTGAGTTACTATTGACTCCCACAGATGGTCAGAGGTGTAGTGTCTCTGCCTCGGGCCCTGTGTGTGGTTGGCTTTACGTGCGAGCAGCACAGTTAACTCAGAATTGGTTGGTTTCCTGTTATTTTTGTGAAGTCAAATCCACAGTTATTAACAGGATTCACAAAGTGAACCATTTGTCAGTGTAAAATGGTCACCGCTGGGTTGCAGTCATTTAGCAAGCGAGTCACCCCAAGCTGGACCCCAGAAAGTGACACGTCTTATTTATTGCTTCTGTTTGTTGAAAGTACTGGAAAAAAAAGTGTTGTGCCTGCTGGGAAGGGGAAACTTCCTGCCCACAAGACAAGTCTGGCATCTTGAGCAGGAGCATTTCGTGAAGGTCTTGGGTTTAACTTCTTTTAGAAGAGGTGTCTCCTCAGATGACTTAATTTTCCCCCACGCTTGCTGCATTGGCTTGGCATGCTCTGAGAATAATAGCTTTTCTCGTTATACTCCCAGCACCGTTCCCTTTGCTGCCAGGATGTTTCTTGGCATCGCCTTGTTTGTTCATTAGCTGTGACCCTTCTTGCTTTTCATGCTACTAAATCAAGCTCAGCTCTCGGAGGCCACCCTGCCAGGCTGTGGGATGGAAGGTCTTCCTGCATTAATAGCTGCTTACCTGTGGGGAACTCACACTTCTGAAAAGCGTTCACAGTGAGTGAAACCCACAAGCAAGTCATTTGCTGTCAGCATATTGAAGGTCTCAACTCTGAAACCCAGGAATGTGTTTTGGAGGGATACCATCATCACACTCTTTTCTCATTCACTAAGTGAGCTTAAGTTATTTTAGGTCCCCGACAAGCACAACGCAGAAACAACGTGCTGTTTGCACACTGCAGTCAGATGGGAGCAAGATCTGTAGCAATACTTGAGCCATGTTTTAAAGATGGGTGCTGGGATCTGAGATGGCAAACTGGTGGAACCCAAAAGAGCCATTCCCAGATTTTCCTCAGTAAAAGCAGTTGTTCATCCAACGTTCGTATTTGTTGGAAAGCAAAAGGCAACGAAGGCAGAGGTGCTAGCACTTGTAGTTCAAGCTACTTCTTGTGGAAGTTTTGTTCACTCAAAGATTCCTGCTCAGCTTTGGCAATTAATTCATGAACTGCACGCAGCGTTGAAGGACGGGGGTAGGGGAATACTTTTAATACTGCTGCAGCTAGCAAAATGGCCTCTTTCATTTCTCTTTCTTACCCTAACGCCTGAAGAAACTTCAGGGAGCACTGATGGGTCTGGATTTTTATCAGGCCGCTCTGATCTGCTTGCAGTGCCTTTTATGAATTAGAGGGCATCTCAAGAATACGCAGTGTACTTGCAACATAAATTGACCCAACGTGATTTGAAACAATTAACCCTCTGATATCAAGAGTCAGGATTTCCTGACCCACAACTCTAATGTATTTTTCATTAGTTGTAACAGCTGGTGAACAGAGCCCTCTGGCCTTGAGAGGTTTATTTCTTTTTTGGAAGAGAAGCTTGTAGTGAACACGAAGAGCGTGACACAAATAAAACACAGTCCTGGTGAAAGCGATAGCACAGTTCATCCAATTCAGGCTTTTTTCTGCTTCTGCACAGCCATTCTCTGCGGGTCTCACGTGCTGCTGCTTCAAGAAAAAATATCATCCAGCTTCACATCTCCTGTGGTGCCTGCTCGTCTCATCAATTCGAGGCATGGTAGTGGCATGTCTGAACCAAACTTCCTGCAACTGAGCAGTGTGTATGTGGCAGTCAGTGGAGGTCATCTGCCTGTATTTGGGACTCTTGTCTCAGTTGTTGTTGCATAGTTGTAATCAGTGGGCAGCGTAGTTGGTGAAGGCTTAAAGCGATGTGACAAGAGGGAATGGCTTTAAACAGGAGGGGGAGATCCAGGTTAGATGTCAGGAAGAAATGACGTGCTCAGAATGTGGTGAGGTGCTGGCACTGCAGAGCTGTGGGTGCCCCATCCTTGGAGGTGCTCAAGGCCAGGTGGGATGGGGCCCTGGGCAGCCCTGCCTATGGCAGGGGGTTGGAACTGGATGGTCTTTAACGTCCCCTCCAACCCAAGCCATCCTACCATTATGTGATTTTATGGTAAGAAAAGCTGAAGTCATTCCTTCTGTGCACAGGAAATCAAGATTTGCTCAGCCCTCTGTGTTTCCTGCAGCCTCTTAGTATGCTTTCATCTGCTTAATTCTTCACACATTAAGTCCATCGTTTTTCCTTGCTGTTGGTGCCTATTTGCACTGAATAGATGGATTAAAAAATATTTTTTTTTGTATGAGCACCCTCACTTTTCTCAAAGGCTCTTCTGTCGCCCGAACCTGGGAATTACCATGAATCTTAATTTGGATAGTTTTAATAGAGCTTAATTGTTTGAACGTTTTGTGAGCGTGATCATAACAGGGTATTTTATAATATCAGAAAATATAGTTTTAATAAAGCTGTCTAGAGCTAGAAAGAGGAACTCTTCCTTTGATGCTCCTTTGGTAGATGAAAACATTTCTGTTCAATAGGAGACCAGCATCTTTTTTTTTCCTCATTTGAGACCAGTTCTGGCAACATACTGATATTCATTCAAATATAAATGCCATATTCGCTTTGAAATGCAAATTGTTTAAAGAAAAATAGCATATGGTAGAGGTAAGTACCTTTTCAAATCAGCTCCTACACTTTAGGGATGTGAGTACAGCTAAAATTATTCTTTGGAAAGAATCTGGAGCCTTTGACACATTGAAGCTTGAACTAATCAAGGCTTCCCAGTAAGCATATACACATATCCATATCAAGGAAACAGTGCTGAGAATACATGGATTAGCATAGTAATTTAACTGCCCCCTGCTAATCAACTTAAGCGACCAGCTGATGCATATATGATGTATTTGAAGAGGCACTCTTTCAGAACTCCAGAGTGGGCCAAGTAGCTGACTGTGGATTTCATGGCAGTGTTGAGCTATGTGTTTATATCTACCTGTCCGTGTACAGATATTAATAGATTGGGAGAGGTGTGTACATGTGCAGCTTGGGTAGACAGCAGATGCAGAATGCACAGTCACTTGAGAGCTTAATAGAAAGGCTTCGTACACCTGCCTCAACATACAGAGTTTGCTCTTCAGCAAGTGTTGCTGGCTTCCTGTTTTTGTCTGTCTTGCTTGCCAGCTAAATAACTGAGATGATTTCTGCTGTCTGAAGTTCCGTCTTTGAACAAAAATGAAGTGCAGTTGCATTGTGGAGGTGAGGACTGGAGTTTTCCTATGTCAGAAGGGGAAAGCCTTGTGCCAGAGCAGCAGGTGGCTTCCAGTTTTCCTGTGACAACACTGCTGCATACTGCTGCAGTGGGATGCATGTCTTGAGCTTGCTGCAATTAGGTTGTGAGAAGCAGGAAAAAAACAGCAGCAGATACACATTGTGGTTTTTGAACAGAGTTGTAGCTAACAGCTTTGTGCTAGAGCATGTCCGTTGCTTCTACACCAGAGTGGGTTGTACATTGTGTTCTGTAGGTCGCCCTTCTGATGTCTACCTGTAGATGCATGCTCAGATGCGCTGAGGAAATCTCAGAGTGTCTGAAAAAGAGTGGAATTTAACCTTGAATTGATGGTATCACAGAGGGGCAAACTGGTAGCAGGGTTATCAGAGTGGCAGCAGAAAGAGCTGAGTTGGGTCGCCTTGTGGATCAGCAAAGTATAAAAAATGGGACGTGGCAGCTATTTGTTGCTAACAGCCCATAGCTTTCACAAATATGAAGTGGAAAAAAGGATTCCGATTTGGTTTGCGCTTCCTCAACAGATGAATGTCATAACCTGGGCTGCAGAGCTCCAGAAGGCAGCATTAAGCTGACAGCAATGCCTTTGGTGCTGACATGATGATGTCAAAGTCTAGATGTTATGCCAGGCGTCCTGTTAAAGTTTTGGATTTGCATCCCGGTCAGAAAGGGACTGGACACCTGTTAATAATAACGATGGTAATAACAATAAATTAAAAAATAAACAGTTGTGAACTGGACAAAAGCTGTCAACACACAAACGTTGGTCTCGGCAGTTCAGCCACCCAGCAAAGAATAACGGGGGAGTTGTCCACTAATTGTTTTCCATTTTCCTACCTCGGAAACGCTCCGTCTCAGCTTTCATCTACCAGTTTTCCCCTTTGTGATCTTTGTTGCAGAGATTCTGTGGCAGAGGAATTCATCAAATGTAGCTTCCCATCTTTACACAGTGTGAATAGAAAGCTAGCTACGGGCTGGAAGCATTTTTGTGGCTTTGCTCTTCTGTTGGGCAGGGTGGATTCTGTTTCTCAGGCACTTGATGGAGGCTTGTGTGTGTTTCCCAGTAGGAAATGGGATGGGAATGCAGAGTAACTTCCTAGCTCCAAAAGCTCAGTGTGGTTTTGCTTTGAGATGGAAGAAAAGAGGAAATACAGTTGTTTACAGAGCTCTGGAAGTGCTGGTTGAAAGGGAGCTCGGGAGGTATCTCTGCCATCCTCCTGCTTGCAGCAGGGCTGTGACTGGTGCTGGGTGAGTTCAGCTGTGCCAGATCAGCCCCTGACCTCCTGCTCCTCAGTCTAAACCAGCACTCAGAAACCATGTGTCACAAGGATTTGGACCAGCTTGGCAAGTATTCACTGGATCTTTCCTTCTTCTCCAACAAGCTTAGGACTTTGCGTTGAACCACACGGTGTTTGTGTTGGCCTAAATGCCAAGATCCCTGCGTCCATTTGAGCTCAGGTTCTGTTGTTCACATCAGCCATTCCCTTCATCAAAATAGGTTTTCTGGGTTGCGAGAAGTGGGGGGAAATTCTGCTGGTGAGCATCAGCAGCATCACTGAAATTAATTTGGTAGGAGGTATTGTCGTTGAAGAGAGCTAGAAATATGAAGTGTTAGCTTAAGTTTTCATTTGGCATTGCAACTTTTGGGTACTCAGCCATAATTTCAAGCCTCGCTTTCTGCCTTGGCTTCTTGTAGGCCTGATTTCCTTATTTAACTTTTTTTTTTTTTTTTGGACTGTGTCTTTAGAAAGTGCTAAAACACCAGCTGAAGCAAATTGATGAGTCCAGCACACGTTGTCCTGAAAGGGGACTGATTGGAGACAGGAATCTTTTCAACAGTTTGGAAGGTGATGCTCTGATCGTGGACTGCTTGTGGACGAAAGAGTTGCCCAGAGATGGTCATTAGAGAGGAAACTCATGCTGGTGGCTGAAGCCCTGCCTTGGGATCGCCCAGCACAGCTCTACTGTGCACCTTAGATTTTGTGTAATTGAGCAAATCCAATTAGTTTCTCTGTATGTTTCACGTCTACAAAGTAGAGATTGTCAAACAGAAGTTGATGAGACTGAGTATATACATCTGACATCAGGCAGGCAGATATTGTGAGAGATGGATCCGTGTTAAGGACTGAAGATGAGATCTGGTCTTGGGAAAAGAAGGGAGAAAAAGGGACAATTATGCCAACTCTAATAAACACAAAGTAGTTCACTGAGCTGTGCTGTCTTCCCAAAGGCTGCTCTGGGAAAAGGCATAATGATAGAACTGGGAGTCAAGAGATCTGGGTTTTATTTTCATGTCTGCCACAATCTTCCTTTGTGGCCCAGGGTCATTTAACCTCTGAAAAATGGGGGAAATGATAGCAGATAATTAACAACCTCACAGGAGCATTGAAAATTAATTCATTAATTTTTCTGAACTCATCAGTAGAAGGTACAATGGAAATCCAAAGTGTTATCATATCCTATAAAATTACGTCTGTTTCTCTCCCTTTGCATATGCTTTTAAAGAGTGTTCTTAAAGCCACGTAAGACCCACGGGTTGCCTTTCAGGAGCAGTCTCTGAAAGTCAGCAGTGCCTGCTGCCCTCAGGAAGGGTATGGCACAGAGAATGAAACCAGCATTGTAAAATATTGGCGTCTGTGTAATGTGCCAGGAATGGAGCGAAGTGTGGTCAGAAACAATAACTCCGGAGCAGACTCTTTTGGCCCATCTCAAGCGGTGGATGTAATTAGTTTAAGTTTTATTTGGAGTTGGATTACATTGAGCACCTCGGGTTGGCTGACTGTCTCATCTTGGTTGCTGATGTCAGCCGAGCACTTCGGGGATGGTTTATTTTTTTTCATGCTTGGTTTGTCTTGTGTGTTACACCCGTTACACCTGTACAGAATGTGCTGGGTAGCAGGATTGTTGAGGCTCGTGCTTTCCAGAAGGAGAATGAACAGGATGAGCTGAAATAGGGCAAATTTAGGCTTTTCTTGTTGGAAGCTCCTAGTGAGATTGGAGTGGGCTGCTGAGATCTGTGGTCTTCAGGGAGGGCCACGTTGCTTTTTCTGTTGGTCCAAGTACTTTCTTTTCCTGCTCTGTTAAGATCTTCGTGCCATCCATCTTCATGCCTGTCAATTTTATCTTCTCTATTGACACGATTTGTTTTCCATTTATGTCTAGGGAACGTGACTACTAGCACATCTGTGTCTCAGATGGCAAGTGGGATCAGTCTAGTCTCCTTCAACAGCCGTCCGGACGGTATGCATCAGCGCTCTTACTCAGTCTCCAGTGCAGATCAGTGGAGTGAGGCAACAGTCATTGCAAACTCTGGCATTAGCAGTGGTAAGAAACTCGGAGCTGGGGCTGGGGGGTGGGGAGAACCTGCTCTGGGGTGAAGAGGGGATTTGGTGTTCTGTGGTTAAAGTGAAAATACAACCAGATGTTCACCCAGATGTTCTGTTCTATTCTGGATATGTGAAAAAGTGTGAGCGTAACAGAGGAGAAAGGGAGGGCTGTTTCTGATGTCTGTTCCAGAAACAGTGAGAATGGCAGTAGTGACACACACTACTCTGTGTGTCCCACTGGTACCCTGCATGAGGTGTGAGGCTCTGGGATTTTCAAGCAGCTGTGTGTAGATTTTCAGTGCTGCCTTATGGGAGAGGAGAGTTTAAATCAGTCACCTCAGCACTGGCTGCCATTCATGCTCAAGTTTGTGGTTGCTTCAGCACATCTGTTTCTGGGGCTCCAAATATGGATTTGGATCAGGGATTTTCTGAAGCATGCAGGATGGGGACGTTCTTCAGCAGGGTAGGAGTAGAACCTAGCTTCCTGCTTCTTCACCTTCCTGCACTGGAGTTTTGGTGGCTCCTGGTTCTACACTGCAGCTACTTCTAAATTCCCGGTGAAGGGAACCTTCCCTCCTACACAACCTCCTTTTTCTGACTTGACATTCACATGCGATTACTTCTGGATCAGAAGAGATGACAGCTAGAATTATCCGTGAAATATTTATTAAGAAGCTGAAGTTGACTGGTGGGTAGCACTGGATCAGCCCGACTTAATTTCTCGCAGAGGTTCTCCTTTTCTGAAGCAATAAAAAGTCGCTTTAGTCGACGAGGGGAATGGAGATAATGGTGATTTTTAGCCAACTAAATGTCGGCGTAAACAGAGGCATTGTAATGAAACAGCTGCAGAACATGAAGAACATTCCTTTCCATCAGCGTATCGCCTTTCGGTGAGCTGCTCGTAGCTGTGTCCTTTATGCCAGCAAGTTGACGCATGAAAAACCCTTTTTAATTTCAGGGTTTCTTTTTTATTTTATTATTATTCCTCCATTAAAAAGATTTTGAATTTTAGTCATAAAAAGGTAATACTGTGAAAGCAGCAGGTACGGAGAGAAGCTAAGCATCTTTTGGAATTCAAATGCCAATGTAGTGGAGAATATGTCTGCTTATTGTCAGACGGTTTTATTGTAGACAAAATAACATATTGGGATTCAATTTTTCCCCGCACCTTTTTTTTTCACATTAAATTAATACTTTGTGTGGCTCTGGAGAACTTTTCAAAGTCTTCCGAAGCAGACCTTTGGTTTCCTGGGGCTTCTGTCTTTCAAGCAGCTGTGAACATCTCCTAATTAGATAAATTACTTTGTAGTGGGCAGAGCCACAAAACAGGAGGTGCTGGATAAATTAAAGGGGAAAAATAGAAAAATCCATTCTCTGAAATGGAATGCCCCACTGCTTTATGACTATTACTGTTGCAAGGTTTTACATTTAAGTACCTGAGGTTTAAAATTAAATGTCTAATATAATTTGGCACTGGTAACGTGAAGCCTGTGACTGCCCTCAGAGCAAATCCAGACAGCTTAGTTCGGTGTTTCAAATTGCTGTCTGCCAGATAGTGAGCAGGCCACGTGCTGGGCTCACTATTTAGCTAAGTGCCACACACTGTTCCGTGTGGTTTTAAATTCACTAACATATTTGTCTTAAAACTCAGGAATGTAAAGAGCCTGCTCCAGAAGCACATGAAAAATTAATGCTTTTTACATTTTTTCTTACTCTCGTAAGTACTTGACAGAAGTAATTTTAGCAGCAAGCGAGAATAAAAACTGGGGGCAGTAAATCCCTGTCCAGGAACCCCTTGTGTGGACTCTTTATGGACCCAGAATTGATCTACATGTCAGATCCTGATGTAGTTTAAACTGTTTATCACCCTAATGGTGGCAGAGAGACCGTGAGCACCGACTTATAATCCTCGTGAAAGGAATTGGTGTTTGCAGTCGGCGAAGGAGCAGTTTGGAGTTATTGATAGATTCAGGACGATTACTGGCACTGCCTCTATTGGCTGAGAGGCTCCTCTGGATCGGGTCGGAAGGAAACCTGCAGGGTTGGTTGTTCTCTTAGTTTTTCTGAGTCTCGATGGATGTGATGCTGTGACTCACCTCAAACTGGAGGAGAAGACAGCTTCACCCCCAGAAAATGGAGGGTGCCCAACAACGAAGCAGCAGCGCGTCCGTTTTTCCCTTTTCTATAAACGTTAGAGTTTGTGCTTCAGCTTCTAAGAGCATGCCCTGAGCATGCCAGAGGGAAGCATTTCTTTCGTTAGTCACAATATTAAGCGTGTCTGAAACAGAGCTTCAAACAGTAGTTTGTGTGGGATGGGGATTTCTTTCTTCTTGATTTCCAAACTGTCTTTTGAATTCTGGCACCGCAGATATAAAATAAATCAAATATCTGTTTAAATATCACCCACTTAGGTTTTATCACTGTACGATTGCTTCTACAGGCCATTTGATCTCTGCTGTAATTTATATAAATTGTAATACCTGGCGTCTTTTCAGTTTCTAACGGTTTGATTTTAGGGTTTATTAATGTGAAATTGAGTTTTCACTGTGCCGTGGGGTACGAGAGGTCATTGGGGTGTTTATATTAATGCAGACCTTACAACTTGCCTTACTTTTCTGATCATAAGCGCTCGGAATGATTAAATGGTGGAGTCTTGTGCCGTGCATTGTCATAACACTTTCATCTCAGAAATGAAGCCGATAGCGTGTTTGAGAGGGGTTTGAATTCAATAGGCAGCTCTTGACAAGGACAAATTATGTAATTTCAAACAGATTGGTGGAATTTTAGAGTTGTGGTGAGTGTGTATAAATGGTTGAGGCTGGAAAAGCTCCTTCTTCCTTTCTAAAGAAGGAAGTAGAAAAGCAAATACGAAGTCACTTCCTTGTTTTCCTAGTTGCTCTTGTACTTCCTGCAATTGCCAATAGCTAAACTCCCTTTATTAGACTGTAAGAATCTGAGGTGAATGAGGGAGCTGAGCTGCCACTTGCAAAACACTAAAATCTCCATGCAGCTCAGTTTAAGCCTAAGAAGGACTTCGGGAGTATAGGCATTCCTACCAGCTTTTCTGGTTTTCAGCCAAATATTTCCATATTTGCTGAGTGCTGCTGTTTAAATACTGAGTTACGTGGATTTTTACTGTTCTGCCATTCTCCAGAAACCCATCTGCTTTTCCTGGTTAAGATCCTCTTCTTTCTTACCCCTCCCCGCCCCTGATTTAAACATAAAGAATCATTGCCCTTAGCAATCACATCCCATGCTTGGTTCCAACATGGCAAGGAACGTGAATTTTCATCTTATTATGATTTGACATTGCCAACCTCAAACCTCATGCTCATCTCAATCTTGTTCACAGCCCCGAGTGCCAAATGTCTGCCAATAAATGGTTTATGTGACTAATTTAACTTTGTGAGTGGAACCATAAAGCCTTGTCTACACTTAGGGGTGCTCAAGTGTGTATTGTGCATTTAGTTGAGCTCCGAATTTAAGCTGAAGCAGGACTGTTGGTGCCACTTTCCTTCCAATAGGGAAAGCGCATTCATCTGTCTTGATCGTCTAGCTTAGTTTGGTGAATGGGTGCTTTGCTGCCTCTGGCTAGGGTTGGTTGTCACACCTTCTTTTGTCCCCAGTCACTCCTCACCCAAGAGAAAAGAAAAAACATCTCAAACCAAAGCAGTCCTTTTTATTCTGGAGCATGAGCTACAGTCTGTGAGAATAGGAAGGTCAGTTCTGGCCCTCCAGGTGCAGGGTTAGTGCGTCTCCAGAAATCAGTACTTCCAAAGCAGGGAAAGTGGATCCCTGCCATTGATAGCAGTGGAAAGGTAGGGCACTTCTGGCTTCAGGTTGGATTAGTATCTGTCTCTGCAGCTGTCTAACAGCAGCTGCAGGCTGGCTCTGTGGAGTGCAGATGTTTGACAGGCACAGCACTCAAAAACCTGTAAAATATTCTCTGATTCTCTGCGTCAGTATCTGTCCAAGTGTTGGAATGTTGAAGGTAGAAAGTTGAGAGGGTTACGAGTCGTGTGTAGTCACCACTGAAGTAACTCCAAATTTCAGAGCTCTTTTTTGGCCGTGCTCTTGAAGTCCAACCAGATACTTGTAGTAATTAAACTTCCCTTTTAATGTACGCTCAGAGGCACACTGCTTTGTGTTGCCCGTTTCTGGGTGAAGTGTGTGCAAGAAACTCACATGACACTTTTATTTCTTCTCAGGCTTAATGAAGCTTCTGTTCCAATTAACATGAGCTCTTGCCTCATCAAGTGTGTCTGTTTGCAGTCTCAGTTTCTTTCCAGTCCAGATCACAGAGCGTTGGCTACGGGGATGTTGTGTATACTTTACCTATGGAATCCAACACTTCAAAGCCTCTTCACAGCGTATGCAGTTCGAGGAGTGAAAGAAGCCTCTGTGTTCAACCCGATCTGCATCTCCTTCACAGCCTGCTGATTGTTGGGGAGCAGTTGGAGCTCGGTGCTCGGCTTCCTGCAGGTGGAAGAGCATCTCCTTTCAAGTCACCCGGCCGTTCATTTGTCACAGTTGATGCATCTCCTTAATTCAGTGGTGGTGTGTGCCACCCACAGCCCAGGCTGGCAGGGAGCATCCAGTTTACATGAGGTGCTTTTTCTGATGCATGCACTTAGTGAGAGCAAGGAGGAGGGCCCTGACTATCCCAAACCCTCAAAAGAGCAGGAAAAACCTGGAAGGAGTGCTTGGTAACGCTGAGAAAACACAGCAGCAGAGTTTGTCAGTGCCATTTGCATTACCTGGCACCTATGGAAGGCACTTGGGCCATTGCTTTGTGTGAAGAGCAAGGTGTGTTTTACATTTCAGCTTTATGCCATTGCAGTTTTTGCCTTCTGCTAAGAGTATCGTGGGTGTTGCTTTCATGGTTTGCTTTCCTTTCTGCTGCTGGTGCTCATGGCTGGCGTTACCAGGAAAGCCTGAGCCTTTTCCTAGCACACTGTGCTTCTCTGCCTGTTCAGTAAACACCAGTCATTCATCTTTAATGGGGAAACGTTAAGAGTCTCTTGGTTTTTCCAAAATGCAGATCTTCAGGCTTCCCACTGAATTCCTCTGAACTGTCTGTTGAGTTTCCCAACCTCTTCTCAATTACCTGAGGGCGGGTTTGATGCTTGAAGTCATCCACGGGTTGTACAGGTTGAAGGTTACAGTATGAGACTAGAGGCTGGCTGCAGGGCTCTTCTTTTGGCTCTGAGTGTTTTTTTGAAGAGAGTCAGTTCTTCCTTTGTGTCTTATTTTGCTTAAGTTGAAATACAAGGTAAATATTTTAGGAGGAAATGGTTCAGCAAGGCATACATTCATTATTTCCCAAGTGCCTCGAGACCTCAAGGCTCTGTTTCAAAGCAAAATGTTGATGCGTGTGGGTTTTATTTTTGCAATCAGAAGACAATGCTGATTGTTAGATCAGGGCAGAGCTCTGACCCTCTCCTTGTAGTTGAGTGAGTTTATTATTCACATCGATTTGATTGAGGATATAAATTAGTATATTTCGCACAGTCTTGTGTGTAGTTGATCATTATCTAGCTTGCTCATCCAGGAGATATTTTTTTTTAGTGGTACTCCAAGTGCTTATTTTCCTGCCAGTCACCATTAATTGGGCTGGTCTTGCTGGGGTTGCTAGCTACCACGAACAGCAGTCAGTAATTATCACTGGGTGCACGGCTGTCTACCTGCCTTCAGTGGTTTCAGGACCATAGAGGCACACAGTGGCAGGCAGGCTTGCCAGCACGTGGATCAAACCAGGAGGTGCTGCCCTGAAGCCATACTGTTTGTGTTACAAAGGGCTGTGTAGGGAAAATAACCCGAGAGAATAGTACTCACACAAAATACTGAAGGTGGACAGTATGTTTTTGCATGGCTTATCCAGATAAACAGTCAACAAGGAGAGGCTCACCTGTCACTGACGGTCAAGGCTTGCCTAGGACTCCACTCTCTCAACAAGAGATCCTTCCCCAGTGGTGATCAGCCCTTAAATGGGGTCTGGGAGAGCTGGAGCCAGACTCCGTCCCTTCTGGTCACACAGGTGCATTGCCTTCACCTGTGCTCCCATGGCTGACTCAGTGCTCACCTCAGGTGATCAGTCAGTGGTTCAGGCTGTGATTCAACAGTCCCCATACAGGCCGTCTTCCTCATTGGGTTGGCTAGGAACTAGTTACCAGACTAAACTAGTCCCTGTGGCAGTTGTCTCCTGCAGTGCTGCTCACCCCTCCTTTTCACATCAAGGTGACAGACAGGAGAAGCAATACCCATAACATCATCCGTGCCGTTCATAGCAATTCAGAGTGACACCGTGTAAGAACCACATCTCTCTCCTCAACAGATCTGATGCTGCCCAGCAAAAACGTGGCACTGGAGAACCAGACATCCCTTATACGTGTAGACTGTGGATCTGCTCAGTGAGAGCCACAGAGGTAGTTTGCCTTGGGACGTGGTGCCATCCTGCAGCATCTACCACTCGCTCTCTAATTTGTTGTCCTTCCGCATTCGCACAACTTGTCACATTTGATCTTTCCACAGGGCACGTTCAGCACACCGCACAAATGAGGGAAGCACAAAGACGCATCGGCGTAGCAGAGGATGAGACAAATTAGAACACTGTGTTAGCTTGGGAAGCAGTTAATGTCTCTGCACCTGACCTCAACCTGCTTCAGGCGGGACGTGCAGGGGAAGGGCTCACATCCCGTTCCCAGGTCAGGATCTGAGACCTGCAGGTGCTCTCATGCATTAGTCTGTACTGCTTACACTCATCACCGTGTTGGCAGCATAGCAGGAATAGATGCTCCCTGTATCAGATCTTCAGTTCCTTGAGGACACAAGGAGCTTACTTTGTAAGATACCTTTGAAAGGGATCTAAATGGAAATGTTTTTTTTTCCTTTTCTTCCTAGCAATGTGTAAACTTCTAGGGAGCAAATGTGCTTTGCCAGCACAGCAGTACACTGCTCCTTAGGAGGGAAAATAGAGCGAGCAACATACTTTTTCAGTCTCTTTCATTCTCTCTCTCTCTCTCTCTTTTTTTTTTTTTCCTTCCTAAAGTGCTGTATTGCATTCTTTGCTTTCATCCTTCCTTTCTGATGGCCAGATGTGGTGTGTTAGTAGGAAGTGAACTAGAGGTAACTTTGTCTTTCCTTTTGATAAGAAAGATTGTAACAAGTGTCTTACTATCCTGGAAATTATTGAAGCCAGTCCTTCCGATACATATGCTGTAGTGTCATGAGACTTAACTTTCTCTCTCAACTCTCTGGATAATGTCCCTTGCTTGTCACAAAGTGGCTTATTAGGCTTCCAAGTGGAAACGATCCTTTCATGCCAAACAGGCCTTCAGGTCTGCTTTGCTTGAAGCACGCTAAGATGTATCAAAAGGCAGAACCTCCAAAAGTAGGGGAATCTTTTTTGTCGAGAAGGAACCTTTGTTTTTCTTATTTAATTGAAATTGCCATTAGAGGAAAGGAGACGGTAACTTGGGCATTCGGTGGGGCTTTCTGTACATGACAGGATAGCTTTGTGATTTACAAGCTCTAGACATAAGGCTGGAAAAATGGTAGACGCCGTGGAAAGAGAATACTCCTGAGGCTCTTTCATCTCCATCCCACAGTTCAGCTCAGAGCTTCCTTTTAATTTCTTTCAATGCAGCAGGTTAATTTAAGCCCTCGATGGCTCGAATGTCCAAGCTAAATTCAGCTAATCAATGACCGGACAGGGCCTGCTTTCTCTCGAAGGGACGAGCTGAGAGTCTGTTGGAAATGTTTGTGCTTTTTTTCTTGCCTCGTGCCACTCCTTCTGCCCACTCACAAATGTTTATCACTGTCGGCAGGCTTCGGCCGAGCTGCGGTTCTGACAGGTTTTTAATGTTAGTCCTGTACATCTGTGCCTTATGCAGTCATTGTGCGACTGCAGCATCCCTTTAACTTCAGTTTGAGGCAGAGGAGGAATATAAAGAACTTGATAGAACATTTATGGTAATAGCTGTAAAGAGAAGCTGCAGAGCATTGGGTTTCACAGCCAGAAAAATCTCAGCTCGGGGAAATGGGTCTGAAATACAACTACAGATGGTTTTAGTCTATTGCTTCCCCTGCTTAAATAAAAGGATTGCTTTTCTCGCCTCTATTTAAAACACACGTGTCGAAGATGAAAGTGTCCAGCTATTTTCTTTATTATTCAGTCCACCAGCTACCGACATCTCTGGCTTATTTCATTCCTACGCTAATGGCACCGTGGAAGTTCAGAAACGCGCCCAGTGGATCCAGCCTTTCTCGGGCCAGTGGCAAAGATTCCTGCTGCAGTCAGAGCTGTTGCTGTTGTTTTCCTCATGGCTTCTTTCTCTTTCTGTTGAACCTGGTGCTATTAATTGCGTTGCTGCTTCTGCTCTCTAATTGATCGCACGCACCGCTCCCCCTTTTGTGCAGCGCCTGACTTGATGTCGCTTCACAAGAATCAAACACCCCAATTAATCAATCCCCAGCCACTTGGGAAGAAGGCTGCGTCAGAGAGCAAAGAAAAAGAAAGTCTCATTTCACTTTGAAAGCCAGTTGGAAAATTTCAACACGAAGATGCAAGGAAAATGTAAACCGGATCAAGCCCAACTTTGGTCTGCGGAGAATAGCATCACCTGGACGCATGTGTTTGCAAGGAACTGCTGTGCTGCTCAGAGCAACTCCTCAGTTGCAGAGCAGAGGATGCACCAGGCAGGATGACTCCCTGGCTGCGTGGCAAGGAGAGAATGGTGTCCTTAATACAGATATACACCCTGCAAATGATGACCGTCATCAAGTAGAGCTTGCCCGTACAGTCCATCAAAAACTGCAAAGCTAATGATGGGCTGGGCAGATAATCGCGGGAGAGTTAATTGTAAGGTTCGATATGCCATCTTGTCAGCAGAGATAAGTTGTCACGTTTTCCACTTGAGCTGAAACTAAATGATTGTAAAATAAGTTATGAGTGTCCTTGGGCCTGTCTGCCAGAATGATGGCTAAGAATACATTCCTGGCCCATCAGTCTCAAGCAGCCTGCTTGATATTTATGCGAACTGAATGTTATTTTATTCCCCCTCTAGTCATGCTTGTCAGCTTCCCGAGTGAAAAGTGAAACTGCTTCTTTGACTCATACTTCAAGTATTGAAGCTCGGAGAGGCTGCAGATTGTTATTATTATTGCTGGTATTATCTGTTTTTTTGGGTGTGCGTTGAACGTTGATGCCCGATTGGGAAGAACTAATGGCTAACATTGAACGTGCAGGATGGCTGCAAAACAGCCCATCCCAGCCCAGTGAGACGAGTCTTATGAGTTCCCGTGCCTCCGTCAGAGCTGCTTTAGATGTGGAGTAATGAGGCGCTTGCTTTTTTAATTTGGTGTGCCTTCTTCTTGGACTATCTTTTTTTTTAAATATATATATATATATATAATAGCGCCGGCAGTGTTCGTCTGTTCTCACGGGTGGTAATTGATACAAAATAAAATGCATTATTTGTATTCAGTCAGGAGTATGAAATTGCATTCAGCGGGCTGAAGCCTGAACTCATTTACAGTTTTCTGAAGCAGGGCTTTCAGGAGCCCTCTTTTCAATTTGAAGAATACCTTGTCAGGCGCGAGGAGCAGCTGCAAATGGGAAAGCACGGCGCGTGAGCCTGGCTCCTTTCCACTGCTCATATTTTAAACCAGAGGAACTTCCATCTTCAAAGGGTGCTCTCAAAAACCAGAGCATGCCCTGTCGTCATCATCACGTGCCCTGTCATCCTCGTGCCCTATAGTAATGATAACGATGTGCCTTATGGGAGTAGCAACGCACCCTATAACATCAGCATCCTTTTCCAGGGGTCTTGTGTTTCCTTGCTGCTGCAGGGGGAGGAAATCCCTCAGGCTCCCCCTTGGGAGCAGCATGACCCAAGGACGGTGCCTCATTGCCCGCAGGGGCCGTGGCTCAGGAGGATTTACCGCAGCAGGTTCATTCTAAGTGAGCATGTTTGTAAGCCTCATCATTTTTCAGAAATCACAAAGAGGTTTTTTTAGCCCAGCAACGGGACTAACCTGCAGCAAGCGTGCAGGTTTACATTCCTATGATTATTTTGGTTTTGGAGAATTCCCCTTTCGTTTGCTGTACGGCTTGCAGCTGTTAAGAATTAGCAGTTTTTCATAGAATCCCAGAATGGCTTGGGTTGGAAAGGGACCTTTTTCTGCTTAGGGCACCGTGTCTGACATCCAGGCAGCAGTGCAGTGATGAGCACAGCTCTTGTGCCCCATCCCTGCGGGTTGCAGCAGACTCAGGCGTGCATCACAGTTCTTTGCAAGCAGCCTGTTGAAGGGCACGGCAGAACGTTGGAGCTGGGTTCTCCTGTGGTGCTTTTTTTTTTCCCTCCTCTTGAGTAAAATGGGATAATTCTTTTTAGAGCAAAAGCCAAGAGTTAGAGGCCTGCCTGCGTGCTACAGCCCTCATATTTTCTGAGGGGGAAAAGTGAAGCATTTTGAGAAATTGCATTACACGTGAGGAAGCCTTTCTGGCTGGCATAATCTCTGTGATATTTATGAATTGCTGTTTCCTGGTGTGTTTTTCTTGCTGTAGCAAGCAAAGGGAAAGCAGAGAGATGCTGTTCTTCCCCTGCGGCCTCAGTAGGTTGCCCCATTGCATGGCAGGTGGGCATCTGCCCAGTGCTGCCTGTCCCAACTCTAGGGTCTGCATTTCACCAGCTGTTCTGTTCAGTTGTTTCACGTTCCCAATATAGGAAACCTTTCTGAGCCTCTAACTGGAGGCAAGTATTTAGCAGTGGAAGTAATTGACTTGCATTCTTGGCCATGCCTCTGCTGTCATCCTCTTTTTAATCTCCTTCTCTTTCAGTGTAAGAGATTTAAAAAGATACCAATATCCCCTTGGCCAAATGCCTGCTGAGCATTGGCTTGGCTTGTGGTCGGCGTTTGCATTCCTCTGTGGGTGGACAGACAGTGAGACCTTGCAGAATAACTGCTTTCAGCAGCTCCTGTTCAGATCACAGAGTTGTAGGTGTTGGAAGGGACCTCTAGAGGTCATCAAATCCAACCCTATTGCCAAAGCAGCTCCCTAGCCCAGGTTGCTCAGGTAGGCATCCAGGTGGGATACATAGAAACCTCCTGTACCCTACACATGGTGCACTAAATACATTCTTACAGTTCCCTCTGTGGGTTAGTACTTGGCCATTGATTTCAAAACAAGCATATAGAAAAAAGAACAAAAATCCTTAATGTGGTGTTTGGTTTGGTCTCCACTGGCAGCCAATTAATGTCATAATTGGTCCCTCACTAATAACTTGCAGAACAACTGTGCTTAGTAGGCAATTAGTAAGTAAACTTGATAAGACTAAATAAACGCTTCTTTATCAAATAGGCATTTGTACGTGATTTTTTCTAACAGAGGAATTCATCTCAAGTGCAACCCTGGGTTGGTATCTAACCAAGGTTCTGGACACAGCTTCACTTATATTTAAAGCACTAGGCATATGGGAGTTAGACATATGGAAAAGAGAACTGTTTTTCCACCTTTATTGCTACCCCCACCTTTTCTGTGTGTGCGTTTGTCTCTAGTATTAAACAAAAGTATGTGGATAAGATTGAGTGGTTGTTATGGTACCTCTGTGCTGTATTAAAATGCCTTAGCATCCCGTGAGTGCATTTGAGGATAAGTTTTCCCTTTTCTTTTTTCAAACTGCAGATACTGGGTTAGGAGATTCGGTGTGTTCGAGCCCAAGTATATCCAGCACAACCAGCCCCAAACTCGATCCACCTCCTTCACCTCATGCCAACAGAAAGAAGCATCGCAGGAAGAAAAGCACCAGCAATTTCAAAGCCGATGGTATCTCAGGCACAGCTGAAGGTAAACATGCTCCATGGTGGAATTCAGATGCTGTTTTATTGTTATTATTAAGAGTATTATTTGATGTATGAGGACTGCTGAATCAGGGCCTGAGCCATGATGGATCACCTGAGGTGAGCACTGAGTCAGCTGCAGGAGCACAGGTGAAGGCAATGCACCTGTGTGACCAGAAGGGGCGCAGTCTGAATCCACCTCTCCCAGACCCCGTTTCAGGGCTGACCAGCACTGGGGAAGGATCTCTTGTTGGAGACTGCTCCTTTGGAGCTTCCTATGGTGAACCTAGGGCGTGGTTGAGCATATTTTCCCTTTGTTTCAATTTTCTCTTTTCCATCACAATACTCTAACTATACCATCTATAAAATCTCTTGGTTATAAGACCATTTGATATTATTCATTGTGCTAACTTCACACCTTGCATCCGATGACTCAGCTCTGTTGTTGGCTTTGCATAGGCGAGTTGAACAGAATTGCAGAGAAACTGGAAAGGTGAGAAATAAAAGTCTGATCTCCTTTCAATGACATCACATGTGACAGTGGATTCTGCTGCCTGGAACATGTATGGAACTAGCTGTTCAATTAAATTAAGTGTCCCCAGGGTGATACGGAGCATCATCAGTGGCAAACCTAAGGCACAGGAGTACTTGTAAGGTTTAAAAAGGAAAAAAAGTTGAGTTCCCTCAGTACCCTGTTCATCACATCAGAATTTGTGTGTTTTCTCAGCATTAAGAAATCTAGCACTCTCTCTTCTGCCTAGATGCATCTTCTGCTCTAGAATCATCTGATGCCTATTATTCTTTGAATATTCAGCTGCTCGGGGAAAGATTCTGTTATCTGAGGATAAAAAGGAAAGGGGAGAGTTTAAATGCTTGGGTTCTTTTATAAGAACCAGAAAGCAAAAGCCAAAAAGGACTTCTTTTTCTCCTTAGTTTAGCTTACTGTTTCCAACGTGAGCCCTGCTATAGCTGTTCAATGCCTTTCTGAAGGGGTAACAATGTATACGGTGGCCAGATACGATATAAAACATGCTTGTATCTTTAGAAAAGAAGAAAAGAAACATGCTAGGATTCAGCCAAAAGAGCTCCAGAAAAAAAAAAAAGATGAACAAGGGTAGTTGGAAAGCTCAGAAACTGGGGAGTCAACATAGAAGGGGAGATGAAAAAAGGAGACAATGGAATGACATTGTTGGAAAAAGGGAGTGTTTAGTAAGAAAAAGATGTGGTTGTAAGCATTGGAGAGTGAAGGAAAAAAAACAGGTAATTCAGTATCAAAGGGTATTGGAACAAGTTCTGAAAAAAGGATGACAATTGCAGACAGCTGAAGAGACATTAAAAATAGATGTGATAATAGTCTACAACCGAGAAGGGGCATGTTAACTACTACTTAGTCATCCTTATTTTCCATTTATTTAATTTCTCAATTGCACTTCTGTCACATGTGGAATTTATTTCCTTGGCTATCTATACAAATCCTTTTTAGAAACCCATCAGCTTTTTTTTTTTCATAACAGGTCCTGTTGCGTTCTGTTTCCAGTCATTTAACTATCTTTACTGTTAGTTTCCCCCTAGTTTATGGCCTGCAGCCAAATTTTATTTTAAACTTTCAATTTTAATTTGTCTCTTATTTTTTTTTTTCTTTTCCCCTTAACAATCCTTTTCACACCACTTATTTTCATACCTCAGTGGGAAGTTACAGAGGGGATTTTTCAGAGAGCTCACCGTTTGTCCACGAGCGTTTTGTGGAAGTCAATATAAATCAAGACCAGCTGGGTATCAAAAGCCTTTGAAAATCTCTTTGTAAGTAGTTAATACGTGTATGTTTTCTTTCTCCTGGTGAGCTTATTTTCACAAGTCACTGGAGCTGGAGCCTGTGTGGTCCCGGTCTGCAGGGAGACTTTTGAAGTGCAGCAAGCAGGCAGGGATTTGCAGTTGTTGTGCACCTTGCCCTGAAATCTTGCTATTAACTGGAGAGGGGACTGCGTGGCTCCTTTATCCTTCCCTGTTTTCTCTTGCTCTTCTCCTTGTCTTCTGGCATCTTAGCACGCTAGTCCAAAATCCCTTTACAATGACTTAACAAAACTGTCCCACTTCATAGAAATGTGCTTGCAGGAGCACGAGGCCTAACTGAAGAGCAGCACCAAGTGATACATAGGCAGCCTTAAAAGCAGCATGTGAGTGCTGACATCCACTTGTACAGCCTTTGTATCTCTGCGCTAGCAGGTGAGCTTTCTTTGACCTGCCCCTTCTTCCATGTCTTCCGACACAGGCACCCTTTTCTGCTTTGAGTTTTGAGTGGGCCACAGTGGCTGGAAATTCTTTATGTTTGAAATGTTTCTCTCAGAGTACAGCCCAATGAAACGCAGCTGCTGGCCACAAGGAGAATGGGATTGCATCTTACACAGCGTCGCTGCCGTGCTGGAGGAACCCTGGACTAATCTTAGTGGCCCTCGAGTTCTTAGCAAAGTTAGAGGACACATGTAGCTGCTAGGGGAGCAGGCCTCATCTGTCAGCAGCAAGGAGGAGCAAGGAAACTTGCTTGACTTGCCTGCCTCTTTTAGAAGAAGGGTATCACAGGAAAAAAAATGATACTTCTAGATTTTTGTGGAGATTTTTGTTTGATAGACTCTGTGGCTGGGCACATTTATCTCTCAGCTTGCTGAGATGCTGAGCAATGGGGATGCCTCTATCCCTGGTATGTCTCAAGTTGGTCTCTCCAAGTTCAAAGGCTGTCTGAGGTGCTTCACGTTGTTAAGTGTTTTCCTCCACCATGTGGAATTTCAATTTCAAGACTGTTTTATGATTTAAGGTAGTTCTGAGCTTAGTAATTTGGACTCGTATCAGGAAGCTGTTCCAAGAGATGCATGCTTAGCCTTGGCAGCTTGGATTAGGTTTTTGAGATAAGGCAGGTGACGTAGTGAATGTGGGGTACAAAGAAAGGACTGTGCTTGTAATTGTGGGAGAGCTGTATCTCCCTTCTTCCCTTCTTCTGGAAATCTTGAGCTTGCTGTGACTAGGAGGAGGAAGGATCTGCTGCAGTAGGTGTTAACAGGCAGTTGCAGCAGATCAGAGTTAAATGGTTCGGGTAATTCTAGATGCCGTGTTGGTTTGCTGTGGGTCGAGGCATGTTTGAAGTGTCAGCTTTCAAACAGAAATTCTGGCTTCCTGCATTTCTGTCTGTAGCAAAGCTGAGGTGTTCAGTGAGGTCTTCAGCAAACTCCAGCAACTTTACTGCATTTTTCAGTCTCTTTCTCCTTGAACGTGCCTGCTTTGATCGTTGACCTCTGCCCAAGTATTCAGATATCACGATGATGGACACTAGTGGGCCCAGGGTGGTGTTAGTCAGTAACACCCAGGGCTGATGCTCATCTCTTTTATACATTCCAGAAAGATCATGCTGATTCTTCTTTCCCCACACTGTCTGCACAAGCACGGCCCTCTCTTTCTGGGATCGATTCTTTCATGTTGCTTGATTGGTCTTTCTCCTGGTTTTCTAAGACAAGGGCTGCAGCAACAAAAATGCTAAACAGCTGGCCTGCAGTTGGGTGAAAATTAACATTCAGTTTCTATTTGGGAGAATCGGGTTCTTGTGAAATTTTCACACAAGCAGTGAAACCCAGAGAGAAGTTTTTTTGGGTTTTTTTTTTTCAGTTCCCTCTGTACAGGACTTGTCACTGAAAAAAACTCCCTGGTTCTGAGAGTAACAGCAGGAATGCTTACATTAGGCAAGGTGCCAGAAACCAACAGTGTTTTTCCCACCATGTTGTCTGCACTTGCTCGGAGCAGGATTATACGGTGCCGTGTTTCAAAGAGGAATAGCTGTGCAGAGCCTGGTCTGGTTTGGTAACTGTGTTCTAGTGGAGCAGCTAGTGATAATAGGAAGATTTTTCAGCTTCAAAACAAGTAGAAAAATTAAAAAGCTGCCCTCTTCACAGAAAGATCTTTCCCAGTGTTGTATTTTTCTCACTCTTGTTAGGGCCTGGTTTTTAAAACATCGTGGCTGAGGCAGCACGATCCTGCCCGCCTTCAATCCGAGTGGAGCTGCAGAAAGCTCAATTTGAAGAGCTGTAAAAAGCTCAGGGGACGACCGTCCTTGTCTCAGCATCAAATGGAGACCTTCAGTGCTTTGCAGTTTCATTGTTGGAGAGCTTTGGCCCACAGGGCCAGCTCTGCTTTTGGTGGTAGGATCAGCCTGGGTCATGGGTGCGTGTCAGCTGTGCAGGGTGCTGGTTTTTGTTCTCTCCCAGCAGTGTGGGCAAAACCATTATAACCCTCATGCTCCCATCCGTGCCAGTGGACCCTGAGAAGCAGGAGCTGATGATAGAGTAATGAATGCAATTAGCAACTCAGTAAACTTCCCAAGTGTGTTTTCTCTGCGAATCCACGTTCTACCCTCTTCTTCATCACTGAAGAACTTTTGAAGGGCGCTGGAGGTTCTTTCTTTTTACAACTGCTTTCCTAATGCAAAGGGAGTTTGGTTTCCCAGCCGAGTGGGGACTGAGTCCAGGAAGGCAGGATGATGTGCACAAACAGCTGAAAAAATGACATTCTGTATAAATGGAAAGCAATACAGCAGTTAACTGGCTGTGTAGTATATGATGCATGGAAAAAAACCTGTGCTTTTTACCTGCAGCTTTCTTTAGTCAAACCCCCTGTGCTTCCCCATGATTTACCTGCTAGTATTGTACGTTGAAATGTGTACAGAAGTGTTAGTTAGGAAGTTCAGAAACACCTCTGAGGTGTGCTGCACGGAACAGATGAAAGCAATGAGTGTGGTGCTGGTAGGAGAGCAGATCCTTCATTTGACAGCTGGACGTGACATTGTTAATGCTGATGCTTATTTGTAATCCTCTGAGTTAGGCACCGTGATGATGGAATTTATTTTTGCCCTTTTTTTTTTAATGGTGGGGCTTTTTATGGTCTAGAAGAAACTTTCTGCCACAGTCAGAGGACAGCGTGTTCAGAAACCTTTCCAGCTCAAAAAGTCACTCCGTGTTTTCTGGAAGAAAGAAGTGAAATATAATATCTTGACCTGCAGCTGCAACGAGGGCAGAGCTACTCACCTGCTCAGGAGTTTGTAACCTTTGGAATCAGATCTGTTAGATGGATTGCATTGCTTCGAGTAATGCTGCCACCAAAACTTAAGTGAAAGCTCTTTGCAGTCTGCAAAAGGGTACTGCTGAGGTTGTACGAGTAAATAGGCATTGCCACGTATAAGTTATTCCTGGTAATCACATCCCCCTTGTTAATTTAGGTAGTTCCTAGACATTAGATATCAGTAATTATAACCTACTGCACGGGGACACTGAGATGGAAATGAAATGAAGCTTTAGTGCTGTGTGGAGCTGGGGGAGAGTTTTCATCATTACACTGCAGATATTCCAGCAGTCCCTGTTTCAGGCTGAGCACTTGGCCTGTGCTGGGAGCAGTAGCACAGCATTAGGTCTGGGGACAGCTCGGGACAAGAAGCCAGTTGTTCCTTAATCATTTGGGTGCCCATTTGTATGCAGTCACGCCGTGCTCTGTCATTAGTGGTATCTTTTTCTTCTCTCAAACAAAAAAGAGAGCAGAAAAAACACACAGAGGCCCCGTGTCTTACACAGGAGCAGAGTGTTTCAGTCCTGCTGCATGGTAGTTATACACACCGTGTGATGCGTGGTTTGTGGACAGCAATTTACTTGTCTATTTCTGCTCCTGTAAGTGCCCAGAGTTTACAAAGTCAGTGTTCTGATGTCACTTGGCATTAAAATAGTGGCAAAAAAATAACAGCAAAATAAATAACTGTGTTTTCTTTCTTGGTCCACGTGGCAGCTTAATCAGCAGGACGTGACCGTGTTTGCTGTCTGCGATGCCACGTGCTCATTTTAAGTGTGCTGCAGAGGTTACCACCTATTCACTGTCAAAACATTCTTCCATTGTAATTACACTGTTCATCAGTAACTTCGTTTGCTGCTTTTCAGGAGACACAGTACTGGACAATTGCTGTACACCTGAGAAACAGGAGGGCAGAAATTAATAAAATCTAGATCGAATCTTCAGAGACTTGCTTTCAACCAAGGCATAAAGGTCACTTGTTGGGAAACCTTCAGCCTTAGTCGTCACAGCCTATTTGACATGAAAGGTTCGCTGCTGAAAGACATGTATGTTGATGCTGAGGAGTGAAAGACACGGGAGGTGAAGCTCATCTATTGTTTTAACCTACTTCATTGCAGGCTAAACAAGTTGAAAGATTCCTTCTTCTCTTTAAAAGAGCTGCTAGCTCAGGGTCGGAAGAGGCTGCATGTTCCGCCTACCCGCTTGAAAGGAGAAGCCTCGCAGTGGTGGTCAGCAGCAAAGAGGATTCTGGAAAGCTTGAGGCCCAGAACGAGTTGGTGGTTGGTGCACACACTATTGCACCTGGATATCTAGAGGGAGATAAAGCTTATTTTTTTCCTCTGCTTTGATGTAAAGCAGTCCCACTCTTAGTGCACTATGCGTGCTATGTGTTGAGTACAGAGCTGTACACTGTGTATCCTCAGCACAAGTGCCACGCTGAGGTGTGGCTTGGTTTCTGTGGAAAAGAAAGAAGTTTTCAGTAGCTTTGTGAGTGAAAGAAGACAAGTGGCAGCCCGGTGTTTCGCTGGGTTCTGGTGGTGAGTGTCTTTCTTGGAACTGTGCTGTCAGCTGTAGACAGAGACCGTGGGTTAAGAAAAAGGTTCCTGATGGTCATGAGATGGCAGGAAGTACCCGGGTAACACTAATACTGTTACAGAAGTCCAGAATCTAGAAGATGCAAGTGAGTCATCTGTATATTGCGGAGCCCTAGTTCTGCAGGAGAACTAAGTAAAACTAATAGAAGGAGACAGGGGAGGCTCGGGTTGGGTATGAAGAAAAGGCTCTGCCCCAAAAGACAGTGGGCAAGGAGCAGCTCCTAGGGCAGTGGCCATGGCCCTAAGCTGCCAGAGCTTAGGGAGCATTGGCACACCACTCTCAGCCATAGGGGTTGGGTTTGGCTGGTGCTGTGGTGAAAGGCTTCAGCCCTCCTTGGACCCCAGGTTGCAGAGTCAGCAATACGTGGGCTTGCAAGTGTGGTGCACCTCTGGTTCTTTCCTGGTTGTAGACATTGTGGTTGCCCTTTGCTCTTGCAGCATGCTGTGCTGTGATGCACGGAGCCTGACATTCTCACCTTAACCCCAGAGAGGTGGCTCCAAATGGCACATGTTGGAAAGGTGACAGACTGGTGCTGGAGAGTGGGGTTCTGGTAGGTGAAATGCCAGCTGGAGAGAGTCGTGGTGCAAGATTTACTTTCTGTAGGTGTAGCCTTTCGTGCAATCATAGCAGCCTCATCCACTTACAAAGCGTAGAGCTGGAGGAATTCCACTTTTTATGCTCATGCATTCACAAGATGTTCCTCAATGGTAGCGTAGACCTCTTTTTAAAGTTTCCAACTCTGGACCAGTTAGTCACTTCAAACCTGTGTTGCTTCTCCAGGTTTTAATCAAATATTTGCCTTAAATTAGCCACCAAACTCAGTGAGCAAATACTTTGTAGTCTATACTGCAGATGCACATGCTGTGCGTGAGATCTTAGTTTGCTGCGTGTTTGTTTTCCATCCTCTGGGCTTTAATCTACTGTTCCCCATCCCTCCACTTTCCTCTTTGTAGAGATGGGTTACTTCTGAGAGGTGTTATGCATTGCACGTAGTCTGCCACTCCAGTGAAAAGAGTAGGGAGAAAGACTTCAGCAGACCTCATCACTGACGTTTTCCACCACTCCCCTCTCCCCCAGCACACACACAAAAAATTAATTTAAGGTTTCTTTTGTGAGTGCGAGATGGAGAAAATTGGCCATTTGTCTGTGAGGTAACAGGCTTTGGTGTAATACGAAAATCTATCAAATGATTAAATTCAATGACATTAAATCCCAGTTCATGAAAGGAGAATACCACGCAGTTTAATTCTATTTAATTTTTTCAGAGGGGAAAAAAAGCAAAAAAAAAAAAAAAAAAAAAAAAAAAAAGTTTGAGTTTCTCTTAAGCTGATATCTCTGTGCTCTTTCTTAAAAGTGCCTTTCTAGTTGCCACACAGTGATGTGATCATTATCTGTCACCTCGTCGCCTTGCTGCCTCAACATGCAGTAAAATACAAAAAAAAAAAAAAAAAAAAGAAAGACCAGAGGAGCTTGTGAAGTATGACTTCCTATCCCAAGACTCATTGCCTGCGATTCGTACCGCTTGACAGTAATGATCTTATTACAGTACTCTGGACCTTGAAGAGATTTCATGAGGAGAGTGAAAGGACGTGCCTCCATGTAATCAAGTGGCGCTGAATATTCCACGCGTTTTTGATCACACACTGATTGGGCACAGTTTTAGCCCATCTTCTAGTCAATTATGCATGGCCCCTTGTGCTCCTGTGATAGTCAGAAACATTGATAGCTGTTGTCTGGGCTTTGGCAGCCAGCCAGAGGTTTGAAGTGCCTTACGCGCAGTCATTCCGGGATAAGTGCTTTTTAGTTGGAATTGATTACCTTTCTTTAGGTTTTGCTTAATAGCAAAACGGTATTGGAGAGGGCTTCAGGTGAAAAATGGACGTATTAGCCATTTAGAGTATCTGAACTCCTAGTCAATTTTTAGCTTTCCCCTGTTTCCATCTAATTTATATTTAATGATGTAACGTTTGATAACGTTTAAGATATTTCATTCCAGTTGCTGCTGAGCACACATGTTGAGCACATGTTAAATGACGGTGTATCCATCCTCAGGTTTTCTAAATTAATCCAGTTTAACCTTCAGACTACAGGAATGTGGCTGTTTTGGTGCCCGATCTAGCAAGCATTGGGTTTATCTGCAGATCTTCCAGAGATGACATTACTAAGCAGAGAGAGCACTGTTTCTAATCTTGTAATGAGGATAAATCTGCATCCTTTAATGGAAGCGAGGGAAAGGGTCGGTAGCTGGCTGTGTGGTTTAGGTTTTCTTGTCTTAGAGGCTAACGAGGCTTCTGTTAATTTCTCACCTATAAAAATGCCACCGATTTCTTAATTCAAATTCCTGTTAAAGGAAACAAGTCACAAAGGCATGCGCATCAAACACAAAACACCCTATAAGAAAATACAAGCAGTGCTTATTGTCCCAGTGCCTCAAATCTTTTCTTTGAATATTCCATGACACATAATAGTTGAATTTAGGGAATAAGGAGTCAAGTGTGCTTTTTGTTGTGATACTTCACCCCATAGCATTTGCACTTTGTACATGTGTGGCTTAGGGAGGACCTCCAAGCAGGCTGAGCACGGCGTTAACCATGTGTCAGATGAGGAGCTCATGCTTCCCCTTGTTGGTTTTCTTCCTTACCCCTTTGGAAGACAAATCTGCCCTTTAAATCCGTGCGTTTGGTGACTTCTGAGTGCCCAGCCCCTGTGCTGTGCACTCTTCTCCAGGCCATGCTGAGAGGACTCTTTGGGTTGTGTGCTTCCTGCTTGCTGAGGTTCTGATTAACCTTTAGTTCCCATGTGTTGTAATAAAGAAGAAGGACCATGATTAACTTCTAATCGTAGAATCACAGAACGATTTGGGTTGGAAGGGACCTCTGGAGATCATTGAGTCCAACCCCCCTGCCAAAGCAGCTCCCTAAGCACAGCTTGCACAGGTAGGTGTCCAGGTTGGTCTTGAACATCTCCAGAGAAGACCATTTGTGTCCATCTTTACTGGGGAGGTGCTTTTCTCCATCAGGAGACATACGTTGCAGGAACGTCTGTCAGAACCTGGTAAGCCCCACACTACTTAATGGTTTAGTTATTACTGTAGCCGTGCACCAAACAGAGCTGTGACTAATTGACTCCTGGCCTCTTGGTGTTTGCTAATCAGGCTTTGCAAGTCCAGAGAGTCAGCTTGCTTAGGTGGATTTAAAACAATGTGATGATGTATGCAGAAACATCAGCATCCATAGGAAGCTTCCAGCTGACTGCGATACTTAAATGTGCAAAAGATCTGTTGAAAAAATAAACAGAAGGGAGCCGTGTGTTGATAGGCTTGAGTTGTGTGTGTCTGGTAGGCTTGAGTTGCCAGGGAACATCCCAGGGGAGGTTGCGTTTGACGCATGCAGGCATAAAGCTTGTCAGCTTCCACCTCTTGTGTGCACATCTTCTTCACTGGTAATTTCTAACTGATGTGGCATTGACTTGACTTTGACTTCCCTTTTACTTCCTTCCCCGGTGCTTTGAATCTGTCTTTTTAATCTGGGGAGGAAGTGCTGCAGTTCATGGTGATGGATTACGAAACCAGGCTGGAGTATTTCTGACTCTGCTTCATTTGACAAGGAATTGGCAGCTCGCTCGGAGCTCCCTCGTTATTTCTTCCTTCCAGAGCTCCTCCTCTTGGGACTTTAGAGCTTGCATGCGTAGTATGCAGTTGTCATACAAGGTAGTATTTCAAGGGGTGGAAAAAAAGATGTAGTTTTTAAGTTATTACTGAAAAATTGAAACGGTGACTGGTTTGTAGTCATCCCAAATTGTCCCAAATACTAGTGCTTTTCAGCCAAGGTAATACTTTGTGGCAGTAAACAAAACACCAAAGGGAACGTGCCTATTTCCAGACAACTGGAATGCTTTCACCAACGTGTTTGTGCATAAAAGTACAGTTCGTGATTTACTTAGCCTTAAAACTGGAAGCGATCCTATTACTTTGGGCTTAATATCATCATTGTCACACACATAATTACTTTGTGGTTGGGTGGCCGCCAGTCAGTAGGCAGTGAATGGTCAGTTATAAATAACTTGTTTGGAACAACCAGCTCAGATTTTATGGCGAAACATGCTGTTTATCACATGGATGTTGCAGCCGCCGAGCTTAGAAAGGTGAATTTAGTGAGGGAAACCAGGCAACATTTAGCCAGTGGCAAGTAAATGTTCTTCTACTCATTACAGATTGTAAAAATGATTTCTGCAGTCTTTGTAGATGTCTTACAGCCAGTAGTGTTTACTCGAGTGACAACTCCTGGTTTGTTCGTTTTTTCTTGGCACTCTTGATTTGCATCTCACTTGGTTAAAGGATACGCAGGGTTAATCAAAGAATTAATTAACCCATGCTTAATCAAAGTATTTCAATACCTGCGCTTCTTGATACCAATGAAGAGGAAGAAGTTCCTTTTTGGTTCTGCTTGTAGGAGGACATTGAATAAACAGGAAACTCTCTGTGAAGTGTGTGAGGATGGGATTTGTTCCAGGTATCCTGCTGGAGTAAAGCAGGCCACAGAAACCCGGTGGGGTACAGAGGACTGTTGTCATCTCAAGGGCAGCTGTCCTCGTCAGCTTCTCAGAGTTGTCCCTTCCTGACTCTTAGAGCCCCTACCACATATTCATTTTTCAGAGCACTGTAGTTTTGTCCTAAGGTGTCGACCAGTGGAGTACACTGAAGCTCGAGTTCTTGACTGACGAATCCAGAATGAGCATTTTCTACCTTTGGGATAGGAGATCAGGACATATTATGTGCAAGTCAGAGGGACTGTTAAGTGCTGTGCAGCCTCCAGAACAGTAGTACAAGATGCCCAGCCACTTTTGCAAGAGGATGGAAGGTGTGAACTAGGTTGAAATAAGAACTGTGTAAAGGACAAGAGATGCGTAAAGAAAAATATCAGCTGAAATTGCTGCTTATATCTCTGAGGATAGGTTCCCCTTCTGATTTTGGGTGAGCAAGCAGGCCTTACTTTGTGCATACATACACATAGGCACAGTAGAAGAAAGAGTCTGCTAGTCCATCAACCTTCATTATATTTGATTGCACGCTATTTTGACAGTAATCTTACACTGTTAGGTGTCATGGTTTCTCTGTGCTATCAATTACATTGACTACCTGCATGTTAACTCTGTGTAAAAGGTTGAGAGCCCCTGCTTTCTTTTAGAGGACTGATTGATGGTTTAGAAGAATACAGTTGGGTCATGCTAATACCTTAGGATGCCTGGGAGATGTGGGGTAAATAACGACACTGTTAGTCCCACTCCACCTGGGCAGTAAGGCATGGATGTAAAGCTGAGATTATCTAATACAAGATGAGTCTTAATTCCTCTGCCTTGGACAAACACAGCATAGTTGTGTCATTGAGAGTGGAAGTGAAGGAAACAATGAATGAAACCATCAGTTGGAAGGACACTGAAGGCAATGGTGGGTATGAATGAGTTGATAAAGAGAATTAAAGCTGTTAGAAAGAGTGGAAGATCTGTAGAATGTGAGGTCTTGAGGATGTTAACAGAGGAATTTGGTAAGTTCATCAGCAACACATTGTTATCTGTGTAATGGATGAATGGCTTGGGTTGGAAGGGACCTTAAAGATCTTCCAGTCGAAACACTTGACAAAGGAACGTAATGATAAATCTTGAATTCTGTGAGGGAAAGCAAAACAAAAGCCTATTTGTAGGAAATAATTTTACCTTAAATTTGTACTTCTAGTCAGCAGTTAAGCGACTTAATAAGAAGCTTCTACAGAGCTTTTTATTTATGTATTTGTTTTCTCAACCCAGTATTGTAGGTTCCTCGCTGACATGTGCCTTCAGTGTCATTGTGACCGAGGAAAATGCCAGTTTTAGGTCCTCAGTGTCCTTGAAGTGTATGGTCTGGGCTTCATCTTTGTCTGTGGGCTGTGCTGTGAGTGTGGTGTACCATCTCTGGTTGTGTTCCCAGCCTTGGTTGCTGCGACAAGTTTACACTCGTCCAGCCTCCTGTCTCAGTGCTTTATCCTTGTCTTGATGCCACACGTTACCCGTGCAGGAGGGGATTGGGGAAGCAACACTGTAGGCAAAGATCAGCTTCATGACCACCTGAGGAACCTGAACATCCACAAGTCTGTGGGTTCTGAAGAGACACATCCCAGAGCCCCAAGACCCGGGGTTACTGGTGGATGGCAGCTGGACATGATCCAGCACTGTGCCCTCACAGCCCAAAACCAACCATACCCTGGGCTGCATCCAAAGCAGTGCAGCCAGCAGGGTGAGGGAGGGGATCTGCCCCTCTGCTCTGTGTTGTGAGGGTGATGTTCCAGCAGGTTGCCCAGAGGTGTGGTGGATGCCCTGTCCCTGGAGCCTTCCAAGGTAAGACTGGATCAAGCCCTGGGGCAACCTGATCTAGCTGCACACATCCCTCACTGCAGAGGAGTTTGCACTGGACCTTTGAAGGTCCTTTCCAGCTTTAAGAATTCTATGCTCCTATGATTGAATAGTAGTGGGCATCTTTGTTTGTTTTATTTATAATGATAAGTTAAAACTTTTAGTTGCAAGATAACACAAGTGGAAACTCCAGGAAACTCAGCACTTGGAGATGGTCTTCTGCTTTTGAAATATCTTTTGACTTATGCAGGAAGTAGGATGTCACTAACACAGCCAATGAGATAAAGCTGCTGTGGATGAACTGCTCATAAATACAAAGCTTCATTTGTTTCTCAGGGGAGGGAGAAAGCCCTGTCTCATAGCGTCTCAAAAGAAGCCACATCCCTCTCCCACCTGAGTGGGGAATGGCATTCACGGTCCCCAGCAGGCAGCACAGTATCCCACTGCAACATAACAAGCAGTCTTGACAGCTCCCTATGATGCTGCAGTTCAGATTTTACCATCAAGAAAATCTATAAACCGTGCACATCTTTCTGAAATCATTAACTCCTTAGTTGTATTGATGATTTCATTTCTGTGCCGCAGGAGCATGGCCCGTCTGCCTAGCTGCAAGCTGTGGCTTATCATTTTTATGATGCGTGGCGAGTCAGCTTGCCACGTGCCCTCCCTCCCCCCACCAAAAAAAAAAAATCCATTGGGTAAATTGATTTGGGGATCAGCCTTGATAAAATACCAGCATTCAGCCCCTCGCGACAGCGCGGCTGCATTGTTAGCCGTTCTTGATTATTTGGATGCTCCGGCAGAAGCTGCCACATCAGAGTTGGAGGTGTGCAGAGATTAACTGGTGTCTGTCCAACCATTTGTCATACAAATAACAGTGCCAGTAGAGTGAAATACTATAAATCACTTTTCCCCAGGATTGAAACCTTTTATCAGTTGTGTCAGTTTCATTATTCAATAAGCGATTAGTAACAGCCATTGTCATTTACCCATTTAGTAGTTAACAACTCAGATCTTCAGCTAGTGAGGAACCATATGACACCAACAGCTGATGTAAATGCAGGATTTAATATTTATCTTTCCAGACAAAATGCAGTTGTTACTCAGTGCTGCACTGGGGGGATGAAAGGCAGTGCCACTTAGACAGGAGTTTCTTCGTTTGGGTCTCTTCATTTGATTTTGCTTTATCGCACGGTGACAAAACATGCAGCATTTAAAATATGCATATACAAAATGGCATCCTTCTTTCCCAAACTTTCAGACTCTAATTGCAGCATCTCCCGAGGGGTTTCCTGCTAGTGCAGCTTCAGGGAAAAGTCACATTACAGAAATGTGATAAATTCCACGTAAGGGCGGCTGCAGGAGTTCCCTTTGATCTTGCTGGATTTGCTCAAAACAGTTATCTGGACAATTGTTGGGTGATACCGACTCAAGAGTATCTTCAGTTTGTTATTTTAACTTTTTTTTCACTTCAAAGTTAAAACAAACAGCTTTCTGTAAATCTGAAGACCCCAATACAATTGTTGGTAACGTCAGCATCCTGCAACACCACGCCTTTGAATTTCAGATGCCATCTGCAGGGGAGAAACAATGGTGACTCTTCCATTGGGGAAAGTTTTTCTATTCCCACAGCAAGTTTAAAATGGAAGAATCTTAACAGATGCCTTCTTCCTAGCAGACCTGGGTTGAGTGGCCCACACAAAGAGTCCCCCGTGTCCCATTGTAGGTCACTGTAGTAACCATTAATTGAACGATCAATTCTGAAGGTTATTTTGGCTGATGCTTACACTGCTTGTGAAAGGTCCAAAATTCAGCATCCCATTGCCCATTTTGAGCTAGGAGCTTTAAGTTAGCAATTGGATTTTGCAGGTTTTGGCCCAAAATACAAATGGTTATTGGATGTCCTGCTGGTACGCCTAGATGCTGGCGCTGTGGATGTGAGGAACTTTGCATGGGATTAACCCTCTGTGCCTCAGGTCGTCCTCCTAGTAGTGTAGGACCCAGATCTACAGGCCTCCATTTTCTAAGTGAAGCAGGAGAAGGGGGGTGAGTTGAAAGCTGTCTCCCGTGTCAGTGCAGTCCAAAGGGGAGCTAGTGACCTTCCTGTTTGAGCACGAGCATTCAGGTTTGTGGAGAAATAATCATTACAGATGGGCTGGTGGTTTGTAGGGAGAGACCTTGACACAATAAATCTCTCCAACTTGAATATCTCTAGCGAGGAATCCCTGTACTAACATGAAAGCTTTCACCAGAAGCAGAGTAACATGTTGAACTATGAAACACCTAACGCTGAGAGATTGCCTCACATTGGTTTTTACAAGTGCTGAAAATTAAAGAACTCGTGTTACATACAGCCCCAGCCTTAAAAAGCCTTAAAAGACTTCTATAGACAACTTCTTCTTCTTCTGATAGCAGTGAGTATGGTGGGAAATCTCCCTTCTCATCTTAAGATCGTTTTATTAAATGTGGAATGAAATAAATCCGAGGTGAGCACTCTGCCAGGTCTTTGGAAAAATCTAACCCTTTATCATCTGCATGTAGCAAAAAACATCTCAAGGAAATGAGAACTCTGAGAACTGTATGAGTGCTGTGTGCTGCTTGTTTCTCACAAGGCACCTTGGCACGTTGGTCACGTTTGGTACCTGAATATTTGTTCTCCTTGAACAGGTTATGATTTTTCCACCACGTGAGGAAGCAAATGGGCTCTTTTGGGCTTTAATCCAGCCTGCTAATACTACCATACTGTGGTGTATTTGAGTTCTGGTTGGCAGCATTTCCACTGCAACACCTAATGCGCACGGGGAAAAAAAAAATTGTGAAGAAGCAAAGGCCAAATGATTTGGAATGCTGAGGATGCCTGCACTGCAGGCCACTTGTAAAGTGAGCTGTGAAAATATCACTCCTTTGAGCAGAAACAGCTCTTTCTGTTGGTTTGTAACTGTTTTCTTGACAGTAATTGCTTGCACTATCAACAGAATGGGGCTGCTTTTCGCTCAGAGTGGGAGAAGGGTGTAGAGCAGTGCATCTTTGGTTAATGGATTTAAATGCTGCTTGTTCATCAGCCCCAGACAAGATCGTCGTCTCCCTATCCATAGATGAAACTGATGGTCCGAGGCAGGAATAAATCCATCATGCCATAAAAGCTGTGGTTCTCTGTGGGGTAGGCAAGGGAGCGTTTTCTCTTTGCACTGAGTCAGTGCTGTGGCTAAGTGGCAGAAAGAAGGCAGGTTGCTTGCAGACAGCACATGTTCCCCATATGTCCCACGCTTGTTTCTTTAAATCTTTTTCTGCCTCGAACTCTTCCCTCGTGCAAGTGTTTCCTCTTCAGCCTTTCTCTGTGCTGCATTCTGCTCATCTTAGAAATACGTGGGTTTGATTTCGATGACCGTGCACGTTATGTGTATGCAAATCATGCCAGCAAGGATCCAAACCCACAGAGCTTCATCTGTGATCTGTGCACTGTTACAGGGTCTGTTGTCACGGGTGTGCTCCAGCAAGGAGCAGGTCTGGGCAGCTTTCCCTCGGGCCATTGGTCCTGGGCTTGCATTTGGCTGCAAGACACAGGGCTGGAAAGGGTGCTTTCCTTGCTAACATCTGGTTTTGAGAGTGGCACCCTAGGTGTTGCTGTGACTTGAGCTCTGGCTGTACTAATTAGAGGAATTAGGCTGATCTTGAAATCAAGATGATGTCTAGATAGTTGGATATGTACTCAGATGCCTGGCAAATTCCAGAGGGCCCATCTTGTATCAAGCCTAACTGTGCAGAGGGCAAACAAAATAAAGCATAGAACCACAAAGTCTCATAGTAATAGTTCACATCTAACAGGTAATGCTAAAACATAATGATCCAAGCAGCTTTGCCCTCAGTATTTTGCTCCTCAGCTGACACACACTGCACACTTTCTTAGCTCTGGGAATAGCTAGACTATTTCATAATTCCCTTTGTACATGACACGATGTAAATACTAGAAGGGTATATCAGGGGCCCACTGTAGGCTGTTCCTCCTAGTTATAGCAGATTAATATGTACAATAAACAGAAAACTGTCACGTGTCCTTAAAAATGATAAAAATCAATGATGATTTTGACAAACAGCATTTTGTCAGGGTGATATTTTTGCTCTCAGGTGCTTTATTTTCCTCGGCAGTTTTATCTTTTTCCTTCTTAGTACAGATGTGCACACACACAGGAAAAAAAAAATGGAGGCAGTGTGACAGAGTGATTATCTAATTCCGTAATAAGTCAGCCAGCTTTGTGAAGTCAACCCAATTGGAGAAACTAACCTCAGAAATTGGTCGATCAAATGCTACAAGCAAAGTACTTGTTTTCCAGTATTGAAGCCGGTGGTCTAGTGATCACAGCCAAGCAATTATGGCCCTGTTAGATAGCATGAGTAGTAGTCATTAAATAATTATACCTTTGATTAGCTGCTTTAACTGTTCGTTGCCTTTGAAATATGATAGTATAATTTAAAGCTTTTATTAAAAGATAATTTTTCGAGGTGGTTGAAAAGGATTTTGTGTGTGTGTGTATAAAAGACCCATAATTTTCTGCTCAGATAATGAAAAACTGAGAAAAATGTTTCCAATTAACGTTTACTTTTGTCGATTTGAGTCTAGTGTATTTATAGCGTATTGGAAATGCACTGAATAGTTTAGTTAGCCCTTTGCCTCCTGCAAAAGTTTCTGTAGAGAAATGTAGCGGAGGCAAATTAAAAACAAAGGAGAGAGAAGGAATTTAAAATGTTTTTTAGAGCCATTTAATTAAGGTAACTTTTTCCCCTGCCACGAGTAGAAGTATGAATGCGTTTTCATTTTTTTTCTCTTAGTTTGAAGTATTCCAAGCAGAAGCTAAGCCAAATGTCATTAAGCATTAATGTGAATGGAAGTTTTGCTGTTAGAGTGTTTTGTGGTTTTAAAACAGAGCGCTGGGAAGGATTTTAATTTGGGAGAGAGGGGCTTTCGTGTCAGTCCTAAAGTACCACTCATGTTTGGGTTAGGTAGCTGCTGCAGCTCGGCATTTGATAACCCTCAGCTTGCTTTTCTGAGCATCCTGGTTTCCAAAACGTACACACGTTATTTAGCTTCCTCTGTATTTTGTATGTATACCCTTTTCTTAACCCTTTTTGAGGAGTTTTCATCGTTGCTGCTTCCTTGTAGGGTGAAAGAGGCTGCGTCAGGCCCCTTCACAGTTGAAGAAACAAGTTTAAGTAGTTTAAGAATCTCCTGGGCTGCATCTCAATGAAGTAATTGCAGCCCTCTTATGAAAGAGTGTCATCTTGTTGAGCAAATTGCTGTTCTGCTGACCACCAAAAAAGAAAAGTCCCCAATCTGCAGTTTCACAGCTCCTGATGAAACCACTCGTGTTGCAGAATGAGTTGAAAATGAGCCTGAGGAGGGCTGAGATGTGGAATCTTTTCCCCAGTGTGGTGGCAACTTTATGTAGACTGTCCTGGAGTTTACCCTTAAACACCCCTCCAACACTGGGGTTTGCCTCTTCCCCAGGTCTTAATGTGCTTCTGTTTTTCTAGATAGATAGATAGGGTACCCCGTGTTACAAGTTCACCTGGCGTAGGCTAAGGGAGAAGGCTTTTCCTCATACATCTTCTCAGTCTTTATTGTTACACAATGAAAATAAACAAATGTCCTTAGGTGAATGAACAGCGTTATTATTTTGTGCTTATGATGATGAGATATTCTGAGAAATGAGTGGCATGCTGACTCCATCCCCAGCCCCCTTCCTCCAGCGTAGGTGAAAAGATCCTATTATTTCTGATAATTGATGCTGAGGGCTGTGGCGTGCCTCATTTAATCAGCACTGTTCAGCACACTCCAGGGAAGTAATTCATGCACACTTTAACATCCAACATGGCTGACAAGGCTTGGACACACAACCTAACGGCTACATCATTTTTTAATCAGCTATCTGAGGACTATTTATCTAATCAACAAAGAACTCTGTCACGTGGAGACCAGAGGTGACATTAACAAGTCTGTAGTTTCTCGGTACTGCAGCGGGAGGAGGATTTGTAGGGTGATACTGGAGGTATTTGGAGTCTCCTAAGAACAAAAGAGTATTTCTGCTTATCTGTATGCACAAATAATTTAATTTCAGCAAGTGGAAGGGGATTGATGTGGTGTTTAGGTGTCTGCTATCTGAAGCATCCTTCGAAGACTGTACAGGTATTAAACAGATGGACCATCTGAGGCGCACATCAGTAATACAGTAGGTGCTTTTAGAAATAATGATGTCTGATCACAGGGTGGTAAACATATTTACCACAGTACCTGACTAATCAAAATGAGATGGGAAAAGTAGATTCATTAACGCAGAATAAATAGCGTCTCTATTAAAGAAAGCAAACACTGAAATTTTGTCTGCAAGGGGTTGGTCACAGATGTAAAGTTATTGCCTGAACAAATACGAAGATGTGTGGTAATTGGGAGTCATTAAGCTTAATTGATTCCCAGTTACTCTGTATCTTAACAAAAGGCTATTCCAAAGCCTAATTCTCCTCTCCATCTCCTGGCATGCCTGCTCTTGCTCTAAGGTGTGCACACTAAAACATACGTGTTCAAGCTCATTTTACAGACAGCATGTATGTTAAATAAGTGTAAATCAGCTCACGGAGTGAAGTACGCCGAGTTGTCAGCAAATGGAGGATTGCCTGTGCCTCCAGGTACAGCTGAGTGTCATCCCAGAGCTTTTTTTTTGCCACTATTTTGTTATTTGCAGGGCGGAGACCTCTAAGATGTCATCATATCCCCCTAGCTCAAAGTTTGGAGTCATTTTGTGGAGCTCTGTTTCAATACTATTTGGATGTACAAAGGCCTGTTAAGCCATTAAATGGTGCAGCTTCCACTTCAGTGGGTGTGGATTGCAGTCCGTGCCTTATGAACTGCAAGGACCTAGAAAACTGAAGTAACGGGGTGGGATTGCCTCTGGTCAAGCACATTGAGTCCATCCAGTGCCTACAGAGTCATAGCAAGGGCACTGTGACTCGTGTGTGCGCTCATAGGACAGGCACCCCCTGTCCATTGGCAGTTGTCTTCACAGTAAGCCACAGCTGTCCTAAGTCATGTTTGATTTGTTGAGGCTTTTCATAGGAAACCCAGATTTTTATTGGTTTTGAAGTCCAGGTTGTAGATCTGGAAGCTTTGTGCCATTCCTGCAGCTGGCGGAGCAGAAAGACGAATCGGTGTGATTTCAAAAGAAATCACGTTTCTTTTGAAAAATAAGCAGGAAAAGCTTGTTTACAACGAAAAAAGAGTGGGAGTCTTGTTTGCCTGAACTTTACAAGGGGCCAGCGAAGGATGGAAATTGAGCACACCATTCATTTGCTGTAAAAATAAGGATTGCAAGTAGAGTGACACAAAAAGAAGTAGTTTGAACTGGTGTTTCTCTTTTTGTAGTACGTGGTTCTCTTGCAGCGTATGGAGATGATTCAACAACTGCTGACCTCTGTCCTACCTGGGGAACGGTTCCTGCTGTAAAAAATTAATATCTGTATGGCCCGTAGTAGCACTTGACACCGTTATGTAGAAGTGCATCATTCTTTCCTCCTCACAAATCAGTGCAGTAGATTCTGTTCCTTTTATTGGTACATTCCAACTAGGTGACTGAGTGTGCCACACGAGTGACGCATCAGATCACAGATGGGGAAACTGAGAGAAGCACCTTTGTAAGAGCTCAGGAAAGCACGTTAACCTTTCATCATAAAACCACACGTCAGGCTCCAGGAGTCAAAGCATTCCCAGTTTTTTCCCTGCTGTTTCTTCCTGTGCTAACTACTGAGAGGAACTGGCGGGCGATGGCTTGTGCAGTTGGACATTACAACAATGAAGGTGTTGTTTTGTAGTGTTGTTAAAAGCAGAGCTCGGAGCCATCGGGTGATGGATAATGACTTATTGTGGTAGTCCAGATTGAGAGTTTGGAAGCACAAATTAATTTGTCTGGCAAAGGTAAAAGCTTAATCTTGGTAATCTAAATTCTGGAGTTAATGAGCTTGGTGAAGATCAGAAACTGTGCTCTTTTCTTTGTGCCTACACACTAGTCGGGATGGGGGACTGCTTTGATTGCTGCAAGATGTTGTTTTGCTGTCGATGGTGAAGCCAGAGATCAGGGCAAGTGTCAATGCTAATAAGATCTTCCTCGAAATGTTATTAAAACCCATTAGTCATTCAGATTGAGGGAGTGCAGCTTAGCAGGAATACAGGTCGCCGTTTTAGGACGAGGTGAGTCCAACACCTGGGGCGTTCTTCACCCTTCATTCCTGGTGTGTGACATTTGGGAGAGGTATCTGAAGTGTTTTTAATAGATTTTTATTGGAATCTGGGTCTATCTTTCTTGGTTTTGTTTGTATATACACACACACATCACCAGGGCTGGCATCCAGAGCTATTGTGGAGCTAACTTTTGAACCTGAGAATGAACGCTGACTGGATAGACAAAATGTTCTGGTGTACAAGCCACAGACAGAGCAGGCAAATAATAACATCCAGTGCCTGCTTAGGCCTTGGTTGCAGGTAGCAGAAATTTATAGTTAGGCTGTAATTCTGAAGGCAGTCAGGATAGGATGGCTGGGCTAGGCCCTGGTGGTCACACGTGCATCAATCACCCCGCAGAGGCTGCGTTTGGCACTGCCCAAACCCTGATGATGATAATATTACTGAATTCTCAGAGATAGCAGAGCACCACAAAGGAGCAGGCCAGAGTCTGATCAGTGCTAAAGGACACACTGGGATGTATCAGGACCTCAACATCACCGAGCAAAGGTCCATTCCTTTAAAAGAGAAGAAAAAGGCATGACACTTAACACATTAAAATGGATTATTTCATCAATAGGTTAATGGAAAACCAGGCTGCAAGTTCACTTCCTGCTTATATCTCCATACTGGAACATGGGATTAAAGTATGAAAAATGAAAACAGACTGGGGAAAGGTCTTTGTATACTGGAAACAGTCTTCCCTTTCTAAGCATGCCAAACCTCGATTTTGCCTATTTATATGTAAATTTATTTTTTTATTTCAGGAAAAACAAGATTTCAGCTGGGAAATTGTGCCTCTCTGGTTGCTGGTACCTGCTGGGACTTGTTAAACATTGCTGAAACGGCAGATTTTTCCTATTGAAGGATGTGTATAGTGGAGATATATTAGGTGTGATGAACTTGGATTTTCAGATAGGTCTAACATAGCCTTTCTTTGATGAGGGCAGTGAGGCCCCGGCACAGGCTGCTTGGGTTGCTGTGGATACCCCATCCCTGGTAGCACCCAGGGCCAGGCTGGATGGAGTTTTGGTCAGCCTGGAGGTGTCCCTGCCCAAAATATCCAGTGCTCCATTTTTCCCAGGATCTTATTGCATTAAAGCCTGCAGGTCACTTTGTTACAGCAGTACATGCAGCCTATGGTGCTGAGGCATTTCTCTTCAGCTGCGGTCGTATCTTTTTTTATAGCTGTTATACAGGTTATTGTTTCTTGGTGTGTATGTGAGGATAACTCTCAACAGGCAACTTTGAGGTAGGGGATGGAGAGAGATTGGTTCTCCTCTCAGTGCCTGAAGGGACTGGAGGTTCTCCTCTCAGTGACTTGGAAGGGACCTCTAGAGATCATCGAGTCCAACCCCCTGCCAAAGCATCTCCCTAGACCAGGTTGCACAGGTAGGCGTCCAGTTGGGTCTTGAATGTCTCCAGAGAAGGAGTCCCCTGTACAAACACATTGCGCCCTTTTATTTCTGCTGTTCTCTTTTTGTCTGTTCCCATAGCAGGTCCATCTAGTCTTGCCAGATCTTGTCACATTTTAGAGATTTAAAAGCCAAGAAAGAAGAGGCCTTCCGTATTGTCCGAGGGTTTGAGGGGCTGTGTAGTCCTGTGTGCATTTTGTGTGTAGCTCTTCACACGTGACAGGCTGGTGCTTGTATTTTACTTCACATGCTATTTCAATGTTTCCTTTTTTTCCCCTTTTTTCATTATTACTATTATTTTTTTTTCTTTATTTTTATTCTATTCTCTTTTTTTTCTCTCCCCCTTCTGCTCTCTGGATGCAGCCAAACGCAAAGCTTGGAAACTAAACCGTGTTGGTAGCCTGCGAAATATATACAGCAGCAGCAGCACCAACACTGAAGGTAACAAAACCACACGTTGTAGATGAACACCCCCTCTCTAACCCTTTTTTTACCCCGCTTCTCTGGAAGTTGTCCTCCTTGTGTCTCCCCACCAAATGCAGGAATGGAAATCAAATTTGCCCAAAGCATGTGTGCTTTCATCTTACGTTTGCAGAGTCATTCCGGTGGTCTTTTCATCTTTTTTTTTTTCCTTTGCCCATTTTATTTTACCATTCATGTTCCTTTCAGCTTACTTAAATTTTGACCTTTCCCTCTAGTCGTGCGGTGGTGATGTTTTAAATTACTTCGAGAACCCATTTTCTTCCTTTATTTATTTATTTCTCTATTTCCCCTTTCTACATGTGGGCACCCGATGTAATCTTTCCCAAGTTATTACAGTTTTTAAAAGTGTTAGTATCAGGTGTAATGATCTGTAGCCTAATACAATAGTGTGCCGTGACATTTAAGCAACAGTCTTAATTTGTTTTGTGAAAGCGTTCTCCATAATGCTCTTTGCAGCTCTAATCCAGAGGCGAGACAGTGCCGGGTCATTTGCATGTGCTGCTCTTGCTTGTAAATTCTGGATATTGTTGTATTTCTAAAGGTCGTGCAGTGCCAAAGTTCACAAATTGACTTACGTTGCCTTATTGTTTGGGTTTTTTTCTCCCTCCGTCGAAGTCAGCCGTCGTGGCTTTTATACGAGAGCACATCGGGTATTTCCCACCCCCCCTCCACCTCCATCTGAACAACATAATTATAAACTTCCTTCTTTATTTATTTCTATTCCCCCCCCCCCCCATTTTTTTGTGAATATGACAAATGCCAAAGGTCAGAGTGACTCGAAAGCCGGGAGAAAAAAAACAACAACAACCCTTCCACCATCTCCAGCATTTGGTAGAAACACCAAATGCAAAATAGGTCACAACTCAGTACTCTCAATACAGTGTGGGCCTGGGGGGGGGGGGGGGTTGGGAGCTGGTTGGGTAGGGATGATGTCTTTTTTCACTTAAGTGCAAACCAAATGGGTCAAGTAATCGCGAGCGCATGCCCTAACACTAATTGACTTTATTTTGGAATGATTAGAACTGTAATATTTTTCTTAATGTCACCGTTTTCTGGGCTGTTGGTTTTAGTGATTGCCAGGCGGTGGCATTAAATCTCTTGTAAATTTTAAATTGCATGCTATTTCTGTAAACAAGTCCCTCCGTTCACATCCTGATCATTAACCTTTGGTGATTTATATCACCGTCCTTTTTTGCACAATTACTGCTGGATTGCTGCTGGATGCCACGCTCTCGCTGCCAAATAAAGTGGACGTGGGAAACAAAAGTGGAATTTTACGGCGCCTTTTTTAATGATAATTTTGTTCTATTTCTCACCACAAATGGAAGATTATTACCTTTCCTAGCAGCAGTTGGGGATGCGGTCTGTTTTGACCACGTTGTTGTCTTCTCAAGTGCAAAATGAGAGGAAAAAGGTTATTGGACCTAGATTATTCGTTTTCTTTTAGCGTTTAATACAAAAATTCATTATTTTTTTTAAATAATATATCATTTTGTATATGTTTTTTGTCTTTAAATCTACATGCAGACGTGCTTGCTGTTACAGGTTTACTCCTGGAGAAACCTGGGCTTCTGTATGTATCTGTTATTGAAGTGTAAGAGTGAAACACCTGTTAAGAGCCCCCTTGTGTACTGCAGGTGAAAGTCCTGGGGCTCGAGGCCCCTCTAGTCTGAAAGACCTTCCATGTGCCCTACAGAAGGCACGCTGAACACCTAACCTTACGGGAACAGGTTGGGCCTGCGTGCACAGCCACTAGCTGCGGTGCTGAGACTGGCAAATGCAGAGTTAATGAGCAGTGTGAGTATTAAAAGCCACATGTTTAGATAATTATGCCTTCAAAAAGGAAAATGTTGATAGGAAATGACAGTCCAGAATAACAAATCTGCTTTAGTCTTTAGCACGTGCTTGCTCAATTGCACTTCTGCGTTGGTACAGAACAAAGATATTGCCGGCGCGTATCATTTTTAGAAGCTTGATCTCAGCGACTTCTTAATTCTGGTGCTGTGATTTAGGGCTTTGGTGTGCTTCCATGTAGCAAAATCTCCAGTGAAGATGGAGAAGGCAGAGGTCCACGTGCTGCAGCTTGTTCTCTAGGTGCTTGGCAGAAGGGAGCGTCGGCACAGGCCTCGGTCTGGTGGGTCTCTCGTGCTTTCTGCTTGCACAGGGTCACCTTTTGCTCCACAAAATAAGATAATATAAATACAAAATAATTATAACGCTTGCTTTTTTGCTCCTTATTGCAGGCAGATGGGATTCGAGCGATCTTTTGGTTTTCTAGGGGGAAACTGTGTCAGCATCAGCATGTTGGCCTTAAAGCAACCCCCTTTCAACTCACTCTTCCGAAGCTGGGGTCTCTTGTATGTGCTCTCAGATCTGTATTGTCATAACATGGAATAACTTTTCCATCGCAGTGTAAAGAAGTATCCTTACGAAATTAATGGCTGTGCTCTGCCTGCTGTGGTTAAACATTCACAAAGACACTAAATCCTCATTTTTCCACTCTTTACGGTTACATCTCTGATACGTTAAACTGTGCTGCATCAGAGTTGCCAGGATCTCATGGAAAGTTTGTCTCCTGTGTGTTTACTGAATCCCAAACTGCCTTTTATTTAAAAGCTATCAGTGCTCTTGTCGTGATGCTGTGCCTGTGCAGGAAGGTCACGTCACTGCAGATGGAGAGGGAGGCTGTTCTGAGCACCAGAGATGAGCTCTATCCAGTCAGCTGAGAAAGGTCTCCATCTTTGAAGCGTGTATGGTTTCAAAAGTGAACTGCAGGCTTGAAGCACGCTGGGAAACACCTAGTGCAAATGCAGACTCTCCTGAACTGAATTTAAAAGTGGCTTCATGGTATTCTTTGAACCGTGTTGTCTTGGCACCCAAATAAAGTAAGTGCATATGGCAGGGGGAGAGCATTAGTCCCTTGAGCTAGAAACAAGCCTTTCATCATCAGATTGTCACTGATGGGCAGTGATATAAAGCAGTGGTACTGAAACATTCTTCCAGAGGAACATAACCTTTGTCAAGAGCTGTGGGCAACTGATAGCAGAGCTGTATTGTCCTGATAGGGTTGATTTTCAAAACTAATTAGATTTAGACACTGGGTTTGGAAAGGGGAGAGAAGTATTAGCGTAGTCATGCCCAGTGGGACGTGGCACAAATATTTCTTTAATTGATGCTGCTAATAAACATACTTATCTTCCAACTTACAGGGATAATTTACACCAAGTGGCAAAAGGTAGTGATAGTTTGCATGATGTAGTGCATAAGCAACGCCTTCGTTGTGATCAGATTGTATGCTGTAAACATCTGATGTTGTTTGCAAGGACACCTCAGCAGTTTTTCATCACTGTCCTTTGGAACAAAAGTCTGTGGGTTATCAAAGAAGGATGCTGGCATGGAATGAGTCTCAGTGTTACTCCACGTGGTGCTGGATAGGTTTGAAGGTGCAACCTCAACTCGAGAAGATGCTTGATGGGTGGTTGAAATATGCCGTTGAGTCTTCTGGTCCTACACTTGTTGTGATGGTTTCCATTCCTCTTTTTTGCAGTGCGGCATGGTCTTCCTAAAACTCACTCTTTGCACATCCTCTGCTCTTGTAGCAAAAGCAGAACTCAACCATGCTTTAGGCTCCAGATCACATTTGTGCAGTTTCAGCTCGTTTCCCGTTTCAGCCACCTCTTCTCCCTTACAGAACAGCCCCACAACACAACATTTGAGGCATCTCCTGTCCCCATAATAACTTCCAAATGTAAATCAGTTGCAGCTGTTTCTTAGCACTTTAACCCTTTGTCTGCCAAGCTTCCAGGAAATAATTGATGACTGATTGGCCCATTAACCTTTTAAAAAAAAAAGTTTGACAGCCTGGACTTGTGTAATGAGGAGGGATTCGTGGTGAAATCAGTTTGATGGCTGAGTTGCTTGCCCCTGAGAGTGAAAAATTAGCCCCACAGGACCTCGTCTGCATAGAAACTGGACACAATTAGTGTAATATCCGGTGTTATTAATGTAGTTTGGAGTAATTGGGCAGGTTGATTTCGACAGGTTGATGGTGCTAAACTACTATTACAGTGGACCTTTCTATGAATAACCGTTAAACATGGAGAACCATTTAATAAAATGTTGTGATTGGGCTCCTAGGGATTTAAATAGCACAACCTATAATTTTATTAGAGGCTAAAACTGACCAAATTCCACTCTGCTGCCTGGGTTGTTTTGTTTGCATTTGTGATGGGTCCAGATTTACAGATTGCTACCTGCGTGGCACATCTGGTTTGCTCATTGCTCTGCAGGTGATGCGGTGTGGGCTCTGCTTTGTGCTTGCAAGAAAAAAATATGTATATTCCATCGCATTTGGGCAGAACATGTATATTGAACATGTGTTCCAGCAGTGCTGTTGCTTCTCAGCTCAGCTTTTTGGAGAGCAAACCTAAAGCTTTGAGAGGTCAAAGAAAAAGGTGGGGGGGGAGACTCATGCAGACTTGTTATGATGTCAGCAACGGCCAAGCTCTCTTCATCACTTGCTGAAGAAGTGTAGATGTCCTTCCAGCCCAGCCCTGACACATACCCATGGTACAGGGACAAACAGGGATGCTGTTGTGAGGATGGGATTTCAAACCTCCCTTATAGGCTGGACTGGATTGCAGAATTCGTTGCTATCAAGTTCCTTAGCTATGTCATCAGGATTATGAGATGGGAGAGTTCAGTCATGCTGTGTCTTGGATCTATACACTTCTTTCAGATCCTGAAACTGTAGATCTGGGAAGTCACTGCATACTTGGATGCTGAGATTTTGGGCTGAGCTGTGATGGGATTACTGTAGAGTTTCTTGAAATACACACCCCACGTGCCTGTTGGTTATTAGGTACTTCATTAACTCTGTCCATGCTGATGTCTCCTCTTGTTATGCACCCCAGCAGGGTGTTCTCCTTGCTTAGGAAAGGTGTGGGGAATTATTTCCTTGTAGGTGACACGATGTCAAACATGTGCCACCACACATCGAGGGCTCCTGGCTGCCATCACCATACCGATACGCTCACCTCAATAGCACCTGCACTGAGTAATTACTGTGAAAGTCTTTGAGCTTAGCATTTCTTTTGCTGTTTCTGTTCATGAATTTCTTCCTTCTGATATGCACTTTATTGAAAACTTGGCATTCCTCTGCATGCTTGCCTCTAAATTGCATACCTGCACGGGGGAAGCACTGCTGGAAGAGTTTGCACTCTGTATAGAAGATTGTTCTGAGCTGGAGGATTCTGTGACAGCATTTGTAAATCCCTCTTTATTAAGACCTCCGAAGTAGAAAGATTTTATCATTTAGAAGCCACTAAAAAGCCTAAGAATGATGCATCTCCTAATCTGGACTCTACAGGAAGCTGCTGCACGTGGGATTCAGTTTTCCAGGTCCTCCTCTGTCAGTGTTCTCTGGTCTTCGTGAGGCCTCTCTTCCCCTCAACAACGCTTTAGTTTTTGTTCTGCAGGACTGTGTTGTCCTACGGATGGCATAGGACGTCTTTATGTGCTTATGGATGACAAGCTAACACGTGAGTTTTGTGGCTCTAACAAGTCATTAGTAGACAAGTGGATGCTTTATCTAAAGCCTGTTACTTCTGGTGTTCAGCAGAACTTTGTGCTCTACTGTAATGCTCCTTTCGTGCTTCATGCCTGCCCTTCCTGCTTCCCCTATCTCAGCTTCCTTGATTTTTTAAATTTGATTTTAGTATCCCATGTGTAGGTAGAGCGTGTCCATTTAGTTTGTTGGTATTTTCAAGCACTGCAGTGCTTTGGCCTGAATACTTGTCCTTATTCCGTAGTGGCCCTGAGGGGTTTTCACTGACCCTTTCTGCTAGCTTCTTAGATCATTTTCTCATCTCTCCCAGTGTGAATAGCTTGAACTGATTTTAATCCTGTATTATAATCCAGTGTATTTGTAGACCAAAAATGCACACACGTGCTACCTGTGGATGTACACAAATGGTTGAAGGAGGAGGGTAAATTATTACACTTCGTACTGTCAACTGTTTATAATGCATTCGTCCTTTCAGTTATTTTGTGGCACACTTTGTTGATTTTTTTTTTTACAGTATGTAGCTCTTAGATTACAGTCTGAATAATGCACATTAGCCACTTTGTCTTACAGATTTGGATAGACTCAACACTAAACAGGCAAACACACACAAGAACTGTACATTTATACAAAATAGTGCTTTATCCATGTAGCATTTCAAGAGAAAAACGCTGGACCTGTGTGTTGTTTTCTGATGCATTGTGCAGCTTCAGGGTTGGATATGCTTTGCCTCAAATCTCCGATGTTCAGACCTGCACTTGCTTGCTGCATTGCAGAAATGCTCATCGGGCAGGGTTGCTAAGGCCTACCTGTTGGTATGCTTAAACCTTTTTCCTATTCCACGTTTCTTTGTTTGTTTTTCAGAACAAGAAGAAAACTTTGAGTTTATCATTGTCTCTCTCACTGGCCAGACTTGGCACTTCGAAGCTACCACATACGAAGAAAGAGACGCATGGGTACAAGCCATAGAGAGTCAGATCTTGGCCAGTTTACAGTCATGTGAGAGCAGCAAGAATAAGGTATGGTGCACAGAGTGATAATGAGGAACAGTAACAGGTGGTTGATCACCAAGAGGAAAGCAAAATCAAGAACACTGAACTTTGAACCTCCCCTCCTAGAGAAATGCATGTAGTGATAGAGCCACGTGTTGTCCATCTAAACGATGGATTCTTCTCTTCAAAAGAATTTGTCACTGGAAGAAGGAAACTTGGATTGTAAAATGAATGCCTACTTTCATTACCCCAGCCCACTTGCATAGTTTTATTGGTTCCAATAATAACTGGAATAATACAGTTTGATTCCAGTATACATTTCTGAGATAAACAGGTCATGATTTTTCTCTGTTTTGTGTCTCACTTTCATGGATTTACACGTATGTTTATGTTAAGGGAGCACAACAGGAAATCTGTCTGCTAACACCCGTGGTAAAAGAGCACTAATACCAAGTGGGGCAAAGAATGGCTGCTAGCAGCACTATCCAGTACCTACAGAGAAGATTGGCCTTTGTGTATATTAAATATTCTTTTGTAGAGAAGAATCCATTGTTGAGATTTTGATTGTAGAGGGAGCTTTTCTGATTGTATATTCAACCTGCTACAGTGCTCCAAGAGGTTTTCTTCCATAAGGTAGGCCCACGGCCTCAAAACATGTCAGAAGAACTAACTGGGATACCATAAGCACAGCTGGTGGGGGTGTAGTAAACATCCCCATGGCGGAATATCTCCACGTGGCCGTATTTGATTTTCATTTGCTTTTCAGAGAGCCCATAGTTTGTTGAAGCTAACAATTTTCTCCTTAGAAAGCCCACCATACAGTTTAGTTGGGAAGAGCTGAACTAGTACATAACAGGAGACATTTCGGATCCGAGATCATTGGCTGAGGGCTTCAGGATCCCTCATCTTGTTGGTTCAGACTTGACCTGAGCTCTGTTTTTTCTGCATTGGCTGCCAGTGGTGTTATCTAGCCCTTTTTCTTGTGCTCCTGTTTGTGACATATGTGCTTCTTCACATTTTCAGTCGCGTCTGACAAGTCAGAATGAGGCCATGGCCCTTCAGTCGATAAGGAACATCAGAGGCAATTCCCACTGCGTGGACTGCGAAGCACAGAGTAAGTATGGCTGCTTCTGGACACAGCGTGGTGTGTTGGGCTTCAGAAAGCTGCCCTCCTGTTGGCCAGCAGATAGGTGAACATCCACCACAGGCTCTGTCTGTTTTGGTATTACATTCCCTACGTTATTTTCACTTTTCTTCTTCCTTGTGGAATCTGTTCGATCGGGTTTATTTTATGTTAATTTATATTTAATATATGCCATGTCAGATAGGTCTGCTTTTTTTCCTTCCCTCTTGTTGTACTTCTCTCTTTAAATGTGAGCATTTCTTCACTTTCCTTTGAAGAGAAGGAAAAAGGAGTTTGCTCTTTGACATCACCTACTTCCTTTTTCTCCCTTCTTTGGGTGGAAAAGACGTACATACTGCGGTAGTATTTTCAGTGAACTAAAGCTTAATTTGTGAGTTTTTTGTTTGTTGGTTGGCTTTAGAGTTACTCATCAGAAGAAGCCAAAGTTACTGCTTTTTGTATCTGGATACTAGAAAACTGATTTGAGAGTTTTTTCCTTTCTGTGTCTTTTTCCTTCTTTTTTTTTTTTTTAAACATATATCTAATGTTCAGAAATGTTCTCAAGAATACTTTGAGCTGCTCTTCCCCTCACTAACCCCAGCTGAGGTCATTATTCTGTTGCTCTTTAGTTCCAGAGGTTTGTAACAAAGCCATAAAAAGGAAGTACTTGTGCTCTAAAGCAATTAGTTGTAGGAGCAGAAGGACTGAGAACTCTTGCATTTTGATTTCTTTGATATCTGTAAGTCAGAACTTTTCTTGTGATTTTACATGTGCTTAAAATGGAAGAATATTCATTTATTTTTCTTTTTTTGGAAGACTTGCTGTTTAGGATTTTTGACTTCTGTCTAAAACCATAAACTTCCCAGTTAAATTTAACATGAACATTCGTACAGATGTGCAGGTGCTTTTGCATGATTAATTTCCTGTCTTGGTAGTTAGGAATTTAGCTGATTTGATCATCCACAGAGCAAGCAAACCTATTGTCCCTGCCTCATCCTCTAAAGGTCTGAAGGGAACGTGGTTAGCACATTAACAGGCATTTCCAGTCCATGCCACCAAAATGTTCTTCACACGTAGATTGATTTTAATTGATTCTTTTGAAAATTGTCAGATATTCATATTCTGGTGGATCGGGAACAGGGGAAGCTGCTCTGTCCCCACCAGTTCAGGATGCAGCGATATGAGCCTTGGTTGGACTTGGCTTTGAGCACTGGGACTCAGCCCCTGTCCTTGGAGGAGATCACCAATGGAAATACAGCAGACTTTTCACAGACAGAGGGAAAAATGTCAACACTGATTAATTATGGTCTTTATGTTCTGCTGGCTAGCAGTCCAGGGTGTGATAAGCGAGGAAAAAATGTTAGTTTGGCTGGATGAGGTCTTCAGGTGATCAAGGTGTATGCTTGGCTTCTCTGTGAGCAGACCCAGTGGGAGTGTTACCCATTCCTGCTCCGGTCTGTAAAGCTGTGGGTAGTATTTTCCACCCTGCTAACTGGTCACCCAAGCAGAGTGGAAAAGTGTGATTCATCTACTGCAAACACATGTGTCCTTTCAGTCTCTTTTTTTTTTTTCTCTTTTATCTGTCATCCTGGTTGTTTCTCATCTGGATTGCTTCTTTGGCCAAGCTGGCCACGCGTGCGTGGTGCCCTCAGAAGGGTTGTGCCAGGAACACTTCAGGGCAGAGGGCAGGGGATGGGCCTGCCCTTTTTGCTATGACTTGGGGGATGGATGGTGATTTTGGAACCTCACCTGGAAACTCGATTTGTAGTTCATATTCTTGGGGACGATTCAAACCCTCCTCGATCCTTGTTGCCGTTTGGCCTCCCTCATTTTCAGGTCTCTGTGTTTCCCTGGAAGAATCTGAGCTTGTTCCAAAGTGATGTGCATTAGAACATAAACCTGAGCGTGGTGTGAGCCTCAGCCTGCTCCTCTTGTTGCCAGCTTTGCTGTTTTTTTCTTGCATCCCTCCCTTTCTGCCTTACCCCGGAGCACTTTGCATCACAAACACCAGCACTGTTGTGGAAAGCCAAAGTAATTTGCATCCTCACAAAGCCAGATGTTCAACAGCAAAGGAATAGGAGATGTTGCTGTCCCTCAGTTCTATTCAAGAGCCATCAGTCTTCCACTTCAGAAGTCTCATTCTTCCTCTTTCTAGAGCTGTTTGGCTTTTTAGCACTTCATTCCAGCACTTTGTTTCACTGGGAAATTTCTGCTTTGTTGTATTGGTGTACTGCAAGCCTGCTGGCCCTTTAGCCGTCCTGAACTGAGCTTTGCCAAACTCCTGTCCTAGCTTTCCTATCCCGGGGCTGAATTTGTGCCCACATAAAGCAGCTCAATTTCTGCCTCTTCCAGTTGTGATGCACACCGGAGGAGAAATGGGGCTCGCTCCTCTGAGGTGCTACAGAGGACAACAAGGAGAGTCTCATCATGAGTTTTCCAGGCCAACAACACCTCTAGTAACTTCCTACAGTACTACTTGGGTTTGAGAGCCAAACACTGAAGTCGGGCAGACCCATCACAAGATTCATTTCTCTATATGTATAGCAGAAGGAAATGCTCAAAGAACTGCAAAGCTAGGCCTTTTTCTCTCTCTTTGCTCCAGCTCTGCAAGATGCCTTCACCAACTGCTGCTCCTCTCTTCAGAGAGATTCCCCTGCTCAGTCTTTGCTGTGCTGAATCCAGATGAGTTTAGCTTGTGTAACTCTTTCATCAGCCACCTCATGTCCACAGGGATGAAGGAAATGGCGTGGAGAGGTTATTCTCTGAAAATAGCTGTCTCCAGAGCTTTGGCCTTCAAATGATTCCATTTTGATTGAGGTTAAAGTCAAAGTGGGGAGGAAGTTTTTCGAGGAGAAAACTAAGCATTCGTAACAATAAGGACAGCCACAACATTTTTTCAGGGAATATTGAGCAATGTAAAAATGCCCATATTTTGTTAGCCAGGTTGTAACACAAGGAGGGAAGCTAGCTTTGTTCTAACTATTGCTACATAAAGTAGGCTTTTTCCTTCTTTTAACATCAAATTTCGGTGTGTGCCTGCTGGAGAAAAGCCTGCCATGAGCTTTTATGTGTTCTAAGCAGCCTTCAGAAATACTGTTAGCATCAACAAGGAAAGGAAGATTGATTGGTTGATTGATTTTAATGAAAAGAAGGAAAAAAGACCAGTTACAGCTTGAGATGTTCAAGCATGAGCTTTTAGACTTGTTTGACTACACAGGGCAAGAGGAAGATGCATGTGTCGAAAGGAGCCGTCCTCAATCATCTACAATGGCTGCTCCAAAAGTAACGCCTCCTATTTTGTGGCACCAGCCCACGACTTCAGAGGCAGACACTGGTGGTACGGCAGTAGGGGCTGACCCTTCCCACCACATCCCATTCTGTTTTGTTGCCATGTGACAGATGGCAGCAGAGGGGCGGTCTGACCAAATGGCATTGGACACGGAAGGGTAGATGAAACCAAAATATGTCACTGAATTCCTCCGTGCAGAAAAGATAGCACCCTCTGAGCACCAGCACTTGCTGAACGTTGATGGAGACCAAACAGTGGATGTTAACACAGCGAGGCAGTGGGTGGTGTGTTTTAGCAATGGCAGCAAGTCACCTCTGCTGGTACAGGTTATTATGAGTGACCGTGTTGGAAAAAAAACAACGTTTTGTAGCTGAGAATTTGCTCTATCAAAGAGTGCTATGGTGTTCTTTGTGTCTGTTGAAGTTGCCATGGAAGTCGATAGGAGACATTACTTTCAGAGTGACCTGTGTGACAGCTTGCCCTACTGATTGTCAGTAGTGACTTTTGTCATCTACTATAGATCCTGTTGAGAATAATTTCTCATGTGCACACTCGGTCAGTGGTGACATCATGGAATTTGTTCCCCAGAACCCAAAGGACAGCACTGCTTGTCCAACCTGTTCATCAGATCCATGTCACGCTCGGCATTATCCACTTGTAACCAAAATCAGCAAGTCTGTTTCTTCCCTGAATGTCTAATAAATTCAGTATGCTTCCTCTTTATTCCTTTTCTTGTTTGCCACCTTCCAACTGGACTGAGGGTTACCAGACTGTTAAAGTACGAATGAGATTTCATGTAACTGCTCGGTTATCACCTTTATCATCAACTGAAAGTAGACAAATAACTTTAAAATGTGTTTGGTAGGAAGTCCAGTGGATGTGCTTTGAGTACACTGATGTACTTTGGGACACACCAGGTCCCTAACGTCAGTTCTGCTGGAATAATTGTAAAGATATTAATCAGTGATTTTTCTCTTGCTTCATTCTGAGGTAGTGCTTCTTCTTTCAGCTCCCAACACCTTCGGTGTCTGTGAAGATAACCCTGGCCTTTGCAGGTCAGAGGCAGAGATTTCATTCCAAGTCACAGTTGGTCAATGTAAAACAAATATCTGCCCCGTATAAGCTTTTACACACAGATGAGCATTGTAGGGGTTTCAGTGTGTTCCACACGTACTGCTCGAGTTCCCCTTCCATCATGATACCACAAGTAACTCGTGGGGGTGACCTGGAGAAATATGCAAGAAAGGAATGTTTCGTCCTTGTCCTCCCCAGGGCTTGTAAAGCATGGCAGGCGTTTTGTCTTCTGTAGGTTTGGAGATCTGAAACGCCTGCTGTCTCTTCCTAGAGTGAAACTTCCCTTAGACAGAAACTTTTGAAACAAAAGGTCTGTTTTTGCTGCTTAAGTGAAATAAGATGGTGGGTTTTCTTGTGCTTTATTTTTTTTTCTTTCAATTTCTGTAGGTTTTTCCTTTCAATTTCTAAAGGCTGACAGAAAAATGTCTGCTTTTTCAGTGAGTACACTTGGCTGTCTGAAGCATCTGCACCCTTTTCATAATGGTTGCCCAGTTGTGACGTGGCAAAGAGCTAAGAAACATCTTCTTTGCTTATATTTTGGCTGCCAGAAATACCTTTCTAATTCTGAGTGACACAAACTAGAAATATCACCAAAGTCCTTTGGCAAAATCTGCACGAATAGAAGGGGACATTGGAAATTGATTTCCTTTCAGCTCGGAATTTTGTTTAGATTTGAATAAAAATTGTGCCTACCCTCTCAATTAATGGTGATTTTCCTGCTTGTCATTTGTCATCGTCTCCTCATTCTTTGGGAGGCCCAGGGTGAGGAGAGAAGAAAAGATCTGACAGCAGGTGGGAAAAAAAGCCACCAAAAATTCCTCCCATAAGTCTTTCATTGCATTTGTTGAAGCGAATGTTTGTTGAAGAGGGATATTCATACCAATCTAGATTTAAATAACACAGGACAGTGACAAAAAGTGAACCATCTTGGGAAATGACTTTGAATTTCCCGGCTTTTGTCAGGGTTGTCACAGCCTTATCATTTGTGAGGTTATTTTTTTGTGTGTGTGTCTGTGGAATCCTTCTGGCTAGTACACTAAAACCGGGACTGTTCAAAGTATCACATTTTCATCTTAGTACTTATCTCCCTGATCTTAGAGATGAAAACATACCCCATAGTGTGTTAGATGTGAAAGCCATATGTAGGTGATGATATAGATGGTTAGTAGGGGAGTTGATATAGTTAGCAACAGAGACACTGTATCTACTCTTTTTTTTTCTTTTTCTCTTGTAATTGGCTACGAGTGACTCTAGATTCCCAAGGAGGGACTTTTTCTACCACTTCTTCATATGCTGCCTGCTCTACTCAGCTTATATTGCCTTTGTTTCTTCTTTCTTATTTGCATTTTCCTTTTGCCTGTAGCTGGGCTTCATCTTTTGTGATCCCTCCCCCCTTAGGGGTTCTCATTTGTGTCTTAAGAAGGCAAAAATGGATCCTTCCGAGCGACTTCCCAACTGTGCTGTGAACGGCACACCTGTTTTTTCCCCTTTGTGTTTGGAGGCAAAATCTTCACCCGCAAATGTCAACCAGAAAGCGTTGTTTGGAGTTGTATTGCACTGCTGATGGCCTTTGTCCTTTTTTTTCCCCATAGACCCTGACTGGGCCAGCTTGAATCTGGGAGCCCTCATATGCATCGAATGCTCAGGTATACACCGAAACCTTGGCACACACCTCTCCCGAGTCCGCTCTCTCGACCTGGACGACTGGCCTATAGAGCTCATCAAGGTGATGTCTTCAATCGGGAATGAGTTGGCAAACAGTGTCTGGGAGGAGAGCAGCCAAGGCCATATGAAACCTTCGTCAGATTCCACAAGGTACGCTTTCTTTCTCCATGACTGTTTCATGCAGTGCTCAGGTAGCACGTGATTCTGCAGGTAGCAGGGAGCATGTGATTCTAACAGGCAGATCCTACCTGTTAGCTGTGAACTATGACCCGGGGAGAACTTAATTGCTCGTTGTGACATCTCACAGTCAGAGCTGGTAGGACGTTAAGGGGCATTACAACATTTCACAACGTAGACTTAACAGTTCTTCCTTCAAGTGCCCCTTGTAAAGATCATTGGGTATATGTCTTCGCTGCGAGTCCAGGGAGAACACGTGTCAAATGAGATGTGTGTCAGAAGTTGGGTAGCCCTCAGCAGCTCCGTGGTTCTCTGTACAATTCACTGACTGACAAAAGTGTGGGAGATTTAGCCCTCCCACTTGGTTAGACCTCCATCTAAATTATACTGTCGTTAAGTTTCTTTGTTTTGTTAAGCCACAAAGCTCCTGGCCCATACTGATTAATAATCTGCCTTCAGTAGTTGAGACTCACCCAGGACACTGCCCTATAATCTGCTTCTGGCTCTCGGGTCTTTGGGTTCTCATCAGAGCTGTCATGAAAGCCCTGCTCACTGTGGACTCTCTTACTTTCTGTACGTGATGTATATGAAGGCGTTAAGTTGATGGGGGAGTGCATTTCCAGTGAGAACAGTATTTTACCAACCAGTTGTAGCTCAGCACAGTGAAAATCTTCCGTGATGTATTGTCCTACTGAAGTCTGAAGGTTTTTTATGCTGAATTCATTTGATCTCTATTAAAGGAGGAAGACTTTGTTTTTAAGGACTTCCTGATTTTTGTGGATTTTAAGTGTAGGTTCTAATAGTTGTAACTAACACAGCATCTCGGGGGAAAGCAGAGCAACTTCTGGCAGACTGTATTTCAGAGGAAGGACCTTCTGGACTAGCTTGCCCAGCTGGGCCAATCTCTTCAGTTGTCTTTAGAAGTGTGTTATAATTGTGTGAGTGTGAGCTCTGGGACAGCAGCCTGTGTCTGAGCACTGTTCAACCCCCAGGTAGCAATTGATATGGCAGAGGTTTAGCTCTCATTGTTTGCTTCCTGCATATAAAAGAAGTCAGAGGGAATTGTACTCTGATCTTGTTGATGTGTGGATGGATTTTGCTTTTTTCCCCGCACTGGATCGGGTGAAATTATAACCTGGGAGTTTCTAGCAGGGCCACCTCTTGCTGTACAGGAGTAGGTTGGTGCTGTTGTCTGTTACAAAGTCAACTATTTCTTATTGCATTATTTCGTTAGCACTGAAAAATGAATTTGTGGTGCCACCTTTGGTTCGTCTTCGAGAATGAAGCAAAGTAGATTAATCAGGCTACTTGGGTGAATGGCTGTGCATATGAATACATTCAATGAGACCTACACGGAATCTTTATCCACATATAACTGTATGTCTGCTAATATACACATACACTATTATACAGTTAATACAATAATTTCATCAGTTAGGTTGAAATCAACTGATTATTGCCTTTGGGGATTGCTTTCTGCTTAATCCAAAACCTTACACTGTTGCTCTTAAACACATCTCTCTCTTTACTGTTGAGGTGAGCAGAAAATACACATCCAAAAGAAAGGCATACACTTAATTGGATATCCTTAAAAATCACGATTGTAGAATTCATATGTCAATTAAAGACATTGTCACAGTGCATCTCAAGTACATGCGAGGAAGATTAAGTTAAATAGCTCAATTTTTCATGTTCTTTTTCTATTTCTTGCTCAGAGCTTATTTCAGTTCTTGGTTTCTTTAGGATGTGTTTATGTTTGGCCGTTAACTTTTACCTCTGACATAATTTTTCTTTCCTTCCTGGACTAGCTTGGGACAAAAGGTATAAAGATTAATTTTATCTTTCCAATTGTTTGTTCAAGTGCTTATATGGTGGAAGACATGGTAGAAAAGTTAAAGCTAAGATAATATGAAAGCTTGCCCACAGAGCAATTTTAGACATCCTCTCAGTACTAACTCCTTTTTTTTTTTTCCTGCTGTTTGGAGCAGGACATAAATGATACTTTGCAGGGGAATATCTGAAACTCTGCCTTTTCAAAGTGTGTGCTTCCCTTTGGACTTTGCAATAAAGCACCTTAGAGATCCCTGGATGATGGGGCAGAGTCTTGCCCCTGAGAAGGAACTGCCCCAGCACCACGATGTGCTGGGGACACCCAGCTGGGAGCAGCTCTGCAGAGATGGGCCTAGGGGTCACCATGCTGAGTGTGGGCCAGCAGTGTGCCCTTGCAACAGAGAAAGCTGATGGTGTCTGGGCTGTGCTGGGCTGCTGTGGTTTAAGCCTGCAGGTAGCTAATCTGCACACAGTTAGTTTGCTCACTCCCTCCTCTTCACAGTGGTATAAGAGGAGAGAATTTGGGGGAAAAAAATGACATCTGTGATTCTGTGTGTGTGAAAGTAAGCAAGCAGAAATACATCGGGGGTGCTGAGATATTCAGAACTCTGGTGGAGAGAGATGGAGAGAGCCCAGGGATATGTGGAGATTAGAAAGGAAAGGAGCATTCAGCAAAACAACTTCTGATGGGTAAGAGAGCTGATACCTGCTCTTGGGGAGTTGTTCCTACCCACGCTGTTGAGCTACTGGGTCAGCCACAGTCTGAGAGCTGCTGTGTGAGGAGGCAGTCACTCAGTGTGCTCCTGCTTTAATGACTTCCCACCAAAACCCCATCGGACTTGGGAGAGAAGCAATTCTGCTTTCTTCAGTTTCTCCTGGTCTTGATCGTATCTCTGTTCCCTTCTGCAGCCCCACTTGTTACCTGTCTCACAGTTCTCCCCTTTTCAGTTTCACTGCATACACTCATTAATCTAACCTCCATAGTTCTCCACGTGCTTGCTCAGTCTTTGAGTCTGTGCCTACAAAGTATTAGAAGCACAACAACAGATTTCTTAACCGTTCTCCCAACTGATTCAAAAGCCTTGACACAATTCATCAGTAAAAGGCCTTGAATACAGGCTTGATGTGTTTCTTTGTGATAAGCATGTGTTTTAGCTCTTCTCTGTCTGCTGTGTCCCCCTCCCCACACAACTGCCAGAAATTGTCAGCACGATGATGGACGCTCTGTTAATAGACATTTGTAGAGGGAATCAGGCAGTGTAGGGTTTCATTATTTCACGTTGTCTCTTTCCACTGGAGATGAAGCCATCAACATAAATGGTTTCAAGGGCAGAGAAGGATTTTTGGCTGCTCCACAGATATCTGTTGGCCTGGGAGACTCAAGGAGTGTTCGTACATTGGACTGAGAGGAATCTGAAAATATTGACGTGCGTGGTTTCTCAAAAGCAGTCCCTTCTACTGGTGAGAAGTTGGCCCAGAATAATTGCAGCTGAGTTCCGTGCGTTCTTGCTGAGTAGAGGGATGGGTGGATGTTTTGCAGAAAGGACTACCAAGTGGCCAACTCTAGGCTACAGCACTATTAAGGAGTCCTACCCAGGAAAAAGACACCAGTGGGTATAAGAATTGACCCGTGCCAGGCTTTGAGTGCAGCTTGCTGTGTTTTGCACACTCAGAGGTAAGTTAAACCAATAATCAGACTTAAACCTAAACTTAACCTCCTTTCCTAGTGCACTCATATTCACTTAAAACTCTTTCTCTGAGAATACTGTAGGAAAAGGTAAACATGAAAGCATGTTTTGAAGGTCAGAAAGGCTCTCGTGTTGGAATTTATGAACTCAAAGCCTGAAAGTTTTGTAGCAGAAGTCCTTGCTCCCATAACTTTCATCAAGGATATTGGCCACGTGCATTCTCTAATAGTTAGCTTGCTCCAGATCTCGTAAGAGTGTGAGAGGCAGTTTATAAAATAATCAGATCTCTGGGTCATTCACTGTCTCTGGATCAAAAGCGACACCTCGGATTGCATCTAGCATCTAGCATAACTGGAAGCCAGTGCAGATAATGAGAGCACAGGTGCAAAAGGATCCCCCAAGGAAGAGGCATAATGTAAAGCAGTAGCATGAGCCAAAGTTCAGATTGCGGGTGTTCACATGGCTACAGCAAGGAAGGAGGAATTAACATGAGCTCCTGGTGAGTAAGAAAAGTTGGCAAAGCAGCAGAAAAACCTAGCACGGGAGAATATGTGAATGCAGAAGGAGAAGGGGACCAGCTGGCCTCCGAGTGTTGTCCATGGGCTTCTGATTAGGTCAGCTTTAGAAGGCTGGTAATTGGTTCCAGCAATTACCAGCAGCCCTGAGAACCACCACTCAAACTTCGGGAGCCCTGTGACAAATTGAAGCTGACTGCTGGTGAAGGAGTATTGACTTCCCATTTCTAAACAGGGGGATCATTAGTCAAGAAAAGCATCTTTTAATTACTTGCAGGAAGAAGGAAAAAAAAAAAAGGAAAAAAAAGGGGAGATCTTTCAGTATGGATCCTGCAACAACTGCCATTTTTTCAAGTGTATTCAATATCAAATTTATTGTCTTGGATGGGAGGGGGTCAATGAGAAGAGCTTGCCTGTAGTCCTTCCTTCAGTAATGTGGGTTTAATTTGGAGTGAGAAGTCAAATTAGAGTAAATCAATGTTGCGACAATTAACTGAGTCTTGGGATGAGAATCAAGATTTCCCCCTGTAATTGCTATTGATACTGTTTAAGCACACTCTTAAAACATTGATTTTGAGTGGTAGGGCACAGGAGTAGTTTGGGCAGCTCAGTGGGGCTGAGATGGAGTTTGCTGCATGAAGGAATGCTGGAGATGACGTGAAGCCAGTTCTGACTGCAGACTTGTTGGCACCATTGGCTTCCTGAGATGATGGCCCCCATTCCCAAAAGAGATGAGCTATTACCATTCCTTTACCCGCTCCAGGAGGGGCTTATTTGCTCTCTGGTCCTCACCCTCTTTCTCTGAGCTCCCAGAGGCTCTGTCTCCATCTTGCTGGGTGTACTGGGTTATGGAAGCAGCGAGACTGCCTCCACCATCTGGAAGCTGCTGGCCAAAGGGACAGCGAAGGGCAGCATGATATCCAGCACCGTATCCCAACCATGCTTTTTCTTTTCATCACTTCTGCTGAAGTGATGCTTAGAATTCGCATTAGCTCTCCGCAGACTTGGAAATTGAAGGGCTCTCCACAGTTTCAGTATCTTTTTAAGAACATTCCTACATAGGAAGAAACCTCCAACTCCATTAAAAACATATTCCAAAAATGAAGGCTGAACAGTTAGTAGAAGCTCGGCTCTTCACTGCCCTTTACATCTAGTCATAGAATCACCAAGGCTGGAAAAGACCTACAAGACCATCCAGTCCAACTGTCCACCTGTCACCAATAGTTCTCTCTAAACCATGTCCCTGAACACAACAGGAGTCATTTTAAGCCATGCCGAGGCAGCCCCATGCAGCAGTTCATCAGATAGAGCTTGGGTGTTGTGGTTTCCATTGCAGTCAATACAACATGCTTCTGAGCTGAGATTGAGATATGTTGAATCTCCACGGCCCGTTTTTTGTGTTCTGGTTGATACAGCAAAAAGAAACGTGCTTGAAAGTGTAGAGTTTTTGTTTTAATGTGGATGTCGGGAGAGAAAAAAAATAGAGAGGTGTAAAGATTTTTAGTATTAAAAATCAAAGGTGCACATAATGCTACCATTCCAGAGCTTGTTAAGAAGTGGTTTGGATGGAAGACACAACTTCCCAGTCACTGCATGTTCCTGCTACACCATCCTTGCAATTTTGCTCAGGTGGTTTGTTTGCATAGCAGTTAGTTGTGTTTGTTCTTGTTAACAAAGGTCACAGGAAAACAGAGAGGTTCTTAACGCTGCCTGGGAAGTCTTGAGCTGGGAGCTGGCAGTGTCAGGAATTGACTTTCACCCTAAGATGTAAGATCCAGTTTGATCCCTCACTCGCTAATGAACGGAATTTAATGGTGTCAGAAAAAACATTATGCAGTTGGACTATATTTAGCAGACTTTTACAATTCCAAGCTGAAGTCTGGCTTGCTGTTCCAAGGCTAACGTCCATTATGCCGTTGAGTGACTTCTGTGTAAAAAATTAAGCCCTTTTTTTTTTTCTTTTTTTTTCTTCATAAAAATAATTATTCCTTCATTATTTGCACTTGCAGTGAATTTTGATGAAGGGCAAGCACAGAGCTACTGACTCCGTTAGATCCCCATGTTTGAAGACACGAGGACTCTTGTAAAGAGCCTCCATTTCAGCTCCCTCCCATTTTCGTGCCCGTTTTTGGCCACGGGGTTGCTGTAGGGCTCCAGTTCCTGGCACCATTACACGTGTGCCTGGGGGAACACTAATACCTCTCCACCTACAGCTGCCAGGTCTGGTTCCGTAGCAGTTCTTGGCCTGATGAGGTCAGTGTTTTGCCCCTTTTGAATGCTCCTCCATGCCTGACACCTTTCCCATTTTAGGGCTGGGGGATGTGTGTTTTTCAAAAAAAAAAAAAAAAAAAAGGGAAAATTTTATTGTGAAGGGCTGACCAGAACCCATCTGCAGTTGGGTGGCATCTGCTCCCCACATGTCACTTCCCTCATTAACAAGCAATTGAATTAATTAAATGCTACTCAGAACACGCATAACAAGCTACCGGCAGTGTCCAAATTAGCACTGATAATCAAGGATGATTTCCTTTATTATCCTGCTAAGTGGTGTGCAGGCTCTGATCTCCCTGTCTGCCCTCATCTATTTACATACCCCCAGCTTCTGCCTTTAGAAGCTGAGGTTATCTTACCTAGTTAATTTGCCACGATCACCAAGCATGGCGGATTGATATTCCTGCCTCTGCTGAAGCAGCCCCCCCCCCCCCTCCTCCCCCTTTCCTTCCTCCCCAAGCCTGGTCCTTTGTATCTCAAGCTCACTGATAAATTAAAAGCCACCCCTGTGGTCTCTCAAGTGAGTAATAGAGGCAGAAATTTCATTTTGCAACTGGCTGATTTAATGATCCAAAGGGTAATTAATGGCCTGATTATCTTAATGTTAAATATGTCCGGCAGCAATTACTGTGACCTCCCGCTTGTCAAGGTCCAGGCTATGCTCTTCTTTCAATTAAGTTCTCTGGGGCTTAATGGTATGAATAAACTCCTCTGATTCTATCATTCCGGACTCTGAGATTTAAGCGAGCTAGGGGCTCGTTTGGAGTTTTAATCAGCCCATCTTCTACTTCAGCGATCAGAGTTAACAATTATAACAAGGACAGTTTAACTTTCTCCCCCCTGCAACCCAGTCCCCCTTTCTACTTCTTCATATATTTTTTCCCTTTATTTTTTTAAGCGCTCGGAGGGGATTTTGTTGGCTGCAGAAGCAGATTTCCTAGGCTAGTCTCTCCCTATATAAATTATCATGTGAATGCTGCTGTTTTTCCATTTGACAGGCTTAATTAATTGGCAGGAGCGCCCAAAAATGACAGTGCCACTAATTGCAACTCAAAGTAAATTTCTGTCATTGCGGCACGCTTGTCAGCGGGCATGCCCCAGTCCTCACCGCGGCCAGAGTTTGTTGACGTTTTCCATTTCAGTTTTCACATCTCGTCAGGGAATGTGATCGTATGTGATAGCACTAACGGACCAAGATGTGCCTTTGGGTTTTCCAGGCATGCAGTTTGTGTGCAAGAATGACATTTACTGCCAATAAAGTTTAGACAGCTGTGCTTCTGCCGACCAAACAGCTGCTAGGGGACTTAAGATTTTACTTAAGGTATTTCAGGAGATCCTGTTAGCAGAGAGTCTCACCCACCGACAAGCCCTGAGAGTTGTAACTCACTCCTGTCTTCCTCCTGGTTGAGCTACACTTAAATAGCGCGTCTCCCATTGAGTTGGAGTTACATTAGCTCTCTTTTGGACAGCAGATATTTCATAAGGATAATGAGGAAAAGGTATAAATTATTAGTACAACAGTATCACATTTTCGAGCACACACACGTAAATAAAAAGGCCGAATCACTTCTGCCAGTAAACTCAAGCCTTTCCCCCATATTACTGCAGAAATGAACCGATTCTGACATGGTAGATTGCATGCTTTCGGATTAGAGTAATTGTAATTGTTTTAAAATGAAATTAAAAAAAAGATTGTCACTTACCAGTAGCTTCCAGGAAATGCATATAATAACAATAACTAACTGAGCCAAATGAAATGTCAGCTTGGGCGGTGGCTGTTCGTATTTCACCATTTGAGGCCTCTGAAGCTGAGATGAAATTCTCAAGAGATGAAGGTTAGTGGTACGGCGTATTTTATTGTCCCTGTAGCTGCTTGGCAGAGCTTGCAATCCAGAATCCGATCCAGGAGAGCACTGGTGCCTATATAGCGGCCTGGGAGATGCCTGGATGATTAAAACTAAAAACAAAGCAGCAGCGAGAAAAAAAAATAACAACCCCAGTTGTCCAAGTTAATGAGCACTTTAGATAAAATGCTCCCGAGTTCAACTGTGCAAATCTGTCTTTGATAAAAACTCGAGCACTTTGCAAACAGAAGCCTGGTTTGCGATCATTATCGTGGTCATCGTTCTCTTCGTTGCCCGTTGTAAGAAATGCTACTTGTGAGCTAAGATACTTCCTCCAGCCCAGATTTTATGAGTGTTTTGACAGTACAGAAATGAAGATGGGATGAAAGTAAACCGTTGAGACCACGTTGTTTTAATATTGCATTGATAAAGAGGTTGCAGCTTCCAACATGCTGAGCAGGGGTCGAATGGTTTGATAAGTGTGTCTGTGTACCTTCTTGTTGCTCGGGCAGTCGTCTCCTCGTCACTCATCAGTGTGGAAAGTTCACCCCTTGATTTGAAAGCAGTTTCCAGCGGTGATGAAGGAATTAGAACTAAACTCTGAAGAGCATCCAGAAGACGTGAAGAGAGGCAGCGGTGAGTGTGATAAGCTTACAAATAAGAGCTTTCTGCTGCAGGAGGACGTCCTGCTTCCTGAGGTACTCGGAAATACAGCACAGAACTCACCAACAGAGAGACAGAGGTCACTGCATGGGTCAGGCACACCTTGACAGCAACCCACTCATTTTTGGCAAGGAATACATTTACAGCAGCACCCTTGGAAGCATTTAAGTTATATACTTGCATGCAGTTTTTATCATTTATTCTGAAATGAAGTTTCACGCTGCTTCGTGTACTCTGTGGGCCTGTCTACAGCTCTGCACCACCTGAGGGATAAATACGGAGAGTTCTGTTTTAGATACATCGAGGAAAATGCGATAGAAAAATTAAATGTACTGAGTAAAGCGTTGTTAGATTAGCTGTCTTTAAACGCAGTGGGTTCGTACTCTTAAAGGAAAGCGGTAAATCAGTTGTGGCTGAACACACGGGGCAGGCTGTCACTGGTTGAGCTGAGCACGCCATGGTTGTGTTGGTCACATTTGTCTTTCTCTTGGGCTTAACAGTGTTACAGCGGTCACTCTCGATGGTGGAAGTTATGCAGATTCAGTTTCCTGCATGGCTTTTGGCCATTCGTGCTTTCATGGGCTGTTTGGCTAGTAGCTAGCTTTGTTTGAGCTCGTGGTATAGCAGAGAAAAGAGCAGTGCCTAAAAACAGCGGTGCTGATGCTGAGCAGTACTTTAAAAAAGGCAGTGCCTTGCCGTGCTACTGGGGGCTGTGCTGGCCGGTGACACTAGGTACAGAAGCAGCAGCATGCCTTTGCTTTGGTCGTGGCTACAGAACCTGCAGGGCTCCATAACAGTAACTGTGACCAACTTTCTCTCTTTTGTGATTTTTTTCCTTTTTTTTCCTTTGTTTAAGACTCAGCTTTGTTTCTGGCTCTGCAGGAAGCTGGTAGCCTATGGCAAGGGACTGGGGAGATAAGACTTCAGTAAGATAACTAAATGAAAAGGGCAGCAGTGAAAAGATGGTGCTGGCTTTTGACTGGACTGAAACTTGATACACACATCAGCCCAAATGCAGTTTCCCCCCACGGTTCTAAAATAGCCGTTAGTCAGAGGCAGCGCGCTCGCTGCTGGATTTCAGATGTACGGGTGCTGAAGGGGACTCAACGACGAACCCCTGAAAAAGAGAAGTGACCAGGAGAACTAAGACCACCGTCGCTCGAGCTTTCAAGTAATTAAATAGCAGACTAAAATGTGTTGAGGTGAACACAGGTGACGAATTGGAGCCTTTAGAGGACCGGAATTACAGTGGAATGAAATGCCTGGCTGTGCCTATTAACTAGATTGTGCAGACAGTGCAAAGTCCTGTAGCTGAGGCATTTTTGTGCGAGTCTGCAGAGATGTACAGTAGTGAGAAGAAGCCATCTCTAATGATTGGTAACCCTCAGAAGGTACGGACGGGATGTGCTTCAAAAAGTCTTCATGCTGAACAAATGATTGGCCTAGAAATCTCCCAGCTAACTTTTCTTTTCTCCATGAAAGATTTAAATATTTTTCTAGCCTCATCCAGGTCAGAATTTCCAAGTGGCAGTTTTGTTGTATTTTCACTTCACTACAGCAGCAGCTGAACTTGGGAACCTGGGTGCACGCACAATTAAGTCACAGCCTCCATTAAGCACTTGCAAGGCTCCTCCACAAGTCCAAGTGATCTACTGCTGCCTTAGCTAGGAGTGGCCAATGATTTCCAGCGAAATCTTTACTGGATGACAGGTTTCCTGACTGTGGAGACACGTAGACTACGACCTGCCAAATGCTAATGAGCTGTGGTGGCCTTAAGAGCTGTCCAGGTTCAGGCTAAAACTGAGCCCTTTGTAGACCTTTCCGTTCTATAGCGTACTGCAAGTCTTCTGTTGGATTATAGCATGGCCAGATCTCTCTATGATGGCTTTCATGTTGAAACAGAAACCCGACGGCACTGGGATTTTGCAGGCAGGATATAGGTTTTTCTCCACGAAGTCAAACTGTAAAATCTCACTTAGTTTACATATTTAAGAACCTTGTTAAGAAAGAAATAAGAAAGGAAAGGAAGAAAGAAGGAAAACACAAATGAGAGCAGCCAGTAGTTTCAAGTGTTAATGGAGTAGGACCTGCGTGGAGACAACTTGCTTTATACTTTTAAGAGTTGGCCAACCTCATTGGTAGGTTTATTGCCCTAGGGCAAGTTAATTAAAGCCAATGAAGAAAGGAGACAAAACAAGGGGGAACATGTCTTAATTATGTTGTAGAATTTCTCTGTAATTCTTGGCCTTCCCTTAGTAAAGCACCGGCCTGCAGCATCCCAAGCAGATCAACACCAGGACCCTTATGGCAGCACACTGTTGGCACACAGGCTTGCTGATGTCGCAGTGGAGCATGTTTGGTGGCCAGGTAAGCTGAGCTGTATGAGGAGTGAGGAGGGAAGTAGGATGCAGTGCCTGGCTCCTGCGTAAGGAAAGCGGTTGAGTCTCAAGTTAATCATGAGAACAATTTGTCAAGCTGTATTTAATGGACTGCTTATAAGTGTGTATGTGGGCAGGGTAGCTTGTAAATTTGAATGTGCCTTTTTTTCCTTGACAGCAATCAATAAATGTGCTATTTATTAATGTATTTTGAGAGGTCTTCTCAGACTTTTTATGATTGTTCTGTGCTCTCTCAGATCAGTCAAAGAGAAATGAGAGAGCAGAGCAGGATTTTTGTGTTCACAATCAATATTGCCCTTTGCTTTGCTTTTCATGCAAATAGAGGAATTGTAATGCATTGGTGCATTTGTTACCTCTCGCTGCAAGGAAGCAGACTTGGTGAGGAAGGTCACATCACAAAGTAGGTGCCAATATCTGCGTGAGTATTCTGGTCTGGAGCAGTGGCAGTTTTAAAATGAGTCATCCCATCCCAATGCTCCTGCTTCCCAGGTGTTGGTTGGGATGATCTTGGCGTGCACGGGCTGGATTCTCTTTGGAGAAACCAAACTGGAAGCTACACGTGGACTAAATGTGTTCTGGAGCCTTATTTGAACTAAGTTTCTGGTGCATGGCATTTTGAACCTTTTCTTTCCTTGGGTATGTTTGATTCAAAGAGCAAAACTAGATCAGGAAGGGTAATCCCCTCTGAATCATTCATTTATTGAGTCCTCGGCATTATGTGCTTCAGTCTGCCTCTCTCGTTCCTATTGCTGGGAAGCTGTTTATTTGCTGGTCCAGACAGAGCCTAAGTTTTCCACACAGAGTAGTACATTGAATTATGCAGCCTGGCCCAAACCTGGCAGTCGTCTGTCTCTCGTTTGGAGTGACAGCTCCCCTGCTTAAATAAACCAACAACGACAGAAAGAAAATATTTTCTGGAATGAGCCATTTCTGTCCAAAAGTACATTTGGTAACAGTTCACAAAGCTTGTAAATTAGGCTTGGCTCACGTGTTGGGTTTGTGCCTCTCAGGCATCAGTGAAAAAGGTGAGCTTCGTTTCAGCCAGAGCTACATCAGCAGTGAAAGTGGGAGAAAAATCAGAGCACGTCAGCTTTGGTACAGGGGTTGAGATCGATGTGTGATGTGACCAGGGCCTTCTAAAATGAAAGGGAAGTTCAGAGAGGATTTCAAGTCTTCGGTGGGTGTTTTTTGGGAGGAGATGCTTACGGGACTCCTGAAATAATTGTGATGGGTTGTAGAAATTCAAGAGCATTGGGAGGTGGAAAATGGGTTCTAGCGGTCCAAGACAGTGCTGCTAAGAGTGGAGGATGAAAGTGGGACGGAATGTTGAGGCTGGTTGTGAGGTGAATTGTTCTGCCAGCAGGCTCTCTTGAGCTGTGCATTTATCTCCCAGGGTACAGCAGTAAATCCCATCGGTAGTAAACGCAAGGCAAGGGGCTGGAGCATCTAGAAAGTCTTTACTTTCTAGGTCCACTGAATCTCTTAAAGCATCCAGCAGCTGTAGGTGCTGAATTTGAGGTTTCTCTCTGTTTTATATTGAGTCCACCGCCACGCCAGGAAACTACAGAAATCAGCTCTTGGCTGAAATAAAGAACCTAATTCCAGTGCTCTTTCCTCCCATGTCCCCTGCTCCCCTTTTGCATCCGCTGGATGTCCATTTCTGTAAGTTTTCCCTTCAGAACAAACCTATCATTTTTCACCACAGGATATTTACAGCTTCAATCAGTGCCAAATTCAATTGGCTTCTGATCTCATCGCTGGAAGTTATAGATGCAGATATTATTTGCACTGCGGTTAATTATGGAGCAATCAAACTTTGGCTTTTCCACTGTAATTTCCTCTGCCAGCTAATTTAATTAATCACCCCCAGCTCAGCTCTTCCAGCTGCGACTGGCAGGGTCATTAATTAGACATGTGGTGGTAGCTCATAGACCAGTTCCTGTTAAGGGGCCGCTGCCCACTTGATCTCTAAGGGAGCGATAGCATTTTCAAAGCATCCAGGCAGGATTAGAGGTAGCTGACACGTTGTTGTATTCCTCAGAAGCGAAAGTGATTCCCAAAAGATGTACTGCAAGCAAACAGCGTGATTGCTGTGGCTGCTGGCACTTAGCACACCAAGCGTGGTTCGGTGAGGCAGGAGTGCCATCATATCACCACTAAGATGCAGTATTTAGAGTCTGATTCCTAGTTCTGCAGCTCGCACAAGCTGCTTTCTTAGCTTGTTTTTTAGTGCTGAGTGAGTGCACACATGCTGTGGAATGGGGTCTGCCAGCCAGCCTTGGGATTTCTCTGTGGTCCATCCTTTCTGGCCTAATCTGCGAACTGAAAAATAACTAAGTAAATAAAAATAAAATAAATAAATGCTCAGAAAGTAGCCAGGCATCCTTCCAACAGGAGTGGTATAGCTTCTGTCAGATGGAAAATGTGGAATTTCCTAATGAAGGAAAGAAACTGAACCTGCGTGCTCAACGTCAGATCGCACCAATATTAGAAATGGGAAATAACAGAAATGTTTTTGGTTTTGTTTTCACTATATAACCTGTATAAAATAACCAGCTAGGCCTATCGTATTGTTTAATGGCAGGAAAATCAGTATTCGGGATGGTTTGGGGATTGGTTCGTGGGGAAGTAACTTTTACCGTACACAACATAGTTTGGTTATGTCCTGCTTAAGAATCTCATCCAGGATATTCCAAGTAGAAAGCATCTGATTTGGGATGTGTGATGGCCTAGCCTCATCGAGCTTAGAAGTCTTATTTATGTGGGGAAGAAGACCTTAGTCATCATTCTTGCCTGCTCTGACTTGGTACTCAGCAGTAACAAACCCTGCCATTGGGTTCTGCTCCATGTCCCAAATGTCAAAGCAACGTCCAAAGCTGTTGTGTTCTCCGCCTGCAAATACAGTTGTAAGCACACTCGGGATGATACTTCTGTATCTTCCTTGGAGTACCAGCAAAAGTCCCTGGTGTTCCCATCGCACCAGGTATTACTGTATACGTTCTTGAGGTAGGTAAGCTAGGAAGGCTGGAAATACCCAGCTAGCTGTAGCTCTCAGGCAGCTTTTTCAACAGCGTACAAGAGCCAGAGAGTTGTAGTGCATGTTGGTTTTGAACCTGTTGCAAAGCTGTCATTTCTGATCAGTGCATCTGTCTGCCAGGGGTGGATTGCTGATGGATTAGTTGGAGTCTCCCCCGCTTCTTTTCAGAGCAGACAAACTCCACTCAAGACAACTGTTTCAATCTTGGGTCGCCAAGTCTCCCTTCAGATTCTTCTGTCCAAAACATTTGACAGCTCCACCTAGTAATAGTAAACTGAAAATACATCGTAAAAAAGCAAACAGAAAGACAGTTCTTCCTATGGAACTGTGCTTTCCTTTCATGGCAAAACATTGCTGTGAACCTGTGTGAGCTTCCTTTTCCGAAGGAGGAGAAAGGTGTTCAGATGCAACCCTCCCTTCGAATGCGTCTTACTCTGCACCAGTGCCTTTCTTCTTCATTGTGTCTCTCAGAAGATTCCCTTAGCCTGATCTGTTTGGGGAAGGTGCTTTCAATACCAAGTCCTTCCCTTGCTTGCAGTCAGAGTGATCTCTAGGAATTTTCACAGAGATGCAGTTCAACAACTGTTTGAGAGTGAAGGGATCACATCTGCTTTTACCATCACTAGAATGCAAGGACGATTGTTGACGTTGTATTGCCATCGAAGCCCTAACTAGGAGAGATTTGTAGTTGATTAGAAAGCAGCCCGTCTCTTCACAGAGGCTCTACAGCTTCCCTTGGAGCAGAAGTTAGACATCAGTGTGCACCAACTTGAGTAGGAAGATAAGAGCTCTCATTTTGGAAAGCCTTTCTCAACTTGAAGCTGGAAATGATGCCCATGGAAGGAGCAGGGCCCAGGAGATGTTGGCGCAGCAGTTTTTACTGGATGTTCTCAAAATCACAAATCAGAAATTCTCCCCTTGCTGCAGGGAGAGCAGGCAGCATGTTGCCGAGTTATACTTGCTTTGAGTGAGCTGATAAATACCATCAATTACAGTGTCTCATCAAAAACAGAAGGATAGCGATGAAATGATCCAGTGCTGTAGACCCCAAATTACTGGAAGAATTGGCTAAGGAGTAGTCTTGTTGATCGATTCTGACAAATTTCAAAAATTAGGTGGTAAATTGTTTCTAAACGGGCATATCCCAAAATACAGGTAACTTACATCTTTATCTTCAAAATGTATGGCTAAGTAATTTACGTCCTGAAAGCAGAACAACTCCTAGAGCTAACTGAAGATCGTCTGCTATAAAGACTCGAATCTGGAGTGGTCTTTGCTGGAGAAAGGCAGTACCTGAAGTTCCTAAAATAACCTTCAGTGTTCTGTAGGGAAGCTGGAAAATGAGTTTGTTTTCGCTCTGCGAAAATCAGAATTATGTTCAGTCTTGATCAGCAGATTGCAATCACCCTGTGCTTCTTCACCTACTCATCTCACTGGGTTTTGTTTTATTTGAGCGATAAATATCCTAAATCTTCCCAGAGCTATCGCGTGTCTTATGTGGAGTCTCATCATAGTCCTGCCAGGCATTCATCAAGGCTTCCAATGAACCACTGCATTAAGTATTCCTCTGCTCCTTATCAATCAAAACAGTTTACTTCTAACTTTACTTCTTCTTCCTGAAGTAATCAAAATTTGATATTCTACAGATTGCAGAAAATTGTCACTCCCGTATTTTGTGCTAATCCATCACATGAAACAGCTGTAATTTCGGCATCAGAAGAGCATTAAATTTTTAAATAAGCAGGAGACAGTCAATGAGAGAGTCCATTAACTGCTCCAGATGACAGGGCAGAAGAATGTTTGGATCACAAGGTATATTGGGAATTACAGAGCAGACATTACAGAGCAATGGGGCATCTACGTTCTGCAACAGGCCAAATGTTTTCTGCGTGTCTTCATGGTTTTTCTCAAGTATTCAGAAGGAGTACATAAGCAAACTGCATTGCCTCAATTTTCCTTAGCTTGAGCTGCATTACCAAGCTCATTCAACAATTTGTGGAGGAGTATGAAAACCTAGCTGCTGCTCACTAGTGCTTATTCCTGGAGACAGACAATGGTGACCTGACTCGTTTTCTTCTTCTGTACAAACTGGTAACAGCTTTCGGTAGAAGATTGCCCAGAGAGGTTGTAGATACCCCATCCCTGGAGGCATTCAAGGCAAGGCTGGATGTGGCTCTGAGCAGCTGTAGTGGTTGGAGACCTTGCCCGTGGCTGGGGGGTTGAAACTCGATGATCTTTGAGGTCCTTTTCAACCCGTTCTGTGATTCTGTGAAGATTACCCATTAATGATGAGTGGAAAAAAAAAAAAACATTATACTGTAGGCTTGAGCAAATCTTACTCATTGTCTTGATCTGCAGTTCTTGAAATAGCTGTTTTGATCACAAATGCAGTGGACAGGCCCAGTGTGATGGGACTGGCTATTGTAGACACCTTTGTGAGGTGTTCCACTCATTCTTGAGAAGTGCTAGGTGACTTAAATGATGAAGATCAATGAGGAGATTTCTTCACAGATGCTTCTCTGTAGCTCAGCCTGAGGGCATCTGCAGTGTTGTTCCCTAAAATGCCAGTTCCAATGGGTTCACAGGAAAGTTTTCTACAAGGAGTCTGTGGATCTGAAATTTGTGGTACCTTTGTTTGAGGGTAGAGCACGCTGTCCAAAGATCTCTCTGAAGGAATGATGGTCTTCTAGTCAGTATTAGGATCTTATTGTGACCAGGCAAAGCAGACATTCTGTAGCACTGCATCTAGGATATGCACTGTGCGTAGTCGCTGCCCTCAGTTCTTCTGTCCTACCCTATTTGTCTCAAGTTGCGCATTAAACTAATTTCCCCTTCTAGTAGTAATTAAGTGTATACCATTTCTCTTCACTTGGCACTGTAAAATAAGCTCTTCCTTTCCAAGGGGAATAAATAGTGGGCACAACCAACTGAGTTTTGCAGCGTGAGGGTATTTTTCACCTATCCAGGGGCGCCTCTTATCATCAAAACAAGAAAAGAGCTATTGTAATTAGAGCGTAAGCCTTCTTTAAAAAGGCTGACTGGCAAGAGGAAATTATAAAGACTTGAGACAGTAATTATCAGCCACTGAAACAGCAAATCAAGCTGTCTATACCAATATCCCAGAGCAACACACCGCAGAAGCCATGGAGAGAGGTTAGATTAGAGCCGCCTGGGTGTGAGCTGTCTGAGCGGCAGAAGGTGCTGATTGTAGTTGTCAGTTTGCTGCTGCTATAAGCTCTCCTGTTATAAATACACCCCAGCCTCTGTCATCTGAAAAGAATCCTTAAACCTTTCTTTTCTCCCCTTCCACTGCTTAAAAAACACAGCGGCTGACAGTCCAAATGTTTGAAATAATTGGATTCTGCATTCTAATTCATCTGTAAAGTATTCGTTGATTAAATTAGCCTAATAGATATTATTTCTTACATGGCTGCATAATTTCATCCTGATTGGATCACTATGGCACTAACGAGTCCCCCCGTTTACTGTTGACTGGGGAGTCACAGAGGGCTAGGGATGAGCTATCGTCTTGTTTCCATTTTTCCTTTACCAGGCTAAAAGTTAAAGTGATGCGTACTAAAAGGGCACATAGCCAACGCTCAGGTGCAGTTGTGCAGTGTATTACCATCTTCAGGACCAGCGTTAGGATGGAAGAATATCGGTTTATATAATCTTGGGCCCTCTTTTATTTACTCAGTGGGTTGTTGTGAAGCAGAAAGATTAACTGACCGTTTAAATTCCTTTGTGGAGTGGGGGGGGGGAATATTTTTAAATAAAATGCATTTTATTATCTCATCAAAGCAGACGTACACGCTGCAAATGAACCTCATAAGGACTGCACACATTCATGGAAATGGAAGTACTCCTTTCAAGCTAACATTTCAGCTTAAAGTGCTTTTATCTCCTATTAGTAAGATTTTCTTTGCTCTGCAATTTGAGTGTAAGCGAGGGAAAGGAGGGGACAGCAGTGTTCCCTTCCGTTTCATGCTAACTGAGGGCAGATATTTGTTCCTTGTGTGGGAGCCGTGGAGCCCCGCTGCCCAAAGACGATGGCGGTGCGGCCCAACGCCGGGCCCAAGCCTGCCGCCATTTGGCAGAAGGGGTTAACTGAACAGCCAGAGGCACTCCCAGCCTGACCCAGGCCTGCAAACAGCCGGTAGGTTTTGTTTTTTGTATAGCGCCGGTGAACTGAGCAGTCAGAAAAAAAAGGGAAGTTTTTGGCAAGCCCTCGGCCTGCCCCGCACAGAAGAGGAAAGGAAAAGGGGAAACAATGGCCGCTCAGCAGGAGCCGAAGGGAGACCCGCTCCCGCTGAATAGCTCCCCGAAAAACCCGGCTCAAAAGGAAGAGGGCCCGCTGGTGTTTGGGAATCCAATAAATTGTTTCAGGAAGTGAAAGTCTGTCCAGGCTAATGGAGCCGTGATTGACAGGTGGTTCTCATTACGGTGCCCATCAGGGGACAGAGCGAATTCCAATGTTATTTAAGAGGTTAAGGAGAAATAAGATGCAGGTGACAGCCCAAGGCTGAGGCGTCTTGCACCGCTGTTCTTAAGGTTTTCTGCCAAGGGTCTGCGGAACATAAAGTGAGCAGAGGGCGACAGTTTGGCAAACAACAGCCAGTCCTACTGCAGCTAAAACCGAGCTCGCCCGCTGGTGCACGTGGGGGGAAGCAGAGACACGAGGTGCTTCCAGTCTGAAAGTCACTTTGGTGTTTCCTGTGTCAGAGTTAGCTTTCCTCAGCACAGGCTGCCGTGGTTGTTCCTCTTGGCGTGAGCCAGGACCCTTCACTGGTTGTTCCTCTTGGCGTGAGCCAGGACCCTTCTCCGTGGCCGCACAGGGATGTTGTGTTCACCACCAAAACGACCACAATCACTACTTTTGTCTCCTCCTGGTGTTCTTGCTGTGGCAGCTGACGAGAGCAAATCACAAAGCATTTAGCTCAATCAGAACGGATTTGATCAACTGCTGGCACAAATGCAAAATAGTTTTGAAGAGGCCACCTAAGGTTGGGTCAGATTTATGGATTCTCTGAGGCCTGAGCCTAGCCTGAGAAGGAAAAGGAGTTACCAAAAGAGAAATGCATCACTGGCGATTCAGATTACCTCGTGTCTCTAACTGATAGGCACCTTTGTGCTGCCTTAGATGACAAAGCTGAAACCAAAGTCCTTTTCCATCCTCGTTAAGCAGAGCCTGCTTTGGAAGCATCCAAAACACAGTGTTGCTTGCGCAGCCTGTAGCCACCATGTGCCTATAGGCTGTGACAGGAGTTTTAGGGTAGATCTGTACCTACACACTTGTGGGTGTCATGGGTTGAGAGGCTGAGGGATCTGCTCGGAGTCGCTGTATTGATAGAATATTGCATGGTGCGTGGTCAGATACAAGGATGTAATTTAAGCAGCGGATTCACGGATGGCTTGTGAATGACGGCGAAACTCCCGAGTATGACGCCTGTAATAAATCTGGTTCGACGCAGAATTAATGTGGTATTCAGAATGATTATTTACCATTTTGAAGTTCAGACGTGTCTGTGTGCAAGAAGTAAATAGCTGTGCACAGAGCACTGGGGAAGGACGCTTAGAGGGGAGAAGAACAATACCTGCTTGCATTGTTTCACAAGTGCATTCCTCAGTAATACTAATGAGAATTGCACTCTAAATGCAGGATTGATTTGTGATGAGATCAGCTCTAAAGAGTACATTTGTGGAGTGATAACCTGATTGGTGGCACTGCCTCTTGAATGGCTGAAGGGGTCTAATTGGCATATAACGCACTATAAATTTATTAGCAGGTTCTGCTTTCTCATTGGCAGACCTTCTCCTGCTAACCACCAGGAAATTACCAATTTTCAGGAGGTAGTCACTCAAGTCGCACTCTGTCGGGGTTTTAAAAAAGAAACCTCCGCCAATATGCCATTATAAATCCTGGCTTAGAGCTTGTACATCAAAAGCCAGCTGAAAATTAGTCGCTACTGTAGTGGACAACTTGACCAGAGCAGGGAGCTGTGTGTTTACTATTCAACTTCTTATCCTCCTTCGGTCGTTCCTCCTTCCCACCCCCTTGTTGCGAATCCGAGTTGTGCAAAGACCATTAGGAGAGGACTAATCAGTTTGGCAGCCCTTGGGCTGCAGCTGCCACAAACTGGCGTATTCGCTTCATAGAAATTACAGTGTTTTGGCAGTTCACATTCAGGGCTTTGATGTACTTATTGATACATTCAGCCCTGGGGCACATCAGGCAGAGGAGGACATACCCACGTTGGGGATTTTTCAGGAGCATAATAGAAATATTCAGGAGTCGATGTAATTGTTTCAGTTACTCTGCTTTTAAGAGGCACGTTGGAGCCACAAATTAGAAAATAATATTCACATGTTTCTTCTAATTGGTAACAGATACAGGATATTTTATCTTTCTAAAATAATTTCCAAATGTGTCCTGAAGAGGGATTGCAGGAAAGTGGCTGAAAGAGAGAGGGCATTTATAGACACAGTGCTTTGGCAAGAGGCAAAGAGGCTTTCATTTTGGCACACAGCTTTTAATTCCTGCACACCTCTCTCCGGAGGTGCTCTTGAAGTGGAACTTGTTGCCACTTTTGGCAGGCATCTCCTATGCCTATTTTCTTTGCTGTTGGGTTTTATCTGGGTTTCCCTTTGTTAAGCATTAACCATATGGCTTGTAAATCATAAAAGCCAAGAGGTTTGTGAGCGATTAATAGAAGTAGGTGTGCAATTAGAAATGCTTCAGCAGTACTTGAGCACTCAAGTATCTTCTGAAAGCTGAGTTCATTTCAAGTCTCTCCTCTTTGGGCACCTTGGTGTTGCATAGCCCTTCTGGCAGCTTCATCCATTGGTGATATTCTGACTCAGCAGAAGATGTGTTTCCCTTTTGTCTCTTTTCCCCTTCGCTTTTTGTCACTCTTTCACTCTTTTGGCGATCGTAGTACTCTTCCTGGTTAATGTCCTAATTCCCTTCGGCGTCGGTATGGCAGGAATGGCATTTCATCCCTTAAAAAAGTTGAAATAAAATTAAAATTAGAGCACTGAGATTTCACAGAATCACTGGGACCCCGGGAGGTCGTTGGGTCCAGCACCCCTGCTAAGGCTGTTACCCTACAGTAGGCCATGCAGGTAGGCATCCCAACGGGTCTTGAGTATCGCTGTAGAAGTAGACTTCGCTTCCTCTCTGGGTAACCTCCTCTAGTGCTCCATCACCCTTATCATGAAGAAGTTCTTCCACATGTTCATATGGAGCTTTCATTTCTTAAGTAGAGAGGTTTTCTGGGAACGCTAAGGGCTGGTGATCTCTTAAGTTTTTTTTCTTATTTTTTTAAATCTCAAGTTAACCCTTAATCAACAGCCCGTTTTAAATGGTGGTGTCTATGGCTGTAGAAAGGTGTCAAACACCTGCAGTCCACTAAAGCCGAATCAGAAGGAATTCCCATTGCTTACCAAAAGGAGAGATGCCTTATCAAGACGGGCATATTTTCATTAAATAAAAACAGTAACTGAAAATACGAAAATAGTGGAAGAATCTGGTAACGTGAATGATTTCTGTAGAGTCCACAGAATCAGCAAGAGTTGAGAGGAGGTCAGAGCAGCTGATGAACTAATGATTAGAGGTAGTGTAGAAGAACAGGCAGAGATGTGTTGGAGAGGAAGAGGAGGGTATGGGATGCATTTGGAATGTTGGTGTGGAGAAGTTGGGAGACGATTACAAGAGGAAGTTGAACCCTCCAAGTTACTAGGGAAGATTTGGACAGCACGCAGGGCCTGGTTGTGTCTGAAGAACGTGGGTCAAGGGAAATGCTTCCCACCGGGATGGTTGGATGCAGGTTTTTCCCAGCCCTCAAAAGCTTTAGCTGCAAACTTGCCATCCTTCCGTCGCTGACTTGCACAGAAAAAGCATTTGTTTTTATTTGCTTGCTGTTCCAAATGTGTTTTTCTTCACAGTCTACGCTGAAGTGCAACATTTATTACTTGTATTTTCTCTTTTATGCCTTACATAAATTTGGTGTAGTGTTTTGTGGGTTTTTTTTTCCCAAATACTCCAATTGTTTCTGCTGAAATAAGATAACATTAAAACCCCCTCAAAGGGCTTTTGTTTTGTAAACCAAACTATAGCACTGCTTGGGAGTTGCTAGTAACAAAGGATCAAAACTGTCAAGAACATTTTTGAATGTCTCTGAGAACTATTGTATTTAGACTATCTTCTTTCAGTTCCTGACCCACCGGTGAAGACTGCGTTCGCATTCTGCTGCCCAGAATGTGCTTTTACATTTCGGGTCATAGGAGCCACCTTGCTATACTAAGCAAGCTGGCATTTAAGATCTCTTTAATGTCTACACAGCAAGTTCATCAGCCCTTTGGGTGGACCTCAGAGGTTTTTTCCCATCTCATTATTTATAAAGCATTGGTGCACTCCTAGTTATGATACTTATCCACTTTACAGCATTATGAGCAGAGGAAAGGCTCCATTTCTCTTCTTTCATCTGTTTATGATGTGATACGTTCCAAAGCAGATCACATCAGCGACTGTTATGGTATCCTTAATGCACTGTGATAGTCACATCACGGGAGGAGCTGCTGTAAAGCACATTGCTGATGTACGTCCCTGTTATATGCCACATTACTCTGAGTCTGTGGGAACCTTACTTGGCTACCTCGCTCTGTCTCTCAGCTGGCACAGATTATTGAAATTTATGCATTGAAATATTTGTATGTCACTTTTTTTTTTTTTATGCTGTAGAAGAGCTTCCTCTAGATGTGAACATAAAAGCAGGAGCCTAGTTTTAGGTGAAAATAGCTACAACCTTTGACATACGTAACCTAGATAACAGACCGCTCTCATTTTCTTCCTAATCGTTCACTGTAGTTCAGTTATCAATTCAGAACTACTTCCACGTTTTGTGTGAAAATTCAGTTCAAATGCAATTCTCATACTGTTCCCTGGAAAAGGGGAGGAAAAAAAAAAGTTCGTTATGATTTCTAGAGCTGTGTTTAAAATAATATTGCATTCAGCATATATAGGAGAAAATTAGTGTTAACAAATTGCAAATTAATGGGATCTCTTAACCTGAGTGATTGTATATCGGATTGTAAATTGAAATTTCCAGCCTGTGTTTAGGCACTGACGCAGTGCAATTTGGTTTATACGCTTAAGACATCAGGATAAATGTGGTTACACATGAATAATGAAATCTGTTAGATATATGTTTGCCGTTCTCTGCATATTTATAGATATTAGTGTCGAGTAAACAACAGGCAAATGCACTCTTGTTTTAATGTTTTCGTGCAACTGTTCTAAAGCAGCTATTTTAGGTGATAGTTGTAGGTGATTTTTTCTCCCTGAGTGTTAACATTGACAGCTCAAGAAGGGGGGAATGGACTACGTACGATCCGTGCAAAATCTCGAACCTCACAGTGAAAGCTCACCTTCTGTTTGCTAGTCAGCACTATGAGAGGTTTTGATGTAAATTTTGCAAGGAGATTGATGTGCCTGTCCATAAGGATATAGGTAGAAGTAACGCGGCTGTGAACACGTTCTCTCAGTGGTCCGTAAGCTGTTGGTGCAGGGTGGTGGTCATCCATTGCTGTTTTATTTCGGATGCTCAGAAGTTCTCTCCTTTCACATCTTAGCAGAAACCCATCCTCATTTGCTGTTTGCAGTGCTCCTTTAATTGGCTTTTGGATTTAGCGGGACAGAAAATGTCTGGTGGTCTTAACATTTTCTCTTCAATCTCAAGGGGCTGTTTTCATTCCACGTAGTTGCACAGTACAAAAAGGCTTGGATTTGTATTGAGAAAAGACTTGACCCATCTTTCAGGTCTTACCGTTGTCACCACGCAATCTGCATTCCCAACTTAGTAAGCCTTCTTTAGTATCTGCAGTATTCCCCACAGCTGTATGTCACATAGCTTAACGCAAAGTAATTTCAGAGTTGATACCTTCTATCAAGTGTACCTTAGAAATTATTATATTGAGTGTTGTGCAATGAAAACAAAAGTTTGCCCTAATTTATGTGATATTTCAGAGCCCGCAATTGCAGGATAATTATCTAGAAAGCCTTAAGTCAGTATAGCTAGGTTGGTAATTAATGTTGTGCAGTAATAAATCCTGCACTGTCTTAACACCTGAGGGGAAATGCTGGTTGCTCTATGGCATCACTGAAAAGCTGGCCGAGATGTGAGTCTGTTTTGGAGTTTGCTTGAGCAGGCCCAAAGTTAGAAGAAACTTGAGTTTGGAATGCTTTGGGGGTATTAAATTGTTCATCTTCAGCCAGATAACTTTGGTGACCAAGATGGGATAAAACCATTTCCTGGCTGAGCTGCCTTGCCAGGCTTGGGGACCCTGGGCCAGAGCTGTAGGGCCACCATGCTGCCAGGCCTCATGGGGACGCCTGCGGCTCTGCCATAGGGCCGCTCTGCGCCCATTGGGGTTGTTTAACTTGTAAGAAGTAATAAGCTTAATAGGTTGACTTTATTTAATTATTAATGATCCCTTTCTGTCCTTACAGCTCATAAAACACCCTGTAGGTTGGCAAAACACTCATAATATTGATCAGGAGCCAGGGAGATATTTATTTCCTCTTTGCCCTGGTGCACATAAATCTTGGTCCTTTGGCTCCTTCTTTCGGTACGTGGGATTTACAGTGGCCCTGCTTCTCGAAAGCTTTCCATAATTAAGGAATAAATAGCCATCGGTCTTTGTTTGCTGTCTGGAGCCCTCTTGTTTGCCAGGGCCCTACATATCCCTTGTGGGCCTGTGCACCTTCCCCCTTAGCAACGCAGCCTGGGAGAGAAGGCATGCATGCTAGGAAGCAGTCAACTGCTAAGCACTCGCTTTGCAATAGAGTGGGGTCTTCTCCTGCAGAGAGAGGAAGCCCCTGTGTTTTCTCAGCATATTGTTCCCGGCTCCTCTTCCATGCCTCTCCTCCCAGTTCCTGCTTTGCTTGGGACAGGAAGACACTTTGGAAATTCCTTGCTGCTAGCCCTTTCTTCCTGCCTCCTCTTCATCTCCCCCCCTTTCCCTTTTCTAGCTGCAATTAAAAGTATCATGAACCTTTCCAAACTTTTCAGTTCCTTCCTCCACAGTGTTTCGCTTCTCTTTTTACCCATCGCAACACTGCATCGCCAACTCTGATGCAGTTTATCAGACAGCTGTGGGGTCTTTGCAAAGGGTTTGCTTTAAATGGCAAGCCCTGGCACGGTCAGCCACCCAGCCCTGACAGCGGGGCTGCACCGGTCATTAGGTGATGTATGCTTCTTGCATGCTGGACCACAAAGCTAATGACATATTCTGGGATGCTCCCAGAGTTTGGGAGCTATGGGAGTTAGATTTACTTCATTTTGTTGGAACAGACGCATTAACTTTGTCAGCTGTCCAACAACAGAGAAAACCTGGCAGTCCTCCTGCTGAGCCAGCCAGGTTAGCGCCGCGTTAAGTGTTGCACTTCAGTGAGCATCCAGAAATGGCAGCACACGAGCATGGCACCTGCACGGCACAGACATTTGGGTGAGTGGCACTGGAGAGAACATTTAGAGGCCTCCTCAGACACAGAATTCATTCTCTTTAAGAGAGAAAAAAAGATTTAATATTGCTGTGCACTTTCCACCAAAGTGGGTGAGCCACCCACCGCTCTGGAACTGAGCTGCGCAGGGCTCAGCTCCTAAATGAGCATCTCTGGTGTAAGCTCACAAGCAGAGAGCGAAGAGTAGGTCTGAAAGGAAACTGCGCTCTAAGCAAATCTACTTTTTATGTTCTCTCATGCTACCTAGTTAACCCTCCCCCCTCACAGTGCCCAGTATTTATGTTTCAAGATAATAATGATGTGATGTGGCTGGCAGAGTAATTTAAATAATTGGACATTATCTTGAGAAGCAAGCACCTAATGAGATGAAAATAAACTGAGAAGTGAAATTTTCATCTGTTTCTAATAACTCTTACCTATGTATGGTAGTATCACTGCTCTGTCAGGGTTTTCATTATCCGTACCACTCGGTGCGTAGAGTTCACCAGTGATGGAGACTCTTGCAGAGCTCAGTGATGGTTTTTGGCCAGGGCTTAGTGGATTATACCCCTTTCCTGCAGAGTATTTTGCAGTCTTACCCCATTGCATTTGGCCCTTGTATGTCCAGGAAGGTTTTAAGCTTTTCTCAGAAGTCTGAGTTTGAATGGATAGGTTCATAGAGAGAAAGCTCAAACAAAACCCAGTGTTTCATTCTCCTTTTTATGAATTTGTAATCTATTACTTGGGAGTTTACAATCTCTAATTCACCTGTGCATTTGCATTATAAAACAGACAGCTCACACGTTCTCTAGCATTAGGTGTCATAGGTACCGTCCAAGCACCTGATGATGATGTCTCTCCAATATACTGGCTTTAATCTGATCTAGAAAAAGGGATTCTGCTTGATTTTAGCAGCCCATTAAGTACGCAAAGTAAGTCTTGTCTTGGCACGTCAAGACAACTAGAACTGGAACTGTGTGGTTGAGGGAGCTGTTCAGAGTGGAAGTTACCAGAATCACAAGTAATGGAGGAAAATGAGGGAAATATTTACTAGAGGGTGTTTAATTGTACGTTTCCTTTATTTTTAGGGGTTGGTTCACTATCTTCTGATGACTTGCTCTTCCTCTCGTTTCCTTGTACTCTTATTCAGTTGATTTATTCAAAGGTATGCCAGTGCTGGCTGAAGCGAAACACTGTGCCTCCTCTTCCTTCTTATTGCTGACCGCTCCAATAATTCATTTTTTAGCTCATTAGCTAACAGGGGATGTGAACGGTGGTCCTCCAGGGGACTGGAATGAGGCTAAGTGATCTACTGCTGACAACTCTGCTCTTGGACTGGCCTTCCTATGGGGAAATGAAACCTCGGCCAAGACAGACTGTGAACCCCAGAAGTGAGATGGTGGTGTCAGAGAAACAACTGCAGTATTTGTGTGGTGTTATCAGGTTCTAAGGTGGATGCGTGCAGTGAAGCTGAAGCTATCGTCCAAGGAAGTCCAGAATTTGCTGTTTGAAATGAAACTGTTTGTGCCAGAAGTTGAGAGAGGAGGTCTGTGGACATTGGTTTTCTAGAGGATGCTTCAGAACCAGTCCTTCTGATTTTCAGTTCTACCAGTCCCGTGTTGATAAGTATAATTTTCTGTGAGAAAATCCAGACAGCATATCTTTCTTTGAACCGTTGGATAGGATCAAAATCTCGTTCCATAGACAACCTCAGTGACGTGCTGCCCCCAAATGTCTGAGACTTTTAAAACATCTCTCCTTTCGTTGATAACATCCACCAACACAGCTCTGGAGTCTTGGTCTGACTTGCCTTTGCACTGTTCCCATGCAGCACAAGGCAGGTGTGAAACTCATGCCAACAAACCTGTAAAACAACGGCCTAAAACTCTAAAACGTCAGGTCTCCATTTCCACATTGGAACGTAGTTTACGCTGAGTAGTGATGAGAGGTGGGAGGATTGAGTTTAAACAGAAGGGATTTCTCTTCCAGCCATGGTCAGTAGGTCCTAGAGACGTTGCGATGCTGCAGGAGTGCACGTTTAGTTGTAAGGAACTGTATGTGTGTCACTTCATCCTGCTCAGAGCACTGCTGCTGTATTTTTAACCTTAGAACAACACAACTGCACAACGACTGCGCACATTAAGAGTCGTGGTGATAACAGAAGTCTTTTTCTTTCTCCTCTCCATCTTGAATACCTGAACCGATCCTGTTTATCAGATCCTGCCATCAAAGGTTAATTTGCGGCTCCCTAAGTGTTTTCTTTTGTGTGTGTGCCTTTTAGCTTGCAGGAGTCATTCAGGGGTTTAATTTGAGCGCTGCGCTTTTTGTGTTAATTATCTGTTTGCACTTTTTCTCTGAAAAAAAAACAAAACAAAAAAGCCCTTACCTGTTTGTAGGGTGAATTGTCATTGGTGCAGAGAAGCGTGTGCTTTGGGAAGCTCTGCATGAGAGCATCCACAGAGGTCGCAGTAAGGTCACTCCTCGTGTACCAGGAAATGATGCAAAACTAATCCAGATTTGCTGTTGGAAGGATCTGTTTACATAAGTATTTAAAAACAGATTAGGGCTAACCTGACACTAGATTACTGGGAGTAGTGTAAACAGTGCTGAAAGGCGTAAACAGAGCTTTTCCTTTTGTGCTCCGGAGGAAAAAATATGTCACCAGTAACAAGCCACCCTGCTAGATGATGTATATGGTTTTCACAGGCTGCACGGATTACCTACGGTACCTTCAAACGGGGCTTTGTCGAGGGCTGGATCTCTTAGATCCTATAATTGTATGTTAATTTTTGTAACGGGGAGCGGAGGAGGTTGTTTGTAGTCCTTGTCATCCCGTAACATAATAGCATCCAGAAAGCTCCTGGTAGTTATTTGACCTATCAGGAGGAGGAAATGGTGCTTCAAAGTACTGTTTGGATAGTTTGCATTTGGGAAAAACAAGCAGAAGAAACCCTCCATATGTCTTTTGCATTGGCAACTGGGTTTTTGAAAGAGGAAGGACCTCTGCAAGCAAGGCTGTGTCATGCAGGGGTTGCTCTGCTGTTTGAAATGCAAGGAGTGGTCGCTGAGAGTTGTCAGCACTGTGCTGGTCCCTTCAGGTTTTAAACACAGATTTTTTGCATGTTTTTCCTCCTGCGCTTTGCAACACACCTTAGCCCTACTGTGGGCACCGTCTGCCTGGTGTGTTTTTCTTTCTCTCTTTCTGTTGGTCGCTATCTGCTGGCATCCTGGTAGGCAGCAAAGCCAGGCCGGAGTGACGTATTCTGTTTGGCTCCTCTAGGGAGGAAAAAGAGCGTTGGATACGTGCAAAATACGAGCAGAAGCTCTTCCTTGCCCCGCTGCAGTGCCTGGAACTTTCTCTTGGCCAACACCTCCTGAGGGCTACAGCCGAGGAAGATCTGCGCACAGTCATCCTGCTCCTCGCCCACGGCACGCGGGAGGAGGTGAACGAGACCTGCGGGGACGGCGATGGGCGCACCGCCCTGCACCTGGCCTGCAGGAAGGGAAACGTGGTGCTGGTGCAGCTCCTGATCTGGGTGAGTGCTCGCTCGTCGCGTGCTTTGTAAAGATGGTAACGTGCCCTCCTTTCGCTCTGCCGCCCTTGGTAGAAGGTAATCAACGAGGGAGGAGAGGTATCCTTAGCACCTGTTGGAAATGCCATTTGAAACCCTTCCACGTGTAACTCACCGATGCTCTGCTCCCTTCCCTCTCACTCCCCTCCCTCTCCCCGACCTCAGCTCAGTTCCAGCCTTCCCATCCTGAGCTCACTCCCTCTGTTGTTAACGCTCTGTCTGCACCAGAGCTTCAGGTGGCATCTCTTCTTTCTCTAGTATGGCGTTGACGTGATGGCACGCGATGCCCATGGGAACACGGCGTTGGCCTACGCCAGGCAGGCTTCGAGCCAGGAGTGCATTGATGTTCTCCTCCAGTACGGCTGCCCCGACGAGCGCTTCGTCCTCATGGCCACTCCAAATCTGTCCAGGAAGAACAACAACCGGAACAACAGCAGCGGAAGGATGCCCACCATCATCTGAGGAGCCTACTCACGTATTCGCTGACCTGAATTACATCCGCGGCCTCATATTCCTCCATTCCCATCACAGCTCTGCTCTGTGAGTCCAATACCTTCCCTTTTCCCCTCACCCCTCGGTGCATCCCTGTCCCATCCAGAAACAGCGCATCTGGATAGCACGAGGGGATGAGAAGGAGCAAAAGGGGCTGCAGAGAAAGCAGTTGTTTCAGTGACAGCTCTCGAATGATGACAACAGGACAGCAGAAGTGTGCGAGAGCGCGTGGGTTCTCTAGGACACGGCGCGTGGCACGGGACCATGGGGACAGTTGTCCCTGGGCACAGGCTCTACAAGTACAGAAGGCGGGGGAGGAAGGGAGGTGAGAGCGAGAGGAGAAGAAAGAAGAAATGGTAACTTTCCATAACTGACAGTTAAGCACATCAGTACATTTCACCTCTACCAAACGGAACGGCTGGATTTCATTCTCTTCTCTGAAGAGCTTGACGGCATAAATCAGAAGCAAGCACAGAGTTTGTCAGGTTTGAAGCTCCTATGATGGTATGTGTCAAATCAGTTGTAGCTAATCTGTCCAGGGAGAATACTGGCTTCATTACACTTGTATAGTTGAGTTCTTCCAGCATTACTGCTGTTTAATAGAACATGATTAGTCATCACGGAGAAAAAAGCATATTAGCTGAGGAGGTAGTTACATGGCACGCTTCGGTGATTGCTTGGATGTGATTGCAATATTCTTAGAAGCATCATATTATCTCAGACATGTTCTTTCAAGCCCTTGGAGCCCTCCTTTCTAAATTCACTGTCATAATTTAGTATCTGTTTAATTTTTCAGTCCAAAGAGAGGAAATGAGTTGCTGAGTGTTATTTGACTGCAGTCTCCTTGGTGTAGAAACAAAATGGAAAAAATAAATAAGAGTAACTATGAAACACAAAAAGGAATAATGAATACCGCTAAGGAAAAGCATTTCAAGTACATTTAGTAAAATTAATAAATGCATCAAAGGCTAATATTTTTTCAGCCAGCAGAAATACGTTCTGTCATTTTGCCAAGGTAAACGTGTTGAGTTTTTGGTCACTCCTGTGATGCATTGCCTAACTTATACAGATTTTGTATTGTGTCTTTAGATTATATGTATGTAAAATCTATTTGAATAAAAAAAAATCATAAATATGCATTGATTTTTTTTTTTTTTTTTTTTTTTTTGTACAGAAAATGACACCTCTGTTAATTTATAAACTGTACTGGATGTGAACTAAATGATGTGCAACTAGTTAGGATCTGTGGATTCCAGATCACTGTATGTTGAAAATACCCCCAGCGGTGACCTCTGTTTCCATTGCAAGCCTTTGAGGAGCATATCAGAATGAGATTATGGCATGCTTGGCATGAGAAGATATATATATATATATATCTTCTCATATATATATGTGAGACCATTTAGGAAGGAAAAGAGGCTGTTTCTCAGTGCTGTAAATAGATTTTAATTCAGAAGTCGTGCCGCTTTCACAAGCCAAGACAAAAAGCCATAGTCTGGATGTGTGCAGATCAGGTTTGATTAATTTCAGGATTGATAGCCTTCACCAAGACAGGCAGGGCACGGCTGCCATAACTCTGAACGTGGCTGCTTTATGGGAGAAAAATGGCTTGTTGAAAGTAGCCTGGGCGGTCCATTTGAGTTCCAAGTTGTAATACTTGACTTGTTTTTTATTGTTTTTATCATTATTATCATTATTTGTATTACCAGACGGATCCTGGCTTCTGCCACTTTCTGCAAAACCAGGTTTCTGGTGCAGGGAAGCAGGCTGTACTTTTTTTTTTTTTGGTGGACCAGAAAGTAAATTTTTAAGTGGCATATGGCAATGTGGAGATGGAGGAAGGGCGTATTGCAGAGAAAGTTGAAAACTCTTACTGAATTGGATGGCAAAGGAGCAATTATGTGGAGTCAGTGAGGTGCACACAGCATAATAATTTGGAAATCTACCTGCCCTTCGTGTATTTCCCAAGCCTTCAGTGTTGTTCTTCCTTGGGGCTCTGTATTTCCTTCAGCATACGAATGGGTGGAGGCTAGCAATTGCTAAACAAAATATAGGTCGCCACAAAAAATGAGAAGGGGGAGAAAATAAAAATGATTCTGGATATCTTAAGGAAAAGGAGAGAGAGAAAAATTAGAGATTGGATGTAAAATCATAACATCACAGAGGAAAAGCGAGCTCTGAGGTGAAAGCATGGCCGTACTGACCAGCTTTCCCTGTCCTGTGGTACTATCTTTCTGTGCTTTGTTACCACATGGACCTCTGGCCATAGTGGGGGCCTTCCTCCATCCAGCCTAGGCTGGCTGCATCAGATTAATGCTACATCCGATTCTGGTTCACGCTGGGATTTATTTTATTTTATTTTATTTACGATTATTTTTGAGGAATGATGGCTATTTCTCCACCATTCCCATGCAGCTCTGGTACTGATGGGTGATCCCTCGGCAACGGGATGTCCCATTGAACATTGGGCTGAGTGGGATGCTGAAAGCCCCCCGGGTCTTGGTGCACACAAGCTCTCCACCCACCCCAGGGGGCACGGTGTGAAGTGCATCACACTTTCCCAGCTGCCAGCACGTTTCTCTCAGAAAATCAAGTCCAATATTTCAAATACGTTGTAGGCAACTTCGCTGTGGTTAAGTTCTCAATGCATTTTGGAGCTTTTTTCGTTCTTTTTTTTTTCCCTAATGGAAAATATTTTCTGTACGTAGTTGGAGTGTTCTCTTTGGGCCACCTTTCTCTTCGAGAGCTGAGAGGGATGTGTGAGAAACAAGGGCAGCCAGGCTTCGGGTAGAAGAATCGTGCTCTCCTTTCTTTAAAAGAATTCTGCAGGTGAACCTTGGGAAACAGATTTTTTTTACAGGAGGAACTTCCACTGTATTATAGGAAAAATGGTGTGTCAAGGCTAGCCAGCTAATTACCTTGTACTTTAATGAAGCGGTGATGCAGATGCTTTGAACCTACACGTAGCTTTCCCTTGGATGTATCAGCATTGGCAGTGATGATGTCGAAGCCGTGCTCTCATAGTGCTGACTAAATCTCTTTCTGTTATCTGAGGAAATTGAGACTGTGGCTGTGTTTCTCACCGAGCACCCCACTGAACCCTTTCCTTGATCCCAGGTCCTTTTAAATCCCACTTCCTCTGCACTTTATCCTCTGTGACTAAAACACTAGGTGGAAGTGTTTGCTATCAACATCAGCACTTTTCTTCGTTAAGCTCATTGCTGTCAGAGAGTGGAGGTGAGCCAAACGCGAATCTGGCAACTGAACCTCTCACCTACCAGGAGTTCAGGAGGGTTTTACTTATTCCTCACTAGTTTCTTGAGAACATAAGACAGTCTTGCCAGCTCAGAGATTTGGCCGAGGACTCCCATTGCCAGATTTTCGGCTTCGTTGCTAAAAAGGAGCAGAAGGAAAGCTGTTTCTGGAGCATCCCGAGCTGGGAAGACCAGATGAGCTATTGGAAAGGAGAGAGGGTGTGTGAGCATTTCAGTGTAGTGTATCATAACCTTGTGAACATGCTTATTGTTTACTCTGCTGTCTTTCCCCATTTCCTTAAATGATGTGTGGTAGTGCACGGAGCTTTAGCTGCACTTGGAGATTTCCCCTGGCAAGAGGAAGCTGTGTAATGTAAAGAAGGGAATAGAGGTGTGAGTGCAGATGCGTTCCTAGCAATGATCTCCAGCACTGTAATGTAGTATAATTAGATGAGAACGCTTTTCAGATAGCTTCATCTTTTATATTTGTACGGAGATCGGGAAGAAAAATGAAGTAATTTGTAGTTTCTAGTGTAAAGTAGTAATAGTGGAGACAAGCACAGATTTCACAGAGGGTTCTGAAGGGCCCTTCACAAATGTCTCGGGGAGCCGTGTTTGCACCTTAACAGGGAACGGGTCTTGGTTGTACGGGGAGGTTCCTTAGGGAAAGCAGGAAAGTGTTGGGGACCAAACGTGGGGCACTTTGGGTGCGTGAGGACTTGCCCATCGGCACATTTCATCCTCAGGACACTCTGTTTCCCCCTGCTACAGCTGTTAGCACACAGAATCTCTGTCTATTAGTCTCGGATCCTCCGTTGAACATCTCCTTCCGTTTCAGTTGATTCATGGGTAGAATTTCTTGTAGGGCGTTCTTGGCTATTCTCGTGTTTGCTGCATAGCCAAAAAGAAAAAAAAAAGAAAAAGAAAGCAAAACCAAACCCTCACTCCAGATTCAAGTTCTTTTTTTCAGCCTTTTCTTGTACGTCTGCACCTCTCCCCAATCCCTGGTGCGTATTGAGGCGGCAGCGGTCGGTTCTGCTGACGTGCAATGCTTCAGCTTTCTCTTGGCCATGAACTTCTTTGCTTCCAGTCCTAAGAGCTGCCTATTTTATGATGCTTCGGAGCTAGTAATGTTCACCTGTGTGTTCTGTACAAAGCGTGAAGGGGGGTGGGGGGCTTATTGAGGTCTATTGGCATGCCTTTGGGATGACCGTGTTGCTTGCTGGCAGTGAATGCACCATCAGCTGTTTTGTGTACGCCACGTTCTGCAGAACTGGCCAGTGTGTTTTGCTTCTGAGAACTCATCCTTCTGCCCTTCCCACCTCCCTCTGCCTGTACTTTGGGTAGCTAAATGTGAGGGCAACTGAGTGGGAACACATCTAGAAGCTCAGTGGCTGAGCTGAGTTTTGGTCATCAAGTGCAGTGAAGTCCTAAGATAAAGCAGTGTATTGCATGGATGTCACTAACCGGATTAACTAAAAGTGCTTTGCATTTGTGTGTGTGTGTGTGTATACACATCTGTGCTCAACATACCTCTGTCAGCCATCCTCTTCAGTGTCCACGCACACATTTACACATCAATCACAGCCTGAAGCTGGAGCCAGGTTTTCAGTCTGACGTTTATAAACAGGCATGTTTCCCAGTTTGGCCATTTCCAGGGGAGCAGGAGGGCTGCACGGTATCGCACGTTGCAGGGAGATGCAGGAACAGGCTCTGGAAAGCTCAGGGTTCACAGAGATACCTGGCTCAGAGTGAAAATTCAGCTCATTCCAATGGCCACACTGTAATTCAGAAACTGGGTCTGAACTTTGGTTGGGATGAGAACCCCAGTCCAGCAGCCTATGGGCACTGGGGAAGGAGACATGGATGAGGATAAGGACAGAATGCTTCCCAGAGGCCCTATATTTTTTGTATTTGCTCAAGATCCTGCTTTCTGGCTGAGTTTCAGCGTGGGCCCAGAGCCTGCTGATCCAGTGGCCTTTAGGGGCCTTACTGCACCGACGGGGTCACTGGGAAGGGAGATGTGGTGAGATATTGGTGAGGATCAGGGCACCCCATCCCTACCCCGTTGTCTGTGGCCACTGAACTCTAACGTGGTGCTTTGAGGGAACCGTAATCACCAGCCAATGTGGGCTGAGGCCTCGTGTGTACCGACAGCGCAGGGGGAGCCTGGATAGGTGTGCTCACTCCATCTTTACTCCTGTTTTCAGTCGTGCTCATCGTGATCATACTGGGGGAGACTGGTGGGTGGGTTGGGCTGGGGTTTGGCTCAGATGCGCAGAGGCCATGGTTGAGGGTGCCCTGTTTCTCCCCACGTCTCCTTGCACCCGATGCAGACTTGGTGTTCAGGGGTGCTCAGCCCCTTGTTGTTGCATTTGTTTTGCTTTGTGATGCTTGTGTTCCTGGTTAGGACAGGGAGGAAGGGCGCCCAGGTGAGTAGGGACACCTGAGGACTGTGTTTGGGGTAGAGGCAGAGATACCTAGCACGTGGCAGGCTTTAGAGCAAGGTTTGTTTGGTTTGGTATTTTTTTGTTTGTTTGTTTGGATATTTTTTTTCTGTTTCTGTAAATAGTAATGTATAAATGATGACAAGACAGTGTGGAAATTATTAAAACAAAAAACCATGCGTCTTTTTGTTGTTGGTTTTTCTATTACCTCATTCAGCAAGTTTGTTTTACGATGACCCGATGCTTTATTTATATTGTTTGTACTGTAATTAAAACGATTGATAAACGTTTCACCCTGCTTGTCGTTTTCAATACGGTTTTGTTTTGATTACGTGTGCCAGTTTGTATTACGTTTCCCTTTCCTCTCTCTCTCTTCGCGTCGAGATTTTCCGTGTCAGCTGTACAGTATCCCCAATGAAAAAAAAAAAAAAACAATTAAAAAAAGGAGAAAAATAAAATGAATAAAGTTGTAAAGTACCACAGAGGGAGGCTGCTATACTGTATAGTCTCTTTCTAATAAAGACAAGAAAACTTGTTCGTCACAGCTCTGTTCTTTGCGGTGTTATTGAGGGACACCTGCCCCAGCCCTGCTTCACCCGCTGTTAATGATGAGATACTGTCACTCCTCACCAGCAATAAAGATGAAGTATGATCCGAGACCTGGGATGTCGGAAGAGCTGGGAATGGTGCAAATTGATAAATTAAAAAGCAATAAGTCACCGGACTGTAATGGTGTATATCTAAGAGTTCTGAGAGCGCTTATGAACTAAGTGACAGATCTCCCAGCAAAAAAAAGAATACGTGGGCTTTCATTAAAAACAGCCCTTCTCCCAGAGGAGGAGAGAGCAGTAAACGTTGCACCTCGGCTTTAAGAGCCTCTGGAGGAGATCCAAGGAATTAGGCCGGTAACGGTTACATCTGTATCTGCTAAATTGGTTGAAATGATCATTTAAAATAAGAATAATAAAACATCTTTAAGGTCATATGGTATGGCATGGTCTGATCGCTTCTTTGAAGGGAAATCACGGCTCTCTGTTAGGATTCTGCAAGCACCAAGTTGACTTTTATTTACGTCTATGAAGATCCTTGCCTTAGTGCAACATGGGAAGAAACAGGGAAGCTCAACACAGGGTGAAGACCGGAGTGACCAGAGCTGCTCTGGGATGGAGAGAACAGCAGGTAACATTTGGTGTTTTATTAATGGGATAAAAGAGGTGTTTTCACATGCTATGGGGCTGAGGAAAAATGGAAGAGTTGAAGATCCATGAGGAAGCTACCTCATGTAGGCTGGATACCTCATGTATTCTGAACGATTGAGTTGAGAAGTGAGTCGAGCTGTGAGGTTGAAAGAGCAGGGGATTTCCTTCCAAACGAGGCGTAAAGGCAGCAACTGAGGGACATGGGAAGTGGGCATGCTAGAGATGGGTTGGGGTTGGGCAAGGTGAAGGGTTGTGTGATTCTGTGACCTTTTCCTAGTCCAGTGACCAACACAGTGCACACACCTGGCCAATACAAGGAAGGAAAACGATCATTTCCAGGGACGGAGCAGGAGTGCTCCAGGGTTGGGTCTTTGGTTTCGTGGCTGCTGGTGGGGTTTTGGTGATGTTTCCTCTTTCCTTTCCCTCTCTTTAACTCTCAAAGGCTGCACCAGCAGTGTGGGGGATAAGAAACAGCAGGATGGCTTGTGGGTTTTTTTTTCTCTCTCTCTTTTTCTGTGCGTTTTGGGTCTACATCACTGTTCTGTCATGCAGCAGCTTTGTTCCTGCAAGGTTTTGCCACTGTGTTTCACCCCACCACGAGTCAAACCATCACCCAAGCAGGAGGGGGGAGGGGGGAGGTTGGGTTGCTCTACCCTTTTTAATCTGCAACGGGGGCTCGGAACACGAGCTCTTAGTTTGGATTTCATTCTCACATTCCTCACCTACCCCAAACCCACCCCCACGTACCCCTGCAACACCCGCAGCTGGTGGCATTCACAAGATGCCTGGGAAGAAAAGAAAATATTCTACTGGAAGGCAACAGAGGTCGGAGAGAGATTTTGAAGGAAAACTATTGCCTCCAATAATAGGAGCAGCACCCGCTTCCCCTCCCCACCCCCTCACCCCCCTTTTTTTTTTTTCCTTTCTTTTTTTTTTTTTAAGAACAAAGCAGTAATTACTGTGGGGACCAGACTGCTGCTCTGCCACAAGGCCTTGCTGTGTGTTTCCACCCATGCCTACAAAGGCTTCACTTTGATGGATCCTGGAAGCAATCTCTCAGGAAAAGCTGCTCCGGAGCCCGCAGACTCCTTGGGGTCGAGTAAAATCGGGAAGAGGAACATCAGATCGAACGGAGATCCTCACCAGCCCTCTGTGTAAAAGAATTTCCCCCACAGCACGACTTTCGCAGTGAGTTACCACGGCGTCTTAGGGAAACCACAGACCGCTTTGTATCAAGTGATAGGACTGGAAAACCCACCAGGCAGTAATTTATCTCGCCTAATGTCCAGTAAAGCCCTTAATTGGCCAATAAATGTGGTCACAATAACTGCACTTGACATGCAACGCTGCTGCCAGCAATTAGCGCTTATTTATTCGCATACTGCCCTGACCAATCTGAGCTCCTCCGTTTCTGGATCTGTTTGTTTTTAAGCTCCTTGCGAGGGGTCGGAGGAGCAGGTCCACGTCCCTCAGTGCCACATGGTTCCTGAACACCTCCAGGGATGGTGACCCCACCGCTGCCTGGGCGGTCTGTGTCACTGCATCACCGCTCTTTCGGAGAAGAAATTGTTGCTAACAGTCCAACCTGAGCCGTCCCTGACGCAAGCACGGGTGGCCCTGGGGATGCGGACGCTGTCAGTTGGGTGAGCTCTTCTTGGGTGCTCTGAAAGCGGATTTTGGTACCTCGCCTATTGCAGATTTCCCCAGAACTGAGCTTAATTAGCAAGCTAATCAGGTCCGGAGATGGTTCCAATTTATTTATTGGCTGCTGCACCGAGGTTCATGCCAGGTGAACAAATATGACGGGATTTTCCCCGTCTCCAGCGTCCCCTTCTCAGCTCCCTCCGGCCACACGAAGGCATTACAAAGGGGGGAGAGAAATAAATACCCCCTTATTTATTTTACCCAAGTACGAGGAGAGATGAAACAGAAGGAATGGCAAAGGCTCTCAGCGTGGCCAAACCCACATCCCTCCCTACAGCCCTACAGGGGTGTGCAGCCCCAGGACCGAGCCCCCCTCCCGTGGGGTCTGAGAGCTGTGCCATACAGGGAGAAGGGGAGCCCCCCCAAAAAAGGCAGCGCTGTGGGAGCGGGGCTTTTCTGCTCCGTCCCTCAGAGACCGCTCACCGAACGGAGACGGTTATTAGAGGGAGTAATTGGGATCAGCTCGCTTTACAAATGTTACTTAGCAGAATGAGGCAGGAAGACAGATCGATCTCAACTATTATTCATTAAGGAAAGTCCTTTATAAATCCCAAATTAACAATTTCTCTTAGAGAGCCTTCCTATTACCCTTCTTTCGAGGGAACTTATTGCCGCTTTGGAAATGTTGAAATATGAAAATAATTGGGGAGGGGGAGAAAGAGCAGTCGTGGGCTTCAGAGCTCAACATCGACGGGGAAAAAGGGAAAGGATACAGCTGTGAGCCTTAAAAACGGCCCTAATTCGGAGTGGCAGCATTCTGATAGACACCGTAGCATCGTTTGGAAGAGCCCGAGCCTCCAGCTTGTCTTTTGCTCTGTTAATGATGGGATGGGAGCAATAAAAACTCTCCATCCCTCCGTCCTTTAGGAACTTAGTGCCGCTCCTGAGCCCGACCGGGGCCGCTCAGTGCCCGAGGAAAGTTCTGCGAGCGGCTTTGCAGAGCTGGAGGGAGGGAGCGCTGGGATCGGGTCAGTGTAATCCTGTTTTATCCATTGTAATTCAGGCAGGCAAGGAGACCTCAAACTATAGGGGAAGGGGCTTTGAGAACCTCAGCGGCCCTGCCACAAAGCCGGAGGCTGAGGCCGGGACAAAAGCTGGAGAGAGGATGAAGTGGCTCGAAATAAATAGATTAAGGCTCTCTATGGGCCGGGCGTAGCAGGAGGGAGAAAAGAGCAAGCGAGGGGCGGCCGGGGGGGGCAGGAGGGGACACGGGGGCTCAGCTGCAGGACCCCAACCTCTAAGAGGGGGTGGAGGGGGGGGAATTTGTCCTGAGCCCAGCGGGATTTCCCCATCCCTGAGCTGCTGCATCCCATAGGCACACGGTGCGGAGGGTTTTGGAGCCGCGATCGGGCTTTACGAGGCAGTTTATAATTCATACAGGTTGTCTTCCTGCTTACGGCGCTGCTTTTGTGCGTTGGGTGCTGGCTGCTTTACGAGGAGTGCTTTGCATCCTCTGCTGCTTGCCGGATCAGAAGGGATGTGGGTGAGGATGGGTTCAGCCCCCACTGAGCCCCGTTCGTGGGAGCTGACCCCACAGCGGGATCCCCCCATAGGGAGCAACGCACACCTCACAGGGATGGGGTGGGGAGGGGGGGGTTGTTGCTCGGCCCTGGTGCTCTCATCAGCCTCTGCAGCCCCATGTGGGCACCTGGGAGCCCCCGCAGGCCCCACGTCCCACACGCTGAGGGCGAAGGGGGCAGGCAGAAGGCACAGAGCCCTGACGGCCCCAGCTGTAATGGTGACAACATTTAGGTCCGCACAAACAGAAACAAGAGGAGAGGCAGCCAGGCACCCCCCAAGGGCTTGAGGACCCCCTTCTGGTTGGGGGAGGCGGGGTGGTGTTAGCAGTGAAAAGCAGTGATGGCTTCGTTAAGGGAGAGTGGCAGAGAGGGCATCCTCCCGCTGGTGGACGCAGCACAAATATAATATCCAATCTATAATATCGCACGTATGGGGGTGGGGGGGGATCCCCAAGCCCCGTTCCCGGGTCGGCTGCTCTCCTTCCCTCCGTGGTGGGGCCGTGGGGCAGCGCTCCCCACACGGCACAATTATTTGATCTGCAGATGCGAGAGGAATTTATTGGAACAACAAATAGAGTGATGTCAAAGCCCAACCTTGGATTAAAGCCGGCAGCCAAAGGGGAAGTGTATTAATTTCAAACAGCATCAGAGGCCAGCGCCTATTAGGACGAGCTATTCTTCAGACCCCCCCCATCAGAATTAATCATTGGGAGTTAATTTGAAGCTCAGACAAGTTGCTGTTAATTTAGTGCGGGGAGGACGGGATGGAATAAAAAGCCGAGGTGCTGGCCGGGCCTCCTGGGTCTCATTAATCAGCGAGCTGAGACGGCCTGGCTTGATTACAATTTGCAAAAAAATTCATTAGAGCCCGGGCGATTGACAATTTTTCTCTCTGCCCGCGCTCTGACTCATTAGGCAGCCAAATGAAACCGCGATGATGGCGATGATGACAGCCATCAGCCCCGCGTTGTTTATCTCCTGCCTCCCCCGGCCCGGCCCGGGGCTGCCCCTCCGCCCCCAACCCCGCTCCGACGAGAGGAGACCCCCCCAGCCCCCAAAAGTGCCCCCACACCCGGAGAGGCCGCGATTCCCTTCCGTCCGTTCTCGGTGATAACGGCAGCAGGGGACGAATCGGAAAAGGAAAAAGCGGAGTGAGGACCCACGCGCGTCCCGGCTCCGCGCGGGGTGAGGTCCCAAAAGGAGGCGAAAAGAGCGAAGGGCAGAGTTAAAAACGGGGGAAAAGAAAAAAAAAATAGGGGAAAAAAAATAAATACACGAGACGAACACAAAAACCAACAAAATAAAACGAAACGCGACGGCTCTGCGCGGTGCCGCCGCAAAAACCCGTTTCACTCCCGTGCCCCCTCTGCCAGGCGCTGATTTCTTCATTTCTTTCCCAGTTTTTTTTTCCCGTTTTCTCACTTTTTTTTCATCATATCCGCGCTCCCCCCCCCCCTCACCCCACTCCTATCGCTCCCGGAGGCGGAAAAAAAAAAGCGAAATCGGGATAAAATCGCCCACCCGCCCCTTCATCCCGCATCACCAGCCGGGCCAGCAGCGAACCCCGCGGGGGAGGTCGGGGTCCCCTCCGGGAGACCCCAAAACGAAAAGAAAAAAAAAAAAGGCGAAAAAAAAAGCCCGGAAAAATACCACCCATCGTCGGACCCGGGGGCGAGGAGTGGGGTGGGGGCACGGGTGTGCGTGTGTGCGTGCTCGTTTCTTTGTCGCTTTTTATTCACAAGACGGGAGTCGGCTTCGTCAATTTCATAACTTAGAAGGAAACGGGCTACATCGAAATAAATTAAACCGCAACGGTGAGTTCGTGCTTTCCTCCGCGTCCGTGTTGTCCGTCCGTCCGTCTTCCCCCCCTCCCTCCCCCAACCCCACTTCTCAACGTGGCTCTGACCGATGGGTCCCGGCAGCGTGAGGCCATCCCCGCTCCGGTACCCCGGGGCGATGCGGTCCCGGCTCCGTGCGGCATTCCGCCCTCAGTTCGGCCGCTCTTTACCTCCATGTCACTCAATGGGAGGGAGGGGGGGGGAGGGGGTCTCCGGTGGGCTCGCGTCGCTTCTAGATTTATTATTCTTATTCTTGCGGGTGGTGGTGGTGGGGGGGGGGGGTTGTTGAGGTGTTCGGGGGGTTTTCTTGTTTGTTTTTCTGTTGTAGTCGGCGTCGTTTTCTTGTTTCGCTTGGCTTCCGTCGCTTGCAGAGCGGCTCCGTCGAAAACCCCGTTTGTCAACTTTTTGCACACCCCCCCCAACCCCCCCTCCCCACGTCCCACCCCCTCCCCCCCCACACCCCCTCCCCCCAAAGCGGAGCTCAGGGCCTCGCCTGCTCCAGCTGCTGGTGCTGACTCCTGATGGCGAAGCGGCTGACGTGCACCGGGATGGGCACCACGATCTTGGGGTTCCTCGACGGTTCCCCGGCCTTGGAGCTGGCGTTGCCCGCTTTCACCCGCTTCCACTTAGCTCTCCGGTTCTGGAACCAGATCTTCACCTGCACCTCGCTCAGCTTCAGGGCGTGAGCGATCTGCGAGCGCTCCGTCAGCGAGAGGTACTTCTTGCAGTGAAACTCCTTCTCCAGCTCCAGGAGCTGCTCGCTGGTGAACGCCGTCCGTCGCCGTCGGTTCTTCCCCGTGGCCGCGGCGTTGGCGGCGGCGTTGGCGGCCCCGGGGGGGTTCTCCTCCATCGCGGTGCCACAGTCCTCCTCCCGCGGGGCCGCCGGCGTGGGGCCGTTCTCGTCGGAGCTGTAGTCGAGGTCGCTGTCCATGGAGAAGTTCTCCTCGCGGCCCTTCGCCTCCTCCTCCGCTTTGGGGTCGTCCTTGGGGCCGCCGCGGAGGGCCCCGGCTGCAACCGAGCACAGAGCCCCGTTAGGGCCCGGATCCCAGAGCCCTTTTGGCGGTTTGGGTGTCACCGAGAAGCCCGGGTCCCCGAATTGCAAAGGCTTGTATTGAACCGAGGGGCTCCGAAGCCCACGTCCCGGGTCACCCGACGATTACGAAGCCCGAAACGAAACGCGGGCAGCGAAGCCCCGGGCCCGGACCCCCGATTCCGATGCCCGAATTTATGAATAGAGAACCGTCAAACCCCCCGGGCCGAGACCCCCAGATTCCAACGGCCGAATCGAACCGAGGGGCTCCGAACCTCCCCTCTCCGGGCCGGAAAAAGTCAGAAAATTAGGAAATCCGGCCGTCAGCACCCCCAACCGCGAACCTCACCCCCCCCCCCCCCCAAAAAAAAACAACCAGGGGTCTTTCCCCACACGCCAACCCCCCCCAGCCCCACCGCCCTCGGCCCGCACTCACCCAGCGATGCGTGCACGGCGTCGGCAGCGGGGAAGGACAGCAGCCCCCCCCCGGTTTTGCCGTCGTCTCCGCCGCCGCCGCCGTCCGGGGGGGGCAGTCCCTCGGCCTTGTCGAAGTTCCCCGGGGGGGCGAACTTCCTGGCGGCCTCGGGGCGCGGCGGAGAGGAGGGGAAGGAGCCGGGTAGCGCGGCCATCAGCGTGGAGGTGAGGGCCATGCCCTGTGCCAGCCCCGGGCAGAAGGCTCCGGGCAGGGCGGGCAGCGGTGGGGGCGGCGCGGGGGGCAGCGGCGGCTGTAGGGCGGACTGCGGTAGGGCGGGCGGCGGTGGGGGCAGCACGACGGGTCGGTACGGCATGAACATGGGGTAGCCGGTGTAGACGAAGTGACCGGGGGCTGGCGGCGGGGGGCTGCCGATGAGCGAATCGATGCTGAAGGCCGTGCTGCTTCCCAGCGGGCGCTGCATCATCATCAGCGAGGGCTGGAAAGCCGCGCTCATGCCGGGCCGGCGGAGGAGCAACAGCGGCGGTAGCGGCGGCGGCGACCACCTTCCTCCTCTTCCTCGTCTTCCTCCTCCTCCTCTTGCTCGGGCTCTCGCAGCGCCCACGCGTGGGGCCGAGCCGGGGCGGAGCGGGGCCGCCGCCGCCCGCACATCGGGACCGGCCGCCCCCCACCGCCCCGCGCCGCGCTGCCTCTGCCCACCCGCTCCCCCGCGCCCATTCACATTTTGCCCGGCTGGGAACGCGGCCCGCCCCACGTGCCCGCCGAGACAGCCTCCCATTGGACGAGCGGTGCCGGGGGGGCGGGGAATAGCACGGAGACCACGCCCACAAGTTCCCACGGCCACTCCTCTCCGCCTCCGGACGGGGCGTTCCCATTGAGATCGGCGGGTCGGCACCGGACCCCCCCCCCCCAAAACAACCCCCCCCCCCGCCTCTTTTCCATTCATTCTTATATTTCCTACCGCTGCTCTTTCATTTCTTTCCTTTTTCCTTTTTAAACCGTCTTTCTTCGAGTTGTTGACTTCTATTTCTTCCGATGTTACGTTTTTATTTCTCCTTTCTTCCCCCTCTACCCGCTTTTCTCCCCTTTTATTGTTGTTATTATTATTATTATTTTCACTTTGATCGCTTTTTTCACCCTCCCCGCCTCCGAAGCAGTCTTTCCCCCCCTCCCTCTCCCTCTTCCCCCCCCCCTCCCCATATTATGCGGAGCTCCATTCATCGCCGCGGCGGAATTATGGCCTTCGTCGCAGCCTCACGGAGCGCGGGGACAAAAGGAGGGACACGAGCACAAAAAGAAGGGACAGAGGGGGTGGGGTGGGGGGGGGTAAAAAAAGAAAAAAGAAAAAAAAGCCCCAAACTTGGAAATTGAACGTGAAGGGAACTTCGCTCAACTCCGAGGGCCGTAAATAACGGGAGCGGCCAAGAAGCAAAGCCCGGCAATTGCGCGGCTCAACCAGCGAAGATGGAGAGGTCCGGGAAATTAAATTTAAAAGATAAAATAAGAGACAGGGAGAGAAAAATGGAAGGGGTTGGGGGGACTGCCCCCGGCCCTTGGAGGAGGCCGCAGTTTTCAGCGCTGGCTTTGGGGACCCACGCGAGGTGTGGGCAGGGGACGACCCGCACGGCCGGCCCACGTGCGGGTTTTGAGGCCAAACCCCACTGTGGGGTCGGTGGGAGTTCGGTCCCAGTGAGCCCCGCTATGGGGGCTTTGGGGCCCAGCTCACGCTTTCGTGGGCCGGGAAAACTCCGCTCATCCGCGCTTCTCACCCCCCCTCCCCCCACCCCGACCCCGCGGGCACTCAGTGGCCGTCCCTTTGGCTTTGGCACCGTCCCCCCTCGCCGCACTGCATCCTCCGTGGGGCTGCGGGGCTCCCTCTCATCCCATCGCGGAGGGAGAGGGGAAATCCCCCCCTCCTCCCACCGTGCCCCTCTCCTTCCCACCCGAATGCCGCTCAGGAGTGAATATGCTTCTCCCTTTCTCCCTTCGTCCCCGCATCACCGCGCTGCCGCGTCCCGCCGCCCCATTCCCGCAGCTCTCAGTTTATCTTCGGCCCCCTACAAAATTTCACTTCCCCCCCCACCCCCCCCAGCAAAAGTGACTTCTTCTGCCGCCGGAGATGGGCTTTGTTCGGCGCTGATCGCTCTCCGCTGGGTGCCGGGGTGGGGGAGTGGGGGGGATGGAGGGTGGGGGGGGGGTGATGGTATATGGGTATGCGGTACACGGGTACGCGGTGCGGGGATGCCCGGTGATGTGCGAAGCACTCGGCTTCGTTCTGCCCCTGACAGCCGGACCGATGACTTTATCTAAAAGCAAAACTCGGCTTCGGGGGGGAACGCGGAGAGATGATCCGAGCTCACCGGGGAAAATGTTGAATACGTGGGAAACGGCATCAAAACATCCCCCCCACCCCAACTCAACGCACACACCCCTCCACTGCGATGGGAAAGCTCTACTTCTGGGGAGACGGGGGACGGTGCCCCCACGGGCAGAGATGGATGCGGCTCCTGGACTGCGGGCTCGGGGCGGGCGGGGGCATCGCGACCCCCAACTGCCACCACTGGGAGTGCCACTGTCCCCGGATGGGATCCGTCGGGACAGACCGGGGGGGGGAGGAGGAGGTCTCCTCCGCGCCGCTGCAGCCGGCACTTTGGGTTGGCGTGGTTTTGTTTTTTTCTTTTTCTTTCTTTTTCTTCCTTTTTTTTTTCTGCTTGTACATTTTATTTTATTTTATTTTATTTTATTTTATTTTATTTTATTTTATTTTATTTTATTTCATTTTATTTCATTTTATTTTATGTTATTTTATTTATTTTATGTTATTTTATTTTATATTTTATATTATTTTATTTTGCTTTATTTTACTTTTTTTATCTTATTTAATCTTATTTTATTTTACTTAATCTTATTTCATCATCTTGTCCCCTCAACAAACTCTCCATCCCCTCCTCTCCCTTCCCCCCCCCCCCCCCTCAATAATCTTTCCTCCAAGGCATTTTCGGGATGGAAAGAACAGGCAAAAAAGACACCCTCCCCCCCCCCCTCACCCCTCCCACCACCCCACTCTCCCACCCAGTACTCTGCGTGCGTGGGGACGGCTTTGTCAGGGAAGAGAGCGGCTCCGGCAGCACCTCTGAACGCCCCGAAATCGTTCGGACCCGGGCGGGGTGAATGGGATCTGATTCATTTTCGGATGCAGGCAAAATATTTTGGGAGCGGCGAAGGATCGGAGCGGACAGCGATGCTCGGAGGGACCGAAGCGACGCGGGGGGACCCGCACGGACGCGTTGGGGGGAATTGTGCCTCCTCCAATCCCGAAGAAAAGTCTCAAATATTCCCGGGTCAGGGGGCACCGGCTCATTAAAACCATCGCGGTCCTGGAACTGCACCGCAGACATTAAAGCGCAGTATTTTTCAATTAGAGCTGACGAATTCAATCAAAATTCCATAGATTAGGATGAAATGAGGCATGGGTCATTTACAGGGGAATTTAATTGCAGAGCCATTAGACAAATAGTATATTTGCCATTCTCACATTATCCATCATTTCAGACATCAATAGAAGGAACAGCATCTTTACTAATACAGCAGCACTTCCCAATCTCTGCCTGTAAACACTCCCTTTCCCCATAGCTCCTGATTATATCTGATTTCATTTAAAGCCATGGGGGATTATAAATGCTCATGCAATCAGGTTCATTAGGACTTCAAAATCTCATTTCTGATTCGTATCGCTTTGCGCATCGCCTGCCCCGGCGCGCTGCCTCCGCTCTGCAAACCCACCACCGGGGCCGGGTCGGGGATGGGGGGGCTCCGAGAGGAGCACGGGACCCTCCCCAGGGGCTTCTGGGCCGGATCCTGCCAGGGGGTGGGGGAGCAGGACCCTGCAGGGACCCCACTTCGGGCTCCCCTTTGGGCTTTCCGTTGGGTTTTCCCTCGCGGTCCCCTTCGGGATGCTTCTCGGAGTCCCCTTTAGGGTCTCCTCTGGGCTCCCCCGTGTAATCCCTTTTGGTCGTCCCCCTCCGCTTTGCGGTCCCCCCCCCCCTACCGGGCTCTCCTCGCCCCTTTCCGTACCCACCCCCCTAAAAGCGCAGCGCACGGCCGCCTTAATTCCCACCGGTTGGGATTTTGGGGAGGACAGGAGAGTCCGGGAGGGGCTCTCGGCGTTCCCTACGGCTGCGGGGAGTGGGGGGAAGGAGGGACGGGGGGAGCAGAGCAGGACCGACCCCCCGGGGCAAGGCGAGGAGCGGGGGCTCCGACATTCCGCCTTAATAGCGGCTTAATAGGAACCGCGTTTCATAAACCACGCGCATCCAGAGAGACCGACAAAAGCCTCCCGGAAAGCCTTCATTTCACCCAAATGTACCTCGCGTTAGCTGCCTCAGTAATTTAATTGGAATGAAACGTGAAAAATGTGTCATTTTTTGAAGAATTTATGCATCGCTTCCCGGAAATCTCATTGTCTTAACTAGCAGCCTACTGCGTTCTGTTTAGCAGTCATAATCGCATTTTTATGTGGCTCAGTATTACGAGTTAATGCGACCTCCCGCCTCCGGCTGCCGGCAGCCCCCGCCCGAGCACTGCCCTGCGCGGCCGCGGACAACTGCGCCGTCGGGAGCGCGCACTGCGCGGCCGCGCAACTTCGCCGCTTCGCGGGGCCGGGCCGGGAGAGGAAAGGGGCAAAAACAACAAAAGCAGCGCAAAACTATCCTGTTGTCGCCGTTGTTTTTGTCCTTTTTATCGATTTATCTCTCTCTTTTTTTTTTTTCGGTCTGGATTTGGATTTTGGTTTATAATTTTCTTTCTCTCTTTCTTTCTTTCTTTCTTTCTTTCTTTCTTTCTTTCTTTCTTTCTTTCTTTCTTTCTTTCTTTCTTTCTTTCTTTCTTTCTTTCTTTCTTTCTTTCTTTCTTTCTTTCTTTCTTTCTTTCTTTCTTTCTTTCTTTCTTTCTTTCTCTCTCTCTCTCTCTCTCTCTCTTTCTCTCTTTCTCTCTTTCTTTCTCTCTTTCTCTCTCTCTTTCTTTCTCTCTTTCTTTCTCCCTTTCTCTTTCTCCCTTTCTCTCTTTCTCTCTTTCTCCCTCCTCCTTTTTCTCTCTTTCTTCCCTTGCCTTTTGTCGGTCTTCTAAATTTCACATTCTTTTTCTTAATTATTATCATTTTTTATTTTACCTTTTCTCTCTCATTCCACTTTCCATCCCACTTCCCCCCCCAACCCCTGACAGCGCTCCGCCGTTCCCACGGCGCCCCCTGCGGGACGCGCTCAGCCGCGCAGCCGCCGCTTCCCACGCGTGTCCGCGCATCCCAACCCCCCGCGCGCTTCCCAGCGCAGCCCCGCTTCGTTGTTTTGCTCTCCCTCTCCCCGACCCCTCCTTTAACCGCCTGCTCTCCCTTGGATGCTATTTCCCCCCGTAGCTGGTCGCGTTTTTGGGAACGGATTTTCTCACCCTGCCTCCATACAAAGTTCCCCATAGAAATGTAAAACGCATCCTCCCACACCTGGGAGCCCGCAGCTCCGTGAGCCCCGTGGTCCCAACCATCACTTGTAGCAGCCACTCATCATTTTATTCCTCTTAGTAATCTACCGAAAGCACAGTTAGAAAAGAAAGAAACAGACAGAAAAATCCATCCCAAGTTGCAGCTGAAAGCACATTTCAGAAGTCCCGGACGCCGATCTGTCGTGACAGCAGCGGCTCCTCCACTCGGCCGCCATCAACGGATGCTGCTGCAGGGAAGGTGCAGAGGAAGGCTGTGCCCTCAGAGCAGGACTCCCTCGGGCTCCAGCAGCAGGTAGTCCAGCAGGGGCTTGGGCACGGGCAGCGAGGGGATGAGGCAGTGGCACCGGCAGCCGAACTTCTTCCTGATGGTGGAGCGGCACAGGTGCTGCAGGGAGCGGACTGTGCCTGACAGCTGGAAAAGGGACTCGTAGAACGGCTGGTGCTGCTGCACAGAGAGGCAGGGAAAACACATGAGCACCTTTTCTGTTATTATTATTATTATTATTATTATTACTACTGGCTCGAGCCAAGAGGTGGAGATCTAAGGGGAGGAAGCAAGCAATCCGCCGTCGGTGCTTGGTGGTGCACTGCTGAGATGGTCAGGTGTGCTCCGTTTAACTGGACTTCGATGCTGACGACTATGCTTATTTCTACTTTCCATTTTTCATTCTTTTTCCCTCCTGAGAGAAGCTTTTAGTGTTCTAATCTCTGGCTGGGAACCCATTTGGTTGCGTTTGTCAGGATGTGCTGCCTCCCCTTGCCCCCAGCCTCACCTGCAGGACCTCCTCTGGCACAGCCTCCACCCACTTCTCGGAGATGGGGATTTGCGAGTAGGAGTTGATGAGGATTTCAATGATCTCTGGCACGGCTGCGCAGGACCTCAGCACCTAGTCATGGGTAAAGAAGAAACGGGGGCCTGAGAGGGGTTAGATGGTATTTCCCAGTTGGGCAGATCCTCTGTTAGCTGTGGATGAGGCTCATCCCTCCCTGCTGGGGTCTGAGAGCATGGCTGGGGGGGTCCCATATGGATCTGATCCAGCGTCCTCGTACACTGGACATGCATTTGTAGACCTGCCTTGCTGTGGCGGTGCTTCCCCTCTGGATGTGGCTCTTGCTTCTTGTTTACATTTTTGGCTTGCGCGTGTTAAGCCTGGGTAATATTTTCTTGATTGTTTGATGTAAAATCAATGAGACGCACAGCCATAACAAGACTGCACTGATGGCTGATGTGCCAAGCCAGTGACATTAGGATGCGTGGAAACGGCCTCAGGTTGCAGCAGGGGAGGTTTAGATCGGTTATTGGGAAGAATTAATGCTTGGATGGAGCGATCAAACACTGGAAGGGGCTGCCCAGAGCAGCAGTGGAGGTATATATGAGATGTGTGGATGCGGCACTGGGGGACATCGTTAAGTGGTGGTTGGACTCAATGCTCACAAGGGTATTTCCCAACAAACCCTAGCAGAGGTATATGGGAACTGTTGAACCACTGATGGATCACCTGAGGTGAGCACTGAGTCAGCTGCAGGAGCACAGGTGAAGGCAGTGCACCTGTGTGACCAGAAGGGGTGGAGTCTGGCTCCACCTCTCCCAGACCCCATTTAAGGGCTGACCACCACTGGGGAAGGATCTCATGTTGGAGATCCCTCTCCTGTGGAGTTTTGGGCAAGCCTTGACCATCAGTGACAGGTGAGCCTTTCTTTATTTACTGGTTGTCTGTACACCACCCAGATAAGCCACACAAAAATATACCATCCACCTTCAGCATGTTGTATGGGTACTGTTCTTTCAGGTTATTCACCCTACAAGAGGGAATCCTGATCTCAAACACCCACACACCGTGCCATGTCAGCCCACCCGCAGCCCAACTTGTCTCCACTGCACTGACACCAATACCTTGGCGAAGGCGTGGGGCCATATTTTTTGGGATCCATAGTTGAGCAGCAGCTGCACGACCAGGTGTGGCCTCAGCTCCTGCTTGAAGGCAGCCGTCTGCAGCACACAGCCCAGTGGGGAGATGCCATTGTAGTCAATGGCATTGACATCTGCCCCACGTCTCAGCAGGAACTGCACCAGCACGGCGTTGGCAGCCCCACAGGCCTCGTGTAGAGGGCTCCGCTGCAGCTCATCGCGTGCATCCAGCTTGGCCCCGTGCACAACAAGCAGCCGACACAACTGCAGGGCGTCCTCAGCAGCATCTGGGTCCTGCCTGCAGATTAAACCCAAGGCTGTCTCGCCCTGGGTGCTGCGGGCATCCACGTTCGCCCCGTGCTTCAGGTAGAGGTGGGCATGGTGGTAGAGGCCGTGCCTGGCGGCCACGTGAAGTGCTGTCTCCCCGCTGTCCTCGCTGGGCTGGTCGACGATGGCTCCGTGTTTCAGCAGCAGCTCGGCACATCTGTAAAGCCACGGTATTGGGGGTGTGTTGGGGGGAAGGGGAGGGGGTCTGTAGAGCGGATGGGGAAGGGCTGGGGATGGGATGCTATGGGGCTATGGGGTTGAGGAGCAACCATTGATTTTAGGATGCGGCAGAGGCTGGGGAGTGCTGCTCTGCACCCCCACCCTAGTGGGGGCTTGGACAGCATCTCCCTCTTGCCCTTGACCAGTATCATTCATGAATGGTTTTCTTTGACTGCCGTGAGCACCAAAGTGTTGCTGTCCCAGCACCACCAGGGGATTGGGGTTCTCAGCTACGTAGGTGCCCACAGTTGGTGAGGGCACTCGGGGTGTCCATCATTCATGCTGTCCCTCTGCTGGCCACCGTTTCGTCTCTTGGGGTGCCTAGGAGAAGATCTGTATAACACAAAGCTGACATCCAAGCTAAGTGGTCTCTGGGGCACCGGTGAGGATGAGGTTTTCCACCTGTGGTCAGGAATCCTTCTGTCAACAGATAGGGAGAGGCTGAAGGAGGTGTGCCACCGTGGATTTTGCAAGTGTGTGTGTTTGAGTAAATAGATGTGATCAGCCAGTCCAAATAAATCAGGATGGCTGCACGTCTCCTGTTGGGAGCTGTGGGGACAGGCATGGTAATGTCACCACCCAGCTGCAGGGGCTGAGCTTTGCAGCACCAAGCACTTAGCTATTTCTAGGCATCTTCTGGGGCCCCCAGAGGGGTCATGCAGCAATGCAGAAGCAAAATGAGGGGGAGATGAGTGGGAGCTGAGTCCTGTCCTTGTCCCTCCAACGGGAGAGACTGGGGAAGAAGAGGAGCCCTGGGGAGGAAGCACGGTGCCAGGGCAGCGCTTGTTTTGCCTGCCCCAGATGAATGGTAACATACATGGGGATAATAATAACATTATTATTAGTGTAGTAATAAATAAATAAAATAAAGGTTACTTAAAGCTCACTGGTTCTGCAGAAGCACTCCTTCCTGAGGCTTGCTAAGGAGGCACTCACTGTCCTTGTCCTAAGCCCCACTTTGCTGGAGAAGCTGCTGCAGAACACTGTAGCCAGGCTACTCCTGCAGCCTTTGCAGGTGTAGTGCCTCCAGATGCTGCCAGACTGCACTGCATCTGCATCCTGTGTTTTAGCAAGACATTAAAAGAGCCCCAAGGTCTAGCTTTTTAATTGGTCTTTTTAGTTCTGAGGCTGCAGAATGCACAGGAATCTTACACTGAATGCTTCCTCTGTGCTAGTCTATCATTCCTTAATTGACATTTGAGACTATTGGCCAAAATTGGTCCTCTGAATTTAGGCTTTGGAAAAAACACAGTCTGACAATACAGGTTGTATGGCAGCTGCTGAGTCATGGCCTGAACCACTGATTTAGCACCTGAAAGGAAGACCAGATCAGCCCTGGGAGCACAGGTGAAAGCAGTGTTGGCTGACTGGCCTGGCTCCACCCCTCTTAGACCTCATTTAAGGGCTGGCTGTCGCTTAGGAAGGATCTCTTGTTGGGGATCCCTCCTTTTGGAGTTCTTCTCTGTGAGCCTAAATCCTCGGAAATGGGTGAGCATTCAATTTTCTTCTTTCTTTGTAATGCCTTCTCATTGCATTGGTTCTGTTGCTGTTACACAAGTGATAAGTTCAGGGCTGGTCATCCTGCATAGTTGTCCCTATGTTTCCTTTTGGAAAGGGATTAATTTGCCCAGAAGCTGTTCCGTGTACTGTACAGTTCCCATTATACACTAAAACACTCATAGGCCTTGTTTTACCCAATGGTTTGTACCACTGTGTCTTCGTGGTCTTGCAGACTCCCAATGGCCAGTAGATTTTTGTTGGAGGAGATCTTGTTGGAGCAAATCACACCTTGATTCCCTGTCTTCTCTGTTCTGGATTATGGTGACTCTTTTGGGATTTCTTGGGGTTTCCTTAATGCTAATGTTGTGTCTTGCTCCAGCACCCTCACATAACGTGCTCTGTGCAAAACAAATGTTGATTCTGCATGGAAAAAATGGGGAAGAAGTATTTCTGCTGTGGGGTAAAACATGTGGCAGCCTAGGCCTTGCTAGGAGGTGTGAAGGGAGAGCCTGGGGAGGAGAGGCCGTGCTGCAGTGGTTGCGTGCCATGGAGCAGGGATTTGCTGCAAGACAGCTGATACTGCAGGGTGTCACGCTCCTCTTGACATCTCAAATATTCTTCCAGACACACCGGAGTGGAAGCCCCACCTTTCCCAGATGCTGTTCATCAGTGATTTATTTCTTTGTTACTGAGTTCTGTGGCTTCATCTCATCCAACTTGCTGGAGGAAACCTGAGTTGTTTGGTAGTGAATTTTTCCCTTTGGAATGTTAGCAGGGAGCTATAAATAAGGGGTGATCTCCTCTGGAAATTGTGGGCCCCTGTGAGGAGCACGTGCCTCCAGTTCCAATGTATGGGGCAAAAGCAGGTGCTGGTTAGCAGCCAGCCTGGGGCTGTAGATAGGGTAGATGCCATTCATGTTTGTTGGCTATATGCTCTTATTTTAGCTTGTAATCTCTGTTGATGAGCTCATTCAGTCTAACACTTTGCCAGTGTTTCTGTCTTCTTGTTTTTCTGTTCATATCTTCCTGTTCATCATCAAGGTAGACTAAAGGCCCATCAAACAAGGCCCAGCTAAAACTTGCTGTTGTCTGGGATCCCTCTACCTTGCTTTTCCAGGAGTACTGAAGAATTCAAGGGCTTAGTTCAGTCAAACTAAAGATGTGGGGTGGCAAAACAAACCACCAGCCTGGTACTATTAGCTTTCTAAAGGACTAAAAGAGCCTCTTCTAAAGAGCCTGTAGCTCTGTTCCCTTTGGCTTATAGCACTGGCCATAGCTCTCAGCATATCGTGGAGATGCCGTGGAAATAAATGATGGTCAGGGACGGGTATGAAGCATCATACCCAAGCTAGGAAAGTGAGCTTTGGTTTGAAACGGGATGCAGTGAGCATCCACCAGGAGGAGTGGAAGGCTGAGGTAGGCTCAGGGAGTTTTCTGTCCCAAAACTAGAGTGAGCCCTCAGTATTTGTAATGGCAATCTGCTTGTTTTGCTGCTGCTTTTCTTTTACCTTCCTTAGGGCTGAAGTGAGGCTTTCCTGTCCTTCACTTGCTTATTTTTCATGGCAAGGGCTGCTCAGAGTGAACTGCTCTTAATCTGTCAGTGATTTCCTGCGTTTTGGGAACCCAGTTGTTAGGGAAAGCCTCCTGGAGAATGATAGCGATGCTGGTGCTGTAGGCAGGTGGCTGGATGTGGAGGGGTGCTGCCCAGTGCCTGAGCACATCTTAGCCAAGTCTTCATGAGCTGTAGGTGTGCAGCTGTCTTACACCTCATCCTTTGTCTTCTTCAAAGTCTTTTTCTTCTCTGAAGAAGAATCCCATTGTGTTGTGCTTCATGTCTGCTCTGGGTGTGCTTCTTCCTGCCCAAGGTCCATCATAGAGTTGACCTTCCCTGAGTGGGGAATGTATTTCCAAAGCAGTGGCTCTGAATGCTCTGAGTTTTGTATTCCAGCAATGCCAGATGGAGCAGAGGACTTGTTTTAGCACTAGATGATGCTAAATGCTGCCTTTTAAAATCCATGCTTTTTTTTTTTTGTTTGTTTTTATTTGCAGCAACCTCTTCAGCACACAGCCAAACTGGGCAGCCAAAAACTCACGTGGCTGGACAGCCCTGCCATCCCAATAGTACTATCCTTCCCACTTCCTACACTGGGGGCCACTGAACATATATTTTGCTGTGGTAGGACTGCATCACTCTGATAGGGCCAAATGCAGAACAGTCTCTTCTGTAGTTCCCCAAATCTCCTGGGGATGGCGTGAGTTTTCCTTGCATTGCCTCCGATGTGTTGGGTGTCCTAGGATACCTCCCTTTGGAAAACAGTGTTTCCATGGTTTATTTTTCTCCATCCCACCTTTCCCCTGAGAAATAAGGTACCACAACCCAGGAATTACCTTGCCCTGTGCCACGTGTTGTGCAAACAGGACAAATGTCCTCCACTTGCTGCCTGTTTTTTTTTCTTTCTCTTTCTAATCTTCCTTGGTAGGTATTGGAGCAGGTTAACTAGGGATGTGGTGGTGCCATCATCCTGGAGGTGTTGAAGAAGAAGCTCAGTGGGCATGGTGGAGGTTGGGCTGATGATTGGACAGGGGGAGACTGTTCTTTCTCCTGTTTTCTGCTGGGTTATCCCAAACTTGCCTTTTGCTTGAGCTACCCTCGCCTAAAAGCACCTCCTTGATCTGGCTGCTCCTGTGCTTGCCCCTTGCCCCATCTTATTTTGCCAGGAGCCCCTTGGGTGCAAAATCCCCTCTTCTTTGATCCTTCTCATGGATTATCTCCTGTCCCCAGAGCTGGAAGGTCAGAGCTAGAAGACAACTCCTCTTCTATCTCTCAGGTGGAGAAAAGTGAATACAAAGATCCAAGCCAGAAATGATACATCTCTTTCCAAGGGTGCCAAGTACCCCAGAAACACAATTCTGAAAGAGTTTGGGTGGCATTAGCGCAACGAAGGCGAGAAAGAGTTGATGACCCAGGGCTTTTGGCACACCAGCATGTAGCTCTGGCTGGAGGGACAGCCTAACAGATGTGTCTGGTTGCTGGAAGCCCTCAGTATCAGCACCGTTTTCATAGTCACCTTGCTCAACATGGCAAGAGGCAATAGGGCATCGTGGGCAGAAGCAGTTTAGTTCCATTTCTTCTCACCCTTGGCATGGCAAGCCCTCTTCTGCAGGATAGAGGCTGGGGAGCCCTGGGAGCCTTCCCTCCAGAGAGGCTCTCCTGCCCATTGGGACGTGGAAAACCTGTGCTCTTCAGAGAGTGTTTCCAACCTCACAGATCTGAAGGAGGACTGCAGAGCAGAGGCTTGGATGGTGCCTGTGGTAGAGTTTGCCATCCCTTCTGCTGTGGGTATTGCCGTAGGAGATGTGGGATGAAGGAAGAATGCTTTCTGCACTCCATTAAAACGACCCGTGCCTGCTTGCCATCCTGTACTCACTGTTGCCGGGAGCAGAGCCTCTTCCTCTCCCCCTCAATTATTTTTATTTTATTTTTTGGGGTGCCAATAAAGGCACTCTCCTTTAATCATCCCGGCTTGAGAGGGAAACGAGAGAGAGCCAGGGAGAGAGTGCAGTGAATTTAGAGACTCATCTTACCCCACCATGTTAATTATCTCTGCTGTAAAAAAGAGGTCAAGGAGAGGAACTCTACTAAATAGGACGACGTTGGCATGAACAGCTCCTAAAGTGAAGAAGGTAAGACTGAACTTTACTGGAACTTTTTTTTTAAATCCCTTCAAAAAGCTCCTAGATTAAAGCTCTGATATCCTTTTTGTTGAAATCTCATGGATTCTGAAGCTCAAATGGCTGGAAGGAAGCCCAGATAATTTTTTTTATCCCAGTCACTGAGAGGCTCAAAGGTTTTAAGTCCTGCCCCCATGGTGAATTGCCGAGTATATGGGAATATAGAAGAACCCAGCACATTGGTGTTCTGGCCATTGTTATCAAGAGGGAGAAAAATAAAATAGCTCTCTATGTAGGTCAATGACCTGCTCTTTATTGTCAGTAAAAAATTAAGGATGACCTAAAATCTACTACTTAAAAAAAAAAAAAAAGGCAGGGTAAAGTAGTCTCCCCCTAATCAAAGAGGAAATGTTTGTGTTACCTCAAGCTTGACCTCCTCAGTCTCTAACTTTAGCAAAGTCTTTGCAATTGAAAAGCAGTGGTCGAAACCTCAAAACCTGTCTGAAATGTCTATTAATTTTTGATCTTTCAAGGGAGTTGGCTTAGTTATTGTAGAAGCCCCCGTAGAGCCGGGTAGCGTAGTTAAGGGTCTCTCAGCATTTCCATTATAAAGTCCCAATATTCAAGGGCTTATAACTCAGCTGTTTCCACGTTGCACCTGCCCGGTCCCTGTGTTGCCTTTTGCTGGCTCACCTGCCATCCTCCTCTACCTCTTAGGGGGAAACAGCATGCAGACTGGTGGCAGCCCCAGTATTTCCCTCAGGGCTCTGTGGGATGAGGGACATCCAGGTTGGCGGCCCCCTTTAGATTGAGGGGCTTCAAGCACCCTGGGTGGGGCTTTGGGGGATGCTGGTGCAATGGTTTGGGGACTGTGCTGTATCTCCAGAGGGGGTTGGTCAGGAGAGAACGAGGGAAGGAAGGAGAAGCAGCTCTTTATTAATGATGAGGGCTGTTGGAGCCATCCTCCCTCACCCTTCCAGCCTGGGAAGCAATTTGTGTTGTGTGTGCTGACACAACCCTCATCGCGTCAAGGCTGCGTTTGATTAATACAGGGATTTGGGCTGAATGGTGAGCGTCTTCTGCTGTATTGCAGAGGCTCTTATTTATATGACGGGTTTGAGATATTTATGTCTGAAAACCTTTTCCTCTCTTGGCTGCCTTTCTTTTGCGGAGCTCTTGCTTGAACAGATCTCTGACATCTGGCCCACAATACATTGGATCTGTAGTGGGTACCTTGCCTTCAACACCTACTTCTATTTAAGCTCGCTGCCTGCCTCGAGGGGAGAGGTTTGAAGCTAGGGTGGCTTTTGACTGAAGCTGGCAGGCAGTGAAATTCGCCGCAGCCCTAAGCGGTTTCATCAGGATATCAAGGGGCCGAGCTCTTTTTAAAATCCTGATTCCCCAGGCCTAATGATTCAGGCACTTAAAGTCCTACTGGGCTGAAACTAGACACACACACGCACGCACAAAGCCCGCAGCGAGGGCAAACACGTGTATTTTAAAATGCAACATCTGTGTCTGAAGCACTGAGAGTGATGCAGGTGAAAAGGGGAAGAGGATGCACGTGGCTGAGCCTTGTAAACCAGGGTGAACTGAGATAGTACAAACTGAGATGAAGCCACCCATGGGACGAAGGTGCAGGGAAAACATCAGATTGTAGTGGGAGAGGATGGGGTTTTAGGAAGAGTGGGTGCTCTGAATGTCCCCTGGGGCTGAGGACCAGGAAAGACAGGGTTAGTCTGCGTGCCCCACAGCAGGGCAAACCCCAAGCATCTCCCAGGGGGAAGTGTGGCAGCCGTGTGACCCTGAGCGTGGTGATTTTTTGAGAGCATTCATGGGAGGAGGATGAAGAAGCACATGGATGCTCCCACCCACAGGAAGGGGACCTGTGCAGTGCGGTCTGCTTGGTGTAGGGATGTCATCTTCCAGGTGGCTCGTGTGTTTCTTGTAAAGGGCTCTGCAAAGCTTCCTCCAGCCTTATTGCAACAGCCCTTCAGGCTGCTATCAAAGCAGGAGGATGCAGCTGGGGAGGATGCCCTGGTGTGACAGCTAAAATGTTTGCTGCACCAATCCAGGAGCAGGATGGGGCTCTTTGTGAGGACAGTTGGCAGCACGCCGATGTCACGCGTGGGTTTGGGGGAAGCTCCTCTCCTTACCGCAGCGAGTTGCGGGTGGTACAGAGGTGCAGCGGGGCCAGCCCCTCATCGCTCTGGAGGTTGGGGTCAGCCTGGTGCTCCAGCAGTAGCTCGACACAGGCAGCGTGCCCTGCACGGCACGCCTTGTGCAGAGGGGCCCAGCCCCCTGGTGCCAGGTCAGGGTCAGCCTGGCGGTGCAGGAGGTGCCGCAGGCAGGCGGTGTGGCCGCGGCTGGCAGCGATGCACAGCGGTGTGCTCAGCTCCTGCTTGTACTCCAGCGACCACAGCCCTGCAGGGACGAGGGAGACGAATGAGGACAGCCCAGGGAAGTGGAGGAGCCCTCAGCCCTGCAGGTATTTAGGAGATGTGGTTGTGGTACTGAGGGGCATGGCTCGGTGGTGGTGAGTCAAGTTTAATGGTTGGGTTTGGTTACGCTGAAGTTTTTTGTTCTAACCCAGGTAATGCTGTCTGTGGTGTGTTATGGGAAGACTCTCGTGCCAGGTAGATCAGTGCCTTGGTAAGACCTTGCTGCAGGCTCTGCTCCTTCCTCTCTCCTACGGGCAGCTGTTGAAAGGCAGCTCACTGGTTTCTGCCTGTGGCAGGACAGGAGGAGCCGTTCTTGCTGGTACAAAGCCAACCCAACATCTCATGCCTGCCAGACAGGAACGAGGTGACCTCTCTGGGCTGCCACCGAGGAATTTGGGCTGCAAGCCCTCTTGCAAGCATGCCTAACCCCCAGGGTGCTCCATCCCAGCCTGGAAAATGATGTGAGCACACACTATTCACGCTTCCCTGCCCCTCTGTGTTAGTACGTGCAGTACGAAGAAAGCAACCAGAGTGCCAAGTGTTTCCTGCTAAAACATCAGGATTCAATCCTTTAGCCAGAAAGGAAGCATCTTGGGAACGGGTTACAACACAGGCAGCACCATACACTACAATGTGCTGTGCATTTGGTTAGGTTAGTGAATACCTGGGGTTGATCTGGGCTGGTTTTTAAAGGAAAGATTACCTGAGAGTCCATAAAATGCTTGGCTTTTCACCTGCCACTCCATCTCATTTTTACTGATCTCAAAAACCAGGTTGACATCTTCATAGTATCTGTCCGTCAGCTCCTGCAGGCTCCTCAGGTTCCCTGTGACCAGGGCTTGGTAGTACTTCTCTGCAGGAGATGTCAGTGGGTGCTCTGAATCCAGTTTGGGAGAAATCTGCAGCCTCTCTGTCACTGGTCCTGGTAACTTGTCCATGCCAGTGCTTCCCCTGCAGCTGGGAGGGTAGAGGGGCTTTTATAGGTCACTGTTTCCATTTGTCCTGTCCTCATTGTCTAATTATAATCCAGTTGAGGCTCTATTGTTGTTGTATTTATAACTCCAGAGGGGTCAGATGATAATGGATTCCTGATACAAAGAGGGTCAGATGGTCGCTGGGCTGTGTGTGTTAGCGCCTCTTTGATTCAATTGCTGCTCTAATTGCAGGTGGCAGACTGATTTGAACGTGCTTGTTTTAAGCTGGGAAATGTGACCAGCTCCAACCCCATATAAGCATTCACGAGCTCTGTATAAGAGAGTAACCAAATGAGACAGTGTTTTTCTCAAAGATGCTTTTCCATACCTGTTGGCAATCTCACCGCTGCTACACCAAAAGATCTGTGCTTTGCTTCAGGGAACAACGCTGTGCAGCTGGCGTGCCAAGTCTTCTCAAGGATGCAAAGCACTTGGCAAAGCCCAGCGAGGTAAAACCCTCCAGAGCCTTTGGCAGGGAGAGCTGCTTCTCCTGCAGTGCCTTGTATAGAAAAGACTCACCCTGCTGCCATTTAAGCAGGCTCCAAGGAGGGGGCTTGCAGCCATTCGCTCCCTCAAGGTCATGGGGGAAGTCCATGGTGGGGCTGAGAATAGAGCTGGTGTCTCGTGACTCGTGTCGTGTGGCTTTTGGTTGCACAAAGCTCTGTGTCTTTGGCTGCTTGGCTGCCCAACAACAGTGGCCACCCAGGGCATCGCCTTCCCCAGACCACCTCTGGTTTCCACACCCTCTGTGATGCTGGGGAGCTCAGGTATTCTAGGTCAGACTTGGGATAATTTTACAAGGGGTAAAATGTGTGTGTTTGCATCTCAGGTGTTAAAGTGTCACTGGGAACACACTGAAATGTTCCGTGACCCCTTCTTGTGAGCCTTATGATCAGCATCTACTTGCATGTAGCACTCACTTCTTGGGTCGTGCTAATGACAGGTTCAACAGCAGCCCTTGCAGGGAGTTAAAAATAGTCAGGAGTGGTGAGAGCAGGAGAAAAAATCCCTTTGTGTCTGTGTGGCACGAGCACAGGAGCCTGTCTTGGTTACCTCATGCACAAGCCAGCTAAGCCAGGCCCTTTTTCTGCTGATGTAGGTAGACCGTGCTGTCAGGGTGTAAATGTATTCTCATGTTTTTAAGGGTATAAAATTATCATATGAAGAAGAATTATTTACTGAAGAGGGGATTTGGCAGGCAGAACACCTGCAGAGAGCATCTTGAGGCTGACTGCAAGTGGGAAAGTCATCCCTGGTTGGGTGTCTAGGGTCAATCGTAAAACCACAAGGTGGCTCGGGTTGGCATGGATCCCAGAGCCCTCCCAACCCCTGCTGTGAGTGGGGGCACCTCTCACAGATCAGGCTGCTCAGAGCCCCATCCAGCTTGGCCATGGGCACTGCTGGGGATGGGGCATACACAGCTCCTCTGGGCAGCAGTGCCAGGGCCTCAGTGCCCCCGGGGTGAGACATTTCTTCCTAATGCAAGCCACGCTTTGCCCTGATGTCTTAAAAGTCGTGGACAAGCTTTCATTGGGTGTGTCTATGTTTTCTGGGTGGTGGAGGGCTGGGAGGTGTGGCATGAAGCTTTGGGTTGTGCCACCTGTCCACCCTGCTATCAAGGCCTCTGTGCATCATGAGGGCCTGGTTCTGCCCCAAATTTAGCCTGGGATCACCTTCATCTACAGGGTGGCTTACAGGGATACCCATAGCTATTCCAAATGCGGTAGAGAAAAGGGTGATCACTCCATTAGTGATAGCAACCGTTAATCTCCAACGTGGGGCAGTATCTTAACCGTCTCCTCGAATACGAGTGTTTGTGGAGTACACCTCATTTAACACAACATTAAGCATTTTACTTCCTCGGATCAAGTATATCTATTAATAATGACTTAAATTGTCTGTGCCAGCTCTGCGTTACGAGGAAAACTCATGGCAATATGCAAAATCCAAATGACTGAAGCAAGAGCTTGCCTCCTAAGCCACTGCCATGAGCTGCAGCATAGCAACCTAACCGTAGTGCTGCAGAGACTTCAGACCGTGGTCGCTTCTGCCAACCCCAAAGCTTTGAAACGCACAGGCTCTGGTTGGTGTAAAAAAAAAACCCATCAGGGTCCAGATGTGCACGTGTGATTTAAAGCTGCCCTCCGGGAGCGGAAAAACCGCAGGAGCCCCCAATGCGAGGGCGGGTGGCCAGCTGCTCCCGGCTTCAGACTGAACCCATGATGGATTTAAGGTCTGCACCCAAGGAAAAATGAAGCCAGGTGGGGGTGTCCCAACCCACCCCTTGTCCCACCTACCTCGAGGGGCTGGCGGTGCAAGGCTGGCTCTGCAAAGGCTGGGCTCTGCTGGTCCCTGCGAGGCCGCCCTGGACATGGGCATCCCACGCTCCTGCTGCAGGGCTGGGTGCTCCTGGCGTGGGGACAGCTTGCTGGGCACATGTCACCACCTTTATATTGCCTGCGCTGCTCAGCCCCATGTGACAGCACCGGCTCGTGCCCCCAGCCGAGCCTCTGTGGCTGAGCTGCTGGGCAGGAGGACAAAGCGCAGCGGGGAGGTGGGCATCATGCCAGCAGCCCCTGTAAAAGCCCCACGGGTGGGAGCTGGGGACCCCGCAGCGCTGTCCTCCTGCTGAAATACGCTCCTGTCAAGAGGCTGCATTGATTTTTATTGTATTTATTTATTTATTTATTTTGCCTCTGTCTTTTATCAGGAATTAGGTAATATTTAAAGAGCGCTGAAACGTTTCCCTCCAGCAGCTCCGTGCAATTTGCGAAGGTGCTCTGTGTGATGCAGTGCCGCCCTTCTTTCTGGAAGGTAAATAACTTGATTCCTTGTAAATACAATAACCCTTTTCTTTTTCTCCTAACCCTGTAGTGCTTTCCATTGCAGACTTTCACACAATCAAGGCGTAGACAGGAATAAAACCCTGCAGCTATTAGCAGTGCTAAAAATACAAAGTGCAGGCTTCCCCTGTCCCCTCCCTGCAGAAGCAGCGCGTGGTGTTAATTACTGTGTGTGAATCCAGCCCGGGTGTGCATCCTGTTTTAGGGGGAATCACATTTCCACAGGCTGGGGGGGGGGCTGGCACAGTGCTACCAATTATTTAACCCCTCAGCAATGTTGTCGTGAAATGTCATGCGGAGTGATAACGGGGAAAGCTGTGTCCAGCTGACCTTGCACCACGTGGCTGCGGATCAGTGCGGTGCTGCTAATGGCATTTGCTAATTAGCAGTCACGCAGTGGTCCTGTCTCTCTCCCCGGCAGTGAGGCTCGCTTCGTGTTAGACATCACCCTTGGGGTTGCTGGCTTGATCATGGGGAAGGCTGTGGGTTTTCCTGTTACCATCTTGAATCAATGGCTTGTGCCCGCCCAGCTCCAGCCCTCTGTAATGTCACCCAGCAGATCAAGGCTCCATCCAACGTGGCCTTAAACACCTCCAGGGATGGAGCACCCACAGTGGCTGGCTCGTGTCCACCAGGACCCCTGAGACCTTCTCTGCAGAGCTGCTCTCAGTGAGCCCTTCTCCCACTCTGTACATACCTGGGATTGCCCTGACCCGAGTGCAGTGCTTTGCACCTGGCTGTGTTGAACCTCATCAGGTTCACATGGGCCCGCTTTTCCAGCCTGTCCAGGTCTGTCTGGATGGCATCTCTTCTGCTGTATCAAAACATGGGATGCTGTTGGCCAGAAGGAAGGGTCAACACTGGATGCATTTCTGTGTGGTGCTGGTCTGAGGGCTTCCTGCTGGCCACAGCACCACTGGTGCACAGGATAGGTGCTGGTTTTGCTCCGGGGCTAGGTTAGCTTTCAGCACCTGGAAGGATTGTGAATTTGGGAAGGGCAGGTATTTACAGGTTGGAAAGAGAGTTTCCCAAGCACACCCTAATGAGAAAGTTAAGAGGATAATTACTTGCCCTGTGGGATGCAGAGGAACAAACTCAACTATCCCTTTCTGGATGTGTGCATTTCTGAGGGATTGATTTATTCTTTAGCAGTGGACACCTCTGAACTTCACCTGACAGCATTAATTAGTGAGGACCAGGCCCAGTTCGTTACCGGTGTGATCTCTCCTTAGCACAGCTGTGGCTTACCAAGGTGGCCATCTGGTTTGCATGCTAGTTTGCTCCGTCAGGCTGTGCTCCTGCAATGGGTGAGGAGCTCCCTTCCATCCCTCACCCACTTGGAAATTACAGGTTGGGGAAGTGTTGGGATGGACAGGCTGATCCTTGGGGCTGCCCGGCACCTGGCCCATCCATCACATCGAGCGAGCTGTCAGTGGGTATTGCTGCAGAGGTTTGTGAATTCAGTGAGTGCCTCTGGCCTCAGCTGGGGGCTAATTTGGGTTAAAAGCAGCAGTTTTACCTGCAGGAATGCATTAGTCTGGCTAGAGGAGATAAGGAGTTGGCTATCCCTCTACTCAGGTATCAGCAGGGTTTGCTTGGGGGAACAACGTGCCATGTGGAGTGCATTGATGTGCTGGCACACCTGGAGTGGAGAAAGGAGAAGCTATGGGTTGCAGCAGGGCTGAGTGTGGGGCTGTGGGAACCCAGAGGACAGCTGCCTTGGGGTGGCAGGACCTGTCCTGACGATGACTGATAAAAGTGTGCTCAGCATCCCACCCACCTGATTGAGGGGCAGGAGGAATTTTCCCCAGGCAAAGTGCTGTCAGAGCAGGAGGTGTGTTGCTCTTGCTTCCCCTCTAGAGTTAATTATACCCACTTAAACCTTCATTGCCTTCCCCAATATATTGTCCCCTAGCACTATGGTGTGTTTTCAGCCAGGTTGTTCAGTGGAAGAGGATGGCAGCTCCTCACCTCATGCTTTCGGGACGCTCTGGCCTGTGGTATGGGGCCGGCTGTGGTCTTGTGGGCTTGGATCAGTCTAGATGTTGACTTCCAGCCCACGTGGATGCATTTTGGCTTTCTGAGAGCTGAACGAACGGTGATATTTTTGATGGAGAGGACAGCATTGTACTCAGCCCTGAAATCCTTTCCAGCTTTTACTGGGGCTGGGCTGATCCCACCAGCCTGAATAACAAAAACCTAGATTCTCTTGCGCTCTCTGGATCTCTCGGTGTTTTTCATAGGATGTCAGACTCATAGGATGGTTTGGGTTGGAAGGGACCTTAAAGACCATCCAACCTGGCCTCGAGCACCTCCAGGGATGGAACTGATCTCTTTCTTCATTTCATTCTCCTTCCCTCTCTTGTACCTAGAATTTAATTATGATTAATTTTTATTAAGGAAGCAATTGTCCCACGTTTGGCTGGGGCTGTATGATCTTAAGGTCCCTTTCTACCCAAGCCACTCTGTGTTCTGTGCTCTCCCCTTGTCCTATTACTGTCACTGCCCATGTAAAAAGTCAGTAGATGCAATGGGTTGTCCAGCCAGAGTGAGCCACCTGCTTGGAAGAGCATGGATGCTGAGAGCATGCAAAGCTCAACAAGAGACCTAAATGATTTGGGGATCTTATGCAGCTTGTTATCTTCAGTGTTTTATTATTTTATTTTATTTTATTTTTTCAAATCCCAGCAAGAAGTAATACTCTTTTTCTGTTCAGAATAGAAAATGGCTTGATGCCATGAGGAAAAAATAAAAGGAAGCTCTACCTGGTGCTGTGATGATTTGCAAGGCTAGTGAGAGACTACATAAGGCGTTTTCAAATAGACTCTGATATTTTCAGTGCTTAAAGAGGACCAACTACGTGACACCCTTTTTGAAGTCCTGATTTACAATGGGCCCAGGCTGAGTGCATTATAATTTGCTGCGAGAAGTTCCAAAGTCGCAGTACTTTCAATAATGAGGAGAGAAACCCTAATATGATGAGACTTTTTGTATTGTGTTTAATGAAAAGCTAAAAATGTGCTAATTTGTAAGTCCTGTTGTGGTAGTGGCATCAGAAGCTTTTGAAATGCATTACTGACTTAGGAAGTATTAAGAAAAAATGACATTTTGCTACTAGCAGAAAAGTCAATTATAACATTTCCACACTTTAGAAAATTGCTGATGCAGGATGGGAGTTAATAGAACAGTCAGTTTCACTTTGTACTGCAGGATTTGGGGGGCTTTGCTGAGAAATGTCTTTAAAAAATAACAATCTAACAGCAACTTAAAGAATAAACTCCCACCGTGTTGGTGGGACTCTGGGGGATTCATTCCCTTGTGACCAACCCTGACACTTGGTGCTGCTCCCCTTGGGGTGGGTTGGGTCAATCACCACCAACACAGCCCTGAGCAGTGCTTTGTGCTTGGGCTGATTTCAACCCCAAAAGGTGGGGGAGCATGTGGCAAAGCACCAAGCCCTCTGCAAGGTTGCACTTTCCATCTCCTTGAGGGGAAAGCAGCACTAAGCATCTCCTCAGCTGCTGGGGGAGATGCTCAGAGACTCATTGCCGTTGACAGCAAGGTTTAGTGCTGGGTGCAACAATCCTCGTGCTGGGGGGATGGTGCTCCCATAACCCTGCCTCTGAATTGCTCCATGCAGGCTAGCAAGGGAAAGCAGCTCCTGTGAAAATGGCAGGGATCACCGACAAGTGTTGGCACTGCTTTTAACGGGCCCTGCAGCTCCTGATTAAAGGGCTTTGGCTGCAGTGGCATAACCTGAGCTCTTGACATAAGCCAGGGGGCTAATAATACCCAAGCACATTGTGAAAGCATGACCTCACGGTGCTGGCTGCTTCTGCTCCCAGCAAGGGCTGTCTGGGAGATTTATAGGGCAGGGACAGTGCCTAGGGGTCTGCACCCCGCACCTAGGTACTCCCAGATGCTTTGGGGTTTGCCAGGGCTGGCAGTGGGTTCCCATCCCTGGAGGTGTTAAGGGATGTTGCACTTGGTGGACGTGGTGCTCAGTTGCCTGGTTTGATGGTTGGTGGTCTGTTCCAGCCTAGACAATGCTGTGATTCTCTGCCAATTTACAGTTTATTTCTTTAACTGCGCATTGGCTTTTGATGTTTCTGATGAGAACAAGGATTTCTTAGGAACGTCCCTCCCTTAGGACCAGAGTTTCAGAGGGAAGGGGTCTTACTTGCTGTAGTTACAGCAGAAAGGCAGGGAGTGAACATGAACACTTCTAAAAAGTCATGTCATATGTAGTTCTCCCGGGTTTGGAGAAAGCAATTAAGCCAATTAATTTATTGGTAAATTATCTGATGATGAAGTACAAAATAACTGCAATGAAACGCTGACATTCACATTAATACCAAATTAGTTACTGTATTATGACTGCTCTTACAATGAATGCCCAGTAATTTAATAGTAATGGGACATTTAAATAATTCAGTTGATAATTCTCTAGATCACTTACATATATAAATGGGCATGACAGATCCTTTGCTCAACTTTGCTGTGGATCACCTCCCACAAAGCAGGCTGATGCCCTGCCTGCTTGAGAACCCAGCCCCAAAGCATCCTGGCTTCCAGCTGGGGGATGTATAGAGAGAGGATGGGGTGTGCTTCACCACCCCAGGAAAGCCAAATGTTGAAGCTATTCTGTTGGAAATGATTAAATCCAGGGCCTGGAAGCTTGCACTCAGCAGTCCCTTGTGAGGGTCATGATGAGGCTCTGGCAGCTGGATTGCTGCAGGATGGCTGGAGGCAGCTGGAAGTCTCACACGGCCTCACAAACCCTGGGGTTTTGTGCAGGGATCTGGCAATCATTGCCACTCCTATAATGTGGGTCCCCCAGGCAGGTCTGGGGAGGCAGCATCCAGGCTGGAGGGCTGAAATCCAGGGGAGCCCTGCTCCAGGTGGCCAAAGGAGCTGGCCAACGAGGAGCACAAGAAAATGGAGTTTGCATGTGGTGTGAAAGCAGCTTCTCAAGCAGGTTTCTGGGTGGGCCTTTGACTTTCTGCAGAATTTGTCCCCAAAACACGCTGCGTGCTGGCCATCCACGTCAGCATGTTCTCTGCGAGATACTTGCCAGGTCGAGGAGGATTGGGTGAAACACTGCACGAAACATCCTTTCAGAAAGCTGAGACCCAACGAGCACTGGGTCCTGCTCTGCTCCTCGCTGTTTCTTTTTCAAGCAACAGCTATATTGCAGTTTGTACAACCCCAACCATTGGACAGCATTTCATACTGCAAAATAGATTCTCAGGGCATCCACCAAACTGAGCATCACCCTTTGCTTTTGTTCTCCTTTTTAATGTTGTTTCCTGTGAGCGTGTACGTTAATCTCTCCACAGTGATGCACCAAAAGGTGAAGAAGTGCTGGTCCTCGTGTGGCTACGTAAATATATGGCATTAAGTGCCTTATAATCCATCCCAATTAAAAAGCAGTCTTTACGGCCGTAATAGTTTTATTGAGAACTGTAACACATTAGACTTACAGATATATAAAGCAGTTAGTTTTATAAAGCATATAGGATATTAAAGTAATGAAAGACATTAACGTGACATCAATTTTTAAAGGGAGTTACTTGCTGAAATAAATGAGGGTAGCCTAAAAGTTGATGGCATGTTACAGTTCTGAGTAATGAACCCCTCTGCCCCCTAAAACCTCTTAGAACAAATAATGCTTGAGCACGTCGATGGTCATTAACTCTTTATCCTCTGAGAGCTACTCGTCACTTTGATGTCTCATCCTATTCCTTAGCATTTAAGAATACATTCAGAAATGAGCTCTCTTTCCCAGGGTAGCTGTCACTTGCAATGCTTTATTCCAAAGTGTCTGCTTTTCTAACATCATCCCCCTTTGTTCAGTGGAGGAAGTTGGTGTTTCTCTTCTTTCCTTCATTTTCTTACTTCTTTTTCCCTTTTCCTCCTTTCTCACTCATTTCCATTGCTTTGCTTCGTGCTTGGCCCAGCGGTGTCTTGTCATACCAAGCCTAGAGAACCAGAAAGCATAAGTATGTTTTAATATTATTAAAAAATAATAATAATCACGATTGAACAGTTAAGAGACCTTTAACTGCTACAATGGTGCATTCCTTACAACAATCTTAAAATCCAGGCAGGGTCGTAGAGCGGCAGAAATAAACCCCTTAGATCTCTTGAGAACATTATTATAAGAAGAAGTATGGCAATTGCCTGCTTGAAGTGTGTCTCATTAACAGGAACACTTAGCCGGGCCATTTGTGTTGCTATAGTTATGGAAATGTTAGAACTTCTCCGATCAACCCTATTTCCAAGGCAAATAGCTCTTGTCAAAACCCTTTCTGGTCTGAAACTTGGCAAGGGACCAAGCAAACCATTCTCATGGTTCTGCAAATCGACCCAGACAGTTTTTATTTCAATGAGAGAGCTTAAGAAGCCAAACAAACCCCGAACATTAAAAACTTGATTATTGCTTTCATATGCCTGTTCACAGTCCTGTGACTTTGGTGTAGTCACTCTGCAGACTTGCCAAGCTGCAATGTCAACAAGGCCTTGTTAAAATAACGTAAAACGAAAGAGAAAATTAGTGTTGTGTGGGAATTGGTCAAACCCCAAATGTGCACACAGAACCTTTATCAGCAAGCCCTGCTCACACCGGAGATCAACGTGCTGTGGTGTTGATGTGATGGATAAAACGCATTCATTCCTGTTTGGCCATACTCATCCACACGTGGCTGCAGAAATGGAAATCTTTCCTCTGGCCACTACTTAATGCCACCTCTCTGTCTCCTCTGGTGCATGTTGGATATTAGGAGCAATTTCTTCTCAGAAGTGGTGATGCAGTGGCACAGCTGCCCAGGGAGTGGTGGGATCAGCATCCCTGGAGGTGCTCCAGAACCGTGGGGATGTGGCACTGAGGGACGTGGGCACGGTGGGTTGGGTTAGGGGTCGGATTTGGGGATCTCAGAGGTCTTTTCCAAGCTGCATGGTTCTGTGATTCTATGTATCTGTGTTTTTGAATGCGGTGAGCTACCTGCTAATTGGCATGCGAGGCAGTCTGCTTTTTGCTCTTTAGTTAGCAGGGCTTAATGAAGCCAGCTCCTCAGATATGGCTACAGCAAAAGATTTATCACTAACCCACCTGCACCTGAGCTGGGCATGTAAGTGATGGACAGTATGTGACAGATCAGAGCCAAAAGTCTTCAGGAATGACATCTGCAGCTCTTTGCCACGGGTTTTCCTACATCTTACGTGTATGATCAGCTGCTGCCAGGCAGAGCTGGAGTGCTGGCTGAGCACCCGTTGCTCTGTGGGACTCCTATTATTTCTGTGCGAGGATTTTTTTCAATCACAGCAGTCAGACAATTTTTAATTACAAAAACGTGGCAGACGTACGACCGGCTCAGAAATTTGAGTAAATTGGACAAAGATATCACATCATCCCTAAATTTTGCATTATTTATATTCGTTTCGGAACATTGGCGGAATATAAATGTCAAACAGGGAGATTCATGTTTCCAGTGAATAGAAATCAAAGATTCATCACAGCGTTAATCTTCACTTTGAGTGCTGCTTTAAGTTTTAGCCACCCCGCTTCAAAAGGGACAAAGCAAAGCAACAGAAGTGGTCCAGCCATGGCAATGATTAGAGGCTCATGAAAAGGTCCTTCTGTGCGTGGAGAGATGAAGATATTGAGTTAATTGATGCACGAGGCCATTCTGACAGTCCTCTTCCCCTGTGCCATGTTACAGGTGCCAAGGCCATGTTCCGTGACGTTTAAGGGGAAACAAATTTAACAAAAAGGAAACGCTCTCTTAAGGGCTGTGATTAACACGAGGAAATGATGGCCATGGGATAGTGAGGGCGATATTAGCGGTGTTCAATACGAAGTGCTGCCTGCGTGCTCCTTGCTGTGCTAAAGAGGCATGTTTGTGGGAAGTGGAACAGCATTTGTGAGTTAAACTTGTGCTCGCTCTCATGTTTCAGGGTGTAAATGAATTACGGCTTGGAGCTGGGAACAATATGAGGTTTTTCTCTGTGCTGCAATGCTGAACCATTAGCCTCTCCCCAAGGAAAGATATTGGTTTAGATAGGAAGCACGAGGAAAAAAAATAAAAAGAGTAATTTGCCAAATATCACAAATGCTGCCTATGCTGAGAGAGCCAAAAGTGGAAATTGGAGAGCATTCAGTGGGGCTGGGAGAAATATCCACTGTCATTAGGTTAGCAGTGGAAGATGGTTTGGAGCAGGCTGCTAGGAGCTGCATCTTGTTTGTCTGCAAGGTGCTGCAGAGCCAAGGGGTGTGAGAAGAGCAGAACAGAAAAGAAACCTCTTGGTGGGAGACCTGCATGTTTTGTAAGCACGTCTGTGTAGTCATCACATCACAGAGTCCTTAAAGTTGGAAAAGCCAGCTAGCACGGCTCCTAACATCACCTTAAATGTTTCCTCCTCCTCGCTGTACACCGGGTCCTGGCTGGCCAGTGGGGTGAGGAACTCAGCAGTGTGTAGTGGCTTCCTGGCCATCTGCAGGAGGCGTAGCTTGCTCAGCACTGCCTGCACCACCTGCACGATATTGCCCTGGGTGAAGCCATCCGACAGCTTGGCCAGGCAGCTGATGCTCAGCAGCTTGGTGATCTCCCCACCGTGCTGTCTGATGGTGTGCTTCCATAACACTGCTCAGCAGAGTCCAAAGAAATGAAAAAGAGAGAGAAAACCAAAGGCACACGTTAAGGAAAGCAGGAGAAATAGTTCCAAGCTTTGAAATCGAAACAGGGAAATAAGGGGCATCGGTCAGCAGAGCTGAGAGGCAATTGTTTTCTCATTTGCTGCAGGTTTGCAGCATAGAGGCCTTTAGGAACATCTGTTCTTGAAGCGTTAGTGGTCCGTTGCTGGCTACTGGTCAATACTTTCAGAAAGTTATTATTGGCACTTAACATGCAACGGAGATGCGTGTAAAAATGGAAAGAACTACTCAAATAAGCCCGTGTGTGCACATGGAAAGGAAACTTGTCAGATGTTTTCTCATTTGGGTGTGCAGAATTAAGCACCTCCGTTAACAGACTGGCTTTATTTGGGTGAGCTGATGGGTCACCCTAAGGTTAGGGTTAGGGCTGGGCAAAAGGAGGGTTGTAACGAATGGGTTTGTGCACTGTGGTGGTGCACGGTTGTTTATGTCACTGCTTTTCTGCCCAAAAGGGTTTCTTCAGTTCTCAGATTGGCTGGAAATTGTCACGATGGGAAGATGAGTGCTGTAACAACCTTGTTTTCCACTGAATGTCAGGGAAGCTGTGAGCTAAAGAACAAGCCAGGCCCTGCCTTCAGTGGGACAGCTTCAAAGAACTAAAACTAGAAGTTTAATCTCCTTTTAAAAGTCAAGAGTTAACATTTTTAGGCATTCTGAGGTTTGCAAGTTGAAATCCCTTTGGCTGGCCCTTCTGACTCCAAATTAGTGGTGAGAATCCCAGAAAGTGACAGGTTCAATCCCCAGGAGTGAACAGAGCTAAATTCAGCTGCTATCACCTCCTTTCTCTAGGTCTTACTCATGTCCCTTATCTGTTAGCAATTAATCAGAGCTGTAACCTAACATGAAACACGTTAGCCTGCTTAAGGACCATTTCCCATCCACACTGGAAATTATTGAATGTGGGAGAGATTTACAACTCGCTAGGCAGTCAAAATCCATCTTGAGCTTGCCCTAACATGCATCATCTCAGTACCTCGGCTGCCTCCTTGCAAGGCAGCACAGAAATGGACTTCAAAATACAGTTTTGCCATTTTGTAATGAGATGAAGATGTGAAGCAATATTGTCTGGTTTACTCTGAGTGCAACTGTGTAGTGAGGTCTCCAAACTGAACGTGGTTTTGTTTCGTTCTGTACTCTTTTGTAGTATGATCCACCACAGATCAGTGGTGTGAAAGGAGTCTATGACCAATAAGGATATTCATGCTAGGAGCTTCTGGTGGGAGAAATGTACCATTGAGAGTCCTGGGTTAGAAGTGTTTGGTATCACTATGAATAGTCCTCAATTTTTCTTCCACATCATCTTTAGAGTGAACCTCACCAGCCCTTCTGCTTATGATTCACCACATCCAGACTACGTAGTACCCAAAAAAGTGTATTAAACCACATGATACAATCAGGAAAAAAACCAATACCTCTGGGAACAAAAGCCTGTCTACCAGCCACTTCTGAAGGATAGGAACCAACTGCCTGCCACTTTCCTTGCAGAAGTTCACATTATGAAGTTCAATACAGAACCAAACATGGTCCCCATGTAAAAAGAAAAGCTTAACGTAGAAAATGTGCCTTGAAATGGGATCACACAGCAAAATAACAGCTTGGGTTGTACGTTGATACAAACGGAGTTTAAAAACAGTTCTGAGACAATGAGCACGGATGCTGAGCAGTAGTAGCTGCCAGAATGACTTGAGATACTTGCCAAATCTCGAAGCATAGTCAGGCCGAGGGATCAGGATGATTTTTTGGTAAATGCGGCAGAAAGGTTTAATCTTAGCATCAAAGGGCCGGCTGGTGGTCCCCACTAGCAGCACTCTGTCCTTTGCGTTCAAAGCCTTCAGCAATTTGGGGAGAAACTTTTCCAGACGTTTTGGATTCATCTTCAGGGTGCACATGTAAATATGAGGAGGAAAGAGTTGTTATCGATACTGACAATTCGGAGTTCTGATCTACCAGTCCCTACTGATGTTTTAAATACGAAAAGCGCACTCCCTGATTTCTTCTTTCATTTCACCTTGCTGAGAACCTAACCACTCAGCTCTTTGAAATCAGCACTCAGATCTTTGTGACAATTGCTGTTTGACCTTATTATAAATATTCAACCTATCTACAGAACAGACGAGTGCTGAGCAGAATTTTTCACTGGGTGCTTAAGTTCGATGAGGATCAAGTGAAAATTGGTTGGATGAAGCTTCATCAAATTGCTGCAGTGTTACTCTGTGGTCAATAAAGCTATAAATGAATAACTGGGGTAGGGTGCTGTATTGTATTTGGAAAAGTCTGGTGACTTAGAAGCCTCTCCAGAAATAACTGAGGCTTTACACCACAGTCAATCACACTCAGTGGAAAACCTTACTCCAGGTCACCTTGTGTTTTTTACTGTACAGTTGGCAGCTACCTTGTCTCAATTTCAGACCAGCCTTTCTTATATTAATAAAGTGTCTTCTGCTGGGAAAACAGAAGATGCAGAGAGTTTTCAAAGCGATTGTTTGACTCTTGTTTCCCCCCTTTACTCACCAAAATAAGTCCCAATTTATCCCCTGTGTTTAGAGCACCAGTCTTTCGGGTGGTGTGATATCCATGGATCCCCACTAATCCCTCGTTCGTTATGAGTGCTCTCTGCTTAGCCTTTAGGAATCTTAATTTTCAAATTATAAGCGCCTCTACTGGTGCTAGAGACAAGGGAAAGATTGCACTCTTGTGTTAAGCCTACTAAGGCTGAGTAGCATTTGTGTGTCAGCAGCTCCTGCTACACTTTTGAAGGTAATGTGTGTCCAGAGTGCACGCATTTAATGGATATGTACTGAAAGCTAATATTATCACCTCCACCTATATATCAGTAGCAAGAGAACCTGTCACAGAGGCAAGCTAGGATCTCAGCCATCATGTGCACCTGAGCTGGAGAAAAGTGGGGTGAATGGTGAAGGTGACCCCTATTTGTTTAAATATGAGTGGCTTAACTGCTTGTATGTCATCCGTGGCAACTGGGTTATCATAACATATTTGATATCTGACTGCTTTGCATCCTTTACAGAGGACTGGACAGAGACTGCTTTCTTTTTTGAGAGGGCATTTGAAGAACTTCAGTTTTCTTTTTACCATGTTCTCAGCCAAGGTACCAGAGGTGCTATGCCTAGTGAGTGACTTCCATTTGCCCTGTCTTTCTCTGGGTTTAGCTCGTCTGCTCCAAAGCACACCTCTCCTGAAGTGTTCCTAAGGAGGGCTCCCTGGGTCACCCTCACCATGGCCTGTCCTTCCTCCTTCATGCTCTCTGGCTCTGAATATTGGTTATGCTGTGAGCTACATGGGGCATCAGTGATCTCAAGCGTGGAGCCACCCTCTCCCACCATTAAAGACCTGAAGCTCCAGTGACGTGATAACACGGAGGGGTGATGCCCTTGACTTGAGGAGGGCACAGGGAGAAATTCTGCCTTTCAAAACAGATAAAGGAGTACTCCAGGTGACCTTTAGCCTCAAGTCTTCATTTTAATCCCCACCCGTGCGTTCTCTCCTGGTGTAAGAACCACTAGAGGGCATCAATCCCTGCACACCCATGAGCTCACGCAGCCCTCACTGCACTCATTGGCCTTATCCAAGGTGATGCCTTCTTCCAAAACACCGGGCTTGAGTCCTTCACGTAGCCTAAACACACAGTACTTGCCTTAAGAAAAAAGGTTTAATTTTTCACAGCGAGCTCTGGATGCAAAATATTTGGCAAGCAGCATGAATCTAATCAGGACTTCAGGTGAATCACTCACTGCTGTGGTGGCTGAGCTGCTGTGCCCACTGGGCAGTGCTTTCATTTCCTTTCTGGTGGAAAAGAATCTGTAAACATAACTATTTCATATATGCTCTTCGCTTTCACAGTGGAAATTCATCCTCGTTACTCCATCGTTCACTTTGGCTCCGTCCAATTTCTCTAATTAATAGACCTGAACAATTTAAGCTCATCTTAACTTTGAGTTTCTTGCCTCGTGTTTTGAAAATCTCCATTATTCTCTCCTGCTTTTTCAGTGCACTGCTGACCGGTGACTGGACTGTTTTTAAATAAAGCGAGTGCAGCTGGGTAAGAGTGAAATGTGACTTCTTAAGAGCCCCCAAGAGGTCACAAGACTCTCTTAAAAGAAAAAAAAAAAAACCCACATAAGTGAGCAAGTGATGATCAAGCAAGCTTTGGCAGGTCCGGTCATATTGGTATGTGCTGAGCTGAGAAATACACCTGCTCCTTTGTGTCAGCTGTAATGCAACAGGAGAAATTATCTGCTCTGAAATAAGAAAGGAGCACCTCACCTGCTCGTCAGCCTTTGGCACTGCTTTGTAGAATGTTTTCTCCGTGTCTCCAATCCACATGACTGAAGGCTGCAGCTGCTTGGCCACCTAAGAGAAAATGGGAGAGGGAATGAGAGAAGTTGATTAAAATGGCCACAATTTCATACGTGGGTGCCCATAATTATGTTTCTGACTCCATATTTCGGCAGTTACAATTAGCTGGGTTTATTTTTCTTCCCCAGAAACGAGCAGCACTCATGAGTGGCGTTGGCTCTGCTCAGCAGTCTTGGCACATGAAATGGATTCTGTTTAGGAAGCTAACAGTGAGAACTCATCCCTATCATTCCGGTTGCTATGCTCAGGCTGCATTTCCCAACCCAAATTCAGCTGCAGGTCTGCAAAAGGAAGCCTGGATGAGGAGGTCAGTGGCAGACATCAGACCACCAGCAGCTTCATGCTGGCTGCCCATGGGATCCCAGTTTTCTGAGGGCAAAATGCATGGGAAACAGGCAACGCGTGGCTATTGAGTGAGCAAGGGTGATCATAACCCTTAAGCAAAACAAGCCAGTAGGTGATCTGCTGGCTTACAACACAGCATTTAATCTGCAGTCAGCCCAAGAATTAAAATGGAATCTGTTAACTTGGAAGGGGGGTCTGTAGAAATGGGTTTCCCGGCTCCAAAGTCAGAGCACTATACCTCTGGTTCACAGCAGGATGGCAGCAATGCTACAGGCTTCCTCACATCTTGTGCTCTCCCTATTGCTATAGAAACGCCAGCGGTTTAGACATTCTGCTGCCAAATTTTAATCACTTTCCAGTGGCTCTCAGAGCTGTGCTGGTTTGCTCAGCAACAAAAGTGATGGCTTGAGGAGTCAGTGGGTAACGAGAAAGCATTCTTCTGCCCTGATTTCTTTTCTTCCCTCAGTTGAAGCTGCTGCTAAGTTGTACACATCATAAGGTCTTGGTGGTAAAGTGAACATTTCCATGTACAACCTAAGGGGCAGCTTCTCAGCCCAGCAGTGTATTGAGCAAGCAAGCTGGACCAAAATGGCAGACTGAAACAGCACAGCAATAATAGCTGCCTGTCTAAGGTCAGACACTTCTTATCTATCTTCTATTGATCTATCTTCAGAGGTGTGTTTTCCATATTCCTACACCTGCATACACTTTGCAAAGCACATCAGGGTGGGGACAGACTTGTGGTTTCACTGAGCAGAGCTGTGCAGCAGCACTCCGAGGCTCAGGGCTTTCTGCAGAGCATCCTGTCGGTTCAGAGCTCACACACCTGCAGGAAATGCAGGCGGCACTGCTCATTTGTGCTTGCAGGTGAATTCATTTTGCTCCTAGCTGCTTAAAGGCAGTCTTGAAGGCAGGTGGGAGAGTACTGTGACAGTGATCCAGTGGTGGAGCTGGTGAAATGGGAGGATTCTTCAGGTAATTCAGACTTGCAGTGAACAGAAAGGTGGGTTTTGATGCAGTTGTTCAAAGCAAGGTATGCTTTCTTGGAGGACAGTGCTTGCATTTTATGTGCCCTGGAGTCTGTTTTGACACATGGGAGCTCTGTGTAAGAGACCTTCCCAAACTTAGTAATGCTAAGGGGAGCTTTTTAACAGTGGCTGACATACATGCTGGGGTTGCTTCTCTGCTAAAGCTGATGCAAAAATGGTGCTGCGTGCTCCCTTCATCTAGAGAACAGTCCCATCCTAGAGGCTTTGCTCTGTGTGGTGCTGTAGCTGTGTGAAGCTAGGGAGCAATACAGCTCTCTACCTGCGTGTCTGATGCTGCAGCATGATCTGACACAGGGAATGAGGCTGGAGGAGGATATGGAGGCTGCTGAGCTGTGCTTATGTGCTTCAAGGAGAGTTGTGATATCTCCTCAGCAGGGCTGCTGCAGCCTGGAGGTATCTTCCCCATTTGGCTCAGAGGTGGTTGGCAGCTCTCTCAAACACCCCAAAGGCTTCAACCAGCCTAGAGTTTCATTTTTTTTTTTAACTCATAAGGAAGAATTATCAGTTTTCACACCTGTGCTCCTCTTCTTTTTGTCCTCAGCTAAGCAGAAATACAGCTAGCGTTGAGTTTGTTCGTGGCCTCTGAAATAGATGCTTCCCTGCGTGCTCTGTTTTGAGGGGATGACTTGGGTGAAGGCTGCTTCACACCTTTATCTTTCTAGTGCTGGTAGATGCTGACCAAGCAGCCCAAACACAGCGCTTTGCATTCTGTTATTTTCTCCAGATGAAAGATCAGGCTGCCAGGAGCATCTCATTTACATGGCTGGCAAATATGCATCAGTCTGCATGTCCCCATGAAAGCGCTTCATCTGAATTATCCACAGACAGTTTGAATCCACGGATAATTAAATGTGCTGCACGTAATTAATTTGTAATTGAAACGTTATTAGCTTTGCTGCCTTCCCCCTAGTTTGGGGGAACTGCCAGCAGATGGCTCCTTCACCCTTCTAATCCTGCCTGGTGTCAGCAGCTGGGAGCTGCTCTGAGGCTCCTCAAGGCTTCCCCTGGTCAGAGCAAACCTCTCAGCATCAATGCTAAGGTGCTCTGGATAGGCAGTGAGAAAATAACTATAAATACACCCAACGGGACGCGTTTCACTTGTCAACGTTAGGTGTGAAGCTGATGTGTCGCAGAAATAGTGCTGTCTGAGCTCTGGTGAGATTCATCACCAAGGTTTGGGTTTCTAGCAGGCTGTGCTGCAGCAAGATAAGAATCCCTCCTGGACAACTAGAGGGAAGGCTGATAGCACTGTGCCCACATCTCAGTTGTGATGAAAGACCCTTTTGACAATGAAACGCTCAGTGCACTAAGGTAAACCATACCTGGTTCTTCAGGTTGCCCCAGAAGTGACTTGTGTCCAGAGGGACAGTGCAGCAGTGGTTAACAAATGACTGAACCTGATTCAGTGGAAAAAATACTGACAAAATTATGTTGCCTCTCAATGCGGGGATTATACCATTTCATCTTAAACTCAAGTGTTGTTTTTTTTTTGTGTAAGACATTTGCTTCTGCTGGACTGAATAGCATAACCAAAGAGCCTGACAGTGATGGTGTTGAAGTACCAAGCTGGCAGAGAGCTCCATTTGAGTTCAAGCTGGCTCAGTGCATGGAAATGTTAGCTGAATGTTCCAGAATGCTCTGGTTTTAGCTTTGCATCCCTGAGACAGATCCTCTCTTCCTAGAGCTGACCTGGTAGGCTTTGTGTCTTTATGGAGGATGCAGTTGCTGGGGCTTGGTGCTCCCAGCATCTTTCAATAGCTTTCCCATTCACAGTTAATCTTCCTAATGTTTCTTTTTGTATGGGAACTGCTGAGTCACAGCCTGAACGAGTACCCGAAGGACAGATCTGGTCAGCCCTAGGAGCACACGTGAAGGTGATTCAGTAGTGTGATTAGAAGGGCTGGAGCCAGGCTCAACCCCTCTCGCACCCCACTTAAGGGCTGACTGCCACTGAGGAAGGATTTCTTGCTGGAGATTCCTCCTTTGTGGGGATCCATCCCTGCAAGCCTGGATCTGCAGAGTCAGGTGAGCACTCGTTTTCCTCCTTTTTGTAACACCTCCTTGTTCATGCTGGTCTTTTTGCCTTTACAGTCCTCGCTTTTGAAGTGGCAGGTTGAAATGTCGGTGTTTTCCTGCTCTGGTACAAGAAGTCATTTTCCCCATGTGACATATAAAATGCACGCTTTGAGCAACACATGCACGTGTCTCTTTTTGGATCAGGGCTGGAATGTCTCTTGTCTCCTCCCAGAAATAATGGGTGGAAAAAAGAAGTGGATTTGGCTCTTGCACTTGAAATGAATGAGATCTTCATTTTTTCCAGTGCTGTTCACTTGTTCTGGGTGTCAGCAGCCAGTGCACAGTTACAAGGCTTGAAGGGAGGGATAGGATTCCAAGTTAGCAAGGATGACCTACTCAGCTCTGAGTGATGGCAGCTGGTATGGTAGACCAGACTGAAGGTGGGAGGTGACCTGGTAGTACTGACCAAGCAGGCAGGTGAGGGGAGAGTCTTCCTATGGAGGGCAGTGCTGCTGCTGTGGTTGGAACAAGTCACTTTTTGGTAAGCAAGTGCATTTATTCTGTGTGGTTGACTGCAAGCAACTTCCATCCTGGTGCTGCATGGAGATGCCCCAAAGTGTCATCCCTACGTCTTTTGGGGGCTGCAGTAGTGAGGTAAATTCGGGTTGCTTCTCCCTGATTTTTGGAGGGAGTGTTGGATAACGCTACCCTTTGACTTAAAAAAAATCCTAGATCTTCCAGATTATTCTATAAATACACAGAAGTATGCACCCATGTTTATATATGTATTGGATGTGTGCATACATACTATATATACTAGTTGGAGGTTGAACATACTGCAGTGAGTTTTTTTTAACATTTAGGTGGAACCTTCTGTAGGAATAAGGATGCTGCCCTCCTTTTTACTGTGTTTAAAGGCCCTGTGCTCTAGCAGGCACTGGATGATGGAAAGGATGGTGTGTGTGCTGTGCCTGCAGTCAGATGTGTGCTTGGCTATTGATGAGGGCACAGAAATTCAGCAGAGAAGGGTGAAACGTGCAGAGGAAGCAGGGAGGAGAGTATTGGCTCAGTCTGGTGGCACTAGCTTGTGTCAGGGGTGTTAGTGTTACAGTAAAAGGGCTACGATTGCAGCATCACAGCTTTTCCCTAGGCACTGAACAGCAAGAAATAGGCTCCTTGGAGACTGCGTTACTTTTAATTGTGGAACTTGTCTCTCCTGGGGATGGAGACACCTGCCACAAAGCCTGCTGTAGTACTGGCTTTAATGAAATACATCTGATTGAATCCCAGGGAAAGCCAATTTGAATTCAGTCTTCTAGCAGGCCTCTGGCAGGGGAGGAAAAAACTACTGCATTTGGCTATTCCTAGTGTATGTGCAGTGCTTTTTTTTTTTCTAAGTGCATTTCTTCTGGAAATGTTTACCAGTTTCCTTCCTTAGCTGAAATGCTGAGGTCTTAAAAGTAGCAGAAATGCTGCCAGGGCAGGGTCTCTTCTTACGATGAGGATTTGGGATATGTTCTTCACAGCTCGTATGCCTCCTTTTATTTCCAGACTTCTCATGCATTTCTGTTAATGTAATCTTGAACGGAGATCCTCTCTTTTCAAAAGCTTGCTGGTAGATAAACAGAGAGCGGTACAGGGGAGAGCTGCTTTGCAGCAACAGTCCCAGGGAGGAAATTTGTGACCACCCCCAGTCTGCTATGTGATTAAATGCTGTGTGGAAAGCATTCCTGACTGATGTGCACATAAACAGAAAACAATTTCTTTTTCACCTGATGCTTTTCGAATTTGAGGTAACATAAAGCTCGTGGAAATGTTGATGTGAAAAATATGGCTACTACAAGTGATTTCTCAAGGGGCATGCTGACCTTGGCAGCAGCAAGCTGTCAGCAAGTGGTTTGGGAGGCACGAAAGCAAGAAGGGAATTTCACATCTGGATTGGCACTCTTTTGGACCTGGTGTGACTAGTGTGCCTGCTGAAACAAAGCTCACCTCGAGGTGATTCTCTGCTTGTTTGTGATTGCTATATCATTTGTAGAACAGCTCTGTAGGGCAATACACAAATCACAGTACCTTGAGAACCATGTGGAGCATCATTTGCAGGCCGTCCTTGCCTGGATACTTCCCAGCAATGTTGGAAGGGGATAAGTTGAAGAGGTTGGCTCCTGTTTCTGTGCAGATGGCATGGACCAGCATTTTCTTCCCGACACCGGTGGGTCCAGCTAGCAACAGGGTTTTCACCAAAGGAGCCTTCTCATGGACTGTTTGGGAACCTGTATGAAGCCATATGGCACTGTTATTGCTTTCATCCAAGTCTGCCATAAAGGTAAAGAAATGATTCTACCCATTCTCTTCAAGCTAAATATTTTATCGTGTCAATTCACTGTTTCAAGAGCAGTGGCGTTAACTTCCAGGTAACCATAGCTGTGGCAACAGCATGGTTAAGCTGACAGTTGATAACTAAAGTCAAATAGAGGCCTAGTTAGAGACACACCTGTGGCTTGAAGCTTAGCATTTGTCAGAGCAAGTCTTTCTGCACTTGGACAAAGGTGTAGGTTCGTGCTACACACAGGGCTAGCAAAACTCCTTCCTGCTGCTGTCTGAAATGATGCTTCCCAGATTTAGGGAAAACAAGCTAATGGGACTATCTATTACTGCTGCATTTGTCAGTGATTTTGAAACCAGATGTTGCCATGTATTTCACTTTCTCATGTTTATTTTGTCTGCACATCCATTTTTAGGGTGTCTTTCCTCTCCACTGAAAGCTAGTAACATTTTGGACTCTCCCTGCTCCAAAATATTTCATGGCCTGATTCCTTCTCGTGCATTGCTGCTGTGTGGTGTCAGCTCACCTGCAGAGCAGCACTTGTTCCCCAGCCTGGTATGTGGCAGCTGCATGCTGCAGAGCAAGTGAAATGTCTGTTTGGAGAAAGTGGATCCCTTCTCTGTTCTCTTTGTTTCTTTTGGCTGAGCAAAATGATCCATCGGATCATTCACCAGATGATCCACCACTATCTCTCTTGCTTATTTCACCTACTCATGTTCTCAGTGCTGTTTCAGCTGGAAGTTTCCTTGCTATCAGGTGAAAACCTCAAGAATAAACTGCACATGTTACTGTGATTAACTAGTTCTGAGACCAATTAAGTGAAATGTCATCCATAACATATTGCCCAAAAGGTGAAACCGTTCCTGAGACTTTTTTGGCTTGGGAGAGATTTTTTTTTTACTCAAAGGCATTTTTCAAACTGCTATTGCAAATACACTGTTAGTTTAACTAGTCCAGGGTCTCTTCTCCTTAGATATTTTTGCCAATTTTGTAAATGGTAGAAAATTTACAGGCTTTCTTCCCCCTGCTTTGGGAGCGTCCTGGGGCTTGATTTCACTCGATTAGATGGTGTTAAAATATAACCTTGGAGGAGTTATCTGATATGTGAAAAACCACATGGAGTCAGTGCAGGGAGGGATAACAGTTGAAGTCTTCCAGCTGACTGTGGTCATGCCTGTGGCCAACCCCTGAGCATTACCCCAAACCAGATGGGAAGATTTTTGGCTTGGGAGAACAGTATTGGTGCTGACTGACAGCAGGGTGCTGCTAGCATCATATTCTGTTAGCCTGACTCTTCAGAGGGAGCTGAAATGCAGAATGAGCACTCTTCTCTTGGTGGGGAAGGAAGTGTTTCTTTCCAAATCCCGGATAAAGAAGAGTTGTGCTGAACTCTGAGGCACGCTGAGCCCCTCGAGGGGTGGTGGGTCCCTCCTGTGTGTACATCTGAAACATCCCAAGTGCTTGTCTTTTGTGGAAGGCACAAACATGGCAGGAAAAAGCATAGGGCTGTGCCGTGTTTGCTCCATTTGCCAGATTAGGAGGCACTGAGTTGTTGTTTTTCCCATACAGAGGGGATGAGCAGACAATGACATGGCCTGGGGGTGAGTATGCCCAGTTAAAATGTTCCCCAAAATGAAATCACAAATTGAAAATGATGCAAGTGAAGTATAAGAGGCCCTTGAGACAGGTACTTCTTGCAATCAGCGGAGCTTGGCTTCATGCCATTCCCAAGCAAAATATGAACCACATTTTACACTAAAAGAAAACAACCTAACCCAGCAAAGCTTTGTTAGATGCTGCTTAAGTCTGGCATCAAAACTGCAAGGGCATATTTAAGTGCTCTCTCTGATGTCCAGAACGTACTCAGACTAATTCCTTAAATGATTGCATTGTTTGGTACTGAGTAACATTAGCCAGCTTGTAAAAGGTAAATTGCAACCTTGGCCCTTCCCTTAACTTGATTAATTTTGATCAGTGGAGCTTGTTTTAGCTATTATCTTTCCCAAGTGATTTCCTTTTATGTGCTGCCATTCACAAACTGTTAACATGAGAACAGAGATGGTATGGAAATGCAATACCTGACAATAGCATGTGCAAGCTCCTCGGTGCACTATTAAAATGATACGGTCTTCACTTGGAACGCTTAATTGAAAAACAATTATACTGCAAAATGCTTTAGATTACAATTAATCAAGCCCTGTCAAAGCCAGTAAAAATGCACGTTAGTGACAGGAAGCAAAGCTGTTGTAGCCTGCCCTGCAGTGATTGCTGCAGGGCTCTTACCTAATGGCAGTATTCCATACAGTGCTATTAGCTGTCTTATATCAGCAAGGGAGGGCATGGGCTCTACATCCACCTTATGCAGTGTGGTCCCCAGATAGCTGTACTCGCCTGCAGGGAGGAAGCATAGGCTTAATCAATGTGACACTGCATTGTTATAAAATGCATAACTCAAGGGATGCAGTACTGCCATAGGTTAACAATACAGTGCTCTGAGCAAATGCTGAGAGGTCATGGGACGGGCGTTCAGATGGGGTAATGTTGTGGAATGTGACCCCGAGATATTGGAAAAGGGGATGGAATGAGGAAAATGGTGTTGAATGCACTGTGGGCTCTCCCTGCTAACCAGGCTGTGCAAGACAATCAGTCTTGAGTAGTAGCCTTATAAAGAAACTGTGGAGAAGAGTGATCAGTAGTGTTGCAAATCATGCTGCTGGCACGGGTTTTCCACACTTCAGGTTTTTCAGGGCTGGGATGCCAATGAACTACACTCTGAAGGATTTTGAAAAGGGAAAAAAGAGGCTAACAAGATTTTCCCCTGACTGCAGCACGTCTCGGCTTTGTGCCATGTGAGACATTTAAGTGCTTCACCTCATTTGGCCGGGATTTCACTTTGCACTTCACCTTTTTTGTTCAAAAACAAACCTAAGGAAGCGAAAAACCACTGACATTTACTGAAGCGACCTAATCGTGCCTCTGCTTTTGTTACAGAGCTGTAATCGCATTGCTTGACCTGTCAAAGCCCATCTAGAAGATGCATTAGAAACCAAAGAACCAAAAGGATAGGCCACAAGCAGGAATACTTGTGATAATGGAGTTGGTGATTGTTTCTTCATGAAAGTTATATGCAGTCATGGTCAATATCGGTGAAAAACAACAGTATTTGTGTTCAATTGAAGATAAAAGGGGAGAGCTTGAGGGCTTTTGGAGCCAGTAGATCAGCGCTGGCCAAGTGAGAAAGGTGGGGTTGTGATTTGGGGCAAAAAGCAAGATGAGCTGTGGTTCAACTGCCCCTCCCCTCTGAAGGGTAAAATTCATTTCAGGTTTTATCTTTTATTTAAGGAGAAATCAAAAGAACCAGATAGGAATTAATCTTCACAGATTTAATTAGAAGGCATCAAAGGGTTTAATTGCAACTGAACATAAATCACAGTGGATATTCTCTGACTAATTTAGATAAGGTCACCAAGAAAATTAGTTCAGTGATGTCGGTTTGTCATAGAGAGGGACATTTTGGTGTCTTTACTTGCTGTACTGCACAATTCTACCTTTGTCTTTTTCCTGGGAGCAAGTGACCTTCCTTGGGCTGCAGCCTTGTAGGAGTGGAGCAGGTGAGGACTGATATATTTTTCTTCAGCCTCTATCCCCTTGGATACTTAAAGGGAATTGAAATTTCAAGTCCAAAACCTAGACCAACTTCAAATATCTTCTGTGCCTTGTTCTGGCAGCCTATAGCCGCATGACTGATTCCTGTGGTGTGCTGGGGACCTCTCATGGGTGTGGGCAGCCAGGTGGCCATTGCTATGCTCTCCATTTTTGTGCCCAAGATCTTCTGCTTGTGGGGAGTGTGGTCGATGTGACTTGGAGCAGCCCTTGTGCTGCAGAGACACCAAGGTTCAAATTTCAACATCAAGGGAAGATGGTCCAAATACACATCAGCACACTCCCCAGTTTGATGTTGTCTGCTGTTGTTATCTGTTGGCCAAGACGTGCTCTCAAAACATCTGCATTAGGAATATCTGCTGCATGGAAGCCTCCCTTGGGAAGGACAGACAGTACTGGTTGGGCAAGGGGATTCTGAAATGCAGAACTAGGCAGAGACCTTTTGTTTAAATGAAGGCCCAGACACATCTCAAGGTTCAGGGGCTGTCAGGGAGGTGGAGGAGTGAATTTTCCTCTGCCTGCCTGGTGCTCCTCAAAGGATGCCTTGGTTACACCTCAGAGGTGCTTGTGCCATCCAAACCCACCCAAGACCTTCAGGTGCTTGGAGAGGAGTGCAGGCTCTACAAGAAAGCCCAGGCTTCAGGAGTAGAAGTGAAAGGCATGAGGCACCCCTAAGGAACAGAGGTGATTTGCATGCGCTGCTTTGAGGTATTCAACTAGGAAAGTCCTGAAATTGTAGTTACTCTTGAACTCATTCTTGACAGGAAACGGGGGTAGGTGAACCTTGAATGGCTGAGGTTTGGTCAGATTAAACATTGTATTAGTTGTAAAAATGTGTACTTTACCAACATAATCAGCGAGTTTCACTGGCTTGGCTTTTATTAGGATTCCTTCTTCCACCAGCTCCCTGTACAGAGAATCGATGGTCCTGTGGACAAGAGATGTCACTCAGAAGTGCTGGGGTACTGTCAATAAAACCTCAGTCCTGCAGCAACTGAGCTAGCTTCACTGTTATTTGTGCTTTCCCTCGCTTTTTAAGCGTACGCTGTAGCCCAGAGGTTGAGGTGATTAGCTCTGTCCATATGAAATCAATAAGCATTGCTTCCCACGTAACAGCGAGGAGTCCTTTCCTTCCTCTCACACATTCCTGCCCCTCTTCCATTACCCATTGCCAGGCGATGCTAGATCAGTTATGACTCATGTAATAGACTCATTCATTAATATCAATTACTGGGAAATTATTTTTAAATTATACAATAATAGCAATCCTAACATTACTATACCTATTCACTTAGCTCTCCAATTAGTAGTAATTCATTAATTCTTCCTGGAATTTATTCTGTTTGCAGTAGAGTCACCTCGTCAGGAACGTGCTGGCGGTGACTCAACTTGAGCAACGCTGCAGTGTTGGGTGATGATGGCTGGGGGGAACCATATAGTAGAAATGATGGCATAACTTGTGCAGGGAAAAGGCTTCCTGCTGTCTCTACCAGTGGTTGGAAATGGCTCCCAGTATTTGAGAATTTAACACGCTTATATTTGTAGCCAGCTTCCTCCTCAGTTTCTCTTTTGGAGTTGTATCTAAATATTAACTCTAGTGACATTTTTTGGCTTTTGGTTGTCATATAAGGAGCAGATACGTGCATGAGTAACTTTAAAAGAAAGACTATGTGTGCACGTCTTTGGCACTCTTCTTGTATGGTAGGTCGTGCTTTATCATCTATGCAACATTTATTTTAAATATTTGCTTGGAGAGCTTTTACACTTTCAAGTGGGTAAAGAGGTCGTTGATTGTACCCAGGTGATGGAGAACAGGTCTGGCTGTGCCTGCCTCACATGGTTGGATCTGTGGGGTCCATCTCAAGTGCTTCCACCTGCTTTGACTGATAGTTTCATGCTGTTCTCCAGCACTGCCCCTTCAGGAGCTCATGCTGTTGCTGCGTCAGCAGGTGCAGCAGTGACAGTGTCTGAATTATGGCTGAGTTATCTGCAAAGGCATCACGAGATGACTGAAAGTGTAATGCCAAAGGAGAAGCCCACTCAAACCCTCCCAGTAAAACAAGGTTGTTTAAAAGAGCAAGGCTACACATAAGACTGAATCTGCTATTGATAAGACTGATCCATACAATGTGTTTTACCTCTGATGTGTGATTTACAGAGTACAGGGCTGTCATCCCTTATCAGACTGCAGCTGAGATGGAAAATCTGCCAGCCAGTCAAATCACCAGGTGCTTCTGCACCTGCAGACCCAATTGCAAATAGACCCGAGGGGCCCATGCACTGTTATACACCTGTGGCTCTATGAACTGGGAAGAACACTGAAGCTGTTAATGGAGACTAGCTCGAGTTGCAGAATGCATTTAATTTGGGTGTGGTGCTGGAGGTGGGCTGTGTACCCTCAAAGCACTGTTCTTTGCCCTGTTATTTGGGGTACTGTCCTTTTTGGAGGGCGGTGGGGAGGTGGTGGTGGTGGTCTCAGGTAGAAAGGTCCTATCTTTATTTACCTGTCAGGCGTTACATCTTTCTCCAACTCGGATATTTTCTTCTTCCCTGCCTTTTTTTTCTGAGGATCAAAAGAACAAGCAGGAATTAGAGGCATTAATTCACATATTTGAACCTACTGAAGCAGCGTGAGGACCGCTTTCAGTATTTGAACGTGGCCCTCATTACCGAAGGACCCCAAAGGAGCAATCATATCCTTGAATGCCCTTATGTGAGGAAGTTGTACTCCTGTGTATAGAAGCACAGGGCATGCTCTCATATGGGAGAAGTGAACTAGCTCTGGCTTTGCCCATGAGAACTCCTCTCCCTCATTCCTGCAGTGGTCATAGCCCTCGCCTACAGAAGGAAAAGGGTGTGGGATCCCATTTGCTCCTCCAGGGACCACTCAAGTCTTTATGCTGTTAAAATACACATGCAGCAGCATCCTTAAGGTCCCCAAGCTGGAGCAGGGCCTGAAGCCAACCCTTCTGCCCTTTCATCTGGCTTCCCAACCAGTAGACATCCCTTCTGCTGTTGCCTTCCTAATGCCTTGGGAAAGAAACTTGAGGAGGTCAGAAAAACATGACCTGCTCCTTTCTTGATATTTTCAGCATGCTTTCACTACGGGAAGATGGTAGGTTTTTAGGTAATTGCTTTCTTTATATACTACTGGGGGGGGGGGGGGGGAAGGATGTAAGATGTGAATCAGTAACATCAGGCCCTCCATTAATTATAGCTCATGGGATCTAAAATATAGTTGGGATAATTAGCAGAGGAAAGCATCATTAATCCTGGTGCTATACGTTAGTGCCCAGCACTGGTGTCCATGCAAAGTGCTACAGTGACACTACGCACGCGGTCCTTTTTAGGCACTGTGGGATTTCTTCAAAAGCTTAAACTAAAATCTCTTTTCCGCCCACCTGAAGAAATGATTGCTTTCTAGAATGGATCAGCAATGCTCAGAAATACATCAACTGTATATTCTCATGGATGCTTGCCATCTACATAACCTATGGCTCAACCACCTGGAATAACTACTGAATGAACTAATGAAGATGATCTGAATTAAAACTCAAATTAAGCCCAGAGGTGTGTGGATGAACTAATTGGGGAAATAATTATATTTTTAAGTCGTGGATTAGAATAATGCAAGCAACTCAATTTCTGCAGAACAGCACCTTAGGTTTCTTTGCCTAAATAAACTCAGTAGCAAATAATTCCTTAGAATGTGCAAGTGGGGTTTTCTTCCTAAAGAAAAGGAGCTGGAAAAGCAAGGCATGTGCCATGCTGCTTTAACAACTGAGGAAATACTGGGATGCTGGTGGTTTATTCCTGTGTTCCTCCAGCTTTGACTCTTTAACCTTTTTTCCAGCAAGACAGGAATTGCTTATCATGGGGTCTGTCTGACTGGGAAGAAAAGCTGATTTCTACCTATGCAGAGACACTAAGCATATGCTGAATTTATTGGCCAACTGGTGTTGTCCTCGAGGCAGCTTCACCAATAAAGTACTCAAATGCAAGACAAAAATGTACTGTGCAGGGGAAAAATGTGTTTTCCTAATCACATCGGCATTTATGGGAAATTTGGCAAACACTGGGATGCGATAAGGGGAAATACGAGTTGTAGACAATGGCTTCCCTCCAAAATGTCTTGCTGGGAGCTGCTTTTATTTAGAAAATGATAATGTTTAATGAATGTGAACATGCTCATCGTTTATAATAGAAATCTCCTTGTTCCTATCTCTGAAATGTCAGTCTAGTTTCTGTTTAGCCATCCATTCACTTGGTTATTTTCTTCTTTGACACATCACTGTGTGGTGAGCTGCATTCGTTATTACTTGGCAGATGACAGAAGGCTCTTCTGTGCTCAGTGTGCTGTCTTGTCTTACTGTGTGGGCTCAGGAGAATGTTTTCAGTAGCTCTGAGGTTGCCATGAGCAAACATGGCCCTGATTTGAAACTGCTGCCGTTTGGGGGGGGGAAGTAAAGAGAAGTGCTCTTGTTTATGGGAAATGAGCATCCCAGTCTGTGAAGTGTTGGGAGTGGATTCCTTGGATAGTGTGTGATGCTGGGGTAGGAGGCTGAGCTTCGTTGGCTACTAAGATCCAATGGAGATTGTGGATCAACGTCCTCAAACCCATCCTGTCTTCAATTCTGGCCTTACTCACTGCAGTTTTGCCCTCATCAGGTCTTTAGAGTCAGTCTCTTCTCAGTTGCTTTGCTTCTGCCTGGCTGTATCATGAGAGGGCAACCAAAGCTCTGCTGGGATGCTGGCAAGGCCTGTTTCAGAAGCAACCTAGGTTCCTGTGTTCCTTCTCCCTGGCTTTCTTTTCACCCTGGCTGTGCCTTTTGTGTACGTGTGGGTGTGTTCACTTAGAATGGGCTGCTTTACCTGTAGCTGGATCCAAAGCCAGTCCTTAAATCCTCTGGGGGACCAGAGCAGGAAAAGCAGTGCAATAAATGAGATAAAGAGCACTCAAATGTAACATGTCAGTGACTGCAGAAAGCTGATCTGTTATCTCCTATGCTGGGTTCTAAGGCAATGTCAAGACAGCAGATCTGCAGTGGTGTATTAAGCTTACACCCCCAGCCCGCTGATCCATGGCCTGGCAGACAGCGAGCTGCCACTGTGTGTCATGGAGAAAAATGTGATGTGCAGTGGAGATGAACCACTTTGTTTCTGTTGCATATTCATTTCCTCTCCTGTGAGTGTCTGAGGATCAGAAGCCACCTGGAGCATGTCCTGCTCAGTCACAGTGCACCTCTGAAGGACAGCATTTGCACTCTGGGCCATAATGACTTAACAGTGAAGTGGGATGCTTCTTCCAGTGTGGGCAGGAGCACGTGGGCTCTGCCTCAAATGACAGTGTCTGGTCTGTTGCAAGTCAGGTGCAGACTAATGAATGATCTAACCTTAATGATCTGGAGACATATTGATGATGAGCAGAGCAATCTGCCTTTCCACACAAGCTTATCGTTCCAGAGGTGACAAATGGGCTTTTTATCTTTAGGGGCAGTAAGAGTGACTCCTGATAGGGTGAAGGGCCTGCTTTTAAAGTCAAGTGGTGTTTGATGCTTTGGGAGTTTGTAAACACAAAACTTTCCAACATCTTCTTGCAGGGAAAATGTGTTTTGAGCTGGATCCCTCCTTACAATCACCGCCCAAAACCGTCTTAATACCACTGAAGAAAACTGACTTACAGCTTGAAAATCACATTGTGATGTTTTGGAGCAGGGGTTTGTCCAGCTGATCTGAAGCAACCCTGAAGATGATCTGAAGATGTACTGAGGGGCAAGGTTTAGTGGGAGCTGTTAGTGATGGGTTGGACTGGATGATCTTACAGGTCTCTCCCAATCTTGGTTATTCTGTGTGATTCTGTGAACCCCATATGTCTGCCCAGAACAGCATTCAGATTGCCACAATATTTTGTCTGCGCATCTTAAGCCTTGCTATTTTTTAAACTGATTTAGAAACCCAATCAGTATCAGTTTTCAGAGCTTCTCTGCCCTTTCATTATTGAATTGCCCTTGTGCTTTTGTCAAGTGAAAGAGATTTCTCAAGATAATTTGAGTAGAAGTACTGCAAAATCAAATATTTGCATGCTAAAAGGATTACGGAAATGGAACACAAGGTGAGATTAGGGTTGGCTGTTTGCCCTGCTCCTTTTCTGCTCCTTTTAAGTGGAACTGCTGATTGAATGGTAGGGTCTGGGAGCTCCCAGTTATTTTACAGTTTAAATGCTTGGGTGAGGGATTTTGGGAACCATGGGCTATGGGATTTTGCATACGGCAGCGCAAGATGTGAACGTGACATGTGGGTAACACATTAAAAAGCATGTATGTCTTTAATCTATTTGATGTGTTTAAGTAAACTTGGCTCAGTTGCACGTTCCCAAATCCTTCAATAATAAGTAGCAATGTAATCAAATGAGCTATACCTGGACATCAGTTGTATGCTACTGTAGATAAGTGAAAGGTTTCACTAAAGCAGAGGAAGTGGTTTTTTGAGGTACAGTTTTGAGACATATCCTCATTTAGAAGAAAAGCAGTCAGCAGCTGGACTGTCTAACACCCACATCTGTGCCTTCCTTGGAAGGTTTTATTAGTCACCCTTAACAAAGGGGGATTGGTGGGACCTTCTTGCTGACTTGCTGGGCAAAAGAATTTTAAGAGGGTTGTGTATTCCTCTTGAAAATAAGTGCATCTTCAGATAAACTTGTCTCTTAACTATTATTCTTAAACTCACGTGATTATTGGTTGGGCTATGACCACAGATGAACAGACTTCTAAATGCTTCTGACTTTAGGTTCAGTAAGGATTTAAAGAAGGCATTTTCCAATTGGTGTCCACAAGACTACAGCTTGCATGGAATGCCTCTGGATCTGGGCAGAAAATTGATGTTTACCCCGAACTCTCATGATTTGCTGCTCTTACCTTTTCCCTTTTTCTTGCATTTTTCTTTTTGCTACTCTTCTCTCCGTCCACGGCCAGCTTGAGATCCTCCAGCTTTTGTTGCATCAATTCATCCACCTATCCAGACACACACAGTTGAATCTTTCCAAGTCTTCTGTTCTGCCACCACCTCGCAGACAAGTATTCAACCAAACAAGCATTAAAGCAGAGAACAGATAGTGGGCACTCTGGAAGGAGGTAAGGTCTATGCCAGGACGGGTTCTTACATTTTCAGAGGGATACACACAAGCAATGCACATTATTAGAGTCCTCTTACCATTGTCAGCTCACCTGCACTCTGATCTCTTCCTCCACTTCTTCCCGTTTCTCTGCTTTGATCAGCTCTGGGTCGTGATCCTGGAGGAAATCCCTTCCCTGGTCTCTGTTCTGCCAAACGGCTGTTATCCAAAAGAGAGAAAAAAGAGGAGAAAGCTTACAGAAATTATTGATTTCTCCAACTGCTTCTGGAGGCTTAAAAAAAAAAAAGCTAGTTGTAGGCAACTTTTATTAAATTATTAGTTGTAAGAAAGAGGCAGACTGGAGGGACCCTTGCCAAGTTCAGAGCCCCGTTGTGCTAGGATCTGCAAATCTCGAGGTTAACTTCTTTTTGCCTTGGGCTTTAAATTGGCATCGGATATCAGGAGGATAATAGTGGGACATTGAGGCTGTTGTTGTGGTAGTTATTCACTTGGAGCTGGAATATGGGCCAGAAGCACTGGAATATGCACTGAGAGCTATAGATGTAGGAGTGAGAGGGGGCTTCTTTATTTTTGTTGATGCAAACCATAATTTGCTCTTCAGAAAGAAAGCTAAGTGAAGCCTGGCAAGCTCTGTGTGTGTGTCTGAATTCTCTGCTATTATCAGGAAGTACTTTTTTAATGGAAACGCCTCTCTTCTTTCTGCATTTTTTGAGCTAAATTAAAGGAAGACAATTCATAACTTTCATTTCCTTGCATTTCAAGCCCCGGCACTATCTCTATAAATGACAGCTAATCTCCAGCTGTATGTGCTAATTCAATTTCCAGGTGATTTAAAATGACAGCTTTCTGCTTGAAGACATAGGCTCCTTTATGAATCCGTTTTGTAGGGAGAAATCTTTCCCGTACCTACTGCTATTTCTAAGGCACTATAAATTCAGGAAGGTTTTCACAGTACCCATAGGAGATCATTCTGGTTTTAGCCCTGTTAATATAATACTGGCTGCTATTTCCATCCTCGATGGATTTTCAGAGCCCAATTATGTGCAGAGTATTTGCAACTTTACACGTGGGGAATAGTTTTTGCAGGTGAGTAGTCTTAGTTCCATCACAAGAAATGGTCGAGATGGAGAAGGACAGCAGATTTTGGGGGAAGAGGGGAAAAAACTCCAAGGTATAGACATTAATTTCTTTAAATTACTCGTGGGTCATCAGGTGGCGTGACAGATGTCATGTAATATTTCAAGAAGGAGAGCTGACTTGCCCTCGTTACGTGGTACCTCCTCCAGGGTTACCAGTTTGGAATTTCAGCCTTGGGGAAAGGGAGTATTACATGGGAGTGATGTGAATTTTTAAACGCTTTCTTGCCTGGGTCAACAGGTTGCAAGCACTATGTTTTCACAGGAGCACTCAGGCTTAGCTATTTATTTTTCATGGAGGGATCCACAGGTTTTTATTCTCTCCTTTCCATAATTGTTTGTTGTCATTTTTGTAAGTTTATCAACTAAATATCCACTGCAGACAAAGCAGTGATGCTCCTTGGAGCTGTCTTTGCTTTTACCTGGTGGTGAGTTCTCTGCACGCTAGGTTAGAGGTCTCTGATTTTATAAAGGAGGCTGCTAACTCATGGGTGTTAGGAGCTACGTTGTTTGTTCACAGATCAGCAAAACATCTCAAAGTTATTTTTAAGGCAAGGTCAGAAGGCTAAGGATGTTGTTTCTGATGGTCAGCCAGAAGAGGCTGGTGTTTTGTTACAGACAGTCATGTAGTTATGGAGCTATTTTTGTGAGTGTGTGCACTGCCATTTAAACACGCCTTCTAAAACAGTGCGAGCTTATCTTTGGATTGCTTTATGCCTTTCCAGGCCAGCCAAAAGACAGCCAGCACTCTAATGGGGCTGCTGACATCACCTTTTCAGCAGCGTTAGCTTTCCCTCTGCAGACTGTCAGGTGATTCAGATGAATTTCAGAGCAGCTTGCAACAGGTAATTGAAATACTTTAATTAGAAGCAGGATGCTTTTGTTCTTAACATGCCTGCTTTCAAACTCCTGGAAAAAGGGCTCGGATCTTTTGATACGATGCAAAACCAAGCAGTATTGCCCCAACCTTACAGCAGGGGTCAAGGGGTGTTCGGGTGGGACTCCAGTTCCAACCCTGAGCAAGCTGAGGACCAACTGGCTGCTGTAAAATGGGGGAGGAACAGTGCTTTGCTGCCTTACAGCACCAAGGGTTGCAAAAATGAAACCTAAGAAGTCTGAGCTAGTGATTCAGGCTACTTCCATTTGCTTCGTGTACGCTTTTGCTGTTCTGCTGTAAGAGCAGACGTTGCCTGCACAGAAATTGGCTGTTTCCAGCAACACTATGTAAAGTAAGTGTTGGAGATAGGGCTTGGCAAGTGTAGCTTAGCAACTAGTAAAACTGACAAATATAGTTTTGGGAGAACAAAAGTGTTACTGAGTTCCACCGAGGTTTGTTTAATAGTCTTAGCTTGATAGAGTGAGGGGTGGAACCGGAATGGAAAAGTCTAAGTGAAATGCTTAGAAATTTGAGAAAACTGTTCTGCCTCTAGGGACCCAATCCAGGTGCCTGAATAGGAATGCAAGCTCCCCAGACAGTTAATATGCTGCTGTATAGTCCTCGGGAGGCTTTGTGAGATGCAGCACTCTTCCTCATGCAAAAAAGTTAGTGTGAGTAACCCCAACGTGCGTTATAACCCTGCAGAGCTCAAGGCATATATCTTGATAGGGATGACAGTGCACAAACAAGCAGGATTCTGTTACAGTTTGGGTGACAAACACATCCCTTTCCTCTCGTAAGCCCTTTGACTTGTTACTTGAGATAGCTGTGAAGCCTGGGAGTATCAATCCTATCACAGGAACTTATCAGCCTCTGTGGTGCTTCTGTTACTAACACTCACACCCAGTGCCATGTCACTGTGTAAAGCCTCTGTGAGAGTTTTCCACATCCTGCAGGAGGGTGATGTGGACAAACACAAGGGCTGTGCGAGTTCTCAGCTCAGCATCACATTGAGGAGTATTAGATGCTGCAAAGCCTCAGCAGAACCAGCACTGTGGGGCACTGGGAAGCTGAGCTTAGAGATATTAAAGTTGGAAAAGACCTCTAAGTTCACCAAATCCAACCATCAGCGCACCCCACCGTGCTTGAAGAGATTAAAACTCTTCTCTCAGGACAAGAGGGAATGGCCTCAAGTTGCTCCAGGGGAGGTTCAGCTTGGTTATTAGGAAGGATTTCTTCTCAGAAAGTGAGGTGATGCACTGGCACAGGCTGCCTGGGGAGTAGTGGAGTCACTGTCCCTGGAGATGTTAAAGGAAAGGGCAGATCTAGTACTTAGGTGGTTGTATGGGAACTGCTGAATCACGGCCTGAACCACTGATTGGTCACCTGAGGTGAGCACCAAGTCAGCCATGGGGGCACAGGTGAAGGTGATATACCTGTGTGGGTGGAAGGGGTGGAGCCTAGTTCCTCCTCTCTCAAACCCCATTTAAGGGCTGACCACCACCAGGGAAGGATCTCTTCTTGGAGATCCCTCCCATGTGGAGTCCTCTGCGAGCCTTGTCATCTTAAAGGTGAGCCATCTTCTCTTTTGTATTACCTGTATAACTGTTTGTATAGAACTACTTGAAATATACCATCTTCTATACTATTCCCTGGTGGAGTATCGTCATTAGGAGTTATTTACTCTACATCTGGCGAGCCAGGCAGCTCTAACTAAATCCATAATGTCATTTATTTGGAGTATATTTAAATGGGCCAAGGGGGAGAACGTTACCCCCCTAGAACAGATAATCCCTGGTCTAATTCCAGGATTCATGGGGTCACCCTACTATGGATTGGCATCCGTTATTGAGAAATGGGGACCCATGCGGGTTCCAGGGACTGCCGCTCCTTCTCCATCTTATTTGACTGACTACTTTGTAGGATTAGATAAAGACATACTTATTACCAAGGAGCGGCGGTTAGCTGCCTCTGCAGTAGCCTGGCCATTAGTAATGGCCATACTCAAGTTAGATGTCGCAAATGTTAATATGGAAACTGAAAATCAGTTATTACGAGACCGTATTGAGAAACTGGAACAACAGCTGGGTACGTTAACAACCAAAAAGCCTGGCCTAAATGTCCCCACAAGACAAATAAGGAATATATTGGTAGAAGACACCCCAAAATCAGAGGAAGAAGACTCTGATATGACAGGGGAAAAGATCTCTAAGGCAGATCTCGAAACTCCATCTATGATGGACCCATTCGAGATTCGGCCTATTATAACTCAAAAAACAAAGAAGGTACAGGATAGACCAGCAGGGGTGCCTCCTGACCAATGGCCCCCTGCAGAAACCTGCCTCCATGTGACCGCTCGTCCATACACAGCTAATGAGTTGATGGACCTAGTACAACGGTTCCATCAGAAACCAAGAGAAAGCATACCATCATGGCTCCTAAGGTTATGGGATGCAGGAGCTGAAAGTGTTTTAGTAAATGGAACAGAAATGTCAAAATTAGCATCTATAACGATAAACCCGGCATTAAGACAAAGATTATATGCAGCTGTCCATTATAATGAGGAAAACCATTCTATTATAGATTGGTTGATGGCTGCATGCCGCTTAACATGGCCCAATAAAACCGATATCCCTCTTAATACTGGTTTGTGGTCCTCTATGGAGGACCTCCAGACCTATATCAGAGAACTGGGTATGAGGGAGGCTCTGTATGCGGACACTTTTGAAAGCCCCGATACGGAAAAATTTACAGCGGGCATGAGAGATCTAATACTACAGCAGGCCCCCTCCCACCTATATGGGATGTTGGTTTCCATATTAAATCCGTTGGTGGCATCAGAAGCCATCGTACAGCAGGCAGCCCAGTTAGTAGCAGACTTAGGGGAGACGGAGCGCGTAAGAACCAGGCGTAATGTTCGTATAGTGGAAGATGCTGAGGCCTTCCCTATTAGAACTAAAAAGCCTGCTCCACGGATGCCCCGATCAGGCCCCGTACGGGTATCCCGGAGGACTATGCTTAATGATCTCATACGGGCTGGGGTTGCATTTACCAAAATTGATGGGCAACCCAACCATGTTTTGTTACAGCTGTGGAAACAGCTTAGAAATGATCAGAAATTTCAGAGTGCTCCCAGAAAATCGGGAGTACGAATTATAGAAAAAACACCAACAACAACCTGGAATTTGGCTGACTTTATAATACCGAACAGAAGGAAAAAATATCCGCAGGTGTCACAGGCTACAGTGCCTGAGCCACCTGTGGCAAAAGATTTAGATCTGGCAAAATTCATGGATTAACGGAAAATTCTGGTCCCCATAGGGCCTCTAGCTGTGACCGGAGGCCCTATGTAGAACTAACAATATTCTGGTCCAGGACAAATGTGCAGAAGGTGATGGCTCTAGTGGATACTGGCGCAGAAACATCGATTATATATGGAGACCCAACGAAATTTAAGGGTAATAGAGTGATGATTGGTGGGTTTGGGGGACAGACTATTCCAGTCACCCAGACGTGGTTGAAACTGGGGGTTGGGCGTCTCCCGCCCCGGGAGTATAAGGTGTCGATTGCCCCAATTCCAGAATATATCTTGGGCATAGACATTCTATGGGGTCTGGCTCTCCAGACAACTGTGGGAGAGTTCAGACTACGGCAGAGGTACATTAGTATCCGGGCAATACGGACAATATTGAGGGGCCATGCGAAACATGAGCCCATTTGTTTGCCAAAACCACGCCGGATTACTAATGTAAGACAGTACAGACTCCCGGGTGGACAAGAAGAAATATCAAAAACAGTGCAGGAATTAGAGAAAGTAGGTATTATAAGGCCTGCACACAGCCCATATAATTCCCCCATATGGCCAGTACGGAAGTCGGATGGAACATGGAGAATGACGGTGGATTATAGGGAACTGAATAAGGTCACGCCGCCCATCCATGCGGCCGTACCCAATATTGCCTCCTTAATGGACACTCTTAGTAGGGAAATTAAAACCTACCATTGTGTCCTGGATTTAGCGAATGCGTTTTTTAGCATACCTATTGCTAAAGAATCACAAGATCAATTTGCATTTACGTGGGGAGGCAGGCAGTGGACCTTTCAGGTCTTGCCACAGGGGTACGTGCACTCACCAACATACTGTCATAATTTGGTGGCACGTGACCTGGCTGATTGGAGGAAACCAAACAGTGTGAACCTATACCACTATATTGATGACCTCCTGTTAACATCCGACTCACTGGAAGCAGTAGGGGAGGCAGCAGATTCATTAACTGCCTACCTAAGTGAAAGAGGATGGGCTATCAATCCTCAAAAAGTGCAAGGTCCAGGACTGTCCGTAAAATTTCTAGGGGTAGTCTGGTCAGGAAAGACCAAAGTATTACCTGATGCCGTCATAGATAAGGTTCAGGCATTTCCAGTCCCTACAACACCAAAGCAGCTGCAGGAATTCCTGGGTATATTGGGATATTGGCGTTCCTTTATACCTCATTTGGCGCAGCTGCTGAGACCTTTATATAGACTTACCAAAAAGGGCCAATTATGGGACTGGGGGAGAACAGAACAGGATGCTTTTCAACAGGCGAAACAGGCGGTTAAACAAGCCCAGGCACTGGGTATATTTGATCCTACCCTTCCAGCTGAGCTAGATGTTCACGTAACTCAAGATGGCTTTGGCTGGGGCCTGTGGCAACGTCAGAGTTCTGTTCGGACCCCCATTGGATTTTGGTCTCAGGTGTGGCATGGAGCAGAGGAAAGATATAGTATGATTGAAAAACAGTTATTGGCTGCCTATTCTGCATTACAAGCGGTAGAGCCAATAACCCAAACGGCCGAAGTTATAGTCAAGACTACATTGCCAATCCAGGGGTGGGTAAGAGATCTGACCCACCTTCCTAAGACGGGGGTGGCCCAGGCGCAGACGGTGGCACGATGGGTTGCCTATCTCAGTCAGAGGAGTAGTCTATCTTCCTCACCGTTGAAAGAAGAGCTTCAGAAGATTCTTGGCCCAGTAACGTATCATAGTGATGCACCAAAACAAACTTCGGTTGCTCCACCACAGAAGAGTCCCGTCCAGGAAGGAAAATATCCTATTCCTGAAGATGCCTGGTACACGGATGGGTCCAGCAAGGGCAACCCAAGTAAGTGGAGAGCAGTAGCGTACCATCCTGCCACAGACACAATCTGGTTCGAAGAGGGGGATGGTCAAAGCAGCCAGTGGGCAGAGCTGCGGGCGGTGTGGATGGTTATAACCAAAGAACCTGGTGATGGTATCCTGAATATTTGCACAGATAGTTGGGCTGTGTATCGGGGGCTCACTCTTTGGATCGCACAGTGGGCCACCCAGGATTGGACTATCCACTCCCGACCGATCTGGGGCAAAGATATGTGGTTAGACATATGGAATACAGTCAAACACAGAACTGTGTGTGTCTACCATGTTTCTGGTCATCAACCCCTACAGTCACCAGGAAATGATGAAGCCGACACACTGGCCCGAGTTAGATGGGTTGAGAACTCTCCATCTGAGAATATCGCTTACTGGCTACATCAAAAGCTGCGGCATGCTGGGCAGAAGACCATGTGGGCAGCCGCTAAAGCGTGGGGACTGCCCGTACAACTATCGGACATCGCTCAAGCATGCCGAGACTGTGACGCCTGCTCTAAGATAAGACCGAGGTCGTTGCCTGAAACTACAGCCCATCTTGCTAGAGGACACAATCCTCTACAGAGGTGGCAGGTTGATTATATTGGGCCTCTCCCTCGGTCTGAGGGGGCGAGATATGCCCTAACCTGTGTCGACACCGCGAGTGGGCTAATGCAGGCCTATCCAGTACCAAAAGCCAACCAGGCATACACTATAAAGGCACTCACAAGGTTGATGGCTGCCTACGGGACACCGCAAGTCATCGAGAGTGACCAAGGAAGTCATTTCACGGGTGCAGTGATACAACGCTGGGCAGAAGAAAATAATATTGAGTGGCGATTCCACCTGCCATATAATCCAACGGGGGCAGGCCTTATCGAACGTTACAATGGTATTCTCAAGGCTGCCCTGAAGACAGACTCTCAGTCCCTGCAGGGGTGGACAAAGAGACTCCATGAGACCCTGCGGGACCTGAATGAAAGACCTAGAGATGGCAGACCCAGTGCCTTGAAAATGTTACAAACAATATGGGCCTCCCCACTTAGGATCCAAATTACGGGCACCGATAATGAAGTGAAACCTCAGATTGGCAATGAGAACAACCTTCTGCTCCCTGCCCCTGAGGACCTAGAACCAGGTACCAATAGAATAAAATGGCCCTGGAAGGTGCAGGTAGGACCACGATGGTGCGGCCTACTTGCACCTTGGGGGAGATTATTGGAGGTGGGGGGTTCGGTAGCTCCTCCGGTTATAGGTACATGGCCTACTGAAATAATGGTTAACACTCCAGTCTTCATTGCTAAGGGGACCCCTATCATGTCTCTGTGGCAGATCAGGACACCCCCTTTGGTGCCTGATATAGTCGTACAGCCACAGACATCGGGTCAAAGGGTCTGGTACAGGCGACCAGGGCGTGCCCCTGTACAAGCTGAAGTGTTAACCCAAGACAGGAATACGGCCTGTATCTTGCCCTGGAAAGCGGATCTTCCCCTCTTGGTACCTCTAAAACACTTGTATTACTCCCCATAAGTCTATGAATCACCAGAAGGAATCAAAACAATACTGCAGTGTTCCAGAGTTGTTATAAGACCATGTGAAGCATCTGGTGATGGTCTAACCGGGACTGATGACACGTAAGATGGACCTGCACTGTATGATTACATGCTTCCAGTAGATACCACCGAGCACTGGCCCAAAGAAGAGTTCGACGGATGCGCCGATCATCACTCATATCAGATTACATCAGCATGCGTTGCGACGGGCAATTATGTAAGCGTCGCGATGTATTGGGTCTCTGTATCAAGGGGAACTCACCTTATGGTTACTTGATCAGTGGTTCATGTCGTGAAGGGGTGGAGTGTATGGGAACTGCTGAATCACGGCCTGAACCACTGATTGGTCACCTGAGGTGAGCACCAAGTCAGCCATGGGGGCACAGGTGAAGGTGATATACCTGTGTGGGTGGAAGGGGTGGAGCCTAGTTCCTCCTCTCTCAAACCCCATTTAAGGGCTGACCACCACCAGGGAAGGATCTCTTCTTGGAGATCCCTCCCATGTGGAGTCCTCTGCGAGCCTTGTCATCTTAAAGGTGAGCCATCTTCTCTTTTGTATTACCTGTATAACTGTTTGTATAGAACTACTTGAAATATACCATCTTCTATACTATTCCCTGGTGGAGTATCGTCATTAGGAGTTATTTACTCTACAGTGGTTTAGTGGGTAACACTGATTGCAGGAGGACAGATGGACTAAGGGATCTTAAACGTCTTTTCCAACCTTAATGGTTCTATGACTCTCTGACGGTGCTTTTAAACTACTTGTTACTGTGATATCACTTTTGTTGCCCTCAGAAAATTTAAGGGAGCCTCCGTATGTGCGTTAATGGTTCTATGACTCTCTGACGGTGCTTTTAAACTACTTGTTACTGTGATATCACTTTTGTTGCCCTCAGAAAATTTAAGGGAGCCTCCGTATGTGCGTTAAAGCTCTTTGGTTCTAGTTTGGCCTCTTTCACTCAGAAATGCACCATCTTGCACAATTAGCACAATGATTCTGAAAGACCCCTAGGAGGACCTGAAGTATTGAGGAACTCCCTTCCTAAAGACAATATAAAAATTGAGGTATTAGATTAAATGTTTCACAGTTTGGGCAGCTGCACAGTTTGACCTTACAAGAATGACATTCAGATCAAGCTGAATTAGAGGAACATTCCAGCTGAAATTGTTATCTTTTTGTACTGACCTTTGTAGTGACTGTTTCCTTCCTCCAATATTGGAAGGAAATTACTTGGAGCCATTTTCCAGCCCTCATCTTCTTTCTAAATTTGTGGAAGGTGAAATAAAATAAAAGCGGAATATTAATATGTGTAAACATTAAATATGAAAAAAAAGTCATAGTCTTCATTGGACTTTTAAAGAATTGATGCAATTTGAGGAATAAGATGCATTGCTTCTATCACACTGTCATGAAATGCTTCAAATACTGTTCTCCTAGCAGGCTCTAAAGAAATCCTCTTCAGAGGACGAGGAGGGAAGAGTGTCAATTTATCAGCTGATCAATTGAGGTTGCAAGAATTAAATCTAGGTTTGTTGGATGCTTGCAACATGTAAATTAAATTACCTTGCTATTTTTTCAGTTACTTTTGGGTTTCCTCCCTCCTCTCCCCAAGGAATTCTCAACTTTGGGTTAACTTCTAGTGGTTGAAACTTCATTTCAATTCGTAATTAGAAAAATATTGAACTTGCTGTGCTTTGAGAAACAAAATATTTTGTTTCAGCTTCATCAAAACATATGGACATCTTCCAGTCTGAAGTAAATGATGTTGACGTGTTCCTCAAATAGCTTGATTTCATTGAACCAGTATTTCTAGTGGATCACTTTCTAACAGGATCTTCCAAATTTCTTCATACTGAATCAGTCACGAGTCCTCAGAATGTTAGTAAGGTAATAGATATGTGGGAAATGGTATGGCTGTTTGAGGAAGAGCTGGATGTAGATTCATCCACGATTACGTAAGTCGTATGTGGCTTTGTTAATCAATTTGTGGCACGTAAGCTCCTGGTTACCAGTAAGTTAGCTCCTGTGATAACTTAAAGGAAACCAAATCAAGAACTATACATGTGCCTCTATGACTAGGTGCCCTTACATCAGCAGATACAGTTGTAGATAGGTCGTTTGAATTATTAAATGTGTTTTTAATTAAAGTATTAAAATAATTAATGTGGGCAAGTGAGGACAGCTTTTGCAGGGTGGTGTTTTCAGATTAATCCTTGGACATTTTGCAGTAGGCTGCCTTCTTTTAACATTTTTTTGGATGTCTTTTAGAAGATTATTCTAAAAGAAATACTTAAAACTGTTAACTATTAAAAATAATCAAAGAACAATGTCGCAGACTAAAAGCAGGACATTCATTTTTAACCTCAGTGAGGAAGGACACATTAACATACCTTTTATTGCTGAAAACATGCCAGTAAGTCATTTTTATTACTAGTTTAGCTGATTTTATGCACTAATATAAATAATATTGTTCTGTTGGTTTTAGTGATTTTAATCAAAGCCATTGCATGTCCAACAACACTTGCAAAACACTGCTCTGAATTCCATCTTCCTATATTAGCAGCATGAGTGTCAATGTAACACAATTAACTTTTCCTTTGAAGTCAGATGATGTATTTTTTTTTCTGTTTGGCAATGGTGAATGGATCACAGAATCGTGGAATGGGGTGAAAAGGGCCTCAAAGATAATCTCATTTCAACCCTCCTGTTGTGTGCAGGGTTGCCAACCACTGGACCAGGCTGCCCAGAGCCACATCCAGCCTTGCTTGAATGCCTCCAGGGATTCAATGAATGGGTGATTGGATGGGGTGATCTTGGAGGTCTTCTCCAACCTTGGTGATGCTATGATGCTATCCATGCTTATTTTCTGTCGTGCACTAAAGCACCTCAAACCAGAAATACACATTTTGATTTAAGGGCAAACATGGAGATAAGTTTTCATGTTTCTGAATCTTTCTCAATTTCAGTCCATGTTAGATGGCTTTGTGGCTTTATATTCGCATTCAGGATGGTGAACTGACTCTGTGTTGAACTTCTGCTATGGAGATTTTGCTAACAGATTTCGCTAAGGACACAGTGTCTTGCTGTTTAACACTTGAGGATGAAATCTAGGGATTGCTCAGCTGTGCTCACATCTTGTGAGGGAGACAAGGTGCAGTGCATTACTGGGTGAAGCAGCTCGGACTGGTCTAGCGTGTGCTCTGCTATTGGAAAGAGGGATCATACGGTGCTGAAGTTGCTTTTGTTCCTAGGTGCCCCACGGGAAATCAGATCAACACCTTACAGAGAACAAAATGCAGTTGCTTTGATATCAAATATGCTTCTTCAGAGATTGCTATCAGGCTTCAGAAATGCTTAAATTTCCTTCTGGGATCAAACTTTTGTTTTCTTAAAGAACTGAAGTTATGAGCGAGGCTTTTTTTTCTGACTGCCCCACTATGACTTATAGCCTATACTTATTTTAATAAGAGTCCCACTGTTAGGACTTTTCCATGTACTTCCCAACTGTTCTTAATATCTATATTTCTCTGTCAGTGTTATAACCTTGGAAAGAATGTTCCCTTTGTTCTTTCTCAACGAACCATAGAGAACCTGGCTTGGAATTTTACTTGACAGGGCTTGTGATGGCTGAAGAGGTGAGGAAGACATCAAGTTGTAAAGCCCAAGATCTCTGTGGGGTTATTTCACCCTGTTTCAGAACAACCTTGTAGAGGGTATGAGCAGAATAGAGTTTAGTTTCTGATATTGTGTTGGTCTTTATCTAGTAAAAGGTGAAAGAAACACAGCAAAGAATCAAATGTATCCTGTGAAATTGGTGGTTTGAAGCGGATGAGTTAGCTGACGTCCAGCTTCAGAAATTTGGGTTGGTTTTGTCATTTTTAGTGTGTCAGAGCATGAATGAAGACCTCACTGGCTTGTACTGTAAGGGTCTGGAACAGCCTTTGCAAGCCCAGATGCTTTGTTCTGGGCCAGCCAAGTAGGGAGGATGGAGGAGGAGGAGGACAAAGCCATGGAGAGCCATTTAGAGGACATCACTGTAGCTGCGAATGACAATGCTCTTGCAAGTCTGTAATTTCAAAAGCTTTTTGAAGCAAGAGCTTTCCTCGGGTGTACTTTTATTTGAGCTTTCCCAAAGAGGTCTGCAATGCCTGTGCTGATTTAAGGGGTCACGGCAGGAAGTGATCCAGCAGAACCAAACCTGGCACTAGTACAAGGCCCTTGAAATCTTATGGGTAACTTGATATCAATATCATTTGCCTTAGGTCTGCAGGCATTTTGCTTCTCTTCCTTCCCTTTTGCTCCTTGGAGCTGGCTAGTTTCTGCCAGCAAGGTACAATAATGTGATGCTACTAGTCCACTTTCCACTCCTGGGAGTTTTTTGCCTTCGCTAACATCTGTAGATGTGTGATCAGAACCTGGAAAGTTTCCAGTTCTCCACGCTCTGTACGGGACTGGTCACTGCCTCTTCTAGCTGGCAAAGCAATATCAGGCTCAGAACTTGGAGAACACACTTAGGCATGCTTCTCCTTCAGCCTGCTGTATATCTTCATTTATGAAGGAAAAATAAATCCCCATTCTCCATTTTGAATGACCCAAACAACATCTCTCCACGCTGAAAACGCTAAGTAAGCTGCAAGTTAAGACTTTTGATATCCTCATCCAAATTAGTTCAGTGCTTTCTAAGTTCATGTCGTTCAGCTTCCTGGCTGGCTGTTATGACAGCTCTGGCCAGATTGATGGTTGATGATCTTTTTTGGGGGGGGGAAATCACATGGTTGTTCCAGGGTAAGGACTTAAATTGTGTAGAATTTGCAGAGAGGAGTAAGCTTTGTGCCAGAACAATCTGACATCTCCACATACTCAACAGGAGATTAATGGCCCATATTAAAACATCTATATTCATATATATATCACTTCAGCTTTGTTTATACTATAAATAATAAGCAAAAGTAGTTGATTCAGTAAAAGCCTATGATTTTTGTTTTGTAGCTTGCTTATGAAGATGCCCCCTTCTCATTGCACTGTGGTTCCACAGGTTCCTCCCTCAGTCAAGCTGCTCCTGAAATAACTTGGAAGCACACCTTCAGGGTAACCAGGACCTGTGTGTAACAGAGGCTTTGGGGAATGTTTTGGGGAATACATGAAGTGTTGTCCACTGTGACTTGAAGCAGAGAAGAATTCATAGCCTAAGAATGTAAACTGAAAATGCATGACTGCAATTTACAGGCGTACAAAACATTGGCTTGCAGTACAAAAGGTACAGCTGGCCATTATCAAATAGTACTTAAATTTTAAGCTGGAAGTTCAAGCAAGCTTGGAAATGGGTATCTGAAGGAGTCTAAGGTTCTTGTTTCCTTAGCTCGCAAGTGGAGTGGTAGCGATAACCAGCTTTTCCATACTCCACGTTGAAAGTGTAAATGTTTGGTTATAAAACAGGCCACCATTTTACCTATGCAAAAGAAAACAATGCCAAAGCCATGAAGTGTATTTTTTTTTCCTCCAATCTGCATCTCTGTCATTCTGACCCCTACATCAGCTCTCCCCACTGAACTGAGTTGTGGCCATGCAAACTCCTTTCTGAAAATAGGGGAGATAAACTATAGTTCCCTGGGACCGTGGTGGTGGTGGAAAGTTTGAGGGGGACTGGCCTCAAACATGTCTCTGGTGTAGGGTCAGAAGACACCTCAGTGACCACTCTGATAGCAATTCATATCCTCTGCCCACCTATGGCTGAGTAGACGTTACTTAATCTTCTCACAAATGAGTTTTCCCGCATGAAACCTTACTTTAATTCCAGTTTTCTGTGCCTCCTTTTCTTTTGCTTTTTTCTTCCCTTTTTCTTCTTGCTTTCCCTTTTGGGTTTTTTTCTGCAAAGCTGCCTCTCTTTTGGCAGCAAGCTCTGCAGCAACCTGAAAGAAGGAAAGTGATGTCACAGGATGTTCACTTGCAAGGTGTGTTAGACATGCTGTGGGAGATAAGAACCAGAGTACATTTTATATTCTCCTTGGTTTAATCTTTCCAACACTGAGGAAATCCAGTATCCAATACACTGTTTGATAGTCCTCACTTGCTGTGTACTTACCAGATACTTTTCCCCCTCTTTGTAATTCAGATGGTAATGGCAACTCCAAACTGTCCCTCTGTATTGTGACTACAAGTAGCCCTGCAACTATTTTAGAGTAGAGGAAGGAAGGAAAGCCCTGAATTATGCTCACAAGTATTGCGTTGCAGCAGGTCTTGGGAATTGCACGAAGAATTTTAGAGCAGCCAATCTGTTATAGAGTGACCCCTTTCACTTGTGTCAGCTGCAGACCTCAGCATGACTATCCTAATACATCTTTCAGAAAGTGGTCACTTTTGTGTCCCAAACCAGGGCTTTTATGTAGTATGGACAATTCCAGAAACCACCCAGAAGCACAACATCCTAATGACATACAACTGAAAGTTCCCTCTGGGTTTAGAGCTGGATTATGGATTTGTCTTAGCATCTTTTAAGGCAGATTGATTTTTATAGAGGGAGATTTTGAGAGGTTGCCTTGAGGCACGGCTGATTTCAGTGTTTGGCTCGAGACTGAAATTGTTCTAGTGGTTGAGAGAGATTGGATAGAGATATTGTGATGAACTCTGACAGATTTGCAGATAGCCCAGCATCTTTATCCCTGCAAGCTATCAGTAGCTGATAACCAGGCAGAGCTGTATCAGCTTACATCCTGGCCATTGCTACTATTTGCTTTTTCTACTGTTTTCTTCTTCCCAGATGCCTTTGAATGTGTTCTCTTGTGCCAGAGATGAGATGTAAGATCACGTTCTGATGAGTGTAAAGCAGAAAATCTGTGGCTGATGAAACTTATTAATGAATCATTAATACTGGCAGTACTGTGGAAGCATAGAAAATAGATTTTCAAGTTCAAGACAAATGTTTCCTCTGACAGTAGAAATATTTGTTTTCTATGAAATGCCTTTTAATGCATTAAAGATTGGACAGTGGAAGTGGGGGACGATGAGGAGTTATACTTTGCAGTCAGTGAAATTTCATTACTGGATCTCCCCAAGCATTTCAGCATTGTACATTTAATTAAATATGGTAATTTAAACCCCAAGCACCGTTCCGACATATCTTGCGGTGATAAGCAGTGAAGCATTTCATTCTCTTGGATAGATGAATAGATTGACTAGAGTTTAAAATAGGTTTTTAGTGTCCCAGCAGGCCTGCAGTATCCAAAACCTACAGAGCTACTCAGAGTGTATCCCTTATTGTAGCACCGATACCCAGCCAGAAACCCAACCCAACCTGGTCCCCTCTGCCTCCGAACTCTGCACTAACTGCCTACAAAAGGGCAGCCATAACCACTTCCAGCATCTCAGTGGTGGGTTTATCCAGCAGGATTCCTGTAAGCACGCATGTGATCAGCAAATGGTTTTCATTTTCGGCAGCACTACCAAGTCCTAGCAGCAACGCTTTAAGCGTGTGCAGACTCTGACTGCAATCATCTGTTTTTATGCAGATGAATAAAATGACTTTGAAAGGGTTAGATGTCGTTTCTGTGCTTGTGAGCCTGCTATAATGGGATGGTACTGTTGAATTGCCCTTATCCTTCTGTCCTGCAGTGCATATGCAGGTTGAGATGCTGAGCCACATAGCTGGCAGCACGGCCAGCGTGTAAAGCCTGGCTTCTATGAAGTCTCTGCTTCCCAAAAGAGAATGACAGGGCAACTGTAATTTTTTCTTTTCTGCATCAGGTACACCTTCTCCCCTATGGTCTTTCAGTGCAGATTCTCCAGCTCTGCTTGTGCTTCTGCTCTAAGCAGCTTCATAATTGCAGAGGACTGGGAGCTGGGATGAAACCAGCTGTGTATCTAACCTTGAATGGTTTGTACTCTTCTCTAAAGAAGAATTTCCCCTCCAGCTGCAAGAAGATGCCTGAAGAATCTGATAAAAGAAGAGGAATGAAAGGAAAGGACAAGCAAAGGTTAGTTTGAGATACTAAGCAATTCACCTGCATTATAATACCTTTTTTTTTTCTTCCTCTGAAGAAAACTTCATGGTGGAAATAAAAGCAGATGTCTTCCTAAATTATTTTTGACTTCCCTTTCTTTGCTAGGTTGCCTCATTTTGATACTATGCTGAAAGTGCTTTGAGAGGTCTTAATGTTGGGGAAGAGAATGCACATCAGTAAGGGTGGATGAATTTTATCCTCTGTTTTTCCTAGTCTTACTGTAGGACCTGGTGATTACTTCTGTCCAGTAACGTTTTCTTTCAAGGATAAAAAAGGTATTTTTTCTCTAAACTGATCTCCCACAAAAGCCAAATTGACTTTTCCACTCATACATCATCTTAAGTGTTCCCAAGCTTTTTTCAGTGTGAATTCTCTTTGCTGGGAATAAGAAAGAGGCAATGAAACTGAGTGCCACCTATGGATGGAAATGTACGAGCCAAGAATCTGGAACTCCCTAGCTGCAAACAGGACTTGCTTATGTTCTCTGTTCCTCAATTACAGAAAGCTTGGCGTTGGCTCAGGCAAGCGGATACTTGGGGTAAATGTTCTTCCTCAAGCATAAGCCCTTCCTTCATCCCTTGAAAGAATTCCTTTGTTGAGCTTTTTGCCTTTATGAGTGTTGTAGACGTAAATAAATAGAGCTTGGGAATTTCAGATCTCCAGCTACAGTGGGTGTGAGACAGCCTCGGAGCCTTGCAGTTCTGGCTCTAAGACCATTTTGAACAGAAACACTTAATTGGCATGTAGCTTACAGTCTCTGGAGAGAAAATTTGCTCTCTTTGAGAACTACAGAGGAAGAAACTATTTTGATGCCTAGGACAAAAAGATGTTTCTTCTCCCAGGAAACAAGACCATCTGAAATGGGAAGAAATGCTATCCCCGTGTCCCAGAGTAGCACACCAAACAGCACTTTGTACATTTACACTGCCTGCACATGCTGTACGTTTCTTTCCCTCCAGCTTGAGGACACTCAAGGGGTTGTTGATGCTGTCTGGCTTTAGGCACGCAGCCTAGACTGTTGACTAGCCAGCAGAGACAAGTTCATCACACCCAAGACGGAGTGGAGAACCTGCCTGGATCTGGCATTGCCATCACAATCCCACTGATTACTGGGATTCATGAGGACCTTTAGCTGCCGGCAGTAATGAGTAGTAATTACCGCTGCTAATAGCTCACAGACTGCCAAGTGAGGATCAGCAGCTAATGCCTACTTTTTCTCACCCTTTCTCTAGATGCTCCTGGATTAAATATTGAGATTATGGTAATGCAGAAATGACTTTGCGCTCCAAGCAGCGATGTGATTGTGTAACTGAAATCTCAGTCTTATTGTGATAAGCTACTTAATGTTGGTAGTGAAAGGGGTTTGGGAGTGGGGAAATGACTGCTAAATGACAGCACTCTTGGCTTACTTTCACGGTGATGAGGCTTAATGAACTACAGGAAGAGATTATCGTTTTGTTGGCAGCAGCGTGAGGGCAAAGCCAAAAATTGTCTCATCTGAGGATTGTCTCTGGAGCCAAGTATAAAAAAAAAAACCCAAACATTAGGGACAGACGTTTGGAGTAGATGTAGGGAGATTACACTCCTTCAGGATATTCCTCTCCTGAAAAGTGCATAGGAAGTAGAGAAAAACTCATGTTCAGTTGAGGCAGTCCATTTTTCTGACTAAATTGCCAGGCATTTTGCACTGGGATCTCTCTGGCTTATCTTTCTGAAAAGCATCTGTAAAATGTCTTGAATGCAGTTTGTGCAGAAGGTATTACAAAGTCAAGTAAGGTCGGAGTTGTCAAAAGATAAAGAAATATAGAATGTATGATAATGCAGCAATGGTTCGTGAAGTGATTAATTTGTATTTTATTTTCCCCAAAGTGTCTTTATCTAAGCCTTATAAAATGCTCACTTTTTAAATGCAGTCCTGCCCTGATTTTTCGTGGAGCTTCACTTGGAAGCAACCAACCCATCCAGGGAAGGTAATGTATACAAGAGGTGAAATCTCTTTTCTCCTCTGAATTCAAGGACAAAACTTCCATTAACTTCAGTGGGGCCAGGATTTCATTTATAATGCTACCCAGTAGACCAGAGTGAAACAAAACCAGTTAGCTAGCCTTGGGATTTTTAAAATGCAGGCTGACTCAGCTGAACGCACAATATTTTACTCTTCTGACATTCAGGTAAAAGCACAGCCAAGCTTTCTTTTGCCAGCTGCAGTGTGGATGCCCATTAAGGGCATGTGAAACACCTCCTGGGAAGGAAAAAGGAAAGGAAAAATGACTCTGGGGATTTCTTCAGGAATCAGATAATTGCTAGTGAAAATTTGCAGGGAAAATTGCTTTTTTTTTTCTTTTTGTTTCCCTTACAAGTATTTTCCTTTTAGACAGTGAAAATAGACAGCAGAACAGGCTCTCCAGGCTTTTGGCTTCCTTTATTTTTTATGCAAAGAGGAAGCAGATGCGTAGGAACTGCAGCAAAAGGGAGTTCAAAGCTGGGAGTAGGATGGGGAAAATGCATCTCTCCATTTTTTTTACTACCATATCCAGTTTTGCTCACTGTAACTCCTTGCAGTGTTGGTGTGGGTTTTTTCCTCTGAATTTTGTCTATCCTTGTTGCTGGCACCTCTAATTAGCATCATGCCCCAAAACCTTCTCCAGCAACGAGCCACACTTGCTGGGTGGCTTCCCTGCTGCTTAGAGCAGCCAACAATGCCTTCTTGATGCTGGCATGTGTTTCTACTTTAGAAGCTGAAAGCGTAATGGACTGGTCTCCTTCGCTCTGGGACTGAACAACAGAGCAACTGAGATACAGAGGCCTGCGGGGTTGACCTTAGTGTACTCTGCACTTGATGAAAACAGGAGCATGCTCTGAGCTTGGTTTCAGCACAGAGAGCTGTTTGTTGCAGCTTTCTTGTGTATTTTTGTAAGCAAAGTAACTAATGGTTAGAGTACTGTGCTTTATGCTGGGTTAGGGTGTATTTACATCTCCCCGCACCACGCGGATGCTGCTAGTATGCCTCAGGCTTTTCCCAGTGATTCTGAGCACCATATCCAAAATGTTGTTTTACCATAGTCGTGTGAGATCATTGGTGGCAGGCGGCTAATGAATACAACAGCCTGCCTCAACAGGGGGACTTTTAAGGGCTGCAGAGGTCAATCTGTGGCTGTTTAGTTTTCCCAGTCCTTTGGTAGCCACCACAAGTGGTTCACTCAGGGGCCAAATACTGCTCCCGTATGCAGGGTTTCCTGTTTATAATCTCCATCAGCAGACTCACTGTCCTGCAAAGATCATTGTGGGGAGTGGAAGAGGTTTGGAGTGCCAACTGCTGCCTTGCCTTCTTCAACTGGTCTTAATTACCTTCTCTGTGTGACAGATTATCAGCCACTTCCATTAGCAGAGAAACAGAAGAGTTTGCTGTTTGTTTTTTAAAAAGGAAAAACAACTGAGATCATTACGAGAATGTATAAGATAAGCCAAGATAAGTTCTTCACTTGAATGTGCCCCTTGTTCAAACTCAAACCCAGTAGCAAATCAAAGTCTAGGCCTTCCTCAATAAGAAACTCTTCTCTGCTTAAACTAATTATTGCTAGACTATGCTGACACTGAATACAGACACAGTAGAAACAGTTTCAAAATGTATTTTCCTAAACGTGCGAGCTCTGGATGCCAAGTCAAAGCTCTTGAAATTAGGGTTAAACTCTTTGATAGATGCTTCCACTAATACCAGTAAGTGCACCATATGTATCCCAGCTAGCACCAGTTGAACCACATGGATTTTTGCAATAGGAGAGCAACTCTTTGTAGCTGAGCCCGTTGCTCCTGGCTCCTTCAGACATCTATCTGTAGTTTGCATGGCTGGGTGCCTTCCATGGTGACTAAGTGGGTACATAGTCTAAAAGGGAACTAATTTCGGTACTCAAGTTTTGTGGTTTACCCTGGAAGAACACAACTGTTTCATTTTCACTGCACAGCCCTTTAACCACAAGATTCCTGAAGAACTAGAGGACTTTGTTCGGAAAAACTGCAACTTAAGACACGTTTTGTGGAGATTCTTTCCCCCGTCCCATTTCCCTTTTGCATTAGAGGGATGACAGTACCTGCTCTGGAGTTTTTTGAGAAAAAATAGCCATTGAACCTCCTGCTTCTTTTGATGGATAATCAGGAAATCTGCCTATGATATGCCTGCATGAGAAACAAAAGATGGAAAAGGAATTAAAATCCGTATTTCTTCATCTCATATTGCGTCCTGTAATGGTGGCATTTTGTCCTCATCTTGTGGCCCACCAAGCATCGAAAGCTCTTAGGGAATTTCTTAGGACTCACATCGTAGCCAAGCAATGCAACTTAAAGAGCTTGTATTTCTAGCTCTGTGCTTTCAACATCCAGCTTGAAAAAAGATCAAAAAGATAAAAAAAGATCACTTTATTTAAATCTGGTTTTGAACTGCAAATTCCAGCTTGAATTTCTGCACGATGATCTCCACTCCAAGAAGTTTCCAATGGGCTTTCACAGTTTAGTAGTGAAGGGGGAAATGAGAGGCTTTGTTGTTGGGTTTGGTGGGTGGTAAGAAGAGCATTGATGTGTTTGGACCTTTTGGAACCATTAAGATATATAAATAATTACAGTTCAAAGGCCATTTGCACTGATAAGGATTTTTAATTTTTTTTTTTTTTGCATCAATAGCTTGTTGGATTACATCAATGAGATTTTCAGTTTGGTACTGTCAAGGACAATTTTCCACTCTGAAGAAAACTCTGACACTTCAGAGAACTACCTGTGCTGCTTTCAAATCAAATAGTAACGTTTCCTCTAAACGAAGTGAAATTTCCCCTGAGAAGAAAGCAACTCAGAAAGGTTGACATGATTCATAAAAATGGCTTTCGTTCTTCTAAAACAACTGGTACCTTGAGGGACTTTCCTAGCCTACTGTTAAGCAGTAGACTCAATTTTTGAATTGAGACCAATGTGTATAGTTTGGATCTCTAGTTAGTATTAATGTAATACCAATTAGAGAGGAATAAACATACATTTTTCTGTGGCTGTGAGCTTTGACTTACGTGTTCTACGATTACTAGTTCAATAGGCAAGCAGATTTAAAACCTTGTTCTTTGTATTCCCAGAAACTACTCTGCATCAACTGAAGGGTGACCTTGTTAGTGTGGGTCTTTATTTATTTATTTTTAATTAAATAATGGGCTTTTGGCCTCAAAAAAGCAAAAAAAAACCTGCATTGAGTTTACTAGATGGTAGATCGTGCTTTTTTTTTTTCTTTTTTTAAGCAGCCAGAAAGTAGCTCAGTTTTGTATTAAATGCAATGTTATATGAAACGTTGCTGCAGATCTGGCTTACAGCAACAAGAAATACCAAAATCTGATATGAAGGCTGTTCTTACTTCACTAATGCCAGCTGGGAGGAAGGAAAGGCAATATGCACTGTGGGCAAAGAATCATTCTGGAGTCCACCACCCTCTGGACATAGTATCAGTGCCAGCTTTCAATCCTTATTAGTGCCACATTTGGTATTTGCACTAGCTCTTCATTTTTTAAATATTTACCTCTTGGATACGTGTAATGTGTGTATATCTGACTGCCGATGGATTTCTATCAAGTTCTCCAGTTTGGATATAGAATCTGGTTTGTTTATAAACTGTATTCTTGTGCAATCTTTCTGCTCACAGTTGGTGCAGCATATTGGGATGGCATGATTTATCTTTTTGCAGCAGCTACTTTGCCAGAGCTTACATTGCAAAATACATTGCAAAATAAGCTGATGTTCAAAGAAGCTAATGCCAATCTTTTGAAACAATAGAGGAAAAAAGGAAAGTGTCAGCCATTTACTATCCCCTCAGCTGTTTGGGGACTGTGTCTTTAGTTGAGGATAATGCAGAATGTAAGTTCCCATGGTCATCAGTGACCTGAAATCCAGCAGCTACTGCACATTCCAGTCATGCTAGTTCCTTAGGGACATCTATTAGTTCTTTCTGAAATCCATCTTTTCATACATACTGTTGGCTAGTGTATCAACTACTGGCCAATGGACACGGAGCATTATTCTCATCTCACTTCCCTCTCTGACCTCCTGGGAGTTTCAGTCTTTCTTCTCTAGGTTTAAACACCTACAACTTCAATCTTGTAATGCCTGGAAAGCGTGCACATGCACGTGCACACCGAGTTCTTTTCCTTATGAAACCCTCTGAGTTCAGAGATTACACCAGGGTTTCATTTGGCCTGTAAATTTGTACAGATTTTCCTGGTCAGAAGTCCATTTTAAACATAATAGATCACCATTTTATTTTCCATTTTCTTTTTGGCAGCACTCTACTCCAGATGCCAACACAATGATTTGTCTCATGCATTTCTTGTAAGATGCTATTTTGGATTCAACTGGACCCAAAGCTGTATTATGTCTAAGCTTATTTTATGGTTGCTGATGATGAGAAAGCATCAGGATGAAATAAGTGAACAGTAGGCACTTTACAAATAGGAAGGTTATATCCTAATTCCTATATCCTTGCTCCATTAGGTGAGCTACATGTAGCCCAAGAAGATTCCACCAGCTGTGTAGACATCAAAGAGGGAACACTCCTTGAATCAGGAGGATCTTCCAAACATGGACTGATTTTGAGGGTTGCTTTGCAGTGACAATTGTTCAAATACTTCTAAACTGCTTTCCTTTTTAGAAACGTCCTACAACCGATGAAGTTTTCACGATCAGAGCCTGTTCTCAGGCAGTAATGCTGAAAGAAAACAAAACCAGATGATGTAGGAACTTCTCCAAACTTAAGCCTAGAATGTTGCTTTGTTTTATGGAGCCAGGAGGGTGTGATGTAAGGGGAAAGCTTGACAGTTGAAACCTTCTCTATTCCGACTCTGAGGCACCAGCGGAGCAACCATACACAAAACCCAAACTGCATATGTTCCCGTAGTCAGCAACAAGCCTGAAGTTCAAAGCAGGGACTAAGAAAGCACTGTATGTGCACCTGCATTGTTTATTGAGTCCAAGAGCTGAGGTGTGTCGTCACTGTAAAGCTTTAAACCATATTAGAGATCAGTAGTTGGGATTTTTGGACTGGTTATTTTGTTATTTAGATTGCTCTCTCAGTTGAGTGAAAAAGAAAACCACTTGGGCTGCACTTCCTCCAGTCTGCTCAGCACTGATTTGTATTCAAAGTACCTTGACACTTCCTTTGTGTGTCAGTCACTGTTCCTAGCTGACAGATTACCCACAAAGTTCATCGGCCCTGATGCTTTCTCTGCGTGTCACTGCAAAGAGAATAGTATATAAAAACTAAACTGTCGATCAAAGAAGTCTGGTTGCATATTGACAAGCAGTGAAGAGCAAAGAAAGTTTAAGCTCTTGGTGAAAAGACTATTGGCATGTGTAATATATGACAGAAAGGATGCGTGTCAGGAACACCTGGCTCCCAGGCAAGTCAAAACTCAGAGAATCTGTTACCTGTTATTGTCTCAAGATTTGCAGGAAAATAATCTACTTGTGCTTTTCCAGCATTGCAAATGCAGAGCTGGAAGACACAGCTCCTATTTTCAACACGTCTGCTTTGGTGGGAGTGCTGACAACATGTTTAGGACATGAAGCAAAGGCAGGAACAGATTCTCCTATAACCATCAGATTTCATATGGAGGATACAGTTCTAAAAGAACAAATGAAATATGTGAAGAGTTTGGCTGCTCAGACTGAAGTGGATGGACAGAAGCAAACAAGGCAAGATGAAAGGGTATGGCTGGGAAGAAACTTCCACTCTGGGTGACAAATTTCAGCAGTAACACAGGGAAGCCCTGCAGGCAAGGAGTTGAGGATGGCTCCTGTGGGTGACCTGCTTCCCACTGTGCATTAATAGGCTGCTGAACAGAAACTTGTTTGGGAGCCTCGCCTGTGCTGCTGCAAATCAGACTGATAAGTGCCAAACGGAGTTCATGGTAGGCAAAATATGTTTCTTTGGGTCAGAGCCATCAGCTTACCAGAACTACTTAATGTGTCTGCTGCACAGAACGTTGCCGGAAAACTGTGGAAAAGGGACGTTTTGAAACTGTGGAATGTGAGTAATCCATGACTTCTCTGGAAAGCAGTGAAATCCTTTCAAAGGGGGCATAGCATGGGTTTGGTAAGCAGCTTTACAGAAAAGCCATCTAATTGGAGTGAATGGGAGGCCTAAATCTAAATCAAAACAGCTCAACTGGAAGAATAAGGGGATGAACAAAGATAGAGGAGTGAAAAGAGACACTCTTCTGTGCCCAGCTAAGTAAGAAAGGGTCTAATGAGATTCTTGTGTTGCTACTCTAGCTACATCCTGCTCATCTCTCTGCTTCAGTTACTGCTCTCCCCTTTTCCAGAGTTATTCCTCTTACGATGAGTTAGATCTGTCAACTGTAATTGAAAAAGAATGATCTTTTATGGTCTGCAATGTAAACTCTTTTGTCTCTGATCACAGCATAGAGTTCTGGCACTTCTGGGCTCAATTTTGTTTTAGTGCACAGCCCAGGTTTTAATGAGGTTTGAATGGTTCTTTAACATCTCCAAATCACCCCCAGATTTGGAATGAGTCAGTGTGATTGGCAGTCTCCTGCTGAAATCTCTGCTAGGCACTGAATGCCTAGTACCCCAATTCTGACCTGTCAAATAAATTCCTTCTCTGGACAATGGCCATGCGCTGTGCTCATCACATCTGGTGCTTCTTCCCCTGCTCATTTCAGGAACATCACTGTTTTTCCTTGCATCTTTTCTCTCTACTCCACGTTGCTCAGGAGTGGTTATAGTTAAGGCTAAATATGGCTGTTGATTTATGAGAACATACTGTTGATTTAAACATTTTGTCTGGTAATAGACTCAACAAGTTACTACCTACTCTGTTCTCTGGCGTGATTTTACATGTGTTATTCTTTCTTTTTGGCCACCACTTCTCTAGCTAATTGCATGAAAGGTTTTTTCATGAAAATAAAAAATGGTTATTTGGAGTAAAAAAGAGCATTTAACTCTTTTCAGGTTAAGAAAAGATGTGGGCTGTGTACAGAAGAGAAGGCACGAATGGTGGTTGTCCTTTGTAGACAGAGGAACACCAGAGTGTTCTGCACAGAAAAGGAGCAAAAACAAACGATGAGGGCCATGTAAAGAAATAACCCCTCTTTATTTTGTGATTCTTGCCTGTTCCTGTAATCCAACCCAATATGGGTTCTCTTAAATGGAAATGCTGTTTTATTTTAGGTATTTTTCTGCGGTATTTTCTTTCCTTTTGTGAGTGTGCTTTTGTTATCTCTTCGAGAAAAAATAACCTACACAAATATCAAATTACTTATATAGCAAGATTAATTTCCACAGGCTCCTTGTCATCTTTAATGGGTTCAGACAGACATATTACAACTGATGTTTTATCTGTGGTCCTGATCCTCCAAGCATTTGCTTGAGGATTATGCAGAGAAGTAATTCAGTGAGGTGACCTGCAGGGAGAAGTGTTTGGAGGATTGGAACCCTTATTGTTCTGGCTAAATATTTGGCTTTAAGTTTAAGATCAAGTGTTGTGAGGCCAGCAATGTGCGAGAAGAAACATTCCCATAGAGGACTAAGTGTGGGAAAGGTGATATCCTTTATTACAGTAACTATCATAATGAGAAACAATAGATGGTCTTTTGGGTACCCAGTGACTTTCTTAGATCTGAAATGGCAGAGCTGAGCTTCAAAGACAAGTAAGAGCTGGGAATGGTCGTTGGGGGATACGGCTCTAAATGTGGAATGTGGTAATTCTTTGTGATAGTTTTATTACACGTAGTTTTTATTGGCCAGGAAAGGTAGACCTTTGGCTGACCCAGTACAGCTGTTCTCAAGCTTCTTCACTTCCCAAAGAACAGTTCTTACAGTGAAATAAATAGGCTCTTCTGCTTTGTCATGAAGTTGTTTTACCTTTTCCAGCATCTTCCTGGTCTTTTAAGGATAGCAATAGGTAATTAGTGTACTGGGAAAAAGGAGAATTTCTGTTTCCGTTCAGACAGTCCTCGTCATAAGATTTCTGTGCTATGACTTCTGTCTATCTCGCCTCCTGCCCTAAAAGGAGTTTTTGACCTATTGGATGCTTCAGAATTCTGACCAAAATATTTCTGGTTCAGGTTTTCTCTTTGAAGTTTATCAGAAACACAGAAAGGTGGCTCTAAAAGTACTGCTGGGGTTTCTGAATGAGAAGAAAAGGTAACATGGGCATGAATATTACTAAGGGGAAACAAAAAGTTTTATTTAACACCATCAATATTTCAGCTTCAATTATGAAAAAAAAAATCAGATTAAAAAAAATTGGCAATATCAACACTAGCAGAGTGCCTTGGTGCCAGTGTTCTGCATGTAATTCAGGACTGGGAGTCGGTCACACCCTGCCCGAAGTAAATGAACTTGCTTGCAAGAGTTAATAACAACACCCAACCCACACTGGAAGGTTAGATAAACCTAGAGAAGTTGAATATTAGATTTACCCACCGTGGCACAGAAATGGAAATAAAATTAAAGGGACAGGAAAGTATATCCTTATGATTCAATGTAGTTTCCCTGGCTATCTTCCTCAGAGCTGACCAGCTGCTGCTGCTGACCAGCTTCCACAGACAGATGTCCCCAGGCTTACTTCCAGTGTCATCTTCCTGATGACAGCCTTACATCCTTTCGAAGAACGCTATCCTGTCAGCTATGCTGTAATGGGTCTGCATTGTGCAGTCCTTACACAGTGAAGAGGAAGGCCCCCCAGGGCCTAGCACCACGTTTGGGGAACTTGGCTGCCGGAGTAATGAGTACACTGGAGCTCAAAAGTCTCATTAAACTCTCATCTGTTTTGATTTTCTTATATCTTCCCATTCTTTTCAGAGTGGGGTCAAAAATACAGAAGCTGACTCAAAGAAAGGCCGGGTCAAATTCCCCGTGCATTTACTGAATTCCTTACCTTTGGTCAGCTTATCCTGCCTTCAGAGAATGTCAAATCCTGACTCAAATTGGCAATATTTCCTGTGCTTAGTATTAAACTTAAGAGTCTGAAACAATTATGGGCAGTTTTAAGCAAGATTACTTTAACTCAGACGAGGAGCTTTGCAAGAATAGCTTTCCTGCAGAGTCAGCCAGGGGGAGTCAACAGGACTTTATTAACACAATATGAAATCTGCAAAGAGGAAAATAAAGCATGCAATTTTGTAGCAAGGCCAGCCAAGAGAAATAACCTGCCCTCCAACATCACCGAGTCACTTGGGAAGTGGAGTGAAACAGAGTGCACGGAACGTTTTGTCTTATCGGATTTGTTGCTGAAATAGTTGAGCAGTCGCTTTTGCTTCCAGAAGTCGAGGTGCCAGGGAGGCAAACTGCACCTCTTTTGGAGAAGGATGAAGGTTTTGTCATGGCCCATCACTAACCTGCACTTTAAGGTGAAGATAGAGCTTAGCTGAGGGCTGAGCATCTGGAAAGATGTCATTCAGACATGAGTGTCACGTTATCTCTCTCTGGACTTTGCCGTGCTTTTGCATGTGCTGTATTTCTGATGCCACCACTTGACTGTGAAAGGTACTTGAAGTATTAGGGGTGTTAGAGGTGTTAGCTCACTACAAACTCTCTGAGGGGACTGTTTGTATGCTGGATGTATGTGAACATAATGAATGCAGCACACCTGGGGCACTCCAGAGTCCCTGCAGCACTGTGAAGCATGTGCGTCCTGGGAAACTTGAGGGTGAAGAGCTTGAAAACAAACAGAGAATCTTTGTGCTTTGATCTACTGATTTAAACACTTGAATAAATACAACGCAGCATATAAAGTGTGTCAGTGGTTAAAATGAGCAAGGCTGCTGCCCGAGGCAATGTCTAAAACCATGTGATTTCCATCTGATTTATAACTCCTTGCATCATTTTACAGTGTGGGGAAGATGGGTAATCCTGAGAGTAGTGCCAGGCACGCTCGTTTCAGAGGTTCATTTCCTTCTTCTGCCTTACATCCATGGCACCAGTGCAGGAATACAGCTCAGTCTGATATCACTGGCGTGGTTTTTTGCCTTCCTGTATTAAACTGGTCTGCATGTGCATACTGTCTTGTTTGCCACTACACTGTGGCCATCCTGTTCACGGATCGCTGTGCTGCTGACCTTCTGTGCAGCCACGACTTGTCTTTAAGCATTTGTAAAGGGCAATGTGCAATCAGCATCTGTCAGGTGTCACGTTACTGCTTGGGATATTGCTGCTTCATTTCAGACCAAGAGCATAGTGTTGTGAGGATGGGGCCACTCATAGCTAAGATGGTGCTTTCTTTAGAAGTGCTTCTGATGTGGAAGTGCTTCAGTGGGATGAGAGAAGCTGAAAATGTGACATGGCATATTCTGACGTTAAGAAAGCAGCCAAATATGGTGATGTCTATTTCATTTCCACTAATGGTGTTGTTCACTTCAAGATATCCAGCATTCTGGTTTCCACGAGTGCGTGAATTATGTTTGTCATGCATATGAAAGCAGTCACAGTGTATGATTTTCAATGTTCATCCCAATTGCAGCCTTATTTGAATAGGGTATACAGGGATTATAAAAATGGGAAAAGACAGAAAAAAGTCTTGAAGAACATCACAGACAATCCATGCACAAAGTTACAGATGTTTAAGTGCTCCTCCTGGTCCGTAATACTCCTGCTCAATGTTAACAACCAAACAGCACCAAAAATGATTTAAAGCCTCTGCTTTGGGAATTGAAAAGCTGGTGAAAAAAGACCAGGAGAAACATAAGATCGTAGGATGGCTCAAGTTGGAAGGGATGTCCAAAATCATCCAGTTCCAACCCTCCTCCCTTGGGCAGGGCTGCCAACCAGTAGAACAAGCACTAAAGATGATTGCTATGAGCAGATGAACTCAATTACAAGCTACTCTCAGGCTGGTATTAACAGCCTTGCTTATTAACCCTAGAGGGTTTTTTCTCTCTCGTTCTCCTTTTTGTCTTTTAGTAGTGGAAATTATACTGCATTGCTTTATGGGACTACAGGCTGTATCAGTTTTTGGAATGGCCTTGTTATAGGAAAGCAGAGCTCCCCGGGGGGAGGAATGTAAAGATTAGGTTAGGGCAGGAAAGAAATATAGGCACTATGTGGGAGAGGCTGCAGTCAGCTTCTCCCACCTTGGCTCCCATGAATTCCCAGGCCTCCCACAACTGCAGACCTTGCAATCCATAAAGAATAAAGCCTGTGTTATATAGGATTTCCCAGCAGAGGATGAAGGTGAAACGATACGTTGGGCACAGTGCTACCCTGTCTGCAGCAGCTTTCAGGGCTGAGCCAGTGATGGGAAGCACATGGACTCCATGTGAAAGATGGCAGAGCTCCGGCTCTGGAATTTGCTCCCTTGGAGCAATTGTATTTTGACTTGGAATACTTTGAGGACTCCTGCAGCTACACAGCTTGTAAGTTCAAGCCGTGCTTTAAACCAATATCTTCAAAATCACATGCTTTCCAGAAAAAAAATCTACAGGAAAGACCTGGTCTCCCTGTGTGATGGGCAGCACAAAACAAGAAAGTAAACTTCCTTTGCTAGCCACCTAAGGATTAGTGCATCAGTAAGGAGGAGAGGGGGGAGTATGAGAACAGATTTTAGTTAGGAGTGATGCAGTTTCCTGGTTCTACTCTTTTGGTCCATGTGAACCAATGCTGCTTTTGGTAAGGCACTGTGCTAAATAGGACTGTGTTGAAATTGTGAATTTGTACAAGCAGAGCCTAACAAGAGCGAGCAAGGCCCTGTTAGGCACCATAAAGTCTCTCTCACTCATCCTGGGTTGGTAACTCCTAACACTGCAGTTGCATAAGTCCTAAGGATGCCTGACTCAGCAGACAAAACCTAATTTGTGTTGCTAATAACGTTTAGAGAAAATTACTCTAAATAATTAGATTTTCTGTTGTAACTGTGCCGGGCTGAAATACAGCTTTACTCCAAAAGCCCCAGACTCTGACCTGGAGAATAAATACAAGCTGCTTGGTGCAGTCTGGCTGATCATCCTCACGTTGAAATGCTCAGTAAAAGTGAGACATACTGATTCTGGAAGGAAGGGGTGAGACTTGGGTTTCGGGCAAGTTCTCATCCGGCCCACAGAAATACTACCTCAAAACCTTTTCAGTGTTGAGGTTCAAGAGGAATAAAGGTTTGGATGAGCCAATTTTCATGCTGAATTTGCACAGGGAAGAGTTTACCTGAATGCTTGCCACACTTGCACAAGCAGTGGGCTTGCTTCATGCTCATATAGCAAATGTGCTGCTTGCTGCTCTGAAGGGAAATAGCCAGAGGTGCTCAAAGGAATAGAATCATCAAGGTTGGGATAAACCAGAGAGCTGTGTACAGAGAGAAGGAGCCTCGCCTGCTCTGGAGCTGTGCTCTCTTCCCTAGTGCTGCCTCTTAGAAGCCAAGTTTGAGCATCACTGTGTACTTTGACATTTGGTTTGAGAAAAGAGACGAGCCAAGGTACAGGTGAAGGAGAAATGAGAGTGCAATGGAAGCGGCCTCAGCAGTGCGGTGGATGTTACACTGATTTCCAGTGGAAGCCTGGATTTTCTGTGCTGGATGATACAAATCCCCTGTGTGCGGGATTCATTTTAAATTCAGCACTTAAGTAACTTGTCAGCAGCTCGTTAAATAAACATGCTGGCATATTGAAACCGCATTGGCTGCGTTCAGCCTTATGTTCCATCAGACATTCTGCCGCTGTAGTCCCCAGTATGTAAACTCTGAAAAAGCCACTGTCGGTGAAACCGCCTTTCAGAACTAAATATACCCCTCTTATCCTGTGAGAAAGAATAACAGGCTGTCATTCACAGCCCCATTCCCAACCATAACTCGCATGCCTTCATCCTGTCCATACTCAGAATCAGACTTCCTGGCTGGAGACGATCCCTTCTTTTTTTATGTGCCCACCTGAGCTCGCTTGCTGACATACACATTTGGAGACTGCTTTTTTGTCTCTGCACTGGACACGCTTCGTATTTTCCATCAGTCTTTGGTTCTAGCTGTACCTGTTTTTCATATAGGTACCTTACGGGGTTTTTTTCCCCCCAGTTATATGTCTCTTTCATCCCTCCTTTTCTGATTCTGCTTCTCTAGCTTCTTGTGACTGTTTCTGCTCCCTTTTTGCTCTGCTTCTTGTTACAGTCCATGCCACATTTCTTTTTTCCCCACTTGCCTGCTTTCTTCTTTGCATTCTACAGAGCTAAGGCTGAAAATGTCTTTTCTACCTCCTTTGCTTGCTTTTCCAAAGAGATCTTGCTGTGGAGCAAGTTTGGGAACCACCACTCTGTGCTTCCTGTTCATTTTTATTCTCCTGACTTCTAAGCTCTTCCTCGGTCTTTCTTTTCCCAGAATATCTTCTAAACACCTCTCCTCTGCCAGACACTGACTCCCCAGTACCTGTCTGCCCTTCCATCAGGCACCAGTGGGACTCCTGATTCTTTTTTCTCTGCCTGTTCCTTGTTCCTGTATCCTAGCACATCTTCACTCTGCTGCTGGAAAGGGGGAAGTGGGAAAATTGGTTCCTTCACCTGCACTGCATTAACTTGTTGGAGAAGATACCTCTCTCCACTACGGAGTGAAGTGAAAAAATCTGCTGGGCTGGGTCCCTTCCTCTTCCCACTGGGATTCACTCCTTTCCTCCTATCTCATGGATTGGGACTGTGTTGGTCAAACCAAGAGCAGGCCAGGCTGCAGAGCAGACCCCTCTGGGACAGGCACAGTAGGTACTGAGTTGGGATGCTGATTCAGAAACCAGCTCTGAGGTGGAAATCCAGCCCCAGCTATCAATGCCAAACACCCCATTCTCCAGTTCCTGCCTTCAGAAATCCCATCTGCTGTGTGGGGACTCTGCTTGAGAAAGGAATAAAGAAACAGCAGTGTGGGAGAACTGCGACCTAGCAGTTGCAGAAAAAGCCAGATTTCCCAGAAAAAAAAAAGCCTAATCCAACCCTTAAAACATGGAGAGCACTATTATAATAAACTGCTGGCAAGTGTGAGCCCTGAATGTTACTGATGTTTGGGTCTGCACGAGTATCTATGACAACAAATAAATCTACTGTTTGGGAAGTGTCCTTGAGAACATCGGTGGGGGGGCTGTACATTATGTTGGTATCACTTAGCATTTCCAAGCTGTTAATTCCTAAGTATTACTGTAGATGGGTATGACTACGTTAGGAAAATGAACTAATTAGTTACAAGGATTTTTTCTTTCTTTTTTTTTTGCAAATGGGACCAGCTCAGAGTAATGCTATTTACTTTAGCTGATTCCAGACTTTTTAGGCATAGAAAGGAATGAATATTTTTAGGAGCTTTAATGCTAAGCAGGAGGTTTAAACTCAAGGTCAGCGGGGTTTTTTGAGTCTGTTTCAGCCATTTAAGGAAGGTAGGAAAGTAAATCTAACCTTAACTTGCTGTAATGGTCAGTTTTCACTCTGCAGTGCTACAGATCCAAAAGCAGAAAGCGATTCAGCCTACAGAATAGTGCTCGGATGGGTATGCCTGGAAGAATTGGGCTAGAAGCAGCAGCAGGACAGGGCAAAGAGCAGCTTGCCCTTGTACTAACTCTGTGCTCTTCATCCCTTGATTTGTTCTTACAGAGGAGAAGCTATAACTCCAAATACACGCACAGAGGCTTACTGCTTCTGTTATATTCACTGCGGCCATGTTACTCCCATGTTACTCTGTGTTGTTAGGAATGAGAGCAAGAATACAGGACACACTCTGTACGAGCAGAACGGTACCCCTGGCTGAAACTGGGCCTGTAATTTGGAGGCTGTGTTCTACAAAATATGCAGAAGAATTAGGGTTAAAAGATGTGATCTGAAAACCCAATCATAGGGAACACTGGAGAGAGAAATGTCTTCCTGTCTCATCTCTTGGTGCCTCATCTGCGTCTCTTGGTGGGTGTTTCTTGTGGCACTGTCAGGCTTGAAGCACTTCAGGATTGAGTATCTGCTGCCCTTGTCCCCGAGTTCTGACCTCCAACAATTAACCTTAGCTGTGTTCTCAAGTGGTGTGAGTGAACTGCTGTGCACCGGGCAGGGACCGACAGCACCAAAGTAGCTGCCCTCATTGTACAGCTCTGAACTGAGCACTTCACCCGTGTTACTGCCCAATACCATCCATTACAAAGCTCTGTTTTTACACATATTTTTTCTCAGTCTTTTAACCATTTATCCTGAAAGTTTAGATGCTGAGCATTCAACTTACAATATGTAGCTCTGAAAATACCGATCCAACTGATTCAGGCTTTTCCAATAAGGAGGCAAGTTTGAGGCATCATTTTGCCTGTGCAAAGCAAACGTCCAACTGGACCTATCCCCTTGATCCCAAGACATAGGACAAGGAGCTCCAACATGGTAGCGATGGGTCACTACTGTGGGTCCTTTGGACTAGATGATCTCACTGGTCTTTTCTAACCTTTATGATTCTATGGTTCCATATATCTGAGCTATTTCTGTAGAAATTCTACCTCATCGGGATGAGCCAGTTGGCTCTGGACAGTTTTGCTCGTGATCTACAGTTGCTCAAGCTTTACAGTGGAAAAGGCAGAAAGTGGGGTTGCAAAATGGAGAGAGGAAACGGTTACTTCTATCTGAAAAAAAGTAATTTAGAAGTGAGAGAGTTGAGGAGGAAAGTGGAAGAGGAGAGATTGGTCTGAAGAAGAGCCATGCTCATTATGGCTTTGTTATGTGTGACTGTTAAATCTTCATGGGCTTTTGATGCCTCTAATGAATAATTTATATGCAAGAAGCATGCAATGCAAACCATGCCTCGTATGTGTCTGCAGGTGCTAGAAGCCCTGCAAGATTCTGAGCTCTCTACAGCGCTGAAAGAGTTTCCCCTGGTCTTGCTCTGGTGCTGAACTGGTTGGAGAGCAAGTCTTCGTGGTGCAAGAGTGTGCACCTCCGCGTGTAACAGCCTCCAAGCACCTCTGATTCTGACAAACTTGCTCATTAAGTGCATGGACTCCTCTTTAGAAGCTAACGGGAAGCTTAGAATAATGACTGGGCTGTGTTAAACAATATCAGGATCTGACCCCATTTTCGGTAACAAGAAGTCAGTCAGCAAACTGACAGTCCAAGGAGAGATCATTCAGGGAAGACTGCTAACAGCACGGTGATTTAAGACATCTGAATGTCTATCTGGAAGGGAACAGCAGAGTTTGGAGAGCTGGTGCAGATATGTTTATGTGCAGCACTGGCTGCACATTTGGTGAGTAAATCATAGGCCACAAGGGTGATTTTGTTATGCTGAGAGTGGGAAACTTGACTTGTGCTTGAGATGCTTTAAGGATCTTATTTTTGTTCCTTGATCATTTCAAACTTTTGATAGTTCACTGAACTACATGAGGAATTAAGGAGCAACAGCAGAGCCCTTTGCATATGTTTTTAATCACTATGTAGAGCTGGTAATCATTATAAATTTAAGTGTAAATTCAAGGAGCCTTCCGAGAAAGGGAAGGCAGCGTATTTCTGAGTTTGTGGTGATTTAGAAAGCAGAGCCAGTGACACTATCAAGGCCTCCCTGGAGTCCTGACACCAGGGTTCAACTGGTCTTAGTGTTTCAGATACCCGCCACCAAGATTTATCTGTGTTTCACCAAGTATGAGAAATACACGAACTCAGGGGTTTCCGCCCGTTCCCCCTAAAAGCCATCGAGCCGCCTCCATTAATGTCAGCACGCTCGTAAATTGTTTGCTTGCACCGAAGTAGGCAACTTCTGCCACTGCACAGAAGCTCCCAGAGGTGTCCCCTGCCTCCTGTAAATCCACCGACATCCTATAAAGTAGATTAACTGCAGATGGACTTAATCAAGCTGCCCCTCCTTTGGAATTTGAGGGTTTCACACTTTTAAAAGCGGGCAATGCGGAGTTCCCACCAGCAAGAAGGAATGAGGGTTGTTTTGTTTTGTTTCTTTAATGGCTATCAGGGCTGGATAGTTGATGCTGCTCAAAGGGAACACAGGTTGCAGAACTGTGGGCTGTGGCTCTGGCCTCTTCAACATCCTGTTCCTCGGCTAATCTTGCTCTTTAATCCTCAGCACGCACTCTCTGCTCTCCCCCTCATACACAAACAATCCTCTTGTTTATGATAACTTATTTTCCCTCTGTGCAAAGAAACCTGGTGGGTTATTTGTTCTGGTACTCCTCCGGTAAGCCAGTGATGCATTTGCATTCCTTTCCCTTGCTCCCTCCAGCCCTGGTGATGTCTGCCAAAATTACTCAGTAAGACAACAACACAGTGGAAGCTTTAAGAACGTGTTGTGGAAGGCTTGAACATTACCCATTAATGTTTACAGCTCCTAATTATGTTAATTAATCACTCCTAGAGGTTGCCTCACCCTGGAGCCCAAAGGCAGGAGTTTAGTTGTCACAGATATGCACTCAGATTTGGATAGCAGAGCGGCTGCTCGCAGCAAGGAGCTCAGCAAGGATGAGCTGCCAGATTATTTATGTGGGGTGGACAGGTTCAGCTGCCAGAATGATGTGCTGTTGTGGCTGTGTTGCTCCTCTTGGATCTTGAAGCTTGCTTTGACTGTCTGCGCAAGGTACAGCCAAGCATTTGAGTGCAGGCTGAGCCATGGACAAAAAGAAATCGATGTTAAATTCAAGCTGTTGCTGAAGAACGTCCTTCTGGCACTGGAGAGGGGTGAGCAGAGAGCACTTTCAGAAAACAGAAGTTAGTGGTGGAAAAAGCTGTTGTGTCTTCTGTCTCTTGCTTGAAGGCTTCGTTAACGATAGGTCTTGTCCCAGATATGTCAGCAACTCTGTATAAGTTCATTTACAGTTCAGTGGGGAGATACTGGTGGTAGATGGATAGGTGGACTGGCTGATCGTGGAGGTCTTGTCCAACACTGGTGACTCTATGGTGAGTTTATCCAGGAGAAATGCCTTTGCACGGGTGGCAGAGAAGGAGGAAATGCATTTCCAAGAGCAACAGGGCATAGAAACGGAGGAAGACTGTGTTGAAGGGTCTGGTTGCACTCCAAGGATTTCCAGACCCACGGTTGCTCTTTAAAAGAACTGTCTGCCTTAGTGGCCCGTTGCACAAAACCCGGTTAGGAAGCAATTTTCCAATCAGCTGCTTGTGAACTGCTGCCATATTGTATTGAGACTGCTCTCCACACTCCTTGGTCACTTGGAAAGCACTGCTGGCAGGAGGAGGGCGTGCACGTACCGCAAAGCAGACGGGGCTGATGGATGCAACGTCAGCTCCCGCGACCCAGAGCTGAGGGAGCAGGGCGTTGAGGGCAGCACTTGGCACGGCAGAGGTGCGATCTGTCTCTGTCCTGTTGGCAGGACCTCAGTGCTGATGAATGGCCTGGCAACTTTCACACACGTCAGTATTAACTTCATGAGGAGCAGCGCGTACAGAGTGTGAAATGCGATACGAGCGGGGCCTGACACAAACGAATGCTTTCCCCATTATGCAGGGTTTCAGAGCAAAACCTCGCTCTCCATTCATCTTCCTCCTGCCTCCCCATCGCTCACCCCTGCTGCCCGGGGAGCCCCGTGAACAGGCACGTTGTCAGTGCACTCGGCTCAACAAAACAGCCTTGTGAAAAAGGGGAAATATAACACGATCACTTCCTATTTCTTTCTCCTTTCCTCCGCATCAAAAGGCCGGGCTGGCTGTCAGGAATGTTCAAAATGAATAAATAAAGCACAGGAACCCCCTGCTTCAGATGGAGACTCATTGCTCGCCATGAAGCTGGGCCAATTCCTTCGCTGACAGTGCTCGAGTCAGCAGGCAGAGCAAGAGGATCATTCAGAGCTAATCAGTAAAGTGTAAACCTATTATGAAGGCGCATTTACCCCTCGCCTCCTCCTTCCTCTGGAAAACCAATCCCCAAATCTGTGCGAATAACGCACCACGTACATAAAAGTTGCTATTACTTAGATCCCCTGTTATTAGGTCAGTGATGCCACTGATGAAATGCTCCCCAGAGCCCTGAGCAGAGGGACATAAATCCTGCAAGAAATTCACGGCGTAATCTGTTACAGCTAGAGGGCATAAGACACATTACAGCAAAGCCTGTGTATGAGGCTCTCCCCTGCGATTCTCGAGGCTATCTCTGGTAATAAAAACCTCATCTTGATTTCTGATCCTTCATATTGATTTCTGTCAAAGGCTTTTCTTCGAGGAAGAAAGACACTATGGCATTATTCCGTGTAATGAGGGGATCCTTCTTCGCTCTTCTCTCCGCCCCTTTATTTTTAATACAGAGATGAATTCAAGACAGATTCGTTACCGGGGGACGGTGGGTGGATGCAGTGGAGAAGGCAGCACCACGCAACACCCCGAATGTGAAATCAGAGAAAAATGTTTCTGGTTTGCACGACTGCAGGAAATTGAAACTAAAGCCCCAGCTATGCAATTGCTGCATTTTAATATAAAACCCTGTTATTAATATCATGGACAGAGTCTGTAGGAGTCCTTTGATTAAAATCCTGGCTCAGAGGTATATAATCACAGCAACTATTAATTTTTTGGAGCATTTGCACTCTCGCTCTGCCTTGAAAAACAGGCAGGCCTTTAGGAACATGCTAGACACATGGGAAGAGCCCCACAGAAGTCAGTGCAGATAAAGAGGATGACAGACAGCAGGGCTATTACATGCAGAATTACATCAGCTGTATTCTGTGCTCTTTGTGGCAGGACTGCTGTAAGCAACCAAACCTATTCCTGTGGGTTTTGCTTCGTTTTGCCTTTTTAGAACCTATCTTCATAAGAGACTGATTTGGGTTTTGAAATGACCGACACTACTCCTTCTCCCTCATGCAAAGAAGGTGCTAAATATTTATAGCAGCAATTCTTACAAGTAGAGGAACTTAATATGCATCCATTGCTTTTTGTAACTTGATAGTGGTTGTGCTGAAAGACAACACCTGCTAATTGTGTTTCCTATCACATCCTTTTCCTACTGGAGGATAAAATATGTAAGTTTGGGTTTATTTTTCTAGCACATACAGCAAAATTCACTCAAAAGAATTTTTGTTCCCTTTTAGATATCTGTTTATTTAATAGGCGATGGAAAATGTTAAGCTCTGTCAAAAAGCCTAGTTAAAGAGTAATTTATAAGCTACGTTTCAATGTTGATCTTGTAGGCTAGCTTAATGGAGAGCCAAAATACATCCTGGCAGGTAATAATTAATGTAAACCTTGACACTTCAGATCTGCCTTGCCATTCAGTGGGCCAGGCAGGAGCAAGTCACAGCCACTCCTGCTAGTTCGGCAGTGTCTCTAGCATGCACTATGCCTAAAGCTTGCCTGTGTGTGGCACACGTGCTTCCCATGTGCTGATCTTTTACCTGTTTTGGATGCAAGTAAACGTGTCTGCTGGCAGAACTATTCTGATCACCTGAATGGGGGCCTCCCATGAAGAGCTTCATTGCAGGCAGCTCTCTGACTCCTCTCCGTGCCATAAAGCCCTCATCACTCAGCCAGATTCCAATGAACTGAAGTGCTGGACGATGTCCAGCCTTTGCTGAAGCTGATGGCAGCTCTCCCACCGGCTTCAAGAGGGGTAGGATTCTGTCTGCCAAGTTGCTAAGTGGCAGATAGAGTAGATTTGATCAGTGAGATCTGTCTAGACTTGGCTGAAATATGCCTTACTGATTTTTAGAGCAGATGAGGGATAACTCATTTAGAAGAAGAGAGTAACAGGAACTATGATCAAACGCCACATGCTGACTGCAACAGGTCTATCACTGTCCCTGTGCCATCAGAGATGATGGCACGTGCGGGCACACCACGCAATTGCCATAATTGCATGCACAGCTTCTCTTGAACTCTGCTCCATCAAAACAATCTGATTTTGGTTCATGTTCACAATCAGGTTGCTATGGGTGGGTGAGCAGAGGAGCAGTTCTGTCCATGGTTATAGCACAGGACTGAAGGGGAGCTGTTTTCTCAGCCTTTCCCAGCTGCAGCAGAACAAATTCTCTGTCTAAAGGCTTGTGTGCAAGCAGCATTGTCACTGATTAACACTGTGTGCGGGTGTATCCTAATCCCATTTAATACGATCACTTGCTCTGGATAAGCATACCCACAAAGCTGTTCAAGAACAGTTAATGTGGTGCTTGTATTTAAACAGTGGCTTTAATCTGTGTTAATTTTCAAGTCCAGATGAGATTCGGGACTACTGAACCTGACTAGATCAGACCAGACAACCCACAGGGTAGTTAAAGAGCTCCTTTAATCACATATTTATATGCTGGGATACTGACTATTTCTGCCTACAGCCTTGAAGCTTCAGCTGAAGTTGGGCCCCTGGGTGCATCTGGGATATAAATTTAACAACAGGGTCCCATTTTGCCTGTTAGACTTACTGAATAAGAAGGATCAGCATGCAAACTCCACCTTACATCATGGGACTATTTTGCAGACACATGAGGCTCCGGCTGCCTATAAATTAGGCAGTGAGGGTTTTGATGAACAGCTCTTTCAGTCATTCCTCACTGCCTCCCTCCATCAAGCATTTGCTTCAGCTTCCTCCAAAATGACCGTCTGGATTGGTTAGGCTCTCTGCCATCCTTTGCTGTTACTGGTTTGATGGGGAGGATTTTACTTCTAATTTCTTTTAACTGTCTTTAAAGAGATGCACGGCTCAGTCCTGTCCTCTGTTAATCTCCTAAGGAAAGTTATTGTCTCACACAGTATTTCAGGGCTCCTCAAGCTCTAGTGTTGAGCTAATTGGACATGACTGACCTATGCTAGAGAGTTAATATTGGATGAGTAGTACTAAGGAAAGGAAGTAAGGTGATTCTGTGCCTCGGGATGTAGGAATTGGGGGAGGAGAGGCTGTAACATCACCTCAAGGCACAACAACAGGAATCATACACAGCAACTGAAGCATTGCTGATAAATCCTGGAACTTGGGGACCCTGCTTCTCAATTGGCATGTACGTAGTAACCCACTGGATGCTGTAAGCGCTAGAGAAAAGTTCTTGTGTCTTCAAAACAGCCTATATTCCTTAGCACAAGGCTTTACAGTCCTGCCCTGTTAGAGCTGCCCTTCCCCAGCTTGAGCTAAAGTCGACTTCCTGAGAAATCGTAGGTGTCAGCACTCGGTTTAGAAAGGTGTGAGTATGTGCTTAACTCTACTGAGACCTGAAGTTTCACTGCCATCAGCAGCACGACGAAATAAAGCTACGTTTGGGGGAGTGCCCCCAAGGTCAGGCCTCCGTTACAAAGCTCCTTCAGATTCACACAGGCTGCAGCAGATAGACCATGAACACTGACAGCAGCAGATATGCCATGAAAAATATTGTATTGCTGTTTTGTGGAAGGCTGCATTATCTGTTAAACCCTGTGTATTCAAACATGTAAAAAGCCACCGTGCCTAAGCTGTACATGTGCTTCATATAATTACAAAGCTGGACTGTGTAAGGAGTAATGCACCAGTCTGGTTTCCCCCCTTATGAGCCCTGCTGCTCAGGAGCTCAGTTCTGCAGGTGCTGCTTGCAGTGGAATGAAGATCACTGCCATAAAATGGATTGTGCATGATAAAAATATGCTCCGTGGGGCAAACAGTCTCCTTAAGGGGCAAGTGTTTATCTCTGCTCACCGACACTCGATGAAGCACTGCTTGATCTGATCCTGGAGAGTTTCCCTGATGTTGAGCCCCTCTATTTCTCGCAGCTGGTCCTTGATGAATTCCTCCTCCTGTCTTTCCTGGACCTCACCTCGCAGGGCATCCTCTTGCCTGGCATGTACATGGGAGGTACTGCGGAGGGCCCTCGAGTGAGGAGGAAGGCTCTGAAAGAGGAGACAAGAAAAGGTAGGATGGAAAGAAACACAATGCACGCCAGAATGCCAGCTTGACAGTGATTCTGAGCTTAAGACTTCGTTTGCAGGAAGGCAGGAAAAAGCCCTGCTCTCACAAAAAGTGCCTGGACGCACACAATGGCCTATTGTTAGTGTTTCAGCATTAATTAGCAACGTTGCAGTGTACAAAAACAACTCTTTCCAGCGTGGGATCCGGGGATCTCGACGAGACAGGTGAGAAAGCTGCTGCTCTGCAAGTGCCAACTTTATCCGTGTCAGAAGGGTGCCAGAGATTTTTAATTGAGTTTTCAAATGTTTGGACTTCCCAGTGGTACTTTTTAATTAGCCAGCATTGTTTTTAATTTGCTCACTTAAATTTTTATATGCACGGCTCAGTCACCGGTTTCCTGGTATTTTGTTGCAGCTGGTAATATTCCTTTAGGAAATCAACTTCCCTTGAGGAACAAACAAACAACACAAAAAGAATAAACAGCCTCCCAAACTCTGCAGTAAAAATCCCAGCTCCCCAAGTTTCCCATGATTTGATAACCTTGGCAAGAAGGGCTTCTGCACCAGCCCTACCATCGTAATTTCTGCTTTGTGATTGATTTTACATGTGTGCTTTAAGGGAGATAAAAATGAAAGTCTCTCTGGTATGCAAATACAGAAGCATGAAAAATACCATCTGTGTGGGTGGCCCGAAACTTTGCATTTTTCAGTTTGCAATGGTTGATAAAGTTAATATGTTCCCAGTGTTTTATGAGCCGTTCTCACCTTGGAAGGTGCATTTTTATTTTTTTTTTAAGATGAAAATTAGCTTTGAGTTTTTTAGTCATTCCAGAGCAAAATAATTTCCCCATGCCTGGGATGGACTTAAATTATATGATGGCATGTGCCATATTTAAGAATGGAAAAGAGGAGAAAATATAAGCAGTGCTTGTGATGCTGTGTGTTTTCCTCTTCAGTGGCTCATGTATAGGTGGCAGCATATGTGGACAAAAGCCCAGGACTGCATTTCTGCCCTGGCTCCCCACCCTCAGGACGTACAGCATTTATCTTTAACTCAATAGATCTCAGGCTAATTTAGTAATGTGTTCTCCTCACTCTGACTCTGGTAATATGTTTGCTGGTGTGCTTCAAGTCCTAACTCCAGAGGATTCCAGCGAAGACAAGAAAGCTTTATCACAGGTTTGGCCAGCTTACATTTAAGATCCGTTATTCGGTGTTTTTCCATGCTCCAACCAGCTTCCAAAAATCACTAACGAGTGCCAAGCAAATTTGGTTTCAGAAAGTATACAGCGGGTTTGCACACTGTCCAAAGTAAGCGTTAGGGGCCCCATTCAGGAAAGCGATTTACTGCCTTCCCTGCATCTGCAGTGTGTGCAAAAGGAATTGGTCAAGGCCACCACCGAGGAAGTATTCAGACGGAATCAAGAAGAGCAGCATGCTTCAGAACGGCAGCTGCACTTGCTCTGTGTCTGAATATATGACCTGAAGACGTTTGCCTCTCACCCTGAGATGTTATCTTCACTCATTTGTCACTTTCCATAGCCATCAAGTCTTTCCAGTTCTTCACTTTCAACAGCAACTCTCTTAAAGAACAGCACAGCTACTGTTAGAGCTACTTAACTTGTTTTTTTACCTTCAGTCTTAAATGAACTTCTGAATAGCCAGCTCTAGCAAAGGGGCTTGCTTTCCAGATTGCTATCTAGAGGCAAGATTCACTTCCCTTCCATAGCTCCCCACTCAACTTCTAACTTCACTGGCATAATGCTTAAGGGACTGTGCATCGTAGAAGTTCCCAGTAGAGTACTATGGCCCAGAGGTACAGGGACCAATGAAGAGATGCTAATGAAGAGATGAGCCAGCTAGAGTCAACACCACTCTTTCATGTCCTTGTACACCACTACACCACAGTCTGAACAGACACTATGTTATGCCCAGACAACCTATGAGTTTTTCTAGCTAGCTGCTCACCAGGAATAGCAGTGGGAAGGGCTGTTTTATTTAGCAATATATTTTCCAGTATTTCCTGCTGAAGATATGATGAGGACAAGGGAAAGAAATCTGGGATTAGAAGAAAGGGATGCAAGGAGTATTTCCACAAGCAAAGGTAGCTGTGGTGAATGCTGGAGGTGTCCTGCTGGGTGAGCAAACGGCCTGCCCATCCCATCCTGTCCTGTCTCCTTTGGGAGCAAGGCTGGAAGAAGCAGTGCTCAGGCCAAGGCAACTCAGTGCAAGAGGCACAAGGGTATCCCCAGCTTCAGGCTGACTTGCAGTTGGTGGAGAAAAACTTCTCTGCACAAGTCATATGAACCCTTAAGGGTGAATTTTCATGAGATGGCTCATTGTATGAGCAGCTGATTGGCACTGGAAAGGGCCAGTTTTCCCTTGCCCCTGCCTGCTGACTGTGTGGTCCCTGCCTTCTCCTTTTTGGACTCTGGCACTCAGCTGACCTTGCGGTGAACCAGACCAGCTCTCTAAGAAATTGGAAATAATCTCCTTTATCTTTTCTCTCCCCCAGGTTAATTCTCTCTCATGATAATGAGGTGAATCAGTCAACCAAGGATGCAGCTGAGAGCCAGAGCCACTCCAAGGGAATCAATGGGCAAGCATGGAACAACGTGCTGAGCAGGACAGTAATGCAGCTGCACAGACAGGAGGGCATCCATTCGCCACATCTGAGCCTCTCCTTCACTCATCTCCTCTTCTCAGCTGTTCTCCAGTCAGCCCTGAGGGAGCCTTTGATGGCTAGCTGCTCGTCACTGTGAGTTTACTGCCGCATGTCTTTCATTACTGCCAAAGTCAGATGAGGTAAGAGCTATTTGAACTGCCAAGAACATGCCCACATGAGCAAAAACAGAAGCAGGGGATCCTTATCTCTCAGTGACCTAATACAGACCACACCTATGCTCAAGTCCAAAGTCATGAAGCTGGTGTGGACACAGTCCAGCTAGCTCTAAACTGGCTGACTCAGATGCTGACAGCAGCATTGCTACGAAACCTGCTCTGGTCTCCAAAATCCATGCAAGACAGCTACCTGTCTTGTTTCCATACAACCATCAGCATATCTGCTGGCATTAGTCTGTCAACTGCAGTCAGAGCCCTAAGGCTGAGTACAGACATATCCTTCCAGAAAGGCTTATGAAGAGAAGCTCTGTTGTTTTTGCTCTCTGTCTTTATCTTTTCTTCATTCAGTTTTACTATTATAGGACAAAGCAAACAGGAGCCACTTGTATCATTGAGAGCCCAGATAACCATCTTCAGTATCCCATTCAAGAACAGGAAGGTTGATAAGGCCTCATTCTCATTCAACCCTCCTTTCTTCCAGTCCTATTCCCTCCTTGTGGTTAATATTTTCTAAATTAGGGTAACTTCACTGTTTGCGTGGAAAAGAGTTTATTTACATGGACAAAAAGGCTGTTGCTGATGTGAAATGTGCTTCTCTCACTGGGAGAGTGGGGCTGGCCCAAACCTCAGCAGCCGGATAAGCTGGATTCATGCAGAGGAGGCTATGAGCTGGGAAGGAGCCAACAAGATAGTGTGACATGGCAGGTACACAGAGACACTTGATCTGAGTGGGAGTCAGTTCTGGCAGGCAAGCTGAGGAGTGACAGAGAGAGACGTTCATAACGAATGACAGCCTTTGAAGTCGGCCTAGCAATGGACATTCACTTGCCCGATGGGGGTCCTCCTGTAGTGCAAACCTCTGGAAATGGTGTGCTCTGAGTGATGGGTGAGGGAGAGCATGGGAAGAAGAGCAGGGCTGCCCATGATAAATGAGTCCTGAAGGATTCATGGCAGTCTGACGGGGAACTTACACAATGCACTGTGTTTATTATGAGCATTGACCAGGAGGTCTACACATGTCAAGAACCATGGGCTGGCTTCTGTTCTTTGGGAGGAGAAGGAAAGCGTTGAACAGCTGTGAGGAAATCATGCCACAGCTATCTGATTTTAAAGGAAATATAACAGGTGAGTGTACAACTGGTCTGACTCTTCCTTCAGTTACTTTGAAATCAAGGCAGTTATGTCAACAAAAGCTGAACTGAACTTGGTGTCTCTCTGGATCTTCCCAGGCAAACTCCAGCTGGCGGAGCATGTGAACTGACTGAAGAACTGACAGAAAAATGGGAACATGGAAACTATCGATTTCATATAGTAACAGGAGAAGAAAGGCGCTGACACGTGAGGAAACATCAAAAGAACTTTTACATACGTGTGGGCTAAGAAGTAGAAGTTGATATTATCTCAAAAACTGCTTCCTTGACCTATAAGAAGGGATCCAAGAGTACGTAGGGGTGTGAAAGACCAAGAAATGGGATCAGTGTTAGAGTATCACCTACACTCTAACAAGAAGATGAATGAAATAGAGAAAATTGGAGTGTAGAGTGAATTTAACAGGATCACCTAAAAATAGACACTCCAGCTGCAGGAGCTGCTGAAGAGATGTAACGAGATGTCCAGATGATATTAGTTTAAGAATGATGTAAATCTGCCATTGTTTTAGCTGTCAGTTCTCTGCCATCTGTTGTGCATTTGTGATGCGTTTTTGTAGAAAAGCTTTCTTTCTTTTGTCAGATAGACTCAAACCAAGGAAAGAAAACCAAGTCATCTGTGTATGAAATGTTATAGACTTCTACAACACCTTAAAAAAAGAATGCTTTGAATAGCACGTTGTATGGGGACTGCTGAGTCACGGCCTGAAGCACTGATTGAGCACCTGAAGGAAAGACCTGGTCAGCCCTGGGAGCACAGGTGAAGGCAGTTCACCTGTGGGACTGGAAGGGGTGGAGCCAGGCTGTAGCCCTCTTAGACCTTATTTAAGGGCTGACTGCCACTGAGGAAGGATCTCTTGTTGGAGATTCCTCCTTTGGAGTTGTTTTCCTGTGAGTCTGTGTCCTCAGAGATGGGTGAGCATTCATTTTCTTTCCTTTTGTTACACCTCCTTGTTTGTGCTGATCCCTTTGCCTTTATGCACGTGCAATTTGAATTATAGAACATGGGTCCCATTTTCTTGCTTTGTAGTTAAAGAAACAAAGCATGCTAAGCACGCTTTCTTTTGACTAACTGTTCTTATCCTAATCACAAAAGTATATGCTGCCCTAAGCCTCTCCAGTTTGAGAGTTCAAGCCATCCCTAATCCTGCCCCAGTCACGAGGAGTCAGCTGCGAGAGGTGTGAACTTAAATTCATTTTTCAGACGCTTTTGGGTTTTCAGAGGGAGACAGCACCAGAGAAGTCTGTGTTTACTCATCAAGGAACAGGCTTCAGAAGAAGGTATGTCTGAAAAACGTCTGTCTGATGATGGAGGAAATACTTTCTGAAAGGACAGAAAGCGTGCCAAGACAGATGGCTGGTGTGAGAGGGTGACTTCCAACGCTTCCATTATGAATGTCTCCCTGCTGGCCAGCCTCTGCCCTGTGCCTTGCAGCATTACAGAGCTGCTTTCCATGCACAGGCATACTCATTCTGGATTTCTGAAGTGTTGTACTGAGACAATGTGATGAGGGCAACTTTGCAGCTCACTATACTTGATGTGCACGTTAAGGAAGACAAAAGGCAATTTATTTCTAACATTGCTTCTCTCAGCGCCTCTAATGTTTCTGCTTCTGAATCAAAGGGAGGCATTCTATAGCAAGGCACTAATAAATAGCTTTTCCTTGGGGGAAGAAGTATTTTCCCATCTCTAAGAAATTTCTTTGGCCATGTGAAATTCAGATTTGTTAACTTGCCCTACGAACAGCGACTCATTTAGAAACAAATTACAAATATTAGATGGAGACAGTGAACTTGTTAATGCAGTGCTGCCACATCAGTTGTAGAATAATGCATCTTAATGAAGGCTTCCCATGTGAATAAACCATTATATTTACAAGCTTTTCACAGTTAATGACCCAGAACTGGATAACGAAACTCACATTTTAGTGTGGTCCTCTGTCAGCAAAAGTATACATATTAATAATTGATGTTGCTGTGAAAATAGGGCATAATAGGAAGATTCTTGAGTTTCTGGGAAAATAGGACTACATGGTCCATTAACTTAAAATGCTTATCTAATGTTTGATGGGCTTTGTCTTTAAAATCCTTGTTTAAATTAATAAGGCAAAATGGACGTTTGTCTAAAAGAGAATTTTATTCCAACTCATCAGTCACAAGTGTGCTGATGAGAGATCTGTTTAATGTGCTCTTTATTCCTTCTCTCCACAAAGAGAATGTAGGTTTTACCAAAGTGAAAGACCCACCAGCAGAAAGAAGGAGCAGGTCCCTATGCATTTCAGGTAGGCCAATGTGGTGAAAGCCTCTGTGCACACTCTCTTTCACACTTAGGAGCTCAATTGCGTAGATCATGCTTTCCTAGCTTGAAATGTCTGCCTTTCTGCTTAGTCAGCTCAACAACTTTTCCCAACACAGACTGCTTTATTGTTCATTATAAAACACTTAGAGGTGTGCAGGCTGGCTGAACATGCTTAAGGCTAGACTTCTACATCGAGGAGGCCCCATACTGTGGAACTAACTGCTCTTCGATTGTTCCATTACAACTGCACTTACAAGGGAAGATCATCTTCATTTCAGTGAAATAAATGTTTTATTCTATTTCACGTTTCAAGGCGAACACGCTCATGTGATGCCTGAAAGGTGGATTTACTGCAGCTTTTATTTCTGAGTACTTAATTTAGGATGGCTTCTTTTCTTAGACCTGAAACAGCACAGCTGAACAGAACTCTGAATGGTTTTAAGGAACCCTTTCAGAAATTGTCTTGCTACAGACAGCATTGTCCAAATGTGTAATCTTTCAATAGATGTAGTAATTGAGTAGTGTTCGGTTGCTTCAGGAGTAGCAGAGTTTGTTTCTCCAGAGGACTTTATTTTCCCAGAAAAGCAACTATTTTTAATGGTCATTTATTTTCATGAGCAGTGAAAGTGAGGTCTTGACATTTGAACTGTGCAGACAAGCAACTCCTCACTAGAAGAAAGGAATATTCTACCTAAGCAGCCAGGGTCTTGCTCTCTGCTAATTTATTCTGCTGAATTTTAAGCTGTGATTCGAATTCTCTGTGGAAGTTTAATAGAGGAGTTAGCTCTGTTCTCATTTTCTTGTTTTGTCTGGCTGCAGGAAGAATGTGTTTCAAAGAGGTCTCTTGTCTGATGAAGATTGTGTTCGTGTAGGTTCCATGCTCCACCAATGGTGATAGCCACATCAATTATATGGCTGAATTCCTAAATTAGGCGCAAAAGAGGAGCAACTAAACAAAATATATTGCATTCATTAAAGCTTCCCTACTATACGATTCACTTCAATGGCTTTCCCAATTAAAGTAATTGTCATATGCATTCAAACAAAGCATTTGTAGTAAGAGGTCTTGTTAGAAAAATATTGAAAAAGGCTGCTTCATGGATTTATGCAATATATAAATAAATATTGACATGTGACACATTTCCATACCCTCAAAGAGAGTTGGAAGTGGAAAAAGCCATTTAAATTTATGACCATATAAGTTTATGTAATTACGGTTATGTTTCTTTGGATAATATACTTGAGCATGCTGTCAAACTTGTACTGAAACTGGCAAGTATGTTGTGGACTCTGAAAGGCAATGTGACTCCAGTCAATGGAAGCCAAATTATTTAGTGAGATGCTTGCTTGCTTGCACCATTAGACAGATTAGTGATCACTGTTTAGAGGTATGTGCATGCCTGGCAAAATAACAACAGCTTTTGCTGACATCTAAGCACCCTCTAGGCTGCAAGCATAACAAAAATCATTCTAATCTTAAGCCCAGTATATCAGGCCTGGTGTGTAACACTACTGTGTTTGCCTACTTCCAGGAACTGAGGAAGTATTTCAAATTTTATGTGCTTGTGGAGCTTGCAGTTTGTCCAATGCCATGTAATATTTATTTAGCCACAGGCTTGAATGTTTACACTGAAGGCTATTCCAGGAAACATTGCTTTGTTAATTATTATTTTTAACTGGATGAAATGAATATTTATCAGGAATTCAAAGAACAAGAAATGTTTGGCAGAGTCTTCTCTCGGGTATAAATAAATGCATTAGACAAGGCAACATGCCTAAATTAGGATATGCTTAAAAGAGGTAAGCAGGAGAAAACAGTTATTTAAGAATGCATTGATCTACTCATACACGAAGGATACAGAAGGAGGAAGAGCAGTGGAAGCCTACAGCACTTTAAAAAACACAAAAATGGCACACTGAATTGGCCTGCAGTGGTAGAATACAGTTGGAAGATAAAGGTTGATTTGGAGAACATACGAATGCTTTCAAGAGAGTTTGTCTTGCAGCATCTGTGTAGGCACTGTGGTTTAAGTACTTGGTTTGCAGCATTGGTTACACTGGTGGTGCTGGGGCTGGTGGTAAACAGCCATGTCAGGAAGATCAGGAAATAGGTCAGGATGCAGTTATCAAGATAGATGTGCTCTTAGTGAGGCTTGCTTCTCTTTCCAAATTAAACTAGTATTGCCAATTGTGATTTATCAGAGATTTAGAAAAACATGTGCTGAGGGGATCATGCTGTTTCTGCAATTAAGGTTTAATAAATAATAATAATAATGAGGCTTTACTTACGAGCCAAGAAAAATCTCTGGAACACTGACTTCTACTCTGTCATCGAGGAAAAGAAATAGAATTGAATTCCAGAAAACAAACATAAATTTTTTTCTGAAGTAAGGGAACAGTAAAGAAAATAATACCAAGTCAAGCATAAGATTGGACTACCTCTGTTGCATGTATTTCCATACTTTCAAGATGAACGTGATTGAATTTTTCCAAAAATCATTATTCAGAACTTCAAATGGTCTCGCTGTTTTTGTAAAGCACTTTTCACACGAGAGCAACACCCACATCTTAAAAATAACTATAATTACAAGCGAAATTATATTTATTGTAGCAGAAGTCGGGTCTCCTTTGGGATGCACTTGGAGTAATGGATGGCTAGATCTTCTAATTTATCTATGCCGTGCAGCATTAGAAAAGCAAATTCAACGTATTTACACATGAAGATCTGTGGTCATTTTTTAGAGGGCTGACGTGATCGTACATCAAAGAGACTTGACCTTTGGAGCTCACTGCCTATCTATCAGTGGGAACCCATGCTTTATTGCTGTTCACCTCCTTTGGAGAGCATGGAAGGGAATGTGGCACAAAAAGTAAAAGTAAAACAGAATGGGAAAATATAAGAATACCAGAAATACAAACAGATTATTTTTATTAAGAGGTATTCTTCCCCCAAACCTGATAGTTTGATTGTATGCTTGATAAAGAGTAATGAGTCTGAGCACAGAACTGAAAACATTAATTCTCCTGCTCCTCACTGGAGGTCAGGAAATGAATTCAGTCCATGTGTTTGCTTTGAATTCCCTTCATCCCTATGATCAAATAGATCTTCCTTCCCATAATGTACAGTAGGTGGCTATTTATACCCTAGTGATCCATTGCTCCTTCCATTGGTTGCTGTCTGCCCATTGGCCACCAAGCATTGGCTGTGAACCCTCCAGAAACTTGTATCAGCCTTAGACTTCCTCCCTTACTAAGTTTTAAGACTTGCAGGAAACTGTTACTGGATTTGATCCCTTGTTCTGCAGAAGGTGTATTGTCTAATTTATTCTCAGTACATTCCAAATATTCCTCGTTTTAGTCTATGCCACTTAAAATCTTTGTCTTAAAGAGAGGCAGAATCAGCAGACAAGCTCTGGCTACCTATGCTGGCCGTGCTTACTGTTAATGACTAGCAGATACGAAAGGCAAAAGCCCATGACACTTATCTGTATTTAACTCAGTAAAACTTAGGATGTAGCATATACACTTATCTACAGATAAGGTTTCACGGTCATTCTTAACTGATGACAGACATTTGGCAGATGTCTGCTGCAGGTACAACTCGCTTTTCTAACAGCCATTACCCACCAAAGTGCAACCTCATGGCTGGCTAAGGAAATCCTTCAAACTGTCTGGGAGAAGCAGGGAGCGTATTTTCATTCAAAATTAAATGTCTGTTTCCAAGTGATCATTTAAGGTCTTAAAAGCCAGACAGAATAAATAAACCGAATGCAAAATGAAGATGGATCTCTTGCAAGGCAAGTGCTCAGAAGCAGCTACACTAGGACTTGAAACAAGGGATGCACTAGTGTAGCTGGAATTGAAGAGTTGCAAGGCTTGCCTCCTGCTAGAGCCTAATGAAAGCACTCAGAGAATTAGTGGGGGACAAGGGAGGTGTCATCCGTAAAGAGTTCATCCTTCTTCTCAGGTATTTGTTGGAAGGGAGGTGTTGGTGGGAGAAGATATGCCTTCTGGGTTTGGGGAGATTCCTCTCTCTGTGTGCCTTGTCAGTAGGGGCACTTTCTTTTCACTTTCACTCTACACGCTCTATCTGACCTCAGACTTCCCTGTACTTCTGCAGTATTTAGGTTCTCTGTTTCTATACAGACTGATGGAAATACTGACACCCTGACACCACAATGTGGCAATTCTAATGTCCCTTCCCTTTCTCTTGAGATACACATGCATTAGGTTGCAAAAGGATGTGAGGAGGAGACACTGCTCTTTAATTCTTTGCTTGTCTTGCTGCTCTGAATTAAAAATAGATTAATAGAATTCTTTTTCTCCATCGTGCCTGCATCAAATTCCTGGGGCAAGCTCTAAACCGTCCCCTTCTGCCATATACATTGCTCTATGTACATGTAGCATAAGAGCATGCAGTTTAAGACAAATTGAGGTACTTCTGTGCCATTTATCATTTCTGTTTAGTTCTATATTCCTTAGAGACTCCTTTTAAAGAGGAAAGCATCTTAGAAATTAATTTCTTGTTTTCTGTTAAATTACAAAAGTCTGAAGAAGAAATGGACTACAGTGTTTTATATTCTCTAGACAGCACCACTTACCATCCCCAGAAATATTATTTCCTCTTCTCTCATTTGCTCTGTTTTCTTGCGCTGGATATATCCTCGCCAAACCTGAATTGTAAACAAAACTCTAATGAGATAAATGGGCCTTGTTACAGCTTCCTTTCACTGTGGCAGACAGGAAAAAACAAATAGAGGAAGGAAAGGCACAATATACAATTGAAACTATTACTCTTGAACAGGTTGGCAGCTGCCATGTTCTTTAAAAAAGAAGTTTCCAAGTTTGTTATCCCCTTATCCCCTCGTGCTGGCATATGTCTTCTAACACAACATCAGGGTTCAGAAAGTGTTTAGATTAAAGATTTGGAGTGAATTCTTGTTCTCATCAGGCTGAATTACCCAAATTACTCGCGCATAAGGAATTTTTTTCTGGAATTTAGCAGTGATATCCCATTCTCATTTTTCTTGAGGTATGGAATGAACTTTTTCCCTGGAGACCACAGGAAAAGGCACTGGATTTCAAGGTGATGCCAGGAAGAGCAATTGAGGTCAGAAAAATCAGAGCAGAAAAACAACATGTAGGTTATAGAGTCATCCTGCTCTGCCAGTGCAGAACTGCTCCCATTGATCTCACCTCTAGGGTTATGTCTCATTTTTTTTTAAGTGGCCTAAATGATGTATTTCACCTTGCTATGAGAGCAATGCATTCAGAATGTTTCCCACCCTATGAGCTGCGCTGCTCTCTTCTGCTGTTCTTCTGAATAAAACACACTGTCCCTTGCTCTCACCAGAGCTCTCATTACATCAAAGGTCTCACCTTTTGAATGCAAGTGGCAGCGTCATCTGGATTTGGACCAGTCTTTTCCTGAAGTTTTGGATGTCTTTTTGTCTTCCATTGAAGGTAGATTTGCTTCTTGAATAATGCTCGACGCCGGCCTTGGCGAGCCCGCTCTGCGACCTGGATCGTTTTAACGGCTTCTTCAAATGTCATGGCCTTGACAGGTTTCTTCAGCAGCGTAGCCAAAGAGGAAAGGACAAAGCAGAGTGTTTTTGTTAACTGCCTACCTCAGTTAGCAAATGAGACAAGGAATTAACCTTTAGAGGAAACTTCCTAAGACAAAACATCTCTGCTACAAGCAGCAGAGTCTCTTCTCTCGAGGCTGTCATGTGGTATTTTTGAACTTAGTTATCTTGAGAGATGCAATCTGAAGGAGAAAGTGAACCTGACGTGTTGCTGTCGTTCCTAAAGGACCCCAGGTAGGAAGGTGGCAAGGCTGGACATAGCAGAACGAATGGATGGAAGGCAGAGAGAAAACAGATGGTACAGCTCTGGGGCATGCCTCTGAGCAGCAGGCACTGCTACAGTACAAAATACAAATGGCTTTGTATAGTTTATGCAACCTAACGTTATCAATTTGGGACAAAAGGCATAAAGAACCATAGAACTTTCTCCTATTAAAAGAAAATTCTTCAGGCTCTGCCTTCTTTTTATTTTTTCCTCTAGTTTCTGTAGTGATGGGTGTCTGGGTGTGCTGCTGGGTCTCCTCCAGCTCTTTTGCTGAATGAAAGGACAGGCTGATTTGAGCCAGTCAGCCCAGCCCAGGTTGGGGCTTAGGAAAACAGCATGTCAGAGCAGGGCAGCTGGAGAGGACTCCTCCTCTCATTCCTGAGAACTCTTCGATGCCTCACGCTCCCCATGGGAAGGCTGAATTATTGTCCTTTCCTGACATTAATCCCCCTATTGGAGACTGTTCACATTCAGTGCTTCTATATATATTGTGTGGAGCTCACTGTACAACATTTTCAGCAGAGCTTTCTACAATGGTAATACACAGGAGGATAAATGGTCTGCAGAGCAGATTCCTCTGATAAACCTGACTCCTGATAAAACTCCAGTTTTGTGTGTATCCTTGGCTGCTTGTAACAGGGCTTCCATGGACATTCAGCAGCACAGCATTCTGCTGCACAGCAGTCAGGGTTTCCTGAGCGTACATGGCTTGCTGTGATGCATACATTCCTCTAGCAATCACAGCAGTGATGGAACTGGAGTGTAGCATAAGGCATGGGATTCATACGGGGCTCATATGAGATTGTTTTCATCCTGCTTATTGAATCCCGTGCGTCTGTTGTGGCATCCTGGCAAAGGAGACCTGCAGCCTGGCACTTCCAGGCGAGCTGGCTGCATGCTGGAAAGACTCATTTGTTAATGGCTGCCGTGCTGAAAAGGGATGAGAACAGAACAGTGGGAAACAAAAAGGCTCTAAGAAGTAACGTGCCAGAAAAGAGGATCTCCACAGACCAAAGTCAGACCATTAGAGGGATGTACCCCAAAATTTACTGCAGAGGCCAGCAGGGCTGCAGCTGCCCATTAAAGTAATCTAGTGGAGACCCTGCGTTTTTTCTGTCCCTGGGAGCCTTCCCTCCTTCACTCTGTGGGATCAACGCTACCACATACCCAGAGAGGAAGCAGACTTCCCCCAGCAGCACTTTTAGGAAGATTCAGTGGCTGGGGTAGCGCGGTGGTCTGATCAGGACCGTCTCTTTGTGGCTGCAACATCCACAAACCTCAGTCTGCAGACACATCAGCACAGTTGTTTGTTTCAGGAGGTGAGGGGGCTGCTTGCAGGCAGCACGCCATTTCCAAGAGGTCAGAAGAATATCAAATCCAGAACAGTCTTCACTGGAACACTCATGTACTTCTCCGTAATGACTTTTGCTCTGCCAAAACCCTATTTTCTACTCCTCCTAGCAGCTGCAGCCTGATGGGTGTGCAGAAGAGTCTGCAGTCATTGTTCGGAGATTATAAACAACTGAATGTTAACAGTTTTGTTGACCTGAACCCTGAGTTTTGCCCTTTCAAGCCAGAAATCCTGGATCAGGAAAACTTTAGCCCACCTTGGTTTCAGTGGGACTGATTATGCGATGAGAGCTAGCTAGGTAAATAAAACACCTAAAACACCCAGTCTTGGACTTGAGATGTGATTGGATACTGTTAGGCAGGAAAATTTAATGCTGCTTTCTGTTTGAGCCTCATCTGCAAATAGACTTACTTCCTAACCACCATACTTATTTCAGTGGCTCACGTTCAGATGTTGTATGGGGACTGCTGAATCACAGTCTGATCCACTGATGGATCACCTGAGGTGAGCACTGAGTCAGCTGCAGGAGCACAGGTGAAGGCAGTGCACCTGTGTGACCAGGAGGGGTGGAGTCTGGCTCCAGCTCTCCCAGACCCCATTTAAGGGCTGACCACCACTGGGGGAAGATCTCTTTCTGGAGATTGCTCCCTTTGGGGTTTTCTTCTGTGAGCCTAGGACACGGGTGAGCATTTCATTTACTTTTTATTATCTCCTTCCACTGTATTAATCTTTCTAGCGATACAATCTGTAAAATACCATCCTGATTACAATGCTATTTTGAACTGTATATTCTGTTAGCTATACAGACATGCATGGCAATAAGCAGTAGAAGTCAAGCGCGTTGTTGTGTAGGTAGAAATTATGCTTACCTGTGTTTCCAATCCAGCATTCAATAAAATCTCATCCAGGGTTTTCTCCCTCTGCTGCAAAGCTTCCAGGTTCTCTTTAATAAAATATCTTGGGATAGGTATTTCTGCGTCTTCCTGTAGGAAGAAGTAGTTGTGAGATGCTTTTTAAAACTGTGTGAAAATCGTATTGTTTCTTAGCTAAACACCTTCACAAAGCAATTAAATTGGATGGAGATTATTGAATTTTTTTGGAGCATTAGGGAACTTGACCTCTGTTACAGCTGCTGAGCTGTTACTTCACAATTACTTAAGGCCTAATTCAACAACAACAAATAAATCAGCCCAGTTTCTGAACCATAGCAGACCAGAAATCTTTCTTTTTATAATGGCTCAATTATATTATGAAACTGTTAAAATATTTGGCAGGACTGCTAGTAATTTAAACATGATTTCCGTGGAATTGAATACCTCTGGCTGTGTGATCATCCCACTTCTTTTTCTAATCAGCATGAAAAATAGATCAGTTCTCTTGTGCTTTTTTGGAACCATTATAAGGAACCAAAGCATATTCGTATAAGCAGTTTGCCTTTGGGTATTTCTACGCTGCCAGTGACTGGGATATCTCAGTTACTACTCACAATCAGGCCTGATTGTGGTGGCATAAGGAAGCCTCCAAGCAGGGTGGTGTTTATCCCTATCGATTTTATCAACGCAGAGGTCAGGATTGCTAAACTTTCTAAACATTTGTCTTGTTGAGCTCCTGTTTTCATTTTCCAGCATCTCGATTGCTGATGGAAATGATTCTACGTTGCATTTTAAGGGTGCTCTAAGGGGGATTAAAAATCTGGGTGTCTTTAGATGTGAGAAATCAAGTGGTCTGCCTGGATGCCTTTATGTAGTCAGTGCAGGGATGGGGAGCTGCTCTGGTAGCTAACCTGAGCTTTAATTACCAGCAATTCTGGGCTGTATTTCTTAGTACAGAGGCAGCTTCTCTTCATAATCTCTTTCTGTGGCCCTACATTGAAAGATCAGACTCATAATATTTATCCTCACAATTTGCAGCCTCTTAGCCAACATGCAGCTCCGTGTGGGATGTGTGTATCCAAATACCTTTCTAATTACCCTAGCAAATGGAGTCACTGAGCACTGGAAGGCAACTGTGCAAAAACTAAAGATGAAACTTCAGTGCCCTGCCTGTCCTTAGCAATGTGGCAAAAAGAAGAGGAAATACAGTACATTTTCTCTTTTTGTTTCTGATTTTGTACTAGCTAGGCACCTCTTGCCTTCCTAAAATGAAGGTAGGGGATTTGAATTCGTGCTCGTCTTTTTCTAGGTGTCAAGCATTGCTTTTCAGGCTTGCCAGTAGCATACTACTGTGGTGTACAGGAGGCAATGTATCTCAAGCTATAGCTGAGGTCTGGAATACAGCTGTACTTGAAGCTTCAACTCCTTTTCTTCAGAAAAGCTGTTGCCAGTGGTACCTAAACGTGACAATAGGTGGAGCTGTCTGCGAGAGAAGTAGCATCTGTTAACTGCTCACTTTTTCGCACTGCTCCAAAAGCAGAGTCTCAAACTTTTGCTTTGTTGTCATGTTCGCCCAGTATGGTGAGCTCTATCTCAGGGGGCTGTTAATAGCTCAAGCAGAATTGTAGGGGTTGGAAGGGGCCTCTGGAGGCTTCCCAGTCCAACTCTGTGCTAAAGCAGCTTCTCTATACCAGGTAGGTTTTAAATATCCCCAGAGAAGGGAATTTCACATGGAATTGCTCAGTAACTGAGGTAGACGTACCGGGAGAAGCTTTAGATCATCGATGATGTTATCAATGTAATGGAACTCGGACTTCTCCAGCTCCACCATCTCTTTCTTCAGCTCCAGCATCCGGCCCATCACGCCGTTGAGCACTTTCTGAATCGCTACCCGTTTTTGCTGGTGAATGAGGTGGTCGTGGGCCTCCTCCAAGCTACGGAAGATCTGTAGGTACTTGATGTAGGAAGCAGCTAGCATCCTGAATGCTTTCACGCTGTCCTTCTCCACCTGGAGGAACTGTTCTCTCTCTGTCTGGAGTTGGGTGTCAAGGTCTTCCTGGGCATCTGCCCATATCTTATTGTATGTGCTGATAGAAGAGAAGAAATTGTCTTAATGAGATGTTACAGCCATCACACAGTGATGCCAGGACTCTACACACAGGGATTTCTCAAGACTGGTAATGCAAACCATTATAATTCCAAAGAGCTTTTAACTGCATTTGATTTAAAATCAGGAACAGAAAGTTTCCCTTTCCGTTTGTTTTCCAAATAGGAATCTTAAAATTGTACTAATGAAACACCAAACGTCAATAAACTTATTTTACTCCATCCTTAGCATAGGTTCGAAGCTGCATCCCTGCCAAGGCAGTGAGCTTCATTCGAGTGTGTTGGTTGAGAAGATGGTTTAATAGGGAAAGTGTCCCTGCAAAGCCCTTAGGATAGGGGAAGTCCGTCCTAGGTCTCTCCATGTTTGGGATGAGGGCTGCTTTACAATTCTGAAGAGTGTTATTTTTCAAAAGCTTCCCTACCATCCTGAAGCTCTGTGCTAATTTTGGGGTGAGGGCTGTTTTGGTGCCAATGCAAGAGTGTATCTGCATGTGCTAGTTCAGATGTGAAGGATGTATATTTTTTTCCTATGGAAACAACTGTTGCACTCCAAGCAACTGCCAAACATCTGGTCTGGTGGCTGGAGGGCTATGTGACATGAGAGATGTCACCTAATGCCAGCTTCAGTAGCAGAAGTGGTAACAACATTTATCAGAGGGCTTCTGTGCTGTTGGTAGGAGTAGGCTGAGCTCTGACGGACTGGCTGGCTGTCAGTGGCTTTTCATCCTAAAACAGCTCGCTGCTGAATAAAGAAGCAAACCGAGGGATTTACTTATGTTCAGACACAAGCCCAAACAGCAGGTTTGTCACTTGAAGGTGGTAACGTTCGCGGTAGTGGAAGGTCCTTTTAGCTGGTCTGCTTTGCAGACTGTCTTCTGACAGAGAAAGCTGACTTGTTTCTTAGACTTAAAAATAAGGCTGTTGAGCTCAGTGGTTAAATCTAGACCTATCCATGCACTCAACGTGGTTGCAGCTCTGAGAACCTCAAGGAGAAGCATTAAGACAATAAAACACTCTGCCTATGAGCTTTCAGAGCAGGCCTCTTGCTGTTCTGAGCAGCACTTGTGTATTCATTCTGACAAGAAAGCTGGGCAGCTGTTAACCTTGCTTGTGCTTGATAAGAAATGCCTAAGTTGGAGCTCTGTCAGCTGATCTTACCGTTCCCAACCTCAGAGTACAGGATGACCCACTTCTACTGCAAGAGAGACCAAGGGGTGACAGGATGATGCTCCAGCCCACAGGCTCACGTGCCTACAACATGGGTGTGCTGCACAGCCAGGATGCTGACAGGACTCACAGGAGCAGTCAGCAAAAACATCAACAATCCCACCTCTGCTATTGAATTTGCTCCGTTCACTTTTTGAAGTGCATGCTATACTTTTCAGCTGACCTGCGTTTCTGCAGGATGCAGCTGGTCCTGCTTTTCCTACTGCCTCTGCAGCCCACCCAGGTCTTTCCCCTTCCTTTTTTCCTGCTTCATTTTCATCCCATAGCAGCAAGTGAATCGCTCAATTGCAGCAATTAACCCAGGTGTGGGAGATAAACAAAATAAAACCAGCGGAGTGGTCAGGCTGGCTGTGAGTGAGACCACCATTAAGGTTTGACCTCACGGCTTGCCTGGGTGATCAATGGGAGTTTTGGGCTCTTTTTCTGAAGCCAGGACATGGAAGGATGTATACTGATTAGATCCTTCAGCACAGAAGGAAACAACGTGGTATTGTGCTTGCTTAGCTTCTGCCTACCCACAGTCAACTTGATAGTGGAAAGGTTATAAATCTTCAAGGATGTTTGGCCCTGTAGGCTGTCTATGCAGCTACATGGGTAACCCATAAACAGTGGGTATCTTCAGGCTAGAGCATTTCTAGTGCAACTTATTGCACGGAGACAATGGATTTGTACAGAAACGAGGATCAGCTCTGCAATTGTCCACTCTAAATTCCAATAACCTCTCTTTCTCCCTCATCTAAGTGAAGAATGTCAAGTGATTCCCCCTGCTGAGCCAGCTAATATCCAGTTTCTTTCTCTGTTTTGAATGACTTTCTGATGGAGGTGAGGGGAAGAGAGCCGTAGCCCTTCAGAGTATGTTAATGTAAGTCAGTGCAAATAGAACATAATTGCTTCCATAAAGCGTTTGCTTATCAGATAAGCATTAAGATGATTGCTGGCATGTTGCTATAAGCCTATCGTTGAAACTGTGGATGTTGTTTGTGGTTTTTATCAGAGCTGGTGTTCTGAGAAAACTCGGGTAAAAGAGGAGCCAGGCTCCAAAATGAGGCACTGAAGAAAAGGATAGATCACAGGATCACAGAATTGTAGGAGTTGGAAGGGACCTTTAGAGATCGAGTGCAACCCCCCTGCCAAAGCAGCTCCTACACCAGGTTGCACAAGTGGGCATCCATGTCCTCAAGCTTATGCCTTAAAAGCAAAGGACAGGACTTCTTGCCTCTCAATCAGACAGCGTGTGATCCTGAAATCCCTATCTGAATCTTTCCCTCTTTGCTCAGTCTCCTTCTGCATTAAGTTGTAAACTCCCTCAAATTGCTTCCACATGCTGAAGGGGGAATAGAGTACAACACAGCCTTGGGTGCACTGGCTTTTTATTTGCTGTTACTGGTTCACTTTGTAGGTTTGCTAGGTAGTGAGCTATGTGTGTGAATGAGGATGATTCTACATCAGAGGTGGATTAGAGCATCTAACTAGCCCACTAGTGTATGGGTAATCATCAGGACTGAGTGTCATTTTCCTACTCGAGGCATAGGTTTATTAAAACCCAGAGAAGAAGTCTGTCTCTTGATTTCTGCATGTAAGCTGTGTATAGCAGAGTAAGTAACGCTGCGAATTGTCATAGCAACTACAAAATAGGAGTGCTGTGGGGGAAATAAGCAACGCTGTAATGGGATGAGGAAAAAGCACATTAAGTGACTTAACTGCAGAGCCCTCAGTGCACTTTCTGGCAGCTTACAGCGTGGAGGGAAGGTCAGGCCTTTCCTCCCAGCCAGCATCCCTTCTCTGTGCACCCCCAAAGCAGAAACAGGGTGTAACACAAGTATGTAAGAGCACTCCTTTGCTGTAGTGTGAATTCTAGCATGAACTCTGCTTCTACTGCTCCGAATGAAGCCTGATCTGCATATCCAATGAAGTTTAGAAAGAAGATTTTTTTTTTTAAGTTAAGAAATGTTTAAAATCTTGCCAAATTAAGCATTGCCTCGTTTTAATATTCCAGGACCCTGTAACTTCACATGTCTCTTTGACCCATCTCTTAGGTATAAGAAAAATCTGCTGGGGCTTAGTATAGCAAAGATTAGTCTGCTTGCTTGCCTTAAACTGGTTTGGAGACTTTAAGCACAGCTTCCTGGAAGGATTTGTGCTGAGCATGCAGACTGTCCTCAGACCACTGTTGAGCCAGGGCTGGAATCTGGCATCAGTGGGGCTGCTTTTGTGAGGCTTTCCCTCCACTCCCCCCTTTCTGCCCTCCCTCCCCTTAAGTTGTCCTGTTCTTATTTAGCAGCCAAAGCTTTCTCCTACTCCTGACCACAGTACAGTTTGTGCTCCAAGCTGTGTCAGTCTATGGGCTCACGTAGGGGCTGCACCCAGGCTTCCTTCATGCCTGGCTTTTCTGGGCTGTCCTCTGAGGGCAGAAATAGCTCTAGCTCTAACCATGGAAATGCACGGTATAGTATCACATGGACCTTGCTGTGTTTGTCTGATTGGTGGCCAAATGTAAAGAGTTGGAAGGGAAACTTAACTCTCAGCTGGTATCTCTCTTTACCTAATGTAGAAGCTCCTTTCTTTGATTATATGGAGCGTTGTTGTAGCTATTTTAGAAGATATTTTTGAAGCTCCTTAACAGGGTCTGATGTGGCAGGACAAGGAGAAATGGTTTCAAACTAAAAGAGGGGAGACTTAGGTTGGATATAATGAAGTTGTTTACAGTAAGAGTGGCGAGACACTGGGTCGGGTTGCCCAGAAAGGTGGTGGATGCCCTGACCTTGGAGATGCCCGAGATGAGGTTGGATAGAGCTCTGAGCACCTGATGGAGCTGTAGGTGTCCCTGTTCACTGCAGGGGCATTGGGCTGGATGACCTTTAAGAGTCCCCTCCAACCCAAATGAGTGTAGGTATGCAGTGTCACGGTGTCCGTGCAGGGCTGCATGCGACTGAGATGTGGGCCAAGCGACAAGGAAGTGTGTGCAGGGGCCAGCCCTCAGGTCTACTGTAGATGCTTGAGGCTTGACAGCCCAGCCATTGTGCTAAGCCCTGGGCAAACAGGAGGCAGGGAAACCCTGCCCTGCAGCATTTGTAAAAATAAAGAAACAGGAGACAAAGGTTGGAGGGGAAAGTGAGGCCCCGAGAGGAAGAGGGGCTTGCACAAATGCAACTGCTTTGCTTTTCTCTATCTAAAAATCACCAGGCTTGAGCTGACTGCTGGTCTGTTATGGCCAGCAGAGTGCTTTTTTCCCTGTGCTGACCTGCTCAGGTATTGTGTGGTGACAGCTGGGGCAGAAGCAGAGATCAGTGTGGCCAGTAAGAATGAGAAGCAATAGGTTCAAATGTTGTTTGAACTGATCCCTGCTTTAAAAGCTGGTCTGGAGCAGTGTTGACTCATGCAATAGAACTTGGTCAGGCCTTGTTCCAATAATTGTGCTAAAATTCTTAGCTGGTAGGGATAATGTTGCTAGATAGCTTCCCTTCAGCTTGCTTGCCCTAGCCAGATGTCTTATAGAATCAAGTATCTGGGGAGCCAAAGCACAGGCCTAAGTTAAGTAAGCTCAAGGCAGCTTGTGCCCATGCCGCAGCTCACTGGTGTGGCAACGATGTTTATTTCTGTATTCACGATCCTTTTTCTTTCTTAGCAAAGGAAAGGTCCATCCAGCTGCCTGTGGTTACATGCATAAAGCACAAATGCTCAGTCTGAGTGCTGCTCTACCTCTGCTAGGCTCTGTGCTCATTTAAAGTTAACGCTGTCTCCTCGGTTTCTTAAAAACTGTGGCCTCTTCTTTCAACTGTTTTCTAGCACAAGTGCTGCTGGGATATTTCCACTGACAATACTTCTCCCCAAAGGAGGAGATGTCTGGGTAACACATGAGCTCTTTCCCTGCCTGCTCATTACAGATGAAGGGAGGCATGGGAAGGAGTTGCAGCTTTGAGTCTTAGTTATGATCGTTTTGATTCTGTCTCTTTTCTCCCGCTTTAATATAAGGGGGATGACACACTGATGCTCGCCAGGGGTGGAAAAAGGGGTGAAGATGAATCCGTGAATGTTTGGGAGAGAACATGATAGGAATGCCCAGAGGAAGTTAATAATTGCAGTGTTTGAATGGAATTTGAAGAATATGGCCTGGGGGGCCGCAGGGTGAATGAAGGGAAAAAAGAAATGCTCGACAACAGCCCAATCACTGAATGAGCCCTGGGCCCAGCGGGAAGAAAATAGGATGTGATCACAGAACGAGCAGTGGTATCGTAGCACAACCACCTGAAGTGGAGAGGAGAAAGGGGATGAAAAGTTGCTCTGACGTTTTCTTACCTTTTCAAACGTTCTTGGTTTTGCAACCTTAATTTTCTTTAAGCGAGCCTTGGGGTGTAATATAAAGCATGCAGCTTTCCTTTGGTCGCTCTTGTCAGAAGAGAAAGCTGTGACTATCAAAGTCTTGTCTCGGGTGAATACTGAACTTTATATAATCTCAAGCTGCAAGCAGACCTTAAATTTTTAAGGCTTTTTGATTGTTTAAAGCTCCTTGGTGGCAGTGGCAAACGTCCTACAGCTGATTAAAACCTGGTGCCAATGGTAGCAGTGCCAGGGCTCAGCTTTGAACATGTCTAGACTGGGGCTGTTAGGGCAAGTTAAGGTCAAGATCCTACTGGTAAATGGTAAGTAAATTCATAAAAGAGGAGGAAACACAGCAGGAAAGCATAAATGCAATAACATCTACACAAATCTCCTGTTCAGTGTCTGGAACAAAATGTACATCTGTATGCAAATAAGCAGGGCTTGAGCACTTTAGGAAGTGGGATGCATTGCTTCTCAGTCAGCCTTACAGCAAATGTAAGGGGCATGTTGTAGTACTCAAGAGGAAACTGTACTTATGAAATGTCCAGTGTGTCTGCACGTGCCAACTTTTCTTTTAGCTGGCTGATGGAGTGCACAGGCCCTAAGAGAATGCAGCTGAGTGCTTTGAGTGTCCCGTCCATAACTTGATATAAAGCTTACTAAGGCAGGGGAACCGTGAGCTACTCAGAAAGGGGCTGGAAATACTGAAATCCTTGCTGTGGAAGCGTGCAAGTGCAATGCCATGCTGCAAATGTTGCCAATCTGTCTGCTTTGAGATGCAGTGTGTGCAGGACAACTGCCCTGTGCACATACTTAGGAAATCCAGCACGTCCAGCTGGCTGCACAAGACACGTACGACTCCTCTCCCTGTAGCAGCAGCTGTTTTTCCAGATGTCTGTAAAGCAGCCGTCCACCTCAAACTTGAGAAAAAGCAATATGCTGTGTAGCATTTCTATACAGGACACAGGATGTGGCTGTATAGCATTGAAATAGCTGTATTACAGACTCTGCTTTCTGGTGTGCCTATTTGTTAGATGGGGTCTGTCTTCTACGTGATGTGGCAGCCATTCCCACTTCCCAGTATTCGACCAATAATGGTTGATTTCCCCTGAAATATCTTTGCCACAAGTACCCAAAGCTCTTTTCCCTTAACCCCCCTGCCTTATTAGCTCTCTGCTCCACTTGCTTCGAGCAGGCTGTTTTACGGCCCCGTATTCTGCTTTTTAAAATGCTTTTAATTTAATGCAGCTCGTGGTACGCAGCCAAGCTAGCTTCGGTGTGTACTCAGGGCCAAGCACCAGCAGCCTCAGAAATGCACTGAGAAAGAGCTCAGCTGCACCTTGCAAAATAAGATAGTCTAGGATGACATGCAAGCATGATCCTGCTTCTTAACACTGATGATTATTCAGCTCTGTGCTGGGGGGGGACGTGTGTATTTGTGACTAGCCAGCATTTAATGCTTATGAATATAACAGTGCTGTCAGCCCTTTAAAAGTTATAATATTAAGCCTTTCAGGCTATGTGTTTTTAGGTAAGGATTTTGTGCTTTCTATCTGAGCGTTTGGGAGTGCTTTTGATTCAAGTTGTCGTCTTTTTGGAGGTGATGACCTCAACCCAATAGCTGGCTTAATAATGGATGAGGTGAACTACTTGGAGAGCTTTGTCTGGTAATATGGGGGGGGAGGGGAGGGGGGGAGAAAACTGCCCAGTCCGTTGCTTGAATTGAGGTCTAGGGACGCAGTGGCTCGCCCCTCTCCTGAGCCAACGAGCGAGGCAAAGGGAGCTGTGCCCGGTTGGAAGGATGGTAGGAGGGCTGTCACCCAGCAAAGGGGGAAACAAGCCACGGGAAGGACTGCCCGGGCTGGACCGCTGATGCAGGAGTCGGAGGGGCGGTTTTCAGTTCAGAGCCTGACTCTGCAGGAGGGGAGGAGCAGCGGGCAGCACGTCCCGCCCCAGTCTTTCCGATTCCCCTCCCCAGCGTACTCCTCTCGAGGAAAGCAGCATCTGGGGGACACTGGGGGCAAGGGCCCGGCCCCTGTGTCCCTTTTTTTCCCCCCCTGAACCACTCTACTCACGCCTGCGACATGCCGGCCGCTCCGAGGGCTGCGGATGCGGGGCTGCGCTGCTCCCCCGCGGCCCCGCCGTTCCTATGGAGACGGGGCGGGACGCGGTCCTCTCTGTTCTTTCTTTCTTCCCCCTTTTCTCTTCCCCCTTTCTTCTTTTTCTCTTTTCGCCTTCTCCTGTTTCTCCTCCCCCCCCTCCCCTCGTTTTATCTCTTTCTCCTCTCTATCTCCATCTCTTTTCCGCACCTTGCCCTTCACTGATATTTTTTTCCAGTTGCATTCACTCTTCCTATTTTCCCCTGTAGCAAGCTCCTCTAGTGGCTTTCTGTTGACTTATTACTTTAAAAAAACAAAACCAAATAACGTTCACCCAGAACCAATAAAAGAAAAATACCCTCCCCAACCACCACCAAAATCAACAACAAATGTGAAACTCAACAGCTTTTTGTCCTCTTTTTCCCCCTCAGATGGAAAAAAAAAAAAACCCAGCAGATGGATACAGCCCTGTGCTTATCCTTCTGTTTCATTCCTGCGTTGCCTTTGTGGAGTGTATCTGCAAGCAGAGGGTGGGCTGTGAGGAAGTTTGGTATGTTTGCTCCCCTCCCAGTCACCCAGCAGTGGCTGGATGGGGTTCTGAGCACCTGATGGAGCTGTAGGCATCCATGCTCACTGCAGGGGACTTTGGACCAGATTGGGTCCCTTCCAACGCCAGTAATTCCGTGATTCAGTGATGAGGAGCAGTGGCACATTGCAGTGCTGTGAACTCACAGCCATCATTTTGGAGGCCTGGTGTTGTAAGAAGCTGGCAGTGAGGGCTATGCAGCTGTTTCATTTCCTTGCAAACAATGGCTCAAGCTGCTTGCACGGTGGTGAAGCTGGAGGCTTTACAAAAATGATTCTCTTCTAATTTATTGCATGTATACAGAATGAGGCATGTCTATTACAGGACATTAAAGGCTGCCTCCTTTAAAAGGGGCAAAAATATGAGCTAGAAAGAGGATTACAGCACATCATTCTGGGGAAAAAATGTACTCCTTGGACAATGAGCATTTGCCAGTGAGTGCATTTTTTGCCATAAATCTGTGTGTCTGTGTTCCTTTACTTCTTTTCTTTTCCGTTTTCTTGACAGCCCTTACTCATATAACTAGGTGACAATCTTGGCTATGGGGTTTTTTGAAATAAAACTCCTAGCCCTTCTGTTTTCAGAGGAAAGCTTGGAAATGTAAACCTCAAAGAACCAAGTTCCTAATAAAAAGCCTATAGAATCACGAGGTTGGAAAGGAGCTACAAGATCATCTCATCCAGCTGCCCACCCATTCCCATTGCTACCACAAGTTACTAAACCATATCTCATAGCTTCCCCATCCAAACACCTCTCGAACACTGCCAGGGATGATGACTTCACCACCTCCGTGGGCAGGCCATCCCAGAGCCTGACCAGTTTCTGAGGGAACTTTTTCCTTACGTCCAATCTAAACCTCCTCCGGTACAACTTGTGGCCTCTAGGACACAGTTTTTCAGACAGTGCCAACCTCATGGCTTTGGTGCTCTGGTGGTTTGGTACTTGTTTCTTTCCTCCTCTTTTTGATCATGTCAGACTGATTTGTCATTAGCAGCATCCATTTGAAAGCTGTTTTTCACGCTGGGGTGGTTTCCATCAGGATTTGCCTGGTTCCTTTTGCTGCCTTCAATTCTCACCCGTTTGTAGGTTGGGAATTCTGCACAGCAATAACTCACTTGTGCTTTGCTCTCACTGAACACCTTAATTGAGGTAAAACCATGGTCTGGATGGGAACCTGATGTTTTCACTTCCATTAACGCGGGCATTTGGACAGCACTTTTTTTGCTGAACTATTTTTTTTTCAGCCAAGGGTTTTACCCACAGAGTCCCTACAGTGCTGTTTTTGGAAGTGCATGTGGTTTTAAGGACTGATTTGGCCATAACTCTTAAGCAATATACCTTTTCCCATTGGCCTCAGAATACCTTCCATTCTTTTGCTTGGTTCCCAGGTCTCCAAGAGAAAGAAAAAAGCTCTCATGATTCAATAAATAAACTCAAGATCCGGTGTCCTAATAGGAAATTGCTTTAGTTCTCATACTCTGCAGTGTGTTGCTCAAAAACAGCTTCTTAAGTTAATAGATGTGCAACCCGTTGTGTGTGCATGAGACTGAAAGGTGTGAAGCTTTCAGGACTGGTTGAAACATAGAGGCAAGGCTGCTTGTAATGGTGGCAAGGAGGGGAGGAGGCCGAAGTATAGTTCATGGTGCAGGGGGGGAATAATCCCTTCTCATTCCTGCTGTGTCTGCTTTGTAGCTGAAACAGGAGTAGTGTTTGGCTGAGAATAAATAATTGATTTAGGGTAAGAAAATATGCAGTTATGATGAGAGGGACTGAGGAGCGTGAGGTGTTCTGTTCCGCTGTAGGTTTCCTGTTGAAACCTTGAGCTTTCATGTAAGGATTTGAAGCGAAATGGCACAGGTTTGTTTGGGCTGTTCTGACAGTGCTTTCCTCAAAGGATTACTTTCCTCTAAGGTGTATCTTCTGCTGTGGCTTCATCTCCACCCGTGGCTGTCTCAGCTGCTCCCCATCCCTTCTCCAGCTTTTCTTCTCCTTTTCCTTCATCTCCCATTTTGTCTCTTCCCCTGGAGCTGCTGCAGCCTGCTTTCATGTTCCGTGCTTCCTTCATGTCATGCGAGCTGAGAACCTTCTGGGGCAGGGCAGGTCCTCCTGTCTGATCCACTTCTGCAGGAAAGATGTAGGCCCATACCGAGTTGCTATTGAAGTCCAGCCAACCGTTGACAATCAGTCAACACTGTGAAGTGTCTCAGTCTTTCCAGCTTGGGATCATGCATCTCCAGCAATTCCTCCAGGCAGCTGGCTGATACCTCTGGTTACCACCAGAGATTAAAGGGATTTGTAGCTGTTATTCCACACGTTGTGTATTTCCATGCCGTGTTGATGGTGACTTGCTTGTCCCGATCACGCTGCATTAAAAAATAAAGCTGTGTTATTTAATCCAGCCAGCAGAAATAGGTGATGGTTTTTCTACAGCACATTCCTTTTGGCATCAGTAATTCCTTGGGCTTTTGCAAGTACAAGCTTAAAAATTCTGCTGCCTTGGAAACTAGGTGCCATCATTTTTCAAAAAAGCCTTTTATTACGAGCTTAATGGGCGACTAGTGAGCTTATGGGAGGGTGACTTAAAAACTGCAGGGCCTTGTTCCTCTAAATTCAGGTCCCTGGCAAGGAGCTTAGTACACCTGTCTCTTATTGAGTAGGGGCTTAACGTAAAGCGAGGAACATAATAGAAAAAATGTTATGCCTTTGCAACTCCTATTTCAAAGTGCTGCCAGAGCTCTGGACTGTGCCTTGGGGCACAGTGCTGAGGGAGGAGTGCTTCTGTGCTTGGTGTTGCCCCAGGGAGCGTGCAGCACGCAGTGGGATATGGTCAAAAAGGGATTCCTTGACAGTGCAAAGGGTGGTGGAAGGAGCCTGGGTAAGACTGAGGCTGTGAAGGAGTGCTGGGAAGGATGTATGTTGCTGAATGCCTCAGCCACCTTCCCCTGGAGTCCTGCCCTAAGCACTGATGACCTCTCAATCCCAGAGGGCTCAACAGAGGATCTCTCTTGCAAGAGGTGGTGGCTGTGACGTGGTATGGTAGGGATTGTCCTCAAAATGGGTATCTGGGTGTAATTCAGCTGCATGGTGAAGCTGTGTGCTTGCAAAATGGGAAGCAGGATCTCTTACAATCAAGCCTGGGGAACTGTTGGTCTAGGCTTCTTTGCAGATAGAGGTTTATTTTCCCTTTTGGCTGTGATTGATGTGATAGGAGCTCTGGACAGCTTGCAGCATGGAGGCTACACCTGCATTAGAGCTTCAGGACTGTGTTCTACCTTGCATCCACATATGCTCTGATATCTAGGAGAAACGACACTGCCAGTAAGGCTGTGCTGGCCAGTTCATTTAGTTGTGTGATGAGCCTCTGAGCTGTTTGCCAGCTAGCATTAACCACCATCTACAGGAGGTTTGCTGCTTACTTCAAGGCTAAGTGAAGGGGTTTTGTCAGTAGTCAAGTCTATTAGACTTTGATATAGCACCAGTGTGTTCATCAGGCCCGAGCACGGTGCACGGAGGAGGAGGACTGGAGCAGAATTAGAAGGTATAAAGTTCAATTCTAATTTGAAGAATTTTCCTCTATCACTGAAACGTGGGAAATGTTCCTGTGGCTTCAGGTATAAAATGTCATACTTCATAAGGAGTGTGCGTTTTAAATCTCAGCCAGATATTAAATGCCATGCCACACTCCACTTCTCTCTTTGTTAAAAAGTAAAATCCCAAATCATCTCTTGTGAAATGATGTTGTTCAATAAAATCAAAGCTTTCAAAAGAGCCAGTTCAGTGTCAGCTCTCTATCATTAGGTAACATCTGGTCGTGTACTGATTTTATTCTGTATTGACAACTGTTCATCGGCATTCACCCTTTTAATTACCTATGACATTGTTCTTAAAGTTGTCCACTAGGATAAATATTGCAGTCGATTCAGACCAACAATTAACGTACACCAGATGTTTTTTGGTGAGAAAGAAACAGAAAAGGGGATTGGACTCAGGCTTCTGGTGATTATCCAAGTAATTTGTTAGCAGAGGCTTTAGGAAACTAGTTGGCTTTAACGTTTGGCTTCAGCTAGCAAATTTTTAATAAATTAATGTGAATTCTGTCAAGCTTTAATCGCTTAGGAGGGTAAGGTTCACTTCTATTCTTTTCTGGAAAGCAAATATTGGAAATAAGTAGCATTTCTTTTTGTTGTGTAATGTGAAGATGTATTCAATATCAAATGTGAAATGGCACTTCTGGATGGACCCACTTTGGTTCTTTCAAGATATACAGTTCCTCTCGCCATTTACTCACTTTAGAGACTCACCAGCCAGCAGTTTTAAATATGATGTAAGCGTCTCTGTGATGTAAATATTAAATAAGAACCTACAAACTCCATATCTGCCACTCTCATGTTGTTGATTTCCCTTCTCAAAGTGAGTGGCAGTAGTTGGGGCTGAACTCGCCTGTCAGTCTAGTTTTATCCCTCTCTTTTCCAAACACTTACAGTGTTTTTCCATCTGATGAAAATTCTTCACAACCTTTATTGACAGAGCTCAGAATATCTTACATGCTTTATTATTGTTAGGCTTTTTCTTTAATACACAGTGTTTATTTTGTTATGAGCCAAAGTGTCTGTTGGATGTTGACCCTGTGCATCACCCTCTCTTGATTTTGCTTGTTGTTCTTGGATGTTGACCCTGTGCATCGCCCTCTCTTGATTTTGCTTGTCGTTCTTCGATTTCAGAAATAATCATGGTGAATATCCATGACTTGTTTCTTGGGGTGGCCTCTGGTCGAAATTTATGGAGAGGCAAAATGGTGATAGGTCTGTCTGTGCTATAGGAAGGAAAGCTTTGCTTCTTGTAGAGGGCTTCAGAAAAACTGAAATGGGATTTAGGAGGTAACGACAGTTTGTACACGTCTCTCAGTCCCTGTGAATTACATAAGTGTAATTTTTAGCAGCTGTCTCACTGCCATTTTTTGCAGTTGAAAGATCAAATGTGGGTGGTTTGCAGGAAAAAAGAGATCCCTGTTTCTCGTGCTGGGGAGGCACCGAGCTGCTCCCATTTTTGAGCTGCTTGTGGTCATTTCAGTTTCTATTTTCCATCTTCGGTTTTATTTCCCTCCCTCATTTTTAGCGTGCATTTCCTCATTGTTTTTACCAACAAGGGAGAAAAGGCCAAGCCCAAATTCTGAAATATTTTCCAGATCCGAATTCAAATTCCTAATTCGGATGGAAGAATGACAAGAAGTTTGACTTCTAACACTAGATACGTCTGCCCATTGAGTTCATTTCACTTGCACGAGCCATTATCCATTCCTTTCAACTGCATTTATTGTCCGTGGGATTGTAGTTGACCTGAGTCAGTGTGTTTCATGCTGTCTGAAATAGGAGATGCAGTGTGGCTGGCCTCCTGGAGAGCCCTGGGTTGGAGAGAGCTCAGAACAGTGAAAGGCTGCTTGCTTTCCATGAAAAGAGGGAGAAAAGGGTCATAGATGTAGGTCTCTTCAGTGGTCAGTTCATTGGTGTGCTGCTTAGTGTTTGATGACTCATGGGGAAAAAATAGCTGTTTTACCCAGTTGAAGGAATTAAATGATTGTATATTTGCAGCGAGCCATTAAAAGGAATTTATAGGACAGCAGCCTTGGCTTCAGCTGTTCTACTCAATGTGTAAAACAGAGAGGCTGTTGGAAAATATCTCCTGTAGGGCAAGATGTTGTGTGTATGACTGATGTACCTTTGCGGTTGAGATGGTGTTTCATGGGATGAGCAGGGTAAAGAAGACCATTATTAAGGGGCAGAGAAGACCTCTCAACGTTTTAGGGGTTGCATCTGGATCAGTAAGACCCAGACACGCTAATGGATTGAAGAGAAGCTTTTGGGCTCTGGGACTTGATGTCTCTAAAGCCAGCCCCTGAAAGTGAGGTGGGACTTAAGGAGAAGGGGCTATTAGCCATCTGCTTTAGCAGTTCTTCACCCAGAAGAGGGAGTTCATCTGTTATTTGTGCACGTAGGCTGTTGTTTCAGTGTTGCTTTGTTTTCCCTCCCACTCTCCAGTAAAGCACCTGTTGAGTTAATCCTCTTTGATTCATCTCAAAAGTAAGGAAGTCAGACTCCTTGGGAGGCCGGGCAGCCCAGTTCTCATCTCTTTGGGTTTCTGTGGGGGAGCTCTGGTTAGCATGGTTTGAAGACTTCCAGAAGTGAAAACCTGTTAAAGCAGGGAGGATATGAGGAGAGAGGAGGCTATAAAGGGATGGAATACTTCCTAATTTTGCCAGATGTAAGGGTGACCTGAGCCATGAAATGTTAGTCTGGAAAGGGGAAATGCCTTAGGGCTTCCAAAGTCAGTGCTCCCTATCCTCAATGATGCTCTAGAGGTCTCATTTTGGTGCATCTTTATTGAAAACCGATTTCTAATTTGAATTAAAAAGAAAACAAGAACAAAAAGATGAGAAGCCTCTCACTGAACTGGATGCATCCTGCCTCATACGATCAGGTTGTGCTGAAAAGTTAGAAGAAAGCAGAAGACAGTGCAGTCTGAAAACTGATTATTTATAGTCACGAGCCATCAGCAGCTGAGATTTGGTTGCAGCCTTTGGCTCTGCAGGTGTGCTTGATGCCTTGACCATTCCCATTTCTGACACCAAAGGCTGGACGGCCAGTGCCACCTATGGAGGGAAGGAGATTCCTCTAGGAGGGTCACTCTGTGTCCCCTCTAAGCAGAGGAAGAGCCTCTTTCACTCTGTGGGCCATAAGGATCCAAACACAAGTGCTGAAGGCTAAGATGGATGAGCAATTTCCACGATCCCTCCCCTTTAATTGCCCATCTCTTTGTGTTTAGGCTCTAGGGACTGTTATCATCAGTATGTGTTGACTGAATTTCCAGCTGGAGCTCCCACAGAGCAAGAGAGCTTCAAGTTGATAGGCTGCATGAATGAAGCAAAAACAACTCATACCCAGCTAATTCATTAGTCACGGCAAGAGCTCAAGGGTTAATATCCTACCTAGGATGAAGGAACAATGTAAACCGAGTGCACGTTGGCCAGTCGTTTTTGCACTGCACGTGCGTCACTTCTGCATGGAAATGAGTGTGAAACTTTCCCCCCCTTCCCTCCCCTTGTGCTATTAATAAAGCTGTACAGTGTGAGAGAAAAACGAACAACAAGAGGCTGTAGTTTTTTAGGTGCCTCGACAGGATGTTTTCTGGATTATCCTGTTTCTCGTAAACACTGAGATGGCTTTTGTAGCCCAGATGTAAAAGCAGCCTTGGGTTCATTGTTCTAACACCTGCTGTCCTTTAAAACGCACCCAACACAACCCATTGATAAAATTCAGGCTCAGAAACCTGCAGCACCAGACTGGGCTCCGGTAGATAGCTCAAAAAAAAACCTTTGAGAATCTGACATCCGCCCTATTTCTTTTTCTTTTTTTCCCCATTATATTTGATTTGGAGTGGGGAGGGGAAGGGAAGCTCGAGATTATTTTTTCCCTGCTCTTGTTCCCACAATAGCAATAAAAAACAATGCTTTCTGGCTGCAAGGTGGTAAACTGTGAGAAATAACCACAATAGTTCTCTTTGCTGTGCACAGGGAGGGAGCCAGATTTATGAATGAAACTGGTGGCTGTGATTTTTATTTCCAGGCCTGTTCTCTGCTCTTGGTATGAGGAGATGAAATAAAAAAGCCAGAGAGAAAACAGCTCCTATCGCAGTCAGGGGAAAAGCACGGGGTGAGATGGTTTACCTGAATTGGAATGGGGTAAAGCAGTGTCTTGCATCAAGTTCAGGGCACAAGTGAGGTGGATTTGCTCAGTTAAATCCAAGCTTTGCAGTATTTTCTTTGTCTGAGACTAGTACAAAGTAATGTAATGTCTGTCTGCTGCTGCCACCATCCAGCTCTTCTCAGGCTGGCCCCATGGGCTGAATGGAGTCAGATTTGTCCCATTGAATCCTTCTGTTGGACCACAATCCTTGTTGGGACTGCTTTACATGGTGTGCAGCACAGATTTGAATGCTACCAGTCCATGTAAGGGAGGGGTGAAGCAGTGATGGAGCACCTGATGGGAAGGCAGGGCCAACCTAGGGGAGCTCAGTGGCATGCAGTGTACCTGAGTGATGGAAGGGGTATACCCTGGCTCCACCCTTTCCCAGACCTCATTTAAAGGTTGTTATTGGAGGTGTGGGTATCTCACTGGAGATCCCTGCCTACCTGAGGCCTTAGAAGATAAGCAGATTCTTATCTTTGCTTCTGTGTCTACGGCTGCTGGATTTGGGCTTCTCCTTACTTGCTGTAGCCTAGAACTTTGCTACCCTGCTGTTATTGCTCTTTTCTGTTGTGTTATAGCTTTACGTGAGTATAACTCAAAACGTTACTGCCTTCACCTGGCAGCTTCTATGGCAGGGTCGTGACAAGCAGGAGAGACAAGTTGTTTCCTACAGTAGTGCCAGCTGCTGGGTGGGTCTGCATGCTTTCAGTATTGGACTTCAAGGGCCCAAGCACAAGATTCAGTTTCAGTATCTTCCATTAGTGCATGCTTTTGCTCACCTCAACTAGGGAGGTATTGTTTTTTCTATGTGATGTGCTATGGGGAGACAAGACCTTCTGGGACCGGGGAGGAAGAAGCCCAGCCACACACAGGAAATACTGAGTGGCACATCAGGGCACGTTGATATCATCACACATGGCAGAATTTCAGTGCTTTGCTATGTCTGCTAAAAGAGCTGCGTGAGCCACGTACAGCACATCAATTTTTCTTGCTTGTACAGAGAGGTGCGCTTGATAGTTGTTGTCTGTGATCACAGCAGGTGGGAGATGCTTGCCCCAGGTATGGTAGGTGCCCTTCTCAGGTCTTTGTGTGCTTTATTTTGAATTTCCCCTTCCATGTGATTCTGTGAAGCAGTATTGTGTCCACTGATGTTTTTATTTTCCCCTCAAATCTACCAGTTGCTCTCTGGAGGCAGCAAAAGCTGCTAGGTATTCTCACAAAGAATCCCAGTCTGGTTCTAAGGAAGCGTTTCTATTTCCTATAAGCATTTTGCTTTTAGACTGTGGCTTCCAGAAAGTCTTTTTGACCAAGAAAACACACGAAAATCAGACTGCTGTTTTCTAAATTGGGTAAAAGGTGGAGGAGGAACATCCGTGACTGGCAAATTGCCTTTTGAGAGATTCTGAGCAAAACGGAAGCCTTTTTGAAGTGGTTTGCTGTAATTGTATATATTTTTTTTCTTGCTTCCTGTTCGTACTGTCTGCAGTTCATTTCTTGGGCACACCTACCAGTGTTTTGTGTGTGGTTACAGGCAGCATAGGAAGTTAAGAAGACTGAGAAGCAAGAGGCAAGGGGGTTTTAAAACCTTATTGCTTTGGCTGCTTAGGATGTTGCTAATGAGATGTTGTCTTTATTCCTTCCTACCATCAAGGCGTGATGTAGCCCTCCAAATCAGCCCTGGTTGAGGCAAGGGGGGATATGGAAGAAATGGGAATAATGGATTTCATGCCGTATAACTCTCCAATTAGGGACCCAGACTGTGGGCAGCATGAAAAGCTTTGTTTAGTCTGCAGTCAGTAGCTGGTGGTTGCTCCTCATTTGTGCTCCAGGCGCCGAACTGGGAAGCTGGGTCTTCTTTTATGGGGGATTTCAGCTGGTGTGATTTCTGGCATCAAAATACGGCTGTGGTGCATCGGTGGTACAGGCAGAGCCCAAAGTGAGGGCAATGTGTGTTGGAAGCTCCTCTTGGCGTTAGTGGAACAGAGCTGTGCTGATGGTTGCAGGCACACTTGTTTTGGGTAGCTGTGTCTTAGTGCCTGCTGCTATTTCTGCAACGTTCCTGGCCCCACGGCTGTGCTGGCGGAGCTGTTTGTGGGACCTTGGAATGAACTGGATGAGATTAAGGAAGCTTAAAGGTGGCTTTGCCCCAGAGAGGGCATCTCCATCTGTCACGAGATGGAGGCTGCAGGCTGGAGAAAGCACGTGTAGGACTGAGGCCGTCCTGTCACCCCCTTGATATGTGAAACGTGTCAAGGTGCTATCAGCTCCTCTGGTTTTGGCTTTTTGGAGCTATGGCTTGGTTAGACGTGGTTGTCTCGCTGCACATTGCCTGTCCTGTGAGCAAGGCTCTGCTTTCAATTAGAGCCCGGAGTTTGTGAGTACTAGCACGGCAAGAACGCGAATCCACGAGCATAATTGTGGGGATTAAGTGGGAAAAGCAAGCAACAAACGTTGGGACTAATTTGAAAAACGTTCTGGTGTTTGCTTAACCTCATGCATTCTTGCTTTTTTTTTTTACCCTCCAAATTTAATTTTGCACATAGTTAACCTTTTCTGAGAGGCGACGTTGCTACAATGGATTTCTGTCTTTCCATGGGCTGCTATGGAGTGGAGCTGACAGCTCCCCATAACAGCATGTTTCTGTATGGGTTGGGCAGGAGGAGGCCCGGGACCGCAGCACAAACCACGTGGAAGATGTTTTTGGGTTGGGAAGGTCAACTGCTTCGTGACTGACGTGGTGCTATGGCTGAGTTGTTCCAATATTAAGCATAGAGATCTCAGCAACTGGGGATGCTTCTCTGCAAGGAGGGCAGGAGGAGGCAGAGCCACACCAAAGGGAGTTTTAGGGTGTCTGGTCCCATAGCACTTCCTGTTAGTTCAGTTCTGGGCTGCTTAAAGTTTACTGGTAAAGCATTCATTTTTTTCAGGCCAGGTCTTGGGCTGCATCAGGACCTGAATGACTTGGATGGGGTGACAAGTCCCATAGCTGGACTTGTGGGGCTGGGGTTTCTTGCCCAGCCCTTCAGCTCCCCCTGGCTCTGACAGGGGTTCAGCTGGGTGAGAATCATACAATCATTCAGGCTGGCAAAGATCACTAAGACCATCTAGTCCAACCATCAACCCCTCACCCCGCTGAACCACATCCCTCAGTGCTGCAAAGAAGAGCAGCCCTGATCCAAAACTCCCTGAAGACACTAATTTTCCCATTGCCTTGGGTTTTTGCCCACTGTTTCCATTCAGATATTGCCTCCGGGCAATGCAAGGCACTGTGCAGTCAGAAAGACAGTTTGTGTCCTGAAGGGCTCACACATCAAGCACATGGGCTTTGGCTGTGAACCCAGAGATTAGCAAGGAGCATATGGTCCCTAAGAGGTGCGGCTTGTATTGCTGAAAAGGCCTGGAAAACTGGAAACCAAAGGCATTCTGCTTTCCCTCCTGCAAAAATTCCTGTCAGTAAGAGCCTTAATAAAAAATTTAGAGCAGCTCCACAGCTGGCAAAAAAAAAAAAGTGGGGGGAAAAAAGGAGTCCTGTACAGCTGTACAGGGAGCGGAGCCTGCATTTTCCACCTTTAACAGTCCTCTCCAGGGACACTGTGACACCGTGGCTTGCTGATCCATACCACATGATGGCTCAATGGAGACCATCTCAAGCTTTTGCTGAAGTGATTTCCTGAAGCAGGGCTAACGACTGTGGAAATCAACTCTTTTCTGCTCTGCTGTGTGTGTGCTCATCGTGGCTGACTGCAAGGAAAAGAAAACCAACTTCATTTAGTTACAGCTGGCTCAGTGACTGAGAGTGGGCAGCTTAGGGAGAGCACACACACCTAACCATGCCCTCTCTCTTGTTTCTATGATCCCAATCCTGCCCTGAATTGATTCCTTTGTTTAGCTGCTGGGTTTTGCATTTTTTGTTTTTTCCTCCTTTTTGTTTTCACATGAATGCTTGTCTCTATATTTAGGTCTGCTGGGATGGGATGTTACAAATAATTGTTGATTGGTATTATTAAACACTAACACGCTTGCCTGTGTTGCACTAATGAAGGGGCTTTGGGGATATGCAAATCAATTAATTGCAGTGATTGCTATAAGCTGTTTTGGAGGAGGCTGCCCTTGAGATGGCAGACAAAGAAGCATTTGGAAGGGAAAAAGGGTGCTTCAGAGTTGCTGAAGGTTGCTACTTCAAGCTGCTGATTTGCCAAGTTGCGTTTGTGTTGTTCTCCAGGACGCACTCAGGCCAAATCCTCCTTTGCTTTGTTCCAGATTTACCCATGTGTGGCTTCTTCTGAGGCCTCTCCTGTTGATGCAGAGCTCAAGGAGCTCAGAGGTGAGGAAGAACCTTCATCAGGAAACGTCTTGGCTTAAAAATTACGGGAAACACCTGAGAAGGAAAAGAAATTTCCAGCTTGCTTCAATATCAGGCCTCAATGCCACCTTGCACCGAATGGTTTTGATTCACCAGCTGATTCTCATTCCTGATGAAAACTTTTGCCACAATGTCATGGGGCCTAATGATGGCCACAAGAAGGGATGGGAAATGCCTCAGGAATCATTGCAGGGAGGCTGTGAAAAGAATAGGATGGGGGGGTATTATGAGGATGGGGAGGAAAAGGTCTCTTCTGGCTTCTGCCCCACCTTGCATGTGCTCTCCTTGCCTCAGAGCTTTGTTATATGCTCTTTTGTCTTGGTTTCTATATGCATCGTGCTTTAGTCTCTGCGCTCCGGGGCGAGTGTTCAATGTGGTGCACAGATGGTGTTCCCAGAAATCCTGTTATTTGCTAACGGGATTTTGCTCAGGTCGCTTCCACTGTTCATTTTCCAGACCCCCATCCTGCTGAAAAGTGCCCTTCCACACAGCTGAAAACGTGGCTTTATTTTTTTATTTATCTGCTTGTTAATCCCTGGGAACGATTTCAGAGCAGCTTCTGTGAGAGGCGGGGGCTGCAGGAGCGAGCACTGGGGGCTGTACCTATGTGCTGCACAGTGCAGGGTTGGCCCTGCCAGCTCTTCTAGATGTCACAGCCCTGCCAGGCGGCCTGGCCACCGCTATCCTGCCCTTCTTGCCTTGCATGTGGTGCTGCCCTTACATTTTGCACTGACACATGGCAGAGATACTATTGAGCAGCTTCCCCCTGCTTTATCAGCATTTCTCTGATGTAAAGTTCAGCTATTATGGAGCTGCGCCCCTCTGTGCCTTCCATTCTTCACATAGTGCCCAAAATTATGATATAAATAGCGAAGACCTAGCGTACGTGGCTTTTATCAGCAGAGGCCTTTCAGAATAGGTTAGACAAGTGCCTGACAGGGATAATACAGCCCTGACTCTTCCTCGCAGCACAGAGCTGGGCAAGGTGGGCTCCCAAGGTCTTTTCCAACCCCTATTTTTCCATCGCTGCGTGATGTGTGTCAAGATCAGTAAGCAGAGCTTGGTTTTGCGTCACGCTTGCTGGAGAGAGGTCAGGGTTCAGCAGCTGTCCTGACTAACAGGCGGTTATGGGGCGTGCTTCAGGAAGTTGGCTGTCCATCTGGGCGCTCCTCATCCTGCAAAGTGCTCTTCCCCAAAGTGCTTCCCAGGCTTTTCTCTGTAGTGGGAAGGTGAGTCATGCCAGGGCAGTGGTTCTCCTTGGCCTGGCCAAGGACTCCAGGTGGTTCCTCTGGGGCTGGCTTTAGCCAGAGAAATCTCCTACTCATTGTGACTTCAGTGATGAGCAAGCCAAGTCTATACTGTGCTGCCACGCTGGCTGAGCTGGGACCTGGGGCTGGGGTTGACTTGATCAGTGGGAATACATGCATCTGTGCCAGTGCTGGAGGGAAAACTGGTGTTCACTTCCAGATTATCAGCCCCCCTTTAACTGCTACATGCATGTAGGATTGCAGCTTGCTGCCCTGCTGTACTTCTCTGAACAGCCAGGGCTGCATTGCCTCTAAAGTGGAGTCCAGCTGGCAGAAAACCCTCACCTCCAGTCCTTGTACCTCTGCAAGGGTTCAGTTCTAGGCTGGGGAGGGGTGTTAATAGAATCAGCCTGCTGTTGCTGTGGACTCCACGCTATCTAGATTTGGATCTGTGTTTTATTTGGACATCTCTGCACCTATTTAACATCTGGCCCATGTGGTGTTAGGCCATTCACAGTGGTTTTGTGACAGCTTTGTCCAAAATGAAGGAGCTGCTGGGGATTCCAGAAATTACTGTTTTTTGTGTCCTATCTTTCCTGGGACATAACATTTCTTTAGGTACCCAAAAATGTGCAGAGAGCCTGCTTAGACACCAGTCTTCAGCAGTGCCTCATCGTGATCTTCAGCAATACCCAGAGGTCCTTTGCAGTGCAGGATCTCTACACAGAAAGCAGCTCATCACCAAACAGGACTCCTGCCTGTACCTTCATAGCCTCTCAGTTCTGCTGATTTCATTGCCACTTCTGATAAGGTGATTGGATCTGATTTGTTTGAGTTACAGCCTGACAGCTTCCATCTCTCGCAGACACAACACCACGCTGAGCGGCACGAGGGAGTTTTTTTGCTAAAGCATTTGTAGAAGTTGAAAAAATCTGGGGCAAGCTGGACTGCCAATTATTACTGTGCCTTTGTCCTGTGATCTAGTGACTGAAAATCTGAAGTAAGGTGTGATACAGCTGTGGTTTGGGTGCTGTTTTGGACTCTGCAAGGAGTGGGGTTGAGGCCTGAATGTAAGTGCATCCTTCCTGCAGAGCTGGGCAGGGTGCATCCCTCCTCTTCCCCCAGTTAGCTGTGGCAAGTGATGTAGAGCACAGTGGCAGATTCTGGTAGGAGTGACATTTAGAGGATAGGCTGTGCTTTTACTTTGGCTTGTGACCTCAGCAATTTGACTTAAAAGCTGTGTAACAGTCCTGGGCTCTATACAGCCCTCAGGATGAGCTTCCTGGCTCGAAGATGTCATCAGAGCAAATGGTGGCTCCCAGTAGTAGCCCAGAAAGCTGTGGGATTTTTAAGTAGAGAATGGAGTTTGCTGTCAGGAAAAAGCCTTAAAGAGCTATTCTGAAGGTACTGCAAGGACTGGGACACTGAGCTTTACCTAGAGGTGGTGAGTTGCATCTTTGAGGGCTTCTGTAGAGAGGTGTGGTGGGTGGGCTGGGAGGGATCGTGTGGCAGCAAAGCAGCCTGGCAGCATCATCTTAACACGGAGGAGTGTGTTAGGGTAGAACAGCTCAGCCTACGCCTTCTTTTCATTGCTGTTACGTGCTCTTGTGGTGACTTCATGGCAAGAAATGTCTCTTTCTGATTCCTCTATTTTAATCCCTCTGCTCTCCTTGACTCCAGCCAAGAGTCCTCCAAGTTATCTTTAGGGTTCTGGAAGGAAAGTCTACGTATTTAACTTGATGATTGATTTCAGTATGTGCTGTGTGAATGCAAAGCAGTGCTTGAATGTACAGCCAAGAAAATACCAAGGGGATACAAGTGTGTGTATATAGATATGCATGACACTGAGGCTTGCTTTCTTCTCTTGCTGATGTCACATTTTCTGGATGCCATGTCCTACTATGTGACGTTTCTCAGCACTGAGAACACCTGTAAACTTTTACACCGCTGCTGATTTGCTATCCAACGGGCATAGGAAAGAAAATGAAAACACTTTCAGTGTGCTTGCTCTCTCCCACTTCCCCCCGTACCTCCTTCTCCAACTGATTTGTCTAAGTCAATCTCCATCTTCAGTCTTTCACTCTTATTTGAAGACCACCACCTGGATAATCCATCAGAAAATATACTGTTCATCTTTGTTACATCGTGGGGGTACCATTCATTCAGGGTATTCGCCCTACAGGAGTGTTTTAGCATGAATGCTGAGCTTTACATCTGCTGCTGTCAGCAGTAACCCTGCTACTTAGCTGAAGTTAGTGTGCATCATCTACGGTTGCACTGTCTGCAGAAGTGATGTACCCTCAGCTGCTGTCAGGTGAAGCTGTGCTGGAGCTTGGGAGTCAAAACCCTCTGCCTAGCTGTGACTCAAACACAGGCACTCAGGCTTCTTCCTCAGAGTTACACCTTGATAGATGAGCACCACGTGGTTGAATGCGAACCTTGCCAAGCATGAAGGACTATCAGCAATGTTATGGATGACTGTAGGCTTCCTGCTGAGAAATATGTAAAGATCTGTTGGCTTGTTTTCAGTCTGCTAAAAGAGTGCTCTTGAAATAACTTCTGGCTTTCCTTATATCCTAATGAGTTCTTCTCCCTTTTCCAGAGAGTCTGAGACAAGTTAGTCCTAAACTATCCAGCGCCTCTGTTTGTCTGATTTCCTCCTCTTCTGGATGTGTATCAGATGAGTGCTGTTGGGTGGAGGTATGTTGGACTTTGGCCATCCTTTGGCTGTTGCCATGAGTCCGAAGGCTTTTATCTTTTCAGAATGACCATTAAGCAAAAGAAAAAAAAAAACCACCCTGAAAACGGAAATTAAATCACAAACGACTTCATTAAAATAATAATCAAAGCCTCATGAAAGCATACAGAAATCCTGTAAACTCTCTCTCTTCTTTGAAACTTGAATCTTATCTCCCCTGTTGAGGTTAATTGTTGCTGGGTTCAAACCGTGGACAAGCTTTCATTAAGGTGGGAGTTCTGAGCCAGGTTTGTCTGCTGGGTGGTTTGATCAGGGTTGAATTCAGTCCAGTATGTTAAGGAGGGAGTTTCTTCTGTATCTGTGCATTTCATTGTACATGTGGGTCTAAATCTGATTTTTAATGTTTGTTGAGTGTCTTCTCCCAGGGTTGTAATCAGCAGAGCCATTTTAAAGGTGGCTGCTTAACACTGTTGCTTTCCATATCGCTTTGAAGACCTCAGTGTGGCCATGTTATCAGACCTGGAACAGCTGTAAGAAAGTCACCCTAACATAAAAGACCTTCCTGTTTTATCTGTTGAGAAACAAACATTCTGTCCTGGGAGGCAAATTTTCCTCATTTCCCAGTTAGTTAGCCTACCGAGAGCCAAGGCTGATTATGTTTGAGTCATTCTAAGAGCCCAACCTGTGCCTTCAGGATCACAGCTCTATTGGCTGATATTTTTACTCCTGCAGCTCGTGTTCTGCTGAAGTGTTGCATTGATAAGAGGGGTTATTAAGAACACTAGCAATGAAAAAATTACTACGTCAGCATTAAAAAATAATAGTAATGAAATAGGCATGATGAGTATTAGAAATAGCTTTCTAACCCCTTGAGCTGGGAGATATCAATACGTATTCTACATGACAGTTCCCACTCTCTTCTCTGAGATTCCATCTTAAGGAGTCACCTGCTCAACTGGGGAGGTTAATAGGGGAGTCAGTACTTCACATGCAAATGAGCTAAGGTGACGGTTCTGCTTGGGGAAATCACAGAAACTCTTCAATGCCTCAATTTACTCAACCTCAAAATGGGGCTATTGGCATTCTCTTCACCTCTGTTCTGTCTCCTGAGGTTCTCAAGCTCAAAAGGGCAGAGATGTGATGTTAGAAGGGGAATGCGATGAGCTAGGTCAGGTTGATGGTGAGACTCGAGGATTGTGAGGGTCTTTCCCATCCAAAACAGTCCTATGATTTCTGACTTTCAGACATTTTTCTGAAGCAGGAAAGAGGCTTGCTTGTATTAGTGCTGGAATCTTTCCTGGTAATTGTGTTACAACTGGCAATGAGGGAAGTAAATTTGTTTTGGAAACAGGGTTTTTTTTTTTTTTTTTTTTTTTTACAGGATTTTTCATAAATTCTTTCCAAACTTTGCAAGTCTTTTCATACCAAATAAAATTCCTGAATTCCTATTAAATGTGACTCGATGTGATTGATTAGCATTACATCTCCAGCTTTTCCTTCAACCCACTCCTTTCCTGTGGCCTGTTTTCATTTCCTTGCTAATCCAAGCATGTCTAATGTGCCTGGTTAGCTCGGGGAGCTTTTTTTTATGGTGCAGATATGCAAGGGAGATCTGGCTAAGATTGTGTTTAACAGTTGGCATCCATAAATATAGGTAGGGGGAAAAGAATAACAGAAAGGTCAGGGAGAAATGCTGTTGGTAAAAAGAGATGGTGGGAAGGTCTGGGGAGGTGACATGTGTAACTTTGGCAACAGGGGATGAAAACTACTTGCAAATGGATCCAGATGCAGGAACTGCAGTCCCTTTGGGCTTGTATTGCTTTCTGCTGTCGTGTTAGTTGCTTGGAGAAATGTGAGCACCCTCTCGCTGCCTGTGTCCAGCAGCCCCTGCCTTCAGCTGAGGAGCTTTGGCACTATGAACTGTCACGTTCCTCCTTTGGTGAGCTCAGAAGTGCCAATGATAAGCAAGCATCCTTCGCTGGTGCGCTGAAAGGAAGGCCACCTTGCCTTGCAAGTGCTCTCTCTGAAGACAGCTTTGATGATTGCATTTAGGGAGGTTAGTCCATTTGTTCTTGCTGTGAATTACAGAAACCAGACGTCTCATTTCCATACGGTCTATATCCACTAGCAACCAGCTGGTGCTAGTATTTGGTATCAGCTGGGAGCCTGGTCAGGAAGCTTTCATTTAATATTTTTTAAATTCATTTTTAAATCTCTGCTGCCTTCTCAGTGTTGCTCTCTACGCTCTGCTTGGTCTGTCTCACATACCTCCTCACATGTACCCCAGCAGTATGCTGTGGGGAGGTGTGAGTTTCTTGGTGCAGTGACCAGACAGTGCCATGCAATAGGATCACACTACGGGGACTTCCCTAGTCTCACTTCATCACTCTGGGAAGCATGAACTCAGCGTGATTTCTGTGAAGCTGGACAAAATAACTGCGTAGTTCTGGAACAGCCTTCTTTTTGCAGTCCTAGCGCATTTCCATGTGTGAAAATGGGTAGGCGTACAATTTACTAGGCTAAGAAAGCGAAAGGCTGTGGCTTTTAAATGATTTGTGTGTTTATTTTTGAGAGCAAATCCCATGCTTCCTTCATTAACAGAAAGTATTTACTTTAGGTACAGCACAAATCTGATGTTGAGTTTAAGATTAAATAAATCCCCATTTATGAGCTCCTATGCTTCCAAGTCTCTTCACGGTAAGTTTGGGTTCTGTGTCTGTGTTGGAGACTTAAAGCTGAGCAGCCAGAGCTCCAACCAAGCAGGAAGGGTCAGGTTTTAGGCTTTGTTAAAGGTCATCAAATAGCATGGAAATCCTTTCATGTGGCTGGAGGGCATCCACTGGAGGCAGGCAGAGGCCAGCCTTGGTGGAGGAAAGACTGGGAGCAAGGTGAAGACAGGAATCCAGCCTGTCTAAGGCACAGGATAAGATTTCACTTCTGGGGGTTGGCTCATTTGCTAAAGCAAACAAAACCTTGGTTTTGACTTTGCTCGTTTGTTTCTCTTTTTCTGGAAGTGTATTCCTTTACCAAGCAGTGCAGGAAGATTTGAAAAACTCGGCTGGCAATGAGACACTCTCAAGCAATTTCATTTCTTTTTTGAAAGGCTTCCAGGTGTGGGTTCCAGGCAGCTAAGCATGGAACACTTGGGGTCTTTTACAGATTGAGTGCCAGGGACTTAGTCACCAACATGACTCTGCAATGTGCTACAGGTGGTGACTATTGCTTTACCAAGCACTGTTGTTTTTTTTTTCCAGTGGCATCAGACAGCTTCTGAGGATCCAACACGTTTGCTAGATCAGAGGCTTGTAGGGTGATGAAGTTTACAGAGGAGCTAGCATCTGTCTTTGGTGGCAATGCTGATGTGCCTTGCAGCAAGGGTCATTAGCAGACAGTTGTCCCCTTCTGAAATTGGGTGAAGCCTCTGGGCTTTGCCTTGATTTGCCCAGTGTTGGTGGAGCACTGTAAAGCTCTCTGTCCTCCTGCCTGGAGGTGAGTAGTTCCTAGTGATCTCAGGTATGATATGTTAACAGGCACCACCAAAATCACAGAATCAGTAAGGTTGGCAAAGATCTCTAAGATCACCTAATCCAATCATCGACCCATCACCATCCTGCCCTTTCCTAGTGCTCAGCTCTGCATCATTCTGTAGAAGCAGATTTCCCATGCTCTGAATTCCTCTACTGGTGCCGTGGGTGATGGCCACCAGGAGCTCTGCTCTCACACGTGGAAACCCTCCTGCAGTGATCTCCCACCTGAAGACCCTACTCTGTTGGGGTGGTGGAAGGCTGAAAATGAAATGAAAATGTTGCAGGTATTTTTTTTGGATCAGTCACAGGAAGGAGATGTCTGGGTCAAGACAGTTGTCTGGCTGTGAAAGACATTTAGGCCTGCATAGGCCTATGTATGGTTTTTATCCATACGTTTTGCTGTTGCTGTGCCTCCTCAGAATGCAGAAGTAGGGGAGAAATGGATGTATATTCATTCTTCTCTTCAGCAAAGGCACTGCAAGTCAAGGGTAGCTCTACAGTTGAACTGTGCTGGTGTAAATAGCAATAATGGGCTGGTTTCCAGCAGTTGCAACTGGAGAACTGACCTTTAAATGTGCCTTGCAACTCAAGCGGTTCTGTGGTCCTAATTCATGCTCTGTCCTGTCCCAGCTTTCTCCCATGACTTGAGTGAGTTCTCTATGATCGAGGACAGTAAGTTCAGTCTCTCAGCTTCTCCAGCATCAGCACAGAAACAGCTCATTTAATAGAATCCAGTCTGGTTTGGGGTCTTTTCTGGCAGGGTAGAAGAGCTAAGTACTTATTCGTCTGAAAGGGAAGGTACAGAAGGCTCCTCATCGCTGTGATACCTCTGGGTTATTTGGAGCCAGAACTAGACACCATCAAAGAAACTGCTTTGTGGATTGCAGAGAGGTCCTGGTTCTCAACACAAGCCCAATTTCCCACTTTAAATGGGAAATATCTCAGTGAGCTGGTGACCCCAGGATGCTCCAACTTCCCTGTCTTTCCCGGGTGCTTGAAGCCTATGTTTTCCTAGAGTGTCAATCTCTCTCTACTGAGCGTGGTTTAGATTTCTCTCCATGCAGACCAATTTATGAGGTTGTGATATTGCTGCTCAACGGTGTGTTTGCCTTTTCTTTCACTGCTGCCTGAGGGAAAAGCTGCAAATATTACTGAAACAAGGCGGATCCAACTCCCATCTGTGCTGTGATCCCATGGGGACGTGGTGGTCACCCAGGATGCCATACCAGGAGGTTCTTGCTCTGATCTTCTAAGGGAAGTGCTGGGAGGCAGTGGGAATTGGCAGAAGGCACTGCATCAGTGGAATGGAAACAGCAGTAATCCATGAGAAGAAACCAGCAGAGAAATGGAAGAAATAGAAATAGTTAACTTTTAAGGGACACTGCGCATCCTTTTTTTTTTCTTTCTCTACTTTTTTTTTTTCCCTGTCTGCTGCTTTGTTTCCCACTGACAATAAAGGCCATTGCCAGGAGCAAAAAGGAGAAATTAGACCACATCTTCTGGAATGCTCATGTAACTGGAGGAATGATGGATGCTCTCTGTGAACGGCTGCTGCAGAAATAGCTTGTGCAGTACGTGCTGTGGCAGTACAGCCCATCCAAAATATACCATCTAGGGTTTTTTTTTTTTTCTATAGATGGAACTGTTTTCTCATGGGGTGCCTTTTTAAGAATGGCTTGGATCTACCCAATGGATATGCCAGTTGCAGCTTTTGAAGGCTTTATGAGGCTGGATCTTTTCTGAAGCTTTGATTCTCTTTTCATTCAGTTGTTGATTTTCATGGCTGGAGTGGATGCAGGATAGGTTTTGGCCAAGCATCAGGCCTTAGGCTCTTCAGAGGGATATGTTAAGGGAGTGGTGAAGTGAGAATGGGTGTCTCCTATCACTGATCTCGTCAGCTTTGCAGTTTCCATGAAGTTGGGTGATTTGTGGCTGCGTCATACAGTTGCTTGGGTGCTAGTTTATGTCCAGGTAGGTTGAAAGTGACAGAGGAAGCAGCCTGGGTTCAGTAGCATTAAAGCAGTCATGTCTCCACAATCTATTTATTTCAGGGTTGCCAGCATTTGTTCTGAAGGGAGCTAAGCTGAGAGACTGCACAGATAAGAGAGGTTCAGAAATGGAAGGAGCAGGAAAAATGAGAACATCATCCAGAACCTTCAATTTCCCTGTGCACCATCCACCTTATTCCCAAACTGACATGCAGATCATGTCCTGCAGAGCTGGGCTTCACCAGCGATCCCTGTCCTTGTTCGCTTTGCTTACACAGCTGGTTTTCAAGTACTCTTGAAAAAACATACATTCAATACAAATATTATCCCTGTACATCCTCCCTCTGTTATTTCTTGCATGCAGGATCAGCAGTTTGCAGAGCGTACCCCAAATCCCATCAGGGGCTGGAGCTACCCACAGCCTGTGAGAAACATCACCTTGCAAACTCCTTCACCCAGCAGCCCAGGCAAATGCAAGTGGTGACCAGGAAAGATATAGCAGCCCTGGGATGGGTTGTGTTTGGTCAGGCTGTTTTAAAAGAAATAAAATTAAAAAAAAAAATGGCATCAGGTTCTGAGAGAGGCTTCAGTCTGTGGGGAGAGATTGCAAGGTGTGAGATTGCTGGCTTTGTGCAGGCTATTACGCTTCCATTGCTGATTTCTAAACGGAGCCCTGTTGCTGAGAGAGAGCAGGTTTGTCTTTGCTAAAAACTTAGGGGTGGGTTTTTTTCTGTTCGAAGGTATGTATGTAACTTTAGATGGCCATCTCTGTGCCTCATCACCTCTTTTTTCCACTGACATTCACCTTGAGAAGCTACAAAGAGGTAAAAACGACAGTGGCTTGCCGTGTTTTTGCTAGTGTCTCACTTTGATATAAATCCTCAGGGTAAAAAAAAAAAACACCTTCCTTTTGCAGTGAAAGCAAAGGCTGAGGGATCTTTCATGAAACAGGCTTAGTTCCTCTGGAGGACTGACATCCCCATTTTTAAGGCCTAATTGCATGAAGCCTCCTGTGATAATTTCTTAGACAGCAAGGGAAAGCAGTTGGAGCCAGCCTCCAGCATCGAGAGGCTCGAGCCCAGCGGGTCAGAGCAGTGGCTTGATAGGGCAACAAAGAGAGATCCAAAGAACTGAGCAACAGCAATCCTGCCTTGTGCACTCAGAGCTCTTTATTTTCATCCGTTACTGACACAAATTCCTTGCGTTGATCAATATTAAAACAGCTCACTTAAAGGCACGTTTTCTTTGCGACCCGCCTCTATTTTTACAACGTTCTCATGATAAAGGAATGTTCTGTAGTATCAAGTCATCGTTGCTTGAGAGCGGAGGCAGTGCTTGGTCTGACACCGGGCTGATGTAGCTGATGCCAGCTATTGCAAATGCCCATTGGGAAGTAGAGGGACAGTGGTCCAGGCCCCCCTAGTGCTTCCTGATGCTAACCAGGTCTGCGCTAGTAACGTATGATGTCACTTTCTCCTCTCCAACACTTCTGGATTCTGGGATCAACCAAGAACGTGCTTCCTACCTTTGTGTTGGGACTGCTGCGTCCTCAGTATGTTCAGATGGCTTGGTGTCTGTCAGAGCAGCTACAAGTTCTCAGGGTGTTTCCACCTCCTAAACCGTTATTTATTTAATTTTTTTTAAGCTATTTCAGTTTGATTTGACAACCAAAATCCCACAGAATGCTGGCTTGTAGGATTTCAACCCCCACATTTAACCTGACCATCATAAGCCCCTTCAAAAACCTTGAGTAACAGCAATTTTAAAGCCCTCTGCAGTGTTGATTTATATATTTTTCTGCAATATCAGCATTGCTTTAAAGGACAAAGGTTTTTATAAAGCAGTTGTAAATTATTTTTCTAAGTATCTTAAGAGCCTCCTGGGAATGCCTGATCACTTGAGATGCTTCATAATTTATTTCTTCTCGTGTTTTTCAGCAAATGCAATAAAACATCTGCAAAGATCCTCATTCTGGGGTATTTACAAATGGCACTGATGTGCAGCAGGCGCGCGTGGAAGTCCTTGTATTACTGCATGAAGGGAAAAGAAGATGATGGGAATGATAAGCCTGAAGTTTTCCTGAGCCTGTGTGACAGGTGTGAGCAGCTGCAGCTCCTGAGAAAGTTACAAACATGGTAATTTTGCTTTCTGAATCCTCTTGCTGTGGTCCCTACTGGCATCTCTCAGGCTCTGAAGTCAGCTGCTCTTGTGAACTGTTTCAAAAACAACAAAGCACCACAGGCAGATGAGCCAAACCTGTTAAGAGTAATCAGCATCAGTGTTTACATGCCCTAATATGTGCCCTGGTTAGTAGATACAGGTGAAAGGAGTTATTGCCCCGTTGTCACTCTGAGAAGCAGAAGGGTGTTGTGGATGGAGTGGACTCTACCAACTCCAGTTGCTTACTGATGAGACTCCTACCTACAAAAGCAAGTTTTTACTGCATGAGGTTTGGTGAGCCATCAAAGAGTGTAATTTTCAGCAGGCGCAGTCAGTTTTATTTCAAAACTATGCAGCCTTACATTTGGTAATAGATTATTTTGTCCAGATCTGAACTTGGATGGCTTGGGCATGCGTTACTTGTATTCTCTTGCGCTGAGCCATGTCTTGGCATTCAGTAGTGTTGTTTCACCCTCCCTTTGATGAGTGCCCAATGGGCTGTCTCATGTTGAGCTGGTAAATCAGGTCTGAAAGGACATCAAAAGCAATCTCCCAACTCTTAAGCTTCAGGTGTAACTCAGTGAGCTCAATGAATGTATGCAAGAAACAAAAAGCCTCACTTTCCTTGGTGCTTCTTGCTGCTGAGAAAGGCTTACGCTACTTCTGGTCACCTCAAACAATTTTTGAGAGTAAATAAATGACGTTGTTTCCCATTATTTGAGATGGATCTTCTCTCCCTGGAGTTAACTTTGCTTGAAGCATGCTTTGCTGATTTTTAAGGTGAGAAGTGCCTAAAGGGACTTGACTGTGCATGAGCCCCAAAGCTCAGCAGCCATGTGCAGCAGCTCCCTGAGGTATTGACCATCCGATGCTCTGAATGACAGCATCAGATCTGTATTTTCTCTAAATAGCCTTTTTGCTTTCCCAGTGCTCTATCTCTTTCATGTAGTTTTCACCCACAGTGGCCTCAAACACTTGTAGCTGCTTAATCTGGCTGTATTCCCCAGTTAAAGTGCTGCGCTAATCTGTGTGGATTTGTTACAGGGATGTAAATACTGGTTGAAATATTACAAGTGCTTGTTTTGCTTTGGTGAGAAGGCCAAGAGATTGCTGATCAGTAAGTAAACATAGTGGAATGGCCTTTATTTCTCGCTTGATGCTGGGATTTCTGGCTAAATGCACCTCCAGGCACTCTTAGAGAATGCCAACAACCTCTTGTAGTAAGGCTGGGCGTGCTGGTCCTTTGACAAAGCAGATCCAGAGGGCCTGAGATATCATCAGCACACCCCGTCTGCTCCTGTTAGCTCATGCAGAACCAGCAGTGGTTGTATTGCTCGCGGCATGAAGTAAATACCAGTCATTGAAGAGCATTGATCTTTGTAGCAGAGGAATTGTTCGTGGCATGTTGACCTGCCCTGAACTCCTGGTAAATCACGAAGTGTTATTGATCAGTGCAGCACAGATGTAGTAAGTAGTATGTTCTGCTCTGTGTAAACATACTGGGCATGCTTGTGAGATCGCTTGCGAGCCCTGTCCTAATTAATGTCTGCCCTAAACTCATTCTCCTTTTGCTTATGACTTTCCCCGTGCTCCTTGCTCACACAAGAAGTTGTTCTGAAGCAACTGGTCGTTGGCTCCAGATGTTTGCCTGACTGTGGCTGCCTGCCCCTGCTAACCAAGCACCAACCTATGCAAATGCATACCTTGTGCCTGAGTCCTGAAGGATGAAACCTCCTGCCTAGAACACCAGGAAAGGTCCCAATGCGTGCCTAATGTCCGCATCATAGACCAGTCCTCCTTGATGTGTGGGCCTCTTTCCTGAGCAATTAACTGCTTGGTGAGGAGGATCTCCCAGACCCATTGGAAGTGCCTTTTGACCTTGCTTTCATTCATCTGGCTACTAATAGCTTGTTCAGGGATCCAGAGGGTTTAACCCAACCAGCAGACATCACAGCTGGCCCGGTTGCAGTCCTGCTGCTCGCAGCTCAGATTCCTGGCTTCGTGCAGTAATTCATAAATAAATCCCCCTTCTTCCCCTTGCTACTGGAGCCAGCTCAGGGTGTGTGCTGATTACGCCTTGGTGGTTGACATCAGTATCTTAGCTCTCCTCGTTGCAGCCCACTTACAGAGCAAATGTATGTTTTCTTTGTCGTGTCAAGAACGTGATTAACTCCTCCTGTTGTTGTGCAAGAGACACGACAGGCCCCTGCAAGAAGAAGTAATCAGCTTGGAGCAGCTGCCTTCATTTTCTTTTCACTGGACTGTGTTTCTCAAGATACAACAGCAGTGCCAATGATGCAACGTCTCTCCTGGGAGAGAGTTGGATGAAGCATGCTGGTGGAGCTCCGGCAGAAAGCTTCACCCACAGAGGGTGGGGAACAGCAGTTGATCTAGACCAAATGATGACTTAACTTTGCCTTAAGATGAAGAAGTTTTTCCTTTTTTTTTTTTTAATATTGGAAAACCGAATATTTTCCATGAAACCCGCCTTTTTTTTTATTATTTTTTGCCTGCAGAAAACTTCAGTGTGTTTTTTCTCTACCCGAGGGTTGCCTGTTGGAAAGCTCCCCACTGGTTCTATTGGTGGGCCAAGGAATTTTCCAGGGCTAGCTTGGTGTTTCCATTAGGTGTTGTGAGGCAGTTTTCTTTCTCCGTTTTCTTTTTTCTTGTTTATAAAGACAGCCAAGCAAAGCAACTGCTGGTGAGAACCTTAGTACCTGATTTGTCTCTATAAAACTTGCTACAATGCAAGAGGGCTTTTCCAGAGCTATCTGCAACTTGCTTTTGGAACTGCATTTTCTCTAATGCAGTACGAGTTAATAAAATGGCTGAGGAGTCTGTTTCATTTTGGAAGCCTAATTGGGTCTTGATTTGTTTCAGCTGAGACTTGTTAAATTTATCCCATGACCCTGTAAATATAATCTGCCTTTTCATCCCCTAAATAGCCACCATCTCCTTTCAAATGTTATTTTGTGTTTGCCTTTCTGGCTTCCAGCTTTAAGTATTTTAAACTCTGAGGAGCTTGGTTCTTTGCTTTCTGCTCTCTTAGCTGTGCTGAGGATAGCAAGGTCTCTGCTTATCTGCACCAGTAGAGTTGAGATCAGCTCCAAATGTATCCCCCTTGCTTTTCACTTGAAAGCTGTTCTGGTGGAGGATGACATTTTGGCTATCAAAAGACTGGAATGGGGCCTTGAGGAATCTGCTTTCTCTCTTTGACAAGTTCCAGCAATATTACACTTGGAAAACACTTGCACTTCCATGTGCATAGCCTCTAGATCTGCCCTAGCAGAGCAGTCCTTAGTGCAGTTAAGGAGAGCTTTAATCCCAGAGCTATTACAGAGCTGATCTGTGGTTGGGCACCCACCTATAAAGACACTCTAGGGAGATTGATCCCCACCTTTTTTTCTCTTATACCTACTCAGGAAGACAGATCTTTACCAGAAAGCTATGGTTAAATGGCATAGATGGCTGTGAATATTCACGTGCAACTTATTTTTGGAGCAAGTGTGAGCAGAGCTGTTGAACTGCTAACGGCAGTAGAAAGTGTTAATTTTTGCACCGTGGTAAAAGAATCTCAAATTTTGGAGATGTCACTTGAGTCAGGGATGAAGTTCCTGACAGCTTTAGAGTGTGCAGATGTGAAATGCTGCGTTTGAATATTAAATCCCTCTTAAAATACCTTATGTCATCTGAAAGGTTCCCAGATTCAGTGTTAACTTTGTCAAACCCAACTTTTTTTCCTCTTAGAGAACTTGAAGTCTTGACTTCCTATTGCAGCTTTGTTTAGTTGAGTTTATGCATTCTTAGATCCAACCTTATACAGTCTGACCAGGAATCGTGCAGTCACAGTGGGAGATGGGAAGGAACAGCATAATTTATTCTTTAAACAACAGGATAATCTACGTTAGAGTGCAAGTCAGTTAATAAAAAGGGTTTTAGAGAAATAATAATAAAAGGGATTTTTGCCTGGGTTTTGCTTAGACATAGTTGCACTCTGGTAGGGAATGTGGCACTCAAGTCTTACAACAGAGATTAGCTTCATCTCCTGTAGGCATTACCCTGGTCATTCTTCCATCCTTGATGGATGCATCCCTGGAGGACTCCTATTGTGTCCTCTGTGCCACCGTGGACTGGGCTGCTCTGCTTCTTCCCTGCCAAAGCATAGGAGAAGGTGTACTGGAAGAAGGGCTGGGTAGAAATGAACTGGAAAGACCAGAGGGCTTTGACCAGATCTTTAATGCAAAATGGGATGGATAATGAGTGCTGGCAAAGGTGCTAAACTACACACTACTACTCATCCTGAGATGAGCTCAGATAGAAGAAAGCTCCTGGAAGAGGAGGACAGCTAGTTGCAGCAAAGTTAGTGGTGTGACTCCCCTTAGCATGAGCTGGGGCAGGATTTCAGCTTGGACCTGCAGTGAGTACAGTGTGAGTATTCTCCTGGCCTGTAAACTGAGTTACTGAGTGTTATTACATACACGTGCACACAATAGTGCTTAGAGCCTGTCTGCTGAGATCTTTCCTTGGGGATCCATATAAAATACCTCTCACAAAAGCTGCCCTGTGCGCAAACAGAGGAAACTCCATCTAGTGACGTAAAAAGAAAAGCCAACAAAACCTTTTCACACATGTACATGTATGCCTCTTATCTTACTGCCAGTCTGTTGAAGATATCAGTGCAGCTAAACAGCACTCACCATATGTGAGACTTGAAGTGCTGCCTGGGAAGCACTTTCAGGCCCTGTTCCGTATTCTGCCAATGCAAGCAAAAAATGTCCCCTTTGTCATGTTAGTGAATGAATATTCTTGTTCCCCTTTCTCCTTGGATTTATGTCAACCCTGAGTTTCAACCGAGTTTGATCTCCTTGCTTTATTGTATTGCAAACAGTAGTCAATAGCTCTTCAGCTCGAGATTGTCTGGATTTATTTTCAGGTCAAGTCAACTCTCCTTGACCCACATCTGAACCAAAATACATTCCCAGAAGATTCCCCCACAGGATATCGGATCCAAAGACAGAGTGACATTGTAATGAGTTCAAGGTTTCAGTTCAGTACAACAGAGTCCCTGTTGGTGTGGGTAAGGCAACCAAGCCACGCTTCTTGTCTCAGAGCTGAGACCTCTCATGGGGCTTCTCAGTGCAGATTTTGTCATCCACTGGTTGCTGCTCTTCGCAGAACAATGTCTTCGATTGGTATTTGTCTTGTCCTGGTATTTGCTGTCTGACAGGAGATTGGTCCCAGTTCTGTATGTGTGTGTTTTCGTGGCTCTAAAGTGCGTGTCCAGAATTTGGTGTGCAGGCTTCAAGCAACTGGTGGGTTGATCTGCATTTGTGGTTTTTTAGATTTATTTTTTTAAAGAGAAGTGGCATCTCCTTTGGGGACTGTCTGGCAGAACCAAATGATGTTGCATCATAAAGGAAAAGTACTGCTTTGAAGAGCTGGGACAAAAATGGAATGAACTCATGAATTTATCCTGGATGATAAATCTTCCCTCAAAAGAAGGCAGCCTTATGTTTAGTACAAAAGACTGTTTATTTCTTCTATGGGGGAAAAAAAAAAAAGAAGTAATGTAATTGGATAGGATTAACTTTCCAGGGGCCCTGGACAGAAGCTGAAGTGTGGGCCACCTCCTTGTGCTCACATTGGATAATTTAAGCTCTGGGGTAGTCTAAGACCCCTTTGGCTTCTGACAGCATTGGGCTATGACCAGCTGCCAGCATGACTTGCAACTAAAGCCAACATTAAGGACCCCAGCAACAAGGGTTTCTACAGGGGGGAAAAAAAATCATCCAAGTGCTTGGCTGGTATAAACAGCTTGTCTCAGCTGGGAACCTGGCCCAGGTGTGGGCTGAAATACAGCCTTATTAGTGTTCTTCAGCTCAAGCTGTAGTTAAATACATTTTTAGCAAGCACCAGTCGTGTACGACTGACTTAATGTTGCACTAAATCTTTGTGGTTTGTGTGTTCTGACTTAGCTGTTTTGACCGTTCGTGGTTGATGTTGCATTAGCCCTTTTAATTTTGTCTGCTCACTTAATTACCTAAGAACAGTCTTGTGCGTGCTTTTGTCAGTGGGAGCAATGATGCTTCCAATTTCACACCTCACTGGAATGGACAGGAAGGTTTTGACTTTGAGATAGCTGTGTAGTCAAAAGGAGAGTAGAAAGCCAGAGCCTGAGTCCAGTTTGCATGTGTGTGCACTTTTATTTTTGCAGAAAGTCCTAGGCAATCCAGGTGATAAGCAAGCTACCTCTTTAAACCTTTCTGATGGATCATGTTGAGTTAACTGCACTTGAGCTGGTTAAGGCTCTGACACAGTCAAACTTGCCTGTATTGAATTATTGTGCAGGAGCTGTTCAACAGTCCTTTCAACAGTTCAACAGTTACTTTATGGTGGTAAGCTTTGGCTATGTTCTACCCTTGTTTCTCTAGAACAAAGTAGGATAGCATATTTTGGACGATGAGTTACTGTAGAGAAAGGTTGTGATTGTGAACAGTTGCTGTATGTTAACTTGTATGCCTGTTGAAGACCTTCCTTCTGCTGTTATGAAAGCAGCTGTACAGCAGAACAACACTGAACCTGTCTGGGATGATGTGTGGAGCTGTGTGATGTTGATGTGAGCTAGTCCTGAAAACAGAGGCATGTGAATTGGAGATATTTGTGAGCGCAGCTTTGCTTCTTGGCTAATACAAGCAATTACATTTAGGTGTCCAGGGGTGAAAGGAACATCCCCTCTCAGATATGAGGACTCTGTGGTTCCCGGGGAGGTCCTCTAGGTTACAACCAATTGGTTACAACCAGTGTGGGAATATTTACCACTGCTAAAGGGCAAAAGCTTTTTTTGAGAAGCTTTGTGGAGAACTTTTCCCTAAGTTTTTTGATAAAACAAAGTGCATAGCACCGTCCTGATTCAGTCTTGTGCATCTGATGCAATACAAAATGAAGATGCCTGTAGGATTCTGTGAGCGAGATGTCATCTGGAGAGGAATCATGTACAACAGCCCATTCCAAGCCAAGCTGGGGGAAATTGGAGCCTACATCTCCCGTGAAGCTGTGCTGACTGCCACGCTAAAGGTATGCAGAAAGGGGAGATTAGCTCCCATTTGAAGGGAGTGGAAGACCTGTGAGTATTGATCTGCTGCAGGCACTTCTGGCCATGCCGCCTTCTAGGACCACACGCTCCTGGGGAGTGGAGACTGAGACAGCAGCAGAAGCAGGGCTATGGTGAGCCCTCGTTTTGCAGCTGGCCATCCAGTTCTACCCAAACCCTAAGAGTGTGGCTGGACTGGGAGCTGGGAGAGCTTGGCAATTTCTAGTGCTGTGCCCAGCAGCGGAGTTCTGAATGCCAGATAACTCCCACTCAGCAAACATCAAACCTGTGGAGAACGCAGCTCAAACGTGTTTGTTGTCTCACCTGCCATTGGTGTTTGCTAGCAGGCTAGACAGCATTCACAATGGGCCCAGTAAAAAATTACCCTTTGTGTTCGTTTACTTAACATTTCAAGGAATTGCGGCTCAATCAGGGTGACCTTCATTCTGAGCTCCCATGCATGGGCTTAGCTCCAGTAACTCCGGTCAAGCTATGCTGATTTTCGGCAGCTGGGACTTGGGCCTTGCTTTTAATGTCCCTTATTCAGTGCTCATGCAGTCAGTTTTCCTTGCCAAGATTATATTTGCTTTCCTTCCTAAAGGACTGCTCTAAATATCATGCTTTAAAACAATGTGTCTTTTCTCCCCACAGAGAACAATATGATATGCCACTGTTGGATTAATACGTCTATGAAAAGTGAATATAATCTCCCCAGTAGATCCCCTTTCCAAAAGATTTATGATTTAATGAATTTTTTATTTCTTACCGGTGTGTAGCATTCAGTCATTTTGCACCTAGCAGGACTCTTTCCCAAGGAAGCAAGGGAAGGTGGAGAGGGGGATTCCACCATCCTGACTCAAATCCTTTTTTTCCTCTCTCTGGTGTGCCACTTGTAATGCTTGTTGCTGCTCCAAAGTGAAACCCAACTTTCTGTACCGTGGCTTCTGTCAGGACCCTCCCTTAGCACTGTGCTGCTCTGAGACAGTGCTGTAAGGAGAGGAGTTTGGAATAGTGTTTATATAAAAATCAATGCCTCTGAAAGTCTTCATTGCTATCTGCTTGACTGCTCCAGGCAGGGTTTCTTGCTCAAAGTCCCACTTTATCTCCCTCGTGGTCATGGCCCAGCGCACTTTTAAATGAATTGCTATAATGCCTCTGACAGTAGATTATGAAGCCACAAATAACATCCATAGGTAACACCTTCATTTAGTGGAAGAAGAGTAAAGCAGAAATGAGCTGTGAAGAAGAAGAGAGCTGTTGTAGATAATTATTAGCTACGTGGATAATATTCCTAATTACGCCACCGATTGATTTCTCCTGAATGCTCTCTTTGCCTTGAAAATGGTACATCGATTGCTAAGCTGGCCCTTCCCTTGGCTGCTAGGATGCGTGCCGTACCTGTGCTTGATTTTGGGGAAACTTGCTGGGATCAGCAGCTGCAAATCCTGCTGGGATCGACAGAAAGTTGCAGGCAGGGTGGCTGGGCAGGGGCACTGGTATTAACCTCTCTCATGCTGTGTCTTCAGAGGAGAAAGACAAAGAGCAGCTACAGTCCTGGGTGGCCCCATTGATTGAGACACATGTGAAGCGGTGCATGCCTTATATTGTCTCTCTGAATCAGCACTGTTCATCATCACTTGTCAAGAGGTAAATGCTGAAGGCAATATCCTTTCTGCCTGGAAAATGCCAATCTTCCAGCTGCAGGTTTTCACAGGCCTATCGGTGTATGGTCCTTCGTACCCCAAATGCTGAAGCCCTGTGACATCCCAAGAAGCTCAGCTTGCTTTCTATAGGATTGTACTCTTAAATCTTGTCCTTATTGTTGCAGTGGAGAAGTTGAAAACAGAGCTCTAGAACTGCAGTGTGGATGGAAACCACCCCACGATGGATTTTTTGAAGAAGAAGAAATCTCAGGGACCTTTAATCTGACAGGTGAATGTTATGGAGGAGAAAGGAAAGAACTTCACGTCTCTTCACTTCTCCAGTTCTGCCTTCTTTATGCCACAGTTTCCTTAGCTATAAAACAGGGCAACACAGTGCATTTACAAGTGTGAGCACAGCATCCTAGAGCACGCTGCATGTCCCTCCCAGCACCACCAGCACGTGCTTGGGTGGGCATTAGGTGACTTGATGGTTTTCTGCCGTAGGGGAAGTGAAACTGGACAGTGCCGCAGCCACGGCCTGCTGGACATTCCCTTCTTGTTTCCTGCCATTTCACAGAGGTGACTCCAGATGTACTACAGGGTGTGCAACGTGACTGGCAGAGCACAGAGAACCCTCTTGGAGGAGGGAGGAAATGAGTGCTGTGTTTCCATCCAGCAGCCCGCTGGCACCGACTCCCAGGACTGCAGGAAGCTTATAGCTTTGTGCACTTTCGTGTATCACAGCCTGATTTCCTGCGGGCTCCTGTCTGCTCAGCTATCCCTGGCTTTGTCATCTCGACGTGGGTGTTTGCACTCCTGGCCAGCACATTGTTCTCTGCCTGTGCGTGATGCTGCTGCCTTCAGACACGCTCGGTGATGCTGCTTCCGTCTCACTTCTGCTGCATGCAGATCCTCTCTTATGCAATGGGGAAATGTTCCCCTTTGTCCCTTTTTGATGTTTGACGTGCTGTCCTAATGCTCCCCCTCCAAACACACACATTAGCTCCTTCTTCCTCCCCATAAATCTTTCTAAAGCTTGAAACTGCCAACTTGCATTGGTTTTTTTTTTAATCTATTGACTTAAGTAGGCAGGGCTTGGTGTTAGCTTCCATCTGCCTTGCAGTTGGAAAAGGAAGCCTTAAGAGACTGTGCCAAATACCCTAAGTCAAGTCATACAGCTGCATTTTTCTTGACTTTTCTCTCATAGAGCTAAAACTGTCACACCTATCTCCACCGGTCAGAGCTCACACTTATGTGTGTTTATCTTCAGCACTGAGCACAGCAGAGTGTTGACTTCACGCGAGGCCCTGTGCTGCCTGTGGACCTGGATAGCAGAGGCTTGTGCTGGGAGAATCCTGCTGAAGACAGCCTGGTAGCTGTCACTCTCCAAACCAAAAAGTGCAGCCCTGGAACCAGAAGCTGGGGTTGCTCGCTCTGCCAAGCAGCTGCTCGATGTTCAGGATTCAGCCTTTGGAGTTTCTCTGCACTGCCTGCAGTCTAGGATGGCAAACTCCAGGTGTCAAGCCACAGAATTGCTGAGCAAGTTCTCACTCTGTTCCCATGGTGTCAATCCACATCCTAGGAGAGAAGGACATTTGGGTGGGTGAGAACTCATCTTTGCTGCATCTGTGCAGGGAGTTCCTGTCTCAGAGCTCACATCTCCTGGAGTTGGTCTGCTTTTAACAGCAGTTATGGAGCAGAACTAATCTCACCAAGCAAGTAGCATCAGCCCTATGCTGATCTTATCTGGGGTGGTCAGCTTCTCTACAGCTCTGCTCACTGTGTTGTAGGGGGGTGGTTTTGTGTTGTGCAGCTCTTTGAGATCGTGTTGTTTTGCTTACTGCTCAAGCCTCTCATCCCCGAGTGCTGAGCAGAATCTGGCTTTCATAATGGAAAGGGAATGGGCTCATCCCTCCTGCGTGTGGAACGTGTTCCCTGTAAAAGATAGCTGGAGGGAGGGACCTGGCAGGGGACTGAGGGCAGAGAGGGCTCTGCTCCTGCTCCCAGCAAATGCAAGAGGTGTGGCTGCCTGCAACCCCTGGACAGCGAGCAGCCTTGTGGTTGCAGATGCTGGATGGTATTTTTGGAGAGGCTGTAGTCCTTGATGTTATTTTCTGGCACACCAAGTAAGGAAAAAACGCTCAACTTGGTTTTTTGTGCAAGTGACTCTGGACTTCTGCTAGAATACTTTTCTTTGCTTAGGATTTTCAGAGCCTGATTTAGCCAAGGGCTTCAGTACATGCTTATTTTTAAACTGAAGCCCGTCGCTGTCTGAACTCATCACACTTCAATCCCGCCAGCATTCATGGGCAAGCACACAGAATTTAAGCAAATGCCGAAATGCTTTGCTCATGGACAGCTGTGAAGTTGGGAGGATCTAACTGTCCTCATCCTGGGAGGGGAGCGAGGTATGTTTCATCTCACCTGCTCCATCTGTGGGACAGTGAGGGGGCTCATCCTTCTGCGCTTCACCTTCCAGGCACCCAAACCTGCAGTGGGATGGGCTAGCATCAGTGCAACCTTTCAGCTGCGGGAGTTGTCATCTCTAATCTCCTCCTTGCTGGCAGAAAACCTGAGGCTGATTAACACCCTTTGCTTGCAGGGTGTAAATCTGATGCATCCACGCACTCTGCTGCCGACGAGCACAGAATTGTAGGGGTCGGAAGGGACATCTAGTCCAACCTCCCTGCCAAAGCAGCTCCAGGTTGCACAGGTGATGATGTTTGAATGGAAGTTTTTGGTAGCCCGTGGAAATAAGTATCACTGGGTAAACAAAATACGTACTTTTTGTAACATCACTGCAAGGAAAGCACGGAGGCTCTGGAGTGCGTCCAGAGAAGGGCAATCAAGCTTTGAAGGTCTGGAGCACAGGGCTGTGGGGAGAGGCTGAGGGAGCTGAGGCTGCTCAGTGTGGAGGAAGCTCAGGGGGGGGGATCTTATTGCTCTCTACGACTGCCTGTAAAAGAGGCTGCGGGTTGATCTCCTCTCAACAATGACAGGAGGTGACGGCCAGGTTGGATATAAGGAAAAACCACACCGCAGACCGCTCCGTACACCAAGAGCGGGCACTCCCCTCAGCCCCCCGAGCTGCCCCGGGCCGGGGGCGGGCGGCGGGGCCGGGCGGGGCCGCCCTCCGGAGGCGGTCTCCCGCCGCCGCTATAAGGGCCGGCGGCGGCGGGCGGCGCTCAGTGGCTCCGAGCGGGGCGGCACGCAGGCGGTGAGGTAATGATGGCGGGCGGGAGCCGGGCCGGGCTCGGGGCGTCTCGCGTTGGCTCTGTGGATGCAGGCCGCCGAGCTTGGTTCCCCCGTGGGTCTTTCGGTTGGGTCGGGCCGCTGGGGTGAGGCTTGCGTGTCTTCCAGCGGAGGCGGTGTTTGGGGGCATCTCAGGTGCCTGCGGCGGTGCCTTGGCAGCGTGGCGGATGTCATCCTTAGCGCTTGCAGCTGAGCTCTGTGCTGGCAGGTTGCTTGTGGGGTGTGCGGGGGGAAGAGGACTTAGCTAAACGTGCGGTTTGGGCCCTGTTTGTGGAGAGATTTGATCTCTCCTGGCTGCGTGCGTGGCCCCCGTCATTGTTAGTGCCACCAGCTTCCCCTGCCACCGGGACAATAGTGCCTTGAATCTTCTGTAATCTCCCCCCCTTATCTCCCTTTTCTTCCTCGGTTTGTCTCTTCCTGCCTTGCCTCTGCCGGGGTGGGAGCTTTGGGAAGAGCCAGTTATGCAGACAGAGGAGTAAGAGGTGCTTTGGGAACCCTTTTCAGAGGCATGAAGCTTCCCCAGCCCGGCTGAGAAGCATGTCCCAACTCTTATTTGCTCTGTTCTCTCCTTCCTATATGACAACATCCTGGAAAACAGCCCTGTGAGTTCCCATCATACAGCCCCACCAAAACCTGCACCCCACCCGAGAGGTTCTTTGGGGAGGCAAGGCTATTGAGAGATACAAGTGGTTGAGTAAGTTGTTTCTCTGTGTGCTTTCCTTGGCTTGTTTCAGCCACTTGGTTGCTCAATGCAACCTCACCCTGAGGTTGGGAGCAGGAAGCAGAAGGATGCTCTCAGTTACAGGATTTACATCTTAATTGTGGGTTAGAGGAGGGAGGGAAGAATGAGGCTCCTGGCTATGTTTCAGGATGTTAAAGTGTCTGAAGGATTTTATATCTGAAGGAGGAGGATTGATGGGAGAAATGCAAGCTGAAACTATTAGCTAACAAGGGCAGCGAGCGAGGAATCCTTTTCTTGACAGATCTCTTGCATGCTGTATCCCCTGACAGCTTGCTCAGGCTGTCCGCCTTGTAATGGCCAGACAGCAGAGTAAGAGAAAGCTACTTGTTGCAATTAAACTGGGTGAAGGGATGGGCTGCGAAGCCTGCTGGTGTTAACTGCTGTGTGTTGGAAGAGATACAGCTGCTGCACAGCCTGTGCTGCACGTGTGGCTCCAGAGCCTTCAGAGCTCTGCAGGGTGATGCACCTGTGCCATCACTGGACCCCAGCTGTCCTGCCAGGTTGGGTGACACGAGTGGGATGGCTCCTCCTTTGCCACCTGGCCTGGTGGAATGAGAGGGATGCATCCCTTGATGTGGAAGCAGGAGGAATCCCTGGCTGGCAGGTGTCTGACAAACCCAGGAGCAGCCTTGGGTGGTATTGTTGGCCCAGCAGGGCAGGAAGCCTTTTATACCGCCCCAAAAGCACAATGGTAATTAGCAGTCTGACTCGGATTTTGTGCAGGCCACGTGGGTCTGCTGGGTCCCTTCCTTCTGCTGGCAAGGAACTGAACAAGTAGCCCAGCGCTTTGTCTGCCAATGGGGGGAAGGGGTTGAAGAGGCAAGAAAGTAGGTTTAGAAAAGAGAGAGGGTGGGGAGGAAGCAGTTGTTGTGGAGCCAGCTGTGATGAAGGGGGGGTATTTTGTAAATCAAAGCTCTCTTCTAAAAAGAAAACTTAAGCCCAGCAGATCTACTCAGCGGTCAAGCTCTGATTCTTTTTCCTCAAAGCTACGTGATAATCGTTAAACACAGGGGATGCTTTGTAAAATGGAATTGAAGGGAAGGAGGGAGAATGGAGCAGGATTTAAATTTAAAATTGGATGAGGGTACAAAGCCCCTTAGTTCCCGTTTCTGCTTAATGCAGCTGGAGCTGGACTTGACAAGATGCTTAGCAGAGCTTGTGGTAAATGTTTTACAGTACCGTGTATCAGCCAGATCAATTCTACTATGCTTGAGGGAGTGCAGATAAAATGGCTTAAAGATTCCCCTGCTGAAAGCGATGGTATCATCATTTATGCTGGAGGAGACAGATTTAGTTGCCTGACATTTATTTGGCCACAGTGTACTTTGCGGATTTCACACCCGGGGATGATAGCCAACCTGATGATGTCAGACACGAGCTGCAGGGAAAAAAATCCCACACAAAGCTAGCGCTGTTCCTCTGTCGTGGACCAGATGAGTTTTGTTGCGTGTCTGTTCTGCTTCCTTTACTCTGCAGAGATCTTTAATGAAAGTGTGTTAGCAGAGAAGGGCATCACTAGAGCAGCGTGTCTTGCATGCACTTTTTGATACAAAGAAGACAGCAGAAGTGTACCTGTTAACTCAGGTCTTTTCTTTCGGTCCCGCTTGTTCCGTAGGTCACTCAAAACCTGAAGTTAGCAAACATGAGCGCTCTTGACTTGACTTCAATCCTTGATTTTCTGGAAAAGGCCAACCTAACAGAGATCAACTGGATGTGCAACAACAGCGACTGCATCACAGTGGATGCAACGACATGCCCCGGCACGCTGAACAAAAGTGCCCTGCTCTACACCCTGTCCTTCTTCTGCATTTTCATCTTTGTCATCGGGCTGGTGGCCAACTCTGTTGTGGTGTGGGTCAATCTCCAAGCCAAAATGACTGGCTATGAAACCCACCTCTACATCTTCAATTTGGCCGTCGCCGATCTGTGTGTTGTCATCACGCTTCCCGTTTGGGTCGTCTCCCTCGTCCAGCATAACCAGTGGCACATGGGAGAAATCACGTGCAAGATAACTCATCTTATATTTTCCATCAACTTGTATGGCAGCATCTTCTTCCTGGCATGCATGAGCGTGGACCGCTACCTCTCAGTTGCCTGCTTCACCAATTCTAGCAATCGCAAGAAGAAGATAGCCCGCCGTTGCATCTGCATCCTGGTGTGGCTTCTTGCCTTTTCTGCGTCTCTGCCAGACACTTATTTCCTTAAGACTGTCTCTACCAACAATGAAACCTACTGCCGTCCCGTGTATCCCGAGGAGAGCTTCAAAGAGTGGTTGGTTGGCATGGAGCTCATCTCCGTTGTGTTGGGCTTCCTCATCCCTTTTCCAGTCATTGCTCTCTTTTATTTCCTCCTCGCGAAGACCATCTCTGCCTCCAGTGACCAAGAGAGGAAGAGCAGTGGGAAGATCATTTTCTCCTACGTGGTGGTGTTCCTTGTCTGCTGGCTCCCCTACCATACGACTGTCCTTCTTGACATCTTCTACAGTCTTCATTTCATCCCCTTCAGCTGTCAAATGGAGAACTTCTTGTACGCAACGCTCCACATCACTCAGTGTTTCTCTCTAGTCCATTGCTGTGTCAACCCCATCCTGTACAGCTTCATTAATCGCAATTACAGATACGAGCTCATGAAAGCCTTTATTTTCAAGTACTCTGCCAAAACTGGTCTGACTAAGCTTATCGATGCTTCCAGAGTGTCAGAAGCAGAATACTCTGCTCTGGAGCAGAATACCAAATGACTGTAACTCCTGAAAGAACACTCCTGGACTCTGACTCCCCCCCCCCACTCTTTCCTTAATGCTTGTTATGAACGGGGCATGAATTACAGCCTACAAAAGAGAAATAGCAAACTGTAATTTAAAAGTAGAATCAGGCACAATATGGAAGTGGTACCAAAACAAAGCGTTTTGTTTGTGTGTTTTGTTTGATCTCCTCCTAGCCCAGTCTGGACTTCTTGACAATGCTATGCAAATGGAAATGATTTCCTAGCAGACAAAGCCATTGTGTACCGTAGATAACATGCGTTTTCAGGATAAGCTTTTTCCTTCCATGTGTAGATTCCCTCTTGTCTCATTGTATATGTTATATATATAGTTTGTTGTATTTAAAAGCTCAAGACTTTATTTTCTGGCTATTGGTGTACCTTATACAATTGTATTTGAAATTGAAATATATTTTTATCATGTATTTGAAATATATTGGCTGTTGAGTGTATCCAGAGTGCTGTAGTCTGAGTGTTAGACTGCCATTTGTTTGTAACTATCCTCTGTAAGAGGATGACAATAAAAGGCAGTATGGCAACGATCTCTGATGTGCATCCTCACTGGTTGGCACAGTTCATGGTCATACCCACGTGTCTGGAGCACGAAATGTATGTGTTGTAATATAGCTACCATCATGTTAAAATTAACAGTATTGTAAGAGTTGTTATCTCCTATGCCTCAGCTTCACCAAGCTATATCCTCATGCACAGAGTGAATGATCTTGCTTCTCAGAGTTGTCTCTATTTGTAAGTTATTTTTGTAAAATAAACATCTGGAAAAGCTACACGTACCAGTGGTTTGACTTATTTTCCCTGTTGCTGCCATCCTTCTCCTGAAGAAAAAAAAAAAGCCAGAAAAGAAATCACAAAGCTGCCTTCTAACTTCTCTTTGATGCTAACAAGTCAGCTGTTGGTTGTGTTTTTCTGTTGATGGTGGCAGAACCTGTTGCATGAGGAATGTGAGATGACACCTGTGAGTGGCAGATGGGAAGGGGTGGGGAGGAATGTGTCAGTGGAAGGAGGTACTCTTTGGGAAGGTAAGGCTGATGGATTAATAAGGTTTAAAGCTGTTGGGAATGAACATCTAGGACAAAAATATGGAAGTGGACAAATGGAAATGGATATTTAGGCTAACTTGGGTTCAGTCCTCTGCAGTTTTTGCTTGTGGTGGAATTCAGCAGTCCTGGATGCATTAAATCCCTATTTCTCTCTTCTCTTTGTTATGAGCTGCATTAATTTTGCATTGTCCTACTGTCAAAGTGCAGGGCACGATTCAGCCGGTGCAGGACGTGTGGAGCAGAGCTTTTTAAAGCCAGTGAAGCGCTTGAGTCGTGTCATCCTCATCCCAGGACAAGGTAATAAATGTTAAATCAATGATGCTGACTTGCTGTTGCTGGTTTGTGTGTTCTGCAACTTCAGCACGGCTGCTTTGCTGGTGAAGGTTATAGGCAAATTCCTGTTATGAACAAAGCATGCCCTTTTCCCTCCGAGATCCTGATAGTCAACAGTTTTGTAACGAATGTGTTTTGTTTCTTTCTTTATGGCACACTGCTGTCTTTGCAAAGATGATCCTATAGATCTTCGGTAGCACTGAGTGCTGGGGAGGTCCTGCACATCTGCTGCGTGAGCTGGACAGGTAAATTCTTCAGGTGTTACGTGACCAGCTCTGTTACTGCTCCTCAGAGGGGAAGGCCCTGGTGCTAAGCTGTAAAAAGGAGGATTTTTTGGCAGTAACAGGTGGGTGAAAACGTGTCCTCGGGGAGAATGAGTGTGTATTGCAGTGACTGAGGAAAACTGCCTGGCCAAATGTCCCTGTCCTGGAGCTGGGGTATCACAAGGTGTCCCTGCTTTGTCCTGCTGTTCAGTGCAGGATTGTGGTGTGGGTTCCAGCAGTACCCACAGATCCTCTCCCTCCTCTGATGGCTACAGGTGTGGAGCACGCTTGGGTAGCTTTTCATAAAAGCCTCAGTGGAAAAAGGAATAAAAATCAAACCTGAGGTGTCATAATCCGCATTGGAACAAATCCTCCTGCTAAACTGATGGTCTGAAAGGATTCCAGCACAGTCAGGTTCTTCCACATGCCTTGCAGGCAGGCACCGAGCAAATGAAAATACATCTGCTCCCTGAGAAAGGGTTTGTATTTTATTTTTTATTTTATAGAAAATGCTTTAATGTTACTCAAACTCAGATTTCCCTTTATGAGCCATAAATGACATTCAGGTGTAGCACAGTGACTTTAAATCACATCCTCTGGCAACCATTGAGATACTGTGTTGTAAGAAATGCCTCGTAGGCTAACTGGCCCGTTTGTCCTTTGACTAATTCATGGTTTCAGTGCTCCTGACTTTACATACTAGCCTTTGATGAGTTCACTGAGCATAAAAGCTATTTAAAGTTACTAAGAAGCAAGAAATAACTCATCTGTGAGCAATATTTAAGCACGTGTCTGCGGCAGCGCTGCCAAAGCCAGATCTTAATCTGTTTCAGAGAGCTGCTTGATGAGGCGAGTGTGACTAGTGCAAGGTACTTGAGCAGTGGGGCTTGATGCTGTGTGAAATGCAAACAGGGATGGATTTGGGGGGGAACTGACTTGTGTTTAGTCCCACCATGGAAATCCCAGCGTGCTTCGAGGCTCACTGCTCCCATATGGTGTGTGGCTGAAGTGCATCTGAGCCAGAGTCTGCTCTGATTTACACCCTGGCTTTACTGTTGGATAATGCTGCTGATTTGAAGGGAGCTCTCCAGGATTTATAGGGCTTTTTATAAGAAGGATCAGAATTTTTAGCAGTAATCCTGTGCATGTGTGCATCTACAACACTAATGCAATGTAATACCCGTGTACAGCAATAACACAAAGACGTAATAATGGCAACAAAACAGATAATAACAACGTGAAATTGCTTTTTCAAAAGTGCATCCATTACAGGACTGTAATATGATTGAAACCAGGCTCATAAAGATCCTGCAATTGATAATCCAGCTGTAGCCCCAAAGCCACCTGGCCTTTCAAACACCATAGTTGTGAGGGAAAAGTCGATCCCCTTCTGTTTTGGTAGTTGTTCTTTGAAAACAAATCCCTTTTTCTTGTTCTTTAGTTGATTTCAATCCCTTTGTTTTCCAAGCACTATGGGAGTGCAAGCTCTTAGCTAAAGGCCTCAGTCCTGGAAATGTTCTGACCTCATAGCACCAAAGAGGTGCCAACATCCCTGTAATGCTTTCAAACCAGGGAAGCCACGTGCTACTGTGGCTGAACACCTGAGCTTCTGTCTCTACCTCGACGCCTTTAAGTCCTACTTCTTCCCAGGGCCATTTCTGTGAGGGGCAGAGTGTGACCACAGCCAGGAAACCCAGAGGGGAACAGAAGTTGGGGATAAATGCTCCTTTTGAGGCAGCCTTCTCTATGCTAAGCTGTTCTCTTTCCAGTTGAGCACACGAGCCCAGCAGAAACTGGTCATGCACAAGTATGCCTGTCCTCGTGGCAGCAGCATTGAGAAACAGCTCACAGGAGGGGTACGTCCTGATGCTCTCCCTCTTGCAGTTCAGTCAGAATGCAGCCGAATCGTGGCACTAGGCTTGAGGGCTAGCATCCAAATGTTTTGGCAAAACTAAGTGCTGGGAAACCACCCAGACCTTGTGCTGATGCCAAGGGGCACAGCGCAAATGAGAAGTGTGAAATCTGTGCTGCTCAGTGGGTCCTCATCAGCAGAGGATCCAGGCTGCTGTGTGTCGATCTGCTCTTGACATCAGCTGGTCTTAAGCCAGCTCTAATGATGGATGCTTTTGCCTCTTCCCCCCTCCAGGTTAGAGGGGAAAAAAACCCAAACCCTATCATGTTTACAGTGCATACAGTTGCCATTTCCAGACTAAAGAAAAAAGAGTGGAATTACATTGTAACAGAACAATACTGACAACAGCAAAGGTCAGGAAACTTTTACGTAAGGTCACCCTATCGACTGCAGCAGTGAAAGGATAGACATCAAATGCTTTGCCATGAAAGGCTGAAAAGAAGTAAATTCAGCATGATATATTGAAGCCCAAGTCTCTTTCATATGTTGCAGAGCCTCTGACATAGCAGGTTTACTGTTCAAGCTGTGATATGTTGCCTTGCCAACATATATTCTGAGTTACCCAGGCAGATTTAATGTTTTTTGCAGTAGTGGCTTTTCCCTATTTGGGGGGGAGCACTTTGCTTTTTCTCTTCAAAAATTGTTGCAGAAGATTTCAAACCTACCTAGGAAATGCCCTTAATCAATTTAGTTCCACCGACGAGTATGAAAACTCAGATCTTTTTTCTTGCTTTCTCTAAACATTGTCTTGGTCGCTGTGAGTAGATTGACCGAGTCACAGCTTGACAGAAAAGTGCTTTTTTGTTTGTTTTGATTTTTTTACCCATCCAAGTGGCAGCTATGTTTTTGTCCAGGAGGATTGATGTGACTGACAGGTGTTTTGAATTTCTAAACTCTGAGGTCTCCAACGGCATGAAAAGCGCATGACAGCGCTCACAAAAATGTAAATCTTTGGAAAACAAGCTCTAACTACACACACACGCACAAAAAAAAAAAAAAACAGTTTGGTAAAAGCCTGACAGACGTTGCATTCATCCCTCCCTCCCCTCCTTTTTCTTTTTAATAAGTCAGTGTTTTTGGGCCACCTACAGGCACGTTTGTGTGTTCTGCAGTGGGGAATCTGGCTACACAATGAGCCCAAGTGCAGCCGTCGTGCATCAGCCTGGATCTATCTGCATCTCAGGGTTGCAGCTCCCATCACAGTAGCTTGTGGGGATCTGTTCCCATCACCTCTGTGTTAATCTGGGCCTTTGTCCAATGGACTTGCAGCAGTTGGATGTTCTTTGTGTTTAGCACTTGGGTTGAATGTTGTTGCCTCTCTAGCAAAACTTCTCCTGCCTGATTGCTGTGACTTCTCTAAGCAGCCTGTAAGTCCCCTGTGGCATTGCCATAGGCTGTGGTTTTCCATTCAGGATGAAAGGTATGGGAATCCAGTGCTGTGCGGAGGATGCTGAGCCCTGTAGAGTGTGGTCCTGAGTTCTTTTCTCTAACCCAGCCAACTTGTTTCAATGGCTGGCTTCGATTTCAAGGTTGCCCTGTTGCTTTGGCAAGGGGCGGAGGTGATGCTTTTATAAAGAGAGTGGTGATGGAAAGAAAATCTCCCTTCTCATTTCCCGTTCTGTCTGGATTGGTGAATGCAGTGTTCTTGGTTGAAGGATTTAAAGGAGTGAGGAAGGCAGTCAGTTGGAAACACTGATTCTGCAGGCACTCGAGGATCGCCGGTCACTGCTTCCTCTTGGTTCAGCTTGGCTGCTTCATCATGGGCCCAAAGTGGTGGTGCAATAGGAAGCTGGCTGGCGGAGGAGCATCTTTACCTTCTTTTGCAGTGAATCACTAAAAAGCTGGAGTGCATAGGATTCCTTTTTCCGGGAGAGAATGGCCCTCATTGTAAGTCTGGAGAATAAAAAGGCAAAAGGAGAGAGAGGGGCTCTTCCCCACACGCGCCCCAGCTCTCTTGGCCAAGAGGCAGGCTTGCTCTGGGTGTCTCAGCCATGTTTCATTTTGGCAACGCTCGAGGCTTTCAGACTGTTGTGCCTTTTGGTGGAGGTGAGTGCCAAGCATTGTCTATGCAGTCAAATTATAGGGTGGCTGAGCCTAGGAGATCCCCAGGTAAGGAAGAGGGGGGAGTGTTTAGTAAGAAAAGCAGCAGCAGCCCCAATGGCTTCTTCTGGTGAGCTGTTCTCCATCCCAGCTTCTGCTCTCCCTCTGCCTGCCAGCACCAGGGATCTGCCATCACCTCTTTGCACCAGGTCATCTCTCAGTCCTGCTTTGGGATAAAAGCCTGTATTTAAGGCTGGAAGATTTCCGACAGGCAAACATCCTGGACGCCTGAGAGGTGACTGCTTGGCTCAGCCCCTGAAAATTGAGATGCAAACCTGAAGTGCATTACATCCCTCCAGGGAGGGGTTTCACACTTGGAAAGCTTTGTGAGGTTTCCAGCATCTGCTGCTTCCAGTTAGGCTGGAATCCAAAAGTGCAAAGGCCCATGAAAGTGATTAATAAAGAACAAAAACCAGACCCTGAGACAGGTTCAGCTCCACGACTCCTCTGAAAACGTAGGCGCACTCTCTGCTGCCTTGCAGAAGTCTTGTGCTTCATCAGGGTGTTTCTCAAAGCCCGCCCTTCTGACTAGGTCCACCCCTGGATGCTGTTTTTATAAGGGTTAAGAGCACCTCCAGGGGTAAATTGCATGGTGCCTCTCGATGTAAGTGGGATATAGACCTTTATGTGGCTGCAGGTTCAATGCAAGTGAGTGGAATGTACTTGTATGAGCAGGTGCTTCTGTGCGTGTAGCTTTCTCAAGTCAAGTTCTGGTGCTGATTTAGCATTTGCTGGAAAGCAGCTCTGGGTTGAAGGGTTCTTCTCTCTGGCCTTGCGTATCCTCGTCCATTCACATGGGTTGAGTGTTATTCCAGCAAAAAGCTGCTTGTTCCCATGAGTAACCCACTGCCCATCCCTGAGGGATGCCCCTGAGTTCCAGGCTGTGCTGCCGTGCTCACAGCTGATTTTCACATTAGATGAGAATCTTTGTTAGGCGTTTCAGTGCTCATCCCTTTGTTACTGACAGCTAAAATTAGAGAAGGGCAGCGAGGCAGGTGGGTTCAAGGCTCACAGAGGTGACCCACCTCATAGAATGAGGCTGGAGACAGCTGGCAGAGGGACAGAAAAGCTGTGGGCTTTATCTAGGCCACGTCGTTTACAAGGAAGGGATTTTTCTGCCCTTTACTGCCTCTGCAGTAGGCACCAATTTGGATACCAGCACTGTATTTCTCAAGGTAGATGAAATCCATCTGATTTGGTTTGTTTGTGCCTTCTGTTGTCTTTCTCACCTCCTGCCTCTTAGAAAGCCAGGGCTGATTCTTCATCTGCTTCACACTGCGCATTCCCTTCTGTCCCAGGACCTTATCTCTGCTTTGCACTGACTGGGGAGGACCCAGGTGCTATCAGTGGTGCTGCAGGTACAGCCCTGCCTGGTCCAGCAGCCTGAAATCCCAACTGTGTCCTGCCTTTCCTCTTCAGAGCATGGCTGCTCTCTGACTTCTTCCACTCGTTGTTCAGTCAGTGTTTCCCAGGCTTGCTCTGTGCTCTGGTTTGGGCCCATGGGTCGCTGCCCTTGAGCTGGATCAGACAGAGGTCTCAGCCCAGCACTACTGCATCTGACCCTTAACCGAAGGGGAAAGCAGCGTGGAAGAACCTACCCCTGTTCTCAGAGAAAGGAGGCTGGATGAGGACAGACCTTACAACCTGCAGCAGCAGTTGCTTTCCCAGAGGACCAAATTCCTGGTCCCCACTGTTTGTTCAGACTTAGCTTCCTGCCAGGGGTCATTTCTCTGGTTCCTTTCACCAACATGCACAAATGATTACGCTCTGTAAGAGCCATTTTCAGGCTGTAGTGCTGATGGAACAAGAGCTGTGTGTGCTTCCTCCCCACGCACTGATGCTCTTGCTGCCTGCAGTGCTCCTAGAAGTGAGGCGAGGTTTGTAGGAAGCAATCTCTCTTGTTAGATTAGCCCATAGATTTCAGACAAAACAGACAAGCCGTTCTTCAGGCTAAAAGCCTGCCTTTTTTTTTTTTATTCCCATTTGTATCAGCACTGTTTTTCCCATCTTTATCTGTACGTTGCCTACGACTAGCTGATAAAAGACACGCACCGTGCTGGCCAACACTAGATGCTGCCTGTGATCTGGTTGAGCTTAGTCATAACCTGCCTCTGCAAGACCCTCGTACACAGGTGATCCACGTTCAGGTGGGCTCTGCCCATCTGTCCTCCATCAGCCAGCTGCCTACAGAGGCACGATGGCCTCTTCTGGTACAGAACATCCCTGGAGGTGCCTTTCCCAGGCAGCTCATGGGAACTGGGGTCAGATACAGCCCCCTTCCTGTCCCCATCCCTGGCTGCAACAGCTGGGATTGTTTCTCTGCAAGTCTAATATGGGTAAGCCATATATCATGGGGGCAAAATTATGGCTTTTTCTCCAGTGCCAGACATTTGGAAGCATCTGGTTAGACAGAGAAGTACCCAACATGGATAAATCATGTTTAAAAAGCTTGTAAATTTCATACTGTTTTTGTTTTGGGTTTTTTTTTAGTATATATTTTATTTTATTTTCATTTGTGCTTCCACCTCCTGGGGCATCTCCCAGCTGGCTGTGGAGGAGTGGTTGTCAGGGAAAGCACAGCTTTCTTTGCTGGAAAGACAAGAAAGTAGTAGAAGAGCTCTGAATTCAGTTTTATACCTCATTGACTTGGGATTGCCTTTAAAAGCTGGATTTTCATCTAAAGCGGGTTTCCTTTTACTCTTTTGGCAAAAAAAACATTTTTCATGGGGCTTTTCTCAGAGCATATGTTCTCTTCATTTAAAAACTGACTTTTTAAGCTCTGCTTTATAACTATGTCACATACCAATGCTTATATAGCAACTCCCTGCTCCTTTCTTGTGGCAGGATACTCTTTCCAGTCACATATATCTTTGTCAGGTTTTGCCTGCTGGGACTGGAGTTTTCCACCTGAGGTGTCTGCCTTGGAGTCAGGTTTTCAGGGGAAATATCAGCTTGGAGTGACCAAGGCATTTCTAATAATAAGACAGTGGAATATCAGATACTTTTGTCTGCCTTAAATCAAGTCTGGCTCTCTCCCGTGGAAAAGATATGGGGGGAGAAAAAAGCTCAGATGAACTAGATGATCTTTAAGGTCCCTTCCAACCCATCCTATTCCATGATTCTACAGTTAATGATCTGGGAAGGGGTGAGCATCCTCTCTCTGCCCTGGTGCTCCTTTGCTAACTCCTTGCTGCTAAGCCAGGCTGTTCTGTGCTTGCAGGTGGGGAAGTTTGCTGTGCCAGCAGCTGTTGTTTGGGTTCATTTTGCTTGGCATCATGGAGGAGGGTTCAGACTGTTGTTTTTTGGTGACTCCATCCCAAACTGCACGGAATGCAGGTGGGTGGCCAGGTGCAACCCAGCTGCACTCCCCTCTGTGTCCAGAGGAGATGCCAAGGGAGCATCGTCCATGGAATGTGACCTCTGAGGACTCAGCCACATCAAGTGGAAAACTGGAATTACCCACCACATTTCACAGCTGTTTGCTTGCTTAGATGGGATAGATCTCCTCCATCCTCCAGGGCTCTGCTCTTCTCTCCTGCAGAGCTGCTGTGTTTCTTTCCAGTGTTGCCCCAGCTCTTCTATCTTCAGTAGCAGCAGCAGTGAGGGGGGAAGGACTGCCTGGAGTGCAACGGGCCGGCTCTTCTGCCAAAAGAAAGACAAAGAAAGGCATTTTGCCCTCCAGAGAAACCCTGAAAGTGAAGATAGTCAAAGTTAAAAGAAAAAAAGTAATGTTTACATGATCTAGAGCCCCAGCCCGTTGTCTGTTGGCCGATGGGCAATTAAACTCTCCAAACATGTTGTCTGCCTGCGTGCGATAAGATAGGAGGGTGTGAGTAGAGTGTTACTGATAGCTTCTGGACGTGCAGCGTCCTGGGGATTTGCACTGGGGAATGGCGCAATGGGAGATCTCCCCTGGAAGGCCCTTTACGTTCAGTTCACAACTGATTTGCTCCGAACAAACGACAAAGTGCAAAATCTGCATGAGAAAAGCTTGCAAAGAGACAGGGGCTCAGCTGTGAGATCCCATGCGATAATATGTGTGTGCTTATGGTAGCTGGGTGGGCTTGGAAAGGCCTTTTTGGCTAAAGTCCATCTTCTGGGGAGAGTGGGAGAGGCAGCTGACTCTACAGGTTTGGTAGCTGAGAGGTGAAAACTTGCTGGACCTGCTGATTCCTGCAGGGTTCCACCTCAGAATTCTTCTATCCTGGAGTACATAATGGCTGAAGCCTGCAAAATGCATATCTTGCTTCTTGGAAATCTTCAAGTGCAGCCCAAGTTGATGAGGCATTACTCAGCCCAAGTAGATTAGGGGAAGGCAGGAAGAGCTTCTGACTGTGCCATATCTGTAGCATAGGTGTTAAAGATGTATTTGTGAGGCAGTCAGAGAAGAATGCTGAGGAAATCCTGTTTGGGTTAATCTTGTTTAATTTTACAATCAAAAACATATGGCTGGCCATCTGGTGCTTCTTGCAATCAAATATCTCACAATTAACAGCAATTTGCTTGCCCTGAGACTTCCAGGATCCTTACATTTGCCTTTTTTTCTCCATCCCTACTATGTGTGGTCCCCTCCTGGACCACTGCTGGGTGTAAGCTGAGACCCGGGGCTGTCCATAGGAAGGTGTGGTGGAGAGTGGTGCAAGGATCCCAGGGGCATCTGCTTTCCTGCTGCACCTTCTGCTCACACCCACGAGGACTTCTGCCTTTCAGACCCTGCAGAAACCACCATGTTCAGGGTAAGCCAAGTGGGCTGCTGAGCATACCTGCACGTGCATCATTGCGAAGAGAAATGAGGCCGCAATTAAGGGGAATATACTAATTACACATCTACGTTTTCCATCAGGCTGTGGGATTTCTATAGACCTCTAAGTGATTGTAGCCAAAGCAGGTTTTCTGCAGCGGTTTAAATTACTGAATGTAATTAAACAAGATGCAGATGATCCTCTGCTTTCTGAGGGAATTAGAAGTGAAACAGGATGCAGAATAAGACCCAGCAGGTGAATACACCACTTTCCTATGCATTCTTTCACTCAGTTTCACTGCTGGTTAGTGGTGCTGCCAGGTCTGACAGATCCCTAGGATCACAGAATGTCCAAAGTTGGAAGGGACCCATAAGGATCATCGAATCCAGCTCTTGCCTCTACCAGGAGCTGCACAACCAGACAGCGTGTTGCTAGCTCGTCTTAGTTTAACCCAAGGATGAATTTGGGCCTTTTTGACTTGCAGTCTAATAGATACGCTTTCTATTTCTGCTAACTGAATTTGCATACAGGCAGTAGAAGTATCCTGCTCTTCAAGAATAGTGGGAGCCATCTCTGTGGGGTAGCATTCGATTGTTATGTGGTGCTGTTGAAAATGGTGTGTTTTCTGCTGAAACACCAATCTGCTGCTTCAGGTACTTAAATTTCCAGAGGTGATGTTGGAATTGGCAGCCTCTTCAATAACTTCAGGTCTCTTCTGAATGTGTTCTTGCTCATCCACCTCTGTAGCTTAATAGTTTGAATAGAGAACACGAATAAATGAATTCCAGATGAGAGATCTGCATACCAGGAGGTAAGGGCTCTCCCGGGCATTCCTATGTGATTGCTAGCTCTGTTTACTATCCCAATATTTTTTTGCTAGCAGATGAAGAAGAAACAATCGAGCTCTTTCACTCCTCCTCCTGAAAATCACTGGCTTCGTATGCATTCACTGTTACTCGTATGCTTCATATGCGTATGGTGCTCATTTAATTGGTGAACAGAGCAAAAAGATGTATTCAGGTATCAGGGTAGGTTAGACTGCTGTTACACTCCATCCTCCAGATTGTTTATTGAAACAGAGAGGAGCCTCCTGAAGGGCACGAGCACATTTTAGCAGGACTCCCAGGGGGGGACTTGCCATCGATTCAATATGCACAGCTAGCAGGTATAGAGTTTCGTGGTGCTCCAGCAGCTGAGTTATCAGATCTCAAAGCTGCAGCTCAGAGTAGATTTGACATTCACCCAGAGCAACTCACCATCCAGTCTAGATAATGACAGTTAGCAAAACAAAGTGATTAGTGGAATACCACAGACACACAGGTCAATAAAATGGTTGTTATTAGAACAGTGGAAAAAAGCTGAGTGTTATGATTCAGGACATGTGTACGTGGACGTTTCTAGGCAAATGCTGCTGAGTTTTGCACAGAATGCATTCTGGAATTTCTCCACTGTGATTCCCCCCCTTTCCTTTTTCCTCACAGAGCCACAGCAATGTCTTTTGTCCCTCAGCGGAGGGTGGTTTTTCTTTTTGTTCTTTACCCCACAGTGCAGCCTGTGTCTTCATCCTCTTTTCCAGAAGAGGAAGAATGGATGACCCAACGATTAGGATCTACACATCTGGCAGGTGAGGAGCTCTCCTCTTTCTGGGGTGTGTGCAGTGTGTCCCTAAGGATGCAATTACAAGGGCTGATAGCTTTGGCCCGAACTCTGCTCAAGGTCAGGTTTGCCCCCACCCTTTGACACTGTTTAGAAGGGACTGTGCCACCATCCCTGCCGAGCAGAGGGAAGTCAAGAGGCACTGGGGACAAATAAAGGACAATGAATCAGCCATGCCTCAAAGTGAAGCTTGTTCTTTAGGAGAGCTGGATCTTGCCAGCACAATAGCTAGATTACACAGCCATTTCCTCCAATTACCTTCTCTGTCAAATCTCTGTGTCATCTGGCACTAGGAAAATTTGGTTTCAAATTCGTTGTGAATCGGGGCAGTGACACCAGAGATTTCTAAATTAATATCCTGCCAACAGGAATCGAGCTTGTTTTTTCCAATCATGTCAGTTCTGATTCTGTCGCTTGTCAGAGAAAACTTTGGCCTGCCATCTGGTTTCGGGGGCATGGGTTAAGGAAATCTTAAGTTGCTCAACCCAGCACTGTGTGCTTGCTGTATTGTGATGGCCTGGTAATGCTTTTGCACTGGGCCCTTGTTGGCACCTGGTATGAGAGGCAGGAGATCATGGGCACAGGGTGTACTGGTGAGAAGGAGAGAGAGGACACAACCTCTTCCCTGAAACAGTGGAAATATGCATGCTTTTGCAAGTGGGGATGACTCTGGGACAGAGGTCTCCACAGCTGTTAAAGGAAATGCTGCAGACTCACAAGGTAAGCTGCAGTGGGGTTGGTGGGAACTGGAAGGTTCTGCATTTCTTTGTCCAGACTGTAGTGGTCAGACTGGGGCAGTCTCTGTAAAAGGAGGGTTGTGGTGCAGGTTGTCAATGTCTGTGCAGCACTATGGGAGGGGCCTGGCAAGCATCCTTCTCTTGGAGCAGATTTGGGGTGCTGGTGAGCTGGCAGTGAAGCTGCAGAGTGCCTTGAATGCTGACAGTGCTTCTGTGAAAGACTATAGTGTGTATGGCTGGGGAAGAGAAGACCCAAAATGGGAAAAAGGAGCCCCCTCTGCAATGAAGGGCTTTGTAGAAATGCAAAGCTGAGTGCCACATTGGTGGTGATGATTATTGCTTTCATAGGTATCCAGAAGATGTGAAGGGGATGCTGTACGTACCAGAGCTGGCCTGTTGGAGCTGAGTGTGCAGGGATGGATGGACCCCGTGTTGCTGATCCCTGGCAGCAAGGCTGTGCATTGTACGTGGAGCTGCTCACGTGATTCCTGTCGAGCCAAAATATTCTTTCAGGAAGAGAATTGACCAGATGCTTTATTATTATTGCTCACAATGCTGTCCTCAGAGTACAACGATCCATCAGGGGGCTCGGCTCAGCCCTACAGAAAAGTCCCTGACACATTTTTACAGAAGGGCCAGGTTCTCACCACTTGTGTGCATTTGTATCCCTTGACAAATAGCTGTTTGACTTCAGTTTTGTTCCAAGTCAGTGGTGTCAAGCACGGGGCTCCTATTCAAGTGCCCACCAATGGTGATCCACAACTCACTGCTTCTTCTTCTTTTCTTGCTTTGTTTCCCTGTGACAGTCACTGTTTCTTTTTTTTTTTTTCCACCTCATATATTTCATAGGTTTGTTTTAAAGATTGTTTTAAAGGATATACCCACAGAAAAAAAAAAGTATTTCTACTAAGAACTGTAAAAATAGCTCAGGGCTGTATGTGATGGTGAACTGTCATTTGCACAGTTATATTGCTGATAATGGCACTTGATTATTTTCTGGTGAGTTTTCCTAGCAGTCTGCCTCACAGAGCCTTGTTGCACTGAGAAATACAGTGGGTTGGCTTGTACTCAATATATGGTTCCTCTTCAAACTGAGAGGTGTGTTCCTAAGTGGTCTGAGCACCTCGGGCGTGTGGTAGAATTATTACCAGGTTATGAGTAGTGCTGTTTGTCCTGCTGTATCAGCCTGTTAGGAAAGATGTTGACTTTAAATTGCTTACTGAGCGACATGTATCCCCATAAGCAACAGACTCCAGCTGTGTCATGTGCTGTATGAACATACAGCACAGTGGTGTCCCTCTGTTTCAGGTGAATTGAGAGAGTGGGGACTGAATTATGTACAGAAAACCAAGATGGGAGTGGAAGCATGGCCACAAATGCACGTGCACAGGTAAGGGATATCTGAACATAACCTCCTTCACACGAATCCAGTTCATTATTTGAGTGCACCACCCTCAGTGGGAGCTCCCAGAGTAGGGATGAAGTCCATGTGCAGTAGTCTATGCAGAGCTGGCTGTGTAATGCCACTGTGACTTCTGCTGGTTATTAAATGTTTTGTTTTATAGATGAGGAGTCTTTTGTATTCTCCAGACTGTGACTTTCTGTCATACTTTTCCCTCTGACTTCAGTGAGTGTGCTCGGAGAGCGTTTTCCATCACATGGGCCTGAAATGGAAGAGGATTTATGGAATGGAGAGCATGAGGCACCAGTTCAGCAAATACCAGAGAGTGTATGTAAGTGTTTTCAGGTCTGAGATCTAAAAACGCAAGCGGTCTTGATTTTCTTAAGCTGCTCCATACTGCTGACTCCAAAGGCTGGTGTGAGAACCTGCACACAGTTTGCACATTAAGATTGTTAGAAATCTTGTGGAATGAGAGCTTTCTCACTGTGTTGAGCATCAGCTTCCAATCACTACTATTCTCAGCCTGTTTTAATAGATTTACTGCTACTGAGCACCCTCAGCATCTGCTGAATGTCACACTGTGGCCTCATTACCTTCTTACGACCTTAAGTTTCCATTCTGTTAAATTTTGGCAAGTACATGATGGTGTATCTGACCCATTATTGTTTCTTCTTCTGACCTGTTGATGCCTCCCAGCCATGATTCATCATTGCAGAAGCCTTTGGTGGCCCTGCCTGTGCTCTCTGATGCTTTCTCTGGAGATCAGGCTTTGAAGTAACCTCACATCACGTTGCAAACTTTTTTTTTCAAGCCAGGTAAAGCCTGAGGGGTCTTGTGGCAGATAATGTGTGTCTTAACTGGTAATTGTAAAGTTGGGTTCTGTAATTAATTTTTCTATACAACTCCCAACCTCAAGGTGAACTTTTCTCCATCTATTAATAATTAGCATGGGGGAAGAATACCCTTTTCTGGAGGCAGAAGACAAAAAATGAGTGGGGAAGAAAGGCAATTAACTTCTTTGTGTGAATGATAGATGTTGTTCGCTTCGTGTTTCAGGATGTGCAAAGCCACACAAAACAGAACTTTGGCTAAAAGCAGTGTGGTTTTAGCCTTTAAAACAGAGTAAATAGCCCTGGAACAGGCACCAGAGACCCCACCCAGCAGATTCCTCTCATTCCAACATAAGCTCTGCGATACCTGTGTGATTCTTCATAGACATTTGTCTAACCTGTTTCTGCTTTTGGGGATCATTGAGATGTCCTTCTTTCTTGTTCTGTTTCCTTTTTTCTTTCCCTAACACGGCTCAGGAGCACGCACAATTGCTTGCATTGCCATGTTAGCCTCTCTGTGCTGTGGCTTTGGGAAAAGCACCAAATATCACAAGAACAGTTAGCACTTCGTTATTTGCATACGTTGTCTTTTCTTTTCCTTTTGTTCTTAAAGAAAAAAAAAAAAAGAAAAGTAAAGCAAAACTGCAATGGAGGGCTTTGTCAGAGAACAGACCTTCCCCAGATCTTCATGTGGAATTGATTATACACTCCGGTGAGCTGGAGTTCCCTGCTGAAGGACAGACAATGTGATGCATCCCCGTGTAAACCTGTGGGCAGCAGGACTTGTTCTGCCAGATTCAGAGGGATGAGATTAACATCTGACAAAAGCAGACGGAGTCTGACAAACCTTAATACTGAAGATTTAAAGTCTGTTGAGCTGCAGTGCATGGTGATGCAGCGGTTAGTAAAGAGAGCTGCCCGAGGATAGCTTTCCAAAAGGAGAAATGTGGGTTAAATTGAAGTTGAAGAAGATAGTTGAAGCATTTGTGGATTGGCTGGACTTACTAAAAAAGAAATAATAATAATAATCAAAAAGCAATTTCAGCTGACCCTCCTGAAGGCTTCTGGGGGGGCTCTGGGGAGGAAAGATGAAAATGCTTTTGATCCATTGACTTTCATTTGCCCTGAGCTTTTTTTTGACACTATAGTGCTTTTTTTTCTATTTTATTTTAATAATAACTGAAGCAAACTCAGAAGCTGCTTCAATCTGAAATAAAAATGCATCTTAAAACGTTGGAAGGAGTTTACCTTTATCAGACCTTTTTCTCCTTTATTCCTTTTGTCTTCCCTCTGCTTGCCTCTGAGCAAACATCGTGCTTATGGAAGGAAAAGGTGATGCCTGTTGCTCACGTGCTCTGCTTTACCCCTGTATGTTCTTTGCTTTTCTACTGCTTTGGCTTAGTGAACTCCTTAGTGGAGTGTCTCTACACTGTGATTGAGGTGCAATAGCTGTATTTTTTTTCTCCCCCTGATTTTGGACTTAGAAACTAGCCTGTAGTGACTGGATGTGACTGTAATTTGTTGCTGAGCTCAGTCTGGAGTGAGGGCCTAGAAAGCAGTAGGTAGAAGTGCCATTCTGCAATGAACACGAGTCTACTTCCCACCTCCCAATCTGGGCTGTTGTTACCTTTGGAATCCAGTTGCAGCAATTAGGAATGCACCATGATTACATTTCCAAGCCTCTGACACTTGTGTATCCCACTAGAAATGTAATGGGTGTGGGATGTGCTGTAATGCTGTCAGCCACTTCGGTGGAGACATTTAAGTATAAGTGCATTAAGATGTGATTTATTTTCATTGATGAGCCCTGAATTTTCTTCCAGGAGATCTCAGCATGCTTGTACATCTCAGCTCTGCAGGTTGCAGGGACACTGAGAGATAACAGAGCTGTCTTGTGGGGTTGCTTGAGGCAGGCAGCTTCACAATGGGCTTGATTTTTGTTTTTGCTTTGTTTTGTTCATTGAAAATTCTTTGGCATAACGCCTTTCACCTTGTTTCCAAACAAATGTTTTTCCTCTGCGTCCCACTCAGTGACTCAGGTCAAAGGCATCTTATTTGGTGCAGTATGTTCTTTGCTATTTGCTTTTGCCAGATGTGTGTGAGCTCTGGGAAGAAAATGGGAATGGAGGCAGATGTTACAAGTGGCTTTGCTACTCAGAGTAGTAGGCATTTTCTTGCTGACTCCCGTACAGTGAATTTAAGCCTTCTGAAAAGTGTTTTTTGTTTCTTTTTTCACATTTCTGAGACTTGTCTGTAACTTGTAACTCACCAGGGTCTACAGGCCAGGGGCTGAAAAATGCTGCATCAAAGGAGCTGAATGCTGAAGACGTTGCTGAGATGGAAATGAAGGTCTAAAACTGGAAATCACCCAGGCCTCCTTGCTCACCTCCCTCCTGATGCTGTGAGTACCTTTTCTCAACCTGGTTGATCCTGGTCTCTTTAGGGTGGGTTACAGTTCTGTCTCTGGAGTTTATTTAAAGACTGAGGCTAGTCGGGACTCAGGACTACTCAATATTCTGACAATGAGCCCAGAAATGCTTGGATTTTTAGCTGCCAATAGTCACGAAGATATGCCTGCATTGGGAACGTCTCACACTGCCATCACAATGTGGGAAAAATGGCTGAACAGTCAAGTGCCTTCATGTAGGTGTTTCTGAATACCCTGTTCTGAGCTGCTCGAAATGGTGATGTTTATCATCTAACTTCTCATTACTGTTGATCCTGCACTTGAAATCCTGGCCCAAATACAAGTCAAGCTGGCTTTATCCAATTTACTCTTTTCTACATGCCAGGGAGAAGGAATGTGCCTCTGGTGTGCTGAGAACATGGATTTTTGATGATACCTTGCTAAAATGCTTTTGACTGGGGCTCTGGCCTCTTGCTTCCTGGGAAACTTATTTTGCTTTGCACTGACTTGCACTGAAAAATATGTGATGGCAGTTGGAAGAATTCATACTGTGCTTTCCATCCTGCTAACGAGCCAGATGCTTTTCCCTTGGGCAGGTTTATTTTCTTTCAAACTCTTCAAGCTCAGACTTCTAAATGACATCCCACTTGTAGAATGTCCTCCATTTTGTGTTGTGCAAAGAACTGGCCATGGGGTGAGGACTTGCAATCCACAGCTGGCCTGATGTGCTGGCATCCAAAGCACTAAGAGTTAAGCTGGAATTGCACAGGGGGAATTTCTGTGTATTTCAGAGAATAGGATCTGCCCTAGCAGTGTATGTTGCTGAGGTACATCTGCTTTTGTCTAAACTGAAGTCTGTATGCCACACCCCTTCCTAATGGAAGCACGAGGTTAATTGGAGCTGACAGGGAATTTCCCAACTTGGATATGCAGTGATTGGTGCAGGCTCCAGTTACCAGCTGAAAATACGCTGTAAGTCTGGAGGGCTGTTGCAAAATCACATCAGAAAAGTAAAAAGAAAAAAACCAACACACAGAACTTATACTACAGGTCTAACCCTCTTTTGCCATGTGGGAACTCTGTTCTTTTTGAGGCCCCCAAGGCTCCCTTATTGCAAAGGTGAGAAATGAGGGCTGCTGGTGGATGACAGCTAAAGCTGACTGCTGTCTGTGGACACCTGGCTTTAACTGATGGTTAGAGCAAAGCAGGTGAACACTCTGCTAAGCAATGTGCCTGAGTTCACATCTGTGCACCCACCATCAGAAATATGGAGGTGGAGGAGGATGGAGCTAAAATATTCTTGTAGCTGTTACATGGCCTCTTATGGCAACAGGGTGAGAGTTCCTCCTCTATACCCTGGTTCCTGACTGTCAGAGGGATGCTTTCCATCGTGCTACTGATCTGACAGCTTTGCATAGGGGGAAGAAGAGAAGCTGGGGAGCAGCCTCTCTAGAGGAAGCCTAAATGTAATGTAAATGCAAGTAATATAAGAGAAGCAAAACATGAAGTAGCCTGAAGGACTTCTCAGGCTGATCAGCATTTCTGGCTCATAAACAGTGCACTGTGCCATCTCTCCTCATAGACATCTAGACATGGCTCAGTGAGCTATGCGAGCAGCAAGGCCTTATCTGTGTGCTGCAACACCTCTGTAGCACCAGGCATGTTTATGTGCTGAGATGGTATCATGTTGGTACCAAAAGGTACCTTAAAATTGTCTGTTACATGATCAGTGCAGCTCTTGCTGCTTACCCATAAGAAGAGCTCTAGGAATTGCATGTATTTTGACTATAACTGCTACAGATGTTCATAACCTGCACAACTGACCTTTTTTGCAGCTCTTTGACCTCAAGTAGTGATGCAATCTTGGCAGCCCCTTGCTTTATCTTAGCATTTGGAAGTGGTAAAATTACAGAGCATTGCAGGCTTCTCAGAAAAGCGTGTGTCTTAACTCATTCTAGCCTTGAGAATATTCTTAGACTGTTTTGCTAATCAACCCTCTTATGAATCCTTGGCCCTCCCCACCTGTTCTAAACCTTAGGAGATCATTGATTTCGTAGTACTTTTCCCGTGTGTTTTTCCCATGTGTGTCCACAAGTCCTCCTCTCCACCGGTGTGTTTCTGGTTGATCTTTGGCTTTCCTTTTTTGCTGCAGTCACAGTCTGGCTGTGTGCAGCTCTGTTATGATCAAGATGCCTTTGTTACTGCAGAGAAGTCTGTCTCCTGTATCATTTCTCATCTTCTCCCTGTCAAGATTCACTGTCCCTGCCAACACATGATGGGTTTTTGCTCCAAGTCCATCAGGTGGCAAGGCAGAAAACCTCAACAGCTATAAATGTGGCAGACCAGTTGACTGCTGTTTGGTTATTCCCAGTCCAGTTCACTTGCTCACCTGAGGTCAACTGACTGAGGATAGTACCAGAAGTAATCGAGGAATTTTGAAGAAATAACACAGGATATGGAAGTAATGCCATAAGATAGACCAGAGACAGAAGATCTACTTGGGAATCCTAGGAAGAGGGTTCCCCATGGCTGTGTGTGAATAGTGAAAACATCTGGCTATAGCTTCCCTCGTGGCCACCTACAAAAACACCCAGTGTTAGGATCCTGTCAGTCTGCCTTGAAAGCCAGGATGGATTCAAAAGTATATTCTAACTTAAAGCCAACTGGGACATCTCATAAAGTGAGATTAATTTAGTGCTAGAGGAAACTGCAAGTATCAGGGAGAGGCACGAGCCTGAAAGAGCAGTTAATTCCCTTTCCATCCAAGCACCCTGGCACACAGCAGCGACGTAGGGTTGCTGTTATGGTGTGAGCTCTGGGCTGGCTAGCTTCTCTCTGAGTCTGTGCAGATCTCTATGCCCTGGTTATGCTCTGTTACATTTTCAAACCTCCTTAACTAGCAGTAGCATGTAACACCATCTCTTGAATTATGGTCTTGCCTCACTGTGCACACTTGGTTGCTAGCTGGTTACGTGTGTCTCTTATCCTGAGCTCTTTAAATTCAGTTCCCTGCATTTCAGTACATTCCATTTACTAAAATTAGGTGATACGTCACTTTTTCTATTAAAAAAAAAACCAAATTCACTGCCCTTCCTAAGACCTGCTCAGCGATGTAGTCATTTTTTTTCTCCTTAAACTCAACTCATTTTTTACAATACTCACTAGTTATTTATGTGTGTACCAGATTTGTGTGGGCTTGATGCGGACTGGCTGCGTGTGTGTTTATAATAGCCCTTGTGTTATCCCAGACGGCAGCCTAGAAGCACTTCCAAATTATTCCACATCAGAAGCAGAGAGGGTTTGGATAGGCTCCTAAGGGAAAGTCTTGAAGTGCTGCCCAAACCTCAGTCCCAGTGCTGTAAGTCAGGCACGTGGCTGATACTTTATCCACCCAACTTGGACTTTTGCAAGCTGTTTTGTATGTGCAGGGAATGGGAACTTGGGAGCAGTTTTAATCAGTGATTTCTCGGAGATGGGCTTGTTCCTTTCCTTTGTCCTTTTTCCTTCTCTTGACACGCCTGCATGCACTCCGCCTGTCCGTGTTCTCTCAGAATTGATGGAAAATCTGTGCATGTAAGCACAATAGCAAGGCTACACTAAAACAAAACCCCGCAGTGGATAAAGACTGACCTGTTTCCAATTTGTGACTTTTTTTCTGCTGATTTTATGCATAAAACTTCACTTGAGTGACTGTAGGTGGATGTGTGCAAGGGGCTTCAAATTCAACGCGGTCGTTAGGGTTTGTTGCTGAATGTCAAAGTGGGCTGGGGAAGTCCAAACCAAAATGGTGCTGTCATCAACAGCTCCAGGCTTTGTCACTGTGGCAACGATCGAAGCTGCAGCTTCTGTGAAGGGGAAGTGAATTTCTGACCAACTGCTGCTCCTCTGGGTCCTCATTGCTCACACAGCTTTGTCTCCCACTGCCCTGGGACTGAGCATGGCTAGATGTCCCATTTCTGATCTCCCACGTTGATGCCGTAGGATGTGGAGGAGCTGCTGCCATTTGGGTGAGCCAAATTTGGATGGACAGTGTTTTGTTGGCAGACAGTGAGATTCCAGTTCTAGAAATATCTGAACTCTCTGCATTTTAGCTTGACTGAAGATGACATTGTTTTCCAGAGATGTTGGCATCACTGTGGCTTAGGGCTCAGTACCTGAGCCAGCTCTGATCTGGCACTTTGAGTTACTCAAGTAACAGCACACTGCTGTTGCAGTGAGGATCGCTTTAAAAAATGTTATTTCAAACTGGTACACGCATTGATTTAGGAATGCAAGATGATTTTATTACTATCTCATCTCAAAACCTTTCCCTTGACCGTCTGTTATTCCGAATTGCAAAATGTATTACAGAACCGCATCTGTCATACTTCATAATGTGAGATAAGACATGCTGTGGTTGCACGCTTGCTCGCTCTCTCTCCCTCTCCCCCTGCTCCAGGGTAATGCAGGAATAATATACACAGTGTCAAACCTCAGATCAGGTGCATCACGTTTCACCCATCTGAGCATTGGGTTGGAAGAAGGACGTGCTTTGGATTGGATGGATGAAGGGGAGTCTCTCACCGGTGATTCTTGAACAGGGGTCACACTCCCAGGCTGCAGGAGGAGGCAGGTTAAATATTTCATAACTCCTTAGCACTTGGTTTTGCAGTTCTTCCATTCTTTTGAGATACACGGGCGTTTGTAGACACTCCAGCCACAGCTTTCATTACAAGCCTTAAAAAGTCCTTTAAAGATACCCACTCCCCCCAAAAAGCAGCTGTGGTCAGGATTGTGCAAAGCAAACTCTCACAGTCACATTGGTTAAATGATTTTGATTGCCTGCTGCATAGCTCCGAGCCACTTGACCACTCAGTATGCACACATATGGGGTCACCTCAAAGAGTGCTCTCCACTGTTTCCCATATTTCTTTCTGTAACAAACCCTGCCAGGTGTGCATGCATCCCACCTACGTGTGTATTTGATACACTTGACTCGAGGAGCTGGAGCTTTGGGATGCTTGTTGTTCTTTTTTCTCCAGCTTCATAACAGAAATTCAGGAATTGTGCAACACCGAATGACCTGAAAGAGAAAAGCAGCAATAATTGTTCTGGAGCTTGAGCCAATTCCTGTATTCATTAGGGCCACAAAGCTTTTATCACTCACGGAGAAATGATGCATTTTTAGAGTATTTCACACCTACTTTAAATCTCAGCAAAGACCATGAGAGTTCTTTGGTTGTGGCCACATGGTACCTATTGTTGAGCAGCCTGTTAAAATGAATCAACCTAGATTAAGTGGCCAAAATTACCACTTGCTATCACTTCCCTGAATCCTTTCCCTCGGAGGCAGCCCCGTGAAGAGGCTGAGCACTGATTAAACACTTCTCTGCCAAGTGGAGTCCGAAAAATTCTGGCAAGAATTGTGTGCAGCAAGAGATGTAAGGGGCTCAACGCACCACATCGGTCTGCTTGAATCTCAGCTGACCCCTGCTGCAAAATCCTTCGTTAGAGATCCTTCCATCTGCCTGATGAGAGCTTCTGTATTCTGGCCCTGAATTTCCTTGCTCTCCCCAGTGGTATTATCTTATGAGTTCATTATTATTGCTGGCTGTAATTCTTGCTCCAGTATGCAGTGCTTGGAGGATGCGGCCATGCAGAGCAGGGGTGTGTACGGAAGCTTAGCCCATGTGCTTTCAGATGCTGCTGGAGGAGGGCAAGAGGGAAAGGAGCAGCTGCTTTGTGACCTTTCCCTGCTTAAACAGCAGCAACAGGTCCATCTTTAGAAGGCCCTTTTGACCTAGGCAGGCTGGATCCATCAGCAGGAGAGTACTGCTTTGTGCCAGCTGGCTCTGCAGCCCCCAGATGAAGCTTGTGAGAAATGGTGAGTAGCAGCTTTGCTTGCTGCTTTGCTTCCACCACCAGTTCCTCAGCTAGGGGATGCACCGATCTTGGACAATCTCTTACATAACTACAAACCAAAAAAAAAGCAAAACGATGCTTTATTTTTTTTCCTTTTCCACTTCTTCTTTCCGTGGGTTTTCTCTCTCCCCAACTTGGAAAACCCACACATCAGTGCGTGCAGAGTCTTAAGGGCGCAGTCATGGTCGGTCACAATTAAGGAATTTAATCTCTTGGTAGCAGTAGGCAAATGAACCTGCTGGCTGGGAGAACAGTTTGAATTCAAATATGGCTTTGGAGCTTTTGGATTTTTTCCCACGGGGTTTGACATAGTGCAGCTTCAGGAGAGTTTATGACACGTATTTCTGTCTGAATAAATTGTAACTCCTGTTTTTCAAGTGGAAAGTTGAAATTGTTGATAATGAGACTCTTGGACAGCTTCACTTGAAATGAGAAATGCTGACAGCATCCTTCTGATGCTTAGTTAGATGTTAATTGTGATTCTGGGAAGGGGCTTATTTCTCCCTGCTTTGTATTGGTTCTCTCCACTGTCGCACTGTGTTTTGCTGGTGGGGATTGAAGCATATCAAGGCTGCCTGCTTCATGTCCTTGCCATGAGCACTGATGTCAGCAAGGCTTGCTTCTGGAGGTGCTGCCACATATAATGATAGCTTGGGGATCCTATAACTTGCTCAGGCTGTGCTAGTTTAAAAGCTTCAGCACAGGAAGGCAAACAAAGAAGAGGATTAAACCAAACCAGCTCCAGAGCACACACCTCCCATACTAATGTCTTGTGGCAACAGAGAGCTGCAGAAATGCTACCCATGCTTTAAAGAAAATGCAGGCTTGAATTCTGAAGCCCTGTCTCTATTTGCCAATCAGATCGGGTGTATTCTGCATTACCAAGATTAACAGCAAACATGATTTTAGTTTATCACTTTGGAGGCTAGAACAGTATGCTAGAGGATTGCAATTTGTATGGGAGTTGTGCTAACCAGTTGGTGTGATCACTGGCCTCTCCTCCCGAGATTGTTTAGGAGAAAGCACTCAGCCTTGCAAGTGCTTCCACACCAAGCCCACATCTCCAGGCAGCAGCCCTGAGCCAGTTGGCATCCTGAATTTCATCTGAGCTTGCGGCAAAGTCAGACTTGGTGAGCAATAAATGTGCACCTTTCAAATGTGGTGTTTCAAATTCAGCACGCCGTGCTTCTTGTACATAGCTGTCTGTGCAAGCTGAGCCTGATTGCGTGGCAGCAGGGCTGCGTTATTTGGGATTCCCCCTCAGTGCAGCAGCAGATGGGGGATGGCAGAGGCAACTAGTAGTTGCAGTGCAGCATAGACCAGGTGCTAGCATGGCATATCTCTACGGTGGGCTCAACCATCCCCAGTTGGTTTTCCTGAGGTGCTGAATGTCTGCCTCATAGGGTCAAGCAGCACTCCACCAGTAGCTCCTTTCAGCCCTTTTCCACAGCATGGAAAGTTTTGCTTTTCACCAGCAGCAGACTCATTGCAAGAGGGCACTGGGCAGAAGGTGGCTTGCTTCAGGTCTGACACAGGCTATGCAAACAGCTCCTTGGGACCTAGTCATCAAGTTGGTGGCATGAGTCCCACTGTCACCTTGGGCACTGCTGGGCTTGCTCCTCACTGGTTGTTGGAGAGCATGGTTTCTGTGCTAGAGATTCCTGATGTTTGTGGACTCGGTTATTATTGGAAAACATTAGCTATAGCTTGGCATCCTGCCTAATGACTCCTGGAGTATGGGTAATTCGTTCTGTTTTCGGAATTCAGAGGGTTTCCCTCTCTTTTGTACAGTTTTATTTACAGAACCTCGTACCAATCTAAGAGCTAATGGTGGTGCCAGTTTTCCATTAGAAAGCTAACCCTAATCCCCCCTTCTCACGTTATCCAAACAAACCTGGTGTGCCACATTCCTCCTGTCTGTGTTACAGTGGAGAAACAGCCCCAGGAAGGCTTAAGTGTGATGTGAAAAGAAGCAAGGTACAGGAGGGGAAAATTGGAGTTGCTCAGCGTTGGGAAAAGATGGCACGGAGCAAGTATCCCACTGCTGGTGGTGTCAGCAAATGCTCTGGTGAGGCTCATAAAATCACTATGGGATTTGGGGTTAGAGGGCAGAGGGGTCTGAGAATAGCTCTTTTTGTTGCCAGTGTCACGTTTGGTCTCGATGAAACCTTTTGAAATTAACGTTAACCAGTGCTTAGAATCCCCTGGAAATTTCTTCCTTTGGTTGAGTGTTCAGCAATAACTTCAGGCTTCACAGACACCCCTGAGTTTATTCTTCCCTCCAGAAGAACTTATGGATGTTTATGGTCCTTTCTAATCAGTTCGTATTACAACTGATTTTTATTTTTATTGGAGTTTGCAGCGTGATGAAGCCAAGCTGCAAAGCCCTGGATGCTGCTTCCCTTTGGGGACTCTCCCAATTTCCCCACCCTTCGGTCAGGAGCAGTCTGAGAGTATGTGTGGGTCTTTTCCTTTGAGTTCACAGCTTTTGAAGAGGTGCCTTAGAAAGACTTCTTTCCTCCTTGCACATAAAAAGACGGGCTTCTCACCCACGAGTCAAGAACAGAAGGCTGTAAGATACTCCAGATATCTAAGCACTAGTATCAAAGCTGAGTTCTGAATGAAAGGGCTCTGTGCTCCTTGCTTGGCTTTCCTCCTCTCCCTATCCTCCACAGATGAGACGTTAGGGATCTCTCAGCCTCATCCTAACGCCTGAGGCTCTCTGTGCTCCACCCTCCTGCAACCTCCACTGTCCTGCTTGGATTCTGCCAGCACGTAAATCCCTGAGACCGATGGTAAAACCAAACTGAGCGCTGAGGCAACCTCCAGCCCAAGGACCCGACCCACAGGCACCCGTTGGTTCAACCCACTGTAAATGAAACCCACATCTGGTTGGCTTTTGCCTTACAGATGCCCATCCCCGCATCCCTCGTAATGAATGGGGGATTGCAGAGTGTCCGGCAGGGCAGAATTTGCCCTGTAGTGTCAGTAACTGCTCTGACGGCCTATTTATGCTTTCATCTCCTTGCCCTTCCTGCTGATTTATGCCGTTACGCGGAGCTGAGCGATGTGGCAGCTGCAGGGAGGAAGAGATGAGAACCAGAAACCCCTCAGGCTTCCTAGGAGACGTGCTCTCTTAGTCATAAATCTCTCTTGGAGAAGAGCCTCCACCCGCTCTGCCGCACGGCTCCTGCAGCAGGGGAGGCCCGGGCACCCCATGTTGCTCCCCAAAAAGCACCGTGCCTCTTCGTTTCTCTCTCTGAGCTTTCCAGGAGCCAACAACTGTGCTGGCTCACCCGGTCCCAGCGTACTCAGCTGTCAGCAGCTCCCACCGTACAGCATTCCCCCTCCGTCACGCATCAGAGAGCTCCCCAGGCATGGGCTGGAGCGTGTTGCCATTACAAAGGAGTGAGGATTACAGGGGAATGTAATATCTGTCAGGCCCGAGACCGCATGGCTCTGATCAGTGCTTAGTCCGTGCACGGGGCTGTGCACATTGCTGCCCACGGAGATGTCCTTTGCCCTCTGGATCTCGTGGTGCTGCTCTGTTCATCTCAGTGGGGGGGTGTCGTTTCTGCCACTGCAGTTGGATGCAAGAGGAGTTAGTCAGGTTGTTCCTTGTGTTCATAGAACCACAGAATGGCTTGGGCTGAAAGGGACATTAAAGATCCCGATGGACTTGATCTCTAGAGGTCCCTTCCAACCCCTGTGACTCTATGGTCTCTCCTAGTTCAAGTCCCTGCCGTGGGCTGGTTGCCCACATCGGATCAGGTTTGCTTTTCCAAAGGGTTTACAAGCAGAACCTCTATGGACTGCCATAAAAAAAAAAAAAAGTTGGATTGAAATGAGGAAAAGGGGTGCAGTGTAGCTCAAGACCCGAGCCCGGGAAGCCACATCCCATCTCTTCATGTGATGCCATGAGGCAGATAGAGCTCATCCATCACTCTGAGGCATGTGTCCAAGCCTTCTAATTAGTGAGTATAACCGGAGGTTTGGAGCTTAAACTGGTTCTGACCTGTATTTTTTAATTAAGGCATTTTTTAATATAACCCCTGCTTCGGGTCATCAGATAATACTAATCTGGACATAATGCCTAACCTTTTTAACCTGAGATTGTTACTTCTGCGCTTTAATGCCAATCTTAAAGAAACATTACCCCATAAATTAGACACCAGGTACCAAGGGGAACCGAGCCAGCTGTAGATTAGAATGCTTTTAAGGAATAATTGGATCAGCCCTGACGATCGGCTCTCAGCTGACGTTCTTGGGCCTCTCATAAAAGCACAAAATGCTTATGTTTCCCTTGTTAATGCTGCCTTCTCCATGCTCTGTCCTTCCCTTGGAAGGGATTCTGTTTTCCCATTGTACAGCACAGGGTGGTAAGAGCTGAATCCCAGCAAGGAATGCATCTCCAGGTAGAACTGAATGGCCCATGTGTCCTTACTGTCACCTGTCCCACTTCTATCTTAGAAAGCCACAGAGATGTGGCTGGTTTTGGTCACACAAGGCATCAGATGCAGGGAGAGAGAGCTCTGATATGTGTGCACGTGCAGACATACTTGATAAGTTCTGCCTGCATAAAAGTGTTGTGGAGGAGATTTTGTTCCTATCAGCAGACAGAACAATCGGTGAAGTCAAGGGATTAACAAAACAAAACCAAGCGCTGGACGGTTTTATGAGAGGCTTTTTATGGGGTTTTACTTAGCCTGCGATACTCTGTGCATAGCAGAATCACACTGAGAATCGTGGGGAGAAATGCTAATTCAGGGTTTTATATATGGGAAACAGCATGCTAAGTGCATTCCTTAAGTCAGTCCAGAAACCACCTCCTGCAAAAATTCATGAAAAGCACATGTAATGCCTTGTCAGGCTTGGCTCTTTTATCTGAGAGACTTAAAATATTTTCTCTAGAGGAAGAAAGGTTGCTGGCGGGTTTGTTTGTTTGCTTGGTTGTGGATAAAGATCTTCTGAAGGTGGGAAAACACCCCTGTCCATCTGACAGAAGGAGGAGCCCCTTGGCACTGCTGGGCTGTGATTTCTTAGAGCCAGGGTTGGTGGAGGGGGTCCTTGGTTTCAAAACTCAACTCAGAGTGTGTGCCTACCAAAACGTGCCTTCTTAGGAGCGAGCAGCATAAAATCATAGAATGACCAAGGTCATCCAGTCCAACCATCCAGCTACCAGCAATATTTCTCCTTCAACCGCGTCCCTCAGTACGGCATCTAAATGTTTCTTGAGCACCTCCCATGGTGCAACAAAAGAGAGAGAAAAATTTCCACATCATCTCTAAAAAAAAAATGAATAAATAAAAGGAATGGAAAGAACAATTTGAATGAAAGAGCTCAACACTCCAAATAGTTCCCACTGGTTCTTCAAAGTACAGCGTTTCAAACATTCATGGTTCAATTTACCACCTATTTGATGGTAGGAGTGTTTACAACACATTCTCTGCATTCCCTTGCCAGAAGTGCAGTAAAATCAGACTGTTCCCCCACTATGTGATGCAGAGAATGATTCACATCTGGAAAATTTACCTTACAGCTCAGCGCCGAGCTCTTCTTACAGCAGCTCACCTAAAGGAGATGGGAGCCGTGGCTGTACCTGTGAACATTGCTGCTCTGTGGGCGTGGACGTGCAGATGAACTGCTGTATGCTTGGGGTAAGTTCAAGATGGGGTAATAGCAGAAATGGAGAGAGATGGACTTCTGTACAGGCTCTGTAGGCTCTAGTAGGGAAGAACTGATTGAATCAACATTTGGATGTGCCAAAGGGTGTGTTTCCTGTGGTCATGGTTATCTATCCCCAACGTGCCTAGCAATGTCTGCAGCCCAGTGGGAAAAGAGCCAACCAGTGATGGGGTCTGAAGGCAGAAAATGGGTATTAGGTTAATGTTTTTTAAAGATAAGATAGTTTAGACCATTAGCACAGACGTCCGAAGGATCTTGTGCCTTTTTTCTCAGCTTTTGCTAAGTTCCTATCTGTCGTGTAGTGTGGTTTCCTCTTGAGCCCTTGATTGCTAGATTTGATGTGGGAATTTCTACGTGAAAAGTGCAACCTGTTCTAACACAAGAGGCACGGCTGGGCATTTCTAATGATTTCTTCCTCCCTTCCAAGCTTCAGATGAAATCTGTGTCATTTCCCACAAGCTGGGAACTGAGCCCAGAGGGTGAAATTCCATACGATTCGCCGATTAATTCCACCTTCATTCCTGCATGCTGCTCAGTTGTGAGGTCTTAATTGGTGCTGATGCCTCATGCCAGCCTCACCATGCAGAAGGAGGAGTCTCTCCTTCCACACACACCTTCTCCTATCAAGACAGTAGACGTATATACGTATATATATATAAAACTACTCTTTCCAACTTGAGTGTAGTTGCTACCATGCCTCTTGATGATATATGAGGCGTCACGACTCGTTACTGTCACACCAGACAAAGAGGGGGAATAATAATAAGAGCTGATGCGACACAGCAGCAGCCGTTTAGAAACTGAAGAAGAAGGTTTTCTGCGCACCAAAGAGCACATCTGTTTTGTGGCATAATTCAAATTAGCTGGGGGTGGGGGGGGGAATTCACCGCGTCTCGGGTGTCTTCCATGGTGACATGCAACATAGAAATGCGGTCTTGGAAAGGCTTTATGAAAGCTCAGCAACCAGAGCAGTTTTAAATTGTTATTTCTGGTATCAGATATTCTGATAGCAATTTCCTACACTTGACTGATTCTGCCTAATTTGCACTTGTGCTGATTGCAGTTTTATAAACAGGAATTCCTGGCCTGTGTATCTCCCTGCTGAGAGGGGAGATGTTTAGCTTTCTCCTGGATGAAGTTAGATTTGCCAGTGCAAACCAGGAGCCTGGATGGAGGGTCTCCTGGGGTCAGCCTGAGGATATGACAGAATGTATCCAGGACAGGGGGCACAAGGTGGCTGCTGTTTGGGTTGAGGTGATATCTTCAAGCTTGCTCCAGATGACAGCTTGTCCTTGCAATGCTCGCTGTCCTCTCAAACACAAAGCTGTAGGGAGCAGGAGATCGAGAGGAGGGATTCACCCTCTGAAGCTGTGACCGAAGATGGGGTTGCCAGCTGTCGTGAGACACTTTGCTTTTGGGAGCTGGAAGAGTTATGTCGTGTCCCCTATGCCAAAGAGTAAGAAAAAGCTCTACTTTTTCCTCCTCTTAATCATATCTCTTGTAGCTTACAAGTGTAAAACGAGCTTTGAGCCTCTCTGAGCTTTGCAGGATTGCAAAATACAGCAAGTCTTCCCTGCAGGACCTTATGGCAAAGAGAAATCCTCATGGCTCGATCTCCAGCAGCCCTGCATTCATGTGTTCTTCAATCTCCCAATGCTCCCAAGGCAAAAACTGACAATTTTCTCTGTTTTCACTCTTGCCAGTAGTTCAGACTGGATGGTCTGCAAGGGAGTGTGCCCTATGATGCACAGAAATACTGTGGATAACACCCAGTTTTCATATCAACTCATGCATGGCTTCCCTCTCCACTGCTCCTTCCAGGTGCTTGGGTCTGGGAGGCAGCCGGAGACAATCTAAACAATCTCTGCCTTAAAGTGGAGGTTTCCCCTTTTTATCATCCTTGCTCTAGTCCTGCACTCCCTCTGTTTATCTAGTGCTGACTTCAGTGTTTCTCGGACTCTGATTTAACTCACTAACCTGGCGAAGAGGCATCCAACAAAAACACTGAATGCTTTTCTGCTGGGTGCTTGAGTTAAAACAGCTCCCATCTCTGGAGCCTGTTGCTACCCGCATTGTTGGCAGAATTCCTGCCTGCTTCCAATGGGAGCAGACCCAGAGCAGGACCCACAGAGTGTGTCCATCAGCGCAGAGAGAGGGCCACCCCAGATCGACTGCTGTGATGCTGTGGCCACACAGGAGCATGCCTGGGGCGAGCCCTTCTGTGCCACACTCTGGTCCTTGGCCATTTCCCTCACTCAGCTCATTCCCCACTGTGATTCCTGCTCTTCCCTTCCTGTTTTTTAGGATTAGGCAATGTGAGGTCTGTCTGCCTTGGGCTTGCAGCCATAAGCACCTGGACCAGTGTGTTGAGCTTTGGGGTATTGTTCACAATGTGTGGCTAAAAGGCGGATTTATGTCAATAGCAGCAAAGCAGTGCTCGGTTTCACAAAAATGCAGGTTCTTTCCCCAGTGCTGAGAGACAAGGAAGGCTGAATTGCTCAGCCACAGCCTCCCCTGGCCATCCCAAATCCCTTCCAGTTAAACCCACACCTCTCCACCTTATGGGGTTGGATTTAGGGAAAAGCCTTTTGAGGTTACGGGCTGAGCTTTGATCAGAACAGGAATGTATCCAGCTCCACTTTCAGCTCATCTAAAAACAGACTTATTTTTTAACTACCATGCATACGCATGGTGTAATTTCTTTCATCCCATGGTAAACCACCCCAAAACCTTACATATGGTGCTCGAAGCATGGACAAATGTCTCTGGTGGCCAGGTGTAGCAGTTCTCTGCTGAACCCCCCAGGGTCTTTACCTAAGCATGGGAGGAACTAATCATCACATTGTTCTGGATTTCTTTTTCTCCCTGCTGGTAGTCAGAGGGTTTGAATGGGAGTGCTACTCCAGACAAACCAGTAAGGGTTGTCTCACTGGGTGTGCAGTCTCCACTGGATGGCTGGACCCAGAGGAAGGAGGTCTTCACGTGACACAGAATTAGGGCTGAATGGGTTTAGTTACTGTGTTGGCAGCAAAAGGGCTTTGCACGTGGGCGTGCAAACTGGTATCAAGTGGAGCTGGTTAGGGAAAGGACTCTGCTTCCCTTTTGGATGAATATCTCCCAGACAAGTAAGGGGAGGAAGATCGGCAGTGAACAAGTAGGTTTTCTTTTCCCAAGGGGGCTTTCCTGGATGGACTCTTTCAGTTTCACCTTTTCCTGTTGGCTGCAGGAAGTGAGTTTAACAGATTCCCATGGCTTGGCTATTCAAGTCTTCCAACAGAAATACTTTACTTTCTCAAAATGACTTTCCCCCTGAAACAAAGTGGAAATTGTCTGAGGAAAGATTGTGATTTTATGGTTTTTGAGTCGGAGAAATTCTCCTTCAGAACCTTTCAGCTTTCACAGCAAGTGTGCTCTCACCACCTCCCTGGGGTGTTTTGCAGTGCCCCTGAGCATGGCCCTCTGCAGCCAGCTACACCCCAGATACTTCACTTTAGGCTGACTAGTTTATGAGAGCAAATATACAACAACAGAAAAAAAATACCCTTATAGTGCAGCATCCTCCCTGTTTCTGGTGTATATATCTAATGCCAAAGTCTTACAACACATCCCAACATAATTTCTGTCTCCTTTGGGCTCTTGTGGGAAAATCTATGAAAGTGTTAGAGAAAAAGCAGTCTTATAGGCCAAATGGTTGTGACAAAAGCTAGCATGCTGTTTAGATCATCTTCTGGTCTGTACCTCTTAACAGGCCAGCCAACGTGAGTTCATTGTGATGGTGCTCTTGGGTTAAAAGGAAGGTGGATCTCGGGCTAGGATCAGTAGAGTCAGCTACAGAGGGGTGCCATAAATACAGATATTGTTCTTATCTCTACATGTTTGCCCCATCGTTGCATGCCTCTAGGCAGTCTGGGACAGAAATAGAAAGCTCCAAGTGTCTTACTTTGTCAAACTCCCTTCTTCGGGGTAATGGAAAGAAGAAGAAGGCCTTCTGGGATTTGATTCCTATGAAAATGGCACACGTTTCTCATTCTGCAGAAGCCTAATGTGAGTTCAACTGCCAGACTTTTACAACAGGAATTTGCTAAGTAAGTATGATTCACAGTTCAGATTGCTGCTTAGCTCCAGAGGGGGTTTCTGAGCAGCCATTGCAGTGCTGAAGGCTGTCACGCATGGCTTGATGTGGAGGAAGGGTGTGCTTCTATGTGGCTTGGCACTGCCTTCCCAAAGGAATATGCCAGAGCAGGGAAAGATGTTTGATATCAATCTTTTCCTGCAGTCATGAGGATCTTATCTCCCAAGGGAGTGGTTGGGCTGGAAGTCAAACTCCGATAGCTCTGTGCTTCACAGGGTGTAACACGTACCCACCTTCAGAAATCTAATCTCTCTTCCTTTGGCTGGTGGCCATCCCCTTCCCCTGCCATGAAGCACCAGATGTGCTGCACGTTGGGATGCTGTGATACTCCAGTTGCTGAGACGTGCCCCTGGTTGAATCATCCCATCTTGGGCGCTTGGTCACATCCACTTTCCACTCTTGGCGGTGAGCTGGGACCGTGCCTGGTGTTTCCAGACAGGCTGGTGACACTCTTCATCCATCTGAAATCAAGGGAACATCCCATCAAAGCATGTCCTCTCTGTGTGGCTTCTGTTTGGCACTCACCACCCCCTTGGCTTGGCTGGAGGAGCAGATGTTAGAGATCTCTCCTTGCAGAGAGGAAGGGGGAAGCTGCTTTCTAAACAAAATCGTCCCTCGTGTCCTGTAGCTTCCTGAAACTGCTCATTTGTATACCATAGATATTTATGTGTCCCCTCCTTTATGTGTATGTGTGTGTCTATAAATATATGTGTGGGCAAGCAGATGTATATATACAATGCTTTAATCTGGAATGAGTATATTCATGTTGGTTCAACAATAACAGCAATACTGGGGTGAGAAAATACATCTCTATCTAGCTTAGCCCTGCAAGCATCATGAAACTTTTGGTGTCAAAATATGAGCAGCTTCTCTAACATCTTTAAGGACACTTGATGTTAACCATCCTGATTACCTCGTCTGTATGCACTCTGGCTATCAGATATCCTTGGATTTTCATGGCTGTTAACAGGAGCCACACGCTCACTTAGGTTAGACAGATCATTTTTACAGATTTTTGGAGACATCCCTGGAACTTGCAGCTTTGCAAAACTCCTATCCTACCTAAATTTTGCTGCTAGAGCCTTAAGGGCCTGGTTTCAGCAGGGGGTTACCTATAAGAATGGCCTTTGTTTGCACCTACTGGTTTTCACTTGGACTGAGCTGCTCAGGGACAGAAGTACTGGGAAGAAAGCAAGCCTGTGTCTTGCTTCTTGCTAGCAAGGTGCCAGGTGAAACATGAAAGACAGCACAGTGCCCAACTTGGCACTGCACCTCTGAGAATACTGATGATTGCATTTACTGCAGATTGGTAACGTTTTCTTTATGGAAAACTTGCTCTCAGCAAAATGGCAGATTCAGAACAAAATTAGGGTTACAAGGCCGTGCCTTCCCCAAAAGGATTGCTCTATAGGGTGCAACAGGGTTTTTGCATCGTTCTGAGGGTGATCAAGTCCTTTGACATGGTGATGTGACAAGGAGAAATGGTTTTAAACCGAAGGAGGAGAGATCTGGATTAGGTGCCGGGGGGAGCTTATCACTGAGAGGGAGGTGAGGTGCTGGAACTGCTGCCCAGACAGCTTAGGGTGTCCCATCCCTGGAGGTGTTCAAGGCCAGGTTGGATGGGGCCCTGGGCCATCTGATCTAGTGGTTGGAAACCCCTCCTATGGCCAGAACTAGATGAACTTCGAGGTCTCTTCCAACCCAAGCCATTCTATAATTCTGCAGGGATTGAGGGTCTGCAGAACCATTGGGATTGAGTGTTGGGACACTCACCCATCTGATTTTGTTCTCTCTTATGGCTGGCCTGTGTTTCTGCAGGCAGCAAAAGGGATGGAGCAGCACAAGGCCAAGCATCAAGGCAGGAGAAGTGGAAGAAAAGGAGCTCTGCCCTGCAGAGGAGCAAGAAGCTGTTGAGAAGCTGGCACCACCTTGGTGGATCAAGATCACTCTTTTTTGCCAAAAAAAGTGTTGCCAAGGGCATTTTTCACGTCTGAGCAATCTTCCTTCCCACTGGAAAGGGTAGGCTGCTTTCCCTTATCTTCCCTTTGGAGTCTCAGGTTTGCTGTTACGTGTTTTGAGGCAAGTTTGTTTATTGCAACTGTTCTAAATATTGTGCTGCATGTGTGTTCAGATCTGTATGTAAAAGCAGCAATTGCTTGCTAATCTATTTTTTCTCCTGCAAACAATTTGCTCACTTACTTCAGTATAAACCAGGAATGCATTCTCTAACCCTGACAAATTCTGGGTTCATATAACCCCCGTGAAGGAAGAACTGAGCTCTGTGTGTTTATAAACAGTGAGAGAAAACATATATCTCTGCACACAGAGTTTACATTCCACATGGGCTCTCTTGCCATGGTGTCCAATAAAAGGAGAGATGCATTTCTTTCAGAAAGCACTGGAAACATCTGGCTGGGTGGCACCATCACCAAATCCCATATGCAGGATCCAAGTGATGTCAAGCTCAAAGCAGCAGCCCTATTTATTTGGGGTGTTTGCTAAGGACTAGCAGGCTCTGTGGTTAAATAATTCAAGCAAAACCAGGCAAATGGTGCTTTTGAGGGCTCAGAGTAGGCCTTGAAGGGCTGGAACTGGTTAATTAATTTGGAAGGTTTTTAGCACCCTGTTCTCATCATGGCTGCCTATATGAGGTTGTTATCCTATGTGATTCTTAACTCATTTGGAAGAATGTTCAACAGGTTCCTGGCAGAGCGAGGTTCAGATAAATGATTTTAATCTTTAAATATTACTGGTACGTGCTCTTCCTGTTCCCATTCCTTCGCTAGGTGTCTGAGCTGCCAGTGCTGCCTGTTAAACATAGTGTCTGTATCCTCATCATTAGGTTATAGGCAGGCTTCGTCTTAACCGTAGTTACAAACTGTCTGGAGATGGGGAAAGGGAGAAAACAAACAAAAAGCCATAAATAGTTCATGCATGCATGGAGACTAAATAGTGGCTTCCTCACTCAGCAGTTCTTCAGACCCTCCTGTCTTGCAAAAAAATTAATGTACCATCAAAGCTGCAAAGAGTCAGAGAGCTTCCAGTCACCAATTGGATGCACAGAGGATAAGCTTCTCTGTGTGTCCACCCCAAATCTTTCCAATGGCCAGTGTGCCACAGAACTTCACTTGTATGTTAGTTAATCAAAGAATTAAGGGTTGGAAGGGACCTCTAGAGACCATCTAGTCCAACCCCCTGCCAAAGCAGGCTCTCTAGACCACGTTGCAGAGGTAGGCATCCAGGTTAAGTCTCAGTTCATGCTTAAATTTCATTTTTCCTGTGTTGGACCATGACTAACTGCCCTAAAACAGAAGTCTCAGGTTTCCTGCAAAAACTCAGAAGAGTTCAGGCTTTTTAATATTAAAAACAAACAAACAAGCAAACAAAAAGAAGAACAAATTATTTCATGCTTTTGATTCGCCTGGCATTCCTGGATGGGACAACTATGCTTTGTAAGTAGATGCTCCACTTTGTACACCCCTCCTGTACCACCACCCGTAACGTCCTTGATGAATGAAACTCAGCACTGGTTGCCTATCGTTGTGCCGGGGTGAGCGACCTGATGACTCTCTTTTATGAATGAGGACAAAGAGAAGATTTAGTGGAAGTCACCAGGCTTATGCTTCTTCCCAGATTTTACCAATAGCTGTTCAATGTACGTGAGGCACAGTGCCGGTCACGAACCCTAAGGGCCGGGCCTTGGCTGCAAAGCTCCCAAAAGAAGGAATTTTCCCACTGCTAATCTTTTTGGCATGGAACTTGGCCTTTCTCAATGCAATTGTTATTTTTATCCATCGCTGAATGCTTTACAGCACAAACTGGGTGGTCTTTAGGATGTTGTATACAATTAACGTGGGCTGACTTGGGGAGTGGAGAGGTATTATGAGGAGGAACGTGTGAGTGTGGGACCAGCCAAATTCCTCTGAAGCTGCTGTGGCAGCAGTGCTTGCTCCTTGCTCAGTTCAATGGGGAAGAGCTGGAAGGGGCCCACACCTATCTATCAGAGGCCCACATCTATCTGCCCACTGTCTTTCCTTTTGAGAAAGAGCTGTGTGGAGCTGTCGGTCCTGGCAGGATTTGTCTCAAGTCAGCAGTTTTATTGGCCTGGTCTTGTCAGAATTGGGTCTGATGGTTTTGTCCCCACAACCCCATCGGAGGAGCCATGGGGATGACCGTGCCAACCCTAGGGGTTAGGGGTTAGGACTGGATGTGAAGGTGTTTGCTTTCCACTGGGAAACACCTCTACGGGCATCACTTTCTCCGGCCTGTTTTACAGAAGCATACTCTCCTGGCTGAAATTTGGAGGACTTTAAAGAACAGAAATATTGACTAAACCCACTTGGCATGGGCAGGGCTGACCAGAGAGGACTTCTGCAGACAGCAGCACGTCTTGCAGTAAGCCCATCACAGCCCGTGCTTCCTCAATGGTCTGTCATTAGCAGAGCACACTTTAAGGACTTCCACTTCCCTGGGCATTTCTCTGTAAGAAAATTGAGGGGGAGATGGGGTAGAAATTATCTTCAGCAACGGATTGCTACTTTTTCCAGCTTTTTCTCCCCCTGCTACTGAATGCATTTTACAAACAGCTGATTAAGTTTTGTGGCATCCCGTGGCAGCTGCAAATGGTAATAGATCATTGCTTTATTTCCTTCTTCATTTCTCGAGCCTGAAAACCTCAGCTAGTCACCAGCAGATCAGGAGGTGCAGGTGGTTAATGAAACATGTAATCGAAAAAGAAGGGAAAAATAAAATCTCTGTGTGCGTGAAAAGTTACAGAAGGCCTCATGAACTAAAAACACATCGTGACAGTTTGGAAGAGTCGCTCCAGCCATTCAGGGGCTGCACGTGGATGGATGTAGTGGATGTAGCAGCTATCTATAACTTGGGCCAAGTACTGTTGGCAGCAGCAGCCTCGTGGTTGGTGCCTTGCCTGATGTGCTGAAGCTTCATTTGTTTGTGTGGCGCATCTCATCCGGGGATGAAGTCCAATTGGATGCAACATCAACTTGGTCCTTAAGTTTTTTTTCCACGTCCTCTTTTCCTGAGAAGCCGTTGCCCTTTAAAGAAAATAGGCAGTTTGTCAAGGGGATGGCTGGCAGGAATCCAGGGTGCCATCTTCATCATCCTGTGGGCTGCTGTGCACCGTCAGCGTAGGACTGGCCTCCTCTCTTCTCCCTTGTGGGATGAGAGAAGGTTTGTGCACAGGCCCTGTGCATGGGTGCTCTTCCTATCCAGCAGACTCTGCTAGGATGTCCTATGACCGCCGTCGTTCAGGGATGGAGCGTTGGACTGTTGGACATTTGCCTATTGTGGGGTGGAGACCACTGACTCATTTGCTCTGGAGCGATGAGCTGCAAGAGGCTTACAGCCCTACAAGTTTCCACAAGGCAGTGTTTAGCTCTGGAGTGACCCCGTTTATTCTCTCCTCTATCCGCAACCTTATTCTGTTTGGTTTATACCATTGTGCTGCAGGAAAGCCTGAAGGCTCCAGTGTTGAGCAGGAGTGCAGATTTCTACTTCACTGCAGGGTGAGGGGCTTAGAGGGATGAAGCAACACCAAGAGAGGCATGGCAGTTCAGCTTTTTTTGATTAACATGAGTTTTATCAGATTTCAGTGGGGAAAAATGTCAGTCTAAATAGCACTTATTCCTATTGAAGGATTGCCAAGCTCTTTGTGAAACTGAAGTCCCCTCCACCTCCACTCCCTGAACATCTCCAGCACTGTTCCCTTCCAGATCCAGCCCTGGAGCTGTGATGGGCACCATTAAGATGTCATAAGGGTCCCAGCAGTGGGAAAACAGAGATCTTGGGTCAACCTTTACCTCTGCCCCCCAATATGACATCTAGATGTTGTACTTGGGTTTAGTGAGAACTATTGGTGATAGGTGGATGGTGGGAATGGATGATCTTAGAGGTCTTTTCCAACCTTGGTGATTCTGTGACAATGCCAGGGGCCATGTCAGCCTTCTCACCGCTTCCTCCCATTGCACAAATGTCTGGCTGTAAGCTTCCAAGTAGAAATCTGCTTCCTGCAATAAGCTGGTGAGTTAATGTAATATCCTTCAAGCTGAAGCTACAGCCCAATCTGCAGCATCAGCCCTGCCAATGGTGATTACCAGGCACGACACCCAGGAGGAGAGCAGCTTGGGGCTGAACTTGAGGCCTTTCCTGCTGCAACATTGCATATTTGTTGAGATGAAGAACTGAAAAGCCTCTGTTCTGCCTATGTGCTCAGCCTGGCCAGCACAGCATAAATGTTTCTTATTCAACCAGTGCCTTGCTAAGCACGAAGGCAGGCGGGGAGGTTTGGGAAGCTTGTGTGGGCCTGGCTTGGACAGCGTGAGAAGGGAAAAGATGATCAAAAAAGGTGAAAAACACCACCCATGTTGCACTGACACTGGCAAACCAGATTGACCCCTCCATGGAGGCAGAGGGGCTTACCAGGCTAGGTCACCCCATTTGGCACGCATGAGCTGGCGTGTGCTGCCTTGCCCTGCTAATGATGCTGCTTTGATCCCTGCTTATTCTCCTGCTGACCCTGGGGACCCTCTGCCACACTTTTGGGTTTGTTTTGATCTTCTGCAATAAGAAAAGAAAACAAACTGATGCCTTGCATCAACAGCATCCCAAGTCTGAAGCTGCTCAGACTGGGGATGAGAAATGGGTTTTCTCCAGCTTGTCCCAAGTGCCTGCATGCTGAAGCTTTACTGGTTGTTGCTCTAAGATCTGTATCACAGTGGCTGGCTAATGAGCACTCCCCAAGGAGATATATTTGAGTCCACAGGAGCTTCTTGAGAGAGGTGACTGGAGCAGTGGGATGAGGAAGGGAGCTGTGACAGAGGTGTGTTTATGCCATGCTGAGCTACACCACGCCGTGCCAAGCTGTGCCAAACAGGACGTTGTATAGACTAATGAGAGCTCGTGTTTATCATGCCTGGTCAGCATCAGACTCACGGGAGACAGCAGCCCTGTCACAACCATCCTGTGGCCTTGCTAAGCCCATGAGAATCTTACAGCCCTTTCTTGGAAGCAGCCAGGAAATGAGGTGGTTGGGCTAAGTCTTGCCCCACAGAAATGAGTAGCAAAGATTTAAGAGCTTCTCTGCAGCCCCGATGTGAAATCTGTCCCTTCTTACCCCTTCTTCCCCTGGTACCGTGGGCACTTGCTAACCTGGCAAGAAAGACTCTCCCTGTGGTCCCTGTGCTCCCAAAATACAAGTGATGCTGAAGTACCCCACTGGAGCTCTGAGCCCTCAGTGCAGCTGCATCACCATATCAACCCTACACACCCTTCCAGTGGTAATTAATACCGCAATGATCACACATCTGAGATTGTTTCTTCTACAGAAAAAGGCCAAAGAACCATTACCAAAGTCAAGGATTCATCAGCTTTAGATAAGCACACTGGTGCTGCAGATAGGGCACTGCTCTTCCATGGGACAGGGGGGTCCATAGTGCAAAAGCACAAAGCATTGTCATAGACATGGCCTCTGACATTGACACAGAATCACCAGCAGCAATGTCAAAAGTGTGGGCTCTATATTTTTCAAGTGGGGCACAGCTGCAAGAGCTGAAGCCAGGAAAGTTGATGAGAAAGCTGGGGGAGAAGGATTTGGGCAGCATCTATGGGCAGATTTCAATGGCTGCAGAGTATTGTAGGTGGTGATGGAAGGCTGAGAGGTCTGGTCTGCAGAAGCAGGCAGTTGACTTGATTTTTTTCCACTTTGGTACAAAAAAGCACCCACGTATGTATATGGGTATATATATATATATGTGTGTGTATGTATAGGCATATCTCTGTATCTATCTGTATCATCTATTTCCTTCTCGATACCAATATCATCTGTTTCTATAAATATATACAAACTGCAGGAAGTAGCTCTAAGACCATTCAGGTGGAGTTAAACTAAGCGTGGCCCATCATTCCAATCCTATGGTTGATCTAATGCTGGAAGTAAATAACTCGTCTGCTTTCCATCTCCACTCTTTGGAAAGCTCTGACTCTTACCCCCAGTCTTAAATACATGAGGCCAAGTTTTGTCTTCTCACCTGTGTCTGGGACCTACTCATGTTGGCAAATGTTGGCTTTTGGTGGCTCCAGCCACCATCCTTCTTCAATATTAGAAGAGTTGTGTTGGAAGAAAATGGATGCACACTCTTATAATTTGGTCTGGGAACCAAGAGAATTCATAAAGAGGTATTTATCATGGCAAAGCTTTAAAAAATAATAACCCAACATTAAAAAAAAAAAAAGAAGGAAGAACAAAATGTAACCAAGCCTCTGAAACCCCCCAAAAGTTGTGGGGTTATTTTTGGCAGGAAATGAAAAAATTTCCTTTTCCTTCATGTTTTCTCTTTCTTTTATTTTCTCTTTTATTTTTGTGAACACCATGTAATTTCCTGACTATCTCTAATCTGAGCAGAATAATCAAAAGGAGGAGAAGGCAAACTGGGATAGCTCCTTCCTGCAAGGAAATGATTTCCAATCTTTATTTGAATGCACTGTATCTTTGAATGCCTTCCTGACATCCTAGATAGAAGTCCTTCTTGGCAGAGGTTCTTGTTACAGAGATAGGGGCTGAGAACGGAGGGAAAAGAATGGGATTGTATGCAGTCACATAAAACCCAAAGCTGGAGACTAGCTAGGGAGAGAAAGCTCTGGAGTAATTTTTCCTTTGTTTTCCTGCACATTGATATAATCCAAACAGTGTTTTAGGTTTATTTTTTCAGATCATACCCTGGCCTTTGTGTTTGGGAGTATGATGCTCAAAGCGATTGCTCTCATGATCTGATTTATGTGGCTGGCTCTTCCCTTAAAGGCAGAATTATGGGAGTAATTAAAGCTTGCTCAGTTTGCAAAGGGGAAAGGGTTTAGAATGGAGCAGGGGAAATGTTTACATCTCAGCTCCTAGACATAATCCTATTGCTTCTGCCTTCTGCTGAGTCAAATTTGCGTGAGAGTGGCACACACTGCACGTGTTCTTTGGGAAAGCAAAGCAACCTGAGTGTGAACAAAGCCCACTTCTCACTGACTGGGAAAGTTGCCCTCCACTCCCAGAGCATGATGCAAACACTGTTCTCCAAGAACAGTGTCAGGGCCACTTGCTCAGACCCTGCTTCTCATTATCATTTTTAGCCACAGAAATTTCCCCCCTGCTGCGAGAGTCGTGGTGTGATCTAAAGAGGAGAAAACGCAGTACTTTCATTTCACAGCATGCCTTTCTGTCAGTGATTCGGTTCTGGTTTTGGACAGATTTGGGATTTTTCTCCTTTTTCTGCAATACTTGTGAACTTCTGATGCCAATATTCAAAACTTCTCCTTACTCATGATTGCTGTGTAGGGAAATCATCTTCAGTAACACACACCCAATGTATTCTATGAGGGACGAGATGAAATGCTTTTGATAGCATGAGACTAAATAGCTCCTGAATCAGCTGCCCTGGGGGACAGAGACTGCTCCATCAGTTGGGATCACTTGGCTCTGTGCTTGATGTGCATTTTCAGATGTAATTGCTAGCTTGGGGCCTGTTTGTGGGTTTTTATGTGTGCCTTTGCATGGTGGGGAAGATGAATTCTCCCTGTGGCAGGGGTCACTGGGTGAGGCCACGAAGAAGGTCTCACAAGGACAGGGGGCTCAGGGAGGTGCAGGGGCATCAGACCCCCACCTCCAATTTGAAAGCCAGGAGGCAAATGAGAGCTTTATCCTGCTCCCTCAGTGCTGCCACAGAAATCCCAATTTTCAGAATCATGTGTCTCCCTTCTGGCCTTGCATTGTGCCAATCTAAGATCTTACCATGTGAAAATAGTCCTTCAAGGGCCCATTTTGTGCTCTGGTTTATCCTGTCCAAGCATACTTCAGTCCTAGCAGCATCCATAACTTCTTGATATCGCACTGAACATGGGTCCTTGGGACATGAACGTTTGGAGCGAGGAGGCAAGTTGGTTCTGCTCCTGTTTATTTTGCTTGCTGTTCAAACCAGTAATAGGTTAAAGATGTCCTGCTGATTAGCCATAACATCCCAGCAGCCTAATTTGCTCTGTCACAGTTGAGATCAGGGTCCTGGGGTGCTAAAGAAAGAAGACAGCAAATCTATCACAGAGGTGGAGGAAGGAGAGACTTCCAATCTCAGGAAGAGACTGTCAACATTCAAGTGGCCTTAAAGAATGGACTCAGAACTGCTGGCCCCATCTATTGAGGGTTTGATGGCTGAAAAGCAAATGCAGGTGGAGAAGACACGTGGTCAGAGCAGTCTCGCTCAGTATCTATCTGTGGATACATATACATGGATGTAAAAAATTATGTGCATGTGTAAATATTACACATTTGCTTAAGGAAGCCTGTCTAGAACCACAGTTTTTCTCTGTCAGCAGCCTTTCCACCAAGCTGGATTTACACATGGGGACCAGATGTGGCCATCCTAAAAGGTCTGTTCGCTTCTATGCTCTCTCTTTCATTTCTGTTGCTCAAGTACAGCGTGAGACCTATGGGCCAACAATCCATCTGAGGGTAAGTGGAAACCAGGAGTGATTGCTTACGATTCCATAAATAGCTAAATCACCACTTTCAATAGCAAACTGGGATACGTGAGTTAAGAGTGAACTCTCCAAGCAGTCTGTAGACATTCCAGTTTCTTGTTTTAACATCTTCGTGTGCCTTTTTTTCCCTACTCTTCTTGGTGGGAGGTGGCACATTAGCAATGCTTCCCATGAGCGGGAGGCCCACTCTGGTTAGAGAGGGGAATGAAAAGAGCATAGGACTCTTCCAGAGGAGCCTAGCAGAATTGGAGACCTCAGGCGTTGTGGGAGCTGCCTATTCAGTCCTTTGAGGGAACCCCCAAAAATTCCATCCAAATGGTATTGGCAGTCGATGCAAGGATTGGCGGGGGTGTGTTGCCAGCTTGGGGCTTTTGTAATGATTTTCAAAGCTTTCATGAGCTCTCCCAGCCAGCCACCCTTGTTCTTGACAGCAGCGAAAGCCATATTCCCATCGTATGGAGTTAGACTTTCTGATTTTTCTGTGTGTGTGTTTGCTCTTCTTCCAGATTAGGAAGAAAAAGTCAAACTTTTTTCACTGAGTGTGAGTTCTGGTGAAAAGTGAGACATGTGGAAGTGACCTTTGTGAAATGGACCTGCTGATGTTTCAAGTCTAAATGCCTGCAGTGGAATTGCCACGTCATGGCCTCGTTTGAGCACCTGGTGTGGAGGCATGGCTAACAGAGAGACCTCAGGTGCAAACAATGCACCTGAGTGACTAGAATCACCCTCATCCTCAGATAAGGGTTAGCAGCAGAAAGAGCAGCATTTCTCCAGGTAGAGAGTGCACTTCTCCTGAGCCGCTGGTTGTCGGAAAGGGTAAATCAATTTCCCTTCTTTTTTTTTATCTGCTATTGCTCTATAGTGTCTGTATCCTATTTGAAGGTACTGTCATTGTTTTCTTTTGCTATGCAATGCCATGTAGAGTGTGAGTGTCAGAACAAAAGGAAAGGCTGAACTAACCAATGTGAGAAGGCTGGAACGAGGCTTTTGGTTTCAAATTCCTGAAGGTTTGCACTCTCAAAATCAAATTTCTGTTGCCAGTCTGATGATTTTGTATTAATTTGAATTCAGTGTTGGAAAACAAGTTTTGGGATTTTTAGCAGTTTGCCCCAAAGACAGTTTTCTCTCCCACTGTTTGTCTCTTTGTATGCCATGTGTGGAGCTTAGGATCTGGCTTTGGGACCATCCCCTTCTTGGAGCAGGAGGTTGAGCTGGAGAACTCCCAAATGAAGTCCTCGTTATTCCTTGTGCTTCTAAGCCTGCTGGTTTTCCTTCAACTTTTTCTGTTAAGGGAAGCAGACCCTACAGCTGTCCTTGAATCACAGAATTGTAGGGGTTAGAAGGGACCTCTAGAGATCATCAAGTCCAACCCCCCCCCCTGCCAAAGCAGCTCCCAGCCCAGGTTGCACAGAATGAAGGGGAAGGTGGCACAGGTGTGACAAGGTAACCAGTTCATCCATGACATCCAGACACTCGGTATTTTTTGGCGTTTGCAGAGAGGTACCAAAGTGGTCTGAGCTCAACAGTGTTAAGTCCTGCTGCAGAGAGAGCCATCCCCAAGCCCTGCAGCCACTCCATAAATAGGTTGGACGTTTGGTGTCATAATTCCAGCAGTGCTCAGCGTTGGCTCAGCTCTGCTTTATTCAAAGTCAGCGGGAACTGCTGACTGTGAGCCAGCACGGCTCTTACAGCCCCTTTCTCTCACTAATTACTTCTGGCTGCCGTGGAAGCCCCAAGGACTTCAAAGGGACGACACTGGATTTGCACGAGCTATCTCTCTGGATCTTCCATCCCTGTTTCTCAGCCCTTGGTGGTCCATAAGGCTTCAGAAGGGGACCCACTAAACAACTGCAGAAAACATTAAAACTCGTTGCGCGTTCCCACAAATGCACATTCCCACACATACAAAGGCAAGGAAAGGGAGAGAAATCAAAGGGCAAGAGGAACAATAGAAATGCAGCTTTGGGTTGTTGGTTGTTTTTGGTTTTTTTTTTTGACTCTTTCTCTGGGGTTGTAAATGAAGAGGCATGTGCAGAAGATGGATTTTTCGCTCTCCAGAAGGTGAAATGGTTCTTGAATAAAGTGAGCAGAAGAGCACTGCCTGCCCTGCACCAGCAGCACCAGGGAGATGCTGCAGAGGTGGTCCAAGTCCCTGGGCACCATCAGATGTCCTTAGTAACGTGCAGGACTGGAGATTGCTCCAAGCAGACTTGTTGTTGCTTAAAGCTATTATTTCATCTTCAAAGTACTTTGTACATGGCACACCTCCATGGTTCTGGAGCAACTCCAGGGACGGTGACTCCACCACCTCCCTGGGCAGCTATGTCGCCGCTTGACCAAACATTTTGGGCCCTATGTGAGCTTCTACCCTGTACTCAGAGAGGGCAGAGGGATGTCTTGTGTGCTGTATGGGCTGTGCAGGGTGGCCCTTTGATCCTCACTGTAGATAGTGGAAACTTTTTTTTGTCTGTTATAGGGCATTGCTCCCCTTCTTTGTGCCTTTTCGGGGTGGAAAATGGGTATAATTAACCCTTTCCACATGTGGAGATGTATTATATGCATCTTTTTACAAAGCAGAGTTTTATAGCTAGTCAACGGGCTGATGGGATGGCTCCAGACAAAGCAATCAGATGGCAGCATCAGATTCCAGACAAATTCAAGAGATTTCATCCAGACTTTTTTCCAGCTTACCCCCACTGGATACTGGGTTTACTCCATTTGCTCCACTCCCAATTTTCAGTGAATGGAAAAACTGTATTTTCCACTAAGCCATTAAGAAAGCAGAGGTTTCACAACAGTCAGCCTGATTTGGCTGTGCTCATTTGAACGGGCTTTTAGTAACCTTCAGAGACTGGCAAGTCGGGTGGTAAACCCTCTTTATGACCTGTTATTACCCATGCTCTGCTCAGAGGCAGCAGAACTCATTACGGGCGTAAATGGCCGAAGTGCTCCTGCATACCAGCTCAGGCTGCCTTTAATGATCTCCCTTTTCCTGCTTCTCCCTGATAAAAATACCTTATTGTTAAAAAAAAAAAGCAGAGACCACAGAGCTAGCTGCCAGTTTGCCTCGTGGCTCCTGTTCCCGAGGTTTTATTTCTCTGCACTTAGTTTTTAGGAAGTCATCCAGTGTGGCACACTTTGTGTGTTTTTTATTTAACTGCGCGTTAAATGCTCCCCTTTGCCCCAAGTTTTATTAGGGAGAAGTTAAAGAGAGCCTTGCAAAGCTGGAAATATGGAAGGAAAACAAAGAAACAGCTCCAGGATCAGCCCTGTTACAGCAACCCACTTCTCCAGGCTTGATATAACTGTCCATCACAGCTTGCATAGGGCATTGCTACAGTAGGAAATGAGGGAGAAACTAAGGCAGAAAGAAAGCTCATTTTGTTATTCCAGCCCCCAAACTCACCAAGTCCCAACCAGCTCTCTCAGCCAGGGAATCTCAAGAGGCTTGTCCCAAGGAGGACAGTGTCGTGCCTGGGATGAAGAGAGGTCATCTGGCTGGTGCTGCAGGACAGCCCTAAAATCTGTTTCCCTCCAGGGCATGCCTTTGCATCTACCTGTGCTGGAGATTGTCAGCAGAAGTTGTAGAAGTTGCATCTAGTCAGTACCGAGAGCACCATCTGGTGGGCTGCAGGGCTGGATAACCCAGAGCTGGGGACAAGTTTTGGGCTGGGGGACAGCACTCATGTGCATCTGGTTGGAGGCATCGAGGAGCCAGCGTCCCCCTTGGTCTTGCTTCCCACAGGCAACAAGTGGCAGCCTTAGGGAGAAAAATCCGTGGCTGTGCTTAGCCAAGCAAGTTTCTGTCTTGTGCTCTTGCTTGGAGAAATCCCTATGTTTGCTCTACTGAACTAAAATAGGAAATGTGACTTTAAGAAGTAGATAAACGGTCCATGGCACACATTGGGTTTTTAAGCATCAGTATTTTGTAGACCCTTTGGTGTAACCCTTGAACACTCAAGTGCTGTAGGGTAGGAAGTGTCCTCTAAGGCATCATCATGTGGCTTTGCCTGGGCTTTCCCCCAGATGGTGATCTTTCTTTTACCCATATGAAAACCTGTTTGAACACGTTGGATATGTTCCTGAGCATCGCAGCTCCATTCCAACCCCCGAATTGTAGGTGTTGGAAGGAACCTCTAGAGATCATTGAGTCCAATTCCCCTGCCAAAGCAGCTCCCTAGCCCAGGTTGCACAGGTAGGCGTCCAGGCAGGTCTTGAACATCTCCAGAGAAGGAGACTCCACCACCTCTCCGTGCACTAGGGAACTTGTGTTGGTGCATCTCTGGGTGCTCTTCTGTGGGTTCCCAGGGTGCTGGCTCCATCCTCTGCTTTGTCCTCAGCACTCACCCTCTGTGCTCTCTCCTCTGGCTGAGGCGGTGTGGGACCATTTCCCACGTCTTCTCAAAAGAAAAGTCTCATGAGAAGACACACGAAGTTTTCTCATAGTTTTCATAGCATAGCAGGTGGAAACACGCAAGCAATGTGGAAAAAAATAAGAAGCCAGTGAGGCGGACCCAGCTCTGTTGTCAGAGCATCAAAAATGAGTTAACAAAAACTCCGACTGTTGCTCTTCTGGAGTAAACACTCCCAAGGGCTCAGCTGCCAGCAGCAAGCTCAGCTGCAGAAATGGCAAGTAACACTTGTCAGTGGGAGAATGGGGAAGTTTCTCCCAGTAGCACCAGTTTGGTCTCGCTAGAGACACACTTGTGATGCTGGCACTGCCCACAGAGCTGTGGGTGTCTGATCTTTGGGAATGCACGAGGCCAAGCTGTATGTGGCCCTGGGCAGCCTGAGCAGCAGCCCTGCCCGCAGCAAGGGGTTGGAGCTGGATGATCTTTGAGGTCCCTTCCAACCCAATCTGTTCTATGATTCCAGGCTTGGTTAGCACTGATGGCTGCCAACCTGTTGCATGCCCATGTGATGCTTCCCCAGCAGTTCCTTGCCACTGTGACAAAGGAAACGAGGAGCACGACAACTGTGGGCTATGGTTTAATGAGCCAGAATGGCAAAAATCCATCATGCAGATGAGTTTTTCCCTGTGACGTTTCCCTTCCCCCTGTGCTGAGATCTGAGTCGAAGCACCTGCTTGCTTCAGCTGCTGTGATTAACAGTGGGGAAGACAATGATCAGCCAGGCTTGCTTTCTTCTCCCTAAACAATACTGAAAATCTCCCGAAAGTGGCGTGCTCTCTATGATTTGAATCAAAATCTCCCCATTAATAAGCGCTCCTTTGGACTCGAAGAAGTGTCCTTTGTGTGGGGCTCTCCCTGAATTTTAACAAGCACAGCTTTTTACAGGGAGGAAAAAAAAAAAAAAGAAAAAAAAAAAAGAAAAAAAAAAAGAAAAAATCAGAAAAAGAGAAGCGGGCACACGCACAAAGACAAATTTCATTAGGCTCTAATCTCTGATGGGCAGCTCCTTTCCGACAGACGCTCCCTTTCAACCCACCGTGCTTTGCTGTTGTTTTGTTCCCACCCAAATGCATCCTATCCCAGAATGGCATCAAGCACTGGGTTGGACACACCCAGTAAATGCCACATCCTGGCGTGAAGCGAGGAGGTAACAGTCTATTTTTTTCCCTCTGGAAGGTGCAAGGTTGTTAATGAGGTGTCCCATGCGGCACAAGCCCAGCAAATCCTTTGATTAAAACCAGCTCAAGTGGCAGAGACTGAGTTATTTGTACTCAAGCCCTTTGAGAGATGGCAGCAGTGGTGGCTGGGAGAGGAGAAAAGGATGAGGTATCACATGAACTAGGCTTAATTTGGCAGAGTGGTTTAAGGTAATGTCAAAAAATGAGAGGGGGTTGTTAAATGACGTTAGTGCTTGGCTTTCTAGAAAGAGCAATGCTGGCAGGAGGAATTGCTTTGAAATGCTGCTTTTTTTGGGGGGGAGGGAGAATGGGGTTGTTGAAAAGTCCCAGGTTCACGCTCAGTTCCTCAGACTGGAGTTTGGCTTTCTGCTGCAGTTCCTCCCTGTTGTTTTCTGCTCCAGTTGGGCCTCCAAATCCTGTGTTTTCTCAAGGTTCTGTTCCAAGGCTTTGGTTGGGAGCTCCCATACCTGTAATGACAGGAAGGAGAGCAGGGAGCCAGGCTCTCCTTGGCACTGGGTTTTGCATTTACTTGCTGCACTATAAGAGCTCCTGCTCTGTTTTATCCTCACTTTGGTCGCTGGGAATATGAGTCCACCGCAGGAATGGCAAGAATTGCATGAGCATGCTTGGACGCAGAACCAAGGCAAAAGCAGCAAGAATAAATAAATTACAATGGAAGGAGGAAAACACTCAATTCAAGCTCTCCAGCATGCTGCAGGAGGAGTTCATGTTTTTGGCTGGCAGCCCTTTGGAGCATTCCTGGCATAGCTGCTCCAGCCCCGGGGGCATTGGGTTGTTTTTGGGTCGGGTCTGCGATGCCTGCAGACTGGGGAAGGGTAAATCCAGGTCTCGGCGTCTTTCACCAGATGCCATTGTTTGAGGTCTGTGGGTCGATGATGAATTGGCCCCAATTCTGAGAGGCAAGTGGGACTCTGCAGGAGAGAGCCAGGGATGGAGCTGTCCAATGGGAGCAGAAAGAGGAGAATCCCACATTTTTCTTACCTTTGGACGCTGAGGTTGGGGTCTTTCACGGTGTGGAGCTGGCTGGGAAATGGTTTTCATGCCCCACAAAAGTGTTCTGGTTGGAGACAATCTGCCTAGCCCAGGGGGATGAAACACACCCCCAGCTCCAACCCAGAATGAGAACACATTGTGCGCTGAGCCAGTGCTGGGGATGCTTTGGGTGCATTGGTTTGGCAGGAGGGGATCGCAGCTGTGCGAGCTTCTCAGAGGAAACGTTTTGGAGAGATAGAAGAAAAATTGAGGGGGGAAGTCTGGCAACTTCAAGTGTTTCTGAGTGGGAGCCTCTCTTGGAGTTTTCATTGGTGCTGTAAATATTTGGTCACCTAAGAGATTTCCTGCACGTCATCCGTCTTCTGATTGAATGTTCTGGCTTCGTGCTGTAGCCGTTGGGGTGCACAGCCAGGTTCTCCTATGAGATCAAACAGCAGCAAAGCAGCCACATGCCCTCATGCTTCATGCCTGCCTGGAGACTGGCTCCGCACAAAAGAAAGAAATCAGTGAGTGGGGAAGTCTTCAAGTTTGCCACGTTTGCTGTAGAGTCTCCTTTGAGCATGTGTGCTTGTCCAAAGTGCCAATGCACACATCTTGCTTCATCTCATCTGAAGTTGCTGCGAGAAGCACAAAGCTTGAAGGAGAAAAGAAAACAGCAGGTGCTCCAGTGATCTTTGGGTAGAGGATGGGCAGGAGGACACTGGCACGTGAGAGCTCATCTGGTTATTTTACACGGTGACATCATGTGTGCTAATGAAAGACGTACCTCTCTCTGTAAGCACTCAGCCCTCAGCTATTCTGGCTGCAATAACATTGCACTAAATGCAAAAGATGACAAGGACTCGAGGTAATCTCGTGTTTGAAAGATTGACCACGGCTTAGAAGAACAAAGACTGAGTCACATGCAAGCGGGGAGAAAAGCTGGAGATGCCCCCAGTGTGACAGCATGCTTTATGCTGTGCATCACAGCCACAGGTCCATCAAATGTGTAATAGATAACGGAGATATTTTGGGAGAAAAATACCACCACTGCACATCTGTTCCTTGGTCTCCCTTGGCCAAGAAGCGTGGGGCAGGCCTAGCTGCAGTCAAAGTGCTTTTGACATCCTGCTCCTCTGGCAGCTCTGTGCAAGCTCAACTGGAGCTGTGGGACACCCTGTGCTCCCCCCATTAAACACACGCATGGTCCTGCCAGTATTGGTGTGTGGAGCTTGAGCTAAAGCAAATGACGGGCTCTGGATCAGATCTCCTTTGAAAAAACTAATAAGTTTCCATCCCGATGGCTGCTTTGGATTCAAGATGAAGACGATGTGCAGGAATGGCACTTGACAGAGTGCAGTTGGTACCTGTTGCTCTGCTCACAGAACGAGGCATCAGGAGACAACACCGACCCGTCCCTGCCCCGCTACCAGGCTGTGCTTAATGGAGCCTCCGTGGGGAGGTCAGGACTCCCTGTAGGGGAGATTATTACCAAATAAATCAGAGCAACTCTGAGCGAGCAGCTTTTTTCCATTACTGCACGAGAACCTGGGGCATGGCAGGGAGATTGGATATCACCAGCTCCGTCCTGCCTCGCGTGCAAGGGCGAGGGGAGAGCGCGGCAAAACATGTGTTCTCTCTGGAAAGCTGCGGTGGAGAGACAGCCTTCCAAGAAATCAGGTTTTCAGCCACACTGGGGGGAATGATTTACTGAGAAACGAGCACTGAATGTAAACTTCTCTCCCCTCTGCCCTGTTGCAAGTGGTCTATAAAGCAATCATTCACACGCTCATCTTTGGGGAAGTTTTATGAGGATGTGTGGCGGTTTGTGAGCAGCTCCCTGCAGGTCTGACCCACGTCCATCCCTCCCCGGGAGATCCAGGGGAAGGAGAATGGAGTACGTTGCACTCCTCTGGAAAAGTTGGGAGAAAAAAAAGGCAGGTTTGAGGATGCGAGGCAGCATGCTCTGACTGTTTGCTCTAATGGATGGATGCTTTTATTTTTGAGTAAATCGCTCTGGTTGGGACTAACTTTTTTATGTGGTCTAACAGCAATAGGACAAAGGGGAACGGTTTTAAGCTAAAAGAGGGGAAGTTTAGGTGAGATGTTAGGAAGAAATTCCTTACTCAGAGGGCGTTGAGGCCCTGGCACTGCTGCCCGGAGTTGTGGGTGCTCCACCCCCCTGGAGGTGCCCAAGGCCAGGCTGCATGGGGGCAACCAGCCCATGGCAGGGGGTTGAAACTGGATGATATTCAAGTTCCCTTCCAACCCAAGCTGTTCTGTGATTCTATGGCTCATTTCACACGGCCAGGCTGCCCAGCTATGAATTTCACTGGGAAACGATGGACTGTGATGCCGGAGCTGGGAAGATGGTCAAAGTGACCTAAACTGAGAAATAAATAAGCTAAAAGAACAATAAAAGCAAGGGAATGGAGTGCAGAGTAAACAGAACGAGAATCGCGTGTCATGTTTCCCTGAATCATCTGGGCCTGAAAGACTTCTAAATATAACAAATATTGAAAACTTCAATCCCATCCAGTATAAACAACAACAAAGTAATTTTTTTCCTGCCTGGCAGAGAAATAGGAAAAAATTCCATTTGGATCCCACAGGCAAATTAAGGACAGGATGAAGCCCTGCCCCACACGGTGGCATGGCCCTTCCTAACCCCTTGGGCCGCTCGGGGCCATGGCTCCAATCCCAGTCTGTGCTGGTCTGGCTGGGATGTGGCTGGGAGAATCCAAGCATCTCCACATTGGCTCTCATCAGTATGGGCTTGGAGGGGTGCGTGGCAAAACCCACCCTATGTCTTCAGCAGAGCCTTTTAAGGCTGCATCTCAAGCTGGAGATTTCGCCTTACCGAAGGAGCGCGGGGCTGAGGAAATTTCCATCGATAACATCTGGCCGCTCTGAGCAGCTGCAATATTTTTAACTGCGTGTGGTTGTCCATGAGAACTGGAAAGACCCTGCCCCAAGCAGCGTCAGCCTGGAGTTATTATAAGGTTTTTTCCTGTGTGAATGGGAAATGTAGCTCGAGCAAAGGGGACGGCGGTGTGTGGCCTGGGGTGGGGGTAAAACCCTTCTCAAATCACGGAGGGGATGGAGAGCTTCCAGCAGATGCTGGGGCTGGAGGACACGGCTGAAAGGTGCAAAATTGTCAAGGCAGAAGGTAAAGTGATTGGGGACTGCTTCCATCTTTCCAAATGTCCAAAGCCAGAAGTCTTGATGATGGTGAGCAGTGAGAGGTTTGCAGTGGTACAGTTTTCAGAAGGCAAATAAGCAGTAGGTTTATGGCAGAGTGAGCGTTTTCCAGCTATCTGCCCAAGACAGTATCTAAACTATGAGGGATAAACAGAGTTAACAAAGCCATGAATAAACAAAGGATGTCGATATGACCTGATTTCTATCAGTATTTGCTAGTATTTAGTCCGATCTCTGCCATGTGGCTGTGGTTTCCTGTTTATACAGGGCCTGAAGGAGAGATAGTCACAACAAAACCTATAGCAATGGGCGTCTGTAATTTATCTCATTTGTGGAGCTGAAGCCAGCCCATGACTGCAGACAGATCACAGGGACTGAGCTCCTGCTGCCTGCTGGGCAGCCACCCGTGGTCAGGTGCTGGTGGTTGGTTCTGGTCTCGTTAGGATCTGAAATCATTCAGTTAACCCAAACAAGAGGGGAAAATGTCATTCTGTTACAGGAAAAAAAAATACAGGGAATTAATTCTTTGTAATTTTTGTAGCTTCTTGTTTGACATCTGATGACAAGCATCTCTGGAGTCAATCTGAGGAACATATGTACAAAGCCTTTTAAGGGAAACATCTGCCTTATCATCTGCAATAATTTATATTCCCAAGGCTGCCTATCTGGTGCTGACTGGTGGGATCCCTGTGTGCAGGCCAAGCTTCTGCAATTAACCTTCTTCCAGCAGACAGACTCTCTCTGTACCTCCTCTGGTGCTCTCAACACGAGATGTCTCAGTATGTCAGTCACCATCTCCCCTCTCCCACCATGGTAGAGAGAATCTTTACAGGGCTTCCTATGTCCCTGTGGAAAGCAAGTGATAACCTCGTGTAGTCTTTGTCCAGCAGATGTCAGAGAAGGATGGAAGTCCCTATGGGATGATGGTGATTCAAGAGAGGGATAGAAGGCCCCATGGGGATCACTAGGATGCGAGACCTCTCAGAAACAGCCAGCTTTAGTCAATGCTGCTCCTTCCTTCCAATGCTGGTAGGACTTGTGTGGGTGACCTCAGAGGGCTGTCATTGCTTTTAAAGCATTACCCCACAAAAACAACTGTCCTGAACAACCTAGCTGAGGATCCTGCCTGCAGGAGCAACCAGAAGTGGATGTCTACAGATGTGAATGGCTATAAAACCCGAAGCTTATGTGGTGTTTCCTCCTAATGTTCTTCCTGGCCTGGGTGCAGTTGCTCTGCGTTTCGTAACCCTCAGCGGAGTCCTCGTTGCCTAAACCTATCCAAACCTCACAGCATGATCACCGTGGGTTGAAAGTGTTTAGTGCTTAGAGATGCAATGGGATGTGGGGAGTGGATGCTTCCAGGCCTTCCCAGCTCTGCATCCGGTCCTTCTCCATCTGCACAATCCTTCCCATCCCAGCACAGGAAATGCCAGGAGAGAGTTACGTGGTTACAGCTTCTCTTGTTGGCTTATGCTGTCTGGAAACTGGATGACAAAGGTAATGAAGCAGAGATAGGACAGAACGAGAAGGGCAGTGAAACTTGCTTTAAAAAAGGAAATTAAAAAAAAAAATTGTTATATGGGTCCCTTTCTTGAAAATGGAGTACATCCGACTCACTGTGGAGTCTTGAAGTATTAACATCTTCAGATTCAAAGTGAGAGCCAACCATGAAATTGAGCTTTCAGATGGGAACTGTCAGTTTAGTGATACTTTCACTGGAGCAATGTAGAGCAAATTAAGGAAGGGTTTCTGTTATATTTTTGCTTTAAATATGAGCTATGTGATGAGATGTGCAGTTACTGCTTTACATATTCCATGCTTTGTTTACCTTCGTGTCACTCTAGCAGAGATTTTGAATCTATTTTAGTGGCATATAAAGAATTTCCTGTTTGTTCCTGTTTGAAGGGACTTGATGAGTATTTCCTTATAAAGAAGGGGGCTCTGAAGGAGAGAGCTTATCTTGCTGTCTCCAAGGAGGAGAAAGGTTTCCTTTTTCTAGCTTGTGCTGGGATGATGCTGTGCACTTAGCCACAGGGATGTCAACTTACAGAAATACCAGTGGCGTGGGCAGTTGATGCTCCTTCTACCGAAGTACTTGCTGAACATCCCAAGTCTTAGCTTCTGCTTTCCAAGTGTCTTTACTACTGTGTCAGCAATCTATACCACAGGTAGCATTGTGGCACTGCAAGACACAGACTCAACAGGATTGTTTATGAAACTAAATCTGGAGGTAAAATGGGGGAAGAATTGTCGGGCCACCCTGTTTCCTGCTCCTTCCCCTGTAAAAGCCATGGTTATGTCTTGAGCAATGGACTAACCAAAATAATACAGACACTGAAAGCCCTGAGAAATAAGCAAGAGTTTTCCCTCCCTCTCTAAGGGCATCAGATGCAGTTGCTGCTGGGCAAGGCAGAAGGAAGGCCTCAAAAACTCTAAATGAGCTTGTAGGAAGGCTAGAGGGAAGAACACAAGGGGATGGAGAGATGCTCACCCACGGACATCTGTCAGTCTGTGCAGTCAGTGGGTCAGAGAGAGTTCAGCAGCTAATGCCTGAACTCTCCCCAAAGAAAATCCTTGTTCTTGCATGTGCTTTGGCTTATGATAATTGTTTTAGTCAGCATTTATGCAGTGTAATTAATTTGCTCAGCAGAAACACAGCATGAAAAAACTGCAAAAGCACTCAAGTTGAAGGCATTGCAGGAGCATGGCTTTCTGAACCATCTAGATAATCCAAGGCTGGATGTGGCTCTGGGCAGCCTGCTCTAGTGGTTGGCAACCCTGCCCACAGCAGGGGGGTGGAAGCTAGATGATCTTTGAGGTCCTTTTCAACCCAGGCCATTCTGTGATCCCTGGATCCCTTTGGATACACGTGGTTTTGGAAGCTTGCTCTGCTTTCAGCCTGGTAGGATGCCACTCCATCACCACCTTGCTGAAAGGTCACTACTGGTTTGGTGTGCACTGCATTAATTTGTCATGTTTTGTCTCTTTCTGCTACCCAAGCAGCTGCGGTGTGTAAAATACTCCAGGTCCGCCAGCTTTCAGCTGAAAAGCAACAAAAGCAGGGGTCTGCAGCCTTTTTCATGTAAATGTTTGCTAGCAGCATGATTCTCTCACGAACCCCACTGAAGGCACTCAAATTGCTGTAAGGGTTTGTGGTTATGTGCTCCTGACAGTCACCGTGACAGCTCCGGTCACACCGAGCCGTCCTGACATCCATGTGCTCCTCATAGGGGCTTTTTAATTACTTAACATCAGTTAATGGGCGCTTAAGATGAAGTAATTTCCTTCTTATTCTCCTGGCTCTGCTGGTCAATGGTGGATGAGATCACCTGCATTTTATATGGGGGGGTCAGGGGGAAAAATTGGCAGCCTCTACCTCGGCTTTTTTCCCCCTTCTCCTTTGAACAGGGTGGAATTTCTGCTGAACAATTAACATTCATTTGCTAAGTGGTTCTGCAGGCCTGTTTACAAGGAATGCAAATGCCATAGGACTATGGTGGCTTTGTATCCTAGGGTTCACCTGAAGCAGCTCCCACGCTCAGCCTCATGGCACGCTATCTGCATGCCTCTCCAAGGCAGAGGTGCTAAGGCACAGGGCATCCTCAGCGTTTTGAAACTGCTGTTGTGTCACAGCTTAAAAATAGAGGTGGCTTGGACCCCTCAAGGTGTTGGGGAAGGGAATTTCAGACTGAGAGGGGTAGCTTGAAAGCGCAGGCATTGAAGCGGATAAAGCGGATCCGTGGTGTCGGTCTCCCACGAAGATAACCCGAGGAAGCTGACGCCTCCAGGACTGCATTGTTTCACATCAAACTGTCTGCTCACGGAGCAAACCCGATAGCAGGGTGTTGATTTATGAAGTGGTGGCTGAGTTCCCAACCAGAAGCAGCAGGGACGTTTCGCATTCGGGATATGACAGCCCAGGCTCCGCACATCTGCAAAACCTGGTAGCGTTTTGGGAACTGACCTTCCCATGTGGATCTGGGATCAGGGATGTGCCGGTGATTTGGGGACACCGAATGTGTTCCTGTCCCCAAACATCTTGCATTTAGGTTGTGGGGGGAGCACCGTATACCATCTTTACTTCTGTTGGCTTTGGCCAATGCATTCTGGAATGACTGGAGGAGGGCAGACAAATATACAGAAGTTTTCCCTGGGAAATGAAGCTAAAAATGGATTTACTCCTTCACAAGCCGTTTGTGGACTTCAAAGAGCAAAACTGAGGGATGGCTTGGGGTGTGGAGCAGTTTGGCACAGGATGGTGAGAAGGGGTAAATTTAGCACGATGGGGCAAGCCAACCTGAAGACTTCATCACAAAATAACCCCTTGAGGGCATTCACTTGGAAAGTATCCACTTAATTGCAGCCTAATTGTTTCTGTGGGTGCAGTTCTCATGCCTTTTGAAGATGTCTTGAGACTGGCCAGTGGAAAAGTGCTCTAAAACTTGTTTTCTTTTTAAGATATCAATCCAAGCCAAAGGAAATATGCCAGGGAGTCATGGATATGATCGGAGCCTATCGAGATGCAGAGAGGAGGAAGGGCATATCTTGTTTCCTCAAGCAGAGAGAATTAACTACATGTGAACATTGCAGTCCTGGAAACGGTCATGGGGCAGCAGCAGCAAGCGTGGTTAGAGTTTAACTCTTGGCCTTTTTATCTTACATACTTCAGAACAAAGAAACTACTTTGTGGGTCACCAGATCAGAGGTGTGATAGTTAAGTGGCTTAGGAACCACCCTTTGTGGTTCCAAGCTCAGCTGCTGGCGTTAGGTTTCTGCAGCATCTCCTAATATTTAGTTTTCAGCCTTTTAGGTACGATGCAAATGACAAACTCATCCAGGGGGCCTTGGAGAAACTATAGCTACAAATTAAATAAGAATGGGGGGTGGATGTGTGCTTTATAGCTTGCTAGAAGATGCCACCCCCATTGCCCAGAGCCCAGGTGAGGATTCTGCAGCCATCATGTGCAGGGCAGCACTGCGGGCCCCAGCAGAGATGCATTAATAAACTCACCCTTGCTCAAGGTTACAGCATGAGCTGATTGCTTCTGATTAGGGATTTGTATTCAGTTGTGAGATCCTGCAATTTTTATTACCTTTACGGTAATAATTGCAAATAGTAAAATGACAAATTATTGTAATTAAATTTTAATTAATTACGAAACCGTTACTTTTAAGTTTATTCATGGCAGAGACAATGATACTGAAAACAATTCATTAAAGCACTTGCTATGTAAATTATGAAGCCAAGCATTAACACCAGGCAGCTCACTGTCTGTGTGGCAGTAGGGGATTTGTATAAGGGACAGCAGCTCTCCTGGATGATTTTAACAGCTCACTTTAACGAGTGGAGAAATAACAGCTACTCTTGAGCTGGTACAGTTCTCAAAGTCAGGTTCCGTGGCTCCCTCCAAGTTGTCTGTAACCCAAGTGTAATGTTTTCTAACTTTCACCAGAAGCCCTTCTGTCCAGGGGGAAGGCACGGATCAAGGGGAGACGTGATCAGACAGAGAAAGGCACCTCCAGCTTGGACAAGGAGAGCCTAAAGCAGCGAGGCACACCCAAGGTTAATAACACATTGCTCCACCAGCTTCTATCTAATCTTGGAAAACGTCCTCTGCTGCGAAGAAAAATGGGAAAGTGATTATGTGACTTGAAATAAGGTCTTGCTCCACTGTCTAGACAGCTTTAAAAAACATCAAGCTGGGGTGTTCCTATTTATGAAAAATGCAGCTGTACTTCTGCCTTCCTCGAGCGAGAGAAGAAAGTGGGGCACTTGAGGTCACTTGGCTGCAACGCACTCGCTGAGCCCGTCCATGGGAAATCATCCCTCTCTTTTTCTTCTTTCTTTCTTTGTTTTGCTGCTGGCTCCCAACCTGCCATCCCCAGCACGCTCAGCCCTTGGGGACAGCTGGGTGTTGGAGCAGGGGGCTGCGTGCAGAAGGGCTGTGGACCTGTGCTTTTTCACAGCAGTGTCACAGTCACTTCCCCGAGCGAAGCTGCGAGCCAGCCTCCAGACCCTTAATAGAGTCTCTTCTAGACTCCATTAAATTGGGAGCATTCAGTCTGCCCTGAATGCAACCTCAGCAATTCCCTTCTCATTATTTTAAGCCATGTTAAATTATTCATAGCCTATGGAGTCTTTCTATTTATTGATTTTTTGCTGACCGTGTCCATGCAGGTGGAATCGGATGCCCATATGGGACGGGCAGGACCTCCAGCGTGCCCTACTTCAGTGGGGGCCCTGGATGGCTGCACAGTGTCCTCTGGAAAGCACAGCATCAATTGCTGCTGATGCTCGGCCTGGATGGCCAGAAAACCTATTGATCAAGAGGCTGTGTCCCACAAAAGGGAGAAATAGGTCAGCAGATACATTAATCCCAGCTTGATCTGAAGTCTTCGGGACAGGTGGCAACCTTCATTTAATGGAACAATGAGATCATTAGGATTTCATAATGAACTGTACCGTGGCCGTGGAAGTAGGTCACACTTAGCCCAGGAAGGCATCAAAATGAGTCTATCCCCATTCACATGCAGCAGCAGAGATGGCTGGGGGCGGACTGATAGTTCTGCCGTGGGATTTGCTCACCAGACAGTTTTAGGAATGAAAGGGGGCAAATGCAATGGACATAAAATGAGTTCATTGTCCCTGGTGATAAGAGGACTTAAAACACGGGCAGATTGAGTTGCAGGTGTTGTGTCTCGTTGGCCATGAGCTGTAGCTCTACTGCTTTTGGTGGGACGGCAGGAGGGTGCTCAACTTGGGAAGAAGCATTTCCCAGATGAGTCTCAGATCGTGGTGAGTAACCGCTCAGGAGGAAAGAGAAGAGCCATTCAGTCCTGCCAAGGTCCCCGGGATCGAAAGTCAAATATGCTTCATGTCAGTAAAACTGTTTGTTCCGTGGAAGCCTCCTGCTCCTTCTGACCTCTGCAGGTGAGATCCGAGTGCTTGTGTTAAGTCTATGAATTTGAAAAGCTCCTTTTCTTCCCTCCATTCCCTTCTGCCCCCAAACCTCGACATTCTTACAGCCCTATGTAACTCCCTTAGCCACCAGGAAGGCAGGCTGGGCGATGGGGAGGAGAGAGCTTAGCTCAGCTAAGCTGAGCCCAGGGTTGAAGATAGGAAAGGTTAAGAAAATATTTTGCCAAAAATGCAATGAGTGGTAGCGGGGCTTTGAGGGGAACTAAATAGGAACCCAGTCCAGCCATGGTTGCTCTGTTACTGATGGTATGGCATTTAAAAGAAATGTCTTTCTTTTGGGTTAGGGGAGAGAAGGTCGCATGTGCAAGTGTCCCCAGCCATTAATGAGGAAGGAAGACTGCCCTATGGTGATGCCTGACCCAAGCCTTGCTCCTCTGCTATCAGTTTTGAGGACTTAAACAAAAGTTAATGTCCATCTGACTGTGTAATGCAAACACCACACCGTGCTGGGCAGCTGGTAAGGAATCACCTCTCACTGTTAACAAGGAAACTTGACACAGCCTTAAAACGTGTTCAGAAAAAAAGGGAAAACATTTCAAAGGGTGCCTTGAAGTGGAACATGTCTAGAACTTGAAAAAACCTAAGGTAAGCGCTGTTCGTGTCAGTAAACATTTTCAGCTTCCACTTAAAAAATCTAAGATCTGTGAAAATTAAATCAAAAGGTAAAAACTTTCTGTCAGTGTACAATGGCTCAAAGACTAGACTGGTTTTGAGGAAAGGTTTTTGTTTTTTTTTTTACCAGAAAGGCAGCCAAAAATGCAGGTCCTGGTGTTTGATGGGCTTACGGGGCATTGTTCTTCACGCTTTTCTCAACAAACTGTAGGACCATCTGGGAGGCCACTTATTTACAGATTTCTTCTTGAAGTTCTGTTGTTGAAATAGTGATTTTTATTTATTTATTTATTTATTTATTTTAAGAAGAGCAGATTGAAATGCCATTTCCAGGTCTGGTGTGTCAGGGATTTGTGGGAGCTCTCTGAGGTCTGCCTGGAGCAACTCATTTCCGACCTTGACTAAAGGCTTGGCCAAGATGGATTGAGACCCTAGTGTTTCTTTCTTGTGCACACAGATTGAAGAAACCTCTCATCTTCCTCTTGCTTTTTCCACCTGGACAAACCAGTTTCTGTTTCTTCATTTTCAGTGATCACTCCTGAGGCAGATAAACTGCTGTCCCATTGTTAGCTATTCATGATAGTTGGAAACACATTAAAATACTAGTAGTCATTGAAAGCTTGAGTTAGATTAGAAGAGTCTTATAGTATGAGGTGTTGGTATGGGTAGTGCTAAAGTTGCTTCCAAAACATGCATACAGGGGGATAACTGTAGCTGCTTATCTCACATGTAATTGGCAAGTTCCTTATATTGCTGCTGAATGGTGTTTCCTCCTTGTGTGTACATGCAGGCTGTGAGTGATGCTATCTTACGTTCTTTTTCATGCTGGCAATCTTCCTGCTAACTCAACCCCTTACTCAAGATAAAAGTTGGCAACAGATTCCGACAGTTAGTATCCTGGTGTGGTAGGAGTCCAAGGCTCTGGTTTCCTGCCATTGATTACTGTGCAGCCAAAGCTAGATGCCTCTGTGAAGGAGCTTCTGGACATTCAAGTATACATGTAGTATCCTCTATGAAGAGGAATGAACAAGGTGATCCCAACAGGCCTGCAAATCCACAGCATTCCCAGCCTGGTGTTTTTCTTTTTGGCATCTAGCTAAGTGAAAAGATGTCTCCTGAGGAACGCAATGTTTCTACTCCCCCCAAAAGTGTTTTTCTTAATGCCAAACAACTAGTTGACAATTTCAACTCAAATGCATAAATAGATTTCGTTTCCAAAATGGAACTTCTCAACAAAGTTACTGCTTACTGAAAATAGCTTGCCTTATGCCTTGTGTTTTACACGTGCTATACGTTTTCAGAAGTCAACTTTTCCAATAGCCTCTAGATTTCATCAGATCTTGAGCTGTACGTTCTGGCAGTAAAACCAGGTTATGCTGCTGCACAAACAGCAGTGAGATTTAATATGAATTCATAATTTATAGGATAGACAAGCAGAGGAGACATTTTGCAGTTCTGTTCAACTGACTTTGATGTCAGTGAGAATTCATCCTTCGTGGGCATTTTGGATGGAAATCTTCAAGTATGGAAAAAAAGATGTATTTTTAAATGTCTACATCTGGGGACATACCATCAAATGTAGCTTAGATGCGTGTTTTATTAACCAGATGGTAATGTCTTATTTACATTTCTTGTGCAAAACCATCTGTGCCTAAACTGGGGAGACACTGCCTCTTGCCTACAGTTGGGAGTTTGGCTGCAGGGGGTGTAGCACTGCTTTTGTTAGCGTTCAATTTTCCTCAGTCGTCAGAGCTGAATATGTAACACTAGTTTTATTTAACCTTGTTCTAATTAAAGGATTACAAAACTGCAGTTGGCTCTTTCTGCAGCGTTTTGCTGGCACCCTGTATTTGCTGCCTTTAAACAAAACTGAAATCTATGGCCTTGTTTTCCCTTGAGACTGAACTCATATTTTTCCTCCTCTATTTTCATCCCTTGCATGTAGCCTTCTCCACCAACAAATAATTCCTCTTCCTTCTTGGTTTGAAATCCTGGCTACGCTGAAGTCAATGGAGGTCTCGGCATCAGCTTTGACAAGGTCAGGATTTCTCCTGGGGTGTTTGTTTTCTTTAAACACTTACAGCCTGTTACTCCAGCCAGTCTTTCCTTGAGCCAAGTTCAACACCTCCATCTCCACCATCGCTGTTGTTCTATGAGCTCCCTCCAAATTACAGCGTTGAGTTCTCAAGAAGGAGCTTGCTATTTCAGGTGTCAAGCAGTAACCTCATAGAAATACTATTTTTCTGCTCTTAGCTGGACTAGCATCCCCTCCCCTCCTTGTTTTACTACTGTATCCTGTTGCATTTTCATGTCATTAATAAAGACATGGCCAAAAAAAAATAGACCTAACTCTGACCTCCCTATGGAATACACAGCTCTGCCAACAACAAACTCTGTTGGTTGCCTTTTTGCTTTCTCTTCCATCTAGCTCATAGCCTTCATGGACTGTTCCTATCTGAGCCAATTTGAATTAATCCTGTGTGATGTGAAAAGGCACCAGACTGAAGGCATCATCATGATAAAAATAAGAGGCACGTGGGAACCAGATTTTGTCTTTTATGCAAATTTTCATGATTCAAAATTTGAAGGAGAATTTGTTTTCTTTTTGTGCCAAAATGGAGTATCAAATTCAAATTTGCCTACAGAGGGATTTTTAAAGAGGAAAAAAAATCAGTCACTGATTAAAATGGTCTGATTTATATTGTATTAGGTTAGTATGAATTACGTATGTTTACATGAAACTTAAATGAAGAAAACTCTGGTAAAATCAAAGCTGTAGATTGATAAAATCTACACCGTGCTCTCAAAAAACAAGATAGCTTCACAGAACATCATTTTACAGTGGAAAACTGTCCAATGAGGACTGTGTTGACCAGCAGCAATAATCTATGGTATGTAGTTTCTTCTCTAAAACCCACAAAGACTTCTCATTTCCTTGGGGGGAAAAAAAGAATGAATAATAATAATTGCAGAATTGTGTAGGCTTTCTCATCTTAAGGGTCTTGTTCCTGTCATCTCTGCTGTGGAAAACATAAGTATCTTCAGGAAAGAGCAGTTGTGAGCCAGGCTACAGTTATTTAATGACAGAGTCATATTTATGATCCATTATTTTGCTTTTTAGCTAATTCACGAGTTATAGGAACTGAGTCATTGCAAAGAATTAGCATGGATTTACTCTGCACTGTTTCTTATGTTCCTTTTCCTCAACAGTCTTTTTAATTAGAAAATTACCAGCTATGATATTAAATTCTGTTGGTTTTTTTTTTTAGCATTTTAGCATTTGCTTCTCATAATTCCACTCCCTTGCTGTTGGGTTTTGAGTTAGCAGTTTTGTTTTTATAAAGAGTACTGCACTGTATGCCTCAAACAGATGGGTGTTAATTCCCATCAGTACGGTTACATAGCTCTTGTGGAAGCACCCCAAGGTTTGGCAAAGAGAAGCAAAGACATCTCTGAGCTATGTAGAGGTGATTGTGGGAGCTGCCTTTGGAAAACTGAGATGTTTGCGTCCAATCTTAGTCTTGCGGTGGTTCTTGAACAGTGACCAAAGACCCGCTCAAGTTTTCTTTCACAGAACCTCCCAGATAGTCTGCAAATGTACTGATTGCCCAATTGCCATCAGCCGAAGGCCTCCAAAATGTTTTATTTTAAATGCTGACTTTGTGCCTGAGCCAGTGTGTCTCTTGCTTCCTGACAGTGGGTCTTTGGTGGCAAGAAGGTTAACGTTAGTGAATGCTCAAAGTATTTGCTCGGTTTATTTCTGACCAGTCGTGCTAATGTTGTTGGAGAAAGTGATCACTTGAGCAACCCAAGAGCTGGAGTTAATGGAGTTAAGGAGCATTACTTGCTGAAATCAAGGTGATCACTGGCCTCATTTCCCTTCATGTGACCAGGGGTGGGCAAGGTGGTTCAGTATCCACCAGGATAGACTATGGATATCTCAAAGAACTGTCACCTGAGCCTAGCTGTCCTCAGCCTGACACCTCATTTTGTTCACTTTCCGCCTTTTCTCAAACATCTCTTAAGCACAATAATTATTACACTGATGGAAGAAAATTACTGGCTACAGAAATCGCTTAATCAGAATAGTAGGAGCGTTTCCAGTGATGTGTCCAGAGTGGGTTACTAATTGGACAAACAATCTAAACACTCTGACTGAATTTATCACATTGTTGTTGTTGGGTTTTGTTTTTTTTCTTCTTTTCTTTTTCAGGCTGCAAACAAGGTCATAAAAACCATTCCGGGTAATAAGAGAGCTCCATCACGTCAGCTTGCTGCATAATTCCCTCCTGTCAGACTGGCTTCTTAGGCTGAGATTTTCCTTGCCTGCCTCTCTGCTAGATTAAAAGACCCTTGCAAGATATACAAGTGAAGCCTACAAGCAGTGAAGGAAAAGTCCCACATGCTCTAGGTAATATGAGAAATTCAGAGGGTAAAAAGTGGAATATCTCCAGTGGTACCTGTGTTTAACTTTTGTCTCCCTGGGGATGCCTTTACTGTCCAATTATATGCCCCAGGGTTGTGTTTAGTTGAAAGAATTGAGGGAAATAGGCAGAACAGAGTGGTGATGGGACCATGGTTTTTATGCAGCCGTGTATCTCTCCGTGGAAGGCACGAGGAGGAGTTGGGTCTGTTGTGTTTGCTCTCAGACATTGGAAAGAAGCCTGGGAGCTTCTCATCCCTCCTTGAGAGGAGGAGATGGGAAACGCTCAGCTCAGACCACTCTGTCTTCGGGCTTTCCCATCGCACTGATTTTATTTGTGTTTCGGGATAACTCAAGAATCGCCGTGGCGTGCTTACAGACCCACGGTTGTGCTGGGAATCTCAGGCAGGGTCAGGGCAAGCAGTTTGCTTTGGCAGGCACGGCGTGAGCGCATGGGGTGAGGGCTGACCACCGCCTTCGCTCCGTGCTGACGGGTTGGCCATTTTCCTTGGGTGGTGGCCAGCTGTTCCTGCTGGACTCACGTTACGGGGCCATGTTTGCACTCTTCTCCATCATCCCAGGCATCCAGATGTGAGACAGACGCATGCACATGCACTGCTCTGCTGATGCTGTACTTTGGCTGCGGCTCAGGTAAATATTATTTCTATATAGCGATGAGGATGAAATAATATCTCTGGAGGATTTGGAAGAAAGATGGAGGAGACTCAGATTGTCACGGTCTGCCCATAGGATCTTTTTTTCTTGAGCTCGTTGTCATATAACAAGAAATAAAGTGGGAGAAGAAAACGCAGCCTACTATTGAAAGGGATTTTGGCCCTCAAGCAAATCCTGGGCAGCCCCTTCCAAAAAGCCAGCGCACTGTTTGCAGTGGCATCCTCCACCCTTTGTTTTCTGTTGCTATCAGGACTCTTCTTCCCTCTCTACTAAAATGCGAGTTGCTCACAGCTGCTCAGCTGCAGCTCATGCAGAGCCTGACTCTGGGGTCCTCAGCCTGGAGGGGATAGGAGAAAAACACAAGCTTGTCCAACTGGTAAAATCCTGTCCATAAATTAGAAGTGCAGGCTCACAGCTCATGTTTTTAAGCACATCTGATTGCTCTGCTAAAGACTCTCATTCTAGAAGAGAACTAATAACAACTAGATCCTATCTAATGAGGAAAAATGGATATGTGGCAGAAGCACGAGGTTGGCTTGGGTCATATTTCTTGCCCCGTATCTGGCACAATGTGACATCCAAAGCCATAGGATTGCATTGTGAAGCTGCTTTGAGATTGACCCATGTGCACAGATCATAGCACCCCATCCTCATCCCTGTCCCCATAGGCAATGGTCGTGCAGGGAGGAAGGGATTCCCAACACATGGCAATGTGTTGGCAGGGCATTTTCCATCTGTGTTCTGTGGTTCTCTCCACCAGATGTGCTCCCCTCTATCCAGTGTGTCCCTTCTGTGAAAAGTGAGTAGTGCTTTCTCCTCATTCGTACCTTTTAAAAATATGAAATATCTTTCCAGGCTGCCCACCATTTAAGTAAAGCTGGAGCAGGTCAAATCCTTCAAATCCCTTCCTTTAACTCCGTGCCCCTATTACAACTGTGTGCTCAGAGCTGGGGCAGTCAGTCCCTCCCAATCCTGTCTGTAAAGCATCCCTCCTTGCATCCCCTTTTTCCTAAATGTCTAAAGGACCAAGCATCTTTTCCCCACTCTCTCTTGGCTCTCTCACTCCCAGCCCTGTGAAACCTGAGTCCAGAGCTCAGGATTTCTCACGCTTCCCATCTTCTTGCAGAGCAGCTGCAGGCAGTCTACGTGGGGACCCACTGAGCGAAATATTCTGGATTGACCAAAGAAAAAGCCATCAGCTAGGAAGACACACACAGGCAGAGCTTTGCAGGAGATGCTTTATGGCAGTGCCAAAAAGAGCCCAAATGTAAGGGGCAGGGATTTGGTTCTGGATGCTCTTTGAGGTCCCTTCCAACCCAAGCTGGTCTATGAACCTGTGATTCCAGGTTACGCTGAGATTTTGTTGGTAGCTCTCCAACATCTCACCAGCTGAAACCCATCAGGTCACTTAGAATAGTTTTGTCAAAAAGCAGCCTTTGTAAGGACACACTTGAATTTGTGTCTTGATATAAATTCCTTCATTAGGAATGCTGCCTTTTGCACAGAAATTTTCCCAGCTTCATTCAGCAGTGTTAATAACCTGCACTTTTCTACCCTGAATCATCTTAAAAGCTCAGACAACTCAAGCTACCATGTTTCAGCATGATCCTGAATTGAAGTAGCTGAGTATTTCCCTGCTGCTCAAAGTGCTTCATTGCCACAATTTTCTGCCTGTGCTTGCTGATTTTCCCCATATCCCTTTTCACTGAAAAAGAAGTTGATAGCACAAAATCCCTCCTCCCTGAAGTGAACATCTGGAGGCTGGAAGGACAAGTTAAAAGCCTAAGGCACCCTGTCCAGCTTGGAAATTGCTCGTAGGGAAGGAAACTTTCACTGTATCCCTCAGGTGACTGACAACCAAATGCAGTAAAAATGCTCCTTTAGGTACAAGACAGCAGCAGGCAGAAATCAGGGTCCCAAAGTCCAGCACGAGGCTCTGTGGCTGGGGTTAGCTGTCCCCTGGAGGCTGATGCAATGTCCTGCCCTGAGCCTTTAGTCCCACCGCCCTAGTGAGGTCCCCTCTGCTCTGAGATCATCACTTTTGCTGGTGTCCAAAGCTGACTCAGTGCTCACACGTGCTGCTTTCTGGCCTTATTTATTACCATTTCCCAACATCCAAAATAAACAACGCCTGAGGTTCTTCAACCCCTTCCAGTGGGAGCTGTGCCTGCGCTGGGGTCCTGCGTCCCCCAGGGCTCAAGAGATGATGACAAATCCCCTGGCGTGAGCAATGCCTTTCAGCTAAGCCTGAACCTGTTTAGTCTCAGGGGCACAGGGAGCTGAAAGGAGAGCCTGGTTGGCAGGTCTGGTTTAAACAGCACAACCGAGGCATCCCCCATACTCCTCTGCAGATAAATCACAGTTCAAAGGAGCCTGCGCAGCAGCAGCTGGGATGTCCGAGCCAGCAGCAGAAGGCAATGTGTGCTTCCAACCCATACCTCGTCCCTCTTAAAAGCACACAAACAGGAGCAGAAAGGCCACCACCAGTGGGTCTCAGCCCTGGCTGCACCGAAGGTAGGATTCGATGGGCAGCCACGGGCATGGGGAGGTGAGAATGGGAGGAGTGGGCGAAGCCACAGGAGCAGGACTGCAGCTTGCTGGCTCTAATGATGCTGGGCTATGCCAAAGGGCAGCTTGATGGGTTTAATTTATCGCTATTCCCACCCTACATAATCTCTGAGAAGTGCCACTTTCGGTTTGTATATCTTTCCTTGACATGTATATTTAGCACTCATTAACCACTTACCTTGGGCTAATAATTCAGCTTTTTGTTCCAAACTCTAAATTTCCTCATTTCCTTGAGTTCTTGGAGCCAAAGAGAACGTTTCTGACAGATTAATTTCAACTTTGTGTGAAGGCTTACTACAGCCTTTTGGTTTATTTGAACTTTTTTTTTTCTCTCCATGTTTTTCAAAGATTAGTCATTATGAAACCATCTCATTGCTTTAAAGCTCTAAACGATTCCTACCCCTTTCAGCGAAAACCAAGTTCAGAATGTCAAAAATTGGTTGTTTTTAAGAAGGGGGAAAAAAAACCAACAACCTCATTACATTTTGGTACTTCTGCCAAGCTCGCAGCAATTAACATCGCTGTTTCTGTCCAAATCCTTTACTGCTCTAATTTATAGGTGCTATCATTGCTTTATTCTACATTCAATGGTCCAATGGTTTCTTTTCCATCTATTTAACCTCTGTCAGCACATAAATTCTCAAGAATGACTGGACCTGGAGTGAGTAGCTCTTGCACAGCACCTTTTTGAAAACATTAAGCACTTCAGTGCAGTCTTTGCAACTGTGTCAAACAAATGCAGAGAGGATTAGGGCTGTTTGCTGGAAGCAAGACTGAGGGAGAGGGGTTGAGCACTGTCATGATTTCCTGCCTAAGCAGAAAGCAGCATCAGTGCAACAAGTTAAAGCAAGCACAGACTGCACCACAGGGTTTTCCCCGTTGGTAGAAGCTGAACTTGGCCCACATGCTGAACCTGAACCAGAGCCACTAAGCACAGGAGATAACAAACATTTATATTCTTGGTTGCAGAGAAACTGGAGAGGTGCCACCAGAGCTCCTGGGCAGGAGCCTCTCTGCATTTCCTCATCCCACTTTGGGGGAATGCTTGTTTGGTTAAATGCCTTCAGTAAGTGTTTTGTGGTTGGGTTTGGGCTGTGTTTTCAGGTTGTTATTTTATTTCCGCAGCTCAGCTGTAGAACAAGACGTCGCACAAGGGATCCTCTGCAGGATGCAGGAAAACAATCAGCAGCCCAGGCTGAGTGGGAAGAGGTTGGAAATCCAGCCCAGAAAGCTGAGAGGTGAAGCAGCCAGCTTTGAGGAGGATTTCTCCCTCTGTTGTAAGTTAAATCACCACAGGCAAAACAGAAACGGAGGGCAAGAAAAGCTGGAAGTGAGACCTGGGAAGACCTGGAATTGGGCAAGAGGGCAGGAGAGGTGTGAAACCAGCCCCGAACCTGCTCCTCTGCTGCAGGGCTCACCCTCAGGATCCCATCTGCAAAGCCTGTTTTCAAGTCACACAGTGCTAATTTGTGGTTTTGAGGAGAGTCTGCTGGAAAATAGCAGCACGAATCCAAGCCAAAGTCACTAATTCTGTCTGGTCTTTGCCTTTCTGGCTTCCAATTGCAGCTACACTTTGTCTGAAAACATGGAACTCAGACATAAGGAAAAACGAATTAGATTATGAAGATTTCCACTCATTTGTGTGGACTGATATAACTGAGTTTTTGCAGAGCGTGATGACAGGATGTCCCCTGCCACCCCCCTGCCCACATTTTGTGGTTTTATTTTTGTCTGTTTTGTATGTTTCATTTTCATAGTGGGTTGAAGAGGTCCCCGAGTAGCAGGCACCCCAAAATTTGCATGTAGTCAAATTAAGAGCTAGTTTCCCACGTAGTGTGTTCGAGACCAGCCTCAGTTTACACTCACCTTGCAATGACACAGGGCAAAGAAATACACCTTCTGATTTTTGGAGTTGAAAGCGCCTCTGTTGAATGGAGTGACTGAAATCTACATAAGCTTCAAGGTACTTATGACATCTGGGGAATTCATGCTCAACCCAGAGTTATTTTTGGAGGTAAGCTACTGACTTCTGTGCAGGCTCCTGTGCCTGGTGGCTGGATGCTCCAGGTGGTGGGGACTTCAGCCAAGTGGTGGTGGGAAGATGTCTACGGTGTGACACGTGTTGGCACTGAGCCGGCAGAGGGACACGAGTTCCACCACAAAACACAGCACCTGAACACATTTGTTGGACTCGAGTTTAGGGCTGCGTCTGCTCGTTGGAAACAGATTTAAGAAGCAGACGTACGGTGCAGCGAGATGGCAGGAATAAATCAGCTCAGGGAAGGGTCATGTTCCATAACACCTGCTTGTTATTGTCTTCTGTGCAGCTTGGAGTCCTTTTACAACCTTGAATTCGGGGAGCTTGGCTGGGCTGCCAAAAAAAGCAGAGGGAATCGCTCTTTTATGAGCCATCCCTTCTTCCCTTTTATGCTGTTAGGAATTTCCCTGTGCGTATCTCTCTCACAAATTCCTTTTAAGATCTTTGCATCCAAGTGAAAGTGATCCATCCCAGTTTGGCATCTCTCGTATCAGCAAATGGATCTCTCAGTCTCCTTTCCCCTCTCTGTTCTTTAGGGTTTCCAATACATCGGCCCAACGGCCTGTGGAAGGAAAATTATCTCGGGCAAGAACTAATTATCACCACTGCCCATTCTGGCTGGAGGGAAAGGTTTACTGTGGATTCCACTTGGCCATGGATTTTTGATTGGGAAGCAATAAGACGACTGCTGAACTGAACAGGTGAAGGCTTGGGCAAAGCACTACTGCACACAGCCAGCACCAGCCCTGGGTTGGGTTGAAGTCTGTCTTCAGAGCTGCAGGTCTGTGGGTGGGGTAAGAGGTCAACTCAGTGCTGATTTAAAGGCACTGGTGTTGCTGCTATGTCCAAGAGTGCAGTAAACACCAAGTAGAGGAAAACGAGAGCTGCTTGAACGCTTTCCAAGGGAGTGATTTATTTTTTCCCCTGTGGTAAACTCCCCTTTGTCAAAATGAAATCTTTCCAGGAGAGAAATTAGCTTATAAAGATTTTGGTCAAGCCTTGCGTTTGTTTGTTTCCAAATGTCTTTTTAATGAAGTCGTAGAACCATATCAGATTTTGTAAAAGTCAGAATGAAAACAAGATGTATCTATTTTGCCTTTAAAAACAGGGCTGGAAGCAAAGGAAGAGTTTATCCACTTCTTTTCTCTGCCCTTGAGTGGGATCAAGTATTTTCAGGATACAGATAACAAGCCAAGAACTGTTAGCATTCCTTCCACTTTGTTTTTATCTTCCTCCTCACGCTGCAGCCTCCCTTTTCACAGTGCTTTGTTACTGCCCATTAAATGCTCTCTGCTGCCTCCGTATTTCAGCTGCCCTGAGTTAGAAAGGCACGACTACAAACCTACACCGGAGCATCCCATCCCCTGGCCCTATTTGGAGGTGCTCTCCTGCAGCTTTCCCCTGCTCCCCAGCCTAGGACAGGCCAGGTCCTGCCACGACCTTCTTGTGCCTTGTTCCTCACTCCCTTCCTAACCAGAGTTTTACAAGTCAACCTAGGAAGTCATATGCAGCAACGCTGGAGAAAATCTTTTCTGTCTGATTAGCTGTTTCAACCAAGCCCACACTGTTGCTGCTATTGAAGCTGGCCAACAATGGCAATTTAATGAAATCCAAACATTTGGGGAAAATATATCAATTTCACCTAGAGTTTCAACAGGAAATTATGGAAACATTTCCATCCCATATAGTCCAAATGTTTCCTTCTGACCATTGTGTTGGCTGCTTTTCTACCACAACTCCTGCATGCAGAGCAGTTGATGTTCAGATCTGTATCCGATGTGTTTCAATATAGAAGTCAATCCCCCCAAAAAACCCATTTCGGCTTCACTGGTCATTTGCTCTCATTTGTACTTGGAAAAAGAAAGTCACATATTCCAATGGCTGCTTCCCTCAAGACAAATGCTTTAGAGAAAGCTTTTTTTTTTCCCCTAACTTTAATGTTCAAAAGTATCAAGGAAATCTGAGTCATTTGCCTGCTTTGAATTGTACAGAATAAATGGGCTTCTCAATCCCCTGGGCTGTTTCAACATCTCAGCCAGAGGCCTCTATTAATAACCCAGCTAACTCTAGTATGACACTTTCTTATCCCCGTCACACAGATGGGAAAACAGCCTGGTGGTGATCCCCCAAGGTTACAAGCAGTGGAGCTGGGGCCAGAGCCGAGCTGCCCATCCAGCCTCAAGGATTGGATATTGGGAAGAAGGTACACACAGGTACTGGAACAGGCTTCCCAGGGGCTGGTGGGATCCCCATCCCTGGAGGTGTTTTGGAGACATATGGCTGTAGCACTGAGGGTCGTGGTTTGGTGATGAGACTCAGTAGGCAGCTGGACTTGACAATCTTGCCCCTGGTGGCCAGCGAGCAGAGTTAGCCAAGTGAGAATTACGATCTTCAGTGAAGTCATACTTTAAACTCCCCTGCCTGCAGGGTCTGGTGCTTTAGCAAAGTTTCTTTACCAGAAATGCACAAGAGAATGGTAGCCTGAGGTGGAGCTTGTCCAAATGAGAGTCTGATTTTAGGGACTACACATGAAAGCCAGTCTCTCTCATTAAAGAAGAAAAGCAGATGGGAGGATATTTTTCCTGTGCTTTAGAGGGTTGGATCTGAGTGACTGATGGATCAGGTGCTGATATGAGATTGGTTTCACAAGGGTCATATGGAAACAGGTAGCAATTACATAGGTATGTCACCTTATATCCATGCTGGACACCCAGAGATGCTTGGTGGGCTACAAGTCAGCCCAGGATAGCAAAGTTCCCTCACCAAAAGTAGACCTCTTTTCTTTACTATGTTGGTAGCGAACCCACGTGGATTGTATGGGTAGATTCCTCCAGAAGAATAGTTATTTTGGGGCAGGAGTGGAGTCTCATTTTAAATTCCTTCAAATGAGATTATCTGCACAGGAGAAGGTACTTGTGTATCAGGATGAAAGCATCCACATGGGAATTTACACCAAGATATCCAGAAGACAGAGACCTCATATCCAAAATCCATTTAATCGATCCGTATGGACAAGTACACAGTGTAGGGATGATATCCTATGCTCCTGTACACCAAAGGAAAATGTCTGTATTCAAAAAGTGTTGTTTTCTGGTTTCTCTTCCTGTTGCTGGTTGCTTATATCTTTTGAAATAAACAGTAATTTCCTACTTGGCAGCTCTGTTGGACCAGTGTATGATTCCTGCGGCGTCAACTGATTTAGATGCAGATCTTGATCTTCCCAAGGCTATTAGTCCATGGTCTATGGCTCCCAGGTAAGCAGGAATATGGAAAGTAGCATGGGAAAAGTAGTCTGAATGTGGCCAGGATAACAGCTCATGAACAGCAACATGACCACAGGTTTTCAGATTCGGGTTAATGCTGTACTCGATGTACACTGGCGAAAACTCAACATCTTGGTTAAACTTTTCAAGCTGCAGGGCTTTCATCCTGAGGAAACCCAACTGGAATTAAATGTTGTTAGGATTGTGGGCTCTTTTGCTGTTTGCTCCCAAGGGAAAATGGAGCTCTCCAAAATGGTTTCCTGCTGAAAATTCCAAGTTGGCCAGAACTGAATTTGTCTACCTGAAAGAGCTATTTCTGTGGAGAATTCCTGACCAGCTCTAAAGTTCAGTTATTTAGGGCCGAGCTTATGTAGAGATGTCAGTGATGCAGCCAACTATTAGCTAAGTTAGCTGTAGAATTTGATCCCTCACATATTTATCTTTAATAGGAACAGAGCCACCAGTGGCCTGAGTGGTTATTTGTGTTTCAGATAACTCCCTGCCCTCAGTTTGGGGAAAACATCATTGTTTCCTTATGCCCAATGAATGATTCCTGTAAAGTAGTAGTGTCTCTGTCTAATAGCTGCCATAAAACAAGATTCTGAGGTGTCAGAGAGCGTGCAGCAGAGGCTGGATAAAGCTCATTTAAATAGCAGAGGCTGTATCCACGCTTATGAGATATCTCCTAGGTGTGCTGAGGGACAGGGTCCTAACTTGTGTCTGTCTGAGCACAGCTCTGTGGAGTCCAGCTTGCTGTCCATTCCCCCCTGAATCCCCTAGCAATGACCTTACTGCAGCTATTTCCATGCCTGTAAATCACCTCGTCTGCATGAGGCAACGCCATTAACTTTGCCACACAAAAGCGAATTTACAACGGGAAGCAACAGTAAGAAAATACTCCTACAAGAAACGACGTGAGGTCTGCACAGGGCACGCCATCCATAAATCCAGGGCAGCCTCATGTGCCATGCTGATTCCCACCCACTGGGAAAGACTGGTGCAGTGCTGGGGATGGAGCAATGGCTTAGGAGCATGGCAGTCTCCAGCTAGAAGAAAAGCCAGAGCAAAGCTTCCATCCAAGGCGATGTCAGCCAGATGCAGGGCACCCTGCTGGGGCACAGTCACAACAAGGTTTACCCTTGTCCCAGGGAAGGAGGTCCCAGTTCAGAAGCTTCAGAAACACTGTGCCAAAACCTGAGAACATCTTCTGTGCTTTCCATAGAAGTCTTGGAGCCAGCGCTCTCAGCGGTCTGGGTTGGGTGCCAAGAAGGCTCTGCTAAAGGAAACCCAACAGCTCATGAATGATCTGTTTAAACAACAAATAAGTGAAATGCCCGCCCTGGCATACAGAGCTGCTGGCGTTCCAGTACTTTCCAAGGCTGCTGCTGCATAAATATCCTGATCACACAGCTCTGCATCATGTTTCCAAGCTCTCTTGCTCGCTCTAAGGCGTCCTGGGGTCTGAACATCCATCCAGGCATCTCTGTCTCCCTTTCAGATCCAGGCTTTGGCTCTGCTGGCCAATGCACTTCTGTTGATTTTCACCTTCCTGCTAGAATTATGCTTCACTAGGCATTCTCCAGGTGAGCAAAAAGCCCAGGCTAGGAAATCCCTTTCTTAAGGTTCCTCTTAAAGTTTTGGAAGATCCATGTCTTATGGCATTTGACATTCCCTTGGTTGTGGAGTGCTCTGTGTTGCTCTTCTTATGGTCCTCAGTGTGCCCAAAGAGACAGTCCTGGTTAAAATTACCCCTGGTGCAATGCATTTTTTTGATGCTGCATATGGAAGGCAGCTGTCAATTAGCAGCTGAACAAATAGCCCGCAGTGCTAATGAGAGCAAATCTAATAGAGACCTCTTCCAAATTGTTTCCATCCATTTTTCAGGGCTTTTAATTGCTGTCATATTAGAAGGATGCCAGAAGGAAAACACGAGGGAAAAGCCCCATTCAGAGGTAGGTTCCTCTCTGCCAGGACTGGCTCAGAGGCAGCCTTCTTCTCTGACTTTCATTTACAGGAGGTTCTCAACTCTTTTCCAAAGCTGCATTTAGCCCTGGGCCCTGGCCAGCTCCTGCAATCTCATTTTCCCTGGCAGCGAGGATGGGAAGAGGGCCCTTGGTTTTGTACCAAGGACTGCAGCCATACTGAAGGCTGGGGATGGATGCTACCTCCCAGCCACCTGCTGTGCTGCACTGTGACTCTTTTATTTTGGAAGGAATGTAGTTAAACAGGGGATATTAGCTACTGGAAAAGCAGCAGCAACAAATGCAGTGTTTCTAAATGCTTACCAAATAAAGGCTTTCTTATTGTTCTGTTGGTAAGATGAGGTGTCCTGGCCCTACAGCATTAGGCACTGCAGACAGAGAACAAGATTAAAACAAGGCACAGAGTGAGCAACACAAATGAGAAAGCAAAGTGATCTGTGGAACTACTGTATGTAATCTCTGCATGTACATACGCATACAAGTTACCCACTTCAGGCTGTGGATATACCCCAGAGCTGTTTGGGGTTGAGTTATGTTATTTAAAGGCCCTGACAGCACCTCCTCTTGGCTTCGCTGTGATGCTTGGCCCACCAGCATGGCCCCAAATAGGAGCTAATGCACCAAGTGTGTCTTTAATAACCTTGAGACGGTAGCAGCTTTGCAAAACAAACTTTCCCCAGCTGCATCCACCTGGACAGCATCCCGTTCAGCTGTGTCCTGTGCTGGCCTCTCCTTCTGGATCGGGACAGCCTGACCCTGATGTGGGGACCTGGGGAGTGGGGCAGTACGGATGACACAGCCAAGGGTCACACCATGCAGCCCTGGACATCTGGTCTGGGCGTCTCTGTGTGGCTGCCAAGTTCAAGCACAAAGGGAGAGGACAGGAAAATAGCAGAGAAACCCAACATCCATGACCCCAGTGCTTCCCCAGAATCACCTCTACCCCCTTCTCTGCCTTCTCTGAAGTCTCTTCCAGTGTCCACACACTGCTGACTCTCAGCGCAGGTGTGAAACATCCCCTCTGGAACTCCTGCAGTTGTTTCATCACAAATCCTCCCAAGACGAAGCCCTTTATCCCCCCAGATTCCTGGAATACCAAACACTTGGAATGACCTGGAGCATTCCCCTCGTCCATCCATCTATCTGTCCTGCACCGACCTTCCCAGACCATCTGCAGGGTCATGATCCCCAGCACTGCTGAAATCATTATGTGTGTGTGCATGGGAGATGATGGGTCCGGGCAGCCAGAGCTCCAAGACAGCCATCTGCTTCAGAGAATGCCACGTGTGCTCACTGTTTTTAAAAGGGAATGGAGCAAAACAACCCCTCGTGAGATAACAGTTTGCAAAGTCCTCCAAAGTTGGCCCTGAAGAGCTGCAGCTCTCTGGTTGCTGGGCAGGAAGGTCAGTGAGGCAGAAAGCTGCGCAGCAAGGAGACCTGGACACACAAAATGGGTCTGTTTGCAGCTTTCCAGTGATGCAGGACAGACATAGCCCAGGATAGGAAGGAAAGATTTTATTTACACCAAGGAGAAGCAGTAGATATAACTTCAGGGACAGTGACGGGGCCTGGGGACAGCAAATTGTCAGTGTCCCCAGCTGCTTTTCATCCAGATCCACTCTTCCCTAACACCTTCACTCTCACTGCCTTTATTAAGTGGCATAACCCCATGCTTGCTGACACCCAAAGCATGTCAAAGCTGCAACCAGCTCCCTGTAGCAGCTTTCCTGTGACAGCTTTTCCATGGTGAAAGGCTGCTATCGTGCCCCTCTGCTTGCTGTCCTGGCCCAGACTAAACACAGCCAGCTGCCTCACCCCTTTCTCGTAGATCATCACTTCTCAACCCCTTGTCACTCTCGATGGTTTTCTCTGGATCATCTCCAAGCTGTCCTCATCTTTCTTTTCTCACTTTCCCTCTGGGACATTTCCAACCGACGTCTGAATCAGCCCTGGGTTTGGACTAAACCTAACGCAGCCCAACACTCAGCTGCAGAATGAGCTCACGAGGACTTGGTAAGCTGCTGGCAAACCTTGAGGAACAAGCAACCGTGGTGGAAACAGGCAGTCCCCTACAAAACGAGGGGGAGGCAGATGGGGTTGTGAGGCGTGGTGAGGGTGGGCTGGGCGAGCTACCCCTTGGCCATGCATCAGGGCATCACCAGGTCTAAGGTGATTGCCACAATTGCTACCTCCCGTGCACGACTTTCTCCAGGAGTCTTCTGCCCTGCTCTTGCTTCTTTTTGTTTTGACAGATTCCCTTCCCCTGCTTTTTAAGACCGTTCTCTGAGGTCTGAGGTCTGCTCAAGATCAGCCTCGGGTATTTTCCTGGATGATCTTTGAGGTCTTTTCCAACCTTGGTGATTCTATGATTCTATGAAAGCCCAAACTATGCCAAAGAGGAAAGTTTGGTCTCAGCTGCTCCATGGGTGTGAGCAGGCACAACAAGCTGTTGTTGGCTCTTTAATAAACAGCTCTATTAACAGAGGAGTGGGGAAAATGATAAATGACACCTGGAGTTAGCCAGGGTACATTACTCACAGGCACTGTGCGTAGCTGATCTCGAAAATACATTCCAGCTAAATTCTTTAAAAACTTAAAGGAGGGGCAGAGTGGAGGTGAAGGGAGCTGAACTTCAGCCAGCTCTTAAAGTGTGCATTCCCAGACCTTCATCTGGCAGAAGAGAAGCCACTCCCGTGCATCCTCTGGCAAAGAGCAGGATGCAGGAGGTGAGATGTCAGCAGTCAAACTCCATCACCTGCATGGGCACCCAAAGGCCAGCAAAGCTCACAAGTTCAGTCAGCGTTCGACTTGTAGGGCGTCTTCCAGCTTGGACAGAGGGTAGGACTTTGGAAATCCAGCTCTGGAAATGCAATTAATCAGGACAAAGCCTAATTAGAGCCGTCTGGAAGGCTGTTTTTTATTGTTTTGTTTTGGTTTGGTTTTTTTTTCCCTCTACAACTCTCACGCAAAATAGAGCTTTAGTCAGTGTGGAAGAAGATGAGGAATTTTAGCAACAGGGTGGATGCTGTTGTCAAAAATGCCTTCTTCAAACAAACGCTCCTTTGGGGACTTTGAAGTGGTTCAGCTATTTATTCATTTGACTGTCAATGAAAAGCTTTCACAGAAAGCTGCTCTAGAAATGGAGCCTTTCCAGGCGTGGTGGGATGATGGATTGCTGCTCTGTATGGAAATCAGTTAACATTTTGCAGCCTTCTATTCAAACGGGAGGCTTCTATCACCGGCGCAGCAGTTGATAATTCACCATCACGCTTTAAACTCAACAACCTCCAGTAACCTAATAAAGACATATTGTAAATATACATCACTGGTTCTGTGTAACGGAACAAATATATTCCTCCTGTGCCTTCGCCTTACTTCGCACGGAAGACGTTTTAACAGTTTGAGTGATGTCGCTTTTATGATGCACGACTCATTTTACCGAACAGCGTGACAAAAGTTTGCTCAGGCAGGAATTTCATTAACTTCAGGGTCCTTGTTGCACTTAGTGGCGTTGCTCTTGGCGTGCAAGAATAATGGGTTCCAGGGCCTGAAATCTCCATTATTTTCCATTGAGTTTATTTAAAAATCATCGGGTGGATTACAAAAGGCTGCTGAACAATGGGCACGCTCTTGTTGCTGATTATTTGTTGCTGTGCCCAGAAGTTTGGTGTTGCTCTGGGGTGCTGCAGAAGGAAATGCACGCTGTTGAACAGTTCCTCATCATCTTTTTGCTCTCGTAGGTTGAAATGTGGCTGCGCCTCTTCCCCTTCTGAACTTTCAGAAGATGGAAAATGAACTCCAGACTGCCTCGGGGGATTGGAGATAATGTCTGTACGGACAAAGGCTGGCTGCAGTGATGTGAAGCCTGTAAAAGCTCCCTGCTGTAGCCACGTCTCTCTCAGGCACGTGGAGCAACCCAAGCCAGCCAACACACACCTGTTTGTTCAGTGAACATTAAAAAACAGGCCCACCTCGGCCAGGTCTGCTCCCAGACCATGGCCATCTCAATGCGTTTATGGGTGAGGGATGAATGGTGTTTTGTCATGGCCACATAACCAGAGCCCACAGCCTGACTCTGCTCCCCTTGCCAGCCTTTTTATGGGTCCCTGATCCACGGTTAGAGTAAATTAGACCAGACTCCAAAATAAATAGCCTCCTTCTGTGCTCGTGAGCAGGTCGTGCACGTGGGGAATGCCACATACTGTAAATAAACAGCTAATAAAAGCACAGCGTTCTTACAGAATAAATAGCTTTGTGGCTTAAATTAAATAGCTATGTCAACAGCCAGCAAACTATAGAGCTGCTGGGTCCATACCAAAGTGCCTTCCTGAGGAGGGCTCTGGCAGGGTCCCATCCTGTGCCCCCCAGCTCCCACCCAGCCCTCTGGGTAGGACAGATGCACAGATGAGCAGGTTCCTGCCTTACTTTGAGCACCTTTTTTTAGGAAGGATGGTACAGAAATGTTATCAATCCCCATAAAAAGAATGCTGACATGGCATCGTTAACATAGACATGGCAAATGGGCATTCGAGTTTCACAGGCATGATAATGCCGGGCTAACATAGAGCAGTGTGGCAAAACATAGCTTGATATGGAGAAAGCCACTCACAGTAATGCTGCCATTCAAAGAAGGTGGCAATGATTTAGTGGTTATTTGCTCAGGTTGTGCTTTTTTGCATTCAGCTTTTTTTCCTGGGGTCATGCAATGCATTGTCCTGGCTCACGGGCAGAAACAAAAGCAGAATTTAGGGATCTCTTTTATTGTCCTCCTGCTCCGGGCATCAGCCTGGAACCCATTTGAGGAAAACTGATGAAGTGACTCCGTTATGAGCTGCACTCTTGCTGCTGTTGTTGTCATAAGCTCCTACAGTCCCTCCTTTATGAAGTGTGCATATCTCTTATTTTTTAGCCTGTGAATTATTTTAATGTTGAATGATATTGCTTCAGCCTTTTAAACAACCAGCTTCCTTTTATTGCTTGTAACTTTCCTTTTAGATTTTATGGCCCAGCCCATGCTAGAAGCCCACCTCCCCACCCCGCTGTCCCATTAGAGATGTCAAACCAGTTGTTTCCAGTAGGAAGCAGAGTGCAGACCCCACGTCAGCACTCCCCAAATCCTGCAGGCCCATCCTCCCATCACGCCAATCAAGACATGATTAAGAAGTCACAAAGCCCACAGTGAGAAGAGTAAATCAGTGTCGACAATGGCGATGCTAATTGCCTGGCAGGCCTGTCCTCAGCACTTCAAGGATCTTTTCCAGCTGGCGATGCCCAGCCTTACCCTACCCAACATGGAGGCAAATTTACAACGGGGTTATGATGGCTGCATCTCTCTGCCCCTGTGCCAATTCACTGCAAGCTGCTCCTGTTGGATGTCCCACAGCACTGGTTGACTCGTCCATGCCTAGAAATGGGAAGCCCACCCTTGTATAGATCTATATGTGACCTCTTTCTAACCCCTCTTTGCCTCAAACACCTTTTCTGACAGTGTTTAGTCCCTGTATGGATGCTGTGGGAGCGTCCTTGCCACATCTCTGGCTTCTGATGCCCAATCCTTGTACAGCTTTTACCATCCACTCCGTGCACACCTATCTGCTCCTCGGTACTGCCTTCTCCTTTTGCTCTCTGTCTTTTCTCTTCTTAGAAAGCTTCATTTTACATGAAATCAACAAGGTATGTAATATCTATAGGGATGTATGAAGTTTGCCACAAAACCCAAACCTCTCTAAGGAAAAACTTTTGCTAGGAGAAGCAAACTCTCTGTTTCATGATGAGAGGTCCCAATATGCCAGGAAGAAGAGGCTCTGAAGAGCTTTTGCTTTTTTCTGCTGTTTCCCAGGGAGTAAGGAAGATGGGATGGGAGCTTTGGGGACGTCCTCTCATCCTGGCAGAGGAAGAGAAAGATGGAGAGGTAGGACAGGACCTCTCCATCACAGAGGCTTGGACCAGAAGCCTGCGCCATGAAATATTTATTCTGGATGGCTTGTCTGATGGAGTTAGATTTCTGTCACTGAGCTTTTTTCCATCTCACTTCCTTTTCAGATCTGCTTTGTTCCAGCATTTATGGAAAGTGTGTGGCAAAAGACCAGAAGAGCTTATTTTTCCTGTCCTTGTTTCAAGAGGTACTTCCCCCACATTCCTGCCTACAAAGACTCAGGGAAAATCAGGATGGAAAGGACCTGTTGGTTTGTTTCCTGTGCTCCTGCACAGGTGAAAGCTTCCCATACAGTGCTGTTCTCAGTGATACAGCTCCTCCAGGTTTAAATGATGCAGGTGTGTTGCTGAAATGAAACATTCCTGCGCTGTGACGGTTTAGATAACGCAGGGATGGGAGGTCTTTGTGTGATGCACGGGCTTCATGGCAGCCCAGCTGTAAGGCAAGATCAGCACCAGTCCTGTTTGGGCTTCTGGTCTAGTGCAGTTGAGGCACAAGACAATGCTGACTGTGGTTGGAATCCTGCTTCATTGTCTCCTCATCTGCTGAGCTTTTCAAGAGAATATGGTGCAGAAGAGGGAAGTGCTGATACTGAAAATAGCAAGCTGCAGCAGGGTGCCAGCATTGTGCTTGTGCTACTTCAACACCCTCAAGTCCCCAGGGCTAGACATGATGATGTCCACAGCTTCTGGGAGTCGTGATGCCACTTCTGGCTGGTGGATCCTGCCAACAAGGTGCAGATCTGAGCTGATCCTCAGAACCCAGGAAGCAAATGAGCACCACACTTCCCCACGCAGTCCCGTCCTGAAGGGATGCTCTGGAGGGTCTCCACACTGTGAGCAAGTCCTCGGCCCCATGTGTGGGGCCACATCTGGATGTGAACCAGCTGTTGGCAGCCTGAGCCATGCACACAAAGAGGCCATTGCAGCACGGGCTTTCAGTTGCAGAGAGGAAAGCCCGGGAGCTCGTTGCAAGCGTCAGGGCTGTGAAATCTGATTCTGTTGGATGTTATGGGCGAGGAGCCTTGAACATCATGGACAGGTGGCCACAGCTTGGGAAGGGGCTTTAACAAGGCATCGTGGATACAAGATCCTCTTTGTTGGGATGCTGCTGAAGGAGAATTGGCTGCGTGAGAGGCTTCGGCACAGCTGCCTGAACTCCTTACCTCCCACAGATCAAAGCCTGCCTTTCTAATCGCTGTCTTTTATTACGCTCGCCAGAATGCTCTCCTGCCATCCCACTGGGTTCGTAGGGGGAACAGGTGTTTTGAACAGAAGATTAATAGTTTTAAAAGTGTGCCCTGGGAGACAGGGCAACACGTGTTACTGCTGGGATGTGGGATGCTGAACCTGGCAGAGAGGCTCATACCAGAGCGTCTCCCTTGCTGGTACAGGATGCTCATCCCACCTCACATGGACGATGATGCTTTGGGCAGAACCTGACCTGTCTAGAGCCTGCCCAAGCACAAGCCAGGTTGTCAAGGGAGGCACTGAGAAGCATCCCAAGCTCCAAGTGCCAGCAGCACCCCTGGAGTGCCCCACGCATCCCATCCCGCTGATAAAGGTAGGAGAGGGACTGCTGGGGGACTGCCTCTCAAATGCCCCACTCAAATGCCCCACTCCATCACTCGAATGCCCCTCGCTGGGCAAGGGATCACACTGCATCCTCCCAAATTTCCCCTTACACACTGGAGATCCTCCTGTCCACCCCCTCAAATCCCCTGTGCTGGACCAGGGATTTCCTCTTCTCCTTACCTCAAAATCTGGGGGGTTTCTAAGCAAGTGAGTTGAGTGGTGAATGGTGTGGTGAAGAGAAGTGATGTTATGTTGTTCAAAGATACTGAATGTCTTCACCGTATTGGGCTGAAGTATGAGGAGAGCAAGAATTGCTGGCCCAAGAGCCAGGGTTATTTGGAAGGGGACAGAAACTTGGCTGAGGATCCCGTGGAACAAAGCAAAAACAGGAAAATGCATAGACATGGCCTCAAAAGTCAGAAAAACAAAGTTTAGGTTAAATACACATAGGGTCTCCTTTTCCCTTTGCAGGTTAAGAAAGGGCAGCCTGTGCCTGCAGAGCTGCTGGCAGAAGCAGTTGCTTCACTTTTTCCCTGCCCATACTTGAGAGTAGTGGGAGGAACAGGCTGGATTCCCCTTTTTTGTCGCCCCCCCCCCAGATCCCCAGCATCCCTGGCTCAGGCACGTTCCTTTAATTATAATGCCATTCCTGCACATTGCTGTAAACACCACTGTAAAGTGCCATGTAATGCAGAGAAGCACCTTAAATTCACAACAAAATGAAGCACTGGTGAAGTTGTGATGTCTAAACATTGTTCCCAGTCTTGGATGTTCTGAATGCACCGCCCCAACACCAGAACAGCAGACACAGCATCCTTGTGTCAGGGCATTCCCCAAGGCAGACCTGAGCTGTTTGAGTTGGCTGCAAGATTACAAGAGGGGAAAGTGGTCGCAGGCTGCAAGCACTCGGAAAAGGGTTGGGTGTAGGAAATGGCCTCCTCTGGGTGCATCAGCTACTCACTGCTTCCTCTCTGCCCCACACAGCTCATAAAAACAAGGTGTTTGTCCTCTTTGATAGCAGCGGGCAGCAGAAAGCAGACTTTGATGTCATGGAAGGAAATAACGTATTTAGGCACGGCCCTCGCTCAGGTCAGACACAGCTCATATAAATCAGGGTACTGAGGAGATGGGGAAGGGTGTGGAGAAGTTCAACTTGACCCTTTACCACCATTTTCTTTAACTTTCCCATTAAATTAACTTTCCTATTGTCCCGTATCGCTGTGCTACATCTTATTTTTTTCCTGTCGCAGTTCTTTTGTTCCCCTGAAATGCTTTAGAGCAAGATGAGAAAGGGAAACCTTTAGTCATCAGCATTGCAGAGCATGCCTTCAGATCCCAGACAGCGCACGAAAGCGGCAGAGGAAAAACAGACCCTCCACAGCACCCCCAGCAATCCTTCTTGGAAATGGCTTGAGCCCCCTTTGAAAACAACATATCGTCCCTTTGGATGCTCAGTCCTCACAAACTCAAACCCATTTTGGCCGCTGCATTAAGATTCATAGTGGGCATAAATGAGTTTCGGAGATTTTCGTGCCATCATCGCCGTAAGGAGCTGAATAAAAATCACATTAAATATACTTTATACTTCTGCAACAGCTGGCAGCCAAGTCTTAAAGTGCTTTTCAATCCCACGGGCCAAAAGTAGAACCACAATCCTTTCAAGTCAAAGAGATTTCCCATTAATTTAACCTCTCCAGATTTGCCGTGGGACAGATTTTGTGAGGCTAGGCTCTTCCTTTAGTGCTTAAGCCAAAGAGAGGCACCCCAAAGAGGCAGATGACCCTGTGAGTGACCACTGGGTTGACCCATCTGTCTGGAGATTTGAGATGGTGCCCATCAGTGGGGATGGGAGCTGGGATCTTTAGGTGGATCCCACTGGAGCTGAGATGGAGATGACACTGGGATGTAGTTGCTGTCCAGAGAGCAGGTTTGGGCTGGATTCATATCTACCCATGAAATATTTCACTTCAGTTCTCTGCTGTGTGGAAGCCATCCCAGTGTTGGTGTGGAGAGAGGCAAGCAGAGAGAAAGGGGAAAAAAAAGAAGGGAGAGGAAAGGGGCATTTCTAGCTATATTGCTTGCAGAGGATCCGTGGTCCTGTTCGTTTTGGGAAGCTCAGCACTGGCTGCTCCAAAACAGAACGAGTTTCTGGCGTGGAGGGGACAGTGGGACACTTGGAGGTGCTCAGGAGATGAACTGGAGCAAACTGGAGCAGAGCAACAAAGCCACGCTCCCATTTCCACGGGTTTTACGCGTTTCCCTTGCAGCTGGTGCCCTCTCGCGGTATCACTTCTCTCGCAGGTATGTGTCAACAATATACATACGTCGAGGATACACTTAGAGGATATATGCACATAGATATCCCTTTTTTATTGCCATTTTTATACGGATATCCTCTGGATGTATTATCCTATACATATATCTTGTTTATATATATGTGTGCATACGGGGGTTGGGCGGGATGATGTCTGGAGGTCCCTTCCCACCCCTACAGTCCCGCGATCCCGTGATATATGCATATATCTCCTCTAAATACACGTGCACAGATACGGGGAGGGTATATGTAGAGATACACGCGAAAAAACGTATGGAGATGTACACTACCCTACGCAGATACGCATATATACATGCTATACATACCCCCGAGCTCGTGGCCACGCCCCCAAGGCTCTGGCCCCGCCCTCCAGTGCTCCCTGCCCTGAAGTCCTCCAAAACATAAGAGAGTGAGAGAGAGAGCGGCCACCCACGCTCGGAGGGCGGAAGTCCGTCATGCCTGGGACGGAAGTTACGTCACGGCGCGACCGCCGCCTGCAGGGACGGCAGCTGTGGCCGCGGGAGGATGCCGGTGGCGGTGATGGCGGAGGGCGGTTTCGGCTTCAGGAAGCTGCTGGAGCAGTGCGAGACTCAGGAGCTGGAGGTGCGGGGGGAGGGTCACTGTGGGGCTGGGGTTCGAGTTGGCCCGGTAGTGGGAGGGTTTGGGGGGGTATGAGGCAGGAGAGGCGGCGGGAGGAGGAGGAGAGCAGCGAGGTGGGCCTGGGGAGTTGCTTCTGGCTTTGCGAGGCTCAGGTTAGAGGGCCGCGGTGTTCCCCGCACGAAAATCCTCATAGCCTCCAGTAAACTTGGACGGTTTCCACCTGCTTGCCCCGTGGCCGTCCTCGTCACGTTGGGGTCATAATCCTGATGCTGTAATCCTGTGCGTGTGCTGCTCGAGGCTGTTCACTGGCGATATCCACGGAGTTCTGTGGGGTTTGCGGCGTGTTTATAAACGTGGAGTTTGTGCATCTGGCTGTAGTGGTTTAAAAGAAAGGCAGAATCTGAGTCTTCCCCTTCTGCATACTCTTCAGGTCTTTATTTAGGCTTTCAGTCCTGTTATCCCAGCGATTGAAGCTGATGTAGTCAGTGCTGGCTTGTGCTAGCAGAATGATGTTTTTCACCTTTCTGTCGATGAGCATCGCAGCTTTACAGGGCAAGGGATAATCCTCAAATGGAAAGAGGCAGTGCTTATAGCTCTGCAACACTGGGCCTCAGTTGAAAATGGAAATCAACTTCATTTCCTGCTTCTCTGCTGAGCCCAGGTGCCTCCACGTGCTTCTGCCATGGTGCTGCAGCTTCTTTGTGTGCCCCTAATACAGTGGAAGCGCATTATGGAGTTGCAGAGGAGTTGCTGCCCTGGAAATAGGGGCAGTCCACTTCCTCAGGTGATGAGTGTGCACGCTTGGTGAAGAAGCATCCCCTTGTACCACGTGGAAGAGTTGTGTGTTTTACTTGGAAGCTGTATATATTCTTCGAAGGAGCACCTGGACAGCACTTACAGTGCAGGTGTTCATTAGGGTGGTGTAAGGATAGTTAGGGTAATGAGGTGGTGCTGCTCATCAGACAGCATGTTAAGTTGCTGTACTAAATTCCCACTGAGAAACGCCAGTTCACTTACAGCTGATTTCTATAAAAGCAATGACCTTTTCATTCTAATTTAACAGCCCTCAGAGCTGTGCTTGTTGTTTGGCATGGATCATTTGTTTGAGACTGCCTTTCTGGCCTCTGTGGGGTTATCGTACCTGTGGGCTGGGTGTCAGACATTGAGCCCAGGATGTTTTGGGCTTTGCTACTGCATCCAGAGGTTTGGCATCCCTCCTTAGCTTCCCTGCTGGACGTCAGCAGGCTCCAGGGGCTGTTACAAAGTCACTGCATTTAAACTGTGCTCTGTTTAGGGCTTCTCCAGATGAACAGGAGAGCCTCAGCTGCTGTTTAAACTGTTCCCAAATAGTTTGGCTGTGCTGGTAAGTTATGTGCTGTGCATGTCTGCATCCACATCAAGGTTCTTGCAGGCACAGCGATACCAGCTGACAGAATTCATGTTTTACAACCTGTTATTACAGGACCTGGCTTTGTTTCAGAGCACACAGTCCAGAGAACACTCGCAGAGCTGTTGTATTTGTGGATGAATAATGAGCCCCAGAAATGTCAGAGCAGCTGGGGGTGATGCCTCCTTAGCAACACAGCTGATCCTCTCCTTTTGGTTTTGATGAGCCTGTAAATTGCAGGTGTAAATAAACTTCTGGTGCAAAGTTATTTATCATAGAAAACTACAGCTGCATTAATTAATGTGCCTAACAAAGTGATTTGTACTTGTTCTTTAGGCCCCTGGAGGAATTGCAACACCCCTTGTTTATGGCCAACTTCTAGCTTTGTACCTTCTGCATAACGACATGTAAGTGGCTCTTATTAACCTTTAACCTCTGGCACTGGGTTTGTTGCTATTAGCCTGCTCCAGATTGATGTGCAGTTCCTGTCAGTTGTGTGACTGACAGTGTGTGTGTCATCTTAGAATGAAATGCTGTCATCTTAGAGTAATGAAGATGTGCTTAGGGTTTATTGGAACAGTGCTTATTTATTCAGGCAGAGTGCAGGGCACTGCTGTATGCTCACACTGCAGGCTCGTTGGTCTAGGGGTATGATTCTCGCTTAGGGTGCGAGAGGTCCCGGGTTCAAATCCCGGACGAGCCCTTCTTTTTCAGGTTGGAACTAGATGATCTTTAAAGCTCCCTTGCATCCTGAGCTGTTCTGTGATTCTCCCTTGGCAAATTCCACGCTGTGTTGAGGTTGTATAGTAAGGAGATTAAAACTCATTTTGATCTGGTGCTATAGAACTCTGCTCTGTGGAGAATTCTCTTTTGAGAATGTTTGCTTCCATTTTATATTTCTGCTAATGTACTCTAAAGATCAGTAATTAAATATTACAGTGTGTTCAGCCTCTGTGATGCACGTGAGAAAACTAGATTGGGAAGAGCAAGCACTGTCTAAATCTTCTAAAGTGAGCTGCAGCAGTGCTAAGAATGTATTTGTACCATTAACAAGTAATATTAGTGCTTTGTTTTTAGCTCATGCTGCCAAGTTTTTCCTCTTATTTTATAATTTATCTATTTTATAATGCATTAGTGCATGTGTATATATTTATAAATGCACATATACCGGTGGGAAGCGTGCTCAGGAAGGGCACTGAGAAGTCTTTTTTCCTTTCTTTAGGAACAATGCACGGTACCTTTGGAAAAGAATCCCTCCTGCTATCAAATCAGTAAGTACTTCCTAACGTTCTAGTTGATGCTAGAACAGTTTTACCTAAGCTGGGAAATGACTTTTTCCCTCTCCACAGTTTCTGCTTGCTGAGTACATAGTTCCTGCCATGACCACACAGCCAGCATATGGCATGCTGTTCTTCCATAGATCTCCAAGTTGCAAATCTGGCTGTTGCTTCTTTTCCTTCCCAAGTGATCTCATGACATAACAGTTCTGCAAATCTAGAGTTTTATTAGAAAGCCTCACAATAAAGAGTAGTCAGCTGAAAGGAGGCATTGACTCTGGTCTGAGTATCTGACTCTGGGCTGGGGTTGCGCTCTATATGAGGAGCAAAATACCTTGTGTAGTGAATTAGAACTTGATATTAGTTGTACCATCAAATTTAACTGTCTGAAGGCATTTTGATCTGCACTGCCTTTGGATCAAAGATGCGTTTTGAAGCTTTAGCTACTTAAAAATAATACTGTTACTTAAACTGGTGTTTAGTTACTCTTTTGGCAGACTTCTGAACCTGTTGTCCAGTGTGCAACACAGTAAAAGTAGTCCTTAAAGCAAGTCATGGGAATGCAGTTATAGTGAGGGTGATGTCATTTTTAGTGTGACCCATGTTCAAGACTTTCAAGCTAATTTATCTTTGCTATGCAGACAACATCTGCACTCTGTAAAACCTCTACTGAAGAAGGAAGCATCTCTTTGAGGAGACGATAGCTGTGCTTTGCCCACTCCAGTCAGTGGTCTGAGTACAAGCTGTCCTCTGTGGTTTTAGCTGCTATACCAGCCTGAATTGGTATGACTGATGTGAGCACACTTTGCTCATGTGGGTGATAAGCTTTGGCAGAAGGATGGGTCAGGAATTAGCAGCTATGATAGCTATTAAAACAAGATTTCCCAGGGCTCCTTTCTTCATCGTTAGAGGTATTGATACCCACTTGCAATGGGGAAAGGAAGGCAGTAGGAGTGAGTTTGTGCAGAGTGGTCACTGTAGAGACCAGTCAACTCTGGATTAACTGTTTTTATCAACCACAGGCAAATGCTGAGCTTGGAGCAGTTTGGTCAGTGGGACAAAGAATCTGGCAGAGAGACTTCCCAGGAATCTATACAGCAATCAGTGCACATCAGTGGTCTGAGACTGTTCAGCCTATCATGGAAGCACTTAGAGGTACAAACTGAACTCCTGCAGGTAGCATGTAACCTGAAGTTATCTGTGTGTGCTTTTTGACAAGTGACTGCTTGGGAATGCTCTAATCAAAGCTGGCCAGGAGGTTTGCCTAGATTTTGTTTTGCTAGGAGGATTTTAGGTATTGATTGTAAAGGAAAAGCTTACTACAGAAACTTCTGGATTATAACAGACATATTTTGGTCTATCGCGTGTCCTTGTATCTTCTTAACATTTCATATGATTTGTTTCATTTTGTGATAGCACAGTGGACACAGCTTGGTCAAACTCATTCAACAAAGAGTGCTGGCAGTTTGATTTGGCGTTTCAGAACCTTGTGATACTCAAAAGTTTCTTTTAAACGTGGCTTTCTTTTAAACAAATGGTTTAGCACTTACAGGCCGTGTGATGCTAATGTGCAAACGAGCAGTCTTGCCCCTAGAGGGCACTACCGACTGCTGAAGAGCTTCCAGAGTATTTTGCAATAGCAAATTTTCTGTGGCTTTCAGGAACAGCCGCTTTGCAGATGCTTTGCTATCAATGCAGGCCGGGTGGGGAAAAGAGCATGAACAGTTGTAACTAACTGCTGCTTTATAATGATTTTTTTTTCGTGATTTTCTGATTCTGAACAATTTGATGTGAGTTTTATTTCAAATGGTGACTACTGTCCAAAGCTGAGTTTCCCAAACTGCAGTTTGCCTGAGACTGGTAATACCCTAGCTGCATTTGGAGATGAAATGCTGTCCCTGAGGGGTTTTCTCATGACATAAGCAAGCTGTTGTCTCTATTTGTGACCCTTGAGGACTGAATAAATTGTTGGGAGGGAGAAGTTTGAGGTTCTAGTGGTTTTCCAAATGGGTTTTGTTCTGTTTGTATTGGAAGCATTATCTCAGATTTCCTAGCTGTGGAGATTAGTATGTCTGCTCACAGCCCTTCTCTCTTTCTAGATGCAACCAGGAGGCGAGCTTTTGGACTGGTTTCTCAGGCATATACCTCAATAGTTGCAGATGATTTTGCAGCCTTCGTTGGGCTTCCTGTAGAAGAAGCTGTGAAAGGTACTTTTGTATCTGTTCATTGAGTGAAGTGGCCTGAGAGCTATTGGTGATGGTGAATAGAAACATGTGTAGGAACTCGGAAATTAACCTACAGAAAGTCAATGAGGCAGTAAATAGAGGTAAATTGCTTAGTTTGGGATACATGTTTTACTTGCCACTGTTTCCCTTTGTTATTTTCCTCTTCTGTATGTGGGTGTGTCAGAGCAATTTGCCAGTGAACAAAAAGTGAAGGCTCACCTGCTGTTACTTTCAAGGGCTTATTTGTTGAAGTAAATGACTGCCTGTGAGAAGCATCCTAGGTTTGTAGCAGGGTACTGAGGTGCTTTCTTATTGGTCTTAGTGTGCATCTGTTTTGTTTCTGGCAGTTGTATAAGATTCGTTCTTACACATGTAAGAAATAAATGAATGTCTTTTCAGGTGTATTAGAACAGGGCTGGCAAGCAGACTTCTCCACTCGTATGGTAATGCCTAAAAAGCCAGGTAGGTGGAGCTGTTATTTCATTAGACGTTGAATTTAACTTTTTCTAAGAATTAGATGCTAGTTTTTAATTAAAAATTTTTGCATAATATTCTTTTGCCCATTTTATATGGACTTACGCAGCTGTAAAACATGGGATGTTTATAAAATGTAGGAAGTGCAAATTAGTGAGTTTAGTTTAAGGTTACAAGCAGTCTGGGTTAAGCTAAATCCTCAAATTAACATTTTTTAAACAAAAGCAGACAGGATATGCTATGGTTTCTCCTCCTCTGCTGTTGGCTCTCACTCAGTGGAACGTAAGTTGGATGACCTCAAATGACGTCTTAATTTAATAAAGATGAGCAGGAATATACCATTTTAAACCTGAGAGCTGTTGTTAGGAGAGGCTGAATCTTCAGCAGGGATCGAGCAGATCTTTGTTCTGAGGACCTGAAGTTGTTGGTGTAATTTCCTTTGCTTTTTAACTCTCGTGCTCTTAAGTATTCCTGCAGAAGTGGTGATCTTGTTATTACGGTTTCCTAAGGTGGTATCTAAGGCTGTTTTCTGTTTGAAAGAAGGATGAGCATTAATCTGTGAAGGCAGAGATCTTTTCTCTTAGGCTGTATAATACAGCTCTGGAAATAGGAGTCAAATTGTCGCGTAGATAACATCTGTGAAACTAAGGGCAGAGCGGGGAGAAAGTCTTTCATATGGGCAGAATCCTTAGGTGTTCAGACCCCATAACACCTGATTAAACTTGTGCTGATGGGATTTTTTTCTCTGGGGAAGCATAACCAACCAAAGTCCTGAGCTTTTGCCTTCGACCAGTTTCTTTTTTTCATGGAGTGGTTGCAAAATGTGTGGGTTGGTCACTGGATGTTGAGTATTGTGCATTTTAACCTTGGCACTGAATAGGTTTTGTTTCAAATACCTTTTTTTTTTTAATCCAGTTTAGGCTCGGTGTATATGATTGCTTAAAATTAGTGCAGTGGGTTAAACTTCTCTTGCATTTTTCTATAGGTGTACTGGAAGCCTCCTTTAACAGATTTATTCCTTCATCAGGTATTTGCTACAGTCTACTTGCATATATTGAAGGCTTGCATGATTTATACAGTTTTATCAGTGCTAGAAGATGACTTGAATCCTAGAGAACCATGTCCATCCCTTACAAATATCATAAATATTCCTCTTATGTTTGGAGTAGCAAGCATTTACACAAGCACCTGTATACATATATTCCCACAGGCTGTGGGAAAAGGCCTGTACACACTGCCTTTTCCCACAGCCTGTGCAGTGCTTTTTGTCAGTCAGATAACCCAAGAGATTTGTAAGCTGTTACACTGAACTTTATAAGGGAAGGAGCAGCTGAAGAGCTCCGGGAGGCTTTTTTCCTCAAGTGGAGATGCTGTCAATCCTCATTATTCACAGGTTCCAGTGTATGCAACATGTTTTATTGGAAGCATGCTGAAAACTGGAACTTGTTCGAGTGCTTTTGCTGTTAGTAACTCTTGGACAACTTAATGTTGCAGATGACAGAAAAGTATTCTGTCAGCTAAAGCTGTGTAGTTGAGAGCAAACATAGGTATGTGCCCTGTCACTGTGACATGTTTTTCTTTATTACTGTGATGGATGGTTGACTTGCTTTCTTCATTAATATGGTATTTACTTTGTTCTTCTAGAACCTGCTCCAGTTCCACCAATTCCAAATGAACAGCAGTTGGCCAGATTGACTGACTACGTGGCTTTCCTTGAAAATTGATGAACCTGCTTCTCTGTGTAGAGCAACTTGAGAATCCTGTGTACTGGCAGTTCTAGAAATCTACGACTTCTTTTGTGTTTGTTAAATCTTGCAGCATCCCCTTCTCTAAAGTGTAAAGTATACAGTGTATTTTGTTTTGCCAAAGCCAAGCTAGCAATTGAAACAACCCTTTAGGTAGTACTTGTTCAGTAGGTACACAGCAGTATTACACAGTGAGGCTTTTTTTACTGACTTGCAGCCGAGAGATGCAGGACTTTTTTCAAGTATATGGAAAGTAGAGAAGAAAACTTTGAGCAATGAGACAGGTTAGTGGTATGAGGGGGTTAATATTACTTGGTTACTTGCTTCTGTGGTGAGCACTGCAGTGCTTAATGCAGGTCAGTTGTATGTTCATCTAAAGCACAAAGTTATAGACTGCTCTACTTGCATCTGTTGAGAATGTTTTGATGAAACAGTAACACAACTTACAATGATTCTTTTGGAGATCTTTGACATTTTTCTTTTCTCTTGTTGGTCTCTATGGTTTCAATCTTCTTTCTTGTTTTGATTGAGATTTAATGTTGGGTGTGTTTTTTATGGAGTCCTTTATGGAAAGGCAAAGGTTTGCTTTGAGGAATAAATGTTTTAAAGGTTTTACTTTTTGAGTACACATAGGACACTAGGTATTTCACTTGGAAACAATATACCTTCTTAAAGCCTGTCATGGTGTGGTTCTTATCAGTACAGTAAACTTGGATCTGCTACAAACAGCTCTCACCTGCCTTCAAGCTTTCTGAATTTGCAATTACTGGAAAAGACTTTAGAAATCAGATAGGTAAATTGGATAGGATTCCCTGAGTTAGAGGCCAGTCAGGAGAAGGATATTTTTGTGCTGCAATGTCAGTTTTTGGAATAAATTTCCTATACCAGAGCATCTTTGAGCTGAGAGTGGATATTTGGAAACAGAAAGCTGAGTTACATTCCCAGGCCTTTTACCATTCTTATGATGGTGAAGGCTGTGGAGAATAGTGGTGCTTTAAAGGGCAGTGCGTGCTGTCACTCACTTCTAATCCCCGTTTTTCAACATCATATTCGGTGGTTTATTGTTGAAGATGTCAGGTGTGCTCTGTTATGATTGTTTTTCCAGTGTGCACTACCTACTGTACATTCTCTTGCTGGGGGATGTGTTAGCAGGGAGGAATTCTAAACTGTGCACTGCTGCTTTGAGAGCTCCCTTTGTATGTAAACATTTAGTCCAAATGATTATTTATTTGAAACTAACCTAAGACCTGGATTGCAAAATATGATGCAAACTTATCTTCAGTGATATTAAAGAACACGTTTACACTGATCTTGTGTGCTTTGGTTTTGTTTTATGAGTGCAGTTCTGGTTTGGCTTGTTTTTCAATGGATTCTGATTGGACTGATTTGAACAGAGCTAGTTAAAGATTAGTGCAGTGTTTAGATGGGTACTTAGAACAACTTCATGTTCATATTAAAATTAAAATACTGGCCTTCAGGTGTCATGTGAAAGTTCACATACTTTACACTTTTGTACATAGGTGAGAATTTTCCCTTGTGTGTGCATATTGGACAATATTGTTGGAATTATTGTTTTTTTTGCAGCATATGGGTACAATTCTGCTGGGGGGAGAGGGGGGAGGTAGATCTGAAGCTGCCTGCAAAACAATTCCATACTTCCTCAATACTTTTTTTTCTTTCCCTTCAGTGCAAGTGCCATTTGATTCTCTTGTGTAGATACTGATCGACCCTGTCTCGATATTCATGTTTAAATGAGCAGGTGAGGAGTAGGCTGTATTTTCATATTTCTGGTTCTGCTACAGAGTATTTAACGTTGGTGAGGTAGAGATATTAGATTCAAATGCTGTACTTGGTGTGACTAAAGCAAATGATGCAAATTACTGAAATGGTGAAGCACTGGAGCAGCTTGCCAACTAGAGATGCCCTGTTCCCTGAGTCTTTCAAGGCAAGGCTGGTTCAGGCCCTGGGCAGCCTGATTTAGTTGTGCATGTCCCTCTTCATTGCAGGGCAGTTGGATTAGATGACTTTGTTCCCTTCTAACTTCTAAAGATTCTATGATTCTAATTCATGTTATTTTGGAGTAAAACTGGAATAGGTCTTAACTACTGCCAGCTTAAAATAAATGCCTTTGGGAATACTGATGATAAATGTCGTGAGACCTTTAAGGAACTTGTTTAGGATGGATTGAGCTAATGAAGTCAAATTTTTCAGCATGCTCTTAAAAGCAGTGATCATCTGATTCACAGTACCTTTAAGTAGGGAGTTAATAGCCAGTGGCAAGGGTATCTTAGTCTTCTGTGGAGATTAATGCTGCCATGGATGGTTTGTTGTCTGCACTTAACTATACCTTTGTCCCTCAAAGTGGCTAAGAGGAGTACCTCGAAGTACTATGAAATGACAGCGTTTAGTTTTAAGATATTTGAGCAGAAATTCTGGATTTACAACAGATAGTGAAATGGACAGTTGGATTTAGTGGCAAGGCAAGTGCAGCTTCTGCATGTTAGCAGAGGATCTCGAGGTAGAAAGATGGATGTTGATGTTATAGCCTAAGTAATCCTATCATCCCCCTGTACTCAGCTCTGGTACGGCCGCACCTCGAGTACTGTGTTCAGTTTTGGGCCCCTCACTACAAGAAGGACATTGAGGCCCTGGAGCGTGTTCAGAGAAGGGCAACAAAACTGGTGAGGGGTCTGGAGCACAAGTCTTATGAGGAGCGGCTGAGGGAGCTGGGATTGTTTAGTCTGGAGAAGAGGAGGCTCAGAGGAGACCTTATTGCACTCTACCACTTCCTGAAGGGGGGTTGTGGTGAGGAGGGGGTAGGCCTCTTCTCCCTGATAAGTAATGACAGGACGAGAGGGAATGGCCACAAGTTGCGCCAGGGAAAATTTAGATTAGACCTCAGGAAGCATTTCTTTTCTGAAAGAGTGGTCAGGCACTGGAATGGCCTGCCTAGGGAGGTGGTTGAGGCACCATCCCTAGCGCTGTTCAAGAAGCGTTTAGATGAGGTGCTAAAGGACTTAATTTAGTAGTTGGGTAGAGATAGTGATAGGAGGATGGTTGGACTAGATGATCTTATAGGTCCTTTCCAACCTTATGAACTTATGAACTTATTAGGCAGACTGAATGCCACAAGAAAGCTGTCCTTAGAGCTATTGTTAACCTACCAAGCTGAAATGAGAAGCTTGGAGCTCTTGTAGAGGCAGTGAGTAGCCTTGGTACAGGAGCTACTTTAGGCTCACTCCAATGCGCGTGAGGTTCTTTAATTGGTAAGTACTTACATTTTTGACATGTCCTGTAAAAAACTTTTTGAAGGGGTTCATAACATCAAGAAAAAAAATTGCCATGTGCCATTGAAGAAGCTGAGATTACACGTCGTTTGTTTTAAAACAAAGCTGTTCCTTTCTCTTCTTGGCTTGGGCCCACCTTGTTCTAAACACCACAGCCTCAAAGGGATCAATAATAAATTTGGCTGAGTTGAATTAGTCCATTAGATGTGATCTACGTTAAAAGATTTCAGTTCACACTTTCACTGCTTTGGCAAGCATAGCTTTGTGCTTATTTTTGTCCAGAACTTGATCTTGGTAAACAGCTTGTATAAATAATTTCCTAAAGCTCTTCTGTCACTTGATTACTTACCTGGGCTGCTTTAACCCTGTGTTTGCAGCTTGCCAATGAAGGGACAATATTGCTGTGGACTCGTTTACTTTTAAAATGAAAGCAAGTAATGTTTGGAAGAATTCCAGCACCTACAGTTTTTTTTGTCTGCTGTGCTGGAAGTCTGGAGTGGGAGGACCTCTGGATTAAACCATTAGGAATTCAGTTGGGAGTGGAGATTTTTTTTTTTTGAAGGATTTGGGGGGAAAAAAATCCGTTTTAACTTTATTTTCCATTTTCATCTGCATCCCACATGAAACTGCATATTTTTTGTATTGCATTAGTCTCTCCTATGTAGGTCAGTGATTGCTTTCCATTTTCTGTGTTGAATGGAGCTGTAGGTGTCTTTAACCCAAAGATAACTCTGTTTGGTTGCAGAGTATACCTCCTGCTGAAGATCTCATGGCAGCCTTCCTTGGCTTAGAGAACAAAGCTTACTAGGTTTTCCAGGATGTGATGAGAGCTGTTGATACCTCAATTCTCTGCATTCTCCTTTCATTTTCCTGTAGAAAAAAATGCCTTACAGAGCAGCACTGATGTTGCTTTAGTTTCTAAGCACTGGGAGGTTCCTTTTATGAGCAGAAAAGGCATCAGCTCAGCATGGTGCCAACTCTCCTCAGGTGGTATGAAAAGCGATTGTGGTTTAAACTTGTTCTGGTGATTGGTCTTTGTGACAGCAGGCCCACTGTGCTTTGGAGGCCTCAAGCTTCTTTCCTCTCACCCTAAATACCTTCCAGAGCTTCTAAGATGAATGCTGGAGATTATTCAAAATGGTCATAAGCCTTCTGCCTAAACAGAGGAGAGTGCTAGTAGTGTTGTCGTTAAGACTATTCCAGCAACCTGGTCTGTGTGCAGTAAAACCTAAATTGAGAAAGTAGGAGAAAACTGGAACAAGATTGTGGGCGTTTGGTTTATTCTGCCTGTGTCTTTCCCTGCTGTTTGCTGGCTGGGCTGTCCTCCAGGTGGCACGTTGGTGTGTCCTTCCACATTCAGGAAGAACTATCCAGGCTGGCTGACTTGGCCCTTCCATTTCCATAGCTACAAACAATTCAGAGCATCTGCTGTAGATCCTGTCTTTCTGGGTTGACAGAAGCAGCCCTGAAGCCTTCTTATGGTGTTGGTGTTACCCAACGTTTCTTTGAACAGCAGAAAAACAAGGGCTCAGGATTTTACTCTGTGCTTAACCTTGTGAGGGCTAGAGCTTGAAAGATTCTGTGCAGCTCTACAATGAAGCTTTCTTTTTCAGATCCATTCCCATTTACTCATTCTGGAAATTCTTTGTAATTTTTTATGAAAGTTAAAATAGAAACCTACATTTATTTATTACAGCTCAAATGTTTGTGTCAGAAGCACTGGAAACCAAAAGGAAATGGTTATTCTACCAAGTCTCAAAGTGCATAAACATTGTGGTAATGGTCCACTGTATGTTGACAACAGGTATCCTAAATCTGAGAAGCAGTACTGGGTGCTGATGATGGACCTTGTGGTTTCATATTTTGGAGCTGATACACTGGAAAATAATGCAAGCTATTATCCACCTGGCTGCTTTAGCAATCCAATGCACTGGAGTTTTGTAGCTTCAGCTTGGCTTGTTGTAGACAATGCTTCAAAACAATAAAATTTGCCTTTTTCAAGTGTCAAGCAGATGTTAGGAGGAAAAAAAATAGATGGCTTAGCACTCAGCAGCCAATAGATAATAGCAAGTGAAAGGCAAATGACTTTCAGGTCTGTGATGCAAACCAAGCTTAAAAATATTTTTGTTTCTAGCTTGGAAAGCTTACTACTTTATTAACGCACCCATGTTGAGCAATAGAAAGTAATGTGCTTTCCTGGTTTCCTATTTTTTGAGGCTGGTTATTAATGCTTTCACAGCAAAGAATTCCAGGTGGGTTGCTAGGGCTGCGTGCTGCATCTCTGTGTAAATAACATGAAATAACCATTGGAAATGGGGTGCATACAGCTGATTTTGAAATACTGCAGTATATGTGGATGTCTTTCCCTTGTACTTTTTACTCAGCCTGAGAACAGGCCGGAGCTCAGTTTTTGTTCTGTGTGGCCCTTCTGTTTTGCTGAGTTAGAACAGTGCTGAATCACAACTAGTATATCACTTTTTGTATTGTAACAGCTCATCCAAGCTGAGATGGATGTACAAGTATGTGATGAGAATCCTGAGATAAGAGGACTTGTAGATCACTGGCTGCACAGAGAACAGGGCTTGACCTCTGATTCACAAGGTAGGGCACGTTCCCTTGTAGGTGCTTTTAATCTGACAGATGTTTGAGGTATATGGAGGCTGTTATAAAACAGCTTTATTGCTTATTGCTTTGTTGTGTTTTTTTTATGGGGACCTGAACCTGCTTGAGGTAAAGCATACACACTCTGATGATAATCCTTTACTTCTTGAGCTTCGTGAACTCAGGAAGGGATGATGGCACACACTGTGCTTTCCAATCCTAATTGGGATCTCTTTCTAGACTTTGAGTGTATGAGTAAATTTGAAAGAGCTGATACTGGTACCTCTGGAAATAACCAATACCTGACTTAATTCTGAAACCAAGGGCATATAGTTATGCTTTACTTATACTCCTATATTTTGGCAAAATAATTAGCTGCATAGGTACTATCTGTTTCCATGTATCTAATGCTGGATGCTGTTTGTAGGGTGAGTCACACTGGCAAACGGATTCAGCCTTAATCAGATACATCACCAGTGGTTGATCGTGGAAAGCTCAACTCTTGGGATCCCATGGAACTTCAGTCTTCTAGGCCAGCTTGAGAGTGTGACAAGCACTGGAGATTTTCTCGTATTGTGTGGAAGAAATCCCTGCTTGAGACTAACATGGTCCACACAGAAGACGCTGCAGAGGTAGCACGAACAATAACAAAGACTGAAGTAAAACAGCATAGTCACAATGAAAGCCAAAGGTAAATCATACCACCTCTGTTATCAGCATGTTAATATTGAGTGATGGAGCAGGAGTATGCTAAACTGCTGAACATCAGGCATTCACCTTGATGAAAAAGCTGCTTAAAGGGTAGAAAGCCAAGAGTAGCCTGACAAAGGATAGGCTTGCTGGTCTCCTTTGCAGTAAGGAAGAACTGGCTTTGGGGCCCCATGAGCAGGAACTAAAGCATTCAGTGTTCTTGTTGCTATTTCAGAAGAGGGCAACTTAACAATCTCCTGGCTTGTCAGTGGTGGTAAGCTTTTCCACAGAGTCAGTGCAGCATTGGTGGTAAAGTGAAAGAAGATCCCCAAACTGACTGGATGAGCAACGTGGTAGCAAGAGGGTTTCAGTGCTCTGAAGGTAGTGCATCTAGGGGAGAAAATAGTCTACAAGTGTGTTTATGGGATGGTGGACTCAAAACTGGTATTTGTGTAAAAAGAATGTATAGGAGGTATGTTTGAGACTGATTAAACCATGAGGAGGTTAGCCAGGCATAAACAGTGTCTCTGCTACCATGCAAGGCAGGCTAATGGGCTAGGCTGACCTTTGAGTCTGACTCAATGTGATATTTCATGTGTTCCCATCCTTTTGAGCCCCTTTATCATAAGTTACACATTCATCTTGCCATCTTTTAGTCTTCTCCAGGCATCGTTTGGCATTTCACTTGGCTGCTATCGGTAAGAGCATGTGAATTCTTGAGACTGCTGTAAAGTTCTGTTGTCCTTGGGGATACTGGTTATAATGAAGTGTGTGCTTACATCCTGACAAGTCCAAGAACCTTCCTTGTTTCCTAACTTATTTTTTTATAGATTATGTGCTAGATTACAGACAAAAAGCACCTAGCTGTAAGTTCGAGCTGTCAGTGGATGAAAAGGTTCCTTTACAACAAAGGGTGCGACTTGTTGATTTGTGTGGTGCATCGTAACATTTTGTTTGCCTCCCACAGCCCTTCCATGTTCATGGCCCTTTCACATCTGGTTAGGTTCAAGATTAGTAAATGCTCCCGTGAGATCCTGAACTTCAAATTCCACTTTCATGTTAAGAATGCTAGCTGGTTTCAAGACAAGTCTCTAATTAGCAGAGAACATTAAACTTTGATTAACTGTATAGGCCCATGCTGAGGTGCTTTGTGTAGATTTTGAAGCCATTAATGCAGACTGTGATGTGTAATTTCAAGTAAAATCAGAAGGTAAGAACTTCTCATGTGCTACTTTGGATATTTAGAGAGGAAAACTTAGGTCAGCGGGAATTCCTCATACTGTCCAAAGGTCTGGAGTGTCTCTAAGCATTAATGTTGGGGAAATGCTCCCTGTGACCACAGGAAAGTCCTTTCACCTTTTGACGTGCAAGTTCTTGAGCAGTTTTCATGGCTAGTCAGAGAGAGTGGGAGGAACTTGGATATTCCGAAGAAGTTCTCATCATCCCACTCCCCCACCTTTGCTGCTCAAAGTAACTCATCCAACCCATGTGCTTTGTGTCCAGTCATTACTTGGCTTTGCTATAGCTGATTCCCATGGTACAGCCTTTTGAAATGCTAATCACCTGAGGGCTTTATCTAGACTCATTCTTTCCTGCTTTTGGCTGCCTGCCTGGGTCTCAGCTGTTTTAAGGGATTAAGGGAACACAGCTGAGTTGTTAACCTTTTTTTTTCTAATGTTAGCTTGAAGCCTGCAGTAAGAGTGACCTGAGGGCTGTATGGATGTGGATCAGTTGATAGAAGTTTCCAGACAAGTAGATGATCTAAAGTAGGATGAAGTGGGAAAGTGGCTAACTTTACGGTTAATTACACCCAAAGTTAATCACAGTGACTTTTAACTACCTTAAGACACATTTTCACTGTAGTATCTCCACCTAGCACCTTGACCCGAGCTTGTAGTTCAGAAGATGCTATCAAGTCAGCAGACTGGCAGGGAAGAAGAGGCTGATACTAAATACAGCTTGCTACTGTGAGCACCCAAGTGGTTTGGAGGAAGTCTCTGCTCTTGTTTGTTTTCTTGATGCTTGGATGTGAGAGGCCAAGGCTGAAAGTTGGTTCTGTTGAAAGCAGCAGTCGTGGCTTTGTGCAACTTGTGTTGTGTGGTGCAAAAAAAATCTAGGGCTTTCACCTTTAGCTGCATCAGTTTTCAGCCAGGGAAGAAGAGGGAGAGAGCTGGCCTTTATTCGCCCATCAGTTAAGGTGTTTTTTTGTTGGTTTTTTTTTTTGTGAAGTGCTTTCTTTAGTTTGGGATGCTTTTGTAACAGTTAAGTGCAAAACCAGTAGCTTATTCCATCTTCAAGGTTTATCCAAGTACCATAATTCAACTGAGACCTTGAAAACTCAGTGGACTTCACCTTCTGAGTCTGTGAATCTAAAAGAATGGGTTGAGGTTGATCTACAGTATTTGTAGAGAAAGACTAAGGCTCAAGCTTTTAGCTGAGAGATAAAAACTGGTAAGGTTTCACTTTATGGCATCCTTTCAAATCGGCCTGTTTAAGAACAAAGCATGGGGAAAAGGGAAAAGATGAGTATGCTTCAGGTAGCGTGTGGGGCTGTGTGGCTTATAAATAATCCACAGTCTGCAGGCAAGTAACAGGTGATTTTACTGGCAGTTTTCTGAGGCTTCATTATTTGTTTTTGTTAATGATGAGAGCATGCTATTTCTTCCTCGTGGAAGGGGGTAGCTGTGGAGCACTTAATCACTTCCCTTGATGGATCACTCCCATATGGTCTTGGAAAGTCTGTCCACGTGCATGAAGCAAATGGATGTTGAATTATATGCATTAACTGCTCTCATCTTTTTTGCAACGTGCTACCCCTTGCATAGGAGATTTTTAGTCCTTTGGTTTGTGGGTGGTTGCAGATGTGCCAGCTAAGTGCTGTAAATAATGTCAGTCTGCTGCTCTTTCAAGGGAGCTTTAGGCTTTGTATGAATTAATGTCATCTCTAAGCAGCGCTTTCTTGAATTTGCAAGGTATTTATGTAGAAATCTGAGTGAGGATGGATTATTTTAAGGTCTGATGATCGTGGTGTGGCAGAGTGAGGCAAACCAGGGCTTGTGGAGCTAATTTGCTACCTCCAACTTCCTTTTCCTAAGAAATGAGAGCTGAAGCATGGGAGAAAAGAGAGGAAAAACCTGGAAAGACAAGCTGTCAGGGAGTTGGGCTTGGTTGTTCTTTGCCCTCCTTCTTGGGCTACTTCTCTTCTGACAGACCATGGCATATTACTGTAATCCAGAGGAGGGCCACAAACTTGATCAGAGATCTGGAGCACCTCTCCTGCAAAGGCAGGCTGAGGGAGCTGGGCTTGTTTAACTTGGAGAAGAGAAGGCTCCGGGGAGACCTCATTGCAGCCTTTCTGTACTCAAAAGAAGCTAATAAGCAGAAAGGAGACCAACTTTCTTATGCAACCTGATAATGATAGGACAAGGAGGACTGGCTTTGAACTAAGAAGGGGGAAATTCTTACTGAGGGCGTGGTGAGGCCATTGCAGTGGGTGCCCATCCCTGAAGTTGTTCGTGGCCAGGTTGGATGAGGTACTGGGCTGCCAGTCTGATCTCATACTTGATGTAGTGGTTGGATTGGAACTAGAGTGTCTTCAAAGTCCCTTCCAACCCAAGCCATCCTACAATAATGACTTATAAGCACCACAGCAGACCCTCTTCCAGCCTTGTTTGTTCCTGAATGTGCAGGCATGGATATTGAGGATATGCAGAAAAGGTGCAGGTGGGAGTTTGTAAGCAGACAAGACTTTTTCTGGAGTAGCTCCAATGCAAGAGAGCCAAGATTAGCAAGATTGGAATCAGAAGGGATTTCATGGAGAGATCTTTTTTCTTTTTTTTTTTTCCATTTGGATGCTGCTAAGAGAAAAATAAGTCATGGTACGATTGGTGAACCTGAAAGAAAAACATGCTTCTATGTGCCAATGGATAGGGAAGGAGTGAACCTATTGTTCAATGTTTCTGTTTGCTCACTAGACCTAGCTTTTTCTGGAGGAGTTCTGTTCAGGTCAGTGAGGAACAGGCACCTAGATGTTATTCTGCCCAGGCAAGAAATCAGTTCAGAACTCAGTTGGATGATGCAGTTATTTACCGACTTGCTCTTTTTCTTATGAGAAATTCTAGGGGCAGCCAAATCTCTCAATCTTTGCTCATTCTGCAATGCAAGAGGTCTTGTTGTAAAAGAAGGCCAAACCCAGATGAAGGAAATAAAGAGAGGCTTGATCTGGAATGCAAAGTGAAAATGTGTTCCTGAGTGAAAGCAAATTGAACATTAACTGTAGTAGATAATGGCACAGTTCTAGGTCTTGCTGGTAACTTAAGGAAACAAGATGTGGATTGTGTACGGTCAGAGCAACTTACCTCTGTGTAGAAGTTTCCCTTCTCCTGTGTCAGCATAGTGAAATGTCATTTGACATTTAGCCCAGGTGAACCTCATGAAGTTCAACAGATCCAAATATGGGGTGTTGTACCTGGGTCACAGGCCCCTCTGCTCTGTGCTAGTGAGGCCTCACCTGGAGCACTGCATCCAGCTGTGATGTCCTCTTTACAGGAGAGACGTGGACCTGTTGGACTGTGCCCAGAGAAAGGCACAAAAATAATGTGAGAGATGGAACACCTACCCTATGAGGACAGGCTGAAAGCTCTGTGTGTTCAGCGTGGAGAAGAGAAGGCTTCAGGGAGACCTGAGTGTGGCCTTTCAGTATCTAAAGGGGTGTTAAGTTACGGATTTCATTTCCAGATGTGCTCTGAAATGCAAGTTTTCATTTCTCCTCTGCTAGCAGAAGCTGGAAATACTCTGCAGTGATAGCAAGAAGCCAGTAGGATATTTCAACTGAGCTAATGTCTGAGGGAGGAAGGGAAATATCTTCTTTTGCTGTCTTAGATACATGTTTGTTTTAAATCCTTTGGCCTCAGCGAAAGGCTAAAAAAGAACAGTGTGTTTCTGTAGTTTCCTAGGACTGTCTAGCCTCGGGGGCAAGAGGTCTCTCTTTAAAAATCATTTCCTCTTCGGTTTATCTCCTAGGAGTTTCATCCAGTTCTCACTGTAGTCGATTACAGGTCTTCTGCTGACTTAGTCCAAGTCATCTTGGATCAGGAATTGTAATTTTAACAATGTGGAGGAGTTTAATAGAATGGACTAATTCATGCTTCAGACCGAGCCATGCATGCTCTGATGTGGCAAGTGAATTTTTCTTCCAGCTGCTGTGAGCATGAGTAGTAATATTGATTTTGAAGCTGCAAATGTCACTGGTGGGTTTTTTCTCATTGGGAGTAATAGATAATCAATCTTGATTGTTGTAGTATACTGGAAAAAGTAATGATTGCCCTATTTTTGTGTTCTTTTTCATGGGAGTGTCTAAATCTTTACTACAATACTTCTTTAAAGCAAATTAAATGCTTTATTGCAGCAACTTCTCTATAGGAATAACCCATTTCAGGATGGGTTGGATGATCCCACTTGAGACATTGCTCCACAGCTGACAAGCTAGAAAGGATACAGAAGTCTTTCCAAGCTGACAGAATGTTTTCACCTTTTAGCTTATACCTATCCAACTGTCAGGACTTTGTGAGCATTTGAGCTGTAATTGGTAAGGATATTTTGTTTGTGGCTTCTTCTTGAGAGCAAGACTATTTATAGGAGCACTCACTACCATCTTGCTGTCTGAAAGAGAAACATGATTACATGTGTGCTGAGATCTTTGAGAAATCGAGGCAGAGCATATGGGAATCCATGAAAGTTAGGGAAAGTACATTAAAGTGATTAGTCTTGTTACCCTGCTTCTTCCAACATCTTTGCAAATATTGACTGTGAGTCATTCTAAAGCCTTGTCATTTTTCCTGTGGTTAAGAGTTCCCAGACTTTTGTAAGATGTGTCCCATTAGAAGCGTGGAACTTCTCCAGCCTCTGTTACAGTGATCTAGGCTATTATAAACAAAAGTCAAGAAACCTTTTTACAAAGCATACTTACAAATGTAGCACTGACACGGCCAAGGTGGATGTCAGGGGGAGCGACCTGATTCATGCATGGATATAAAACAAACGCTATGATATCTGAAATAGACATGCTTTTTTTTGTGCCCTGGTACAGCACATAGTGAATACTGTTTTGCCTGGGCTCAGTGTGGAGCCAGATGTTTGAATTATTTTACTCCTTGTGAGAGTAGCACCTTCTACTCTCTTCCTTTGGTTAGTCAGGATATCAAGGTTCATTATTCCCCAGATTATTTCCCCATTCTTTAGGGAGCAGGCACAGTAAATCTTAGCAGGGTGAGAATTTCTATGAACTTTGTCTAAAAAGAAAAAAAATAGCTTTTTCTTAACAATAATTTTAAGAAAAAAAAAATCACAAAACAGAACTGTAATTTCTACTTGGAAGGTCTGATGTGGTGTTCCTGGGGATGGAGCAGGAATTGGATATGCGATCTACATCTCAACTGGAAAGGAGGTACAATACATCTTCCAGAGCATGGAAGACAAAAGGTGGAGTTGTGTTCCCACTGAATCTGTGGACAATCTCTCTAGTGGGTTCAGAGAGAACAAGGAGCCACCTCGAGTGTAGCATGACTTTTAGACAGCACATCTGGCCACGTGGCAGAGCACTGTGGTAAGGAACTGTGCAGGCTCTGCTTGGAAGATGCTAAGTGACTGCCTGCAGCATATGAAACAGCAGATGAAAAGGGGAAGGGGAAAAGCACATATTTCACCTTTGCTTTTTGTACTTTATTTCTCAGTTTCCTTAGGAAAGGTGGTACGTTTTTCCCTTTTGCTTCTGAAGTAAAATCTGTGTAAAATTCCCAGATACAGAACTTTAGGAACCAAAAATACTGTTAATGGGGAATAGAACTTCAGAAGTGTTGGCATATCCAGAATCAACTCAGTTTAAAGGCACACCACGAGACAACTTTCTTCTCTGTTGCACCATATCCAGCACAGTGGCAAATTATGATGTTTTTTTCCAGTAGGGCTTCAGCAGTCGTGCAGCTGAAGGAGTGAATGAAAAGAAAAAGCTCTCAACTCCAAAGAAAATCTTCTCAGAATTATTGGAGGACTTTTCTTGTGTGATATATGCAGCAGGAGGCTCTAAACAATTCTTCAGCACTTGCTATTGCAGGGTTTGTGTTGTCTTGCATGTAGTGGAGCAGTCTACTCCATAGTAAAATCAGTCAGTGGGAGGAATAAGTGAGGAAATTCAAATCCTTGTGACATTTCAACTCGGATAATTTCAGTGTAGTAGTTCTTGGTGACTTGTTTGTGTAGTTAGGCCCATTTAACTAAAAACTTAGATGCTATAGTTGGAGGCTGAATATGAAATGTCGTGCTTAATATTCCTAGCAGATTGACAGAGAGAAGAGGCAGAGAGGCATGTTAAAGTGCTCTTTTTTTGTACCACTTCTCTCTGTGCTTATTTATATGCAATTTGGCACTTTTTTAACTGATTACTCTGGGCCCTTATCTAGCTTAGGTCCACCCTTCCATGAGATGGATATAGCCACAGGATCCTGAGATGAGAGCTCAGAATTGGGAAGACTAAGCACCCAGCACCTCTTGGCAAGGTTATTAACTCAACAGAGGCTCGCATTACATTTGAGACCCAGATTAGACCTGGTTTTCATTACATCATGAGCACCATTCTGGTTTTATAACCATCCCAACATGCTGGTGGTTGTTTGAGTGAAAAACCCTTGTAGCTCAGCAGCTCGGAGTTACTTTGTCACACTTGCAATATGCAAAGAAATGTGTAAGGCAACCCTATGTTTAAAACTCTAGATTGTATTCAGATAGTTTTCCTCTAACACCTCTCTGCTTTGCATTCTTCTTGCAGAAGGCCACTGACACAAACCTCTTCTCCTTGGAGAGCTTAAGCAAATGGCTGTATTTGCTTCATTGCAGGATGGAGCTGGTAGGAAATTGAACAGTGTGTAGTGCCAAACCCATGATGTGTGTGCTCTTTCCATTGGGAACACTGAGTCACAAAAGGAAATAAAAGCTGCTACACTTCTGCATTATGAAAAAATGCTCATACGATCTCTGTTCAGTGAAGCACTTCCCCTACTGCAGGTTATGAAACCTGGCTTCCCTTGGTACAAATGCAATTTATTTCAGCTGGAAAGAATTGGGTGTCACCTTGGATGGGCCTTCTCCTTCCTCACCCTCCAGTCAGGACCAAATGCTGGACTTGTGACTTTCTAAGTAGAATTTGTTCCTTATTTTTAGTTTAGTTGAGAAGAGCTTGGCAGTGTCCCTGGCTGCTCTCAGCTGGTTGTGTTGCTGGCCAGTTTTCCAAGGTATGTTTTTAGCAACTAGAGAAGGAACCACTTGTAATAGCTGTGATTCTCTGTTCTAATTGTAATTTCAGAGCTAGTAGGATACCAACAAAATTAGCATCAAATGCTTCAAGGCAGGGAGTCTTCAGAGAAGATTTGAGTATTCTTGCTCTATATCCAGCATAAATTGCAAGAGATGAGTACCAGATTTTATTGCCTTATCAGTTACAAAGTGATTGTGTTCTGATGCAGTTTTCTTCACATGTAGGCAAGAAAAATAGATCAATTACTGCAAGTACAAATTACTGAGAGGCACAGTTGAGTTACAGTACAGGCCTACATACAGCTATAGTAACTGAGATTTCAGCAGCTGCTTCCTTACATTGCCTCAAGTATGAACACATACAGTAAAACTTAAGCAGAGAGCTCAGATGACCTTTGGTAGAAGCAGCACTGAAGGTGTGAAGGGAGAACAGATATTCCAGTGGGAACAAGTGGGGAATGTCTTGCTTTGTTAGGGCTGAGATATAGCTAAGGAATTGCTGCTGCTCACGTGCACCGTAACAGTTGATAACTGAGTTGTTCTCCTTTGTCTTAACTTGGAACCTGTTAGGTTTTGTGCAGTCTGCTGGGCACAGCTGCTCAGCTACTGTGGTTTTCTTGGTTGAGAGGTAAGTTGTAGAGGCAGGGTAACTTGATTGTTTGGATGCTGAGTAGTAGGATATCCTGTGTGATGCCGTTTTGATGAAGTGGAAGCATGACCTACTTGAACAGCAGCTAACTAGCTGGAAAGCTTGAAGTCCAGCTGCTGTCAGAAGGCTTCGTGTTAGGAAGCAGGTGGCTGTATAACTGAAGATGATAGCATGGATGGTGTGCTTTCTGGTCCTGACTCATAATTGCACCAAGGTAACAGCTACTTGCACTTCCACACGTCTCCTGTGATGTGTGCTTAGAGGAATTTGGTCCTCCAGTGGGGTACATAAGCATCATTACAGTTGCTTGGTGACAGAGGATCCCTTCAGGATCCTGTCTGATCCACTGAACTCATTCTAGCTAGCTTGTGTTGTTAGTGAAAAAAACGTTTTGTTTGGACTTGATTCATTTTAGCTGTTGTTTTTCATGGGCTCTAGGAATGCATCCTTGCTTTTCAGCTCCATGTTCTGAATAATATGCTGAAATTATCAGTGCATGTGAATTTCTGGAGGGAGGGTGGTTTCCTGGCCGCAATGGGAACAGAGTTAAGAGCCAGGAATTCTGAGTTAGTCCTTTTGCTATTACCAGAGTCTGCTGTGGCCTTTAGCATGGCAGTGATGTTCCCTAATTCTGCTTCTCTCTGGGAACTGGAGGTTGTTCTGGTACCTACCATTTGCCAGAATGTGGAGGATTGCTTGCAATGTATGCAGCTTCTTTCAGAACATAAAGCCATCTGTTGAACATTATGGCTTTGTTAAATTTATTGAGCACGTTGGGACTGTTGGATGAAAGACCTAATATAAACGATACTTAATTATTGTTATTACTACAGACGGGCTAGTACAAAAGTAGTTTAGCTGGGAATTCACGAAGCAAAGGTCTAGAGCGTACTGCCAACATCTGCTACCACTTAGAACTTCAACCCACTTACAGCATGAGCCACTCTAGCTTGGAGACACACAGAGGAGTTGCTGGAGATTGCTGAGTTGCAGCAGTTCCTTGGTCAGGCAGTTTGTATGCCAGGCAGATTGTCTAACCTCACCCTGTGGGAAATACTCTTTCCTGGGGATCACAAGTCTGCTTCAAGTATTGCTGTTTTTCCTCCTCAGAGCTGAACGGGAACCTGTACTGATGTTTTTTTGTTCGTGACCTCAAGTGTCCTCACTAGCATGGCCAGAGCACGGTTGCAAACTTTCCAAGGCAGGTAGCAAAGCTTTTCTACTGGCTTGAAGCCCTAGCAGCTTCTTCCAACTGGTGGGTTTCAGCATGTAGGAAAAATCCATTTGTGTGTGTTGTTTGGCTCTGCGTGCACCATCTGCTTCACTTCTGGTGCTGTGAGGAGGTAAGGAGGAGCTTAACCCTTGGCCTGAAGACAAACGGGTAACCTTGCAGCACCTGCAGTGTGAGGTGTCAACCCAGTCCCTCCTGGAGAGATGAGACAGCTCCTGAAGCTGATTGCCAGTTACCATGTGGCAGTCTTACTGGTTTTATTTCCTGGCAATTTAACTGATTCTAGAATGAGTTTGCTGACAGATTTGCTTTCTTCTAGCCCTTTCTGAAGGCTGGAATTTGGGTGGGACAAAGGATTTTATTTTAGTGGTGCTCTTTCTGTACATACTGGGAACAGATATCGTGCTTTATCATTAGCTTGCAGTGTGAGCAAAGCTGTTGGTCCTGAGTAGCAGACCATGTAAATGACTGATGGGAAGGCTTTGCATGGTGGGTGAACTAACATCTTTTTCTTCCTAAAGCACCTGAAAAAAAATTTTTAACTTAGCTGAAACCCCTTCTGGAATTGCTAAAAACAAAGCTCCATAGTGAAGGAAAGAGCCACTGCTCTTTTTGAACTCAGCTGAAATGATAGTGGATGCTTTCAGATCTTTGACAGCTTTTTGTTTTTATATGAATAGGACCAGGATCTGTAGAAAGATGTTGAGGTCAGAATATCAGCTGTATGAGCAGCCCTTCAGAGATGCACAAGAGGACTGTGAAAAGAGGGATTTGCCTCGTCACGTGGACTTCCTTAACCACAAGAGGAGTTGAAGGAAGGGTTCCACCTCCATCCCTCTTTGGTTTCAGCCAGACTTGAATTCCCTAGAACACTTACAGCAGACAGATCTGAATGGTCTTTTCCGGCAGTGGTCATAATGGCATTTTAACTAGGAGAGGAGGTTACCTCAGCAGCTTGTTTCATCTCTCAGGAGGCAGGTATTTCACTGATCTCTTATGTGATCAAAGCTGTGTGGCCTCACTTTTCCACTCTGTACAAGACAGCCTTGCAGGGAAAAAGAATAGCAAGGATTGATTGATTCCCAGATAACCTCATGGGGACAGAAGCTGTGATTTCCACTGTGAGATTCATGAGTTCTGGTTTGACTGCAAGTCTGTGGCTTCTTGTGTATGCTGGACCATAAGAGTTCACAGTAGGGGAAATGGTACTTCGGGCATGGAAGATGGATCCTTTTGCCACTGGCGTGGTAGAATGGAATTTAGTGTTTGTACATTGATGTGAGGTTTTGTTTTTGCAGAGATCTTGCTGCTTTTTAGGGAGAAATAGATATTCCCTTCCAAAGGCAGGCAAAAGAAGATTGCACTTACAAACTGTAGTCAGTCCTCAAAGTCAAATATAGACAATTCAAATTGCATTTTGTGCAAATCACATTTCCAGTTCAGGCTGCTTGGTTTCACCGCTTCATGGCCTGCTCTACCTGGCTACTGATGCTCAACAGGACAATCCCTCAGTCAACAGGGGACTTGTTTTCTTCCTATTATTCCTAAAGTTTCCCTTTAGGAGCAATCAAAGCTGGCTTCTGATATTTCAAATTTGACACTACCTTTAGCCATCTCTAGCCAAAATCTTAAGTATTGTTAGACTCTAGTGCTTTAGAAACCCTAAGTCAGCATTTTGAAGACTGAAATTAAGACCATTTCTTTGTGCATCTACTGTTTCTGAATCTTACAGGGCTTGTTCATTCACATCACCAAGGCCTTACTGAACTACAGCTGCAACGCTGATTTTTTTCTCACAAGGTGACTCCAGGAGAAGGATTTTGAATAAAAATCTTAAACATTGCAAAAGTTGATGTTGACTGGGGGAGGGTGTTGTATTGTTTTCTGTACCAGCATTGAATGATGTTGGATGTTTCTTAGAGACTGATGGAAAGTGTAGATATCATCTTCAAGGTGTATACACAAAAGCAAGGTACTCAGATGATTGGATGGCCCTGCTGAGTGCTTTCTAGTGCTTAAACTGGGTTAAACTGTAACCCAGTTTGCACTCTTTTTTTCATAGCAGACATAATTATCAGGTACAGCTACTGCTGAATTTGTTCCTCAGAACCGTTGAGCAGATCTATATTAGGGTGTTGTATTTGGAGTAGGAGAAGGTTTGATTTTCCTGAATTTTGCCTTTCTGGATCAGTGACTAAGTGAATTCTTTGTCTTCTTTCACAGTAGTTTCAGGAAATGTTGTTTTGTTCCTGGTGATGCTCCATCAGGGCTGCTTTGAGAAGGCTCTCTAACTGGCACTCAGCTCAACCTTGGCACTTGCTCCAGAAATACTGCCAAATGCTTCGCCGCTGAGTTACTGCTCCTGGGCTCCAACTGTTTGTTCTTCTCGAGGTGGGGAACTGCTGGGGAAGGGAAGCATTTTGGTGAATCATAGCTCCCATGCTATTTCATCCCACTGTTTTCCAGCCAAAATGCTTTCACCCTCACTCAACACCATGCTACCCTTACTCAGAGGGTTTTTTTCAATCAGTCTTGTAGACTGTGGTGGCCAGGCTCTGGAGCTTCACTGGAAAGGCAGATAGTTGACCTGAAGCAAGAAAAGCATCTGCCTGTAGCAGGCATTCAGTTCTCTTTGGTAACTTCTGTTCTCTTGTGTTACTGCTGCTGGTTGTTATCACCAAAACAAAAGGAATAATAGGCAAGTTTCCCTGTGATTTGGCTCCAGGAGCATCTTACAGCTTAACAAGAAGTAGCATCAATTAAAGGAGGTGACTTTAGAAGCATTCTCAGCTCTGTTAGCTTACAATGGGACCGTGCTAATCCTTCACCAGGTATATATTTAATACTAAGCCAGAAATATTTCCTTTGAGTCTCCATCTACACAGTGGCAGATGTTGCAGTACGGCCAATTTAAGGTGCCTTAAAATGTGCCAACACTCTAAAATAGCTTGTTTTTTTAATATCATGTATGTTGATTCTGAAACAGGACCTGCTTTTTCAGTCACCCGTGCACCTAGGGACTATAAAAATCATACTCATTGAATCAGATTGTATTGTTTGTGCTACTGCTCTGAGTGGTTAAAATCCAATTTTATTTTCTCATATCCATAAAGCAGGGGTCTTGTTCTCAAATGAGTTCCCAAGGCTTGCTAAAATGAGAGCTGTTCAAATACGAATTGTGGCATTTTAGTGTGACTGATGCCAATGAAGGTAGGGGAGGCTGGAGATGGCTCAAGGTTGTTTGGGTTTTTTTTGGGGGGGAGGGGGGTAATGCCAGGCAGGAGTTTGTCACCAAGTGACTGATACTACTGCCTCCACCCTGCTCCCCTCCCTCAAGCTAAAGCTTTCCACGGAAACTGTAGCTGTGTTGGCTCAGGCTGAGACTTCAGGTTATTTATGGAAAACTTAGCAACGTTCTTGCACTTCTGTTCCCTTTCAGGTCCTTAGTAAAACACAGCAGTGAGCCAAACCCTGTCAACTTAGTCTGGTTAGTGTGGTCTTCTAGCAACCAATGGATAAAAAGTTGGCCTTGGGTCCCCAAGGTGGTGGTTATTTTCTTTATGGGCAGGCCTACTACTCTCTAAGTTGTTCAGGTTACAGAAAAGGGGTGACTCAGCTATATCAACACCTGAGCTGCCTTACAGAGTTGTCTGTCTCTCCATTAACCGTATGAAGAGCTTGAGCAAACTAAGAATGGAGCTCGATGTGTGTGGTTAGCTGAGCTGAGTCTTGGCTGTGGTCACAGGCGTCCTCTTCTCCCTTTGTCACTGAGCCATCAGCAAGTTTGGTGCTGAGCAATAGGAGCACTTCTTTTAGGATTTGGGATTATAAAACAAAGTCTCAAGATATTTATTTTGCTTGGGACTGCGATGCAGAGAACTCTAGAATGTTGTTTTTCTCAGCAGTAACTTTTATTTCACTAACAGCTTTATTCTGCTGTTAACTGGAGTTGGATCCCAAGAAGCTGCAAAAGTTCACACTGTATCTGTGACAGAGCTCAAAATAAACCCTACGTCTCCAGAGACACAGGCTTCATACGTGAGACAGTTGTTGAGGTGTTTTGCTCCCTTTTCTTGAACAGAAAGGCCAGACTGGAGTGTCTGCTTGGAGAGAGTTTTCCCTTTTGAAAAGATTGAGGGGAGATTGGCTCCTTCCAAGGGGAAGGAGAGTTGCCTCTGTGCTGTAGCCTGTAAATTGCAAGAGACGAAGCTGAACAGTATGTACAGATCAGAAGTGTGACTTTGCCCAAGAATTAAAGATGCAGGAAGAACTGAGTCACAGCATTGGCAGTGGCCTGGAACGTACAGCGAGTACTTATGGTGGGTGTGGGATGTAATGCTGCTGCTCACTGCTACTGCAGTAAAACCTTTGTATCTGTTCAGTGATGGTTGCTGGAAGCTTCCTGGGAGCAGGGAAGCTCAAGAAGCCCACGATGGGGGAGGAAGGGCAGGGGGGATGCTGTGGGATTTCCCTAAACCAAATCACCAGTCACTGTCCTAAAACACACCTGCCCTGCTCCCTGGGCTGATGTGCCCCATTACTCAGAGGCGAAGTCATGCAGTTTAGGTCCTTGGATTGGAAAGCAGGAGACACGCTGTTATTTACCCAGGAAACAGAGGCACAAACAGGTTTTTTCCCTCCACGGTGTCTGGGTGGGGAGAAGTGTTTGGTTTTTTTTATTTTTAAATAGGAATGAGAGAAGCTGAGCTGTAATTCTTTTTCCGTGTGGAATCTGAGGGGTTACAAATCACACCTCAAATACATTATTGGATCTGTTGAGGACATGACAAAATTGTTCTTTTTTCGGTTTAGTTTCAACAGCTGAGCTCTGGGGGGAAAAAAAAAAATCAGTAGAAGAAAGAAACGTTGTTTTACATAAAGCCACTTCAGGCTCTAAACTTGGAACTTTTCCCTTAAAAAATATTACAGTGAAAAATGAAGAAATTGGGAACTTGAAGCTCATTTGGAATAACCCTTCCCACAAAACTGTAGGGGTTGGAAGGGGACTTCTAGAGATCATCCAGACCAACCCCCCTGCAAAAGCATCTCCCTAGCCCAGGTTGCACAGGTAGGCATCCAGATGGGTCTTGAACATCTCCAGGGAAGGAGATCTCTGCTCCCCCTCTTTTGGTAAAAACATTCCTGAATAATTTCTGAGCCTTCAAAAAAACATCAGAATAACATTTTCAGTGAGGGGAGAAGATGGGTTGAGGGATTTTAGTGAGGGAGCAGCTGAAGCTGGCTGGGTGTTACTATATGTGAGACTGAAGAGACCAGCATGCTGAAGACTGAGTGCTTTGTGTTTTAATTCCCTTTCCTAATTCCTGCCTATAGGAAGCACATTTTTGCCATGCTTTGAACGCTCTTGGATCATGGCTTGATCAAACTTTGCCATCACCGGCCTTAGGACCACTGTGGGGAAATACTGCTGGCTGGAGCAAGTCAGAGCATCCAAACTAAGTTTTCAGGAGCAGTCTCTCTCTGTTAAATGATTGAGGAGAAATTCTGGCTTCCTGCCCTTGATCCCTGATGGATATTCTCCCTGTGAAATCCTGGCTTGCTGAATCCACACACCCAGGATTTCAGCTGCAGCCCCTCCACTGACTGAGCGTGAAATTTTTGTACCAGCCTGTTTCTCAGTTGCTCAGCTTGTTAAAAGCAAAGCCTCAAGGCAGACGTCTGGCACCGTGCCTCCTAGGTAACGTCATGGACTGTGATTCTTGAAGGCTGCTACATGCACAGGAAAGAATTTGATATTGTACAAACAAGACAGCTGCATACTGTTACGGTTAACTGACGTTCTCAGCTTCCCAGTGAATGCTTTATTCAGCTGAGATGCATCCTTCTCAGTTTTACATGCCAGCAGTCTTCAGCTGACATCACGGTTGTACAAAGGTAACATCAAGTAGGAGCTATGTTAACCAGTCCATTATTTCTTCCAATATTTCGATCTTGTCATCTTCTGTTCCCTTCAACCTGCTGTTTTGTGTGAATAGAAGCCCGCTGGGTTTTTATTTGTGTAGTAGTTGAAGGCAGGGAGCAAGTCTGAGAGATGGTGCTGGGGGATGCTGGGCCTATGGCTCTGAGCCTAAACCAAGCTGCCATCATCTGTAACTTTCCATCAGAGCATAGCACAGGATCCAGCGCAGAGCTTCTCATGCTATGAGACCTATGTGGTCACACAGTTGAGATGACTAAAGATGCCTGATGAATTGACCCCACTGAAGAAGGGCTTGTGCATGCCTCAACTGCTGGAGAGGAGGCAGCACCCTGTGCAGCTGTACTCTGAATTAGGAATACACTGAGTACCAGCAGTTGAGTATAGATTGAAACCCTACAGGCTGCTGCTTGCACGCAGCTAGGTTGAAGTTCTAACTTGCAAACGCTGCATTGAATATTCATCAGGCTCAGTAATGGGACAGCAAAGCCAGTGTGATCCAATGATAGGAGAAATTAGAAGCTTTTCTGCATTTATGTAGATGAGAGTGGCTTTTCTTGATCAGATGACACATTTGCCTGACCTGATGTCTTGTTATGGTTGAGGGTTAGAGGTTTAGTGAGAGCCTTAGAGCACAGGCGTAGCAATATTTCACCCAGATACCCTCTGGATCTCCAGCAGCTGGAGGTCTTCCTGAGCCAGAGATATTTTCTTTGTATTCATTAATTCTCATTGCTATTTCTTCACCACAGGGTGGTCAGGCACTGTAACAGCCTCCCCAGGGCAGTAGTTGTGGCACTGAGGTTGCTGAAGCAGTGCCTGGACAGTGCTCTCAGGCACTGGATCTGATGTTTGGGTGGTGCTGTGTAGAGCCAGGAGTTGGACTCTATGATCCTTACAGGTCCATTCCAGCTCAGAGCTTCTGAATTGGGCAGGGTTCTGGACTGGCAGTGAGTTTAAAAAAAGTTAACTAAAGAATGCCACTAAACCTCTCTGGTTTGGCTGATGGAGACATTCCTTTTCTGTCTTCCTTATAAATCAGAGTGAAAACTTATTTGCCAGGGCTCCTACTCTTGATGCTATTCCCTAGAACCCTCCTAGATGCCCAAGCCAAGAGAGCAGAAGGTACTTCAGGAGCAAACTCTCGTCTCCCAAGTGTGATATGATGTAAGGTATGAATCCCAGAAGAACAGCAGAGTACTATTTCTTCAGTGGGAAATCAATTCCATTGAATATTCAGTTTATCTACCTCTAAAATACTGAAGCAGTTACCTCCTGGTATGCATTTATAGTTCCAGTGCCTAATTATCTCCTCTCCCGTTCAAGAATAAGGTGCAAATCAGAATAGATGGGAAGGTCTTAGGGTCAATGTGTGCAGGTGACACACGTTTTCCAGGGTTGTTCTAGGAAGATCAAGGAAAGTACTTTAGTTTCTTTGGCTTAATCTTTTGATTCATTTTTTTTTTCAGTGTCATGATCACTGCCATGCTCACTCTTACTTTATAAGTGGAAGTACCCCTTCCCTTTTTGTGCATTGATCTAAATGCTAAAGCCTTAACTGCAAGCCTTGCTTTAATTAGGTCTACTCCAAACTGCAAGGGATGCCATTAAATGATTGGAAAGGAACACTTACAAACTGATGAAGCCTGGTATTAGGGGATTAATAATGAAAGGCCTGCAAGCAAAATACAGTTGTACCCCCATTCCCTGCAGCGGTTGAGGTTATTTTTTTTTAAAAGCTCCACTTTTTTCTTCTCAGTCGACTTCACAGGAAGATAAATACCATATCATTCCTCCAAGGGATGTGCCTGAAGAAGCAGTCAGGATCGGATGGGTCAGTTCTTCAGGACTTGAGGGTTTTGCAATAGCTCCTGTCATGTGTCTGTCCACCCCTGCCATTTTGCACAGATGTGGTGAATTTCAGCCTGCTCTAATTAGCACCAGGCCTGGTGAGAAGCTGTGGAGAAGGAATTTGGGAGTGCAGGAATGGAGACAGATAATTCATGCTGTTATTTGGTTTTGGCTAGCTAAGACAAAATTTCACAGAGCTGGAAAATATGACTTGGCACTTAAGGGTTTCATTCAGCAAGTGGAGGTGGATAGCTGGGAGATAGGAACTGGTCTGTCTTGCTGGCTTTTGGGCTGTGTAGCCTGCAGCTTGCCTTTCCTGTTGTCTTTGTCTGCCTTGCTGGAATATCAAGGCTTTGGTGTGCTGAGCACTGAGCTGGCAATGTGAGAACAGTGACCCTCAGAGCTTTACTGTGTTCAGCTGCTGAGTAGTTGCTGCTCCTTACAGAACATCGCTGCTATTTGTCCCTCCCCAGCAGCTTCAGCTCTTTGTCCAAAGCACTTGAAGTTATTTCCCAGTGAATCCCAGTTGGTGAAACCTGGTCTATGTGTTCAAGTGAACTCTTTATACCTTGGGCTGGATATGGCAGTGTCTGAAGAGCAGGCACTCTGTTTTATGTCACACTTGCCATACGTGGAGTTGGGAGGACAGTACCTTCTAAACTCGCTGAAGATCTTGCTCCTGTCAGCACCAGGCTCTACATCAAAGAGCAAACAATGTATAAATGTAAGAAATGTAAGAAAAAGGGGGGAGGAGAGAAAAGCTGTAAGAGAGGAGCTCTTTCATCAAGGAATTAGCAATGTGAAGAAGAGAGCCCACATCTCACAAGGGTCCACTTGTACTCTTGCTTGTTCATAGTCGAAGTTACAAGGTCACCCTAGACCTGTCTTCAGTGTTTATCATCTATTTTGAAACAGCAGGACCAAGTTCAAATCCTCTTTGCTTGCCGGAAAGGACATGTGCTTGCTGACTGTGCAAGAGTGAGGTGATGCTCTCTGCCAAGCTGGTGGGATATAGGCAGGGCAGGAGCTGTTTGGCAGTTGTCTGTGGGCTGGATGAGATACCTGAAGGAGAATGTTAGGGAGGGATCAATGTGGAGAAGAGGGATAGGCAAAGCCAAAGTACTTGGAGTGGCGGAGGCACAAGAGATCTAGCTTACTTGTTCAGCAACAGGCCCTGCAGCTCTCAGTATTATTTCTGGTCTGGTGCTGACCATGAGCTCAGGCAGCTGGTAGAAAATGGATGATGCAGAAATAGAATAATTGGGGTTGGAAGCACTAAAAGGTTTGGCTTCTTCCACAGCAAATGTTTCCGGGAATTGCTGTGGAAAAAAAATTCAGCTGGAGTTTGAGTGCAGCTGGGAGCAGAGACCCTGCCAGTTCTTCCCTCCTTGCTGTCACTGGAGAGAAAAGCAAGGGAATACATTTAACGAGGTTTTCACACGATGCAATTACATCTTTGAAGTATGGAAGGCAGATGCATTACTGATGTCTCACATCCTATGTAGATGGCCTCTCAGGACAGCATCCTGACTGCTGCAGTCCAGCTTGCAGTTTTTCTCTAAATGAGCACCTCTGGTCTAGGGAAACCAAGGACCTGAACAGCTGCTCTAATGAATGAAACACCCATCTAGTGTGGCACAGGACAGCTTAGTTAAGGACCTGCATGGGAGCAATGGGAAATTCACCCCAGATATGGGGAAAATGGGAATAAATCTGCAGAACTTCCTCCTTTGTGGTGTTGAGCTGGCATTCGTAGAGTATTGTGTTCACCAGCAAGTAGCTTGCAATGCTTGGACCACAAGCTGAACACAAAACTGAGATCCTCAAGTCCCTCTGTTCAGGAGCTGCCAAGATTCAGAAGCGTGAGCAGATAGCAGCACTTCTCAGGTTGTGCACTTAGAGTTCTTGGAGCTGGTTTGATGTGCTCCCAGCATGGCTGCTTAGGAAAGGAAGCTGCGTTCAAGGATCTGAATGCAGCTGCAGCAGAAGAGGTCCCAAGTCCCAGTAGCCTGGATCCTTCGCTGGACCCAGTAAGGCAACCTCAGAGCACAGGATTTACCTTTATTGCTGAGGATCTTTTGATGGTTATAGGGAACAGGGAATGTCTGTCTTTCATGGTGGAAGATGGAAGCAAGTGGGATCATACTTTGGAAGTGGCCACTTGCTTGCTTATTTCTGAGGTGAGTTGGCTTAACTGGAGGGATTGCTGCCTTCTGTACTGAACAGGAGGAGAGATGTGAGTGCAGCCTGTGTCCTCTGGCTGATGAGGAGGGGTAACGCTTCAACAGATGGCTTTCAACCTTTCTTAATTGTGGAAGATGATGTAAGGTGTGAAGTTAACGAGATGAATAATACCAAATGGTATTGTTAGCTGAGGTATTTTATAGGTGGTGTAATTAGAAAGATTATCAAGATGAAAAAGAGACAGTCAAAAATAAAGAGAAATGCTCACCCATGTCCTAGGCTCACAATAGGAAACTTCAAAAGAGCAATCATAAGAAAGTAGTCCTTCCCCAGTGGTGGTCAGCCCCTAACCCCTTGGGGTCTGGGAGAGGTGGAGCCAGACTCCACCCCTTCTGGTCACACAGATGCATTGCCTTCACCTGTGCTCCCATGGCTGACTCAGTGCTCACCTCATGTGATCAATCAGTGGTTAAGACCCTGATGCAACAGTTCCCACACAGATGATCAGGACAGCTGTGCTTTAGAGCTTCTAATTTCAACCCATTCCACACTTACTTTGAGAACTTGATGTTGAGTGCTTGTGGGCTGCCTGTAAAACTGTGCCACCTTGGGTAACGCTGTAGTGAGTGAAGCAGCTTGGATGGACTTGCTCTGTCTAAGCATGGCAGAAGAGAGGTGTAGGAGGAAGTAACTATACAATTTAAGGCGAAGATATATAAATCAACAGGGATTCACAGTTTTCTATTGCAGTCATGTGTAAGAAGTGAAAAATATCGGTGGTGGATGTATGATTTGTTCAGTTCTTTCCCAGATACGTTTTTTTAAGTAGTATTATTTGAAATCCTCTAGAGTCAACAAATGAAAACAAACAAAAAAACCCACCCAAATTGATATCTTTTTATTTGTATCTGATTATCTGACTGCATTGGATAAAAGTAAATCTTACTGTGAAAATGTCTATTTTGGTCAGAAGAAACATTTTCCACTGGAGTGAGGACAAATGGAACATTTTGACCCATCCTAGCAGCAGTGTCCCGCTCTCAACCGCGTGTAGAAGTTTGCAAGAGTAATCTTCTTTAAGAGTTCAGACTATTAGAAACATCTGCTTTCCTGTGCATCATGAAACACAGGCAGCATTTGCAAGTGGAGAACGTGTACCATGCTTATCTTAGCCACCATAAACCGTCGGCTCCATGGTTTAAATTGTGGGATTTTAATTATGGTGTGGATATATTATTCAGTCCTATGCAATGCAATGTGGTGATGCCACAGTGATCTCTCTTCCTTAGTTGGAACTGCACCATCTTTACGGTGTGTGGCCAAACATCAAATGCATCTGAATAAGCAGAATAATCGTTTCCAGACTAAACACGTTTCAAATTTGTTTAAGATGTTGAGTGAGATTTATGACTGGGAGATGTCTCTTCTGTTAAGGTACAACGATGTATCACTGCCAGTGCAAATCCGTGTTTAGGTCTAAAAGCTCTGAATCCCCTGAACTGTGCTGAAGTAATTCCTTTGAGTGCAGTAAATGTTGGCTGAGGGCCATTCTCTCATTCTGAGCATCTACAAGCATTAATAGCTGTGTCTTTGCAGTGGCCTCTGGAGCAAAAGGTTGTAATCATTATCATTCTCTTTCAGATGGGAAAGCTGGATTACGAGCAGACAATGATCCTGATCTGTTTGACTTGGAATGACTTGAGGGAAGCTGGTGGTGGAACCAAAGCAAAGCAGAGATTTGGCATTAGCTGAGTTCATTACAAGATCCTTGATTCTTTAGTGAAACCATTTGGTGATTAATGTTCAACGAGAAAGTCATCTTCTCCTGACAACATACTCCTCACTTGTTCTTGATTTCAGTGCCTTTTTTATAATTTAATTCTCCAAATTACCAGCTCGGGAGCATCTATAATTATGGTCCTGGAGCTGAAGCACATGTGAACAGTGCATATGCTATGTGGGACTTTGCTCATTGTGTTTCCTAATGGTATGTCTAGACCAAAGGTATTGAGGATGGCCACGCTCGTAGGGTTTCATGCAGATGCTCCACACAGCCAGAGCAGCAGTGCTGCTGTACCTCCTGGCTCAGATGTGATGCTTGGCAAAATCTCAGCTCGCAGTATGGAGCAGGGGTACAAAAGTATGGCCTGCCCGCCTACATACATGCTTTTTTGCTAATTTGACTGTTTTCTTGCTGGCTACGTTTCTGTGGAGGATCTGGAAAGAGTTTATAATGCATCTGTGGTCCTTAAAGATTCCCTGGCTTCCTGTTTCTCTTGAGCTAGGGGTGTTATTAAATATAGCCTCCCACCAAATTCCAGTGACTAATCACACACAGGCCTTAGTCCCAAACCAGCCGTGACTCAGATACCAAGGAGCCTCTGTGAGTAACACTGCAGGAGGGGCCAACATGCTTCTTCTTTCCTAGCCTTTCACATGCAGTGGGAATGCTGAATAGGAGCAGACCAAATAGCAAGGGTAGTCCTTCAGCCAAAAAAAAACCAATCAAAAACCCAGCAGTCTCTAGATGTTGCCCAGTGCTAATGCTGAGCTTTCAGATGGCCCCAGCTGAAGCACCATGAGTGTGCTGAGCACGGATGCCATAAAGGCCTGGGGCAGACCTACTTTTCCATGAGCAGTCAGCTGGTTGGCAGGGCAGTAGCAGAAGTTTCCACTATGAAACTGTCCTCAAGTTTAACCAGACGTTCAAGCACTGGCAGAGGTGAGGCCCAGGTGATGCTGTCTAAGGTTAGGCATACATTGGGATGTCCACCTGGAGCAGTGCTTTGGATGAGAGTTCAGGGTGGATTCCTGATCGCGCCCTTTCCTACCCAGAAGTAGATTTAGTCTTAGACTTAAGGATTTTCTTTAAGCACTTCTTTTCTTTAATACTGTCTTGATTTTCTTTAATACTGTCTTGAAAGCCTTTATTTTAAGGCCATGGCATTCAGAGCTGAAGCTGGATGTGTGATTTCATGCTATGCTTATGAAGTCACCAAAGCATCTGGATACAGCGTGAAAACCTTAACCAAAAACTTTGAAGTCTCTTTCTAGTACAGTCATCCAGGCTTAGTTTAAGTATTGAGACTAAATCACTTCGTGGACTGGCAGTTGTGAATGTTAACTGATACTTCTAAATAGAAAAAGGCAAAACTCAAACGACAGTGATAAAACCTGAGACACAACCTGTTGTGCAAGGTTCCTGGATGAAGAGCTTTACCCTGGCTCTGCTGCTGCCTATCTCTATTGCTGCTAAACCTCTGGTTTATGGAATAATGCAAGGTGTAGTGTATTAATGACTAGCCCTTATTGTTTGCCATTCCCCAGTCTTTGTCTTCTGTAAGATTTATTTTAAGAATAGTGTCTAAAAACCTTATTAAAATTTTATTTACGTCTGTTATGTGGGTGTGATTATACCTGCTCTGTTATGATCTTACCCAGCAGCAGCTATGAGGGGATGCCATGAGCTCAGGGTTGGTATATTTGATGCTTTCCCCTTATCTCCCGATATCCAGCAATTTTCAGTTCAGGAGCTGTTTGGATTAATGTATTATCTGTATGTCAGTACAGCCATTTGATACTCCGTGATAACTACAGCTCTATCGTTGCATTGCTTGAGGTGAAAATCTAAAATATAAGTGATGAAGATCATACTGTGTTGCTTGTGTGGGAGAGTGCTCTTTTAGGAGAAACTGTCCCATGAAGCAGCAGCACTGCTGCCCATTTATCTCCAGATACCTACACACGTGGGTTTTTTTTTTTTTACTACTGAGAGTTCCTAATAGATATCATGTCTCCTTAGGAGAGTGTATGTTTCTGGGCTGAATGAAAGAAGCTTGACTTAGCTTTCTGATTCGTGTGATTTAATTGAGTTTTCCCAGACAGCAGGGTCACAGCTGCTTACTCTGTGATGGGAATTACCCCCCTGTAGGTATTTCCAAGGAAGCCCTTGAAGTGAGTTACTTGAAATGATGCAATGTAGAAAGAATGTGATAGCTACAACATTTATTTCTTCCTGCTTGCAAGGCCAAAAGAAGCTGGAAAAGAGAGAATGCAAGCAAATACACTGGAGTGTAACCCTAGTTGGATAGTAACTTTGTTCTTTATGTTGGGAAGCTTTCTGCTATCTGCTTCAGGATTGCCAGCAATATGTCAAGTTCTCTGCATATGCAAGCCATCTACTGCATTCAGCCCAGTGAATGAGATCTTCACTAATCAGTAGAGACAGATAGTAATGAAATGGTGCCAGCTTACACCAGCTCATCTTTGCATCTGCACTTAGTCTCTGCTTCTGTTTCTCTTCTGAATCAATGCTGGATTTGCTAATCAGAGCAGGAGCTGATTAGCAGGATGAAACAGTTGCTTGGAGCAATTATTTTTCCACTTTGCTGCTAGCATTGGAGGAGGTTGTGTTTTGAGTTATCCAAGTGGCTCACACTTTTGGAGTGTTTCAGGTTCTTGCAAATCAGATAAACTATGGCGTAACTATCTGCCTTCAGTTGTGCTCCGCAGGGAGATCTTCAAACAGAAGAAGTACGTTCTTTACAAGATGGGAAGCGACCTGGGATGTCTTCCAAGGATCAGTGCCTGAAGCTGAAGCCGACTGATGAGTGGAGGAGAGTTCCCAGTATCCCCAAATCCCCCTTATTAACCCTGGCTTGAGGAGTTGAGTTGCTGGACAGGCAGTGAGGACCTGAGCTTTAAGTCTTTTGATAACCAGTACCTGTGAAGCTGCTGTGGGACAGTGGCTCATAGGAGCTGTAATCAGGTCAGAAACTGGCGGATCAGGGCCCAGCAGAAGCCCTGTGGATGATCTGGAGGAGGCAGCTGAAAGCAAACCTTGATTTTCGTACCATTTCCAAGGATTGGCTAAGTCACCTTATCTGTTGATTTATGTATCTCTTGAACAGTCTGCTCATCTGTTTGCATGAGGGGGCTAACTGCCTTGGAATTAGAGCTGGGAAGAGCTTTTGGAAAAACAGGAGATGTGATGGATGAGGATAGTGCTGTTCCCCTGGCCTGGCAGATCTGTGTTTTGTTGTTGTTATTTTTTTTCTGTTAAGAGGAAAAATTGATTATATTATTTGGAGAGAGGTATTCCTTGGGAAAAAAAAAAGCCATCATGATTTACTTGCAAAACATGCACACAATGTCCTGTTGCTATGATCTCAAGAGAAACAAACAGTTTCCTTGGTCAGAAATCTCCCGTCTCTTCCACGTGCAGTGCCCCAAAAGCTGTCTGTCTTTCTCCTTATACAGACGTGCCTCCCACTCCTTTCCTTAGGTACTCAAAAGACAAGCTGCCTTGCTTTTATCCAGATCTGCAATTATCCGTGGATCTCAGAATCAGTTGTTACCACCTTCTAGAGCAACTAGGGGAGGAGAGGGCTTTAGAGATGGAGTAGAACATTCCTACTGTCTTTTATTTTTGCCTCTTTAGGCTACGGATGGAGCTTTTCAGTAGGTGGTAGGTTCTTCACACTTTGTAGATTTTAGAGCAGCATCAAAAGATAATTGTGGTGAGGGATAATTGAATTAAAAATAGCATTTGGTAGGATAACGTGATGGCTTCTGCAGGCCTTAGCCTCTGAGTTGATAGCTGGAGGGCAGGCAGTGCCTAGTTTTGAGGCTGTAGTGGCAAGTAGCTAAGTGTGGAGGACAAGAGGAATGTAGCACCATGTTACAAGAGAGCCTATCCTTATAGCAAGGTAGGGTAATCTTTCCAGACAGGACCACCTGAACACCATCATTACTCAAATGGCGTTCAATGAAATGATTTTGTGAGTTGGACCATGCTTGTTTCTGCTCTTTTCTATGGGCTGATAATGCTGAGAAATTCTATGCTGGCCACACCTCTTCTGGGGATTTCTTGGCTGTTTGTGTAATCCTTTCTTTGCTGGACCAGCTGATCTCTGGCAGTGTGGGGCTTCCCCTTCTTAGGGTGGCTGCTGTTTGCTCTAGGATTTTTTCAGCATATTCAGGCAGCAATGAGTCTGCTGCTTTGCCTGGAAAGCTCAGATCTATTCTGAGCATGCAAAGTGTTTGAGTGGTGTACAGGCAGTCCCCTGAGAGAGCTGGATTTCACTGAGCTGCCAGTAGCCATTGCAGGTCTGTCTGATGCTTCCTGAAATCTTTGACTAACACAGAATACCTCTAATGCATTTTGGACTCTGTCTTGGGGCAGGAAAGAAGCATAAATCCCAGTAATTATGACCATATCTCTTTAAATCCCACAAAATATAGGTTGTGACTGATTTATGTTCTGTGGTGGAGGTTTCTATTGCAGCCTTGCCTGAACTGCAATGGAAGGAAATTTGCTTCGCTATCAAAGGCTCATTATATTTCTATCTACTTCTGTCAAATTAAGTGGGAAAACATTTGGGTCTCATTCAGCAGGTCAAGAGAGAGATGATGAGTCACCGAGCTTATACTCCCAGCTGAATAGGTCACCCTGCCCCAGCGTATACAGTGTATATGGAAACGTTGATACGTGCTGCTTCACTGGGAAACTTGTTCCACGTTGCAAAAGCGTGTCCTGGTGGCTTCTGTTCTCCACTGGGCTCTGTGATGTGAGCTGGGCCTCCAGTGCTTCCAGTGTGTGATGAGGAACGAGCAGCTTCTATCCTGATAATGTCATCTGCCTCCCCATCAGCAGTTTTCATGGACCATTTTTCCAAGCATCTCATCTCTTATGCTGTCTGGGTGATGCTATCTCACCTCCTTTGCTGCTTGATAGACCAGGGGTCCATTGGGCATATTTGGCTGCCATCCTCTGATCCTGCACCACCCAGCCACCAGCAATGGCTAAAGCAGCTCAATGGCTGTTGTATTTTTCATGGTCCTTCTGATAGCATTACATTAGTGGGAGGACAGCTCCTTCAGTACCCAGGCATGTGTCTGTCTTTCCCTGGCAAATCTCTTGATGATGTGTGGCTGTTGTGGTAAAGAGGGAAGGTATAGCTGATCAATAGGCAGTCTGAGCAGCGTGTCATTCAAGGCTAGGTTGGTAGCCCATCTGATATTATTCAAGGGGTTAGATATAGTCAGTAAATGAAAATAAATGCTATTAGTGTCCCTTCTGGTCAATGGATTTATCTGCTCTCCAGCTGACGTTTGGTTTTACAGCACAAGATAACTGACTCTCAAGGGTCGTGGCTATAAATGCTGGGAAGGTGCTCATCTTGGGATTATGGTGGTGTGAAACAGAAATAGGAGGACATCGAAAGCAGCAGAGAGCCTTCACTTCTGTCACTTACCCCAGGTCTCTGTTAAATGGACCTGCAGAAGTCAGGGGCCATGAGACAGAGGGCAGCCTTGTTAACACCAGGCTTCCCTCCTTTACCAACCACAGTAGAGCCTTGGAAGGACCCTTCTTCTCATCTCAGCTGGTCTCAGGAGAGTTCTCTTTGCTAAAAAGATATTGCATTCTGTTTCCTGTCTGCCTTGAGCCATTTGCTTTTGGCATTAATTGTCAAGCTCTGAATCACTCTTTGGGGATGTGTACTGGAAAGCTGGTGGGAACTGATTGCATATCAGCAGCTGAGATGCAATACTTGGCTTTGCTCTTCTTGGGAATCACAGTGTGCAGACCTGGACAGTATCGTGCACATAGCATAAGAGACCAAGCACTGTTCGTGGGCTGAGTGCCTGAAATCCTGAGGCTAATGCTTACTGCAAGCTTTGTGTCATGAGGGAGGTGGGAGGGAGAAATATCAACTCCTAAAGCTTTGGCTTCTTGTTCAGAGCAAGGAAAGGAATATAAAAAGAATGAGTGCAGTTTGTTTTCCTTTTCAGATCAGAGCTGAAATTAATGGTGGGGTATTTAACATTGAAGTGGAAGAGAGAGATGGAAAACTAGAGGAGCAACTGCTTGAAAACTGCACAAAATGCCTCATCCCAAGGAGAAATATGCAGGACTTCTTTGGTGTATGGTCACTCCTCAACAAGACCCCAGCTGGGATGAAAAAGCAAGAGGCCGAGACTCCTGGCATCCTGCTGCAGTGTGACATAAAGAGGAGATGCCCCAAGCAGGTGGGGAAAACTGACAGTGAAACAGGCCTCCCATACAAACCTTACACTGCTTTTACTCTGCCTGCTCTGGGGTGGTTTGGGTCTGTGAAACCAGAGCAGCAGAGATAAGAAAATGAGGTGAAGCTCATAGTATCCACCTCAGAAATATTCCTGGATGGGTCTCGTTTTTATCCTGGGTGAGGATGGGGGCAGAGAGAATGATGTGAGTTTGATTCCTAGCCGATCCCAAACCTTCACAGAGTCTGGAAAGCCTTTAAAGTACTGCTCATTAGATGGATAATGCAAATTTAGTCTGCTCTCTAGTCAGCACTGCATGTGCTGGCCTGAGCCCAGTCTATTTAACTAGAAAACTTATCTGGCTCTGAAAAATAAATAAATTTCAAAAAAACCTTCCCTGATAGATTTGTTTAATAAAAATCCATTTTATTTTTCTGACACAACAAAGGATTTTCACGAGGTGAAAACTGAATCCAGAAAAACACAAGCACATCACAAGGATGCAGGCAGAGTAGTCAGTTAGAACAGCCCCTTGGAGAAGGGCCTAGAATAAAGCAGCTCTTTATTTATTTAGCTATTTGTGATATGTTGGCTAATGATGTGCTAATAGCAGAGACGTGTCTGTAATAGCTGATTGGCTTTAAAATACCTCAGCAGAGCCAGGATCCTCTTTGGGCTGAAGGGGCATTTGCAGTTTGCCAGTAAGGCAGACACTGGGACTATACCCAACAGATCTGGGAAATCACAGCCATGGTCCAGCAAAGCCCAGAAAGCACGTGTTTAATCCTACCCTTCCTCCAAAAAAACTTTATATTTAGACAAAATGGAGCAGAAGGAGATTGGAGAAAAGGGGAAAGATTGAGTTGGCCAAGTCAGGCAGGAGGCCCGTGTCAGCACCAGGAGCTGAAATCACCTCTCCTGAGGACCATCTTTTATGTTGCTGCCAAAAGAAGGCTCTTCTCTGAGAGGTGACCTTAGAAAAAGTAACACCAAAATGACCCTTTCTGAGATTTCTTTTTAACCTAAACTCCTGCAAAAGCTTGATGCTGTGGTGGAGAATGAGGTTGTGCAGCGTGGTCCAGGAGAAGAGGGCATTAACTCTGGAGCAGGCAGCGAGCAGGGCTGCCTTGTGTGATAGCACTATAAAGCCTGGGATGAGGGAATGAAACATTGCTGATCCTAACAGCAGGCAAGAGGGATGCAGTTAACTGATGATAAAGCACCACCTCTTTGTTCCACCCTTTAGGAGATCTTCATCTTTAGAGAAAGGAGCTGGTTTTACACAGAGGAGGTGCCCCTGGGAGCTTGAGGAGCTACTGGAAGCAAGCAGAGGCTGCCCTGTGGAGACAAGGAGATGAGGGTGAGCAAACGGGCTGAGCCAATGCTGTTGTGTTTGGTGGTGGTGACAGCAACAGGTGCTTCATGCTTTGTGGATGCTGGGTGATGGCAGAGGCTGAGGGAGTGAGCTGCCCTAGTTCCAGTGTGTTTAGTGGGAGGGATGAGCTTTGGGCCCAGCAGTGGAGCAGACGTAGATCTGCTCTCCATTACCTTGATAACAGACCCCATTTGAATGCCAATCGGCAAGAACAGAAGGAAGGAAGTGTGAGAAGGTGAACTGAAAAGAGAACACTTTCAGAGGAGCTCCAATCCTCCTAGCCTCAAGCTTGTGGACAACTGGAGGTCCCAGGAAGCATGTTAATGCTTGGATGAGTGGAGACCTCTTCCCCTAAAAGCAGCCTGTCCCACAGGGGAGTGAGACTCAGTAAAACCATCTGAGCTGTGCTGCTGCACCAACTCCTGTCATAGTAGCTGGCTCTCAACATCTAGTGGGGATGCAGTCCCTGACTAGCTGTGTTTGCCCAATCCCTGACCTTTTAGGTCAGTGGGAAGAGTCCCAGGCAGTCAGCAGGCTTGAGAAAAAGACCCAGATGACATCAGAAATCAAACTTTGAACTATTATTGCTGTTTGACTCATGGCTATGAGTATTTTATTGTATGTGCAGCTGTTGGGAGAACTGGGGGTGGCTACTGGGGAATGATTGAATGTGTGTGACATCCCTGAGGTGAAAGAGCTCTGCTGCAAGGCCTTAATGTTAATCCTAACTACCAGTAACTGGCAAGCACTGCTATCTGGCAGGACTCTACTCTGGCTCTGCTGTGAAACTGCTATTTGTGCAGAGTGAGCACCCACCACTCCCAGTCTTACCTGAACAAGGCAAAGAGTTGTTTGTTTCCCTTAGGGAGCTTACTGTTTACAAAGGAAACCAACCTAGCTGTCTGGACTAAAAGTCTCCCCATCTCTTGGTGGTCAGGTTCCCCTATCTTTCATGCAGCAGGACGCACTTAACCTCCCAAGTCCTGTCCTTGAGACCTCAAATCTCCTTTAGGAGAAGACATCTAAGAAAACACAGCATCCTTTTAGGTTTGTTTTGTTTGTTTGTTTAATCAACTCTTGAGCTCCAGAATTACAGATCTGAGGATGCAGGCCTAGAGATTTGTCAGGCTGAAAAACTCCTGGCTGTTGTGGAAGCTCCTGCTTTCAGGTGGGTGCTGTTAGCAGCAAGGGGAGATGCCTGGCCAGGCTGAGGCTGCCTGCAGCTGATGGATCTTCTCTTCCCACCTCTGCTTCCAAGAGGGGTCAGAGTCAGAGCAGAACCAAAATGCCAGGGATAACTTTCAGAGGTGATGGCTGTAGTTCTATCTGCAAAGCTCAAAATGGAGAGAGACCAAGAAAAAGTCTGAAACTCCACAATTATTATAATAATAATCCCCAATTCCCTCATAGTCAGTCTCATCTCACCCCACCCTTTATTTTCTTCTTCTCCAGCAGGAAAGTGTTTTCCCAGTGTTATTGGCACCCTTTGCAGGACAGCTCTGGTGCAGGAGTTGTGCTGGGGGTCAGGCAGAGAGATAGTGCAAAGGCAGCGAGTCCAAATCATCCCTCTGCCAGAGATTTTTCCACATGACTCTTTTAAACCCCTTTCTGTCTCAATTCTCAGCAGTTATTTGGGATAGGACTTCACGCAAAGCCCTAGAGCTGGGGGGAGCTACTCCAACATACTTGTGCAACCTGGTCTAGGGGGCATGCTTTGGCATGGGGATTGGACTCAATGATTTCCAGAGGTCCCTTCCAACCCCTACAATTCCGTGTGTGTGTGATGCATTGGACCAGTGTAGCTGCACAGCACAAATCAGCCAGGCACGTTTGCAAAAGAACACAGGGCAGTCTCTGTTTGGAGAGGGAGGTCCCTGAAGCTGGTCTAGGGACACGCTGTGTGCACACTGAGCAGCTGGGTCCCTCTGGACCGCTGGGCTCTCGCTAGCAGAGCTGGCCATAAGACTCAGAACAGGTGTTACAGATTTTGGTTCTTTTCCTTTTCTTCCTTTCTTTCTTTCCCTCAAGCGGGGCAAGAGCATCTGGTCTGTCATGCTCTGAGGTCATCTAATGTTTTCCAGGACTGCCAGGAAATAGAAAATATTTCTGCAGTGTAGAATGTGTAGAGCAAACAAATCTATATACGTATGCAAGAAAGCAGAGCAGGGTGTAGTATTTTATGAAATATTGCAGTGAAGTGGCTCCCAGCGATTTTGCCTTAGGAAGCTGTGCAGCTGTTCCCAGCTGTCAAGCACTTGGGGAGATGCTCTGTATTTGCACGACAAAGGCAAAAACAGCATACCATCTGCATGACTGCTTTCTTGCGTGCTACACTGAGGTGCCTTCCCTGCTCTCTGATAAAGGTAGGACTTTCCTCTGCCTGCAGCTGAGGGTCACGGAGGTGCTACCTTGTCGCTCAAACCCATCTCTGATCTGGAGAAAGTAATGCTTCTGGCTGCGGCCCCAAAACTCCAATGGAAGCTTGATGGAGCTAGTGGGAACCTTTCCGTAAAGTGCTCGAGGCTTTGCCTTGGATTCAATTTGTGCTCTGCAAACCTGGCTCAAGGCCAGCGGGGTGATGTCTTGTGATGTTCACGCTGTCCCTTTGAGGAGCGTTTCAGAGCTTAGAGAGAGCTCGCCTCCAGACAGGAAGCAAGACCCTTGTGCTCCATGGAGTACGTCATCCCTAGCTCAACTGGCCTGTCTCAGGATCTGTGTAGTCTGGTACTCAAGAACCTGTGGTAATTTAACATTACCGCCCATTTATTAGAGGTACCTGAGTTATTACAGCACTGAGGAGCTTTAATACAACTTGAGGCTGGGCACTAAATAGAGCAAGAAGATCCCCTTCCTGACGTAATTATATAAAATAACCAAGTGAGATTCTGTCAATCCTACTGTCTTATATGTGGGGGATTTGGGAAAGGAGGGGGTAGTTGTTTTCCAGAAGTTGTACAGAGACAAAGCTGTAAATGCTGCCTCAGAACTCCCACGTCATAGCACCAGGGACCCAGCTGACTTTCCCATTCTCTCTTGCTGCAACCCTTTGCTCATGAGATATAAAGATTGGTTGTGGCCTTGAGGAAACAGAAGCTGTCCTCCCTCTTGAAACCTGTGGTGTCTTCAGCTGAAGCATCATAGGAAGTGTGCTCAATATGATCCCGTATAAGGTTTTCTGGGTGAACTTCTTTCTGGGTGAAACTGGGAGGAGAGGACAGCAAGATTGCAATGCTGAAGCAAAGATCTGCTGCAGTGGGGTCTGGCTTGAAGCTGAGACTGAAGCTTCTGCCCACGCTGGAGCGTGCCTTGGTCCCACGTAAGCAATGAGGGTGTGTTATTCAGTATAGATGCACAGCACTGCTAATGCTTTAGGACAGATTTATAGGTATGGTGATTGGAGACAGGCTGTCCTGCGGCGTGATTTGTTTGGCTTTGCAGATTTCAAAGTGTCCTAATTGCCTGTTAAGCAGCTACTCCTTTATTCCAGGAAATCTGCCTTAGGCTTTCCCAGTTTAAATTCCAGATTCCCACGGAAATCCAGGAGTCAGGGGGAGTTTCAGGCTGATGTTAATGCTCTGTCATGTCTTGGCTTTTTCTTAGAAACTTTAAATGTTCCTTGTAACCCGAGTAGTACAGAAAATACTACAGTTAGAGATCTTAGGATTCACCTTGAAGTTTATTTACAGGCTGGGAAACATGGTCCAGCCCTCAGCCCTTCATTGTGTTGCAGTTACTCAGGCTGAAAGCAGTCTGTTAGGACAGCACGCAGCTTGCCAGGGGTCTGCTTCATTCAGGCCTCACCTACCATGTGTTTGAGCTAGGCTGGTTCCCATTCTTTATGCAGTTTTTAGCCTTCTTTGAGCTTTCTAAGGAAATAATTATTAAAAAAAAATGTTTCTCATTACAAGTTCCCGCAACCAAATATAGTTCTGACTCCTACACTATTTCTGATGTGCTGTTCAAAGCAAATCTGTCAAAGCAGGATACTGTTAATGAAACTCAGGAGAAACGAGAGGTCAAGTGACAGGAGTAAATAGAGCTTTCAGTCTCTTTGGAGCTCCTGTTCAGAGCCTCACACCCCCCAACCTGCAGTAAGCGACCTTCCTTCTTCTGTCTCAGTGTAGAGAGGCAGCTCATGCCCAAGCTCACATTTTGCTATTGATAGATGCAAGCTCGACTTTATGGTTCCCCCAGCACTGCGGACATGTCTGCAATCATGTCATTAACCTAACTGCATCAAGCTTTTGTCAGGCAGTTTTTGCTATATTAGAACAATGCTATCTTGTCCTCATCAGTTTGATTTCTGAGGGCAAAACCTCCCGTGCCGTGGCTGGTGATCAAGCAAGCTGTGGCTTGGGGCAACAGGCTGTGGAGCTGGCCAAAATGGCCCGGACCGAGTTGCTGGTGGCAAGAATTTGGTCCTCCCACCCATGTTTTCCCCATGAGACAAAGCAAGCAGCAAGCTTCCTCCTCTGTGTAGCTCTCCATCATCTCTCTGGTGCTGCAGCAGAGAGGAAATGGGAATGAGAAGCCTGCTGGAAATCTCCAAGCTGCTCTTGCAGAAGGACGGCTCTGGTTTCAGGGGCAGTGGCCAGCTAGTGGGCATGTAGCCTGGGGAAAGGGCTGGGTGAATAAGGATTTCTGTGAGTTTCTGCTGATTTTTAGGATAATGCAGATGTGCAAGGGGAAGATCAAAGTGTTGGCTGGAACTTGGCACTCAGTTGCTCAAATGAAAGCTTTGGGGCAAAAGTTGTTGACTGAAAATTGTTTGAAGCCCTTCCAGCCCATCTTTAAAAAGGGGAAAAATAGGAGAGACAAAAGCGTTTGAGATTATATGAAGTATTTCTATCGAGAACCAGTTACCTTTTAAATATTGTGATTTCTTTTGAATGAGCTTTTCTTGTGCTTTAAAGTTAAACCTTTTGATGCGAAGTGGCCAAAGTACTTTCTCGATAACGTTCCTCTGTTTTCCCAAGCAGAACAGATTTGCTTAGTTCTGCACAACTTTGTGAATGACTTTGTTCGACCCCCACGTACAGTGTTGCAGAGAAGCATGGGAGGGAAGTGGAATGAGAAACTGAGTTTTTGTTGGCTCATGAAACTTCCATTTTCAGTGCTTCGGTTTGGTCCCTGAAGTCTTTTTGTTTCTGAACTTCTGAATTTTAGACTCCATGTCTTTAATACGCCCTTAGTGTATCTCAGGAGAGCCGTAACTCACACTGAAACACAGAGGATAGGACAGTACTCATTGCTGCTGGCACTGGGATCGGTTCAGTGGGCAGGAGCCCTTCTGTGGAAAGAAATTAAAACCCAGCTGGATGTGTCTTAGGGGAAGCATTTCCCTACTCCCCCCACATTGACTGGCATAGAAAACTTTCTGTGAGCGTTCTCCAGGCTTTGAAGTCCTTTCCTTTCTCAGGAATGTGAAGCCATTTGGGTCTCCCTGTGGAGGTCTTCATAGCTTAAATGTACATATATTTTTGTACCCATGCATACACTGCTCCAGACAGAGGATGAGATGGCACCTCCAGATGTCTCCTCTGATCTGAAACAAGCAGAGGGAAGTGACCCTTTGCTTATGGCAAATTACTGCAGCATCACTATGGCAGTGTAGAGCGATGCTGTAGGCTTGCACGTACCTGGCCTCCTGGAGGAGCTGCTAGTGACTTGCATAGGATTGCCCTGGACAGCAACAGGTCAGGGCTATCTTTAGCTAAGGAACCTCTGGTTTTAAAATCTGTTTGGTTTTTTTTTTTCCTGTCCTTTTTCCCAGAGAGAGTTCCATGATATCACTTTCATCTGCACAAGGCCCCGTCCTTTTAGCTGACTTTCCACCCTCCCTTTCACTTAACTGGGATAACTCCAGCATGCAAAACATTTTGTGTCTGACAGAATACTTATGCCCCAGATATTTTATACGGGAGTCCCACGTGTGAGGTTCCTATCTAGAGAAGCTGTTGCCTGCCTTTGGGAAGTCTACCCTGTGTATTTGGTGGCAGGCAGGGCTTGACCCACTGGGCTGGGCTCCCTGCTTCTGCCAGGTTTTCACCAGCTGTATTTCTGTCCTAGTTTCAGGTTGCCACCACCAAGATGCCTGTCTGCCTTGTCGGATGAGGATATCTACACACAAAGCAAGCTATCTGAACTCAACAGCAACGGCCTTGTTTCCCCTTAACACACTGTGCTGCAGGAAGTGTTTACTGCTGCTGCTCTCACAGAGCGGAAAACCAGAGGTAAGGAAGCTGATTACAGCTGAAAACTCAATTTCTGATGGTACATCCAGCCCCGTGGTTTGCTTCTCCATCTCATTGCTCAATAACCCTGAGCTTCTCATCAGTGTGAGGGCCACCAGCAGCGATGGAGAGATGTGCTCATCTCTTGGCAAAGGGGCTTTCATGTAGCCGTGAGCCCAGAGCATGGCTGTAATGCTCCCTGCTGCTCCTGCCCATTGCCAGTGTCTGGCAGTGACATTGCAGAAGACACTTCTCTGGTTTATCAGGTCTCTAGTGAGGTAATCAGAATGGGAAAGCTTTAGCAGGAAAAAAGTATGTCTTGCTAAGTAAAAGGACTACCTGGGGAGGCTGAATTAAGAGAATCTTATAGTATTCTTTTGGGATGAAAAGGAGCAGATTGGAAAACCTGACCACAGCCTGTTGAGTATCCAGTAAATAGTTGCTGACAGGAAGATAACACATGGTGTACGCTCTGTGGGAACTCTCTCCTTTCTTTGGCTCTGTGCCTTTTGCTAGCAGTTTCTATGGCTATCATCATGGTAATATTCCTGTCTCATTTCTCCCTTGGCTGTTGGATGTGGTCATCAGGCTTATAATCTTACCATGGTTTGGCTGGGGACCTGACTGGTCACCATTTCCAGCCCCTGCACAAATTTCTGTGCCCACAGAATGCCTGTGACTCCTTGAGACTCAGGAACAGAACTACAAACCAGCTACATATCCAGCTTCAGTGAGGCCTCCCTTGCCTCCAAGTGACTCATGTTCTACACTGATCGGGGCCTTTTCTTCCAGAAGTCTCCCAGAGACACTGGACATGTTGCAAAACAAAAAAAAAAAAGAGGCAAAAGTCACTCGGAAATTACCGTAGCATTGGGATAAAATGTAAAAAAGTGCAAAGTGGGGTCTGTGGAAAGAAGCTGGCTCAAATGCACGTCCCTTCCACCCATCTTAAGACAAACTGACTCACCCTGTGAAGTGGTTCTCTATTGGCTGCAGAGTCCTACGTGGCTAGATTAAGTGGGCCCCTTCACTTCTAGAATCCTTGCAGGGTGCTGTGTTATCATGCTTCCTCTTTACAGTGGAGTTTAGCAAGTCACTGGATGGTATTTTCAGCCACCCGTGTGACACACTGAACCATAGCTTCAGCTCAATCTAGCAGTGTGTAGAGGAAAAGAAAGAGCATTAGGAGCTTGCCCAGGCCTCTTTTAGGCTCTTGATTTTAGCATGGAAAGGGAAGAGCAAGCTACTGGTGAACACTGGTCATTCCTTCCCACTCTGCACAGGCAGAGGCTCTCGAAGTCTTCAGGTACACTGCCAAAACTCTCAGTTACAGGTGTGAGAAGTCCCAGAATTGAAAACGTTTTCACTTCTTAGGGTTCTCCTCTCTGTCAAGACAGGATAGTAGCTAGCTCAGCCAGTGAGCAACTGACCTGTGCTTGAATGTAATTCAAGAATAAAATGAAGTGTGTACATGCCAGGCATGTGAGAATTATGCTTGCAATTTTTGCAGAGTATAGTTCATGTCTGAAGGCAGAGTTTGGTTTTAAAGATCAATTCTCTACAATGCAGAGTGCAAGGAGGCTCATTTTAAAAGAGGTGTTTTTCTCATAGTTTTTCCTATTTCTGTGACCTCACATCTCTCTATTTACTTATAAAGTACAGCCCTCACCACAGTTATCAAATTGAGAACTTAATCTCTCTCCCTGGGAAAAGAAGCACTTCTTAGGAAAAAAGGAATAGAAATGGGGGGCAGTAAAGGCAGAAAAGAAGGAAATGTTGGAAGAAGTTCGTAAAGCCTCAGATTTCTCCAGGGTCCCCAGCTGTGCTGTATGTTGTCCCAGCTGAACTCCAGATATTTCCGCTCTGCACATGAATGCATTCAAGGAGAAATCAAAGTCGTCTTGAGCGTGCTTTGGGCCAAGTGTGTATGTCCCACCTCAGGACAGCCCTGAGGTTGTGCTCCTTCAATCTCCCTCCTTACGGGACTGGGTCTGAACGTAAGCTTTCCGGAGATGGCTATCTGCCCATCAGTGTGTAAACTGATAGATGAATCTTGCAGTGGGCACAGCCCTGAGCTGCTGGAGCTCAGGGAGCACTGGGACACCATTCTCAGCTGTAGGGCTTGGGTTTGGGTGGTGCTGAGTGGGGACAGGGGTTGGACTTGAAGATCCCAGTGTGTCCCATCCAACTTTAGATATTCATTGTCAAGGGGAAGAAAAGCAGCTCTTCTCCAACAGTCTTGTCAACAATCTGTGCCTTGGCCTTTGGTGGACCATGTAGAAGGGTGGCCAAGCACTGATAGCACCCAAGCAGCTCTGAGTGGCGATTAATCCAGAGCAGTAAGAGCAGACTGCCAGGCACACTGCCTCAGGAGATTGGTTTATTAATTTAACACTCAGCCCTTACCACAAAGACAGGTTTTGGTGAGTTATATCTGTCGCTGGCAACCCTTGTCACAGTCTCCCTTTGCTTGTGCTCTTAATTCATCTCTGTACAGGGTTGTCTCTGTGCAGCAAGGCTGAGCAGAGTATGTGCCACAGCAGCCTTTGTCCTGCAAGTTGCCTGGGGGCTCTCCAAGGTGGGAACCTCATGTATGCATCACTGCAGAAGTATTTCAAGGGAGAGCAGAAGTGCAATGGGCTGAATATCTGGCATGCATGATCTGTTTGTCTCCTCAATTCAGAAGCAAAGACCTTGACTGATGGTTTCATGCACGTGGTTTACTTGGTCTGTAAATAAAAATGTGAGCTGCTATGGTGGATATACAAACATCCCTCCTCTTGTCCTTGGGCTCTTTAATATCCCCTCAGGAGGTTTAGGACACTTAGCAAAGGACCATCTCTGTGTGTGCACTGTGCCCTGTGGCTGCTTACTACCACGATGAGCTTTATAGCTCAGAAAAAAGCCACATCACTTACCAGCTAATAAATGATCCAAAGCAGTATGTCATTTCTGTTTGCAAGAATTGTTCACTCGGACTATGAAGGAAATTATTCCTGAATCAATATTTGTACCTGCTTTTCTATTTATACCTCTTGTAGTACAACTTTTACCTTGACTCTTCCTGCCAGCTTCGCTCTCCAGCAAAGAAGGGAAAACTAGAATGGCAGATGCTTTTTTTCTGCAAGTATTCATACAGTTGGACGTGTTCTAGACTTGTGAGTGCTCAGGCAACTTATCCTCATAGAGCTTTTCCTCCAGCAACTTTGAACCATTATTTCCATTGGTCTCAGTGGCAAGAGCTTGATTGGAGGCACAGAAACAAAGCAGTTTGAAAAGAAAAGGGGAAAAAAAGAAGTGAAAAATGATAAAATGTAGCATTAGCCATGTGTGTAGAATTGCATTTCTTGGAATCTGAGTGATTTTTAAGTTCAGATAGAAGTCTGTCAGCATTCTGCTAATTGCTTCATGATTCTGCTTTGAAAATTCTTGAACTCTGTGGAGATGGCCAAAAGCCAACCACTGCAGTGGCATTAAAACTGAGGGCAGCTGACTCCAAGGGAAGAAAAACTGGTTGAGAAGGATGTTATTCAGGGTTCCAGAAGTGTAGACTTTCTCGCTGGTTTTGCTGGGGAGTTTCTGAATGGTTTTTGGTGTGTATTTACTTTGAGGGTTAAGATGTACCATGCTACGACCTGAGCCACAGCAGTTCAGCCTGAGGTTTCGTTTCTCTTGAACAGCACTGAAAAATAGCTCATCCAAAGAGCTGTTTTTCTCCCAAGGATTTACATCTTCTTCCTGGCTTGCTTATGCTTATAGGCAATAGAAAGAGAAATGTGATCTGTGTGGCCTTACTTTTCTTCTTTTTCCTTCCCATGCCTGATTTACTTATTCCAGACAGCAAGAAACATACTTTGCTCTGTCTTTTCTCTAATTAGGCCACGGGAAAGGCTGTCTCAAAGCATTCAAATACCTAGCAATATAACTGGTAATGTTATATAGTAACGTCTTAGCTTTACTTCTACCATTGATTACAAGTCTACAGGATGTCATTGTATAGTTGGATGAGGAGGTCCTGGAGTCATGCCTCAGCATATTCTGTTCAGATGCACGCACCCACTAGCATTTCAGCTATTTTGAGAAGCTGGCCTCTTAGCTGAAATCACTGAGTGCAAAGGAGACAGGGCGCTCTGCTGATAATCAAAAGCACTGTGAACAGTAGAAAGTGTTGTGAAAGGGTTCCACCCCTTACCAGTATCAAATTGCGTAAATAGATGCTGGCCAAAAAAAAAAAGTGAAATAACTTGCTTCCTAAAATGGAAATATCCCAGTGTTTTTCCTGGCAGAGGACTACTCTCGGGGGCAAGATCAGCAAGCGGACGGCGGTGACGGCGGTGACGGCAGCACGTCCCTTGCCACTACTGGCCTACATGGTGCAAGGGAAGGAGGAAAGCAGTATTTGCTATAGATCTCCTGACAAGCAGCACAGAACCTTGCACTTTACACTTAGTTTAGCTGTACCTGGCAGCTAAGAGTTTCCAGCCTATGCAGCATGCCTTTCTTGTCAAGAGGCTACTGGTTTCTGGGAGACCAGAGCAGCTAACCTCTCTCTCTCTGCTTGGTATCCCAAGATTGCAGGTCTTTCTGTGTTCTAGTTGTAATCACTCTCATCGTTTTTAGCCCTGCCCCGAGGTTTGGGCAACCTGACCTACAGAAAGTCAGGCAGAAAGTCTTGCCTGCAGCTATCTATCAGTCTCTACTTCACCACCGTGTGTAAATGGCATTTGTCCATGTTTCTTCCACTGTATCTAAGCATTTTTATCAACATAAGGATTAGAATTGTGATGTTCCCTGTAATTTAGGTGCTTGACCAAGCTCTTATTTTATGCTTTACCTTTCTCCATGTTCATTCTGCCATATTTTCTTCCCAAAAGCTCCTTGATGGTGTCTGACCCTGACCACCTGTTGTCTTGGCTTTCTTGGGACCCACTGGGTTGTCAGGCACAGCTGTGCAACTGAACCAGAGCAAGGTTAGCCAGCTGGTGAGCTCCATCCCTTGCATGGTGCACAGTCCTTGTTTACTCTTGCCCTGAAAATGAAAGTAAAATACAGGCTAATCTGAGTGCATACAGGTCTAATCCACATTTGCTTGTCTGAGTGATCATGCAAAGCAGCCTTAGTAGCCGTAACATGCAGAAAACGGGATGGTTTCTTAGATGCTACCTCAGCCTTTTTTTGTGGATGTTGAAAATGTGTTTTTCAAGCTCAGGTTCTAGAGAGCCCTGGGTATCCTTGTCTTCTGCTGTGGCTGTTTTGAGAAAGCCTTGGAAAGCTCATTTGGAAAGACTCACTCGGCTGCCATGAAAAAGGTATGCATGAAGATCAACCAGAGAGTGAACGAGAGCGAGCTATTTCTCATGGCCCGATTGCTTTTGCATGTTTCCCTGTGCTCAGTTCCAGGTCAGGCTGCTGCTAGCAGAGCAGAGGCAGGGATGGCAGGATAAACAGGAAGCACGTGGCTGCTTTGACATTATTGTTCCACTTATTTTAAGTTCAGGGCTCATAAACAGGGAAATTTGCTCCAGAAGTAATATCAATGGAGTCATTGCATCTCAACCTGGTTACTGAGGTTAGTCTATGGATTAACACATGTGTGTCTTTAGGTGCAGGTACATACGCATTGCCTGAAGCCAAGGAGAGAAGGGTGAAGTCTTACCCTGATTTGTGCTACATTCCTGAGTGTTTGCAGACATGTCTTCCAGCACAGTGACCCAGCCAAGCTGGGCAAGGATTTGGTGAGCAGTGGAGTGAGGTTCACTTGATGGGAGGCCTAAATTTCATCTGCCCATGCTCCATGGCAGACTTCACTCCAGCACTGCAGCAGAAAATGGTTCAAATGGTGTCAGCAGCCAAAACACAGTTTCTGCTTTAGAAACAAGAGGCATCTGATGGGATTTGCTTTTGCTTTGCTTTCTTTATGGTTTTCTAGAGTGAAAACTGTAGTGGCTGCTAGAATAACAAAGCTGCCCAGCTTAATAAAGGATGCAGGTCTGGGATCTGCCTCAGTGTTGCTTGGGATCACGTTGTGGGTGTCTGCTATTTGCTCAGATCTCAAGTTCTGTGGCACTGGGTGTTCCTTTGATTTATGGAGAAATGGGCTGTGTGCCTACTTGGTGGATACCTTGCTTGGGGCAAATCTTCCCTTTTTCTGTGCCTCTCTGGCTCGTTAGCTCCGAGCTGGGTTTTAGTCCATCAGCTAGCTTTGGATTTGGTTGTTTTCATTTCTGTCTTCCTTGGCACAGGAGGGACACAAGCCATGAGTAAACTTTTCTGGTGTTAGCGCCAGCACAATCATGTGAGAGGTTCGGAGGCTGAAGAAAATGCTGAAGAGTTACATTTTCAGATTTACAGCTTCTTACCCATCAAACTGTAGATGAAGAGGAGTGAACTGTGGCAAAATTCAGGCAAACATCATTTCTCTTTGTGCCAGGCACAAAGAGTGCCCAGTGCTTTCTGGGACTGGACAAAAGTGGCAGCATGGCTTTCAGAATCACAAATTAGGAGGTTCACATTGTGATGGCTTCAAAATTTGGGCTAAAGATTCAATCTGTATTGATACAGAAAACCCATGACACCCCACAAGCCCTTGTTTTGCTGGCTGACTTCCTCTCTGCTGCTTGGTTGGAAGAGGGCTTGCCTTGGTCCCCTTACCCTTCTGTGCTTGTCTGCGTGAGCCCATAGCAGCAAACATCAGCATGCAAGACTGAATGTTTCTTGAAAAAATGTGTAAGAACGTAAATGGAAGAACAAGTTTTTGTTGTTGTTGTTGTTTTTCCTTTTCTTAGACCGTGTGGGTCCAAGTGGAAGTGTAGAGCCACGTGGAGGGTGGACAATTTGAGTTTTGGACACAGAACATCACGGGTGGTGCCTTGGCCAGCCGTGTGCTGAGGTCAGCCTTGACTTGGGCATCTTGCTTTCTGCTCTTTGCCTTCTCCTTTTGTCCCCCCGAGCATGAGAGGACTGATCCTCTGTCACCTATCCAGAACAAGCAAATCCAAGAAATGTGTGAGAACTTTGTTATCGTCTTCACTTGATAAGATGAACTGATAAAAGCCCGAAATGAAAGGCATCTCCATGAGGAGGCTTGCAGCCAGCATATAAATCAATGGCACAAGTGGGAGGGAAAAAGTTAGGTGTGCTTGTGTTTGATTTGGCAACCTGTGCTCATTTTCAGAGCATTAAGGAACTCAACTAAATAAATGAATCTTTTCCTTTGCTGATGTTGTTCCCTCATCCACCACTAGGCTTGTACTGGGAGAGGGAGCAGCCACTGCTCGAAGCAGCAGAAATACTGAGTGAGCAATTAGCTGGCCAGGCTGATTACATGTCCCCCATCCTCCCCAAGGCTGGGGGTCCACCCAGAGCACCCCTTATAGGCTGGGCCGGGTGACTTTGGGCAGCCTGGTCCGTGGGAGATGTCCCATAGGGTTGGGGTTGGGACTGGAGGGCTTTGGAATCCTTTCCGCCCCAAACCACTCTACAGTGCTAAGATTATATAATGAACAGTTAATTTAGGGTGTGGTTTACCCTTTTGCATCCCCTCGTGCCCCCAGCACCCCATGTTTGCTCTCCACACTCTAGGAGCTGGAGGAAGCCTGACTGCTCTCAGGGGCACAAGGTCTTTCCACTTTCCAGCCACGTCTGTGTTATTGCCTTCTGTCCACGTGCTAGCTTGTTTCTCAGAGAGCTTTTCTTCCTCCCTGTGGGACAGCAGGTTCAGCCTGAGGGTAGATTTTCACTTAGGAAGGGTGGATGATTGCACATCTCCACGTGCAAGATAGCAGCCATTAAGTTGCATGGTGTTTGTAGGCTTTCACCAGTTGTTTTTTTCTTAACATTAAGCTGGATCACAGAAAATCTTATTTTCTCCTGTCCTGAGGGGTAGGGGCTGGAGGATTCTGGTTTCCAGCTCTGAACTGGTTCCCCTCATGATGCAGGGAAGATTTTTCCAGTGCATCCCAGCAGCATGGGGCTATCGGCCAGCCCCGCGCCCCATCAGCCGCCAGGAAAGTCAGGCTCTCACGCCTGGCTTTTATTTGCTGTGAAATATTGCCCGAGCCTTTCTGCTGAAAAATGAGAGGGAAAACAGCCAAGTGACCAAGCTTTTGAGGACACGTTTGCAGCCCGGTGCTCAACCTTGTGCTGCTGGGAGGAAAGCAAAGGCAGAGTCCCATGGCAGAGTCCCACAACGAGGCTCCCCTTAATTATCATTATATGTCACCCTGCATGTCTCCAGCAATGACTAAAGTCTGACTTGACAGCACTGACTTTCTGTAAGCGCAGGCAGGCGGTCTCTGTTGCAAGAAGGTGTTTGGCACTTCTGTGAAACGTGAACAACCTCATGCCATGGCAAAGCTTCCCGAAGAATCTGGTGTACATGAAGTAAGGGAAAAAGCTGATAAGTGGAGGAAATTACTAGAAGTTCTGCCTGGGATCTGTTGGTGTTTCTGGGAAATAAGTCATCCACGGACCAAGGGGGTTATTGTACTATGTGTCTATATGCAGATACGGATATATTGTTTATTGTGTAGAGAGTTTAATATATTTATTATATATCCAACAGCTGGGATGCAGCAAGAGCATGATGAGGAGAAGCAGAAAGAAGAATGACCCCGCACCACTGTTACAAGCAGCTTCCTGAAAGCAGCTTGCAGCCAGGAAAACCTCTGGATGAAATCCCTCGGAGGAGGAGAAAGTCCAGGGTAACGTGGTTTATTTTGTGTCTTTCCAAAGAATAGAGCATGTGAGCTGGAGACTGCCCTGGAAAAGGTGCATCCCTGGGATGTCAGTGGGGTGCAGGCAGGGGAGGTCATGCTTCCTCGTGATTTATGGTGGAGCTGGATCCCTCTGGGGCTTCATCGCACCTCCCACAGAGGAGGTTTGCCACTGTTGGCACACCTGAAAGCTGCCCTGGCAGCTGGTAGCCCAGCCAGGACACAGCGAGACTGTGCAGTTGGCCTCAGAAAGGGTCTTAAAATATTTTCCATTTTAAACAGAATTGTTCCTCCTCCCTCCCCACCCATCCCACTCTGATTCAGCAGATCCTCACTGGCCTGTGCTCAAAACCATTCCGCCATAGCTGAAATCTGTTTTGGTTGACCTTTGGGGGGGCTTTAAATGCTGCATTGTTGGCTTCTAAGGTCTTTGTGAGCTGATCAACCATTGCCAAAACAGCTCTGTAGAGCCAAAAGAAAGACAGAATACAAAGCCCCCAGCTTTGCACCAATCAAGTTTATGGGTGAAAATTGCTTCTGGCGTGGTGGTTCCCATCTAAAAAAGCTTTTTTACAGCTCTTCTACTCCTTGCCAGCAGCTGGGTCCTCTCTGGATGAGAGGATGAGGCCCACTGTGGCTGTCACCAAGTGACCTTCATCCTTCTGGACCCCAAAGGTCGAACTGCATCTGACTCACACCACGCTGGCTGTGGTTGGAGCTGGAAGGATTTTCCAACTGTTGCGATTCTTCCTGTTGGGCTGCAGGAGGTTTAAGAGGTGTTCAGCCTCTCCTCCTCCCAAGCATGCTGCATGGCTCTATTAAGGTAGAGACCTCACCGAACCCAAAGCTCCCCCGCTGCAACTGAATGGACCTCACTGCTATTTTCTAGCCAGTTTGGGACCTTCTCCCCCTGAAACACCAACACGATCACAGACTGAAAGCAAACAGGAACATTGCTCCACTCTTTGTTGGTGTTTGTCCTTGATTTTGAGCTGTTCTTAAACTCCTGTGAGTGCAGAAAGGCGATGCTTCTCTGGGCCGCACTACCTGGTGCTCCTCGTTAAGAGGATTAGGTTTGTGTTTTTAATAGGAAATGTGTGCTGGAGCTGTAAACCTGAGTCACAGCAAGCCTGCAGCCCATTTCCAGCAGCTTTTCGAATCACTTTACGCGTCCCCAGCGGCCGTGCTGCTACCATCCCCACACTGATTGCAAACAGGCCCATAGCTTGGGCGTCCGTCTCCTTCCCCGCTCGCTGGCTCTGCTCTCGCATCGTGCTTCTCATTCCTCAGCTCTTCCAAAGTGCATCAGCTCCACTCCCTGCCCTGTGTTTCCACGCTCTCGGCCCTTCTCGTGGATGTCCTGCCCTGACCCTGCAGGGCTTGGCTGCTCCTGGCCCCATCATGGATGCAGTGGTGCTGGTGATGAGGTGCCTGGGAAGTTTCACCTCCGACACGAGTGATGAGCTGCAATGTTTGGGTTTCCCTGCTGGACCCCTTGGCTGTGCCGAGGAATAGAAAGGGTCTCTGCTGCAGGACAGAGAGCTGGCTCCTCACTCCCTTACCAAAGGGGCTGAGTGCCCCATTTTGAGGAGCATCTCTGCAGCATGCCTCCAGTTCCCACGCTAATGAGAAACAGCTTGAAGCATACCTAAGCCTTGCTCGCTTTTCTCACATTTACAAAAGATTAGCAGGGCTTGGTTCACCTCGGAACCTCCCAGCAAGCTGTCAGGAGGGAGAGCTCCTAACCCATGCTGCCTCCTTAATGAAATCACTTCCAGAAATTGCAGAGCAGTTAGGCTGGGCCGTCACCTCACAAGGATTTGATTTTCTCGGTCATCTCATGTTGGCATCACTGATACTACCTGCATCTGGGCTTGCAACCCACCTCCACCACTTGAGCTGTCTCCCACAAGGACAAATACAGTCCCTTCCCACAGATGTCTTGGCTATACCCAGAGGATGGTTAAGACACCTTACAAGTGATCTGTGGTGCCTCCAGATGAGGAATACTGGACTCTCTGTGGAGTTCCATAGAATTGTTTGAGTCGGAATGGATCTTTAAGGGTCATCCAGTTCAACTCCCCTGCAATGAACAGGAACATCTACAGCTCCATCAGGGCCTCGTTCAGCCTGGTTTTGAAAGTCTCCAGTGCTACCCACAGGGTGAATGTCTCCATGTAGTGCTCCACAAGTCCAGCAGAAATCACAACAGCGTTAAACCTGTTGGATTTGTTGGCTAAATTCTCCTTTATTTCCAGTACGCCTGGACCTTAGAGCAAGAAAATAAGGAGGTAAAGTATCAGAAGAAACCTTTCCCCAGAGCTAGAAATGTTCTTACCGGATGCACAGTTTGCCATGGTTGCTGCTGCATAGGTTTCCTCCAATTCTTCTACAAGTAGCATGCTATTTATTTTCATCCCTCGCTCTCTGAGCATGTGCTGCAGTTGTATCCCCCTGTAAACCTCACAATTAGCAAAAGAGATCCCGAAGGAGGACCCATTGGCTCCATCCTGGGCGGAGTGATCTGCACCTACGAGCGTTAAGCACACACGGGGCTCTAAACACAGCTTGAAGCATATCATATGAGCTCAGCCAGGCTTGTCTGAACTGAAGCAACAGTAGTTTCCCCTCAATTTCTGGGGAAATTTTCTGGCAAGCTGTTTTACTACTCTATCTCAGTGGTTCCCCCCCCCCATCCCCATTTTGTCCCCTCTCTAAGTCACTGTAGCCCCATCCAGAGTTCTCAAGCTTCTCCCTTCCTTCTTTCCCCTTTTCCCACCCTCCTATCCCCTGTGCTGCCTTTCCCTTCTCTTCCCTCCCTCTCCAGGCTGGCTGTGCCCCAGCGATGAGCTAAGGCTGCTCGCTGCCGGGTCCCGGATCTGCGGGGGAGGCAGCACGACGCCGGCTGGGGCTCAGCCTGGGGATGCTGGGGCTATGGGGCAGCCACATGGGGCTGGAGGCCGTGGGTGGGTGGGTGGGGTGGTGCTGGGGGGAGCCTGGGGGGCTCCAAGCAGCTCTAGCGTGCAGAGTCCGTTTTGCAGACGTATTCACTCCTCTGTAGGCTGCCTTTTGGTTTTGTGAGCAAAAAAATCAGATCTGGTCTTGTGTTTCAGGAGGAGCTCATCTGGAGAAACCATCCAGAATGGAGACATGGCACTGGTGTGGTCAAGTGGGCATGGGGGGCTTTGTTGGGGTTGGATTTGGGATCTTAAAGGACTTTTCCAATCTGAACGGTTCAATTTTACCACCAAAAAAAAACAACTCCTGTGTGCTGTCCCAAAGTTCTGGGTGCACTTGGAAGTCTTGGTGCAGATGACAGATGGAGTACTGTTTGCATTTCATGTCCTACAGTCTGCACTGCTGCAGCTCACCTTGGTGCTCAATAGCAGCACAATGCACAGTGCTGTTTGGCAGTGTGGCCTGATCTTCCCAGCCCCGTGGGCTGCTAGTGACATTCCCAGGGCTTTCCAGCTGGGAAATAGCAGCCATCTCCGCAGAGAGCCTGATGTCACAAGATTTTTCAGCCTGATTTCCAGAGCAGTGGTCTGGATGTGCTTCAAACTCCCGACTGTTTTTTCCAGCCAGTGTTGTTTCTTGGGATGTTTTCTTATTTTTTTTTTATTTTTGGGGGGGCTCTCCCCTGCCCTGTGCCCATACAGCCTTGTGGAGCTATTGGTGTCCCTTCACAGGCACGTCTGCGAAAAATGCAGAGATTTCCTGAACGGGGTGCAGTGGAAATTCCTGGGATTGCTGGTGCAGACGGACACGTACTTAGCTGAGGCTGAGAGGGAGCAGCTCAGGAGATGGGTTTTCTGTGGAAACAAATCCTTTCTGCTCATCTTTTCTGGCCCACAGCTATGGGAGCAATGCTTTTCCTACCTACACCCTGAGTGTAGCGTGGTCCTTGGGAAAACTCAAGCAGGGTCCACGTTGCCCTGACCTCTCCTCGTGGTCTGGGCATTGCACAGGGATTGGAGAGGTTTGAAACTCATTGTAAAACAGAGGCTTGAATCTCATCACCCTACAGCGTTAGCACCACCACCTACTTTGCCAAGTCTGGCAATGGGACAGGGAGCAGAGATTTCCAGCATCGGCCCCGCTTGGGAGTGAGTGCCACTGCCAGGGGCTGGCTGTCAAAAAGATTTGCAAAGGGGGATGTTCTCAGCCCTGTTTTTACGTGACCACTAGCACCAGACAGTCCCACAGTGGAACACAGCTGTAGGACAATGGATGGGGCTGACCAGAACACGGCGCTCTCTTTCGCAATGAGCTTGGCTCTGGGCTACGTGAAAAATGTCTTTTTGTTTTTCATTTCTTCTTCTCCCTTTGCACAAGGGAGAGGGGTGGAAACCAGGTGCCATTTTCGGCATGCTGCTTCTTAATGATGCCAGAATGTCCTTGGGAGAGACAGGTCTCGAGTTGGGAGTGATGGGTGGAGGGGCTAATAGGGCCAGGGGTGCTCAGCCTGGGAAGGAGGAGGCTCTGGATGACAAAATTACAAGTGAAAGTGGTTAGAAGAAACAGTGTTGGGCAGATTGGAAGTAAAATACCAAGAGGGGGAGGTAGCCCCATGTCAGACCCTGGGGTAACCACGGTGCCCACCCCCAAGCTGTAGCAGTCACCGTGCCTGGCATCCTCCTCTATGTGATACAGCTACAGAGGAAACTGAAACTCCTCATAGATGTGGTGAGGGGTTTATAACGGTAAAACCTCTGGGTTATTTGCTGCTGTTAGGGTTAGGGTCTTATACATCCTGTTGTACATCTGAAGTCAAGTTCAGGTGCAAAGAAGGGCCCCTTCTAAGGGAGCAACTTCGAAGCTGCTCCTCTGCCTTTCCCCCGTGTCCTGCTGGCCCCTTCCACCCTTGGGGGAAGAAACAGCGTGAAAATGAATTGCTGCAAAAATACCTCTCTTAGAACACTGATCATCATTTACTTAGAAATTACCCCTGCTACAAAACCTGCCAGCTTTCCAAGGAAAACTTTGCAAGTAATGAGCAAGCATATTTAACACTCCTTTCCAAACGGCCCTCGTCTTAACTTCTGCTTGCTCCGCTGTAAGCCATCGTACTTTCATCCCAGATTTACACACGCCTGCAGAGTTAAACCCTCAGTAAATGTGGGGATGTTCCAAGGGCTCGAGAAGCAGTGAGCTTGCAGGGTTGCAGAGGGAGGCTGAAGAGTGGCAGCAGTCTGCTTATTTGAACACCAGGCTGTTGCATGCCCTCTACAAACAAATCCAGTCGATTGAGTTCAATGCTGATTTTTTTTCATTAGCCTCCAACGCAGCCTCCCCATCTGCAGAATTAATCACTGCTGGAAAGCTCGACAAATATTTCAGAAGTAACAAACTGCTGCCTTCCTCCCTAGCAAGATTTTATTGTATTTTTTGTGGCCTTTCAGGTTTATACATCCACTCACTGGCTGTGCTCAAACTGGGAGATACCATGCGTATGATATGTATTGATAACTTATGTGCTTAAGCGATTCTTGCCTTGTCTTGGGAGTGATAATGTGTTTGGCCTTTACTTTCCTACAGTGGAGACCCTCATGTCTTGGACCATGCTCTGAGCAAGGTGAACGAGCTGTAGGTGTCCTTGTTCATTGCTGGGGAGCTGAACTAGTTGACCTTTGAAGATCCCTTCCCACTCATGCCGTTCTGATTCAACATCGATCCTCAGCACAGGGCTGCCTCCAGAGCCCGCTTCCCTTTCTACCTGCCCTTCCTCAGCCCTACTCTGCGGCAGACCAGAGTGATAGCCATGCTGATGTGCAGATCTTTGAGACACTAATTTTCGTGGGTTGCACCTTTGTTATATGGGATTTTAATGGAGTAACGGAGTGAGGCCATCACAGCAGGCTGCACTTTTATTTCAGCACGGTCGCTATGGCAGCAAACGTCAAAACAAAACATATAGCTCACTAAAGCAAAGTTTCCTGGCTGACGGTGTTCATTTTTCTTTATGAGCTGACTTTGGAAGACAGCAAAGCAGCAGCCAATGGAAACTCAAATGTCTTCCTCTCTCCCCTGTCTGCTCCTCCGTCTCTGCAGCGATCGAGATAAAGGTTAGACATCTGTTTTGGATCTGCTGTGTTGAAGTGAAGGAAAGACCCATTCCTGCCGTCTCATAAATCACCCTGCAGCTGGAGCACGGTCCCAACGAATCGCCGTTCGCCCCATGACATGCAGCTCAGCCCTGGGCTCTGCTGCTGGGAGGGCTGAGCCTCCTGCCTGCTGACTCCACGTCGTGGGCGCTCCCCACCTGCTCTGCAGCTGGCTGTCACCTACACAGGTGAGGGGTCTGGGTCACAGAATCATGGAATCACCAAGGTTGGAAAAGACCTCCAAGATCACCCAGTCCAACTGCCCGCCTACCACTAGTATTTTCCTATTAAGCGACGTCCCTTAGTGTAGTATCTAAATGTTTCTTCAACACCTCCAAGGTCGGTGACTCCACCACCTCCCTGGGCAGCGTGTTCCAGCACCTGACCACTCTTTCAGAGAAAATATTTTTCCTAATGTCAACCTGAGCCTCCCCTGGCGCAACTTGAGGCTGTTGCCTCTTGTCCTATTGCTGGTTACATGGGAGAAGAGACCAACCCCAGCCTTGCCACAGGGACTTGTAGAGAGCAATAAGGTCTGGATGGGGTCCCTTGTTTTCACTCTGTGTGCTACTGCTCAGCTTAGCAAGTTTCATAGGGTCACTCAGCTTAGTCTCACTGGGTCTTCACCATCTTTCCTAACTTCCCACAAACTTTCTCCTGATTCACCAGGTTTGCAGTCACTCTGCAGCACTCCAGCCTGCGACAGAGGGACAAGAGGGGAAGGAAAGACAAACACCTACCCAACACCTACTCCAAAAGGCAGCGTGAGAAGGCGATGGACAATAGGACAAAGAAGATCGAGAACACCTGTATTAAGATTGAGTTTGTAAGTGAAGTAAAACAGCAAATGCAGAGTTTAGAGGAGTGTTTTGTTTCTTCCTGGAAGCACAAGCAGAGGAGGGGAAGGCCAGCACCGTTCCGGCAGGGCAGCATCTAGCAGTACGCCTGCGCTGAGCGAGCTGGGATGCGGAGCTGTGCCGAGCTATTTTTACTCCTGCTCCAGTCCTGCAGCCACGCTGGCAGATGTGCTCCCAGCTGCAGATGACTTCCATGTGTAACCCCGCACTGGCCAGGGGCCCAGGGCGTAGTGCGCTTCCTTAAAAGGCTCTGGAGAGCAAGGCGATGCCCAATCCCAGGGGTGAGTGGCCATGGGGGCCCCAAGCTGCCCACTGCCCTCGGGAAAGCCCAGGCTGCTCCTTCACAACGTGATATGGGGTTGGTGGGAGCAGTGATGGGGGAAGGGTGCTGCAGCGGGTGGGAAGGATGGTTCACAGGTCGTCGTAACCTCCGTGCTCCCACCTAAAAGGAGAGGCTGTAGAGGAGGCAGCGTGTTGGAGAGCAGGATGGGTCCCATTTGCACGCAGACAATGTTTACAACCCCTGAAAGAGAAGAAGGGGGCTTTCAGCGTGCCCCTCTGCACGCTGGAATGCGGGGCAGACTGCTCTGCCCTCCAGGCAGCTACAGCTGAGTGCAGGCATTATGAGGAACAATGATATTAAGAAGTGCAATAAAAAGTCAATTCCCTGTCCCCTCCTTCTCTGATGGAGCCCTTGCAATGTGCTCGCAGAGGGTGCCAAATAAATAGCACAGCTTCCCAAGCGTGGCTGCCAGGGCTCAGCATATGCCCAGCTGAAGCAGCATCCCCAGCCACAGCTTGGTACTGATGGGAAATGTCACGAGCTGGGCTGCCTTGTGAGCAGTGAGTGGCACAGGAACACCTAAATGTGCCAGTCCTCATGGGGACAAAGCCTGGGGCAGACCTCCAGTCCTATATGTTCTCTTTGCCACGAAGCCTACGCTCCCAAAAATGTCAAGGTGAGCCTCTTGTACTCATAGGCAGCACTGCACACACAGTCTTTGAGTTGGACTCAAAGATCCTTCTGGATCCCTTCCAACTCGTGAAGCTCCTCATTTTATGAGAAGCTCGTAGCATTGATTGCTGCGCTGGCAAGGGGCAACCTGGCAGAGGAAGGAGCAAATCCTGAGCTGGTAATTGCATCACGATGCCCTTTTTTCTGCATTCTCCATACAGGGTGTGTCAGAGCTCATTGCAGCCTCTGTAATTTTAAGTGAAAGCATAGGGCAAGATGCAGCAAGTGTAATGCAAGCTGCAGAGAGCAAGCTGGGAAAGGGCAAGAGAATGGGGCCAAAGCTGACCAGAGAGTACAGACAAGCATGCATGGCACTTTGAGTCACCAGGAGCTGAAGCCAAAGCAGTCAGCAGGCTCTCTTATCTCTCTCCATGAAGGATTTTCATGGAATGGAAGAAACCTTACAGATCGTCTCGTCCCAGTTCCCTATGGTTATAAGAGGAGGGCTCCTCCTTGGCTTTCTCCAGGAACCTCTCATCTGATTTGTGCTGCTCTTGCCAGGTTTTGCAGAGTGTTTTCTGGATTAGCTTCAAATGACCCAGCTGGCTTTGGAGGATCCACCTTCCCAGGCTGCTGGTGGTTGTTTTGTCTGACCAGTATTCCTGGGTATTCATCCACTTCATGCAAACCTTTACTTTGTCTTTGGACAAATTTTAGCTACCTTGAGTGAGCTCAAATAAAGGTCAGAGTAAAAACAGTCATGGCCACAGGCAGCAAATGCACGTAGTGTCATTAAGTTGAGTAGGGTGGGAGGGACCTCCACACATCTCAGGTCCAACACTTTTCAAACCAAGGCCAGCTGAGACTAGGTTGCTCAGATCAGTGTCCTCCAGGAGATTTCATGACTGTCTCCTGGGACATCCTGATTACCACCTTTCCCAAGCTAGAAAGCCCCAGGTCACCATGTGACTCAGTGATGTTCCCTTGGATGTCCATACTACAACCATCCTCCCTCTTATGGCCACTGGGATTTCCTTCCAAATAAATGGTTTCCAAACCAAACTCACCCCACTGATGCCCATGGTGATGTTTAAAAACAGAGGGACGAAAGCATGAGTTTCTCAAAACCTCCATTAGACTTTATTTAAAAGTTCTTTGTATAGACTTCCTGACACAGAATCCACAATAAAAATAAAACTCCCCCTCCCACCCACCCGCCTCGCCCCAAATTGCTTTGCTTTGTGTTTTATAAAACATACAACATGAGAAGAATGCCAGAGACATTCTACACCACAATTTAAAGATTCATTAACTGAGGCCTTGGTCCCAGCAGTGCATTTGCATTCAGAAACTTTGCTTCCTTTTTCTTTGCTCGTTTGGTTGGCCACATATGTTACAAATGCATACAAGAGATCTAGTTTGAAATCTAATCCAGCAAAAGGAGAAAAAAAAAACCAAAAAAATAAAAAAATAAAATAAAAAAGGGAAGAATGGAAAATCAAACCACTTATTTATCAGAGTTAACTACTCCCTTACACAAAGGCTTTCCATGTGCAGTTATGCTCAGTTATGAAAACGATAAAAGCAAGCATGTAACAGTTGCAGTGAAAACATGAAGATTATTTTTGTTTTGTTTTATTATTTTATTGTAATTTCTTTTTTTTTTGCTAATTTTTACGCTGCCTTAGGTAGGCAGGCTGCCGGAATTGGAAAGAAAGGGTAATTTAGAGACGTGTTCAGACACAATAACAATCTGCAATTAGGTAAATATTTTGTAATGTTGAAGCTATACAATATATCCTGGACACACGTAGCTCTCAGTCCACAAACAGTTTAGCACCATATTGATAGGTCACGCGGCAAAACCCTTCCTCCAAGGTTTGCTTTGGAAGTTAAAAGCATGAAATAGTACAGTGCAAGGTAGTCTATACCCTTAGCTTCTATTTGGGGTAAGGTGGCGACGGTTGATGCTCCTGGCTGTCTCAGAGGTATGTGTTGGCAGGTTGCTGGCTCTATGTTCCTATCGTCGTCACCACGCCAGGGCTGATGTTACCTGAGGTGGAGGAGGAGAAAATACGTGAGGTTACTGCGTGGGACAGTGAGGGAGGGCAAGTGGGGCTGAATACTGACTGGTCTTGCTGCAGAGCCCGTAGCACCCTCCATCCACCTGCAGCCCCAGGGTGTTGTGGTGCCACGTGTGGGTGCTTACCGGGGCTGCAGGCTTTTTCACATTCTTTCTGTGTGTTGAATCTGTTCTCGTTGCCTCCGCAGCCGCCGTACCAGAACCTGGCGCAGCTCTTGGTGTTCTGGTCGTAGTACCACTTCAGCACGAAGTTCCTGCAAGGCCCCTCGTCCTTCGGCAGCAGGCAGATGTCCATGACTGCAGAGAAAAGCAGGAGAAGGAAGGGTCAGCCAGAGGTCTGGGGTCTTGGGCTAAACACAGGCTCTCTCAAGACACGTGCATGGTAGAGAAATGCCAGTGAACAGAACCAGTTGCAGTGAATGCAAGACCGATGCTGCCTGGTCTCCTGTGGCTGAACCCTGTCTCCATGTTGACAAAGAGAAGGTCTTTGCCCAGCACTGAGCCCAAGAGGATGCCAACCCTGCTCTTCCAAGCCATCAGCTGTGTTGCTGGTGTGCATCTGCAGCACGATGCTGAGCTGGAGTAAAGGCAGAGAGAAGGACGTGTGCCACATGGCAGCAATTGTCTGCAGATCCTCTAGATTTCTAGGAAATGAGTTGGCGGGTGTCAGAACGGGGTCTGAAGGGAGAAAGCATTTTTGCCATCATTTTCCCATTAAAAGCAGTGTCTTTCCCCCAGAAGGGAAATACTCTGCATGAAGACGCTGCCAGAGCTGCTGCACCATGGCATCCCGCTTCTCTTGCTGGAAAAGTGGGCAGCAAAACACCAAAGTACCTGGACGTGTTAAAATTTGTCTTGGGATCATACCCTTTGTAAGATGCTGTGGACGGGGTGCTAGAAATCAAAGTACTGTCCTTACCCGAAACAGTTCCCGTGTATCCACAAGGAGAATAGAGAAGAATATAGAAATAAAGGATGAATTAGTGGAAATAAAGGGCGAATTAAGGGAAGGGTATAATTCCAAGCGAGTCGTTTGGGAGTTCGATGAGAGAAAATGCATGCTAAACCCTTTCAAAATGTTGATGGGAAGAAGGATGCAGAGTATTATCCCTGAAATCCTGACTAGAAAGTAGGTCTGGCAGCAAATCCTAGAAAATAAGAAAGTGCTGGTGGCAGGTTTGCTTTAAAGGAAATTGTGGCTGGTGCTGGCAGCTGCCCAGGGCGTAGGAATGCTGCAGCCAGTGGGATGGGAAAAGGGAGAAATCATGGATCCCCTGTCCATCAGAGCCCGGGGATGGGCAGCACCCTGCCCAAACTCTCCCTGTTTGCTCCTTCTAATTGCATTTTCTCTCTCTTTGGTGCGCTGCAGGCGTGGAGCTGAGCAGATCACTGCCCAATGTTGGAATGACTCTGCTCCAAACCCTGCACACCCCTTCATGAATCCAGCCAGCCATCACTCAGCCCGCAGGAGGGATCCTGTGTTGTCCTCTTTGGTGGCAGCAGGAGCTTTCAGGGTCAGCTTACAGACAGGGAAACTCAACAGTGGAGTTGGAGGCAGATCTGATTTCAGGGCTGGCTTTGGGAAAGCTGCTGCAGTGCGTTAGCTGAAAATTCCCTTGAAGGGTGACCTTCGTTCACCAGCCGCAGTGTTCATACTGTGTGGGCTGGTGCCACACTCAGAGCACTATGGGATGTCATCATACCCCATCTTTCCGTTGTTCCATCCAAACTACGGGATGGCATTTGGGCTGAGACCTCCCCCTGGTAGAACAACCCAGCCTTATCCAAAGCTTTCAAAGAGCTAAGGGGCTAAAATGGGCCTTCAGTACCATCTGGCTCCACGTATGTTCTCCCTTAGAGAAAATGCATCTGAGCCTTAGGTGCACATTTAATTTTGTCATGGTAAAAAATAATAATAATAAAAAAAGAATAGACCTATAAATTGCAGTAATTAAAGGGAAAGGAAGCATTAATTACTGAGATGGATGCGGAGCACCCAAAGAGCCCTAGGTTTTGAGGAACTGAGGCATTTCTCCCCTTGCTATGGGCTGAAACAAGAGCCTGACCCCAATGCCCAGCATCTTAAAAGCTGAGCTGTGGGCACGCTCCTGTACTTCTTTTTCCACAGCATACTGTTTTGCAGAAAACTAAAAGAGAATTGAGAGAAAGCAATGAACAGAGCAGGGGGGGACCCTTGTGGAGCGGGGCAGAGATGTGAGCATCCCTCCAGGGCCCCTCCGTTGCTTTTCTTGACTATCTGCCCAGGGCAGGATGGTGCCAAGTTCATGAAATATCAATCTAAGCTGAACAACAGTTGCTGGAAACATCACCAAGGCATGTGATGATGAGCGGAAGGGGCTAGGCTTTGGGATGGGGTTAGCAGAAACACGCGTTGCTCTAGGGAACTACACACCAGCAAGGCTTCCCCTCTCTGTGAGGGTGAAATCCTGCTCCCAGCTCAAGCCATTGGTTTCTACACAGGTCCCCAGGCTCAGCATCAGAGCTCGCTTTGCTCCCATCTTTCTCCCCTTTCTTTGCAAAGGGCCCCAAAAGATTGTGAGGAGGGGAGGCTGCCGTGATAGAAAGGCTTTTTAGGGGTCAGGTTTCCTCTGCTTCACTAACACAGGTGGCTGCAAGTCACTACTTTCTTCCCAGGTCTTGAAACAGCACCTTCTGGGGTGAGACCAGGCATGCAGGTGACTCGCTCATGCAAAGCAGATGGTGAGGCACGGGGCAAATGCAAACCAAGTCTTTTCTGCTCGATGATCTCGCAGTGGAAAAGCATGGGTGCATGCCATGACATGGTGAATGTGAACGATGGATGTGCTTTATTTTATGATAAACCTTTTGGTGTGTTACCCGGCGATAATCTTTTCTCAAGGGGTGGCTGCTGCATGGCTTTCTCAGCTGCTGCTGGAGGAAAAAGCATGTGGGTTTGGTGTTTAAATGACTTTTTCTCTCTGAGCCAAACGTTATTTGAAACGTTGATAAAAAGTGAAAGGATTAACCCCCATGTGGTACTTACATGGCTTCAAGCATTTGCTATTGCACTCAGCTTCAGTCTCAAATCTATTGGCATTACCACCGCAGCCACCATACCAACCCTGGCTGCAGATCTTGTGTTTGTAGTCAAAGAACCACACAACCTGATAGTCCTTGCACTGCATGCCCATGTCAAAGTCCAGCAAGCAAGGGTCTGCCAAATCTGCATATCAAAAGGTGCAAAGGTTAAATGATCCCAAAAGGGTTAAAAGCTGAAAAAAGGAAAGAAAAGAGATTCAGGAACGGGAAAAATAAATAAAAAATAAAATGAATGAAACCCAAAGCACTTAAAAACTCTGGAAGCCAAGAGGGTCAGATCAGACCATGCAGGTGGGTCATACTTCTGCAGGTGACATTTCCTCATTCTCCCTCTCACTAAACACCAACTCAGCCCATTCCAACCCCACATCCCTGTGCTGGGTGGCCTGGGCAGGCGTATGGGAACTGTTGAACCACTGATGGATCACCTGAGGTGAGCACTGAGTCAGCTGCAGGAGCACAGGTGAACACAATGCACCTGTGTAATCAGAAGGGGTGGAGTCTGGCTCCACCTCTCCCAGACCTCATTTAAGGGCTGACCAGCACTGGGGAAGGATCTCTTGGTGGAGATTGCTCCTTTGGAGTTTCCTATTGTGAGTCTAGGACACAGGTGAGCATTTTTCCCTTTATTTTGGCTAACTATACCATCTTTAAAATACCTTGGCTATATGCTATTTGGCATTATTTATTGTGTTAACCTTACAATAGGATTGGGCCTTCATACTGCTGTCTGTTTCCAGAGGTCTTTGCCTTGGCAGTAACTTTAATTCTTAAGCATGTTTCATTTACCTTTAATGACAAGCCACACCTGGTTGACTTCAGTGCTTGATGAGGATTTAAACGTAGGTATTTTTTCCTCTACAGAAATGATAACTCTGATCTAAATCCCTGAGTTTCTATTAATAAGGGCCATCAGTGACAGCGGCTGCCTTGCCTATATAAGGGCAGCACAATTTGGGGCTTCTTCCAAGCTTTGTGGAAAGATTTATGTATGGATCTCTCCCGTTGTGCAGAGAACTAGGAAAGACTCAGTTAAACAACCTGCCCCCAGTGCTGTGCTCTGTTTAACATCTTCAGCCTGCTCTGAAAAGCTTCAGATTAGCAGCAGCATCCTTGGAGGCATCTGGCAGAAAAGGCTTTCCCCTGACAGACGGATGCCATAAATCCTTGGGTAGGGGAGCTTGCTGATGAAAACAACTGGGATTCAGAGGTGTGTGCTGATGTGCAGAGCACACAGCACATCCAGACGTACCTGCACAGCACTACACCTTGTCACCAAAGGGCTGGCAGGAGAAGGGTTAAGCAGAGTGTGGGTTCATGTCACCTTGAGGGAGGGGACTAGCCAGGAGGGGGCCTGGCCAGTGAGAATGCATGGGAGGCACTTTGCAGATGCAGCAGGAGAAGCCATTCAGAGCTCCACAGCATTGATGGGACATGCATCAAGACACAGGTAAGATGTTCCTTGAGACCTCTACCAGCTGGGAAAGGCCACCCTCGACCTCTACCTGCTGATTGTTGAGCCTAACACCCTTCTCCCCATTCTCCTCAAGATCCTGGTGAAGAAAATGACTCAGTGAGTGAGAGGTTTATAAAACTAAAAAAAAAATCAAGAGTACTTATATGGGGATGACTTTTGGGATGTCAGATCCACAGTTGGTGCTTGTGGCAGCTTGATGAAGGCCACAGTCCTTCCAGTAGAAGAGTTTACAGCCCAGCACTTAAAATGTGACTGTATTATAGGACTGATGCAGCAAGCCTGATGTCAGCAAACTCGATGAGGCAACACTTTAACAGCTGCAGTGATTATGGGTTTCTAATGCTAATGTGATTATCAGCAGAGTGGGATCTGACAGCTTGCTTGTTAGTGGTTTACTGTGATAAGCCACTGATGGTAGAGAAATGGGGAGGGCAGCTGGGAAGCTGTCAATCAGCTAAATTTAAGCAAGCGTTTGCTGCTGGCTGCAATCCTTGGCTATGGGTCAAGCCCTTGTTGAGCGCTGTGCTAAACCAAGGAGTCAGGATCTGTTCTTTGTGGCAATCCAGGAGAGAGGGAGTGACCAAGTGATTTGATGTTTGACGCCTACAGCTATGTCTACGTGCACCAGGTAGATTATGGGGTGCAGTGTGTCTCTGGGGAGTGCTCAGCACTTGGGCTCTAGCTCATCTCTGAGCTCCATTGTAGAAATCAGGTCTGGTCTGAGTTTCTTGCAAAGATCACAGTGGTTTTAGTTAGACTTTGGTTCTAGTTAGACTTTGACCTCTTGTTTCTAGCAGGACTATGCTTGCTCTGAAGAAGCCCATGTTATGGGAGAGGGCAAGGGGGAAGACTGATGCCAGTAGTCAGGATCTTTACAGAATGGCTTAAAGTGGAAAGGACCTTAAAAAAAACACCCAGTTCCAACAAGCTCTGCCGTGCACAGGGTTGCCACCGTTGTATCAGGCTGCCTAGCTCCACATTCAGCCTGGCCTGAGTGTTTTCACAGCCTTCCTCTGGACCTGCTCCAAGAGCTCTGCAGCTTTCTTTTTCATGGGGCTCCTTCTCAGAGCTCCCCCAGCCCATCTCTCCCACCGGTACCGATACTCACCATCTTCAGGCCCTTCCAGCGGCTCAGTGTTGAGCATCATGTTGGCCAGGGCCACCTTGGGCTGAGCTGGGGTCTCTGGGGAAGACAGAAAGAGCAGTCAGCCAAGGGCAACCATGTCCTGCAGCAAAACCCTTGGGGATCCCCACCACCCACAGGAGCAGGGCTGGCCGTGCTGGTGAGCCAAAGCTAAACAAACCCACTGGCCACAATTCCAGCAGAGGGATCAGGGGACACACAGGTTGCAGGAATCAGGCCTGGATCTGTTTATTTTAGCACATAGATTTCAGAAATGTTTATTGGATGCAGCTGACACAATGAGTAATCCATCCATGACTGCCTGCCCGCGCCAGGATGCTTTGTGTTGCTCTCCTCACTTAGCAGCAGTGCTGCACGGTTGGGCTTTTCTGTAGTGGTGGCTATGGGGACTCAACCAGCTCCCGGTGGCCACCACTCTCCTCACAGCATGGGATGGGGCAGTGGCTCTGGAGGAGCTGATGTGGCCTTGAACTTTGCTCCTCTAGGCTTAGAGAGGGTGGAATAAGGCAACGTTCTCCAAGGGAGCAAAGAGGCTGTGATGAATCTTCTGCTCCCCTGCAGTCTTCAAAGATTGTCTGAGCACTGCACAAAGGGCTTCAGTGATGCTATGACCACATTCTCCACATCACAGCCTCACAGCTCTCTGGGGACTCGGGCACTGAGGGGGGGGAGAAATCCCTTGCCTTAGAAAGGAGACTGTTTCATGTTGCATCATGCTCCTTCCCCAGGGTCGGAGGGCTGCAGCCACAAGAACCGATGGATTCATTTCCCTTTGGTGCAGGGAAATGTCTCAAATGGATTTGAGTGAGAGGGACAGTGCTGCCTGGTGTTAAGGTCCTGTAGGTGGTATCACTGCTGCCTACCCAGTTTGTTCCCATTTGAGATTTCTACAGGAAATTAAGGCACTGAGGATCTAAGTCAACACGTGCAAATGTTACTTCTACAAATTGTTTTCCTGACGTTTCTGTGGTCACTTTTATTGCTGGTGAAGGTAAGAGACTTCAGACCTGATCCAAACCCGCTGAAGTCCAAATAAAGGCTCTTTGTGGGCACTGGAGGAGGCTCTAAAGTGCCAGAACAGCCAGAGGCAGCACTGATGGCACCAGTGCAAGCTTTGCCACAGCAGCCAGCCAAGGTGCCTCTGTGCCAAGCTACTTAAGAGAAAAAGTTGGCTTTCTCTTATGGAGCAATTTTTGGCCATGCCAAAGGGTTTGGTGATTTTTACGTGTGATCTGTGCACGTGGAGCTTGATCCTCAAAAGACCAAATTTGCTATTTAATCCCTTCTATATGCTTTATTTGGATGTTGTAGTATGTGAAGCAGATAGACAGTGAATATTATCCTCAGAGAAACAGCTTTTCTTCCTTATTTTGCTATCAGGGCAGTCTGAATTAACTCTGTTAACCCTGTTTGGCTCTTGTTATTGATTACTGCAATGTTGTCTGGGCCCTAGCAGGACCCATTGTGCGAAGCCTTCAGCACTCACAATAAGACAAACACCCCTCTGGGACTGGCTTTAATTCTCCCACAATCTGGAACAGTTTAACACCTCTGAAGTGTCATTTTACGTTTGCCTAAGAAACACACAGCAGTGGATCTTGGCTGCTGGGACAGAGGGTACACCTGGGAGGTGATGCAACTGAGCATTGCCAGGGCTGGGACCATTTGTACTGATTGTTTTTGTTTTTTTTTCCCCTTCCTTATATGTTTTTTTTCTGTATTTTGTGTCTGTTGTCTTAAATTTGAGAGGGGGAAAAAATGATAATGAACACTGGTGTGTTTTCATCAAGAGTTACTTACTTGTGCTGAACGTCCCCGTGTAGGTTACTTTGGGCTGGGATTTCAGGTAGCCAGTAATGAAGACGAGGTATTTCTGTCCACTTCTGAGGCCCCCAATGACACGTTCGGTGCCGGTTACATTTTGCTTCAGCACAAGAGAGTGGTCGTGTGCTAAGGTGATGGCAAGGTCAAATACATAGGCGTTGTGTGGCTCGGGGCTGGCCCAGCGTAGTCTGGCACTGTTCTCGGTGATGTCCATGATCTGGATGTCATTCATCTTTGCTGTGATTTGGGAGGAAAAACTGAGAGAGGATCTGGAGAGGGAAGGTCTCAAAGAAAGCTGAATATCTACTTGGGGCATCTTGGTTCTCAGCATGCTTCAGGGAGGCTTTCTTTTTCATGGCCTGGGTGAGGATCTTAAAGCAAAGCTTGCCTCAGACCTAACATAACCTTAAGGAAGTCACAGAAACGGTTAGGGAAAGGTTTTCCTGCTATGGAGGAGCATTGGAAGGGGCCTTAACACTACTTGGAAGCAACAGTGGAACAAGAAATACCCAGAAAAGCTCGTTCCCTGAAAGCAGATGAAAGCATTGACTTTGCAAAAGCTGTTTTTACATGGAGATGTGTTCATCAACTGGCTCTGCTTTTAACAGATGTTCTTTGTTACTGGTTCATCTTGTGCAGAGCTGCCTGCAACTCCCTGCAGGAGCACGTGGGAAGGCTTCTTTACGTGAACTGCACTCATATGGAAGAGCTTTATCATTCCTAAGGAGGCCTCCACACTGATTCAGTGATGAATGAACTTCAACTATTTATATTAGCTGACAGAGAACTCAAACAACCTCGTATGAATCACCACAAATAGCAAAACTTAGCTGGGGGATAAAAACACTGAAAGCAAATGGGCCATGCTGGAAAGAGACAAGCTCTGCCACCATGTTACTGGGCTGGGTAGCAGGTAGTGGCTTGTCCCAGTCTTAGATTAGAGTTGTTAAAATTGGAGACCTCTAAGATTCCCAAGTCCAACTGTGGTCAATGGGCATGGTGGGGGGTGGGTTCACATCTCCCAGTGACGCATCCTCATGGTTCTGCAGCATCTCTAGGGATGGTGACTCCACCGCTTCCCACAGTGGCCTGTGCCACTGCCTTACCACTCCTTCTGAGGAGAAACCAGTTCAATTTTCCGGTTTTGCACCCAAAAATGTCTTTCTGCAGGCGCAAAACTTGGCTTCCTAGTGACATTTCCCATTAGGACTACTCTCTTGGCAAGGAAGAAAAGCCACTACCTCACTACAGCACAAAATCAGACAAGCAAGCGACACGAGGCACGGGGACAGCCTTTCACATACCACCTTGTCTTCTCCTACTGCTTGCTGCTGCAGCTGTGGTGCTCGCTGTGGTGCGGCTGGTGGCTTTGGTGCTGGTGGTGGTGCTTCCTTGGTTCTGTATTGTGGCGTTCACCTGGACAGTAGTGCTCTCTGTAGGCCTCTCTGTGGTTCTGGTCTGGGCTGTGGTGCTGGCAGTGGTGGTCTTGGCGTGGGCACTGGTGCTTGCAGCAGGCTTGATGGTTGTTCTTAGCGTGGTGGTGGTGCTTATGGTTTGGGATATGGTTGCATTGGGAGCCATATATCTATCAGAGCAAGAAGCAGTTCATTACGTCCATTTGTCATATTTATTGTTTTCCCAAATACTATAGAAGCAGAATTTTGGTCTGGAGGAGCTACTTACGCTGTTTTTTGTCCAGTTTGCCCAGGGCTCTTGGGTGTTTGGTCACTCTGCATCCACTTGCACTGTTTCCTTATTTCTGGAGGTAGGTAGAAAGCAAAGTCACCTACAGACGGAGAGAGGCAGGCATTAAACAGTGGTGTTGAGGGTGGCTGTTACCTACCAACACTGTTATGTGTATTTCTTCTTGATTAAAAAAGCTCTCCTCTTTGCTTGGTCTCATTAAGAGCTATGAACTATCTTTTGATGTTTAGTGTGATCAGTGCAGCATCCTGGGTGGAGAGACTTGTTATTCCAATATGCAGAGAGCAGTAAATGCGAGATACTAGATGGCTTTGTTTTGGTATGTTTTGGTCTGTCACATATAAACAGCATTCTCATAGCAAAGCACTTCCAACCACACTTCTAGTATTTTACTGAGAGGTTCCCAGGATCCTCATAAGCAGTGGCTGGAAAAGTCAGAATGAGGGAAAACTAAACATTCATTTGTCAGGAAAGATGTGTGCATGTAAGGTCAGGTGCTGCCCCTTCCACGCTGGCTGCAGGATGTAATACTTACTTCTGATAAAAGATGGCAGCAGTCTTGCAAAGCGTAGTAAGGGCTCTTCATGAAGCTCCCCGGGTTTAGAGACCAATTTAAAGAACACATCATTTGGCTCGCTAGCTAGGCTGTAGATATTCTTGACGTCCACATTCTTGCCAATGCCCAAGATAACAAACAAGTATCCTTTGCATTTTGCATCAGTCACAGCCTCCTGCAAGTACTCAAGTTCTTGTTTTCTCATTTTTCCAGTTATCATGAGAACTATGACTTTGAGATCCCGAGGGTTTGGTGCGCTTTCAAAAACGTGAGCCACCGTGTGTTCAACTGCACTTCCCATAGCCATCGTGCCATAGAGCTGGGTCATTTGGTTGTGTAAGTACTTAATGATCTTCTCTTTGGATCCATAGTCTGTTAGTGAAAACTCTGTTTTTACTGGTGGGAAGCTTGAGTTGGTTTCATGTTCATAAGGAGCTTGCTGGAGAACTGCCACTCTTGCATGGTGCTGAGATATTTTTGGCTCGGAGCTGATTTCCATGTTGCTTATGAGGTGGGAAATGTACTTCTTCATCTCATTGAACTGCAGAGGTGTGGTGGACTCTGAGCTATCCATGATGAAGGCTATGTCAGTGTCTACATCTGTCGGGGCTGCCCTTCTGTCTCTGAATACAGGTCTTTGACTGCCGTAACCACAGACAGGATCAGGTTCACACACATCTAGGGCAGAAATACAGCAGATTTCACATGGAGGGACTGAAGATAGCCTTCCCTTGTTGCTGTTAAAAGTCTCTTAAAGTGCTACTAAGATACAGACGTTCAGTGGTCCATTACTTGTTAACAAAGAAATTTCATCCCCAAAACACATTTAATTAGTATTTTTCATGCACTTCTCTGCCCAAAGAGACTCCTGAAGCTCTCAACTGTAAATGACAGATGGCTGTACTTTAGAGCACTGAGATATTGGTATTTGGGATGTCAAAATGGGATCAGGTCAAAAACAGAGCTTCCATTTACAACTTGAAGAACGCCCCTAACGAGCAGCGAGCCCTATTCACAATGTCAATGTTTTTCACTCAACCTGAGAATAAGGATCCCTTGTCTTCAGCAGCAAAAGGCCTGACTCCTAGCTGGCCTTCCCTTCTATACCACTGAGAACCAACTTCTGTGCAAGCAGAATGATCTGGCACAATCTAGATGGGAACGTGGATACTTTACCCAGACAAATGTGACAAGTCAAGAGCCTCCGGATAGTGTCATTCAGCTGGCTGCCACTGGTTGGAAGAACAATTGCGTGTCCAACTGCTGTGTTGTTGATCTGGTTAGATGCAAAGCAGAAAAAAAAAAAAGACATTAGTTAACATTGTTCCCTCCTGCTATTTTCACTGGAAAGTAGGGGAAGGCAACCTCATGGCCGATTCCAAGGGATTCCCTACACAACATGCTGGTTTTGGTGTATCCCATCTGGAGGAGACTAATACACTCCATGTCAATTGGTTGGACTACTTTAGATGAATTCCTCAAAAAGGGTCAGGCACTTGAACCAACATGCTCAGCTAGGGCTCTTGTTTTTCTTCTTTTTCTCTGCTGTATACCTCAGCTCTCCCTCTACTAAGGATGCTACCATAATTCCACCGTCCCACACTTAGACTTTCTGTCTTTCTCGCTATGGAAGCAATCTTTTCCATACCACAGTGAGCCACGGTCTGAGAAACAACTGAATCATCATAACGTAGCTAGAGTTTTGCAGTATGCCTCTCAGATTTCTCTAATAGTCACACTGCTTCACAGTGCTAAGCTCTTGAAAGGCCTACAGAAGCCAACCAGCAGCTGTAAGAGCCAAGAGAAATATGCCGTCAATCTCCCAGTGAACTGGACTGAGGTCAGGAGCAGGGAAGGAAAGAAAGGGTGAACAGCCCCAACCTCCAGAGCTCTTTCGAGAACTGCATCCTGTCTGCTGGTGAGGAACACAGGAATGACCCCAGCATCATAGAGCTTCAGCACGGCATCGTTGAGCTGTGGGGAGGCTCTTGTCTCCCCGTTGCTGAAAAAGACAGCCACCTTCCTCATGAGGAACCCACTTCGGGCACGCTTGAAGGTATTCCTGGCCACAAAGGACATGGCAGTCTCCAGGCTGCGTGGCTTTGTGGTCAGGGTTGCCTGGAAGTTTTGGATCTGCTGGAGAAGGCTTGATTTCTTCCTGGCATCAGCAAAGCGGATCTCTGTGGTGACTTCATTGTTGTAGGTGACCAAGGCCACGCGGGCACCACGAGGGCAGTTGCTCTCAGCAATGGTTAAGTTGCTGACCACTCTGAGCACAGTTTGCTTCATCCTGTTGAAGACATCCCTCCCAACACCTGAGGAGGTGTCAATAGCGAAGGCCAGCTCGGTTGGGAAGACAGGGCACTCCTTGGGACCTGCCAAAAATACATGTTGGAGATGAGTTGTGCCCCAGACAGTTGTCAGGGTGCAAGGGGCCACATCAGTCATTCATTCCACACTGGGAAAGCAACAGTTCTTGGACATGATCACGTCAGGATGTAAAGGACTGAAGGTAACTTACCATAGCAGCAAGCTGTGGGAAAGATAAGGGGGAAAAAAAGCATTTCAGTCAATGCCATCCATGTGATGTGAATGGCATACAAGGGGTAGAAATGGGGGATTAGCAAAGCACTGAGATACTCACGGCACTTATCTTTGATGTTCTGCACAAGAGCACATTGCTTTAGGAAATAGAATAAGGGAGAGTTAGAAAGGGAAAACAAATATGTGGCACAGCCAGCAATAGAATATCTCAAAAGAAGGCAGAAATGATGGTTCACTTACACCGATGGATTGTCCTTTATCACCTTTAAGTCCCTGTTAATTAAAAAATAAAGAGAGCAATATGTAATTTTAGTAGGCATATTTTTCAACCCCTGGCACACTTAGGTACTGTTATGTTTCTCAGAGAGGCAATGAGGAGGCTCTTTGGGGGCAATGAAGACTTACAGATGGTCCAGGGTATCCAATCTCTCCTTTCTGACCAGGTGTCCCAGGATTTCCAGCGTCTCCCTAGGAAGAGATGTCTTCTCTGAGAAAGTCTGCCAGAGGACCCCCAGGAGCATGATTCAACCCTTAGAGAAGATGTGCACATCTTCTGGGTCACTTTTGCACAGGGGTAAGACTCACTCTCCGGCCTCTGTTTCCTTTAGGTCCGGGGCCTCCAGCACCACCACGGTCACCAGGCTCACCCTGGATGGGGACAAATAGAAATGGTAACTCTCAATCTACAGATCCTCAGGTCACGTCTACATTGCTTGGAAAATGAACACGCAGTTCATGGTCTGCATTGTACCTTGGGTCCTGCGTAGCCTACGAAGCCACGTTCTCCCTGAAAGAAACAAAGTTTTGTTTGAAAATGGGGTTTTAGAAAATATCCATCTACAGAAACAGGATCACTTAACAACAAATTCAAATGATGGAGGATGGTTGTGTTGAGCATATACCTACCTTTCTGCCTTTAGGACCTGGGCCACCAATTCCATCTCGTCCATCATCACCCTAAAATGGGAAAGCAAATGGCATTAATATTCAGTCATACTTGAATATCTTAAACTCATAGGTCCTGTGACATTGACAGAGAAAAACATCAATGCCACAGGCCCTGGAAAGGCCTTTCTACAGAAGAAATTTGCTTTTAGAAAAATAGTACAAAAAAGTGATGCTAAAATGACAAGCAAGAGTTAAAGTATGCTTAGCATGCATATACAAGGTGTAAAATGACACTTATGCTGGAGGAAGGCATGAGGCTGATTTCCACCTCTTGTCTTGCTCTTTGTAGAGTGTAAAGTCCAAAGGCAAGCTGAACTGTGTTCTGTGAAGGTCTGTAGCTGGCTCATGACCATGCTTACCATCTCTCCTCGTGGGCCTTGCTGTCCATTTGGTCCCTTGGGTCCAGGATTTCCAGGCTCGCCCTGAAGACAGGAGCAGCTGCTTAAGCATGTGCTGAAACTCCAGGCAAGTATAAGCCTTCCCCACCCCACCACCACTGGTTTCTTGTACAAACTATTGTTTTTTGCAGCAGAAAGTTGTGTGGACCTATGTGGCCAGCAATGCTACGAAAGTACTACACACAGAGGGTACAGAGAGATCCAGCTGATAATCTGCCTGGGAAATGATTTGGGAATCTACGTTTGCCTGTTCAGTGAAATGAGAGCCTAGTAAGCATCCAGAGCGTGGACCTGGCTTTAGTCTGCACCTCACCAACCAATGAAGGCGAGTTAACCTCCAGTGTTTTTTGAAGCCTGTTCCTACGCTCCTCATTGCTGTTTTGGTTCTGATCCCCGGTGCTCATGAAGACATACCTTCCGTCCCAGTGGGCCAATCCTGCCCCTCTCTCCTGGGCTTCCTGGTTGCCCACCACCAGCCTGGAACAGAAAGGGAGAAGCATGTTGGTAGAGTGTCAATACAACTGAGTGCCTTAAACGAGGGATCTGTGTGGCCACGTGGGTCAACCACTAGGGCTGGTGCTCCCCAAAGCACTGCAGAAAATTCAGTGAGATCTCCAGGCTGAGCCCCTTGGCTCTCCTGGCTGGGAATGAGTAGAAGGACTCACCCTGGGCCCAGGGACACCTTGCTCTCCCCTGATGCCTGGAGTGCCTATCTGTCCTGCTGGGCCCTGTGCATGAGGAAAGAGAGATGTGTCAACGTGGGTGGGGAGAGACATGCCAGCACAGCCAGAAGTTGTGAGGGAAGGCAAACACTTCAGCACCCAAGAGATAGCTTCCAAATACATCACACCTTGGGAACTGCACACCAGTCCTCGCTGTGCTACCCCTGGGAAGAGGTAACGCAGCAGCATAGTGCCACAAGATGTACTTTTTGCCTTCTCAAGCCTACGTGCTCACTGACCTGTGGCCCTCTCATGCCTTGTTCTCCAGCTGGTCCCTGCTGGCCGAGCGCGCCCTTGGTGCCCTGGAGGTGCAGAACAGCACAGGTTAGCACAGGGGACATGGCAAGGGGCTGGGGGTGTCAGGGCATGGGAAGCCAGTTTATGGCTACGTGAAGGGAAGGATGCTTTTTATTTATTTTGTAGAATAAAAATGAGCACAACAGTGAGGGAATTGGCCTCCCACAGTCAATGGGTGGCAACCTATAAATCTCGTCTATGCTTTGACCCTGGTCAAGCATGGGAAGCGGCCACCAGCCTGATTTCACAGCAGCAAGAGGGAGCCTGTGGAGTTGCAGAGGGATTTGGAGGTGGGACGAGGCAGGAAGGGGGAAGCAAAACCTGCAGCAGGAGGCACCAGTGCCAGACCCTTACCTTGACTCCTATCGGCCCCCTGCGTCCCGCCATGCCCTGTGAGCACAGAAACAATGGGACACGTTAGGCAAGGATGTAAGCACGCACACTTCTGTATAGCCTTTAGGACAGCACGTCTCCACTTCTCATTGCAAAACTGTCTTTGAATAGTTTACTGGGGATGGAGGGAGAAAGGAATCCATGCTCCACCTTGTGCCAGCTTTTGCAAACCAAACTTTGGCATGTTTTCTCCATACTCACAGCCCCTTGGCAGATCAGCCAGATGCAGATGTGTACAGTCAAGTAAATCAGATATAACCCTGCTGATCTCAGCAGAGCGGCTCTGGTGGGAATAATAACAGCAGGAATTGAGCTTAGGAGTCAACACAAGCCAGCAAACCACCAGGAGTTTTCCTTTTGAGTGTGGTTCTTTTTCCCTATAGCTGTGACTCCTGACAGGAGACCGAGAGGAGATGGAGGTGTTTATCAAATGACAGCAACCCTGCAGACCCAGCAGCTCACCATCCTCCCGACTCCTCCGTCTGGTCCTCTCTGCCCCACAGGTCCAGGCTCTCCCTAAGGGAAATACACAATGGGTGAGAGCTCTGAGATGCATGAGCACTTCTTCCGTGCCCCCACACAACTGCTCAGCCTCATGCTACGGCTGGAAATCAGCTTCCATCACATCTCTGAGCTAGCTCAAGCCAACGTTTCTGATTGTAATGATTCACAACAGCAGGCTAAATTAATTTCCAAGTATGAAGCTCTTCCCAGGGACAGTTTCCCAGGAGAGAAAAAAAACACTTAACACAAAGTGTCGCCTAAGCGGATGCCTTCCCAGAAAAAGCATTGATGGCAAAACAACAGTGTTTTCCAGTGGAAATAATGCTCCATCTGAAAAGGCATGATGAATTCAAGGAGCTCACACCTTTTTTTGGCAGCATCTTTTTCTCTTACTTTCACTGTCCTGTCTCATCGTGCAAACAAAAACAACAGAAGACAACAGAGGAGCTTTACCATGTGTCCAATTTCACCCTTTTGGCCTCTGGTTCCCCGCTGAGTATTATCTGCTCCCGAATCTCCCTGAAAGCAATGGAGCAATGGGAAACAGCTGTGTGAGCAAGACAAGAAACTTAAACATCGTGAACTGCTGTGCTGTAAGTTCAGAACCAACACTTCTTCATTTTTTTTCTCTACTGACTGGATTAGGGGAAGTGAACAGTTCTGGTGGTTTGAGGGAATTATGGCTTTTCAGCTGAAAAATAATAATGTTGAAAAGAGGAAGGGAATTTGGCTTGGTAACCAGAGGTGTGTGTTCCCCATGTGCCATCTCTTGGTTCTCCCTCTGTTACTGGACCTGCTTGTATGATAGCAAATTCCCTTTGGTGGTGTCTTGCCCTACAACCGTTGCACCATCAGAAGGCTTTGGGCTCTCAGAGCTGCCTGACCCCATGGGCTATAGGGCAGGGAGACTTCTGGTGCCACAGTTTGCATAGGTGGGCAGGGTGCACAGACTCCATCAGCTTGTGCGTTACAAACCACTGCCAACAGCAGCTGGGCTTCAGGCTACAAGGCTGAAAGCTGTTGCTTCTGGCCCAGCAGCATTCAATAACCCTGAGTACACGCTCTCATTGCTTGCAGAAGACCCCCGAGACTTGGAGAGGTGAGATCAAGAAGCTGTCTCAGCAATATTTACCGGGTCCCCACGAAGCCCACGGTCACCTCGCTCTCCTCGTTCACCTTTGGCTCCTTTATTACCCTGGGGGAAAGAAGGGAGAGTTAGCAGGAGCAGCCTTCACGATCTCCCTACCCCCCAGGCGGAGCAGAGGACCTTCCACCTTCTCCATCTTCCACCCTTTTTGAACACCTACCCTCCTGCCGGAGAACCCCTTCTCTCCAGAGGAGCCAGGCAAGCCTTTGTCTCCCTACAAAAGAACAGAAGTATTTTGGGAGAGTGTTTGCCACTTCCAGGGCTCCAGAGCATCACGTTCTAAAGAGAAGTGTGCTGGGAATGACTGACCTCTTCTCCATCGATGCCATCCAGACCCATTTCTCCCAGTTCACCCTGCAGAAGAGACGTAGGGGGCAAATGCTCATCAAGGAAAAGGAGAACTGGGGAGGGGTTCACCATCACCACTGTGTGATGAGGAAATAGTTCCATACCTTCTCTCCTGGGAATCCTCGAGAACCCTAAAGAGATCAGAAAAAGGAGTTAGTGTGCTGCTCTCTGGGCCACTTCTGTGGGTGGTGGTGGTTGTGGTGGGGAAGAGGGGCAGACCCGGAGCCAGGATGAGCTGGGGCAGATGAGGTGTGCTACGTGGGGATTAATCATCCCTCACTTTTCCTGTGCAGATCTTCAGCTGTCTCCTGGCCACTCATACAGAGATAAAATATGCTTTTGGTGGGTTTTAGTCAGCTGAACTAATAAAATAGTTTATTCCTTAGCTGTAACTCTTTCTCCATAGATAAGTTGGATTACCACTGACTTTGATTTCTCCCTACGCCCCTTATTAAATGGATCCAGACCTCAGGGGATGCATGGAGCATCATCTTTATCCAAGGCTGGGCAGCATTTTAAAGAGTCCCAGTAGCTCAGCTGCAACTAATGGGCTTGGTGCAGGCACTCCTGCACTCCCTGCCAGAGGATCCTGCTGTCAGAGCGAATGATAGGAAACAGCACTGAAAATTACCCACAGATATTACATGTTTCACCACCTCGTGGCACAGCTGCTGTCCCGAGCTTTAGCTCAAGGATATTCTCCAAAGCAGCAGTTGTGGCTCACTTTTCTCCCTGTTCCTCAACAGGAAATCCTGCCTGTACGTTGAGCCTGGATGGACAGACTCCCTTCTGCTCCTCAGATCCATGTGATGCTAGCAGCACGGTACATGCTGGGAGCTCTGGTGCTCGGCCAGGTGGATGCTGCATGACATCCTAAAGCAGCAGTGGGTTTCCCTCAGCTGGATGCAGGGTGTGCACCACACAGGCTCCTTCCAGACGTACCTTGGTTCCTCTGTGCCCAGGGCATCCCTGGAAACCCTGTGTCCCATTCACTCCTGGTGGTCCACGCTCACCCTGTGCACGGAGGAGAAAACACAGTGGTCAAGGTTTGCATCTGCACGCCTGTCTTCAGGTAATTGCACTTACTGGCAAGCATGGGAGGTGCTTTGTCCTAAACCAAGTTTTGGAAGGTCAGTGCCCAGCTGATGCACTAGGACTATCTCTTGTCCTCAACGCCACATCCTTGCCAAGCTCTCAGCTATGAAAGAGCTTCCTCCTTCCAAAAACTGACAGCAAGAGCTCAGCAGAGATGACTAACCCAATCCTGACCTTACCTCTGACCACAGCATTTGGCCCCGATATCAGAAGATATTGGAAAAGGAGCACACCATCAGCCCCTTGGCCTTGGCTTCACCCCCTGGGTGTGATGTGTGGGGAGATGTTTGTTCCAGCAGTGACATGGGATCCATGAAGTAAGAGTTTGGAAGATGCTGTGCTAATAAGAAATCACGGGACTCACGTTGTCTGTCACCATGATGGATAGAAACACCCCTTTGTGGTCTGATGCTCGGGCTAGCTCAGCTCCTTCAGCTGCATTCAATATGGATACTTTGGAGCTGGCTGTGGCTTTAATGAAGCTGAAAATCTTACTGTGTTGGTGCTTGCTGCGTTCACAACACCCTGCCCTGCTCAGAGGTAACTGGGACAAGCTGCAAACCTCCCCAGCTGTCTTGCAGGAACAACACAGAGCTGGCTCAGCCTGCAACGTGGGAGCTATTCCCCACAGCTCTCAAGGAGCAGTCAGGACCTGGACCAGTGACTCAACCATCACAGGGGGAGGACACAAAGTCCTGCCTGCTTTCTTGTCATCCCACCCCTGCAGAGTGGGGCCATCACTCACCGGTCCTCCTTCATCACCAGGATAGCCTCCGTAGCCAATGTCACCTGTAGCACCCTAGAAAAAAACACAAAACATTTTTTGTTTTCTTCCCAGTGCTGCAAGCTACCTCTACATTGACATTTAGGATTTCCATGGATCTGTGCACAGGATCTGCTCAATCACCTACACAAACAAATCAGGAAAAGCAACCGCCTTGCTTTGACATTCCCAGGCTGTCTCACAGGATGCTTTGCTCTCTCCTTCCCACCTGACCTCTCTTCCCTCTCAGTTGGTTCACAGAAGAAAGGGAAGAAGAGCAGTTCTCAACTGCTGTGGATGGCCCAGTGGTGATTTTACAATGGGAAAGGGTGAGAGGAAAACAACCTCCCCCTGAGCATCACCCAACGCAACGTGCACAGCCTGAGTGTCCACCCACCCACCACCACCACGGTGGATGCTGTCCTCTCCAAATGAAACAACATACCTTTGGTCCTATGGGACCGGGAAGACCTCTGTCCCCTCTCTGCCCTGAGCACTTGCAATGAACTCCACAGCACGTCCTTTCTGCAATGTTATCCTGTGAGGAAACAGATGGCACAACTGAACATCGGGTCCTTACACCAGGAAACAGCCACAGCAACGTGAGAACGAAGTGTGTGATGGCAGAAAAATGATTGCTCATTTAGGGGATATCAAATCAACATTCTGCTTGGGCAGAAGTCACAGAGAGGGTTTAGTAGGAGTCCAGTCCCCAGAACAGTGCCTGTCACTGAAGAGAGCAGTCTCATCCCTTGAAGAAACAAATCCAGGCTGTGGAATGGGGCAGGAGAAAGCTGTTGCAGTGAGCAGTTCACCAGCAACCCACAGGCCGTGAACAATTTGCAAGCACGCAGCAGAAGGAAAAATAAGAAGATACGGATTCAGAGAAATCACAGCTTGGTTTTGCATCATCCACTAGAAAGAAAAAAATCCTTTCCTTCGCCAAGTACATTGCTGGCTGCAGACGCCTCCTGTCAGCTTTGCACATTTACATTTTGAAAGGATTTTCCTAGTTAAAGGAACTACATGGGGATGGGCTGAAAAGTAGCTCTCATCCCAAAAACCATGGTTCACTTCCAAGTGGCTGCACTTGGCTCTGCAGAGAAGGGGCCATCAAGGTTGTAATAGAGGATTAAGCCTAATTTTATTAAAGCTGCTGGCAAAGGAGGTTAACAAATCTAGAGCAGATGTAAAGTTAGGAGGAGATGCACGGGTAAAAGGTGATAGCAAATTAGCTCTCAGCGAGCTTGAGAGGGGCTGTATACATGGGGGTGGAGGTAAATCAATGAGCTTGTGCCTGGGAGGAACATGTCTAACACGTAGGCACCGTATCAACGGAGGGAAGAAACCTAGAAAGTTATGTTTATGCAGGAAATTTAGTGCTGACAATGCATGAGTGTGTCACCCTCGAGCCTTTAGTGTGGTGTTGGTATATGGGGATTCTTAACCTACTCCATTTGGTCTCCTCGGGCTTCGTGCTTTGCAGCCTGAACTGGAGAAGCTCTGCTCAAGGAATGCTATAAGACAGGGCAGCACTAGGATCTGCTCTTCATTAATTTGCTATGGCATCTGTACAAAGAGCAGACGTGAGCTAGGGAGGGGGAATGGCTGGAGCCAGGAGGGTGTGATTCAGCAACCCTCCAGACCCGCAGCACATCCAACCTTTGGCTTTTCCCCAGCATTGCAAGGCAGCTCTGCCTGTGCCAAGTGACTTACGAGCTGCTCTGCCAACTCGAAATCCAAGTCCAGCAGATTAACTCTCAGCGGCCTGTTGTAGGTGAAACCCCTCCCGAACTCCAGCTGCATCACTTCCTCAAAGTTTTTCACTCGATCCAGGCCAACGAAGAGGAGAGCATTGATACCTGGAAGCGGGGGAAGCAGAAGGAGCTGTGATGGGACACGGTGCCCTGCAGGGCGTGCACACCCTCACCTGCAAAGCTGGGTCATTCTCCGCCTCTCCAGATGCAAAGGGAAGTTATTTGACCAAGATCAAACACATTTGGTGCAAGTTACCCCCACGCTTAGGTAGCTAAATGTCACAGGAAGGTGATGAGAAACAGCAGCGTGTTTAGAAGTCACTGATGTGCTGAAATCCTTATTCGGCGCTAGCAAAACATGTCTGACCCATGAAAAATTGTGTTGAAGTACATGACATGTTCATGTGGGCTCTATAGTCACACTCTCAAATAAGTAAAAATCACCTTGTCCACGCAGATCAGCCGAGGCAGACTTCATCTCATCCAAGGAGTCGTCTATGCCATCCGTAAAATGGATAACCACCTGGGAGAGAAACAGATTTATCTTATCTTAGGACCCAGAGATTTTTCTGGTGTGAATTATAGAAGCACAGAATCCTTAGAGTTGGAATGCAGTGGTGAGCATCCAGAGGGTCTTCATCCAAGGAAAATTTTGCCCAAGGTGAGATGGGGGAATTGCTCCTCCATTTCCAACCTTGCTGGACATGAGTCTATGCATTCCTGCATCAGATTTATGTACATCGCATCAGACAGATGTGAAAAGTTTGTGGTCAAGCAGTGCCCTCGGTCCCCAGCTACCCAGCAATGGGTAGGGAAGGGCACTGGCAGTGCTGGGAGGCCACAGAGAACAAGTAGGTGATCAAAAGTCAGGGCTTGTCTTATGAATACGTGATCACTTCATTGACCAAAATCAAAGAGCAGCCTTCCTTGTCAGCTAGAGTGTATCAGAAGGCAGCTTACTTATCCAGCACCATTGCCCTTGGTTCTGACTTACCTTGGTGCTGCCAGAAGGTGCTGATCTGAATTTGTTCTGGTAGGATTTCAGCGTCTCAGCCGTGAGAAAATAGGGCCCACGAGTCCGCATGCCTTGGAACCTCTCAAAGAGCTCAGGCTGGTACTCAGAAAAGTCCAATCCCTCTATGGGTCCCCCTCGGGCTTGGGCCATGATGGCCACCCTGACGTTGGGTGCACGGCTGCCTGTACAGCTGATCCTCTGCATCTGTGTTATTCTGTTTAGCACAGCCTCGACCCTGGACTCCAGCCCTCTCTGGGAATTGAAGATGTTTTGGCCGGCTCCGACATCTGACACATCGAAGCCAAGTATCACATCTAAGTCGCAGTCTGAAAGGGAAACGTGGAAAGAGAAGAGAGAGTCACTGTTGAGCAATGTAACAGATGATTTTCAAGTAACAGTGACAGAAACAGAGAATGGCTGGAGTGGGAAGTGATCTCTGGAACAACCCCAGCTCCAGCAGGGCCACCCAGAGCAGGGTGCCCAGCACCTCGTCCAGGTGGTCTCTGGACAAGACAAAGGTCTCCAAAGAGGAGATTTCACAGCCACTGTGAGCAACCTTTGCCGGTCGTCAGACTTCCCTAATCCTGTTAGAGATAGGGCTGATGGTTGGACTAGAATAGCACCTACCTCTCGTCACGTCTGTCATTCCTGGGCACAGTTTCTCCTCCATAGCAGCAGCCAATGTAACCAAGACCTGCTCGTTCAGTTCAGACAATTCCTGAGCTGTCGACACTCTGAAGCTCGTGGCACTCTCGCTGGCCAACCTGCTGACCTCCTCCAAGTCGATGTTCTTTACGCCAACTGCAAACACCTTGACGCCTTTCTGTGCAATTTCCATGGAGGCACCCTGCCCATCATCTGAGGATTTCCCCCCCGTGATGATGAAGGCGATCTGAGGCACCCTCTGGTCAATCCGGCTGCCGGCCTCCTTCACAAAGTGTTTTGCCTGGAGGTGCTTGATCGCCGCACCGGTGTTTGCCACTCGGCCACCTTTGTAGATCACTTTGTTGATGGCATCTAAAATCTGAGGTTTGCTGGAGTAATCCTTGAGGAAAAACTCATCAGTGACATCGGAGTTGTACTGTGCCAGTCCTACCTGGATGGAGTCACCATCCTCATAGATGGCATCCACTATAGAATACACGAACTGGAGAACTTCTTGGAAGTTTTCTCTTCCCAGATTGATGGAGCCATCCAACAAAAACACAATGTCAGCCTGCTTTTTCCCTCCTGAAAAAGAAAGAAATCACACAGAAATCACAATGGTTAGTCACTGTTTGCAACATTTATGGTGCTTAGTGCTATGTCAAATAGCATTGTGTTTCTCTCTCCTTTCAAACATTTTAGTTTTGTTGTTCTTTGGAGTGATTTTACGTGCATACAAGAGGAAAACCTTTACACGGTGTATTTATTGCACCTCGTGCAATGTTACTCGTTTTTTATGATAGTCTCATCTCATTTCAAATTTATTTCTACCCTTTCCTATGCTTCGCAAGTTTTCTTTAAAGCGATTAATTAACCGTTGGGAGTCAAAAGGAGTTATGGAACTATTTTCAGATTGTACAGACACTGTCTTATACCCAGAAAAGGCTGAGGGATGAATAGCAATCTTACCAGGTCCTACATATCCAGGAGTTTCTGTTGTAGGTACTGGAAGCTCTTCAAGAATGTTCTGCACCTTTCTTTCTAAAGTGGGCAGTCCTGTGAAGTCCTGTACTACAAGCACACGGCCAGGATCATTGGTAATGACCTGCAGCTGGTTCCTGTCCACATTCCTGGCTCCTACACCCAGGGGTTGAATCATCGTTGAAGAGATCACGTTAGCAGGCCTGTTGACATCGTCCTGGGACTGATCTCCGAGGATGACGACTAGATGCTGGGGAACTCTATCTTCTATCCTGCTCCCTGCAGACTTGATGAAGTAGTTCTTCACCACGTAGTCCAGGGCTTTGCCAGCATTCACGGGGTACCCTCCTCTAAGCCGCAAGCGGCGGATGGCTTGCAGTACAGCATTCTTGGACTTGTGGGTTTTCAAGTAGAACTCGGGGAAGACGTTATTGCTGAATTGCACCACTCCAATTCGCACTTTGTTTGGCCCAATGTCAAGCTGCTGAACGATTCTGCTGATGAAATCCCGAATGTGAGCAAGCCCATCAGACCTAACACTGTCGGAGCTATCAATAAGGAAGACTATGTCCTTTTCCTCACCAGAAACATCTGCAGGGAAGCAAAAAGAGGGGAAATTATTTGTGCGCTAAGTCTTTGCATAGACTTTTCTGTAGGAATTCTGTGCTATCTCTTCTCAGGTAATGCAGAACTGCATGGTATATTTTACCCAAATTTAAGCATGATGCTTTGTGGAGCTCATCCACAGGGGCTCGTTTGCAAGTGCATGCGTGTATTAGCAACCTGCCTAATATTCTATGCATGTGTTACTCAAACCCTTATCTATTTCATTCAACACTCTTGTCTGGATTTGTCAATGTTTCTAGCTTTGTTCTGCCACAGATTTGTCTTTTTCTTAGAGAGGTGCTAAATGGGAATATGCATTCAAGCACCATTCAGTCGTTGACTTGAAAATAAGAATAAATTATATATTTAGGTGTTAAGGTAAAATTTCTGCATGTCTAGAAGTGGTCTCCCAGTGCTGTATGTGTGCTGCCTTCACTTATAACTAAGGAAAGAAGGGACTGGAAGTCATTTACCCAGTTGTGTAATGTTTACTTGAACAGCAACAGAGAGGCAGCTGGGGGCTGGACTAGATGATCTCTGGAAGTCCCTTCCAACCCCTAGAATTCTGTGATTCTGTAATGACAGGGTCTTACCTGGAGCTGTCACATCTCCCAGGAGTTGTCTGATTTGGTCCGCATTCAGGGTTTCAATAGGTGCAAGCAGTTTCTGTTCGAGGCTGGGCAGTTCCTGGAAACTGGAAACTTGGAACACATAGTCAGGGCTAAGGGAAATCTGCACCATCTCCTCAGGATCCATGTTCTTTGCAATGACCAGAGGTGCCACTCCTACTTGTTTGACTTGAACTGATGGGAATTCTAAATCATCGTCAGACTTGCGGGAGGAGAGGATAACCAAAAACTGAGGGACACCCTCTTCTATGCGGCTCCCAGAGGGACGGGTGAAGATGGTTTTTGCCACAAATTCAAGGGCTTCACCTATGTTCACCTGCTGGCCACCCCGTGGCCGCAGCCTCCTCACCGCCCCTTGCACCTCATCCTTGGTGGAGTGAGCATTGAGTAGGAACTCCACATGGGGATGCTCGCTGAACTGGACCACCGAAACCCGCGTGGTGTCAAAGCCCACATCCAGGTTGTTCACTATCCTCTCAATCAGATCACGGATGAGGTAGAACTCCTGGGCAGCGTAGCGGGAGCCATCGACCAGGAACACAACATCCCTCTTCGCACCCACTGTGGAATAGAAGGAAGCAGTCAGAGGATATACCAAGCATTGCCTACGGAGAGCAGCTAATGTCATCGTCTACCTCACTGGGCCATGCTTTGGGAAGACGGTCATTGTTTCTTTCCTTATTATTTCTCCTGGGAGCTCCAGAGACTGGACCAGTCTGCTGGGCACATCCTGAGGCAGTGCCAGAACAGCAGTATCCAGAGAAAAGGAAGCAAGATAGAGCAAGGGAAACTTGGAACGTAAATTTCTTGTGGGATCTACACACAAGGAAATGTAGCTTAGAGATGCTCCTTACTCAGGAGCAAAACATCCTTGTCTTTCTCCTCTAAGATAGATTTTATCCCACAGTTCTCTCAGCGTGTTCTGTTTCTAAGGTGGCTAATCCCTAATGAAAATACTTTTTGCAGTGACAATTCAGGTCAGCGCCTGAATTACCACTGGATTTTACATTACGTTGACAAGTGGGGTTGGGGGGAAGCAATCTGACTCTGAAGGGTGGACTTCAAAGGGACTGATTTGGGTTGGGTACCCTTCATCCCATCAGGACAGGTGAATGCTGGCTGGATTTCATTCAAAGTGAGACCAGAAATGGAAGTTCTGATTCATTTCCATTTTCTCTTCCCCTTGTGAATGAGCATAGCAAATGTTAGACACATCAGAAGAAGGTCTTACATTTAGCAGAAAGGTGACGATGATTTGTAGTAGGTGTGAAGGAATCCCTGTAACATCTAAATGATGCCATTTCCTTTCTGAGAGGAATAGTGTGGACTGAAATAACAGTTCGTTGAATTAAAATAAGATTAAAGTCCTGGCATCCACTTTGTCCATCTTCCATGTTGATGTAACATGGACCACTGTGTAGGACTGCAATTGTGGGTGGGTCAGCTTAATATCAGAGCTCCTACTAACCCTAAATACATCAGAAAATACATTGACAGTGAGACCAAGGCAGATGTGGAGCCGTGACCGTCTTTGCTTTTCTGTTTGTGTTGCAACCATGATGTTACTAAACATCACATTTTGCCGCTGGCTCTTGGTGCAGACACAAACTTCTTCTCACCTGGGCTGGGTGATGTAAAAACCAGATCAGGGGCAAGTGACTCTATTTCTTTCTTGGTCAGCCGGATGACTCTGTTGGAGACGGCCTGTTGCACTGAATCCAGCTGGCTGAAGTCGGGTACAGAGATAGCAAAATCTGGAAGGAAGGAAATCGTCTGAAGCTCTGTGAGGTCAGCATTTCCAATCCCGATGCCAAAGGGCACTGTGCCACTCGTCTTGAGGACCACTGAGGGCCTCCTCACGTCATCCTGGGATCGGTCGGCAGTGAGCAGGATCAGGAACTGTGGGACACCCTCAGCTATCCGGCTGCCACTTGACACTGTGAACACGTTCTTGATGAGATAGTCTAGGGCTGCTCCAGTGTTCAGAGGAGATCCTCCCATAATTGTCAGCGCCTGGATGGCATTGATTAAATCAGCTTTGTCTTCATAGGAATCCAGCAAGAACTCAGGTTGTATGGTGTTGCTGTACTGCACAATGGCAACGCGGACTTTGTCACGGCCAATATCAAGACTCTCGACAACCCTCTCAACAAAGGTCTTCAGGAGAGGGAAACCTCTTCTGACACCATCCGAGCCATCAATTAGAAACACCACATCCTTCTTCTCACCTCTCTCAACTACTGTTTGAGACAAGTAAGGGAAGGGAGAATAAGTGAGATTCTCTTTTGAAGTGATTATTCTCTGAATATATTGAACCAAAGGAGTACAGAAGTCTAAGGAGGGGACAGCGAGGTGTCGGAATGGGTGGTTCCATTCCTTTGCAATCAGATGTAATCCCTGGGGAGGAGGCAGATGGGTGGAAGTTGGTGGAAACCACAGCGCAACTTCTGCAGTGCCTTGCCCACCAAGTCATAGAATCATAGACTCATAGGAAATAGGGTGCCAAGGGCCTCCAGGTGTCATCCTCTACCTGAGCGATTTTGGCTGACAGAAAAATCTGGTTTTCAGAAGGAAATGTCTTTACGTGATTACTGCAAGAGAGAGTGCTCATAGGGAGCCAGTGGAGAGGGAGACAAAAGCTTTTGTCTCAGGCATCACTGACCTTAGAGACAGATGCACACGCCCAGACAAAATAAGAACTCGCTGAAAATCACATCCAACTGAAAATGCTGAGATGCCTTTCTAAAATACAAGTCACTGTGTTTGGGGCTTTTTTATCAGTTTGAGCTTACTTCAAGGACAAAGAATAATAATCATCTCAGAGATCTGGAAACTGCTAATGAGTTCTGCTGTTGTCTACAAAACTTTGGCTCAGCCAAGCAGAAAGCATCACAGCATCTCAAACACTGAGCAGAAGAAAGGCATCCTCCAAAGGGCCATTGACTAGTTTATAGCAGGGTCAGTGGGACAACAGGAGCATGAGATGTTCCCCTGAAGAATATATTAAATGCCTATTCACAAATGCCTGAAATACAAAAAGTTTAGTCAAAAATACTAGGGAAAATGGAGGTGGATGCAGCCCTTGGTGAGCAGATAGTGGAACTGGTTACAGTACTTTGTTGTCAAAGGAATTTTAAACCCTCAGTCTGCTGGGAAAATATTGCAGAATACAACATTAAAGACACCTAGCTACCCCTCTGAAAAATGCTGTTAATCAAGAGCTTTTCATGAAGTATGAGAGGATTCATTTGGGATCAGATTACTAAGGGGTAGTATTCTAAACCAGCACAGAGAAAATGAGAATGACCAGAGGCACAAACGGAGATCTAGCAAGAAGCATTCGCACTAGCAAAGATCTGATTTGTAAGTAACTTGCAATGAAAGGAAGATCAAAAATAGAGCTGGTCATCCATACAGTGAAAGCTCTAGATAGACAATGCCAGCAAGGGCAAAAACAAGGGCCTTTGAACTTTTACCTCCCATTAAATGTATGCTTACTTCCAGCAACAGCAGGATATGGTTTCTGTCTCATGTAAGAGAAGAGAATTTAAGAATACTCAAATGTCCTTAACTATACCCTAGTTTTCAAATGAATTGGGCCTGATGAACTAATCCTAGAAGACTTACAAGGTTACATAGCTGGAGACATAAGGACTGAGAAAAGACATAGAATGGTTTGAGTTGGAAGGGACCTTTAAAGGCCTTCTAGTCCAACTCCCCTGCAGTGAACAGGGACACCTACAGCTCCATCAGGAGCTCAGAGCCCCGTTCAGCCTGGCCTCGGGTGACTCCAGGATGGGGCATCTACCAGCTCTCTGGGCAACCTGTGCCAGTGCCTCAACACTCTTACATACACGGCAAGCTTAAAGTGAATGAAAATCCAACAAAACACAGGAAAGAGCTGACACCTGTATTTCTGGTGAGTTGAAAGAGTTGCACAAGGATTAAACCAAGACTAGGAAGGTAGAGGACTGACGTTTAGGGAAAATATCCACCAACCAGGATATTCAAGTAATTGCACTGATTGATTAGAGAGGCCAGAGAAATCTTCTCCACTAGAAGATTTTCAGAACCGATTAGAAAACTGTCAGCCAATTCTAGGCAAGCAGATCTCTCTTGGGGAAGGGATCTGTAACAGATGGCACCCTGAGATCTCTTCCAGCCCTATTTCTTTTGTATGTTTCTATGATTCTAAGTCCATCTGCCCAGAACTTTCATGAAGCGATGACATGGAAGTAATTATAGTTTTCCTTGTCTTCACCTGCTGTTGGAAGACAGGTCAACTCACAAATAAGGGCTGCCTTTGGGAAATCACACGGTCGCATAATATCGAGTACTGCAGTTTCAATTTCTGATTGTGGCTGTGTGATTCTTTTTTCTGATATATGTTCTTTAATTAATCCATATTCAGCTGGTGAGCTTTTAATTGTAACTGTGTGAAGAGTGTCTGATTTGTTGGTGCTTAGGTACAAAAAGTAAAAACTGCCGTTATATCCCTTAAGTATCAGAGAAAGAGTGAATAAGGGGGGGGGAGGTGTTGTGGGATCACACTGTCTCTGCAGCACTCCTTACACCCTATCACTCCTCCAGGAAGTGGTGAATAGAATGAGGAATTGAAGCAAGCCTTACTTTGCTCCTTCGAGTCCTTGCCCAGCCCTGTATGTCAATTTATTTAATTAGGGCAACAGATCTGTTACTTCACGCTTGTACCATGTTTTACGCTTCAGTAACAGTGCCTATTGCAGCTCTTGCAGCTGAACAAAAGGTATTTTCCTTTAGAGGAATTATCTTTAAAATTCAGTTTGGACCTTATCGTTTGCTGGATCAGGGTCTGACCAGAGGAAAATCCGAGTACAATAGCTGCTCCTACATAATCATTTTAAACATCACCTGGCCCAGTTGCCCCAGTTACCGAAGAGAAGGGGGCAAGTAAATGGTAATTCTCAGCCCCTTGGACACCACAGAAACCCTGGGGCCTTGTACCTGTTGGCTGGAGCTGGATAGTTTTCAACAGGTTCACTATGTTTGCCTGGAGCTCTGAAATCCGAGGAAGGGATTCGACATTCAGAATGAACTGTGGGGCATAAGCTATCCTTTCCAGCTCTGACAGATCAGCATTTTTGGCTCTGATAGCAAAGGTCACAACTCCAGCTTCCTTCAGAGCACCAGATGGTTGCTCCACCTCATCGGTTGATCTCCCAGCAGCAAGGAGGACCAAGAACTGAGGAATGCCTTCTTCAATCCTGCTTCCAGCTTCCTTCACAAACAGTCTCCTCATGGCTTCATCGAGCGCAACTCCGATGTTCAGTTGCTTCCCAGTTTTTAACCTCATCCTTTTCACTTTCAGAAGCATGTCTTGCTTAGAAGGGAGTTCAGCAAAGTCAAATTCAACTTGGATGTTGTCACTGAACTGAGCCACAGCTACTCGCGTGGCGTCGGGACTCACATTCAGTTCAGAAATGACTTTGTGTATAAAGTCCCGGACAGCAGGAAAGCTACCCAAGAGGTTGGCTGAACCATCAATCAGGAATAAAATGTCTTTCTTGCTTTCTAGAATAAATTCATAAATGAAAAGAGGGAAAGAAAAGACATGAAGGCATTTTTCTTCTCAAATTTCATCCTAGAAACTTCTCTGTAAATTGGATGGATTTCAATATGCAAAACAAGTGAATCTCATTAACCAAAGTTTTCAAAGGCTACAGGATTAAACAGTACCTGCGACGTATTTATCTGAGGAGGAAAGGGAAGCAAGGATGCCTCTCTTAAGACTCAGTAAACTCAGGCACCAGGATCTCATATCATACTGCATGTCATATATTTGTATCATAACCGTGTCAGTCACATCATAAATTGACCATTTCAGAATAAACCAGTGACATCTATTCTAGCAACCTGCTGACAATAGAGGCATGAAGTACAACAGCAGTGCAAGGGTTTTTGTTTTTTTTGCATTTAAAGGCTCAGTAGGTGATGAATAGACGTTAGTTTATACACACATACATAGCATAGTTTCTGTGTTCACTTGGAGTACTTCTCTCTCAGTTGCACCACAAGGCAGCAATATCCTGAAGTGAGTTATGACTTTGGGAGGGGAAAATTTTTGTTACCCATTTGATGCCCTTTTAATTTCATCAAGCATCCAAGGCACAAACAAGCAGCTCATATCTGTGCATCCTAATATCTGTTTTGTTTATCTTAATGGCCTCCTTTTCATCCTAAACAATTCTGGATATTCTCATGTCTTTGTATGTGTATAGCCATAGTAAGGGGATTACTGAGCAAACATCTCTTTCTAAAAGGTTAAGCTTACAGTTTCTGAGCTTAATGTTAGAGAGTAACTTTGAATATCCGAAGACAGATTCAGACTCTGTGACCGTCTGATAATATCATTTCTACAGCATGCTTGTAGGGAATGATTTAGCTACAGGTACATGGCCTAGACCTTTGCTCCTGCACGCTCACTGGTGCTACATTTACCTTCGCATAACAATCCCTGTGGCCAAATTATGAGCTCCCATTGCTAAGCTAGTACAAGCAATGGACTTGCTGGTTGTGATGTTGTTATGGAAATGAAAAGGGAGCACCTGAAACAGTGACTAGTGGGCACAGGCTCAACCTGTTCACCCTTTGGTCCTTACCTCCTTCAAACTGTGCTGTCTTTAAAGTGTGACTTCAATAAAATGAAGACGTGACTGGGTCAAATCACATATTTAAGATTATGCACAGCCCTAAATGCCTTGATGACTGAGGGCCTTGGGCAAGAGTGAAGGTGTACATTGGGATCAAGCAGTCAAGAAAAACAAGATTAATTTAATGCAGTCAATATGAAGGAAGGTAGATATTACCTGTTGGGGCGAGTGGAACCTCCTCCACACCTCCACTAACATATGTTGTTATAGGCTTATTTAACTCCTGAGGTAATGCTGTCAGATCACTGAAATCATCCATAAAATATACCATTCTTGGATTAAACGCAATCTGTTCAAGCTCTGCCTTATCCGCATTCCTAACTCCAACAGCAAAAGTCAGCACTCCGGCCCGAGCTAAGTCATTGGAAATTTGAAGGAAGGGATCAGCAGACCTCCCTGCTGTCACCAGGACTAGGACCTGTGGTACTTGTTCATTTATTCTGCTCCCACCAGCTTCAGTGAAGTGATTCGAAAGCACAAAGTTCAGTGCAGAGCCAGTGTTCAGCACTGACCCACCCTTGGGCCTCAGCTGCCCCAAGCGTTGAATTATGTCTGATTTGGTTTGGTACGAGTATAGGGAGAACTCAGTTTTAGGAGTGTCGCTAAATTGCACTAAGCCAACTCGGATTTTGTCGGTTCCGACATCAAGGTAGTTAACTAAAGTCGCAACAAAGTCCCGCACAAAGGGGAAGTTGGCATTTCCGACGTTGAGTGATCCATCCAAAAGAAAGATGATATCCCTTTTGGTTACTTGAACTGCGGTAGAGCACAGAAAATAACATGAGACATCATAGAAAACAAAATAGATATTTTCATGTGTGCATACAGCATGCGCCGTACACACATGTAAACCTTGTTAGGAGGGAGGGGGACGTGAGGGAGAGAAAGAGAAGGAGTGTGATCAGAAGGCAAACAACAAGGACTTTGGTGGACATCACTGAATTTGGCAAAGGAGGTTTCTGACTCATATCAAAAAGCCTTTAAGCATCAGATTTATCAATAGGGCTCAGTCTCTGACAAGGCAGATGGTTTCAATGGCTGCTGATGCCAGAGCTGCATATTCTGGGCCATGCTTTATCTGGCAAAAGGTAGCTCTCTCCATTTTGACGGAGCAACACTGAGTTACACCCACAGATTTTGATTATCTGGAAGTCAGCATTGGATCTTCTCAGGACTAACCACTTCTAGGAAGTGTTGCCATTTCCTGGCACGCAAAGCATTTCTTGACACCCCACTCTGTTCTACCACCTTTGCCAAGCAATCCCTCCATCCTATAGGGATGTAGAGAACCACATTGTGCCCTGCAGTGCCTGCTCTGGCTAAACTACCCTCACACTGTGCTGGCCCACCGTGCAGAGCACGGTTCTGTTTGCATGGGAAAACTCTTCTGCCAAGTAACTTATTTGGTTGTTATTCTGAGTGGGTATTAAAAATAGCTTTTACTACTGGCTTTAGAATTTGGTCTGGATGAGGCGGTAATGAATGCCCAAGACACATGCTTTCCAACATCTGCATTCATTGCAGAAAATTGCATTCTGTATCTTTGCAGTTACAGACTTGCACGTAGCAAGCTGTAGAAGGGGCAGAAGTCTCTCAGCTTGGGCCTTAACTGGTCAATTCTCTGCTCCTTCTTTAAGATTAAGTTGACCCCAAGTTGTCTCCCTGTGTTTGAGTCCAGAGATGCAGATCTACTGCAACACTCCTAAGACACGGCAGGCCCTCCCTGTGCTTTTTGCTCTTAATGTGCCGTCTCCAGGAGGGAGATAATGGGCTTATCTTCCCAGCACAGTTTCATTCAAGGCCCATTCAAGGGTGAGAGGATACTTCTAGGTACTCTAGTTGAAATCTAACAGACTGCCCAATGTCAAATTCAGTTACGTTATTAACAATAGTCTGTTTACAGAGTGGGAGATGCTTATTTGCATATTGTGAATGTGTGTAGCTGTGAGTTTAGAACAATAAAAGGAGATGAAAAGCTGCATGAATAAACTGTAAAGAACAAGGAGGTGTAGGAACATTTTTAATTTACATTGAAAAATAAAAATGTCAGGTTTGGTACATAGCCATGCAAAACTGTATTAGCAGGAAACATGTTCTGAAAAAAGCTTATTAAATGATGAGTTCCGTGATATTCATCTTAATTAAGGACAAGTATCAGCTAACTGATTTTAAAATGCCTGCTCCTGATAGAGATCAGTCATAGAGTTTAACTTTTTTAAAGAACTCTTTCAAAAATCCATGGTTTATAATTTGAAATTATTTTAAAAGCAACACGGATGGTTCAACACGCACTTAAGAGAACAAAAATCCCACTACTGGCCTTACTGAAAGCTGGACAAAGTCCTATTTTACTGCTGTCCATATGCCATGGAACAGAATTTCAAGTTTCAAATGTGATATAGCACATCAAGAATTCAACCTTAAGCATCTCTACTGGGGACAAATCCTGAGAAACTGGGTATAAAATCTCTATACACATTTTAAACCTCCTGAAATATTAGGAAACTGCCTCAGAAGACATGACTCTACATATTGGATTTCTTCCAAATGTCTACTGATGTCAATGGAAATACCGAGTAAAAAGAATCCATTGGTTTCACGGGGCTTTGGATCATCTTCTAAACAAATTAAATAGAAGTCAACACTGCAATAGTCTTCTGTGCCTCTTAAGGCATGAGCTGAATAAATGTTGGTAAGAAAACTATAAATATATTATTGAAGCAGCTATTTCTTGCCAACAGTGTCAGGCTAGCTTTCTCTGAACATATTCATGAACAAATGTTCTTGTTCCATTTACACTAAGAGGAAAAATAAACTTTCTTTCTTTTTCTATAGCCACTACGGATGACTTTCGAGCTGGGGAAGAGATAATGATATTCAAAGTGTGTCCTACTTATTGGTTACACAAATCTGCAGGGTGAGAAAAAAACACCTCTGGTGTATGATCTGAGTACCTAACTAGAAGTGTTCATCTTTCGCACCCAGGCTTTGAAGACTGGTGGCAAACATGGACTGGGGCAAAATCTCCAGGAAGGAATGGCAAAGTTATAACACCAAGCATGCTACCCCATTTATCTGTCTGCTCATGCACAGTCTGCAAATCAAAGAGATAACATTTCACTTTGCTGAAATGTTCTTCATGCTTTTATTTTTTTGTGTGTTACCTCTGAGTGTAATAAGACATGGGCTGACAGATTTATAAATAATATCTAATTAGAACAAGATAATTAATTACCTGGTGGTGGTTCTTGGATAATCATTCCTCCGGAGAGCGTCCGGATGGGTGACAGCACTTCAGGGAGAATGGCTTGCATGAACTGAAGGCGGAAGTCATTTGGGTTGAACACAAAATCTCTCTCATGAGCGATTTCTTGGAGTTCTGCCAGGTCAGCATTTCTTGAACCAACAGCAAGGATCACTATCCGGTTCCTTTTCATCTCTGCTGCAGCTTGCTCAACAGCATCCATGGACTTACCACCAGTGATGAGTACCAGCATGGGGAGCACCCCTTCCTCCATCCTACACCCGGCAGCACTGGTGAAGAAGTTGTTCCTCACAAATTCCAGTGCCGAGCCAGTGTTGAGGGCTGTACCACCCATGAGCTTCATTTTCTTCACGTTTGCCATCACATCCTTTCTGTTCTGATGGGTGTTAAAATAAAACTCTGGCTTCACCGTGTCTGCATACTGAGCCACCGCGACTTGGATCAGGTCGGGTCCAACCTCCAGCCTTTGGACGATTTTGGCAACGAAATCACGAATTGAGTTAAAGGGGCCAGTCCCCAAAGCTGTTGAGCCATCTATCAGGAAGACTATATCCTTCTTGTTCACTTCAATAACTGCAAGTAATGATACACACGCATGAGTATGATGATTCCACTACACCCTCCACATAAATTCTATGTCAACAGTCCAGCAAGATTTAGGACTTCTTATTTTTTTGAGGGACTGTTACTTTTAACACCTTTATAACGTTCTTAATTAAAAAAAAATAACAAAACAGAATTGTTACTTAGGTTCTAGCAGGGGGCTAGCAAGAAATCTGCTTAAATCTTTCCCATTTCACAAATGTAGAAGAGTTGAAGAGTTGCGAGACTTAACATTGTTTATGAAAACCTAACATTAAAATGCTCATACAAGCCAAATCAAGAAAGAAGTGCAAAATATTCAGGAGAAATCTTGTCAGTTAGCTGCAACGTGGGAGAAAATAATCTGGTGATGCTCCTTGGTCTGCAGTGGAGCTATCTGAATAAAGCCTGAGAGTGGTTTGGTCTCAAAAGGACTAGGTTCACAAGAGCAATGACACAAGTAAAGAATAATCTCCACTTACTCAACATACCTGAACTTTGGTTCTTCGTGTCCTACATCTTACTCCTTATCTAACAAAAACAAGCTATGATTTTTCTTGGTACAGCCAGTCCAGTCATGGAAGAGCTGAATTCTATTCTGCTTGCCACATGTTTGGCAAAATAGCTATCCTAGGTTGTAATCTCTGAAACTTTATTCTCGACAATGGCATAGGATGAAGAAAGAGCGCATTTAGCTTTCCAGTTTTCTGGCTTAGTTTGAAGAAAGATAGTTAGGGGGAAAAAAAAACCAAAAAACCCTGTTGTGCAGCATTGGAACCAAAACACCAACATGCTTAGCACACCAGATATACATGATGCAGCAATAAATTTTAACAAGACCAACACTCATTATGACAAAAGCATCGTATGGGATCATGATGGGAGCTAACACCATCTTTCAAACAAACCACTTCTATCCATCATCTGCTAGGCTCAGTGCCCAGCCTCAAGAAAGCCGAGACCCAGTCATTAGGACCTTGCACTGCTCAGGGCAAGTGGTAGCAAACAGCCTGTCATGCCCAGATGGAAAAGGGCAGTCCTTCATCCCATCAGGGCTCCTCTGCATGGAGGCTATTTACTTTGGATTTGAATAAAGAACAAAGCATTGGCTGCAGTCCTCCTTGGCCAGACACCAGCTGGCTGCAGAAGGCAGTGCTCACAAAGGCCATTTTTCGCCTGGGGAGGCTCCATTGGGTTTCTGATGACGGCCATGTACTGTAGGACCAGGCTACCCCAAGGAGTGATTTACTGCTGGAGACAACTTCTGCAATGTGTCTGTCCTGAGGGACCTGCCTCTGTTGGCAAGCATGAGCCTTGCGAATGCCCCTCACATCCAGAGACCAGATGGAAATTGTTTGAAGAAGGACTGATCATCAAAATTTGAAGTACAGAATAGCCCGCCATGGTGGTTTCAGATAAAAAAGTGATGAAACTGTGTGAAGTGAATGAGAGCTCCCACCCCAAGCCATAACTTGACTTGAACTGCCAGTGGTGTGGGCTAGCAGTGTGTTGGCCACCCGGGCTGTCCAAACAGAGCTACTCATGCAGGAACAAGGATTTGTTCGAACAATCCCTTTCCCAGAGCCTGGCTATATCCAGTATTTATCCCCCCAGACAGGTTTTTTCCTCATCAATTACTCCAAGGAGGAGAGGGCTGAATACAGGAAACTTTCCACGGAGAACAGCGCCTGAAATCCCTGTTTTGTGTCATCCAAAAAAAGATGAATATTGTGCTTTCTTAGCTTTTCAGCAGCTAGATACCCAAACATGGAGACCCTGGGAACTTCTGACTTTATATAGAAGTTTGTGGAAAACATCAAAGGGGCTTTGCAAGGACAAGAGAGGCCACGAAGGAATAGCTCCCTCCTCTTGTTAATTATTCTCAGTTCTCTCAAATCCTGCAGTACATTTCCTTAGAGAAAAGGAATGCAAGAACCGTCCCCAAAACCAGCAGGAAGAAAGATCCCGTGGTGATGATTCCAATGGAAACAAAGCAAAAATATGTAGGGAAAGCTGTGCACCTCTCATAGAGTCTTCTGTAGCACCCAGTGAAGCCAATGGCAAGACTCCCAGGAATTTCCAACGGGTTGGGACCAAAGCATTATCTTTGACTTCCAGGGTTGTTGTGGTCCCCTAGGAACGTCTGAAGATGTCCTATCAAACCTGACCCTGGAGAGTTCTCTTCTCCGTGCCATCTCAGCTATCTTTGATGAAATGCCTCATCCCTTCTGCTGTAACTAAAGGAAAGTGGAAAGAGGTAGAAAGGCACTTTGGGAGACTCATTCATCCCCAAAGGACTAGTCTGCAGCCCCAGAGCTGAAGTGAAGCATGATGACTTGTGAGGTTGACAGGAGTGTTTGGCATCTCCAGCGGGCTCGGCATCCCATTCCAGATGCACTGTGTGCCCCAAACCACAGCTTTACACTGCAGACATCCAAGGCATCAGTGTGAATCAAGCAGCTCAATACAAACGGATGCTAGGGAAAGCAAATTCCCCCAAGTTGCCAGGAGAGCATCACCTTCTCTGTTCAGCTGATCTGCTGTTGCAGTACTTTCTACAGACAAGCTAGCAGTGGATGTGGAAATATTCCAAATGCAGAAGAAATCAGACGTGCCCACATTACTAGCCTGAGTATTCTCTGATTAACAAATTGAAAACTTTGATTTCAGAAGCTCAAAGCCTTGGAAATAATTTTGAACTACAATTTCCTGTCCCAGCAAACATCCCACTTGCTGAGGTTTGAACAATAAAGATCAGAGGGGCAGAAGAGGGGATTTCCATTGTCACGCTTGAGTGCTAGACTTGAGCATTTCAATTTATTTAGCTAAATATGACACTCGTGGGGGGGCACAAGAACAGGCTATCTTTGTTCCTTCCTTGAATAATGAAGGCAAAGTCATGAAATGATCTTTTAGGCGAATTCCTCACTTTGGTTTAAGCCATGAGATAGCCAACATGCTTAGACATAGATTAGTGCAGACATCTGGGATGCAGCTCTATATGTTAACATACATCATGAGTTGAACGGTGTGTACAGAACTCCAGACTGGAACAGAAATCCCAGAAGCATTGTTTGCATTAAGCATTCTGGTGATTATGTGCAGGGACTCTAGCCTGGCCCTTCCCAGGGGCCTCTGAAATGTAATGTGTTGGCCCTCTCATATGGCTCGCTACTGGTACATTTAACTGAGCTGTAAAATCAAAGGGTGAGAAACTCCTGATCACATATGTGCTCCATAAATCCAGCACATAAATCCCAGCTATTTTGTTATTCTACTGCCCCCAAGATCACACTAGATCAGAAATAATGGCCATAAGGACACAGAGTGATAAAGTGACCTCGGTGGAATATGGTCATCTCGTTCTTCCATGGCTTCATGGAATGCTGCAAACTCACTTAGAGATTGAAGATGAACCAAGGGTTGGTTTTCTTTTAAGCCCAACAACACAAAATCTTCTCTAGAGGTCTCAGAGTGCATTTTTACCCTTCTCCCAGGGCTGGTGCACAGTTTCAGTAAAGCAGGTGATTCAACTATTGGGGACAGGGATTAATTTTACATCCCTATTAGCTTCCCCTTCACTCTGATGCCACTTTCTACTGACACATAACGTAAACCTATGTGACATAAGTGTTCTCAGAGTCAAACATGCTGCAGTTTTTACTTCCAGGGGTGTTAAGATACCATAATAAGGATTATATGAGCCTTTTTATACCCTTAGATATCACAGTGAGGATTATATGAGCCTTTTTACATGCTCTTTAAAACCCCGTGCCGTGCTGTTATAGACACAGAACCTTGTGGTTTTCATAAGATAACCCGCTGAGCAAATGAGTTTCTGCACATTAGCTACACATTTTCTCCAAGATCAGACCAGAGAGATGCATTGCAAAAAAATTAAAAGGTAAAAATCTTTTTTAAAGCGTGCAAAATTCATCAAAATGCAACAGTCTAGAAAGGCATACATACCTTCAGTCACAATGGTTGGGGCCTCTAACAAAATGAGTCTTTGGGCCACTCCAACAATGTTGGGCAGTAATAATTCTCGAAGAGCAGCAAGGTTATGGATATCCAGGGCAGTAAATGCGAAGCTTCCATCAGTAGCAATCTGCTGCAGCTCTGCACTGTCAGCATTCAGGACCCCAATGCTAAACGAAAATATACTAGCTTGCTTCACTGCTAACAAGCCCTCTCGGATATCATCGCTAGACTCTCCACCACTTATCAGCACTAAGATCTGAGGCACAGCTTCCTCTATCCTGCTGCCTCCTGCCTGGGTGAAGAGGTTCTCCACCACATATTCCAGTGCTGCACCAATGTTAGCTTCCTTGCCACCGCGGAAACTGAGTGCCTTCACGGCATCCAGAACATCCGCTTTTGTGGAGTAGCTGTTCAAAGCGAACTCAGTTCTGGGTTGATCACTATACTGCACCACCCCAATGTGTATTTGCTGAGCTCCAACTCTGAGGTTTTCAATCAAATTTACAAGGAAATCGCGTATGGCTTGAAAATTGACACTTCCGATGTTGTTTGATCCGTCAATAAGGAAAATAAGGTCAGCAGACTCTTGAGCTTTAAAAAAAGAAATGCAAAAGGTGAAAGCATTAAAATGAGTGATTACATGCAGTTGTACAGTGTTCTGACATGTTTCTTGGAAAACCAGTAAGAAACACGAAAATGAGAAAACAAAACGTGTTCAATGAGGAGGTGACATTTGCCTCTTAGTTCTGCATTCTGATTGAATACGAGTTCTGGCCCCAGCTTTTGCTCCAGGGTTGGACACAACCTGAGCTCATGGCTGCTGTCCCATGGGCATCTGTGCTTCTGACACGTGAGGAGAAAACTCAGCAAAACTCTAGTGTTGAAAATCTAGATCCACTCCATCTGTGCCCTGTCCTATCAAAATATTTGAATAGACAGAGTCGAAAGACATGGTGGATTTTGGTGGAGGTTCACACTGAAGATAGTGGGGGATGACTGTAACATGAGGGGCTTTTCCTCATTGTAGTCTTCCTTTTTTTAAGAAAAAGCCATTATTTACCTGTTTAGATGTGGGAGAGACAGAAAGTTTCAGCCTCTCTTTTGCTGTTCTGCTCTTCTGCTCTTTAGAAACAGTGGCTGAGTGTATTGGCTTTTCCCATCATGCGTAAATATTATTTGATACGCAATGGTAAGAAACAACTCAAAAAGTTTTGGTTGCTGTTCTTGCTCTGCAATTCTTTTACCAGCTCTCCAGCATGTGCACAATGGTATTTGTCCATCAATTGGACCCACGCAATTGTCCACACAGATGCTGTCTTGTGTTAATCGCTTTGCACAGATGCATTGATTATCAGTAGATATGTCTGATCTGTGTTTGTTTGTTTGTCTGTTTGGTTTTTGTTGTTGTTGTTGTTGTTTTTCATATGGACACATCATATTCAATCAAGGAATGCAGAATCAGGTTAAAACGGTGATGAAATCAGTCATGACACAATTATCCAACTCTATTTGTCGTGACTATACCCAGATGATCACAAGCATCTGCTGAGAATTATACACACACCAAACAACACTTTTATATGGCATTAGCATTATTGTTGAGGGGGAGGCATTTATTTTCTGCGAGACTTACCGAAGCAGACCCAAAATGGCCTGGTGTCTGCCTTTGCTTCTTTTGCTCAAAGTGACTTTACCATCCGCAACCTGTAGGCATTCAGTGTGTAGGGGAAGAAGACCCCAAACCATGCTCAAGCAGTTCCATGCTACCATTCTCCTATCTTATCAACAAATCAAACTTCAGATCATTTGCCAGCGACTGAAAAGCCATGTTCAGAAATCTGGCTCTCAGCTTTTGATAGATGAAGGTGAGCCCGGTAGCAAAGCTGGCCCACAGCTTAGCAGAGCCAGGAATAAACCTGCAGGCATTGCAATGAGCATCATGCATCTTTTTTTTTTTTTGGCAACTGTGCAGCTGTTTTTCTAGTAAATGTTTTCATGCACCACAATGCCACCAAGAGACTCAACTGTGTGATTCCAGCTCTGCAAGGAGTCACCATTTCAGTAGGCCAACTCCACAGCCAACACCAGCTTGGAGGACACCAACACGGTTCAGAATTGCAAAGAGCTCTGGGATTCTTTCTCATTGCTGAGTCAAGAGCTGTGGAAGTGCTTAGGGTTGGCTTTACTGTGCCATTTGTGGTTAGGATGCTCACGCTCTACTTTTAGGGAAGAGAAATCTCAGACACAGCGGTGTTTTGGATACCCTGAGGAATGGCATTTCAGATATCAGTGGGCATCATCACATCATCACAGGTTAAGAAACAACTGATATGAAACAAGTGTGTTGGTGTATGGGAGCTGTTGAATCATGGCCTGAACCACTGATTGATCACCTGAGGTGAGCACTGAGGCAGCCCAGGAGCACAGGTGAAGGCAATATACCTGTGTGACTAGGAGTGTAGTCTGGCTCCACCTCTCCCAGACCCCATTTAAGGGCTGACCAGCAGTGGGCTAGGATCTCTTGTTGGAGGTGCCTCCTGTGTGGAGCTCCAGGCAAGCCTCAACCTTCAGTGACAGGTGAGCCCTTCCTAATTTATTGGGTGTCTTTGTACCATCTGGATAGTCCATTCAAAAACATACCATCTATCTTCATTATATTGTGGGGGTAGCATTCATTCAGGGCATTTACCCTACAGTTGGATAATTTGTCATCACCGTAAAAACTCTTGTACTTCAGTGCACGTTTATGGAACAAGACGGTTCTGGAGGACAAATGAATGCATGCTTGTTACACAACTAAGCAAGAAGGATCAGATGAGACAGACAGTTCAGGTTTAATGAATATACCAGGGCAAATTCAAGGCTGACTTTCATACTTACTCCAGTCAGCTCTGGGGACTGCCACAGACCAACAGCTTTGGTACTTTATACTGGAAATACTATGGGACTGGTTGGTTTTCTTTCACATTGCTTCTTTGTATTCAGGTTCATTTCTGGTGTAACATCCACGGTACTTCTACACATAGCAATGCTACATGGAGTTAACAGCTGAACAGCCCATTTCCTCAGCTCTTAGGCAAACTATAAATTGCACCGTGCTTTGCACACCACATACTGTCATGCAGTGTGGCATCTTTTTACATATTTAATGATACTCCATAGATAGTTTTGTCTCAGTGCACTCTGCATGGGCTGTTACAGTAGGGTTAGCTTAAATTTTGCGACGTAAGAGGAGATGGGAAGGCTCACAAAGATTCTCTGAGTAGAAATGAGCTTTGAAATACTTCCTGATGTACATAAAGTGGGAATTTGCCTTTAAAGCTTTTAAAGAAATATCTGAGACTTGGGATGTCTGCAGAGCATGGGGTTACCTGCTGGCATGCCTCAGAGGACAGCCAGCTGTCAAAGACAAATTCCCCTATTGGTTTCAGCAGCAAAGCACTGTGGCCCTTCCTGGTCATGATGCTGAACAGCCTCTGCAGTGCTGTCAGCACATCATATATGGCATTCCTTTGACACGTGGATCAGCATGTTTTCCTTAGAAATTGTGACTATTACATCTTCTTTCTGGGGGAGCTGCTTTCCTTCCCTGTGGCTTTCACGTGACCTGGGTATTTGCCCTGTCAAACACTTAGCACAAAAAGAAAACCAAAACAGCACATGTGAACACAGCCTGTTTGTGTCGCTCGGTGTCATGCAGTGATGGAGAGCACCCAGTGGGGCGGCGTGAGGGTTAATCAGACAAGACAACACAGAGGATTAATGTTACACCTCATCACACTGCCATTGCCTTACGTCACCCCACAAGCTAGTGACCTTCAGATGGAGTCTCAGGAATAAAAAGAAAGGTTTGATCTCTTGGACTTCTGTTTTGAAACACAACAAAGCAGCTAGAAGGCCCTTTCCACCCTGCCATTTCATAAACAAGAGAAGGGATGGAGGAAGGCTCTCTTATCTTTTCCAGGCAAATTCGGTCCTCAGCTTGCAGTCACTGTGGATTCCTTGAAGCCAGTACAGAATGCAGAGAAGTGAAAGAAGGGTCTGGTGCCCCAGCAGGAGGAGGAAGTCACCGGCTTGGAATGAAAGCAACTGAGTGGCATGGTAAAATGGGACTGTGAAACTGCACGCTTTCTCCAAGCAGAGGAGGAGTGAGGTCTGTGGGCTGGCTGAGGTGGAGTTCTCACTCAGCCTACTCTAAGTGAGCACTGTTTTTACTATTTTCAGCTGAAACAGGAAAAATAACGGGACTTTCTAGAATCCCCCCACGCTATCAATGGGAATACGGTCTCCCAGGGCCCCTCTGTATTTGCAGGGCTGTGTGGAAGCTCCATCTTCCAAACCTAAAGGGGCTATATGAGGTCTTGGGGAGGGGGACCGAGCCCTGGCATGGCAATGCTGTGCTGCTCCAGGACATGGTGACATCTCAGTCGTGATATCTGCAGCCCCGGGGTCCCCTGCACAGACATCATTACAAGCTGCCCCACCAGCTGCAAGTGGACATCCCATGTCCCCACAGCCAGCAGGGACCTGTGCAGCCCACAGAGGGCTTTGGTTCAACACCATCAGAGCTGATGTGTTTCTCTCCTACTTCGGAAGTGGAAGGGATGAGGCAATTTAAGAGCTCTGCAGAGGCCCTAAGCTTGCGTTTCTGTGCAGTGAGTGCAGAAGGATGTCTCCCAAATCTCACAATCTCCAAAATTCAAAAAATCTCTCCCCCCCAAAAAAAAAGCTAAAACAGAACTTAAAACCAAAATCAGCTACAAACTGAGGGAGTCCAGCGCTGGGATCCACTGCCCCTGCACTGCCTCCTGCAGCAGGGAATTTCAGCTCTGTTTGCAAACCATGGCATGCCCCAGGAAGTACAGACACAGGGCCATAAGTTTCAAACCTTTGTTTTTAAACCTCTGACCATCCATCTAAGTCTGCCCCTACAAAGGCTTCACACAGTGCAGCACCAGCAGTCGCCATGCCGACGGGAGCCACCAGCATGGCCAGCATAGAGCGCAGCAGTTGGCCATTACCTGTGATGTCTTTAACCAGTCCTTTGGCTCCAGCCCTTTCTGGAGTCATGGAGGTACGGACACTTGCCACTAAGTCTCCAACTATGCCATGGAGAGCGGTAAAATTCTCTAGGTTGAATAGGTGGGTATCGAAGGGTTGGCTTGCTATTTCCTTTAACTCCCCTTCCACCGCATCCTGCACGCCGACCGCAATCATGTTTACATGGGCCGATTTAAGGACAGATGATGGCAGAGCCACATCATCCTGGGATTGTCCGTCCGTTAACACTATAATAACCTGGGGGACGCCTTCACTCGCTCTGCTTCCAGCAGCTTTAGTGAGATGGTTCTCGATTAGGTACTCTAATCCTTTTCCAGTCTTGGTGCCTCCCCCCAAGTAAGGCATATTCGCGATATGGGAGAGCACGTCTTGGTTAGAGGGGTACGTGTTTAACTGGAACTCTGTGTGTGGGTTTCCGCTGAACTGGACCAGTGCAAAACGGAAATCATTTCCTCCCACATCTAAAGCCTTTACAACATCATACAGAAACTCTCGAACGAGCTGGAAATGCTCCTTCCCAATGCTCCAAGAGGAATCCACTAGAAATATTATATCAGCCACGGCAACGTTTCTGACAGCTTTAAAAAAACAGATGGGGTTTAGGATTTTCTAGCAGTCAGCTCAAGCATTCCTCCTCACCCAGTGCCGTGAGCTCCACTCCAAAGGGTGCCGGCACCTCCTAAAAACCCAGCAGCTCCCTGCGGGTTGGTGGCAGCGCTCTTCTTGCATCTCCCCTCCACTTCCCACGCTCATACGCATGCAAGGAGGCCAGAACAGCCTTGCCCTGGAGGAAACCCACTTGGGGCCACGCTGGAGCAAAACCCCACATCCCGCACCCCGGCCACGCAGAGTATCCTGGAGGTGGCTGCCAGCTAGAGACATGCTGGGGAAGGTCCAGGCTCCAAGGTCAGCCTGGCGGGAGTGGAGGAGCAGGAGGTAAACCACAACATACCATTGACATGCACATTGTAAAACCAAACTGTGAACATCTCGGTGCGAGCGAGTGGTGTGCTCGTGGAGGAGTGTGGTCAGTAATGGGTCTCATCTTACCTGCTTGCTGCTGGGCACCAACTGAGCAAAAGCCTGAGAGCAGGAGGCCAAGTATTGCCACGAGGGGCAAATGTCGGTGCTTCCTCATCGTGTTCTTTGGTTTTCCTTTCTAATTCTCCTCGTTTCAAAGCACCTGATGTGAGACCTAAGGGAGAGGGAGAATGGGGTTAATAGCCTGGTTGTTATTAAATATCTAATCGTTAATGACTGCGGGTTATTTTTACACATCCTCATTGTTAATGAGTAGTGGTTGCCATCCCGACACCTACAAGAAGATGTCAGGGCAAGAGGTTGTGTGACTGTGGTGGTCCTGTATGGAGCCAGGAATTGGATTCGATGATCCTTACTGGGTCCCTTCCAACTTGGGATATTCTACACGTGTGCCTGGACTAAAACAGATGAGATGGGATAGAAAAGCCAAACCATGTGGTTTTATCGTGCTCTGGTGATGTTTTGGTAGGGAAAAATGATTTTAGTCCTGGTCAGGATCTTTACTGTAGAAAACCAGCCACTCCCACCATTGAAGCCCACCCACCACTGTGGGGCGTAGGTGGCTTTCTTCTTGCCTATACTGCCCAGGTGATACTGAGTATATTGGCAAATGGTCAGCCTAGATTTCTGCTGTGATCATTAAACAACCAGAACTCCCAAAATATCTGGCCACATTTTCCTCACCCATGGGGCTCTGGTCAAAACATCTGGGCAAAGCACTCTTTCTTGCTGCTGCTGTTACTTGAGTTTTTGCAGAAGGCAGATTCTCCTGAAAGCCCCTCTTTGCCTCAGTTCACCTTTTCAGCTCTCCCAAATATACAAATGGAAACTTAATTATCTCAGGCCCAAGCAAGCCATGTGTTCTGGCTATACAGCAAAAAGCCTTTGGACTCCCTCAAGCTCGCAGCCCCGGTGGTGGAATAGCCTTGTGCTGGCTGATCCCATTTTGGAAAGGTACCAAGAGTAATATTTTAGGTGCCGGAGCCAAAATATAATTTATAGATGTTTCTTATCTTTGATCCACCTGGCAAACCTTCTGAAACAATGCCTCCTTCAGGAAAGCTGTGTATCTGTTGCCGTAGAGATGGACAATTTATTATTTAACCCCCACATCCAGCCTACAGAGAAGAAACCAGCTCTGTGGGCTTGGATATGAAAAAATGCTTGCTTCACTGAGAAAATATCCTCCCAAAAGGGAGCATGGTGATATAATGCTTCTCGTTCCCCAGAAGGAGCTCAATTAATTCAAATGAGCCAAAAGTGATTCAAATACACTGGGCTGTTAACCGGGTCGTCGCTGAGAAGGAAGAAAATTGATTTTCTCATAGCCATTGCTGCCTGCTCCATCAGTCGGAGCAAATATGAGAGACTCAGAGAGTTAAACAACCTGCCCTTTTAGGGAAGCCTTGCAAGATGCATGAAGGGCAAAAGCTGGCACAGCCAGGAGCCTTGAAAGAGGGAAGATCTAGGAGCTGGGATCCAAGCTGGTGCCCCACTCCTGTTGAAGAGACGCATCTCAGGGCCACTGGAGCCCTCAGTGGGCAGGATGGACAACACCTGCTGTGTTTCCCAAACCGTGGTGTCACCCTGCTCCTTCCACTCATTTTCTGTGCGTTAAAGCTGCGACGGATCCTGCTCCTTCTCCAGGGAAGGGGTGTGCAGTGTTTGCCCCTCATCACCAGATGCTTTGGTGCTTTAGCTCTTCTTGCACCATTTGCAAAAGCCCTTACAGGGTAAGCCAGGCCCTGTCTCTTCTCCTACCTTTGTGTATAACAATAATAAGACCAGGTGGAGAGCCATTTAACAGCCACCCAGAGCCAACAGCTAGCATGCAGGATTACTTAAGACAGGACGAGGCTTCCCTGTTATTGGCAACTCTTCAATTAATAGAGGCAACAGCTGTAGCTGGGGTATCTCTATCATTTAGTCTAAAAAACTGCCTTGTTATCTGGCCACCATCCACCTCCCCAGCTACTGGAGCCCAAGTCAAACCTCCCAGCGCCTCCAGTGACAGAAAACCTAATCTACTGGACACTGCCCCTGATCCACACCTCGATATTTTTCTCACAGGGATGGGAAGGCTAGGCAGCACCCACAGGACACTGTGAGATAACCTTGCTGGAGCAACTCTCAGTCTTGGGTTTGTTTGATTTGATCCAGACAGCTTAGAATTAGGATGCATTTTTCAGGCAGTAATATGTTGGCTGTTCTTTTTAACTACCTTCTGTTCTGTTTTAATCCACAGAGGGTTCCAGATCTACTTCCAGCTCTCTCTGTATTTTTGGTTCCATGTAAGCAGAGAGCCCTGTTGATTAACACAGCCACATTATTCCTTCTAGCATCACACTCCCAAAGCCATCCTAACATCCCAGTAGCTGAACACACTGGGTTAGCTAGAAGGAGAAAAGCAGAGAAGTGTTTGGGGACAGGTGCCTGGTATCTCCTAAAGACTGACTGACCACTCAGGGAGAAGAGGAGCATTTAAGTACAAGTGTTCCCTACCAGAGTTCCTCTTTATCCCCATCCACAATGCAAGGCAGCTGTGCTGGGTGAGGAGGTGGATATGGAGAGGAAGCAAAGGCACTCCTCCATCTGATAGAGCACGTGGTAAGTCTCTTGCTTTGTGGAAGAGGTGGCTGATGTGATTTTTGTTGCTTGGGTAGGTGCTGCTTGGTTTGTTAGGGCAAGATGGATGATGTAATGTGCTCTACTTCATTTTCTCACCCTGATGTGCTCTTCCTAAAGCTCTCACTGGCTGCAGAAGCTGGAGATGGCTCCAGCTAGTAGGAGGTAGAAGACAAAAAAGCAGGGAATGTGAATTTAAGGCTATTTGCTTTAATCTGTGGTTGCTGACAGGTGTCTGTCCTGCAAATGTATGCTTCTGGTTTACTATCTGGGCAGGTTATTTTCACCCTGAACTTATCACTGATTTTCTAAATGGACTGCTTCTAGGAAAGCCAAGGACTTTCTGAACTGCTAAGGAATTCTGGAGGACCTCTCTGTCAATAATTCTTATGTGATAAAACGTTCTGTTGTGGCGTTCAGTAATCTGAAGCTTTTATGTATGCCTCGAATTGGTGTAGTGCATGGTGACCTCTTGCTGCAACAGCATCCCCTCCATTTCATCAGAAGATATACATCTGCTACCAATAATGCTTCCAAAAGGCAACCGTTTCTGCCACTAACACGATGATTTCCTTCAATATTTTCCCCAGCAGCTATTTTCTGCAAGTGTGCAAGTTGAACATCACACGTAATTCTATGTTAGTGTGGGCACTTCAAGCTTACTTGCTATGAATTATCCATCTGTGTGTGCTTCCCTCACTGGAGCGTAATTAAAATCGGTGGAAGCGCAAAGCAGATGAGTGGGCTTTAAAAAGTGAAACATAAAAGGCAGGAAAGAATTACTCCAGCTTTTACGTATCGCTTTGATTCGTTGCATATGCCTCTCAGCTGGGCTGGCTGGCTTTCAAGGGGAGGGGGGAAGTGTCTATGGCTTTGGTGTATATAGGAATGCAATGCGTGTCACGTGTAGATGAGGACGGGTGCTGGCCAGCCCTTGGGATGCTGTCCCAGACCAAGTTACACGTGGTCCCATCTTCCTATCCAACCTTAAGGCTCTTCCCCAAAAATCCCTTGAATAAAAGCAATTGTGAGGCCCTAAATCCCCACTTTGTGTGTGTAGGGTGGGTCCCTATTTTTTGGAGGGCTTCCCTTAACGCTGCAGCCGCTTGGCATCGATGGCACTGGAAAAGCAAGGGCTGCTTCTGAAAATGTTTCTTCCCACCAACGCAGACCCGAGCCTTACAAGGAACCCAGCCCAAAAGCATGGAAAAACCTCCTGCTTTTGCAAACCTATTCAGTTCAGAGCAGCATTCAGCAGAGCTCTAGGGCTGCGCTGCCTTCATATCATACCCGGCATGCCAGCATCTCATATGAATCACATATTCATTTCTGCTCTTATAACCATGCAATTGGCTTAAAATCTGCTTGTTTTTACCCACCTAAAGGCTGAGACTAAAACAGAGCAGTTAATAAGAGGAAAGGGAGTATTTGTTGAGGGGGGAGAAATAAATAAAAAAATGAGGATACTCCCTCAAAGATCAATGACTCTTTATATAGAGTAATGTAAGCCTCCCCAGTGCCTCTCTGCTCAGACAAATCATCCCCTTAATGTGGAACACAGAGCACTTAAAAAAAGGTGGAAAAAGTGATGGGCACGTGGGCAGCGGGCTGGCCATGATTCATGCCATGCCAACCAAAGCCTGGCCCTGCACAGGGCAGGATTGTCCCCGTTGCAAGTTAAGCACGAAAGCAACGAGGGATTAATCTAAAGCTGGCCAGAGCTTGCAATGATGCAAGGAATAGGATGTTCCCGGACAGGCACGTCTCAGAAGTCAGGAGGAGCAACAGCATTTCTCCACTGAATGCAATGGGGATTGGGTTAGCTAGCCCTGAAGGCAAGAGGAGATAACGCTTTGAATGGAAAACTGCAAGCACATTTCAAAACTCACAAAGGGGTTTGCTGGAAAGTGGAGAGGTGCAGAATGAATGAATGAATGGGCTGGAACACATGGGGCATGCTGCCCCCTGCTCCTGTTGAGGAGGCACCGCATCTGCCCCCCTCTAAAGAGGGAAACCCTCTGAAAGCAGGGTAAATCTGTTCACGTTTCTATCCAGCAGGGATTAACAAGCCTGGTTCCTACAGTCCACGCTGATGAGTGCTAGGGAGGTGTGCAGTCACATTCCTGCTCTGTCCCTGTGCCCTTGGGGATGCTTTGGCCACCACAAAACTCCCAAGCTGTTCGGTTACACCCTAACAACAGAGCTAGTTGAGCATGGCAATTATCTGACCATCCATACCGATGTATAAGGTTTCTTTTTAACCAGTCAGGAATGGGATAATGCCAGAAGTTGGGAAAACGCAGCATCTCTCCCCTGGGAGCCCCCAGGGATGAGCTGAGAGTTTCCCTTTTGCGCCTGCTGGAAGGAAAGTGGCTTTGGCTACCTTTGCTCCAGCCCCCCCTTTTGGTCTTTGTGCCTGGTCAGGAAACCAGTTTGGCCACGACCGGGCTGGGGTTGGGAAGGGAGGGCTCTGCAAAGGAGAGAGGGTGGTGGGATGTCTCCTCCATTAGTCACTGTCTCGCTTTGGTGAGAGCGTTGCTGCCTGAAACATCTAGGGGAGCTGAGGGTGAAGGGAAAGGGGACGTGGCTTTGTGCCCAGCACAAAGCCCTTCTCTTAGGGAGAAAAGCTAATGTTAGCCAATCTCCCTCTGTGCAGATAATGGGCCATCACGGGGGACAATCCAAGCAGCAGGACCCCCATGGAGTGGGCAAGTCTTCGGTTGGTGCATCCCTCCTGTCCTAGGGCAGGAGGCACTAGAGCTGCCTTAAGCACACCCAGAACGGGGGTTCACCCTGGAGAAGAGGCACTGAGTGCCCCCTTAGGTTGCTGCTATCCCTCGCGAAGCTTTTGCTGGGTCCCACGCGTGCACCCACCTTGCCTCGCCCGTGCCATCCCATAGACCACGCATCCCAAGAGCAGGATCACCAGCAGCACGCCCCTATACGCCTTTATCGGGACTCCTGCTCCACGGGCACCCCTCCTGAGCAACTCTATTCTCCCACCCCACCAAGCCGCTACACCAAGCACCCGTCGAGGAAAACCCGCTGGGTGATTTGAGCTTTAATTCAGTTCTGTGCTCCCCGGGGCATCCCCGTGCACCTGCAGTGCCCCGGCTCTGCACGGAGGCTCCTGGGGGTGCCCCCGCTTTGCAAGCCCGTTGCAGCACAGCTTCTCCCTGCGGAACGAAAGCGAAAAACGCAGCTCTGCGTTCCCCCGAAACGCTCTGAACCCGCTTCCCCCTTAAAAAAAAAAACAAAGCATCGGCCACGGAGCGCAAGCGGCGGCACTTACCCCTGAGTGAACCCCCCCTCCCCCGGATCGGTTATCCCGGGGTTCTCCCTCTCCGAAGCACCTTTCCGTGGCCTCGCCCGGTGCCGCTCAGCGTCCCCGCTTCCCTTCGCCTTCCTCGGGGTGCGTTGGTCCCCGGCAGGCGGGGTCTGAGCGGGGCCGGGGGAGGCTGCTGGCGAGGGACCGCCGGGGGCCGGCCGCTGCAAATGGGATCCAGATGCTGTGCTCTGGCGGCGGCGGAGGGGCTGAGGTCAGAGCTGCTCATCGCACGCCGTCCTCCCTCCCTCCTTCCCACTTTCCCCCTCCCCTTTGCTCCCACCCCCCCCCCTCCCCCAGCCAGAGCTCCCCGGGGATGCCTCCCCGCGCTGCTTCCCCCTTCCCAGAACGCTATTTCCTTATTATCCATAAGGGCAAATAAAGCTGGGTGGCGGATTATTTTAGTCGCACGCCTTTCAGTCGAGAAGGGCTGGGCTTGGATGCTCGCGGCAGCCAGGGCTCGCCAAGGGCCATACCAAGTTACGCAGGGCTCCCTCGAAGCACTTTTGGGATGCTGGAGAGCCCGGCCGAGCCCTCCCCTCCGCTGCGAGCATCGTCTGAAAGAGCCTCTCCAGGCAGCATCCCATCGGATGCTGCGGGAGAAGTGGAGGTTATGTTCCCCACTCCCTACCGCCCCTTGGGAAACCGACATTTGCCCCTTAGGCTGTATTTCCTAACGCACGCAGCCCAGAGAAAGCTTTCTAGAGATGGTCTGAACGGCGCTGCTGCATCGGTGGGATGAGCGAGCGAGCCGTGATTTTGTCTTTCACCTCTGAGCCGTGAATAACTACCCTTAACCTTCCAGTAAGCAGCGCTAAGCAGGTTTGGGGTTTGCTTTCAGTCCTCTGCCTACCGAAATTAAGCATCTCAGTCTGCTTTGGGTTGTGTCCTTGCAAGGGTTTGGTGTGTGGAGACAGGAATTCCTATTTCTTGCCCTTTCTTTGGTCCGTGTGAAGCCGGAGTCACAGTCGTGCCCTGGGAATCAAACAGTCAAACTCTCTTCCGTTGTTTCAAACGGGGATTTATGATGTTTGCTCTAGATCTTGTGCTGTTCAAAAGACCAACCCCATTAAAATAAAATAGCTGGAATGCTTTGGGGAAGTGCCGAGGTCTCAAAACGCTGCAGCAGCTCGTTCTAGCGGTGGTTAGCAGCACACACCTCCACTCTGAGGCACAGCCCAGCAGGTCCAGTTGGTTGCCACCAGTGAAAACCAGTGCAGTACGGGGACAACTGGAGTTTGTGTGACCGCTGCTTCAGATAAGCCTTCAAGAAGCAGTGTTGAGGGGGGAGGATATCGTGGTGATGAGGGGATATTTGTAAGTGAATGGCGAGGGGTGAAGAACAAAGCGCAGGAAATGTCCGGCTATCCCAGGGCTGGGGGGTGAGGTTTAATTTCTGTCTTTTCAATCAACCCCACGGCAGTTTGCTCTCTTTTCAATTAGCAAAGCCCCGGTATTCCCCTGCGTGGGCGATGGGGAACTTGAGCTCTTGCCCTGCGGTCCCAAAGGAGATCGCTGCAGCATCCCAGAAGGGGAGATGGGGACGCCCAGAGGGACAGGCTTCGTCTTGTCCCCAGCCATCTAACAGCCCTGTCTGGTTGTTGGATCGCAATTTCTAGAGACAGTGAGGGAGGGCAGTGACTAAGTTTAGCGGGATTTCCTCCCTGGTGTATTAATAACTAGACGTGCTGAATGTGATGAGTCAAGGAGAGGGTTTTCAGGAATTCTCTTTCCACCCGCAATAGGAAAGGCCCTGCGTGCTGCTCCCTCGCCCTAATGCAAAGGTATCCACCCTGGAATAAGGGCCTCAGGTCCTTCTGAAACTCAACAGAGGGGCAAAATTCTGCAGTTCTTTTCTGGATATCCACGAGCAACAGCTCTGCCATTTCTACGTGCAATCTACAAAACGCACCGTGGGTTCCCTTGGTGTAATTCACACGAGCACGGTGTCACAACCCGCTGGAGCCTGGTGTCCGTGGCAAACTTTGGGCATTGCACTGAATATCACAGCATGCGATGATTGGGGCAATCCTGAAGTTGCTGCACTTTGGGTTCAGCAGCCGGCTGTGGCTCCATCCTTGAGCACCATCTGCTGGCTTCTCCTCCAGGGGCTATTTGGGTGTCCACCAGGCCACAGCTACCTTTGTTCCCTCAGATATTGCCTGCTCCTGCAAAGCAGAGCTGCTGCTTACCATCAGATTGTCAAGAGAAGCTTGTCTCATCCCTGGAGGTGCTCAAGTCCAGGTTGGATGGCAACCTGGGCGGCATGATCTGGTGGGGAGCTGGAAATGAATGATTTTCAGGCTCCATTCCAACCAAGGCTATTCTATGATGATGGTAAAATTCATGGCTCCCACCAAAACCAAGGGTCGCTCTGCTCTTTTTCCACCACCAACTCAACCATCTGTGCCATGGTTGGATGTGTGGGGTCCAGCCATGTTTGCTGCTTTCGAAGAGTTGAGGGCTGCTCTGCTAAAATTGGGGATGGGCATCTCTGGACAGGGCTGCAGGTTGCATCTGGATTCTGCTTGCTGATAGATGGTTTTCATTGGCACCAAAGCATTTGCCATTGCTTTTTTCCTAATGCTCCCCCCACAGCCACAGCCACCACCACCCCAATTAGGGAATCCAGGAAACATTTTCTGAGGCTTTGTTCTGTTCTGCTGTTCTCTGCACTTTCTGCATTATTATTATTATTAATTTTCTTTTTGTCTGCCTCTGTGCTAATGTCTCCTGAGGCGTTTGTACCACTTCTGTTGGCACCCCTGGCTTTGAAGCAGCTGGAGGAAAAAAAGGCAGGAGCATCTCAACAGCATGCAGGGAGGGAAACACAACTGCAAAATCTCCATCCCATGGGGCTGGTTATCTCCTGTGTAACCAGAAGGAAAATCCTCATGGAAGAACAACTTAGGAATCCCTTAGAAACGTGCCTGTTCTGTCACAATGTTTACAACTGATGCTAATACTGCCAATAATTCACAGTGATGGGATAAGCCCAGCAGAAGTGATAAAAACAAGCCTATGGGCTGCATGTATGGGTGTATATACTCTTAATCCATGCTTGCATGGACTATAGGGGGAGATAATAACTCAAGTGAAGAAACCTGGCGCCTGCCTAGCTGCAGCCTGCAAAAAGACACATCCTGCTGCAAAGAGCTTTCCAGTGACAAGGAACAAACTACTCTCAACTATGTAAATACTGCAGATGCTTTCCCTCTAAGACAATGCACAGCTTGGAGGTCACTAAACTGTAATGTGAGCCACGGTGCTCGTCTTCTAGGAAAGAAGCTCACTAAGCTCTTTCTCAGAATAAAAGATGCAAGTCTGGACATGGATGCACAACGCATTTGGGCCAAAGCAAACTGTCACAATGGGTTGCTCCCATTTCCTTCCATGGATGCTTCCAGGCGGTGCCTCTCATAAGAGATGCTACATGGGAGAGCAATGAAGATGTAAAGTTTGGTATAGATGTACCATGTGAGGTGGTCTCCACGGGGGCACGTTCTTGTTAAAGCCCTCTGCTACAGGGCACGTATCAGTTCCAGGCTGTGCTGTGTGCTCTCTCACTTATAAACTTAGGAGGAGCTGACATAAACAGTCTCATCGTGGTGAGCGTTTTGTTTGGAATCGACGTTTTAAAAAATGCACACACAAAATAAAACAGGAAATGGCATGTGTGTGGTTGGGATGTATTTATCCCTCGGGGGCTTGTCGAGCATACGGAACAACTCGTGCTCGGGGCACGTCTGAGCGCCTGGAGATGCTGCTCTAGCAGTGATGTAAAAGTGGTGTTACCACCATGGTACTCGTGGCTTCAGGTTGAGATGGTGAGGCCAGAAGATCTTCTGGAGCATGGATATGTTGCCTTGGCCCAGAGCAGTGCGTCTGTCTGCAGGAGAGAGGCATCAGCAGTCTATCCTTCATCCAGGTAGCTTTCTTTTAATGAGGTGTCAGTTCATTAGTGCTGCTTGAATGCCAAGATCAAACCAGAAAGTGGAACTGGCTGCAGTAACAAATTAGGATCTCACATTGGTTGGGAAGAGCAGGGCTCCCTTGATAGAGAAGTGCACGAGTGGCCCCGCTTAGAATAAAATGGGGGGGAGGGAGGGGGGAAATAATTAGGAAACCATTTTTTATGAGGAATATAATGCTGCTTTGGTGAAATCTGTACATTTGGCAAGTAGATCTAATTTGTCGTTTTGCTGAGGAAGCCAGGTTGGTTTTACAGAGCCCAAGGAGAACCCGGGTCCCTTTTGGGGACCACAGAGTGTCTGTGAAGGCTCAGGAGGCTTTTAGCCTCCTCACCACAGCTGGAAGCATCTCTTAAGCACAAGGCAAACCCTGCAGCTCTGAGCATTTCCCCCCGAAAGCAAGTCTCCTGGTGCCCCTGGTCATTCGGGGCCAGGGATGGCCCTGGATGTGAAAGATGGACCTGTCCCCAGGCAGGAAGAGGTGGGGACAGCTTTGCGTGGTTACTGTTGCTGTTTACCACCTTCTCCAACCGCTCGTGGCAGAAGAGAGTGGAAAAAAGACTTCAGCACTCCCTATAAAACGCGGAGCCAGCAGCCCTGCCAGCCTGACTAACGCGTCGTCCATCAAATGTTTCATTCATTCATTCTGCAGATGGATGCTCAAAAATCGCGTGGCTCGCCCCAAGCAGAACAACGGCACGCTTTGTCCCTAAAAATACCCAGCAGGGAGCCACCTGTAGGCTGCAAGAGAGCCGGAACGAGGGTGGATTTTATGGGACCCCTAGGGGTCAAATGGTGGAGTGCCAGCAGAGCCTGGAGTTATTTATGGACCACAGGGGACCAGAACAACTTGGCTAGGCATCCTGTTCCCATCCCTTGGGGACAACTTGTTCTCTGCTTGCCACTCCCAGGGTGGAGGTACATGGAGAGACTGAGTCTGTGGCAGATGATGCACCCGAGAGAGGTGAGTTGTGCCATCACCTCCTCCACCCCGAAGAGAGAAGATAGGTGCCAAGAGGGATTGGGATGATGGTTTCAGTGCGTGGTCCTCTGTCTAACCTCGTCCTTTGACATCCCACCCCGAGAATGGCTCTAGGATTGAGGATCCAGGCACTGAAGAAGCCTGGTGGAAGGAAGACCTCTGCTACCTGCTCAGGGTGTGAGTCTGTATCTATCTCTGGGAGGAGGACAGAGAGAGATCTCTCTTCCAAAGAGAGGGGATGTCAATGTCTGAAGAGCCAAGCTAACCACCCTGTAAGCATCTTGCTGTCCAGACAAGAACCAGAGCAAAGGAGAGAGCTAGAGCAGAGAGCAGCGATGCCAAAGGGTTTTGTGGGTCTGAAGCACCATCTCAGTAACCTGATCTCGTCCTCAGCTCTGCAGCAGTGAGGCTCTGCTGGAGCAGAGACGTGCAGTGATGTTCAGAGTACAGCACGTCCGTGGTTCCTGCTGACAGCAGCATGTTCTCGCTCATTTCTCACTTGATCTATAGCCCCGAGCAGGCTGCCACTAATATCCTCTAGCTGTGCGATTGAGGAACCTCTGCAGAAAACATCTGGCCACCAAGCTTGCCCACTGACCTGCTCTGCATGTCCTGGGATAAAACTTGATGCTCGTGGGCTAAATGGAAGTGCGCTGCGCGTGAAATAACACCTGTCTCAGGTTCACAGCTGGGGAAGATGCTAATAGCCAGAGGGAGGTGACATCGTACCTGGCAGGGAGATGTCCCCTGAAGCAGCAGGCCTGCTTCATTAGGCATTGGTTGCGTAATCAGGTTAATTAATTCTGTGTGTGCTGCTCCCTTAAGGCTTGCTTCTGAGGCTTGTGTGGCTTGCAGATGCTGCAGGGTAGGCCTGGATGTTGTGCAGGCCAAATTTTCTTTGGTTTCTAACAGCAGGAGAGATTTTTACATTATATGGCCTAAAACACTCCACAGAAATGCCACTTAGGCCTAAGATGAGGAATATCAAAGGGAGAGAGGAGGAGATTTTTTTTTCCTCTAAGAGTCCAAGCTTGGCCAGACTTCACTGCAGTCATGGGACAGCAGTTGGGATTTTCCTTCTCCAAGAAGAGAAGGAACAGGGAGGAGAAAAGGAACTGTAAGCACACCCTGGGGGGGTCAGGAGAGTTTTCCGAAGGCAAAAAAAATAGAAGCACCAAACTCTTAGAGTTGGTGTTTGTTTCTTTGCTGTGGTTTAAGCTTTTGGGAGGGCGCCTCTCTCAGCGGTACCTGGCAAGAGAGCTGTGAAAAACTTGTTTACGAGAGAGAAATACACAGTGCCTTCAGCTAAGAGGAAAAATCCCTCTGCTTTGTCCCCATGCCGAGGTCCAGCTCGCTGAGTGCTCAGCCACATCCCCCAGGCAATGCCACACACCATCAGCTTTGGGATGCACCCACTTTGGGATCGTGGCCGAGGTTCACTCCCACTGGACAGAGTAAGGGGGGGCACTGCAGCACCCAGATCTTCATTTATACCCCCAGGGTGGAATGCTATCCCCCCAAAGCACAGACAAGGGGCAGCAGTGGCTGTTCCCCTGGCTGCAGGAGGGTTGAGGATGTGCTGTGACTCCAAGCCAGCTGAGATGTGCTGCTCCCTGCCAACGCATGGGCCCAGCTGGGGATTCCTAAACCAGGAATCTCCTCCCTCATGAGAGGAGGAGATGTGGTTAATAATACCAAATAATAAAGCACTTCTCCCGCGCACTCCTCCCAGATTTACTGCCTGTATTTTTTGATGGACTCCACAAGGTGGCACAAGGAAACCGGAGCATCCCCGAGGTTATCCCTTCGCTCCAGCAAACTGGAAGTGCCCAGCAGGGTGAGGTGCAACACTTTTTACAGTTGGGTGCTTACAGTTTTTTGTCTGCTGCTCCCACCCCCGTGGTGATGGATGTCTTCTCTTTCCCTGGGCCAGCCTGGGAGCTCTTCTGATGCTGGGCACCACTGTCAGAAGCACCAGCAGGAGAAGAAACTGCTGCTACAGTCATGTGAAAGCTGGTTTTGATTTTAAGTGGGGTATGCTTTCAGGCTGGAATGGGCTGAAAGTTTCTTTTCATCACTGCAAGTTCCGATGTGGTTGTCATCTGACTTGCCCCAATCACACATAGGCAGCTCTGTGGCCTCTAGTTTCCCCTTCAGCTTGCCTTGACAGCAAAAGAAAAGCAGGTGATGGTCATCATCATTACCGGTGCTGTTCTGGCATGTGAGGAGGTTGTTGGTGGACAGATGACTCTCAGTTCATCTCCAGCAGCCCAACCAGATCATTAATATCCCACAGAGCCAGTATAGCTTTTGTGATGTGGTTCTCCAAAGAGGGGGCTGAGGGGAGTCTTCATGGCAGCCTGCAGCTCCCCAGGGCAGTGGGCAAGGCCCCACACTGCCGAAGCTCAGGGAGCTTTGGGACACTGCTCTCAGCCATAGGAGCTGGGTTTTGGTGCTGCTGTGTGGGGCCAGGGGTTGGACTCAGAGACCATTGTGGCTCTGCAGCCCAAAGAGGCAGACAGGGAGGAACAGCACGGAGAAAGCATTGGAGCCAGATCCCAGCTCAAACCTACTCATTAGCTGCTTATTAGATGAGCAGGGAGCATATCTCTGGCTGTTGCATCCCAAGGGGTGCCGCTGCGAGAGGTTGTTTTTCTTTCAAATGAAATGTGCTTTCAGGCTGGGATGGGTTGAAAGTTTCCCTATCAATCTGAAGAGCCCTGCAAAACAGCTCTGCCTCTCCTCTGCTCAGGGCACCTCACTCTGCTCCCTGGATGAAGGCCACCTCTCTCCAGCACAGAAAAGAGGACAGAAGTGCTGGCACTGCCCAGAAACAGACAAATGGAAACTCATTAGAGAGGAGATCGACCAGCAGCCCTCCGCATGGCCAGCGGGGCTCTCCTTACATGACCTTGCTGGGAGAGGTTCACAGCTCCATCCCGTCCCTTTCTCTGCCTCCAGGGTCTGACAGGGACAGCAGCAACCCAAGGGCTTGGGAGTCAATGCTAGACACCTTCTGGCTAGAAAACGCAGAGTACGTCTCGAACAAGGGTGAGGAACAACTGGGAGAGCTTCATGAGGGCCTGGGGACGACTGTAGTCCCAGCAGCTTCAAAATGGAGCCTGGGGCAGGCCAGTGGGCTGAAAACAGGCTGCAGCTCGGGGATGGTGGAAACAAATCCCATGGCCTGCACCCAGGCCACCCAGCTCAGGTACTGCCAAGCAGTTTTGTCTGGATAAGGATGGAGATGGATGCTTGGGACCAGTCAAAAGCACTGCCCTGCTAATTGTTTGCAATCTCAATGTCTGTCTCTTGGGTTCTTCATCCTCATTTCCAGCATTTACCCCATCGTATTTCTGCCCTGATTGTCTCCAGCCAGCCAAAAACATGCTGTCCTGCTTCATGCCCTTGCTTAGGTTAAAGGCAGACAAATCTCTGAGCACCTGGTCAGGTCTGGGAGTGCCAAAGTGCTATCTCACACAGGAGCAGTTTACTGGGGGGTAATAGGAGAAATAAAAAGAAGTGCAATTATCTCTTCCAACATCTATATAAAACAAATGGAGCTATTGTCTGAAAACATCCCATGGTGTGGGCACACACCTGCAGTTGGTGTGGGTGGCAGAGGTGTGCCACAATGCTTGCCAGCACAAAGCACCCCGTGAAGGTACTGGAGCCCGGGGGGGACAAAATGAGACCCTTTGTAATCAAATGTCCTCCTGGAAAATCAACTCTCAGAAGTTCTGACCTTAACAAATCCTGGGGGGAGAGGATTAGGAAAGAGCATCCTCTTGGAAGGCTCAGCATAGAGGCAGCTAGGTGCACCAGCATGGTCTTGCCTCGCTGGAGATTTTGCCTCCTGTGTTTGGTTTGCTTTTTAGGTCAACACCACATTCATCACCATTGCCAGCAGGACCAGGATCTGGCTGAACTGCTGCACAAAGAGCCTTATCTTACCACTACACCCCTACTTCCTCGTGAGTAACCCAGGGCGGGGTGAGAGTCATCCCTCCTGAACAAGAGCTTGTTTTCCACCATAGGTCCCTAACAGCCCTCCGAGAGCACGAATGGCCGAGTCATGGCCCTGAGATTATTCCTCTTTACATCCAGATTCCTCCAGAATTGTCCTGTAGGTAGAAATCCCAATCCCGGGCTAGTATACCCTCCTGGGGAAGTGTCCTCGCCCCAGCCATGACCATGCAAAACGCTGTGAAGTCACAGCACTGGCTCTGGGAGCCAAACGGGCTCGTTTTCTGCTTAATGACTCAAAAACTCATCTCCCTCCGGGCAGAGCCAAAATAAGCAAGTTGTTTGTTTGCTGGGGTTCTGTTTTGTTTCTGAATTCAGTCAGCGATGCACATACCTTGTGATTGTGCCCCACCTCTGAGCTGCTAACTGGGGGAATCCGAGGAAAGGCTGATTTTAGGAAGCTCACACTGCTTGGTGGTTCTCCTCCACGGTTAAAATAGCAAAAGCCCTGCTGAGACTCCCCGTGCAGAAAGCTCCTCACGGAGTTTTGGCTTGGGATTTCCTCTGCTCTTCCTCTTCACAGATAGAAAGCCTTTCCTAAGCTGCTTTTAGACTTGAGTGATCTTATTGGCATCTCACCTTGGGTTTTCTTCAGACAAACTGAGTCCTTTGCTATCATCCATCGTATGGCATCGCCTCCTCAGCATCGTCTTTGAGCAGGCTGGCAGTGATAAAGGATGGATGCTTGGGGTGGATGCTTCTTTACAGCGGTGTCAGCTTTGCTTTTAGCATGGCAGAGTCTCCTCCAGACTCTAGCAAAGCAGAAATAGGTTCAGCAGCAGCAGCCTGTGCCTTCAGACAGCCCAAAGCAAGCACTCTAGACATGCATAGACTCCTGCATTTCTCAGGCAATTAGCTTTCTAGAACTGTGTTTGCGTGCCTGAATGAAGTTCATTTTTGACCTTGGTAATTGTCTGAACAAGAACATCCAGTTGGTGTCCTTATCTGATTAACGTAACCTTCATCACATCTGTGTAGGTGCCCAGGGCCCAGCTGTGGGATTGCAGTCCCACAGTGATATAAATTATACTTGAGCATGAGTCCCCAGCTAATGCTAAAATGAGGGATCAACTTCACCCAGATCCAGGCTCTGACCCTAAAAGCATTTCTCAAACCTCATCTCCCAGGATGGGGAGGCTCTGTGCCCGCTTGCTGCAGCCTGTTAAGCCCAAAACAGTCCTGTAGCCCTGAACGTATCATGTTGCTGCTGGGTTGTAACACCTGTGTCTGGTGTGACCTTGAATTCGTGCTGATCTGAAAGTGATTAACTCGTGTTTGTTCAGCTACTGTTTACCTTGGTAATTCCTGGGAGCTGTCGAGTGACAGCCTTTGCCAAGCATTTTACCACCTCTCCACGGGGCAGTGGTTTGAGTTACATTTTTATCAGAGCAAACGTTCCCAGAGGACTAAATTCACTCCGATCATAGAGGAAATCCACAAGTTGAGAGCTGCTCCTGATAAAAAATTCACATCTGGTGGGATTTCCCCCAGCTAGATTTCTGTTAGGTGAGGGGCCGGGTTTCCCTTCTGTGCTGTTGGAGCTCAGAAGTTGCAGGAGCAAACTGAAAGTCCTCCTGTAGATGTGGGAAGGAGCAGAAACGTGTGCCACTCGAGGCTGAACCAGAGCTTTACTGGGTGCAGGACTGGCGTGGGAATGAAGGCAAGGTAGTAAACTGGGTCATGTTTTTGTGCATGGTTCTCTCTGCAGCCAATAAATCAGGTTGACAGCAGGATGCTTTAAACACGTTATTAGATCCATACTATAAAACATGCCTGGATGAGAGAGGTCACATTCCACTGCTCCATCACCCAGCCTAAAACCCTATTATGTCTGCACGAGCAGGAAAAACGCCCTTATATGATATACAGCTTCTACCCTAACGATGACACCACAGACATTCTTTTCTAATCCTGTGACCATGCTTATCTAATTGCAACCAATGTCAGAACATCATTTTTCGGAGATAATCAGCCTTGAGTGGCCATTTTCTTTAAGAGAGGCAGTTGGGGTCGTTCTGGTAGCCTCCAAATGAGACATGGTCACGCAATAACAGAATTTAACGGTCATATTAATAGACAAAACCCTGCATCAATCCCTCATGTACAGAAATAGCAGGGGGACTGTGCAACCCTTCCCCGCCCTTGTTCTGCAGCAGCGTGATGGGAGCGGGTGATAATGGGTCTCTATAAAAGTGCCAAGGGGCTGATGGAAGGCAACCACGGAGACAGGGATCTCATGACTCGGGGATGACTGCATGCTCAGGGCTGCCTCGTTTGCTGGAGATGCCCTGCTTTCACCCCCCAGGACCGGGAGGAAGTGCTGTCTGGCTTTGCTGAGATAGGATTTGCTGCCTTAGAGATGACTGAGCAGTATCCTCACATGGAGGTCTTCTTGAACTCTGCTTATTGAGAATGGTTTTGCTTCAGATAGCAGGGAAAAAAAAAAAAAAGAGCAACTATAAATGGGCTGCTGGAGAAGGTCCAAGCCTCTTGTATTTATCAGTTTATGGCTGTTTTATAAACATTTACCAAGAGCTGCAAAGATAACCGCTCGAGTTTCATGCTACTTTTCAAATTCATGGCCACCTATGGGCCCTCATCCACACCACTCCGACCTCAAGCGCTCGGGTAATTGAGTTGGCAGGTCCATCTCGTTGTGATGTTAATTGGGATCTATCAGCCCGCTGTGCTGTTCGGGTGCACTGGGGCGCACAGGCTTCCAGATGCACTTACGTAAGGACAGCTCAGCTCGCATCTCACCCCGGCCAAAAAACTAATTGCTTTCACCAGGACAGCATCTCTGCTGGAAGAGGGGCTGGAAATCAATGTATGGCATCCAGAGATCACGCGTTCCTGGTGCTCAGCGTCCGTAATTATCTTTTTTTTTTTTCTGTACAAAATCCATCCAAGTTTGGATCGAAAAATCCCTTTCTGGCTCTGCCCGTGGAGTTTAGCCTGATCTTGTTTCAAGTGAGTTAGCAGGGGAGATAATTCCCTGCACCACTCGGGCACAACACGGCGGCCGAGCAGTGCACGTCAAGCCATCTTCTCTCGATAACTGCAAATGAGGGGAGAGCTGCCTGCTAATTAAGCTATTTGCTCCCTATTTGGTGCAGCTCATATTCCCCACATTGCTGGGAGGGAGAGAGCATAGCGTGGGCATCCAGCTGCTCCCACTTCCCTCGTTGAAGATGCTGGTATAACAAGGTGAGGTGGGGCACGGAGCAGGGGTGGGATGCTCAGGGTGGGATGCTCGTCCCTTACCCACGCCCCGTGCTCTGCTTTCCTTCCTTCCCCGGGGAGGTGCTTTAAGACCGGTTGGCTTGGCAGTGAGTCAATGCTTCCTTTAACCCAGCTGGGCGGATGAGGTGTGGGGCTGGCAGGAGCCAGCTCGCCTGCCCGCGGCCCCATTATTTGGGGCGGTCGCGGAGGTGGGGCCCAGCAGTGTGTCGGGTAACGGGGCCGGCTGTAGGAATGCCTCTGGTTGTTGCTTAGGCTCGCCGTGCAGGATGGGGAAGAAGCTGGATCTCTCCAAGCTGACCGACGAGGAGGCCAAGCACGTCTGGGAGGTGGTTCAGCGTGATTTCAACCTGCGGAAGAAAGAGGAGGAGCGGCTGGAGTGAGTAACACCCGCTGATGGGAGACGCTGGCCCCTTCGTTTTGCGTTTTGTACGGTTGAAGCAGTGGGCGAGGGGGAGAGGGCTGTAAACTGAATGATGGGTGATGTTGTCAGCATAGTTGATGGGGCAGCCCCACTCAGTGCACCCCACTGGCTGGTGTGGGGCTTGAGTGCATTTTCCAAACAGCTCCCACCCGTGTGGGGTCCTCTGCTGCCGTTTTGTTTTGCTGTTCTCATGGGCTTCGTAGGCTAGAACCATAGGGTGGCTTAGGCTGGAAGGGACCTTTAGGATCGTCTAGTGCCATCTCCAGGTGAGTGATGTTCCCCAATCCCGTGGGACCTGGGAGCCTACAGACTCCAGGAGGACCATTGGAGAATAACTGAGAGGAGCACAGCAGTTGTCAGGAGGCTGAAATACGCTCTGTGGCACGCTGTGCCCTTCTGGCAAAACTGCAAATGGATGCATCTGAAAAACTTTGCAAACATTTTGGCAAAAATACAGACTGATAATCGTTCAGATTGGACGAAAGAAGACCTTTTAGGCCTTGTTGTTATCTCTCTGTGGAAGGGGAGCTCATGGGGGCCTCCATTGGATCAGAAGGGATTGATAAGGGGGCAATGTTCCTCCCTCGTCGTTCATTTGGGTTGGCTGCACCTCGGTGGTACGGCCCCTATAAACTGCACTTTGCAAGCCATGCTAAAAGGAAAAGGGGTCAGCAGCACTGCTGCGGCCCAAGCAAGGATTTAAGGCAGCTTTTTTTCCCAAGAGTTTGCAAGAAAACAGTGTTATTTGCAGTGGCAAAGGAATCAAATAGGTTTGTATAGTTCCCTTTTCATGATGTGCGAGACTCCCTGGTCTGTTTGCGTGATTGTGGTTCATGATATGATGACAGCTGGTGGGAAAACAGGTTCCTCTGCCTGCAGTGGGCTTCTTCGTGCTTCTGAGAGCTCCCTGTTGGTCTGGCCTGGCACCTTCATGCCAATTAACTGGGAACAAGAACCCCTGCCCATCCACAAGCTGCAATTCCCGCATGCATGGATCTGCTGCCTGCACTGAGGATGCTGAGTGGGGCAGGTGGGGTGTGCCATTTGCCACAAGTTCTCAGCTGGAAATTTTGGAGCCTCCTGATTGCATTTCTGATTACCGTGTGGGAGGCAGAGAGAATTCCCTATCATCCTGGAGCTGGTAGCTCTGAAGCAGGACGCGGATCAGACGAGGGTGTTGGACAACCTGTGATTACTGGAAAGGGCGAGTGTCTCCTGTGTGACAGAGCTGAGCTATGCCTGGAGGTAGAGGTGGGGACAGACATCGCTGTGCCCTTCAGCAAAGCAGTGGGTGATGTGAATTCCTCACCGACTTGACCTGGCGCCAGACTGACTTGACTGGGTGCCCCGTGAGGATCCCATAGGGAGTGTTGTCTGGTTGTGGGTCAGTGTAGCTGCAGGTGGGCCCTTGAGCTTTCAGAGAGGAAAGTATCGGGGTTGGGACGAGGCAGAGAGAAGCATCAGGTTAAATAAAGCTGAAGAGGGGAAAGTTGGGCTATCCTGTGGTCTCAACTAATTCCTGTGTGTTCCTCCTCTTCCCACCTGAGATGCAAAGTGCTGCAGTGCCCGTGTCCCAGCAGTCGTGGCTTTTTTTAATTTTGCTTTCCTTCTGGACAAGCACTGCTGAGCTCAGAGGTGCTCCTGTAATGCTGCAACCTTTAAATGCCCTGTTCTGCTTCATTAGCTGCTTCCTGCCCCGCAGAGGATCTACGTTAACTCTGTAGGACCTGGTGCTGCTGAGGCTTACGGGGCAGACATATCTGGTGAGCTTTGAGCACAAAGAAAGGTGCTGCTGGTGCACGTGGCCTTTCAGAGACGGGGATGGCCCTGCAAACAAAAGCTGAAGGCAGGAGGAAGGTTGGATCCAAAGTCAGCCCAGGTGAGAGGAACCCATTTTGTGGTGGGCAGGATAGTGAGTCCTGTTTGTCTGGTTTGTGCAAGCAGGAAGTGATAAATGTGATAGAAATTCATTCTTTGCAAACAAGCAAGAGTGCTATGACCTCTCCTGTGGCACAGGCATCCCGAGCACTGACATCTTTCAGAACAAACATATCACCCAGTCAGAGGCACGGGCACAGCTATCTGACTCCTCCAAGCTAAAGCTCGTGCGTGGTACAACAGATATTCCTATGGAGCCTGGCCATACCAGGCTATCCTGTGTGCTGGACAAGAGGATACATGAGCACTTTCTACTTGTGGCAAGCTGGGACATGATGGGAGAGTCCCATTGATCCTGTTCCCTTTGCTCTGGCCATCCCTACTTGGTTCCCTGGGCCTGTCTCAACATGCAAGCCTTGAAAATCTGTTCCCCCCCCACTTGGTCTTTTTCTTCCCTTTCAGCCATTTCTATGTGCTTTTGTCTAAAGCTATTCACCCAACGTGGGCAAAGGCTTCAGCTGCCCAGAAACCACACAACTATGTGCCTGAGGAATTCAGGAGCAGCCTCTGCGGGGCATCTCAGCACCTTCTTCTATAAAGCTCACTGCCAGATCCCCATGCCTTAGGGACAGAGCAGCTGGCATCTCCCTGCATCCCTGCTGCTGGTTCACTTTGCCACGAGCAGAGCAAGGACTGGCAGCCAGGACAGACAGACGGAGGCATGCAGGTTTCAAACCGGTTCGGCTGAGGCTCATCCTTCCTTTAGCAGATCTTGAGGGTGAGGGAGTAGGGGCAAAGGGGTCTGACTGGCTCTGAGAACAGGAAAAGGCAGTCTGGAGGAAGATTGGATCCTGCTGGAAGCAGCCTGGGCCTGGGATGGCAAAGGAGCACTGGTGCAACCCAAGACTTGGGGTTAGCACCCAAACCCACAGCCTTTTTGGTGAAGCCATGGATGGATGCAGCGTGCCACGAGTTCAAAGGCAAGCAGTGTCCCTGGGAAGCTTTCCTCTTGCTCTCTGTACACTGATTAATTCTCTGGGCTGAAAGCTGCTGCCCCACTGGGGGTTAAGATCAGGGCAGAGGTTTGGGTATGTGCAGTGCCCGCTTCCTTGGCCTGTGTGCTTAGAAGAAGGTGATTTGTGAGGCTGCCGTGGCCTGCAGCTCGGTGGGTTTTCTGTTTGAGGTTTGTTTTATGTAGCTGCTTATAAGCTCACTGCTTAGTTTTGCATGTTCTGTTCTTCCGTGAGTGCAAGCTGCTCCATCAGGAAGCTTCAGAAGGACCAGGGGGATGCTTTGCAGTGGTGTAGGTGACCAAATATAACACAGTGTATCCTGGTTGCTTGAGATTTTGGTCCAGGCCAATTTCTGCCCTATAAAATGCAGCTCCCTTGCCCTGCCCAGATGGAAAACAAGCCTGCTAGGGCCTCTTGCAAGTCAAACACTGTCTTGCAACCATAGCCCGGAAGGCAAACATACCTGGGCTAGCACAGAGAACAAACAGAAAGCCTTTGGGTAAAGCCTCCAGCCTGCAGAGGTTTGGGTTGAAATGCATTTTAGCTGTTAGTTAGGTGCCTTCCTGCATCATAACCAGGTCTGGTGGCGAAGAGATGCGCCATGAAGCAGAAGTAACCAATTCTAGCACAGTCAGATCTGATATGGTGTGTAGCAGCAGCAGACCCTGGTGCACAGGACCATGCTCTGAATGTGGAGCCCTCTGCCTTGCTCAGCTTGGTGCAGTTTTACCCTGTGATAGGTTGTTAATTAGATTTCCCCTATGGCTGTTTCCACAAGCTGTGGGACTCGAGGTGCACCGTGGAAAATCATTCCCTGGGCTGATGGAGTGTTGTGGGATTTGCCATGTGAGGGGCTGCAGAGCTCACCAAAACGATATTGCGTGCTGGGGGGAAGGCATCCAGGTTGAAAACGTAACAGTTGGTGGAGAAATCTGCTCATGGACGGAGTTATGCCGATATCAGAGTGGTAGCACTGATTTCCTTGGGGTTACTTGCAGGTGTCTGGGGGCTGGGAACGGGGGAGAGCTGCTGTTGGGTGCTGTTTCACCACCTAATGCATGCCCCTCCATTTTTGGGATGCACCTGCAGGGACCTGAAGTGCAAGATCGACCAGGAAAGCAGCAAGAGAGAGTTCCTGACCCACCAGTCCCACCTGAACGAGACGCACTGTGTGCACTGCCTCCAGCCCTTCAAGTTCCTGCTGAACAGCAAGAGGCAATGCCTGGACTGCCACTTCTACACCTGCAAGAGCTGCAGCCGCTACAACAAGAGGGAGCAGGGCTGGGTCTGTGACCCCTGCCGCCTCTCCAGGTATGGGCATCGTGCTGAGGGATTGGGATGGAGGGGGTCTGCAGCCTCAGCCCCACACTCATCATAGAGTCAGTTGAGTAGGAAGGGACCTCCGAAGGTCACCTAGTCCAACCTGCCTGCGATGAATGGGGACAGCTTCATGCTGGTCTCCTTTCTCTGCATCCTCTGCCTGCTCCCTGTACCCTAAGGGGGGTAGGGCGAGGATCTGCTTTGGCCAGGCTGCCTCACCTCTGTGTGTTTCCTTCCTGGGGCAGGGTGGTGAAGATCGGATCCCTTGAGTGGTACTACGAGCATGTGCGATCCCGTTTCAAGAGGTTTGGGAGTGCCAAGGTGCTGCAGTCCCTCTACGGCAGGCTGCAGCCAGGACAGAAGGGGAATTCAGCACTCCTAGGTGAGAATGAGCCCTGGGACTTCTGCTAGCTGGGCAGGCACCCCAAGGGATGTCAGTCAGGGAAGTTAGGCTTGATGCCCCTGAAGCACCAGGGTGGTGGGATGCCCAGCCCTGTTTCCAGCAGGGATTAACTCTCTCCTTGGCTTATGTAGATTGGTTTAGGAGTTTGCTTAACAACTGGCTGTGTGTTGGCTGCCCGTGGGCTGGCTCTGCGGTAGATGGAGCAGCTTCAGCTCCCTGCTGTCACGTCTCTGGCACGTACAGAACTGCTGCAGCCGTGCCAAGCCCTCGGGATTTTAGGGAAAGAGCTTTCCTGCTGGGAGCCTGCCGAAGGCACGGGGCAGACCTTGTCCTGCAGAGCAGGGGTGACTTTGGCATGCATGCATCTCAAACAGGGGTGGTTTCTGGGTTTCTGTGCACAAAATAAGCACGGGCACACAGAAGTCAGACGAGCTGGGAGCAGCTCGGCTCTGAGATCTGTGTGAAGCTGTTCCCCCAGCGTGGATGGTCTGAGGTTTGAGCCTGGGTGCTGTGCAGGCAGCTGCTGCTGTCAGCAGGTGGCACTGACTTCCAGGCTCAAAGCCTGGCACCTTGACTCTGCCTGTGCCCAGCTGTGGTTTGTGTGCCCAGCTGTGTTTGCCACCTCTACAGCTGGTGCGCTTTCTTGGCAAGCTGTGACATGTGCTTACAAGCTTATCTTAATAAAAGGATAAGAGAATCACAGAATCATTCCAGTTAGAAAAGACTTTTAGGATCCCCAAGTCCAACCCCAGCTCACCCCACTGTGCCCATTGCCTGTGGGCCTCGATACCACATCCCCACGGTTCTGGAGCACCTCCAGGGACAGTGACCCCATCGTTCCCTGGGCAGCTGGGCCACTGCATCAGTGCTCTTTCTGAGAAGATATTGTGCCTAATACCCAACCTGATCTTACAAGTCAAGCTCTGCCTCCAAGCACGAGCTTTGTTCTCTCCAATGAGCCTTTGATGGTCGTGCCTTGTGATGGCTGGAGACTGAGAGCTGTGGTTAACTGTTGCTCTGAGGCTTGCTCTGTGCTAGAGAAAACACTCATTTATTTCCACTCCCCCCCCTCCTTTTTTTTTTCCTTGTTGTTCAGGTCTTCATGACAGAGTTTACAGCCTGCCAGACATCAACAGTAAGTCAAAAAGAGAAGTGCAGTGTGTGCTTTGCAGACGGAGGGAGGTTGCTGCTGGTTTTCTCTCTGGTTGTGAGTACCCCAGGGCTGCTCAGTGGGGCTGGAACAAGAAGTCTCACTGCTCTCCCCCCTGCCCTGCATCACCCTGGGGCTTCTGAGGGCAGACTCTGAAACAACGGGGCTTTTTGTTGCCTGCCAGGCTCAAAGCTTGCAAGTACTGTATTCAGAATATGCTGGCTGTATTCATAACAAATGCACCAGGAGTCAGGGTGTGAGTGCTGCCCCTTCTCACTGTGCCCTTGTCTCTTCCAGGTGAATGCCAGCTCGCCGCCAACGGTGGCGTTGGGGATGACAGTGATGATGAGGATGACGTGCTCCGTGGAGCCGAAGCAGAGTGCTACAGCAGTGTAAGGGCTTTCCCTGTGGCAGCTCTTCCCTGCTGGGTGCTGTGCAGCCTGTCTTGGGTGGTGGTGGCTGGGCCCTGCTCTCTGCTCTGTTTCCTGATGTTAGCTTTTCTCTCAGACCAAGAGAATCACAGATATTTGCCCTCTGGAAAGAACAAGCTGCGCTGAGGAAGTCCTTGGTGTGCATGCTTAGTATTTCACTTTGTTTTACACTTCCATAAAGCCTTAGAGGCTTGCCCAAGCTGCCCCAAAGCATGGCCTCCCCCATACCTGTGGAGATTTGCTCCCAGAATCAGAGGTATGGAGATGCTTCAGGCCCCAGGAGCAGCTCCTGAGCCTCTTTCTGAGCCGTTCAGCTGCTCACCTTGCCCTCAGTGCCTTTATAAACCAGCAGACCATCTTGCTGTCTGCTTATGGCCATAGTTCTGATCCAGAGACTGTGGAAACCAGGTCTTTGAGTCCAGTCCTATGCAGTCTTATGTAGCTGGCTCCCTGCAAGCAGAGTAACCTGGAGAGCCTGGTGTTCCCCGTTAAAAGTGGGAGCTTCCCACGTGAGGAGCTTCCCACAGGCAGGTCCCTGCAAACTAAACAGACAAGAGCCCCTTCTGCTTTCCATGGGAGTCAGCTGAATTTCTCCTTCTTGCACTTTCCATGCCAAGATGCGCAAGACAAAGCGCCTGCTGTCTGTGCACCCCTTCGATTTCGAGCTGGACTCGGAGTACTCTGCCCAGTCTCGCCGCCAGTCTGCCCAGCTCTCTCCAGTGGCCATCAGCCCTGATGCTTTCCAGGTACTGGGCTTGCCTTTCTCTCTGTCCTCTTCCTGCTGCTCTGGCTGTTGGTGGCTTTGGGAGGCAGTGGTGCCAATCAATCTGCAGAGCCCCTCTGTCTCTTTTCCATTTGAAGCCCTTTGTTTGAGTCAGAAGCTGGCATGGGTCCATGGGTCTGCCATGGGTCCCTTGGCATTACCAGTGAAATCGAAGAGAATGGGATTTATGCTTTGGTTCAGTGTAGCCAGAAAAGCTGTGGGTGTGGCTGGGAGAATACTGACAGCATTTGGGACAAATGAGCAGATTCATTCATTTTTTTTTTAAGCAGATGTGCACGTTCTCTAGCTGAGCTTGCCCTTATGCTGTGGAATTTATCAAATCCGGTGCACCAGTTGCAGGATGTTGAGGAGTAGATGGTTGTTGCTATGTTTTCAAGTCAGAGCATGTGATGTTTTAAAGGCAGGGCCTCGGGGTCAGCCGGATGGGATGAGATGGCTCCTAGCTCTCAAAGGGACTAACAGTGCCCCCTGGCAGTCGTCTGAAATATTGTTTGACATTAAGATAAGCAACATGGCTTAAGGGTTTTGTTAAAATCGGTGTTATAAAGGGTCAATCTGTGCAGCTATTGGAGAACGAAGCTAGGAACTGCTAGGGGAGGCAGGGGAGGGCAGTTCCCAGCATCAGCCCTCGTCTCTTAGTCCTTCCCAGATTTCCCCAGCCCAGCTGAAGATGCACCCCGAGAGCCCCGGCTGGAGGAGACCGACCTGGCAGCCGTGTTTCACATCTTGAGGGAGCAGGAGCAGCACCTCAGCCCTCCAGAGCAGCATTTCAGCACAGAGGTTCGGCTCACTCTCAACGCACGCAGACGGAGCCTGGACAGAAGCTCGATGCCTGGTAGGTGTCTGAGCTCCAGCTTCCTGCTGTGGAAAAGCACCTGCAAGAGCTACCCAAGGAATCTGCCCAGCCCTCGTTGTTCCTTGGGAAGATGCAGTTGCATGCTTTCATAAGTGATGCGCTGCTGCATCAGTTCCTTGGTGGTGTCCAGGGGGTTGTGCTGAGGGCTGTGAATCTTTTGGGTCCTGGTATTGAAGCCTTCTCCTTCTAAAGGCAGCTCCTGGATTGAGCATCCCCGGTTCCCATATTCTGCAGACATGGACACCTCGGATGAGGATGTGAAGGGAGCCCCAAAGCTCACTGCTTGCCTGCCTCACCACGTGAAACGCCGGAGCAGAGCCTCCTCCCAAGAGAATCTCAGCCACAACTCGGGCAGTCAGGTACCAAACAGGCTGCTCAGCACTTTGTGACACCAAGGCAGCAGCCACGCTGTTTCACCTTGTCAGAGAAGCACAGTGGGCTGGCCTAGGGGCTGTCATACCTGCTTGCCACAGCGTGGCTGTGTAGCATCAGGAGGGTGAATGCTCAGGCCCTGTTCAGCCCTCTGGGCTGCATAGGGTATGCTATGAAATGGGAAGCAGGGCTGGGATGTGGGAAGGTGCTTTTTCTGCTCGTCCAGTCCTTGTGGTGAAGGGAGCAGACTTTCCTATGCCCCATTAGTGTTACACATTATTCCTCTTGTCAGCCTTTCCACTTCTGCCATCATGGCTAGGGGAAATTGGACACTGGTGTTTCTCTTTGTACCCGCTGTTGTTGCAGTAACAAGCCTGCTTTCAATGCTGCTAATTTCCAGCCTGTCCCTGTTAATCTACATGCTACCTATAGTTTTACATGTCCTCATTCATCAAGTGAATGGGCTTTATGATCAAGGCTTGCAGGGGAATATTTAATCAGCCTCGAGATCCTATTCTTTGTCAGCATGGAGCGTTTTGGCCCCAGTAGGACAGGGTCAAGCTGACCTGTCACACATCTCTCCTGAGTGATAATAGGGGAACGGCCTAGAGGAGGGTGTCAGGAAGGCTGTGCACTTGTTTTAATTGCAAAGTGAGGACCTGCAGTTCTCGATGCCACCTTTGAGAAAGGCTGAGAACGGTGAAGCCTCCCCTGACCCTCTTCAGCAACAAAATGCACACTGGTCTGACCACGCAGATATACGGTGCTGGTTCCTCTTACAGCTGCTGAGCACCACACTCTGTGCCCCTGCATGGGGACATCTTTCCTTTGGCCTCGATTTCTCTCAGCATATGTTCAAATTGGTGGACGTGCTTCATTTTCCAGCCCGCTGCAAATGGAAAAAGCTTGGCCTGGGTGTTCTTAATGAGCCCATGGTACGTTAGGCATGAAATGTGTGCAGTGCTTTGCAGTGGGGAAATGGGGCCAAATTCCCACCCGTGCTCCAGATGACTTCCTTCATCTCCTCTCCTAGCTCCTCGGAGGGAGCAGCCGTGGTGGTGCTTGGTGTTCTGCTCCATCACAACAGCACCGAGGTTGTGGTGGCACCTCATCATTCTAATGGTTATGAGGCATCTCCTAATTCCTGATTCAACCCCATTTGTTTGTGTGCCAGCATCGTTCATTAGCTTAAGTAGCTGTTCATCCTTCCTGCCCTTTATGGGGCTGATGTGTTTACAGCTAGCAACAGCTAGCAGAGCCTGCCCCTTGCTCAGCAGGAGGAAATGTGGCTCTGTGCTGGCCCATTAACCCCACAGCAATGGGGTATGGCTGCCACCACTGGCCCGGGAGTGGCCAACACGAGCCCACAGAGAAAGCCAGGGCATCTCTTAATGCACATTGTTTCTCAGATGCCTGCTTGAGGCATCAGAAGAAAATAAAAGTAAGAAATGGAAAACAAAACAACAGCTTGGTGAGGTGTGGAATGAAGAACTGATTGGGGAAACATGGGTTCACACAGAAACCACTGCTTTCAGCCCAAGGCTCTTGTCTGGGTCTTTCTCTGATAGAGGGACAGGACCAAGCCACAAGCAATAGCATCCACTTCCTATTTTAAGTGTCTCCCCAGAAGCCGTTCAGTCATGTTTAAGAGGAGATTAGCTCTAATGTCAGACTCAGGCTGCTTTTTCCTGTTTCCTACCACCCCTCATTCACCTTCCTTAGGTGTCCCTGGTTTCGTCCACATTGCTCTTGGGTATCAAAGAGGCTGGAGGCAGCTGGAACGACCCATCTGCTCACCCCACAAGCGATAGTTCCCCCTACATGACATCCTGCTCACAAGCTCTGCTATGCTGATGATGTTGGTTTATTTAAAGTGTTTTAATAGAGATGTATTCACCAGTCTTTGTCATTCAGAGACCAGTGCAGGTAGACCAGCCCTAATGGGGTGCACCTCGCTTTGCACAGGAATAACTGGGCACTAAAGCCAGCCTTGCTTGGGAAGGAGGATGAAAACCTGCTCCTCCTGTCCCTATAACCTGTCAACAGCCAACTCTGCATTATGCTCTGATCTCTCCAAGCTGCTGCTTACGGGAAGTGCAGGCAGCACCAGGTGCTGAGCGCACATCCATCCCCTCTCCTGAAGTTTATGGTCCATCACAGGCTTGTCATTGTCACCAGAGTGCTGCAAGCAGAAGTCAGGCCCAATGGTACCAAGAAACCACTTAGAGCTGGCGTGGATTGCTTCCTGCCTGTAGGTTTAATGCTCTTAAAGGCTCATTCAATTCGGGGCAGTAATTGCGACGCTCTGCTCTCCCCAAGTGCCGGGTTTTTACATCCCACTTCACTTAAGCAGATGCAAGCTGTTGTGAGGATCTAATTAATCAAACACTAGCCAGCACAGAAACTCGGTGAGAGGGTGGAAATGTTACAAAAACAAAGCAGAGCCCTCTCACGTCTCTTTGTTGCTTCATTTACTTACTGCCTTTGCTGCTCATCCCCTTTGAGTGGGAGGCAGCCACGTGGAGCAGGAGTAATGCAGCAGGCAGCGTTTTATCTATACGGGAATGGGCAATATTTTACATCATTTGTGTTTTATTTGTTTGGATCAAAGGAGAAAGCCTGGTCTTGAAAGAAAGAAAACGTTTATTTCTGAAAGGGGAAGGAAAAATAATGAGGCTTCTTTTGTGTTTTCAGTGATTTTAACTGAAAAAATTTGTCATGGCTCACAGAAAGCCGTTCCTCTGTGACTTTCAGAATTTTGCCTTTATTTCTCCTCTCTTTTCAGTGGGCAGAGGGAGGGAGAAAAGAGGGATGAGAATCCTGGCAGATCAAAGCATGGAGGAGCGAGAGAACTTCAAAGCGTGTTGGGAAAAACTTTCAAATTTGTTTCCTGACCTGGACGTTTTCATGGGAAACACCTCCCTTCTTCCCTCTCCTTTTCCCAGTGATGTATTCAGCAGGGGATAGTGGGGTAAATGGATGAGCTGGTTGGAAAAATACCATGGTAGGAAGTGGGGAAAAATGCTTCTTAGGCAAGATAGATATCTGTGGTGGGACTTGTGGTGGTCTGCAGATACAGCAAATTGAGTATTATGGTTTTGAGAGGTTCTGCACCTCACAAGGCACTTCAGGGTACCCAGGGTAGCAGTCCTTCACCCTCTGGTGCCCAGTGCAACATGGTCTCTTGTTGCCTGGTGCTGAGGGGCATGGTTAGTGGGCACGATGGGGATGGGTCAATGGTTGGACTAGATGATCTTAGTGGTCTTCTCCAACCTTAACGTTTCCACGATTCTTTTTATTACTTCTGCTGGCTGCACGCCCTCTGGGCTCCTTTCCCACTGTCCTGTCAATGGTGGCTGGTCTGTTCTCCGTTCCTTTCTTTCTCCTTTTGTCTAGATTCATGAGCTCAACAAACGCATGTCAGTGATCGAACGCGTGCTGAACCGCTTGGAGGAAAAAATCCTGGTGCGCTCTGCCGAGGTAACAGGGAGAGAGAGAGGGCTTCACTGGCCCCTTTCCTTCATCATCAGAGGGGTTTCAGGGAGATCTGGGACTGCAGGAAAAAAAAATGCTTGGGCCAGCTGCCCAGGGGGCTTAACTCCTCTTGTTTCAGGTAGCAAAAACATTGCGTAGTAGGAGAGAAATGGAAGCAAACTTAACCTAGCATATTTGGGTCCCTGTGCAAGCTAGTGTCAGGCCTCTTCTGCACAAGGAAAACCAGGTTTCATTTTGATTCTCTAATAAGTGCTCACAGGAGAATCAATCAGTAGGTATAGAGAAGCGATTTAGTTATTTTAAATGAGAGTTCTGAGTCAAGAAGGACTTCTGTATCTCTTCTGGGCTGCTCTTGTCTTACTTTGCCATCGGTCTCAGAAGACGACAGCTAAATTAAGTTAAAGCTGGGCAAGGATATAGGATCTGTGAATACAGAGGTCGCTTAACATTGATTTTTTTTGGGTTTCTAATTTTGGGCTTTGTACTTTTCCTTCATGTGAACCCATTGCAATGAGGTGCTCTGGCTGCTGGATGGATAGTAATAGTTAAAGAGCAGTCCCTCAGGCATGGACGAAACAATGCAAGTCCTAATTCTCCCCAAAATTCTTAATGGGGATGGCTATTTGGTGTTCCTGTTGGTAAATCTGCAATTCCCTCAGAGTGAGAGGTGTGTATAATTGCAGGTAGGAGAGCTGTGGTCATCCTTGGCATCAACACAACCCACAGAGTGCAGTGTTAACAGATGGGACCCCGTAGAAAAATTCATCCATGAGGTTTTCAATATATGATCATTTTCTTCTCCCATAAAACGTAGAGGATATGGGGGCAGAAGTATCCATGCAGGTAGAGAGCTTCTCTGGGGGAGAAGCAGTGCTTTGTGCAGTGCCTGCTGCAGATGCTGTTATTTGAGGCAGTTAAGAACAGCTTAGACATCAGGTATGATGCAGATAATCGTATTCCCACCCTAACGCAAAGGACAGCGAGTTCAGTGACTTCCTGAAATCCCTTCCAGCTGCTGGGAGTGTAATAGGATTCTTCTCCAGGTAAAATGAGTTGTGTGTAATGACAGGTCCGGGTGGAAATATGCCATCCATCCCATGGGGAAGCTTGCTGCGTGTTTTCTCATCGCAAATCAGAGTATTGAGAGGCTCTGATTCAGTACCTGAGGGAACGGGGTTCACGTGGCTGCTCTTTACAGCCTGGTGCAGTGCCCTTGCTTGGCCAGCAGCATCATGGCTCCAAATAAAAATAGGATGACTGTCCCTAATCCCCTGTGGGGAAAATTCCAGTTTTCCACGGGGGAAAACCAAATGAATTGAGTGAACGATTCCCTTCTACTGTTGTTTCAGTCTCCGGCTGCGGAGTCCCAGCTCGATCCTGATGCTGAGGAGGAGGAGTTGAAGAGGAAGCTGGAGGAGTTCACCAGCAACATCAGTGACAGAGAAGTCTCCTCTGAAGAAGAGGAGCGTGAAGAGAGGAAGGGAGTGAAGAGAACTGAGATGAGCTCCTCTAGTGATGATATCGCCAGTGAAGCTCGAAAGGTAACGTGTCCTCTCTTACACAGTGAGTGTCTCTCATTCTGTCACACATCAGCTTGATGCCTCCGAGGCTGCATCACAGAACTTTAAGGTGGAAAGGATGACCCACACAGGTTGAGTCCAGCTCTCAGGAGTGCTGAGGGATAGGCAAGTCCCAGGATGTTGCACCTAGACCTTCTGCTTTAGGGAAATTTGTAGGCTCTCCTGGACTGATCCAAGAGTTGCAAATGAATTCTCTTAAAGACTACTGCCCACCATGGGAAGGTGTGCAGCACCCACATCCATGCAGAAGAGTGTTACACACTTATCTCGGGGTCTGGATTCTGTTTCCAGCTTTGAGCACTGCAGTGACACCTAGAGCAAAGGTAGCAGAGGCCGTAATGCTGAGTGAGAAATGACTGCAGTGATGTGCAGACAGAGGAGTTTGAGTTAAAGGCTGTGTCAGCACAGGTTTTTTTTTAAGCAGCCTGCCTTGTTAGGTGGCTCATGAGAAAACCCAGTGACACTCTGACACAGCTGAGGTCAGTGCACATCCAGAAGCAGGGAGCACAAGGCCTAATGAAACCCAGCACCATCTCTATGTTCAGCCCAGACCCAGCTCTGGATTTTGCATAATCCTGAGTTGGTTTCTATGCAAGTCTGGTCAGGAAAAAGGCTTCTAATGGGGGGATCACTCAGGGGGGAAAAAAAAAAGCAGTGTTTGTGGTGTGAAATGTGATACTCTGCAGTACCATGAGGGCACCATAAAATGATAAAAGTGTCAGCTGGGCTGAGTTAGCTGGTTCTTTGCAGAGCGGCTTGCCTGGAAATACGTGCAGTGGTAAACAAAACTGTTTGTCTTTGTCTCCAGTGCACATATCACCCCAATCTCCTTGGTTTCTAGGGAATTATCAGATGAGAGAGGGATGATGAGTTTCTTGGGTCTATTTTTATGTGTGCTTTATGACTTACCTAGCAAAAGGGCCAATGCGGGCAGCTCATAGAGGCATCACAGCTGTTAGTGCTCCTTGAGGTGGGAGGTGAGGATATCAGCCCCAGGCTCTGGCAGTGGGGCAACACAGCAGTAGCCATCTTCATCCCCACAGGAGAGCCCTTAAGTCCTTCCATTATCCCTTCTTCACCTTCCAATGGCTCCCGAAGGCCTTCTGCCCCTCTGTGCCTACTTGGTGCTGAACTGTGAGCTACAAGCACACGTTAAAATATTGAAATCCTTTTTGCAGAGGTCCTCAGCACAGGCTTTGAGCGAGATCACGGCCAAAGCACTGAGAGCCATAAATGCCACGGAGAAAGCGGTCTCCGAGTCGCTGCAAGGACAGAGCTGGGGCAGTGGTGGCCATGCCCTGCCTGGAGGGCAGCATCTCAGCATGGAGGATGGGAAAGAGGCAGCAGAAGCGTACCGTGAGCTTGAGGAAAATGTAAGGTCCCCCAGAGCCTCTGTGAGCAGGGGGTGGGAGTGCAGTGGACCCCCTCAGGCTTCTTGTTAGCGGGTGTGCTGGAGGTCGAAGGATGGGCACCACAAGCACCTGTGTCTAAGGATGCTGTGACCCTCCCAGCTGCAAAGCTGTAGGTTGTAAGGCTCAGGGTAGGGTTTAGTGGAAGGGAAAGGTTCTGTTCACTTCAAAAGGGCTAACCAAGGGTTGGCATGCTCAAACAGTAGGCATTAGTCATAGCTAGGAGGACCTTTGAGTCTATGAACTAAGTGCTGTAGCTGGAGATCTGAGCTTGGGCATCACACCTGTCCCCACACCAGCCATGCCCTCTGACATCCCTAGCATCTCATCCCATGATGCTGAGCCAAGTGAGCTGCACTCCTCCCTTTGATGGGCTGACTGGGGTGAGAGCAAACTTTGGGCTTCCTGCTTCCCCTGCTCACACCTTTGGGAGCTGCATGCTTATCCTACTGTTCCCTTGGGTCCCTGGTGAGTCACGTCCCACTGGTTGCGCTCTGAGGGATGCCACCTGCCTGCAGCATGCTTAATGATGTTTAATGGCCCGGCAGGGAATGATGCCCTTGTGACTCACAGACCGAATGATTGCACTTGGTTATGGACACGCTGCCTTGGGGCTTGCACCGGGGTCTGTGGGATGTGTGGGCTGAAGGAGCTGGCCATGCATTAGCACTACTGAGATTTTGGGATCATTCAGCAAAATTGTGGCCTTCTGATGCTATTGTACATACACAAATGAACTTCTACTAAATTGCTTTGCTTGGACTTGCATCTTTGTGGTAACTGAGGGGTGGTAACACCATGTTGATTTATTAGGGCAGGCAGTTGCACTCCTTGCACCCTTTTATCCAAGCAGTGCGTTGCTTCCTGTAGAGCTCACCCTCCTTAGCTCGTCTCCTTGTAGTGCTGAGCCCCACGCTTGTGTTTCCTTAAAAATAAATAAAACCTGAGCGGATTTGATGTGTCAATCTGTAGCTTAATGGTGCAATCTATCTTATTTTGTTTTCCCCTTTTATTTCAGGTGTACTTGGCTGCTGGGAAGGCCTACCAGCTGGAGACAACCCTGACAGAGCTTGAGGAAGGGGCTCGGCACAGCAGAACCACCGACTCAGAGCTGTCAGAGCTGGAGGACAAGGTGGCCTCAGCAGCTGCACAGGTACAGCAGGCAGAGAGCGAGGTAAGGGCTTGCCCCAGCTGGGAGCTGCTTCACCTCCAGCCCAGCAAACACAGCTGGTTGGGAGGCTTCCACATGCTGCCCTCCCGTTTTGTTTTCCTCCCCTTAAAGATATCGGATATTGAATCTCGAATCGCGGCTCTGTCTGCTGCGGGGCTGACAGTGAGGCCGGTGGAAAAGGCAAGGAAGAAGTCAAGCGGGCAGGTGAGTGGGGAGAGAGGGGGATGTGAGCCCAGGGAGGGCTGCCTGGCTGCTCCCAGCCTTGCCGAGGATGAGATGGGAGGCTGCTTTGGGGGCGAAGCAAACGAGGGCAGACTGAGCTGCCCAATGAGCCGGGCACGTGCTGTATTCTGTCTCCCAAGTCAATTGCTCAATGCACAATCCCCCCACAGAGATTTTCTCTGCTTAGCAAGCCTGAAGCTTCCAGTGAATGTGCAGGAAGCACAGCCTCCCAGCCTGACATGTTCCCCTCCCTGCTCTGCACACCCAGAGACCTGTGCCTCTTTTCTGTCTGTAGGCTTTCCACCTCCACTCCCCCAACCCCACCAGCAGCAGCCCTGGGGAGTCTTCGGATGATGTTAAGGTGGGTTTGTGTTTAATGTGGGTTGAAGCCTTAGTCCTCTGCTGCAGGATGCAGGTTTGAATGCTCAGCAAGGGCAGCAGGGCATCCTCTGGGGGTGTTCCCACCCGCCACAGACTGCTTTCCCTCTCTTGCAGGTGATGTCTGGGCCACAGATCCTCAGGAGGAGGTTCAACAGTCCCTTTGAAATCACTGGTAAGAGCTGTGGCTCTGTCAATGGGATGACCTTCAGCTCTCTCTCTCTCTTTCCCCATTTTCTTCCTTTTTGGAGTGCTGTTCCCTGTGCTTTCATCCTGCCAGCACAGCCACAAAGGAAACCTCATCTGTGGGGAGTAATAAAGGAGGAGGACTGGGGACAGGATGAGGTGACTCCCATACAGATCTCAGACAGCTGCATTCCCCAAGGGCCATTGCTCTGCAGTGTGGGCTTCTACCACCCTAGCAGCTTGCCTAAGCCCATCGCTTCTTCTGTTGGCCACTTGTTCTAGGGGATGGCATATTTTGCTGTTATCTACCTACCTCTGCCACTGGTCCCACTGGGAGGTCAAGAGCCACAGCTGTGGAAAAGGGCAGCTTGGAAGTGCTTCGGAGTAGGCTGTGACCTGAAACTTGGCCCAGCAGCCTGTGTGGCAGAGGGCAATGGAGAAGCTTCATCCTGACAGATATCAGCAAGTGCCATTAGGAAATGACTTTTCTAAGGCAAGATAGGCAGAAGGCATGGTTCCCTTCTAGATAACAACAAATAGAAGATGAGCAGAGGAAAGTAGGGGAAAGATCACTTAATGCAAAGGAAGAATTGCATTTCCCCACGTGTGCAGACAATTAAAGGTTCTGCTTCCCAAGCTGGTGGTGGAGAAAGGGAGATGATGGAGCAGGACAATGTTTAGGAGGGCAGAACTGGTGTGTGGGACAGGTATGCCCCTGTGAGTGGGAAGTGAGGGGATTGCAGGGAGGTGAAGCCAGGGCCAATGTAGTCTGTGGGGGCTGTTCTCAAGGAGCTGAGCTCTCCTTGTGATGTCCCAAACACCTCGTGCTCCTTCTTCCATTACAGGCTTCGATGACTCCTTTGATCGCAACTCAGTTTACCGCGGCTCACTGACGCAGAGGAACCCCAATGGGAAGAACAGAAGAGTGGAGCGTCTCTTTGCGGTGTGTGGCTGGCCTGGCAGGGGGTGGGGTATCCATCCTCTGCTGCTCCCCTCCAACCCACAGAGCCCCAGGAGAGGCAGAGAGCACGCTGTCTGTGTCACCTGCAGTGGTGTGTATGGCAGGGGACAGCAGTGCTGATGCCTTGCCTCTTGTGTCTTGCAGAAGCCAGTGATGACCCACCTGCCCTGAGGAGGGGGCACCCACCCACCACTGCATTTCAGTGCCAGTACAGGACCTCGGCACACAGCCTTCCCCCAGTGCTTGCTCTTCCTTCTCTCACGGCTTTGTCCCCTGGAAGCTGGGAGAGAGAGGAATGAGGTGCTACAGTGCAGACATGTGGCAGGATAATCGTGAGGACTACATCTATTTGAGCAGGATGAGCTGCCTTTCTCATCTGTTCCCCTAGGGACGCTGCTCAGTTTAATGGGAACCACTGGTGGTGGTGCCAGAGGAAGGTGCCCTGATGTAAAGAGCGGTGTCCTAAGGCCTGATGTGTTATGCCTCATCCCTGGAGCATCGCTTCCTTTCCCTGCGTGGGAGCCCTGTAAGCTTGGCCAGCAGCTCTTAGCACTAAAAAATACACACTGAGGCTTCTTGCCTGAAGCAGGTGGGCTCGGATATGCCCCAGGCTGCAGAGAGGTCCCTTGGAGGTGTGCCCACTGGGCTGTGCTGCCCCTGAGCTCCTAGCAGGCAGCAGCAGCACTGCAACCACCCTCCCACTCCCCCAGGTTGCCTGCTTTCTTGCACCTTCTGCTTCCACAAGACTTCGGAGGAGATCTTTGTTAAAGACTTCAGCTCATTATCTGCCAGTATGCATCCTTTACCTTTAGCACTAATTCCCAAGGTTTGGCTTTGGTAGTTGCAAAGAACTCCTTACCTAGAAATTCATCCTGCAGACAACCCAGAGAAATGGTAAGAAGCTTGGAGTCTGGATCCTGCCTGTGGTTCAGCACTCACCCCGTGCACCTTTTGCTGTACTCAGTTCCCTGGCTAAGCCTAAGCCAAGTTCTTTCAGGTGCTCAGACACACTCTTGACCCTTCTGAATCTCAACAGCATCCAGTAGGGCATTGTTCAGGTTGTAGTTATCCACGTTACTATCTGCTGGTCTCCTACCCCAGCTGCCTGTGTAGAGATTATGTATGCTACATCATACAATAAAGCCAAGGTCAAGTCCAGAGCATGTAGTTGGTTTCACCGTGCATCCTTTCAACGTGCTGCAGCTAAGGCCCCTTTCTCTCTCTGCCATGTGCTGTGGGACGTCCCTTTGGTCATATGGGGTGGGCTGTATGAGCTGTGCTCCCCCCACTGCGGTGCAGGCACTGCTCTGCGCTCAGGATGAGCACGGTTGGAGGTACCCAGCAGCTGCTGCTCCAGCCCCACAGGGGGAGCAGGGGATGCTCCAGGCTGCCCCACACCGTCGGCGTCTGATTTCCCAAAGCAACACATGGCGGTGGGTCGGGGACCGCATCACTCCCAACTCTTCCCCTCTCCAACAAACACGGGCGGAAAGCTTCCCCTCGTCCCGAATCGCGTCACGTCGAGGACGGAGATCAGCACGCTCCCGAGCGATGTGCCTCGGCCGGCTGGAGATAAAATTACGGCCCGCTATGAGTCACGAAAATCCCTTTCCTGATTCGACGAGAGCGAGCGCGGGGTGCGGCGGGGAGGGGGAGATGCCTCGGCTGTGTCCCCGCCGGGGCTCGTTTCTGACATCAGCACGGAGCCGGGCATAAAAGCAGAGAGCGGGGCCCCGGGGCGTAGAGGGCGAGCGCTGGGCTCCGCGGGAAGGCACCGGGCGCTGCGGGAGCGAGGTAAGCGCGGGGAGAAGGGAGCGCGACGTGGGCAGCCCCGTGGGACGTGGGCTCGAGTCTGTGCTCCGTGCCCGGCTCGCACGGCTGCTTCCCCGAGCCGATGGCTTCGGCTGCAGGTGAGGCTGATGCAAACTCGAGCCCGTCGCCTCCGCCTTTTGCCGGCGGTTTGGGGATGCTGAGACGGGATCCGGATGAGGATGGAGTCCCCCGATGGCATTCCCACGGCGGAGACGCGCTTTCTCCGTCAGCTCGTTGCCGACCCAATCAGGGAAGCCGCCGGTTTCCTCAGCTAGCGATTGCCCTGTGTGTGCCCGCAGGTTGGCATCGTCGCCGTTGCCGAGCCGCTGTAGGGGGACAAAGCCTCGGGGATGAAGCTGGGGGTCACCTGCCTGCTGTGCTTGCTGCTCACCTGCATGGCCCTGCCCGCCGCCGGCCGCCTCCGTGAGCGCTCCATGGAAATCAGGAGTAAGGAGAGCAGGAGTAAGGGAACCCCCAGGACCCTCCCTGGCACCCCGCTCCGGGGTGCAGCCCATAGGTTCGGGGTGTAGAAGGGCAGCTTTGCATTGCAGCAGCCCTGCAGGCAGCCCCGAGCATCCTTTTCTCTCCTGAGTCCCGTTCCTTCTTCCCCACGTGCTGTGCCCCACTGCCCTGACTGTTCCTCATCTCTCTCCTCGCAGACCCAGACATCGACCCCTCCTGGTACACCGGCCGTGGCATCAGGCCCGTGGGGCGATTCGGGCGACGGCGAGCTCTGGGGGAAGGTGTCCAGCCCAGGGGGGCTGTCCTGCACCCTGCCTGCATCCCCCCACACGCCCATTCCCCCCGGGAGCAGCAAAGTGCCTGAGCTGAAGATGGAGGACACCAATAAAAGCCTTTTTCCTCTCCTTCCAGCTGGCCCTGACTCTCTGCTCTGAAACCCAGTGAGTGGGGGGGGGCTTGGGGTGGGACGGGGCATGAGCCCGAGTGGTGTTGGTGTCACCCAAAATTAAGCGGAGGAGGCTCTCCTCTCTTCCTGCAAGTGAATCCTATGGGATCCCCATGGTGTGTCAGCACCCCTGAGTGCACCATGTCCCCCACCTCCCCACAGAGCCCCGTTTTCATGGCACGGCTCAGAGGGCACCCCTCACTTTGTGACACCTCTCTCGCAGCTGAGTCTCCACTGCTTTACCCATCCCTCAGTTCGGAGTGAGGATGGTGTGGTTCCTAAATGCAACCTGAGGGTGGGCAGCAAGGATCGGGGCTGCCTAGGAAGGGAAGGGTTAATGTGGCAGGGATGGGGCAAGTGGCAATTTGCTGCCTCATGAATGGAGGGGATTCAAGCGGGAGGAGACAGCAGCTCAGAAGGATCCCCCATCCCACATTAGGATATTTGGATGTCTCTGTGCTGCATATGGGGGGCAGGAGGGGAGAGCTTCCTGGCCTTAGGAACCAGAGCTGTTTCCCGGCAATTGGGGTGGCTGATGAGGGCCCCACCACCTCCAGACCTCCTCCATGTTGTCACCTGGGGCAGAGAAGAGGACACGGGCAAGATGAGCTGCACTTTATTGGCAGTCAAGTCTTGAAGCTGTTGGGATGTGCTCCACAAGCTGAAGTCTCTTGAGGCTGGGGGAGCTGATGCACGGCTGGGGTAGGGGGATGTCCCCAGCTGGGCTGCTTCTTGGCAGGAGGACACCAGCACGGGGCCCTGCTGAGGGTCTGCATGCACTGCGTGCGCTCACTTGCAGAAGATGGGGCAGCTCCACGCTGGCTGTGAGCCATCCTCTGTCTTGTGCCCCGTGGGTCACCGATGCCCAAGGTCCAGCACAAGGTCCAGTCCCACGTCCTGTGGGGAGCCCGTGGCCCCTCAGATGCGGCAGCACCCCATCCTTGCCCTCCTCGTCCCCAGGTCCAAGCGCTGCCCACCACCTGTGGATGGGACAGCCGCCTTCTCGCCTTCACGCCGCAGGAGCTCTTGGGCTGACAGGAGCACAGAGCCGAGAGCATCACCAATTTTGCCAGGGCATGGGGTCCTCTAAGGCAGGGTGGGGTGTGCCTGCTGCCCTGTCCCACCCCATTGGTGCCATGTGGGTACTTCCCAGCAGCTTCTAGCCCGCATGGTGATGTCACTTGGAGGACAGATGTGCTATGCCCAAAAAATATAGTGGCTTTGATCTCTGCACCTCTAATGCTGTGTGGCACAGAGCTGCCACCACAGTCACTGTCACCTCCAACAGCTAAAGCTAGGACCAGCTCGCTTTATGGAGAAGGCATCTGTAGCCTGGAAGCATATGCTTTATGGCAAGAAGAGCCCATCATCTTCTCCAAATATTCTAACAGCAAGAGGTAGAGCAGAGCACCCTCAGTGGTTTCCAGTGTGGGCACAGAGCAGCTCTGCTGCACCCCATGTTGCACAGGAGGTTGAGGGAAGCCAGGGCCCATGGTTCCCCTGCTTTGGTTCTCACCTGGAGCCATCCCACCCCTTACCTATGGCCATGAAGATGTCATTTACTTGGTGGTTGGATTTTGCAGATGTCTCCATGAAAAGCAGGCTTCTGTTCCTTGCAAACTCCTCCCCCTCCTAGGAGGTGAAAAGCAGTGCTATTTCCCCTGTGCCGAGGGACAACGTGGCCCTGGGGACCCACGGGGACAAGGCAGGGCTCCTGCATCCCATTCAGCAATGGGGAGACCACCTGGCAGAGCAGGAGGGACCCCACTTTGGGAGCAAAGGCTCTGCTAGGATGTGTCCCAGTGCTTGCAGCGGGGACGCGGTGTGTGCTCACCTCAGCTGCAACCTCCCGTTCATCAGCCAGGTCCGTCTTGTTTCCCACCAAAGCAATGACAATTTCATCAGGAAGGAACTCCTTCTCCAGTTCTGTCAGCCACTGCTTCACCCTGTTGAGTGTTTCCTGGGGTGATAGAGACAGTCACAGCTGGTGAAGGTACAGGGAAGCTTTTGTAGGAGCCCCCGGGCTCTGCAGCTGCTGATGCATCCCAGTGGGACATTTATCTACTTAGGGTTTGTGGGCCTTTACCAGGGACACCTCCGGATGCCTGTCCCATCAGCTCCACTGCCACGTGGCAGTGTTTTGAGGCAGACAGGATCTGCATCCGCCATCTCACCTTGTTAGTGAGGTCGTAAACAAGGAGAGCAGCGTGGGCACCGCGGTAGTAGAGGTGACAGACGCTGTGGTACTTCTCCTGGCCAGCCGTGTCCCAGATCTCCAGCTTGATCGTGGCTGTCTCCAGTTGGACTGTCTGTGTGAAGAAGGAGCCTGCAAGATACGTGGTGGAGGGCTCTGGTCTGCTGCTGTGAGGCCTGCTGCTAAGCTGCCTCCAGCAAGCAGAGGTAAATCGAGCCTCTGTGGTTTGGATGTGGCTTGGCTTACAGCACGGGGCAGAAGGAAATGGATTGAAGCTGCTCACTCACATCCCACGGTAGGCAGCGACTCCTTGAAGTCATTTTTGACGTATCTGTAGGCAAGGCTTGACTTCCCCACTGACGTGCTCCCCAGCAGGACCACCTTGTAGATGTAGGTGGGACAGTTATCCCCCAGGGAGCTGCCTAGCACTGCTGTCTGTGCCATGTCCTGCAAGAAAACCAACTCCATCAAAATGTGTCAGCAGGGATGCCAGGTCCACCAACATGAGCTCGTTACCACACCCTTTGGCCAGCAGCTTTGAGGATGCCATTATTATTTTCAGTGAGGCCTGCTCCCGTTGGATTATAGGGCAGGTGAAATCGCCACTCAGCGTTGTTCTCTTCCACCCAGTGTTGTACCATTGCTCCTGTGAAGTGTGTACCCTGATCGCCCTTGATGACCTGCAGAGTCCCATATGCTGCCATTAATTTGGTTAAAGCCTTGTTGGCATAGGCCTGGGTTACTTTTGGTATCAGATAAGCCTGCATCAATCCACTTGCCTTGTCAACGTGAGTTAATGCATATCTGGCCCTCTCAGATTGTGGGAAAGGGCCTATATAGTCAACTCGACACCTTTGGAGAGGGTTGTGTCCCCTGGCAAGGTAAGCAGTTGTCTCTGGCAAGGGTTCTGGTCTCATCTTCGAGCAAGGATTGTAATCAGCAGCTGTGCTAAATGAGGCATAAGGAAACGCCAGTATCCCAGTGTACCTAAGAACTCCTGCAGCTGCTTTGGTGTTGTAGGGACTGGGAACACCTGAACTTTATCTATTACTGCATGCTTTGCATGGCCTCCCAGTATCACCTGCACTGCCCAGACACTAATTAATACACCTTTCTCAGAGTCTGAACTCTCTCACTGTTGTCTGGAGTTCCATATCCCATCAAATGTCTGTTCTGGAGATGCACAATGAGAAGGTGTTAGGAAGAAAGGATGTTGATCCATATCCAAAGATCTAGACTATCAGGAAGACTCGACAAAGGAGGGATCTTCAGCGAGAGATCCTTCCTCAGTGGCAGTCAGCCCTTAAAATGAGGTCTGAGAAGAGTGCAGCCTGGCTCCAGCCTCAAGCCTGACCCCTGGAGAGCTGCTTGCAGGTGTGTGCTGCACTCTGGGATGGGGATGGCTGCTGTGAGCCCTTCTGGGTGTCAGCACTCCTCAGGGCTGCACAAGCCCAGCCTTGGGCACAGAGGGTGATTGCTACGCTAGTTAGCTGAGGCATGATCTTGGCTCTTCCTTGTAGGGCTTCTCCTTAAGAGCAGTGGGTTTCAGCTGAGAATTAAGTAAAAGAGAGAAGATGGTTGGCTCATGCATGGGGCACAGGAGCAGGGCATGAGATGACACTGAACCTCATACAGCTTTTAAATACCTCCAGTGCCAGGGACTCCACCACTGCCCAGGGCATCTCCTTGCAATATCTGACTACACTCTGTGAAGACATTCTTCCCGTTGGCCAATCTAATCCTCTCCTGATGCATACCACAGCCCTGAGCAGTAGGTTCACATCCCCCTCCCTTCTCCCAGCTCCTCTCTCTTACAAAAGCCCCTTGTTTCAGCATGCTGCCTGTCCCATCATTTCAGTCTCTCCCCTGCAATCTGGCAGGCTCCAGGCCTTTAATTTTTCCCAGTTCCCCAGCTGTTTGCCCCTGTAATCCACACAGGCCGCTTTTACAAGAAGCTGCATGAATCTTAACTGTCTTATCAATTCTATTTCTCATTATTTCTTAAAATGCCCCCAAAAGTGATCTCAATTTAACCCCGGAAGGTTGCACTGACACTTGAATAAAGCTCACTCAACAATTACTGCAATTGCAGGAAATCTTCCTTTCAAACTTCTCCTGAAAATAAAGAGAGCTATTAGGGATGGGAAGCTTTGCCAAACAATTTATTTTCTGCGCTGAGAGGGTGCAGGGGGTGCACCTCTCTTTTTCACCTGAGGAGAAAGGCGAGGAAGCAAAAGAAGCAGAATCATAAGTCAGAATATGCAGCATTGGAAAGGACCCATGAGGATCTCCACCACTTGGTGTACAAGAGCTCTTAAGCAAAGTTTACCAGGGGATACAAAAACCCGAGCTGCACAAACACTTCCGTGTGTAAACAACACTGAAGTGACATAATGCTGATTTCTCAACACAGTCCCTTCTGAGCTGAGGTCGTTAATCACGCAGATGGAGAGAAATAAGCCAGCAGCAAGAGGAGACCCCAACTCTGGCTGGGGATTCAGAAAGTGGGCTGCCTTTATGGCCTTGATCAGGGTAGGAAGGCAAATCTCATGGTCTAGGGGGAGAGGTGGATGGGAGGTGGCAGGGGCAGCCATATGAGGCAGAGGAAACAGTTACCTGTATGCAGCTTTGGTCTCTTCCTATACAGGGGTCGCAGAGGATGGGAACGGCCTTGTCTGACTTCCTGGGCTGCCTTCTTGCTGCAGGAAAAGAAAAGCGAAACTCAGGCAAGGCAAGCTGGCGGCTCTCAGAGAGCGGTGCCAAAGTTGAGATATGTGTGGAAAGCAGTGAACCTTAAACCCTCCTGCTGGTGGGGTGAGGCTGGGATGTAAACCCTGCCCTCTGCACGGCTCCATGGCTATTTCGTGGTGATGCTGTGAGCTCGGCCAGCATTGCAGCCTGCGTCTTGCAGCAGAGGTTGAGGGCTGGGTACAGGGCAGGCTGGAGCAGGGCGTTATGGCACAGCAGTTTCTGCTGACATGGGTTAGGCTTCCTTTGGTCTCGTGCCAGGATGTGGGTTCTGATAACTGGGACCTGGGACTGCCAAAGTGAGTTGTTTTTCAGGAGCTGGTAGGAAGCAGTGCGCCCACTTCTCCTGCAAAGCTCTTGGGCAGACAAGCCAGCAAGGAGCAGACAAAGCGAGCAAAAAACACGAGTACCTGGGCTTCTCCTGCCTTTTAATTAAACTAATAGCCAGTTAGCACAGGTGACTGGGCTGGGAGCTTTGTAGGAAGCTCCTGTTCAAATGCTTGTTACCTTAACAGGGAAGAAGGACAATATGCTAAATTATTGGGATAATCCATCTGGGGCAAGAACAGGGAGATCTGCAATAATCTAAATGAAGATAGCTTCTTTATTTCTAGCCCTAGCTTCACGATGTTTAACGCCTTTCCTTCAAGCAGTAGCAGCAGCTCCTAAAGCTTTCTGGCAGCGCAGCAAAGACTTTTCCTAATGGTTACAGGGAGAAGGGTGAGAAGCAGAGTCCTAAGAGGAAAAGACAAGGGGAAAAGTTTTCAAACTAAAAGAGGAGAGGTTTAGCTTGGATGTAAGGAAAAAGCTTTTACAATGAGGGTTCTGAAGCACTGGCATGGGCTGCCCAGAGGGGTGGTGGATGAACCATCCTTGCAGACGCCTAAGGTCAGGCTGGATGGGGCTCTGAGAACCTGATGGAGCCATAGGTGTCCCTGTTCATTGCAGGGGAGTTGGACTGGATGGCCTTTAAGGGTTCCTTCCAATTCAAATAGATGGTATGAATCTATGATTCTAAGAGCTGAACTAAAAACACTTATCCCTGTTTTGCAAGAGCAGATGTCTTGTGACCTCCAAAGCCTGACTGCTGGGGCTCAGTTACTTCCCATTTCTGTACTGAAGCACCATTTACAGACAGCCAAGGGCTGCACAGTGTCATATGGGAGCAATTTCCCTGCTGGTTTGGATCAGTTCTGTAAGCCTGCATGAGTAGTCCTGGTGTGAGAGTCAAATGACAGTGGATTTCCCTTTGTTTGGGAACATGACCCCCTAAACTGGCTCACATACACTCTTGTACACCTCGACCCTGAATAAATCTGCTTTGCCAGAGGGCAGAAAATCCCCTCCTACCCAGGTCCCTTCCCACAAGCTCTACCCAAGCTAGAAAGAATTTGGGAAACCTTTGAAGAAGGTTCCCAACAACCCTGGGAAATCCCAAACCATCTAAGGCTAATTTCCTCGGTACAGAAGTGGCTTAGGTACCCCAGTCTTTCCCCCACAGTAGGTGGGGCTCTGTTATGGCACTGCCCTCTTTTTTTCAGAGCTTTATGTGAATAGTTACAGTGGCACAAAAGAGGGGTTCAGAAGTGTCTCAGGGTTTGGGAAAGACTGAGGTGCAGGGGGTAGTGGTAACTGAAGCAGTGGCTTAAGTGAAATGCCTGCCCAAAGCACTTCCTGGTGACGGATCCAGGCAGCCCAGGGATGTGTCCCTTGGTTGATCACGTCGTGGATGGGGCTTCCCCCAGCTCCCTGTGAGCCAGACCCACTAGAGGGCACAGCTCGTCCATGCTTTCAGTCAAGTCTCATTTCTGCAGATGAGACGGCAGTAGGCAGTGACGGTAACAGGGCAGATGCTTCTTTGCAAGGATGCACCTTGCTCGACTGTATTCATACCCAAAATAAGCTTCCCTCGCAAGGATTGCCTTTACATTTCCTGATGCCGCAGGAGCGGTAGGGATCAAATATTCCAGCCCAGCGCTGTGTGACCTGAGCACCTCAAAACCACTTGCAGACCTTCCCCCACTGCACTGTTCTCAACGCTTTTCCTTGGAGGAGCTGGTGACATTTCAGGAGGACACAGGTAAAACTCCTAGAGCCACCACACAAGAATGACTCCAGTAATTTCCTGTTTCTGGCCCTGACTGCTGCAGGTTGCTTCCCTGTGCCCTGCTTCTTTAAAGTAAAAGTTGGTGCAAGGCAGAGGCTCTTCTATTTGTGCAAGCCAGTTTGTTTTGAGAAGAAACATCTGAAAGCACGGTAAGTACAGTGAATTCAAAACAGTCGATCCCTCAAGAGGTCACAAGAAGTTATGTTTATTACCTGCAAATGGGCTCGTTTGCTATCAAACCACTTTAAAGGTGGTGTTATAAAACCATGTTTGGAAACATCGTGTAAGCTTATGAAGGTTTAGTTCAGCCCTTTACTGCTTTAATCCCCCTGCTCTTGCTGACAGGTATATGATGTGCTGGGGTAGGAATGGCCAACCCACTGGGACAGCTCAACTCAGAGCAAAAGCTCGTGCTGAACACGAAAGAAGGCAGTGTCTGCATGAAGATTTGTGCTGGGAACTATTGCGGGCTGGTAAACCCCAGGGCTGCTCCATCTTTTCACTGGTGGGAGCTTCTTCCAGACCTTCTCAAAAGGGTTCACCATGCCTGTGCTTTTACTCTCATAAACACTTCTGGTTCTCATAGAAAACATGGAAGAAGTGAATTGCAAGGTCCTGGTTTTGAATGGGGATGCTTTTTCTAAGCATCCTGTCTCTGCTGTTTCTCCTGCAGTGTGCCTCAAGTAATGTCATGAACTGACGCCACAAGATCAAGCAGAGTTCACCTGCCGGAGCCTGAAGACCAACAGTAACCCACCGATGATCCCACAGGCAAGGTTTGTCACTGCTGCAGCAGAGCGTGAAGAAGTTGTTTGTCAGTCCTGAGAGGAGGAGGGGCTGTGCCTTTGATGATGAAAAACAGGTCGAGCTCCTCACTGCTGCGCTGGTGGAGAGCTAAGAAAGGTTCTGAGGATTTGCGGAGTTGTAATGATGAACAGATTGTTCACACTGAGCCTCGAAACCGAGCCCATTGTGCCCTGCTTCGGGCTCCTGAAGTGCTGCCCTTCTCGTATTAATTATTAACAATGCTAAAGGCTCCGGAGATTGGCTTGGAAACATTAAACATGCTTAATATTAATGGCTCCCAGATGGTAGCTGACAGTGAACACTTGAATGTGTTAAAGGCCAAGGAGGAAAGTAACTACTGAATACAATAAACATTTTCAATATTAATTACAAAGAGAAAACATGCGTGAACCACAAGGAATGCCTTCCTATAGCATTGCCTGGTGCTTTCTTATAGCCCTGCCTGCTACACATTTGAAGAGGATGATCATATTCTTTACACACGTGGAAAGAGGCTTAACTTGCTTGAGGCTTGGGAAGTAGTGAGACTTCCCATCTTCTCATACCTGAGAGGAGCTGCCTGTGGCTCCGGACTGCTGCCTCCTTAGGCTGCTCTCTGTTAGCTTGCTCCCTTGTGATTTCTGGCTGATTCCTCAATAGGAGTATTTCACTACAAATGCTTTGCTTACCCCAAATTCCATGTTCTCCTGCATGACTCCAGCTCACCTTGCCAAGAGGTGATAATCTCACCCAGAAGTGTTTCGCTTGTCTGTGTTCCCCAAGCCGTTGTAATGTGTGCTTGGAGAGAGAAATATTTAAGTTATGTTGTCTAGCACAGACTTGGAAAGCAAGTGTGGCTGTGAACATAGGTTTATTTTGCTGGGATCCCCATCCAGATTTGGGATGTATAGTACAGATGCGTTCACAGAGCGTTGTGTGATGGGGTCTGTGTCTCCTCGCTTTGTAGTGGGCCACAAGGTATTCTTACTTTTTTCAGGTCTTGGATAAACTGTTGGCTGGTTTCCACCCGGTGTTATGAGCACAGTGTGGAAATGCACAGGAACTGAAATTGTCTCATGAGTTTGAGCCTGAACAGCCTTGCCTAACACCAGCCACTGCTGGAAGAGCAGAGTGCTGTTACAAAGGGGCAAAGCGACTCATCTGTTGCCAGTGAGCCAGGAAGGAACAAAGATACCTCGAGGGGGAAACCATTATCTGCTCTTACCTAGAGCAGCTCCTTTTATAATTGAAAAATGTATTAAAAATTATTTTGGGAACTCTAATTAGTTTGTCGAGGCACTAATGGACTCAGATGTTTCAGAATCTTTAGTAGCTGCCCAGAAAGAGGCCAGCATAGAGAAATCAGTCTTCCCTGCCTTGCCCCGTTGCTGAAAGGTCAAAGAGGATGAAATCTTGTGCTGAAAATGAGGTTGACTGGCAGAGGTGGTGCCTGACATGGATGGGTGCAGGAGGGGTAGGGGAAACACCCTGAGCAGATGAGCCACTCCCAAACACCGTTCCTGGCTCCCTGAGCATGGAAAAATCAGGAATGCCACAGATGCTAAGAAAATGCGTTATGGCTTAAAATCAGAGGCACCCTTAGCTCTGAGGCATTGTAATGTCTGAAGTGTTTCATTTCTGCTTCCTCTGATGTTTTCTTACTGTTATCTTCTTCCACTTCCGAGTTAAGGCCAGCATCTTTGTTTCAGGAAACTATAATGACCTGCCTTCCTGCCCTGCTGGTGATTAGCACAGCTGGAACACAAATTCTTTAGCACCAGCTTGGCTTATTTTAGGCAAGCCAGGAACTATCAGCTGCCTGCTGCTGTTCTGGGTGGCAGAGAGCTGACAGGAGATGGGGTAGTGATGCGCTGCTTCATAGGGGAGTGGAAGATACTGAATCCTCGATAAGCTGTGGATGATCTCGAGAAGCAACAGAGGGGCTCAGACTGCACATAAGATTTTCCAAACCAATGTTCACATGCCATTTGGATGAACGGTACGACTAACTAGAGCAAGCAATCTGCTACAAACAAGCCGTGTTTTCAGACCATATGTTGGGGCTGTGTGTTACGGCAGTCCTAACAACTCGAGTTTAAGAAAACTGGGAGGGCCTGCGTGGAAAATGTAGCTCAGCTTGGAATGTTTGGGACAGGAGTGGGTGAGGCCACACAGCATGGAGCAGCCAAAGCATGGGAAATCCAACAAGCAGGAAGCATCCGGCCCTTGTAAGCAGGCCATGTGTCCCCTTGCTCTCGTGTCTACACACTGTCAGAGTGGCAAGGACAGCACGGCAGTGACGGAAGGAATACTTCCATACGTTAATCACAAAGAGATGCAGAGCCAGCTCCAGCTGATGTAATGCATTGTTTTCGCCAAAGCTGTCCCAGTTTAGGTCTGCTGAAGGAAAACCCATCTGCTTTTTGACAGATTTACAAGCAGATGAAGCGTGCCTACAGATCTCTTGCTGCCTTTGGCCCAGGCACTGGGGGGAAAGGTATAGGGGTGCAGTGCATGCCTTGGAGGTATTCTCACTGCATGATCCTGTGTCTGGAATGGGATCTCATCCCTGCAGCACTTCTGGTGAGTGTTGTAAGGCCAGGTGGAAACAATGCACCATGTATTCTGAGAAGTTTCCTCCAAGAACAGCCTAAGGTATACTTAGCTTCACGGCAAGAGGGGAAGCCAGAGGAGGAGGAGCAGCCAGATTTTGCAACTGGAGGGAGCAGATAGCGGTACAGATTACAGACAGCAGCCTGTAACAGCTTTTTGTGTGAGCCAGGCACTGCCATCAGCTGCTGTGCAGCAGCCTGGGCCAGATTTGGCTCTCTGTGACTACAGCTGCTGCGGAGCTGGCTTAACTTTGCTTTGTGCCAAAACGCTCAGAGCTGTGGTGTGTATGCTCGTAATTAGATTAGATCTGCAGAGGCTGCCTGAGTGGGATCCCACTGTAGCCCAAGATGAGCAGTTTTAAACAAGCTCAGAGAGAGTTTTGGAATTGGAGGAGAGTTCCCTGCTTGGCACAGTAGTGCAGAGCATACAGGATTGCAATGCTGGGTTTCTGTCATCCAGTCAGTAGCATCAGGAGAACCTCTCTACAGCTGCTCTGGTGCTGCCTGTGATAGATACTCATGTCCCAAGCCTTGTGGCAGGGAAGAGAGCATGTGGTGTTTAAAGCTAGTGCTAGTGTCAGCAGCCAAGCACTCATGATAATGCTCACAACTTCTTTGGGGTTTGTGTCCAGCACTTTGGCAATAAACATCTGATTTCCAGACTGCAATTACATGTGTTTTGTCTAGCTGTAAGCTTTTGTGCTAACTTGGCTCTCAGCTTTACACAGAATTATCCGCAGATCTTCTCTCCGAAGGAGTTTATAGCAAAGAGACTCAGTTGTTCTGTTTTTCAGTGGACAGGCCAGCTCATCTCAGATGAGGTCCTCCTGCTGCTTGTGCTAGCAGCTTTTTGCTCTACAGATATGCAAGTCTGAATGCTTCCTAACATGGGTAAGCAGACAAAGGGACACCGCTCAAGGTAAGGTCGTGTAGATGTTGTGTGCAATGTTTGCACTGGGAGACCCTGACCTGAAATGTTCTAACATTAAACATAATTCTTTGGTGTTTGTGTTGTGATGATGGCACGCAACCAAACCGTGACTGATTTATAAACTCAGAACTTCCTCCTCTCTGTCATTTCTAGCTGATGAGATCATGAGCTTAGTCCTTGACATGGGATTTGCAGTCTGCCTGGTGTCATTGCATTTGTGTCTCAAGTCCTTAACCTCTTCCCATTCTTGTATGACTTTCCTTTACTTGCTTCATACACTGTGTCATCCAAGTATTTCGTGAATGCAACCCTAATCGCATCAGGGTGCTAATGAAAATATTAAATTAAATCAAGCCCAGAGCTTTGAAAGATTCCCTCTGAAGGAAGAGTCTTCCTCAGCACTGAAAGAGTCCAGGTCAGAGACCTCAAGATCCCCAAAGTGGCACCTTCAGTGACCTGTACAAAATTTGCAGATGAGAATCTCTCTCATGACGTGCCCAGCTGACTCAGGAGGCCATTGAGAAATCTAGGCAAGACGAGGACAACCAAAGCCTCTTCAGAAAGAACACATCTCTAGTAGAGAAAAATGTGATGCTGCAGGTGAAAAAGAGAACAAGACATTTGGTTGCTGGTGTTGTGCCACTAGCAGTCTCCTGGGCCCTGTCTCGACACTGCCCCAGTGTTTTTTTCCAAAGTACTTCAGTACCAGCACATATTTGTCTGTGACGTAATTTTTTTCCATTAATAAATCCACAGACTCCGCAGGATACCACTGCTGCTAAGACTGCAAAAAGTCACCACGTTAATGGAGCTCTGCTCCTTTCAGGGATCTTGGCAACATGAAATATTGGCCTCATAGGTGTAGGTTTTCTGAAGTATTTAAGCATTCCACTCCCCTTGGACTAATGGACATCTTGTTAAAGCTGTCAGACTTCCTTTCTTGCTTGCCAGATGCCGTGATCTTACAGTGGAGCAGAAGGTGAAACTGTTTTCGTTCACTGCTGTCAGCGAGCCACTGGTTTCCTCTATCCCAGGGTTTAAAGCTAATAGAAATGTAATCATACTTTGCTGCGCAAAACATAAAACCATCCACTTTATTATGTAGAAATGGTCTACTGAGTACACAAGCAGCAGTAGTTTGAACAGCTGATGGCTTGTTCTGGCTCTCAGGAGTGTGGTTTTACAAGGCGGTTTGGTTTAAGAGCAACACAGAGGGAAAATTGTATCTTTGGGATGTGCTCCGCATGGAACGGCCTCCTTGTACACAGGATATTGCTCTTAAAATAAAGCCCCTTGAAACTGGCATGGGACACTCCGTCTTGCTTGACTATCATTAATCAGCTGTGGCTCCCAGACAAAATGGGTCTCGACTTCACGTTGATCATTAGAATAAGAAACGTACATTTCCGTACTTAACTTTCAGCTGCCATCACCATACTTCGTAGTGGAGCCAAAACTAATGTCTTTGAATCACTCTTTCATATTTATTTGGACAAATGCTGTGTATATAGTAGTTTTGTAACAGGATGGCTTATTTTGACTGGATTAAAAGAAATCATTACTCTGAGCATCTGGAATGCAAGCAAAAAAGCAGGATTCATTGAATCACAGCGCACGTTTGATGTGTGACTTGAATTGCAAGTCAGTAGCTTCTCCTCCTCCCAGTTCTGTGCTTTTTGTTTGTTTATTTTCTTTAACAATGTCCTTGCAATGGATTTGCAGACACAAATCTGCTCTACACAAACCTCAGATTGGCTGTGAGGGGCCCAAGGCTTTCAGGCAAGCAGCGAGAATGCAAATCATACTGCACTGCTGAACTGGAAATTCCTTGCGTGGATACAGTGATGCAGCTGCACAGGTGGCTGAAATCCCTGGGTAACACGGGCCTAAAAATAAGGCACTGCCCTGTGTCTTTAGCCAGAATTCCTCAAAGGGCAGGGGCAAATTCAAGGATAAGGTCTCTGGAAACAAGTTATGTAGAGCCTGAAACAGTGATAGTGCTAAGCGAGGTCTCTGGGAGATGGGGATGGCTTCAGAAGGGAAACCTGAGGGACAGCAAAGAAAATAAGTCACAGTGAGGCTTTGCTTGCATAGCAGAGCCTGAATCTGTTTTTGAGACCCTGCAGAGCATCTGTTTGGCCTTTTTTTCACTTGCATGAAATCAGAGTAAACTTGACTCCAAATCTCAGGACATGGCTGTTTGTTTTCAGTGCCCAAGTAAAGCGGGGAGCTGGTGTAGCTGCTTCATCTGATATTAAAAAAAAAATCATTTGTTCCTTGTTAAGAGCAGTGGTACCAGATGCAAGAAATAGTATTGATCCCATACCACTGTGAGTCACAATAAAAGCAGTGCTAGAACACGAGCTCTGGGAAATTAGCAGACATTTAACCAGAGCTGGAGCACAGGCAAGGTGAAGGAGAGGATGTAACTGGGGTTTCCTCTTGAAAGTAATGCTGAACCCATGCAAGACCGCAGGTGATGGGGCCATGGGATGCACCCCAGCTGTGCCTGCTGGGGTGGCTGGTTCCAGTGTGTCTCCCAGGGCTTAGTTTAGAGTTCCCCACTATGCACGTCCTCTGAAGGCAGTGGCTGTCCATCAAAGGCCTCGCCAAGCTTTATGCACAGCCTTTCTGAGCGCAGCACATTGCCCCGCCGAGGAATGAAGACAAAAGATTCAGCGCAGGCACCAGCTATAAATAGTCACCTTGATGTCACTTGTATAAAAAGCAGCAAGTGACAATAATTTCTGGAGACCAAGTCACAGCCTGGATCGTATGGAGGGCATCTATACCCATCTGGGGAGAGGGATTCTGCTAGAACTAGTTTTCTTTCCTGGAGCAGCAACCAGTTGCTTTGTGTTCTGATAAATGCCCTCTTGGGAAGGTTGATATATTTAACTGTTTGACATGGTTTTGAATTTGAGGATCAGCCTCCTGCACAGATGACCTGAATCTCAATCTCTGTATGCAAAAACTTCCAGATAGATGTTGGCTTTGGGTGTGCACGGTCGGCAGGCTGAGAAGAAGTGGGCAGTGACGTGGCGATTTCTGATTTTAGAATGGGTCTGATCTGTAATTTACAGTTGCCCTGGACTCCGGGTGTTTTCCTGCCCTTCCTAAGCTCTGAATGCAAGTCTCTGAAAGACTTAAGACTCGGAGAAACAAAAATCTATATAAGCTCTCCTCTCGAGCTCTGGCATCACGGAATCATGATGAGGTTGGAAAAGACCACTGAGACCATCTGGTCCAACTTTCAACCCATCCCTGCCCTGCCCACTCTGTCCCACAGTGTCACATCCTCTACACTCTCAGGAGATGCTGGAGCCGCTCAGAGCTGGCAAGCACTGCCTTTCGCCTTTATCAAGTTTGAATACATAATAAAATTGAGTCGTGGAGATTAAATGCAGCACTCTGGTCTTTGTCGACAGGGGCATGTGTTGGGCAGTCCTGCTTCTATGAGGCATCTGTGTGACATGTTTGGTGTCCTGAGCTGGGAAGACCTATAGGGAAGGAAGTAGCTTGGAGAATTGAGGCACAAGGGCTGCGACAGGAATCCCAGATGCTACTTGTTCTTTGTCAATGCGAATTAATCTTCATCTGGGGTAAGCGGCCAAGTGTTTGACACCAGCAGTTGACTGGAATTAATCACGACTACTGATGGTTGATATGAAAATGGATGGCTGAAGGCACGGGCAGGGTCAGGGGGACCAGCAGGCTGGATGCTGGGGTCCTGGCACTCTTGTCCTATGTTTGTGGCACACAGTGACCCACAGCCTGATCTCTTTGCTTTGAGGCACAGAGGATCAAGACACGAGCCCCAGTCTGGGCAAGTTGGATATTAGGAACAATTTATGCTCAGACAGAGCGGCGAGGCGCCGGCACAGGCTGCCCCGGGAGGAGGTGGGCATCCCTGCTTGCGAATGCGGCGCTGACGGACGCGTTGAGTGGGCACTGTGGGGCCACCCCACTGCTCACCGCCCCTCCCTGCCCCACACGGGCTGGGGGCGGCGGCGCATGCGCGGGGCGGGGGCGGTGACGGTTGCGCTCCTCGGTGCTGAGACGGCGGGCGGGAGCCGTGAGGCTCGGGGTAACGCGGAGCGGCGTGCGCGACCGGATCCCATCCATCCATCCATCCGCCATGGGGACGCAGGGGGCTTGCAGGAAGCGGCTGCCGAACCGGGAACGCCTGACGGCGGAGGACGACGCGCTCAACCAGATCGCCCGTGAGGTGAGCGGCCGGAGGAGGCACCCCCCCACACCCCGCAGCCTCCCTCCTCCTCCCGCCCGGGGCTCCCCGGCCGGCGCGCATGCGCATCCCCGGGCAGCGGACGTAGTGGGAGCCGGGCGAGCAGCAGGCCGGGCTGCGTGGGGCTGCGTGGGGCTGCGTGGTTCCGAGTTGATGTGGGTTTTCCTCCTTCTTCCCCTTGTGGTTTGCTGGTGAAGCGGGCGCAAGCTTTGGTCAGCAGCTCAGGGTTCAGCTCCTCGCTGTGTCCGAGCTGGGTGCTGCTGGCTGAAGGTGGGCACCCTTTGCCCACGTCTGATCCCTCCTCGGGGCGGGTTGAATGAAGGAATTACCTTGAGGAGATAAATCGCTCTGATGGAGGTCTAACTCTTCTGGTTTCCTTTCTTTAAGCTCAGCAGGGTCGTGTAATTACTAACGCGCAGCTAGAAAGGAAGGAGGTGTGCTCTTTGGGCATTGCAGGGAGTGGGTAAGTTCCTACAGAGGTAGTTTGAGGTACAAGGACAGGAATGTCTCGTGTTCAGGACAGCAAGTCTGAACGACTGGAGTTTGAGTCATGATGACATCCGAGGGATTACTTTGGGATGAGGGTTGAAATTCCATAGTCGTGGTCCTTCTGTCACTTGAAGCTGAGCATAAACCTGTAGCAGGAGGCCTAGATTATCATTTTCTATTGTAGGTTTCCCTCCCGCTCTTTGCTGTATGGTAAAGAGCTTTGAAGCTTAGATGGTGTTTATTTGTTTCCTCTGAGGATCTGCTAAGGCACAACTGCATTTATTGGAAGGCTCCTTCACAAGCATGACTTTTATCTTCTCCCTTGAGTGCTAAAACTATGGACTGAAAAGTTCAAGGTTCAGCATTTTCCCATATTATTTTAACTCCTTGTCTTAGACTTTATGCCCTTACGATGGTTTTGTTGTCTCACTGCCTGTTCTTCATGCAGGGATTCCTGTCTGCATCCTCCCTTGTGATGCATCTCCTCCTGATAAAGATGCTTTGAGCCCTTGTGTTAAGAAGGGCACAGGAGTTACTGAGTTTTCAGCTTTTCCGCCCTTTTTTGCCAGTGTTTAGGCAAAGCTTCTTTCTTGCATAGGTTTTGACTCGTTGATTTCCTTCAGCCTTTCTTAGCCATAAGCCTCAGGACCTTGTACACTGTAGTGTACTCTAGGTTGTCATGTTGCTGTGCTCAGATGGAAGGGCAGGATGTGGGAGCGGTGTTAAAAGGAAGTAACTGTAAGCGAGCGGAAGGAAATTGTAAGAGTGAAGCATGTTGTAGTGACAGGCTTTCAGCAGTAGTATTAAGATTAAAAAGTTTGGGGTGGTTCCTGAGCTAGCTTGGCTGTGAGTAGCTGATCACCTTGCCTAGGCCTGTAGTAGTGTTACTGTAAATCACCTTGTCCACTGGGGAAGAGCAGTGCTGTATTACTAAATCTGGCTGTGGCAGGGTAATTAGAGGGCTGGCAGTTACGTAGATGTAGTTAAACCAAGAACACAGTGTTCTGAGTTTTCAACGGTCACGGATGGCTGCCACTCTGCATTCTGTTACTACACCTAGCTTATATTGCTCAAGTGATGTTTCCTGGTTGTCAGCTTTTGCAGATGAGAGCAAAGCTGTTCGGTGATAGGCTTCTCCGCTTTCAGGCTCTTGTTATGACGCCAGTAGATGATTCTGTGTTTAGGTCAATGGAAACTTTTGGGCTCTTTTATTCCTCTCTGTGAGTACGTGCCAGCAGTGTTTGCAAAATGCAGCAGTTTGATATTCCTCGAGGGCTGTGCCAGCACAGCTAGCAAGAGTTATGTACGCACACAGTGCAGTCATCTGTCCCTGCACGCACAGTTTGGGATGGCTGCTAAGCATGGGTTTGTAAACCTGACAGGGAGTGGTTTCCAGCTTTTTTTTTCTTGCTGTGGTTTGATGGGTTTGACATTGTAACTGGAGACGTGGTTTCTAGGAGAGTATCTTTTCCTAATTTCCTCTGTGGGCTACAAGAGCTGTTAAGTGTTACATGACCAGAAAGAGTTTTGCCAGTACAGTGAGAACTGCCATCTATCAAAATGAGATACTTCTGTTAGATAATGTTAACTACTCTCTTTTGTTTTCTTGAACGAAGAAAACAGGGTTTGGGCAAGTTTCTCCTTATTATTAGGAATCATAGAATTGTAGGAGTTGGAAGGGACCTCTAGAGATCATTGAGTCCAGCTTCTCTGCCACAGCAGCTCCCTAGCCCAGGTTGCACAGGTAGGCATCCAGGTGGGTCTTGAACGTCTCCAGAGAGGGAAACTCCACCACCACTCAGGGCAACTTGTATACAGATGTGTGTTATATTGCTTAGAGAAAAAGCTCCTGGCTTGTGTCGTCTCTGTACTAGAAACTTCCTCTTTCTTCAGACAGCTTACAGAACTCCTTAAGTGACAATTCATTTGAAAAGTTCAAATCAACGTCATTTGATCTTTATTTTTTTTCATCTCTCTTTTTTTTCTGTTTAAAGTGTAGCTGATGAGAAATGGCTCAGCATGCAGCTGCAGGTCACCAGCCCGCTCTGCTGTGAGGTAGGAAGGCCCCAGCTAACTTCAGAAGCCTACACTGGAGCTTCAGGGCTAGTGAAGAGGAGCTGTGGTAATTGTGCACTGAACTTAAAGGTCTGCCTTTCGAACTGAGGTGATAATCTGGGGGGGAGCTCTGGCTTATACAGCTTGACCTGCGTGGTGGATAGAGGTGAGAACAGTTTGGTAGACATCAAAGTTGAAACAAACAGATCTGGCGTTTACACATGGGAGCATAAATGAGGCAAACTTTATTTGAACTGCTGTACAGGTCAGAGTGTTTGAATCAGGGTGTGCTGTGTAGTGCCAGTATAAGGTCTGCATGCCTCCTTAGCGCAGTGGTAGGACTTTTTAGAGCAGAATTTGGTGTTTAAGAGATGCATGAAGACTTCTTGAAACCAGATTCCAAGAGGAGCCACTAGAAACAGTCTGTTGTATGTAACACCACTTGCTTGTATCTGGGTGACTTTTGTGCCTTTGTAATAGTGCAAATGTATGATCCCATGGGTGCAAATGGTCTGAAAAAGCATGCCTGGCTGTAGGTCTCTGTCTAAAATAGAAAATTATAAAGGCAAAGGATGCTTGTGGAGGGCTTGATTCTGAGCCCAGCTGACCTAAATATAGGAAGGATGGAAGCCTTCATAGGAAATGCTTGCCAATAGGCTACAGAGAACTGTTCCAGAATTAGGGCTGTTTTATAGCATGATTATGCTCCTCTTCAGTGAACGTGCCTTTTACTGGATATGTAGCCATAAACATTAAATAAAACCAATGCCTTTTTCCTATCAACCTTCCCAAAGGAAATATGTGGAAGAACGGTTTTGGATGGCTTAAAAAGTGAGGCAGATATCTTAGGGCGCGTCTCATTTTAGTTAAATGGGTGATTGCAGCCTGCCTTCCAGCTCCCAGTCTGACTATTGCAACGTTCAGTAATTGCTTGTCTGCTTTTGTGTCCGTGCCTGGCCTGAGTCTTCTTCAGCTGTTCTCACTGTCTGAGGAAACAGCTGTTTAGGAACTGTGATTCCTATTTCAGTCAGGCAAGAGGCTGCTGTTAGGATTAGCAACATGGGAAGCCCAGCCTTTTTCTTTGTGAGCCCAGATGCTGAGCTCATCTGCAGTATGTCAGACAAATCACTACCTCAGTTAGAAGGGTATGTTTTCCAGGCCAGTTGCTGTATAAAGTTGGAGCTCTAGTGCACTTGCAGTGCTTTTAACACTTTGTTGTTGCTGGGCTTTTTTTTTTTTTTTTTAATCATTTGGTTGCAAGGAGCATAATCCACATGGCATTTCAGGCTTGTGAAACAAGGTACGTGTCCCTCCTGTCAAGTCAGCAGGCTGCCAGGAGCAGTGAATCTGTCTAGCTAGATGTACACACTCATGGGTAAACCTTAAAATAGCAGCTCTGAAATATCAGCTGTTGTCTCACTTCTGTGAAAATACTTTTGAGGGGAGAAGTTGACAGTTGGAATGGAATGGAGAGGGAAGGGGACTGCAGTGAGCTAGATTCTACTTCAGATAGTCATGGGGTTGCTTTGGGAGGTTTTCCCTTCTGATAAGGGAAAGTGGGCACAGTCGCAGTCACATTTCATCTGGGAGCTCTGTCTGCTTCTGGTGTTAATCTGGTCTGAACCTATAAGGGGTGAATAGCTGGCCTCGTGAAAAATAGCTCATGTTTGGGCATCCCTCACACAGTAAAGAAGAGGGAAGTGCTTAAGTGCATGTTACAGAAAGAAGTCTGTAACCATTGTCTCCCAAGAAGCTCTTCTCCCTTGCTGTGTTTGTGTTGGGGTACAAAAAGTAGGCTGTAGAAATTTCTCAGCTAGAGCTGATGCGTGCATTGAAATGAGAATATTATGTCAAGCAAAGATGCTCTTTAGAGAGCATCCTTGTGAGTGAGCATGATCCACAGCCTTGCAAGGTAGTATTGGCCAGTTCCTGGTGGATGTACTCTTGATGCTGTAGGCGAGCTGTCAAAGTGCAGGTCTCTGCTGCTTAGAGCAGCACGTTTGCCAGTAGTGCTCACTTGCAGGAACTCCTTGATCTTTTGAGGATGGAGAGCCACCAGTGCTGTTGGTAGGTAGTAAGAAGTGCAAGAGAACTCTCAAAGATCTGATTTTCAAAGCTTCAGCTGTTGAAATTGAAGCTTGGTGTGGCATGATAAACACTAAATAAAGCTGTGCTTCACTGTTGGTGATTTGAAAGCTTTAATTACTGTAGAAGGAGCTGAACTACCTGCCATGCAGTGCTTGCAGTGTGGAAGAGAAGATCGTGAGGGACCAGTGCCATCAGACAGATTTGAATCACACTGGAGCATTCAGCCTACAGTCCTCTGTGTTCCCTCAGTCCCCTCAGCCGTGTCACGTTTTCCTGTAATTGAATTTGACGTAGGATGTACTGCCATTTTAAGGCTGTGGACTTGGGGCAGAGAGGCTCCCTTCGTAACCTTTGAAAAACATGGAGTTTTATTGTCAGCCGTAAAAACTGGATCACTACAAAACTAGAATAGCTGTTCCTGGGTTATGGAGAGATGGATGTTTGGGGGATTGGGTATAACTGCACCTAACTGGCACAGCTCTGAAAGCATGGAGTGACTGCTTCCGACTTGGAAGCTTCACTGAATAGATAGAAATAAACTTCGGTGAGTTTGTGGCACACAAACTCAAGAGCTGTGCTCTTGGAGGAAATATTTAGATTTTTTTGTATGATATGCTGCTGTACAAGAAATCAGAGCCTTTGCTAAACCAAAATTGACAGGTGCATGGCCATGTATGCGTTCCTATTTTTGATAGCTGGTGATTAGGCAGGGCAGTGCTTGTTATCGTTGGCGTGTGAAGAAATGCAAAAACAACAGTTAAAACTTGAGGGTGGCAATTTTCTTCCTCCTTAGCTGTCAGAAGGTTTATGTTTAATGTGAATGAGCGGAGAGCTTGTATTGAAATGAAGGGGATAGGATCACCAGTTGCATCTGGCTTCCTCAAAAATAGGTTTGTGGAGCTGAGTTTTACCCTGCCATAAGCGTCGCTGCTTGCAGTTTTTAGTGTAACTAGTGTCACACTGGTTTATCTTTCCCAGAAAGGAGTGTGAGGGTGTTCCTAGCTTACTGAAAGTAGCTTCCACAGGAGCAGCCTGTGTGTTCAGTTCGTCAGGGACTTGTCTGTTAATGTTGCCTGTAGTTAAGTGATAATGCATCTGTCATGAACGGCCTCACTGGTGATTCCTCACAGCTCAGCATCCTACAACTGCCCTTGAATGCAGACCTCTGCACAGACACAGGGCTCCGAGAAATAGCGTCCCTCTGCTTTTACATACCGCTGACTTCTACTAGTGTCTAATTTAAATCTAATATTTATTTTTTCTTCCTTTGCCTTCCTCTTTTGAGTACTTCCTACGTCTCAAAATATGCTTTCCTCAATCCCACACTGAAACGCTAACTTTAGATGTGTCTGTCTCTTCTGTCTGCTTTTGCCAGCCTCTTCCAGTAGATGAAAACAGAGTGCAGGAGGATCTGGCACGCTGGAAGCTGGGTCAGGTTTTTGAACTTACTCCCTCAGGTCAGATGGATTTCAGACATCCTCGCTTGGGTCTTCTAATTTTGGAGAGTTTATCAGCTGGCATACCGGGATGACAGGGGAGTAGGGAAAGGCTCTTGGTGTACATTGGAAAAGTCCCCAGGCTCCAGGCTCCTGTCAGAATCCTGTTGCTTCACATTTTCCCCTTCATTTTTAAAACACATGACTTCAGATTCTCTTTGAAAGCGTGGATGTGTTTTTTTTACGCTGGAGCCTGCGTGCAACATGGAAAAATGAAATAAGTTTTGCTTTTGCTGGCAACTAAAAGATAATGGCTTACTGCTTTTTGTGTGTGTGTGCTCATGTAATCACTTCTTGTTGCTAACTGCTTGCAAGCTTGAAGCTCCTTTCACTTGAGGAAGAAACCAGAACTCACTTGCTGTGCTTTTTGAAAATGAGTCTGTTTAAATTTGCTGTGCAACTGTGCATTTCCCAGACACTGTGCTATTTAAATGTCCATCCTGCCACATGAGATGTGTGTGTGTGCTGCTCTCCATTTTCTTGCTGAATGTGTTGCTGAGCTCTAAGAGGATTTATGTTGACCAATATGTTGAATCAACATCTGTTGAAAATTGAAGTAGGCTTTTGGGACATTCTTGTGCTACCCAAGGGTCATGCTATTCCATTGTCTATTAAATATGAAATTGAGATCTGTCCCGATGTGAAATGAGTACATTGAAGCAGTGGTGTGACCTAACCTTTACATGAACTGTGGAGGAATCCAGGGGCTCTGGGAAACAGTAAGCTTGTATGCGGATATAAGGGAGAATGTTGGTATATGTAGAATATGCCACTGTTTTTAAATGGTTACACAGAGTTTTTAGTAATATTTGTACATTCTTGTCTAATTACCCTGGAGAAAAAATAACAGCCTTATTTGGTGAACTAAAGCAAGCAAAGAAAGGTTCTTTGTGTGCTGGGAAAAGGCTTTTATATCGCTGATGAAATAAGTATATACTGTCAGACTCAGCCTGGAAGTCGTTGTTCCAGCAGAAAGGCATCTGGTAACCCTGGGCTGGTTGCTGTCTAACGAAGCAATCCACAAAGCTCAGAAAGGAAAGATCAGTGGGTCTGAGAATGCAGGGAATGGGTATAAAAACCTTATCTACAATGCTTCTGAGAGCTCTGCCAGCTTCTGAGATGCACGCCAAGCAAACCTGAACGTGCTGGGTTTTTGTTGTAGTTTCCTCTGATAGTGAGTGCTTCTCCAAGTGCTTTGTGTCTGTGGTCTGGTAGTACGTTGGTTAGTAATGGTTAGGGCACAGGCTCTTCAGGTAAATCCAGGCTAGCTCAGACTCAGTTAGGACACAGTAATCTTATCCCACCCCCACACAAAAGCTGTCCAATCATTCCTTCAACGACGGCGATTTTTCAGCTTTAATCTGAGCCGATGGGTTGCTCAGCGCTGTCTCACTTCCACAAGTCAGCTTGGAGGCCCCAGCTCTCTAAGGGAATTTTTCTTGGCACGGGGGAAATGGATTGTGAAACGATAGCAAATGTGAGAGGGTAATTCCTGTCTGCTGACCAGGTAAGAGTACCTTGTAGGTATAAAAACCCAAGTGTTTCAGGGCTTAGCAGAGCTATGAAGTAGCAGTGGGCATGAAAACAACTAATGATTTTTACAGCATTTCTCTTGTGTGTGCTAAGTGTGTGTATTAATAACAATATAAAGCCAATGTATGCAAAGAGGCAATGAAAAAGTGCCTTGGGATCGTTACGCTGTAGGCCCACCATGTATTGTAAACACAGTGAATCTGTCTCTTTATTACCAGATTGCTCTGCTTACTCTAATCAGTCTAAAGAGCTAAACTTAGCTCTGCTGTTGGATGAGAACATTCTACCTGTGGAAAGGCACTCTAGAAGTCATCTCTAGTGTTGGATGTTGAAATATAAAGGATATTCTGTTTTGTCTTTTGCTTGAGGCCGGGTATGAGTGTGGCACTGTAGATGATGATGTTGTCAGTGCTTAATGACATGCATTCTCTCAGTTCTGGCGTTTCCTTCAGCTCGGGCAGTCTGACCCTTTCATCAGAGCACAGAGAACCTGCAGTTTGCCCTCTGGCAGTTCATAGGTAGAACCAACGTGCTTCTTCCAGTCCACTCTTTAACATGCTAAGCTTGACAGAGTGCCATTGGAGATGCAGTAAGCAGTTATCAGACCAGATTTGCCTATTGATGGTTATTGGGAAGAGGAGGGTAAGCGTGGAGTGACAGATAAGGACAGTCCAGTTAGCTAGGATCCTAGGCTGAATTGCTTCAAAATGCTTATGCTTACCGTAGAAGTGAGCGATACAATATTTATTAGTTATTTGAGTGTCAAGCTGCTGCTTCAGCTGTACAGCAGGAAGGCAGGCAGGCTGGGTGTAATGAAATATAATATTATTGAGTATTGCCAAACCAGGACCGTTGTATAAATGGATCTAATTTCAAGTTCTGTGGTATTGCCATGTCTGCAAAGTTACCTGCTTGTACAGGGAACACCGTGGAGAGTACAAGAGTGAGATTTGTTTTTATATAACGCAGAGGTTCTTGTTGACATTCTTCTCTCAAATGTTAATTGGAAGTAACTTTTCTTGCACAATAGTTCTTAAGCTAGATCTATTTTTATAATGCGTTAAAATACTGAGGCTGGGTGGGAGTCTGCAATAAATAGTTTTATTCCCTGAAGTAATGGCTGTTGGCAACTCCTGTGCTCTTACTCATCAGCTGCTGGTCTAAACTCTGCTGCATTCATCCTTTTCATCTCTGAAGAGCAGAAGCAATTCCTTGTGCACGTTCCTCACTCTCCAGTGAGGATTCATTGATGAGGTGCTGCAATGCTTTGGGCCTTGAAGGCAATTTGTTCAGGAGCCACTGCCATGGCTGGCATGCACAACTCTACCAATACAACACTGCCTTCAGAACTTCCTCATGGCTTTCTCAAGCTGTCTGGGAGCCAGAGAGCCTCAGAAGATTGTTGTATTGAGCACTGCCAGCCATACACTTTAAATTAAAAAAAATAATAATAAAATCAAGCTTTTACTATACAGGTCTCTCTTAAAGCTCTGTGAGCTGGAGGTTGAGTCTGAGCACAGCACTGAAGTTACACTGTGATGCTTTATCTCTTCATCCTGTTTGGTTGCTTATGCAGTGAGATTATGCTATGTAAATATGAAACCACAAGATAAAAAAAAAAAGTATAGCTTCCTAGAAGGCTTTTTAGATCATCAAGCAGTGCTTATTTTAGAAACGGGCTAGTTCAGGGGCATGGGAGAGAATCATGGCAATGCCATTGAATGCTTCAATAATTAGATGTCAAAGCACTCAGCATTTATTTTGCTTGAATGCTTTTTAGCATCGCTGCTTTTAGAAGATAATCAGTGTGCTGGGCAACTGCTTCATTTTCATGCACCGTGTTCCTGTGTCAGCTGTCTTAGTGGGATATTCTAAGCTCATCAAATCCAAAAGTCCTGTTGTCTGTTTCTACCATAGCAGCGTTGGAAATTCCAGGAGAAAGGGTCAGGATGGAATGGAAATGGAGAGTGAACTTTCCTCACTTGAACGCTGACTCAAACCGAGAACAGAGTGAACCTGGCAGAGTTCCGTGGGAAGGTCTGTGCTTTTTTGTAAGGAGCAAAAAATAAGATGGTGATGTAGAGAGGGAGGAGAAAAGGATACGCCTGCCTTAAAAACTTCATAGCCCAGTAATTGTATATCATCTCTTTCCCCCATTCCTTAAATCCTGCCTTGTTGCTTTCCCTCTTTCAAGGGTGTGCGGAACTGCAGGGCCTGTGCCTGTGGTTTAGCTCTTGGGAATGAGCTTCCTGCCATAACAGCTCTGTTCTTCCCCTGCTGTAGCTGACTCATGCTTTGTCAAATGCTGAAGTTAACCCTTCAGAGAGAGAAATAAGACCACCTGTTGTTATTCAGAGCGGGGTAGGTCCCAGCAGAGTGGATCTGGAGAAGGGCCTTTACAAGATCACCTGCCCTTTCCTACCTGGATTTAGCAAGATAACAAGCAAAGGTGGAAGGGTCACTGTTGAGGTGAATTGACTAGAAGGTTTACCTTGATGCATCCAGCCCTTCTCCTGTATCTTTGTCAGGATGGCTTTAATCTAGCATTGGTCTTCTGGCATCTGAAATCTGTTAGAAAGCCATTACACGGGATGGAATCCTGAATACCCTAACTGTGACAGAATAGCTGACGAGATTCAAATGCATTTCCAAATAAAACAGTTTGCATAAGTGCTTTAAGAGCAGCATCAGTTCTGCTAGTGTTCAGCCATATCAGAATAGCACTTTACAAACCTCAGCCCAAATTTAGCAAAACCAGTACCAGACCTTCTTACTGTAATACCAGCTCCCTCGTATGGTGGTTATTGTATTATGATGTTTCTAGAGGTCAGGGTACGTGTTCAGAAGCAGTAGTGATTAATTAATAAAATCTAGAGAAAACAAGCTTTGCTGCTCGGCAGGTTTTCTGCTCATCTGACGTATATAATTTCTAGTACCTGTTTTGAGAAGTTGTATCCCTCCCCTTCTCCCCCTCCCAGGAAAAAAAAAAAAGTTTGGCAAGTTCAAATCATATGATTTAAATATTTATCTCAGAGCAGAGAATCAGCAGAACTGATGAGTTCATGAATGAGCTGAGAGAGTAGACAGGGCAAGCCAAGATAATGTTTATAACAGCAGCCAGAGCTGTTATGTAGTGCACCTTTTATCACTGCATTTGGACCAGAGTTGCTTCCTCGCATCCAGGACTTTTGGCACCCTGACTCCTCTCTTGATGTAGTTGTAGAAGGTTTGGGCTGTAGCTGTTTAACAGTAGCCTCTAAGAGCTTTATGAAAAGTTGAGAGCTGAAGACACCTCATGGGCCTAAAAGAGGGGGGACTCTTTGTGCTTGTTGCTTCACACCTTGGTCATGTTGAAGCAGTAAATCTGCGCCTAAAACCTAGAAGTGAAACATCCTCTGTGCTAGCAGTTGGCAATCTGTGACTTCCCTCCTTCGCAACTTTGAGTCTCCATGTATCTCCTCACCAAATGCAGCAGCATCTGCTTTTCACTTTACGTTGGTCTCTGTAGAGCCATGCTGCTTGCAGGCATTCAGGTGTCACCTCTGCTGCTCTTGAAAGAGATGCACTGCAACTGGAAAAGAGGAGTTATTTAGCTAAAAAGCCAGAAATTCTCATTGCCCCAGAGAAATCATTTTTTTTTCTGACCTTTGATGAAGCGAAAGCTTTATCTCCAAGTGACTTTCAGGATTTGCTGGGACAGTGGGGCAGATAAAGATTTGAGTGCCAGAGGTTGCCTGCAGAGATGCTCACCCTCCTTTTCAAGTGCTCATTGTGTTGGGTGAAGTAGCTGCCCTGCCCCCAGCGATTCTGTATGATAGATGGTGAAATCGATTCTTTTTTTTTCTTTTAGAAGAGAAAAAAATTGCTCAGAGCTTTGATTTGTATGGTAATTAACACTTAAGACCTCACTGACTCTTATAATTAGTGTTAATAGCCTTATAAATACTCTTCACATTATAATTTAGGGAAATTACACGTTGGAGAAGTAAAGATGAAGTTGCTGTGCTGGTGAGGAATGATGGGCTCCAACAGAACTGTAGATAAGAACAAAACCTCACAGAGAAAGTGGCAGCTTTCAGGTAAAGTCTTACTGATACTTTTAATGTAAGGAAGTAATACTCTTTCCATACCTAGTGCCTTAAAATTAATCACTGTATTGACTACTTTCATAGCAGTAAACAGGCTGTGTGTACATATGTAAATGTTGTTGGATTTCTGGAGTGTCAAAAACAATATTCAGAGAAACTCTTCCAATCTGTGTCAAACTGTCACTTCGTAGCATGTCAAGTGCTTAATACAAAGCTGCTTTTTGTGATGGTGTTTGGCTTTTCGGCACTAAATGTTTTATGGCTTTGTGTCAAAAGCAGCTTTTCCCTTGGTGAAAGCAAAGACTTTGTGTGCTTGACAAAAGGAAGGGGCTTTAAGATCCCACATCTTTGGCAAGGCTCCTTGTGATTCATGGAAGGGAAGTGGAAATCATTTTCTAAAATTAAAGTGAACTTTCACTTTTTCCCCCACGCCTTCTCCCAGTGAATATGTTGCATTGTCTTTTGGAGATGTGGGCAAATGAGGAGGCTCCATTAAAGACTTCATAAGAGCTCTGGTCAACACTAGGATCTAACTCCTTGAAATATTGAGGTCACAAAGACAAGTTACTTGCCTCATCTTGAATCTGACGTGCTCTATTTACCCTCTCCCTGTTGGAAAGGAAGGGTGAAAGTGTTTCCTGCAGATGCTCCCCCTGCTCCAAGGTGGACAAATAAGGAAGGGTTGTGTTACATGCTGTAGTTAGGAGAGCTATGTGGAGATGGCTGATGGTCAACAGCTGCAGCCCACTGCTATCATGTGAGCGGTTTGCTTTTTGCCACACTGCTTATTTTAATCAACTCCATCTGTATGTGGTGTAGGCCATAATAGAAAGCAGCCTGCTTTCTAAATGGTGTAGTTTAGATGCTAGGATTTACTCTGTCGGGTTGCAGATTGTTTGGTCAACAGAATGGATAATGCCAAATAGCACTGTATTCATGATATTGTACATATGGGATAATTAGGAAGATTATCACGATGGAAAGAGACAGGCAAAATAAAGGGAAATGTTTGCCTGTGTCCTAGGCTTGCTGTAGGAAGCTCCAAAGGAGCAGTCTCCAACAAGAGATCCTTCCCCAGTGGTGGTGAGCCCTTAAATGGGGTCTGGGAGAGGTGGAGGCAGACTGCACCCCTTCTGGTCGCACAGGTGCATTGCCTTCACCTGTGCTCCCATGGCTGACTCAGTGCTCACCTCACCTGATCAATCAGTGGTTCAGGCCGTGATTCAGCAGTCCCCATACAGAGATTAAGGCTGAATACCAAAATGAAGTGTTTGTCTTAAATTTATTTCACATTTAATCCTTATTTATTTGTGTTTTTTTTTCCAGAAGGCACAGTAATGGTGATTTATCATCTGCTATTGAGTACTTCCTCTGGAAAATGAAGTCTTATTCAGATAGCGTACTGGTGGAGGATCTCAATAGTGAGAACTTAAAGGAGAGGACTAAGGAAACGTGACTAAAGGAACATAGTGTGGGTTTGTTTTGATGTAGTTTCCAACAAAAGTCAGAGCACTTCTCTTAATCTGAACAGAAAATAAGAAGAACATTCACTTCTTGATTGGGCATAGTAAGACAGAAATGATGCTTTTTTTGTTTTAGTGTAGCTTATTCAGGTAGAATTGCTTCGGCCTCAGTTTAGGTGTATCAGGTATGGCATCCAAAGCCATAGTTGGCTTAGTGGGAATGTATGGTGCAACATATTTTCCTTTTCCTCTGCCATAGGTTCAATATAAATCCTTAAACAGCCTGCCATACCAAAAATAAGGCTGTATAAATATCTGAGCACATGGAAAAATAGCTTTCCTCTTACTACCGCATTAGAATTTAGAATAATTACTCAGTTTTAGACACTCGGTTGGAACCACTTAAATTAGTAAGGATTCTGAGAACCCAGACATCCAGATTTTGGGCAGATTACTGGAAATGAGAAAGGCAGTGCTGGCACATGCACTGAGATGACCATCACCAAGTGGGATTTCAGGGAAAATGTTTGACAGTTTGTGCTTCCAGCAGCTGACAGTTTTTTTTCAACTGAAAGTGAATGCCAAATTAGTGAACTTCATGTGGTCTTTACTCTGTACGTTCCACTTGTTTCACCTTGGATTTCAGCTTTGAAACAGAGAATGCTTGAACTCATCTACAGCTGTCTAAATGCATAAATTAGTCATCTGAGTACTTGTGTTAACTTAAAATAATACCGTAGAAGTGAGCTAATGCCTTAAACAACCGTGAGTTGGGGTCTGTGAGCTCTCATTTCCAGCTATCAGATCTGATGCTGTTGCAGTTAGATGCCTGCATGAATGCTTGGGGTAGAACAGATGCAGAAAATAAAGGTGGCTGACAACCTTGGGATAGTTTCCTGGAGCTGATAGGGGTGTTGTGGTGGGAGGAACACGCGTTCTCTCCACACAGTGATTTTTTTTTGGTGTGGATTTCGAGGTTGTGGCCTGTTGTGATGCTCTTGCTTCTGTTAGAACAATGCCTGGCAGATTTGTGACGAGGATGTTTGCTAGCACTTTTTCTGGTAATGAGAAATTGCCACCCACTCACACAGCCTGTGTAGGTAAGGGGAGTATTTCACTTCTGACTGACATAATTAAGAAGCTGCTGCTAAAATCCTTGACAGTGAAGCTGCGTTGGTCTTATTCCTTAGGCATCACTCAATTTAGTTGAGGGTTAAATCTGGCTGACTCGTTCTCATTTTTGTCAATGTACAGGATGCTCAGCCATAGCCTTTTAACCACGGAAAAACTACAGTCGATGTGTTGGGCTAAGTCTGAGATTCCTTTGTCTATGCTATAGAAACACTTGTGTTGTTGCTCCTGAAATTATTCTGCCTTTAGCTCTGTTGTGATTACACGAGGGTAGCAATTATTCTTGTTTTAGGGATTAATGAACTAGTGTCTTCATGCTTTCCTTTGTCAGCAGTGAAAACTCTAGCTTCAACTTCTTGCCTGTGGTTTTCTGTGGTTATGGCTTCAACATTTTTGCTTATGGTGTACTTTGAGTCTTTTAACACTAGGAGCTCCCATCTTTCAAGATGTAATTCATCTGTCAGTTTTTAAGTAAGTTATTCAGATGATAAGCTAATTTCTGAGCTGGATAGATGTGAGCTTCCTATTCCACCTCCTGCTAGGACCGTGGTAGTTGAGCAGAGTGTGTTGCAGTTGGCCCTGAAAGGGCAAGCATTGAGGAGGAGCTGAGGATAACTGCTGGAGCTGGCTTCCCATGGGTCTGCATGTGTCTGGAGTCAGCTCCAGCTAACGTGGCTAAGGCCTCTGGTGCTGGAGAGCCTGTGTACAGAAGGACTCAAGGAAATGACTTGAAAAACGCTTCCAGGTCCAGTTTAGCCTGGTGTGGAAGTGCAAAGGAAGTGACGTTTAGGCGGGTGCTCTTTTTTCTAACAGAAGCAATGCTGTGCTTCTGAGAGGCATTGACAGCATAAATGCTTTCATGGCTTCCAGCTGTGACGTTTAGAATAAAACCACTCTTTCAGGTGAAATGTAGCGTTCACAACAAATTTAGCCTGTATGGATTTTGCTTTGTAGGACTTACGCTGCTGCTCGCAGTTACAGATCCCATATTCTGCCTAGGCAGTGTAGGTGAGAGACTTATTTTAACATTGCTAATTGCTTTTGTGAGCCTGTTCTTCTGTTCAGAATATTAAATACTCCACACAGGTATGTAAGCAGACTTCAAAAAAATGAATGCTGAACAAGTGGGGTGAGAAGAAAGGGGTTTTGACTGGATTAACTGGGTTAGAAATCCACTGTGTCACAGACACACAATGCAGTGCGAGTGTTTTTATGGCTACTGGTGAAGTGGAAATAAAATCTGGAGGGTCAGATCCGTAGAAATCCCTTCTTGACTAAGGGTGTACAGCTTGTGCATTAGAAGAAAATACAGCTGCATACTGTCAGTTCAGATGCTTCTTTAGGATCAGGAATATAATATTTGAGCTACGCTTATCAGGGCTTTGTATTGTTTATTTTCAAGGCTGTGGGCAGTCCTGGTGGATTCAGCTGGGCTACAGTTTGTGCTTCGTATCATGAGGTTGGGGACTGCTTATGCTATGGCAACATGTAAGAGCCCATAAAAAACCCCAGTAGTATGTAACCAAAGAGGATCCATACCTTCTGCACGTGAAGGAATCTAGTTTTGGAGGATGATGTATGCTGTGGGAAACATGCACGGCTTTCTAGAGCCCTGTTTTGACTTTTGTGTCATTTGAATGGCATTTGCTAGTAGTAAATGCATTGAACGAAGCTAATCTTAGAACGATAGGTCAGCACTGAAATTTGTTTGTTCCTCATTAGCCTCACAAGTAGATGAGGTCTTAAATTTTATAACAGCACTGAATTTCATTTCTTTCCTTTCTGCCAGGTACCACCACGTTTGGTACAATCCAGGGAATGTTCTTGTTACTAGTTGTGCAGCCTGTGCTCTTTGTAAGTTGGGCTCCTGCTGAAAGGGAAATGCAGGAGAAATGTGCAAATCCCTCTTACAGAAGTTGCAGCTTTCACCATTTTGGCTTCTGCAGCTGCCTCTGTCTGTGGGCAGCATACTTCTTTAAAACTTCAGGGCTAACAAAAGCTACCTAAGAAGGGGAAGATGTTAAATAGTTTGCATATGCTTTAATTTCTTCACTTTTGTGCCTAGTGATATTCCGTTACACTTAATCTGGCTGTTTGATCTCTGCAGGTGTTAAACTTGAGCCTGGCAAGCAAACCAAGGGTAATTCCGTATTGATCTCTTAAAATTAATTAACTTCCCTGTGCTTTTAGTGAGGAAACGGTCCTGTCAGAGGAGGCCAAGTCACGAAGAATAATTTCTGCTTCAGAGTGGCCATGGGAGAAGCAGACTTGGAAGCATCATCTCAGTATGCTCTTAATGTGTGCATAGCATCCTTTGCAGTGGACATTCAGGTAGCTGGCAGTAAGAAGTGGCACCTCCCAAGTAAACCTTGAACGTGATACACCTGCAAAGCAAACACCCCTGTGATAAGCTCGGGAGGCTTCTGTATCTGGTTGGGGAAAGTCAGCCATCAATGCAGGGTGTGTTGGATTCAGCTCTTGTGTCCTACCCAATGCTCTGTGTGACTCTGGCTTTTGCCTGGAAGTGGGACAGCAGTGCTGCGTGCTGCTGGGCTGGCTGCCAGATGCCCTGGGAAGAAGCTGCTGCATAGTAAACGGACAGGGATGCAGCCCAAAGTCATTTCCTGCAGATCGATGTGCTGTGAATGTCCCCCACAGAAACCACTGTGCCTCCAAGCTGCTGTTTGGAAACATCAGGGAGGGGAGCATCCTTCCCTCCCAGCCCTCAGAGTTGTACTTTGGGTAGGCAGCCTTATCCACCGAGTGTAGCAGCCAGCTCTAGTGTCTCTGCAGGTGTACTGTGGCATATGGCAGTGATCTGATAGATGCTCTTTAAGCCACGTGAGAATCTGAGCACTCTGTTTGCAGCACAGTGGTTATAATGGCATATTTGTCAGAACCTTGACTGTTCATCGTGCTTGCTTCTGGCACGCAGCTGCACTTGTGACAGCACTTCTCCCATTGGAAGAGAATTAGCAAGGCTGGGAAAAGCAAGGCTATGAGCGCTGAACTGGATTTGCACAAGCAGGTTATACACTCAGGTGGCTTTTCCAGTCTTGGTACTACAGACTTGTGGTGATTTTGCTGCCTGTGGGTTTTGTCCGAGTCAGAGGAGTGTCCTCCCAACACTCAGGTTGTTTGCAGATAACCCTCACTGTCAGCATTTCAAAAGCTCTGTTGAGTTGTGAATAATTCTTTTCTTCTGTATGAGCATGTGGTCTTTGTGATACTGCTAACCTCTTGTGAGGAGGCTGTAAATAGTGTAACGGTGTAAAATCAAGCTGCTCCGTGTGGTTTTATTACAAGAAGCCTTAAAGCTGCTGTTAAAAAGTGGATAAGCCGAACGCATTCACACGGTGGCCAAATACTCAGTGTGTCCAGCTTCTGTGTTCACATCTTTAAAAGTGCTGTACAGTGAAAGCATGCCTTCCTTTTCTGGTTTACTTCTTTCTGCTCCTCCTTTGCTAGGAGCTATATGAAGGACAGGCTGCATGGCTTGGAGCAGTGCATCTCCTAGACAGACTGAGGCTTGATGACCTCAATACTTTTTTTTTTTTAAACCATTTTTGGCACCTTTATCTCTGAGTATAAATAGCTCCCAAGCCTGTTCCTCACCATTGGCTAGGCATGAAGGAGTGTTAAATGCTTTTGCGAGGTGAAAATAGGCTTTCTCAGTTGCTTGTGCATGGAGAGCATCCAAGCTGTGCGATATATTTACCCACTTCCATTCCCTGATGAATGCTATGCCACACATTCAGGCGGTATCTGCAGATTTTGCATAACTGTGTTCAAAATGCTCTCCTAACAGTGGGTGAGTGACAGCAGGCAAAGCTAGCATGCTCAGATGTGCCTCTAAAACCAGATGTTTTCTATGTGTCTGTGGCTGTGCATCTGTACGCAGCAGCTGCATTACAAAGCCAAGGAGACGTGAGAGGCCATCAGGGCTCACAGTGTTGGAGTGATGACCATGCCTGGGGTCTATCTGTAAGAGCACCAAGGCTTCTCTCCCTGCAAGAAGAGCTGGCAACCAGGCTGGAGCTGGGCTGAGAGGCAGGAGGCAAAATGCTGCAGGAGGCTCTGCCTCTGCAGAAGCATTTAGTGCAGTTTTCCACTTCTCCTCCGAGCTCTGAGGTGCTCCCACTTAAAGCAGTGTACCTGTCACCAGAGTGCTCTGCTGTCGTTTTTACTCCAGCTCTTTCACTTAAAAACAAGCTTGGCAGGCAGCTCTGGCAGCCTGCAAGAAATGTTATGAACACTTTAAACCTCTTAATGCTCTGTTTTATTCTTGCTGCGGTAAAGTGCTGAGTGGAAGAAGCTCTTGAATACCTCTGAATACCTGGTGCCTTTCGGGTGGCTGGTATTTAAAGAAATAACGCATAGGTTTGGCTGGAGGTCTTCAGGAAGGCATTCAGGAAGCCGAGGGTGGAGGCACCAAACGTAGACCATAGGCAGCATGAAGTTAGGGTTTATGTTTCTGTGGGAGGAAAACGTGGAAACTTACCATAAACTTGAAGCATCCAGTAAGTACTGCCTCTTTGGTAACCCAAAACATGTGCTTTGTTTGACTGTTACTCCCTCTTGTGGGTTTCAGGACAGACTGAACAAGCTAGAAATTCACTCTTGGCCTTCCTGCGTGGAGCAATTCATTACCAGTACTCCTCTGACCTGCTGGATGGGATGCTGACCTTCAGACTTGCCTCACTGCATACATCCGAGAATTAGAGCGTCCTTTTATTTCAAGAGGATTAAATCTGGGTGGTGCCTTTAAAACACAAAACCATTTTCTTCCTACTTATGTTCAGGAACTTGCAAATCTGTGCCATTAGTGTGTAGTACAACTTGTTTCCTTATGAAAGTGGATGCTAGGCTGTGTCGTAACGTTTCTCTCTTGCAGACTTGGCAAGTACCTGATCCGGTGACCGTGTTACTGTCCCTCATATCTCCTGTCCTGCAGTCAGCACTTCAGAGTTGCAGCTCACAGGCTGTTGCTCTCGTCTGCGGAGAGCTGCTATGTTATGCACATTGTTCCTGAAAACTAAATTCCAAAAAAGAGCTGTGCTTGCTTCCAGCGTGCTCTCCTGTGTACCCAATAAATACAGAGGACTTAGATTAAGCTCTTCCTGGAGTTTCTCATCCACTCTGATGGCAAGAAGTTTGTGTAATGTGTTGTGTGAAGATGTCAAAATATCACCTCTTGCATTTGTTTTCCTCCAGGGGGACATGTAATCCCTTTAGGCAAGAAACTGAAGCACTTCTCCATTTAAAGATGGTGTTAAATATGTGCTGGCGTTGGAAGCTGCTCGGTCTCTTACTTGGTGTGGCCGTGCATTTATTCATTGAGTAAAATCCTCTTCCTCTTCATCCCCTTTTTCTGCATCAGCTCTGCCTTCTGGTCCGGCTGTCTGAAACTGCATCACACAGAAAATTCACAAGTGTAGCCCCTTTACTGGGGAGCTGTGCTTACACAGTCTCATTGTGCTTTCCAGCTGACCACAATGTCTTCTGCTCGTGTTGAAGCTCTTTTTTAGTTTGCTGTAGGAGTAGCACTATATGGCTGTAGCAGTGGCTGCCCTTGTCTTGCTCGTTTCAGAAACTGAGATAAAACAGACACCTTGTAAACAGGAAAGAGGAGCAGCAAGTTCCTTTCATTCCAGAGCTAATCCCTAAAAATTAATGGGAGAGCTGTTTGTATGTAGAAACTGGACTGTGGCTGTTCAGTCTTGGGTGTTGCAGGCTTTGGCTCTTGCTCCCTGTCCTTTTCTTAAGCCTTTTTCCTCATCCTGCCTTTATATTTTCACTAGCATGTTAATTCCCATCCTTCTTGTGCTCCTGTTTGATATTCATCATCTATTTTGTCTATATAATGCTTTCTGTGTATCCCACCATGTATTTTGTTTAGTCTGCAGTATTTTCAGCCCACCCTTCAAAGCAGCATTAGCAACCTTTATTTTTAGTTAATTGTTTTCCTGATTGAAAGCTTATGGGTGCTGCTATAAGCCCAGATTTGTATCGACGTGTGAATTAGAATTGTAGAGCTGCATCCCACCCTTACTCAGATGAAATTTGGGATGCTGTGGGTACCACATTCTAGTCTCCACTGCTTGTAGCAATCACTGAATTTCTTATTTATATTTCAAATATTTTTGCCAGTCGGGAACAAAAGCTCTGTTTATGTCCACGTTCAAAAAGATGCTGGCATTGGCCCAGCCCTGGAGCCCTCCCTGACCCGTGTTTATGCTGTAAAGTAGCCACTGAAATACTGCTGTTTATTGCAGGCTCCAAATTTGGTTATCGTGCTTACTTTCTCCATGAGCAGCACGGTCGAGACAAAGGTTTGCTCTTTCACTGATGTGTACCAACTCCTGAATTCAGTTTGCGTGCACGCTTCCTTACTGAAGCTCTGCTGAGCCCTGGGTGCTTGCAGACCAGCCCTGCTGGGAAATGCCCTATGGAAGGGACCACTGAATGCAACTCTTCCTGCAAGTGGGTGTTTCAGGAGGCAGCACTGGGAAGCTGATATTTTTCTTCTCACTGTCAGTTGGTGTTCTTTTTTTTTCCTACTGGATGTCATTTTAGTCTCAGCAATTGCCATTTGCTTATCTGAGTGAATGATCCAGCTGTTTCCAAGGTCAGTGTTGATTCCCTTGAAACTGCTTTACATGAATACTGGTCTTGAGCTAAAGTATATGGGTGAATGGAGTCTTGCATAGGCTGTATAAAGCTCGTGGCTGTATTCCTTGAGATAACAGCTGTAGAGTGGCATCCAAATGCTTCCCTGACAGGAGCAGTCATTCACTAGAGCTATTCGGGGACGCTAACTGAAGATGTGACCAAAATGCAGTCAGCTGATCCTGGTCCTCTGCCAGGTAGGTACACCGCCTATAGAAAAGTGGTCAGGGCTGGAAGCCACCAACGTGCTCCTGCAGAGCTGCCCACCAGCCTCCAGGCTGGGGTTGTTCTTGCCTCCCTGCTGTGCTCTATCTGACTGAAAATGGCATGAGGTGTCTGTTGCCATACAGCCATGAAAGTGGTGTGCCCTCTCTACACGCAGAGCTTAGGATCGCTTTCCAGTTGTAACCAATCATCTTCTGCAGGCACTGTAGCTACAGCACTTACACAGAAGTGGTGGTGGTGTTGATGGGAAAGCCTGCAGAACTGATTAGCTGTCACACTCATTTTCTTCTGAAGCTTGCCTCTGTTGCTTGCCTCTGAACTCTCCAGCGTTTTGACATGGAGGGGGTTTGTTTAGATCGAAGGAGGTGCTTCCAGCACTTTCCCTCCTCCCACTAGTCCAAAGTGCCATAAAGCAGAGCCCTGCTTATAGCTGAACCAGCTGCAGTGAGCCAGCGGCCCGGGACGTGCAGCAGGCCCAGCACTGTGCCAGAGACCACTCCAGGAGCAAGCCCCTGCTCTGCAAACTCCTTATTAGTGTGCATGAGCTACACGAACAGGTAGGAGAGGAAAAGAAACTTTATCTGCTTTCTGAGTAATGCATGACTTTCACAGTATTGCTATTTGTTTTCCCTCCCCCAGGGGTCTAAAAGAGCAGAACATTCTCAAGGGGAATAAATGCCTGTCAAATGCTGCTAGGGTCTGTAGCAATTGTTGCATGGTACCCCCCTTTTGCAGGTGTGGTGAGGTCAATTCATTGCAGTAGGATGTGCTTTGGCAACCCGTGCAATCTTATGATGGAGTTCAGTTATTGTTTGGACTGTATTTTTAGCAGTGGCCCTTGTGACTGCATGGCAATACAATTTATGAAGTAAGACACAACTCCTTAATAGTCTCTTATGTTGTAGAGCTGCACGCAGTGTTCACTGCAGCGTTGTGCAAAGTAAACATTTCCTTCATTTATGGGGAAAGGGTTCTTGTCAACAAGACTTCCCAGCTTCTGGTCATGTGCTTAATTATCTCCGAGATGGGTTTTCTGGCAAATGGAAGCAAATGTTTCTCAAGTTGATGCTGTTTGTATGTTAATTCCTCATTAGCTGTGAGTCTCTTCCCCTCCTTCTCTTCTCGGTCCTTGGCTTAAAATGTTAAACTTGGAGAGCAAGAATGCTGACCCGTTAAACACAGATAACCCGTGCTTGCACCATCGACGTGCCAAAGGGGAATGTCTGCCTGATCGTGCTCCTGGCACTTGGGAGTTAACAGAGAAAAACAAAGTTCTGGAGTACTGAGAAATTTGAAGAACAAAATAAGAAATCAGTCTTGGGATGCCCTTGGTCCTCCTGGTCAGACAGGCTTTCAGTTTCTGAATCCTGGCCGTTGCTTTTGAGTGTGGTGTTAAACAGACCTCCCTGGGCTGACAGCTGAGCCCAGCAGCCTCCGTAGCATGACTTCAGTTTGCCTGGCTTGAGTGTGCCCTTACACCTTCAGCAGTTTCCTTCCTCCTCCTCGCCGCGTCGCCTTCTAGCCTCAATCAGAGATAATCTGTTGATACTGGCAGTGCGTTTTGGTGATGAAAACCGGACATTGTTTTCCTAAGCAGCGTTTGGTTGTGTATACTCAAGTTCATTGCCTTGGTGACGGTTTACAAGGAGGTTCTGTTGACTCTGCCAGCTGAGCTGCATGGGTGCCAGGATGCCTGCAGCAGGCAGTCAGATCAAGTGAGCTACATGTTTTATTTTTGAAGGTAGAGATGCAGTGAGCTGAGTTGCAGATGGAGGAGATGTACAGCATCGCAGTGTGGCTTCTGATGCTGCTTAAGAGCTAGTGCTGGGGTGGTCCAAGCTGGAGCCAAGTGGGCTGCGTGCTGCAAGCTTTCTATCTTATCTGTTGGGTGTGACCTGTGTTGGAGAGCTCCCCCGAGGAAATTCACAGGTATTAAAAGGATTCCCTAAGCCTGGAAGCCTGCAGCACACTGTGTGTTTTGACTCTCCCATGTGAGGAAGGCCATTTTTCCTGAAGAATTCACTTGTGAGCGAGGGGCAGTGTGTCTGTTTGGCCTGTCCAGGAGCAGCGGGAGGAGGCTGGGTCCTGCAGCAGCCAGCTGGTTACCTCCTGAATGCAAAACAGTGCCAGCGCTTCCAAATTAGCTGAAATACTGTCAGCAGCATGGAAAATGCAGGAACAGGGTGCTCTGCCAGCATGAGGACTGGGTTCTCCGTGCAGGGCAGGCAGCTCATGGAAAAACTGAGCTCAGCTGCTGGGTGGAGACTGCACGAGGTCCCAACCTTTGCCGGTGACCAGGAAAGAGAGAGCAGGGCTTGGTTGCTGGTGACCAGGAAAGAGAGAGCAGGGTTTGGTTGCTGGTGACCAGGAAAGAGAGATCAGGGTTTGGTTGCTAAGGCAGCGCCCTGTTTTGCTTGTCTGCAGCCCCAAACCGCGTGCCAGGAAGAGATGACTCGCGGTGCTTGCTATTGTTGCTACTGCAAAACCTCTCTGGGTAAAAGGGGCCGCACAGGTGCTGACGATTTCCTCCCTGCCCTCACCTCCGCTTCTCATGCGAAGTGAGGAGGAACTGAGAGCTGGCACTCATGGGCTTACAGTTTGCTTGTGCGTTGCTTGGTCTGAACGAATGAAGAGCATCCTGCTTACACCACTGGGTTCAGCTCTACCCAAGCCAAGCACCGTGCTGATGCGGCAGTTGAGCGGTTGACTTCTGAGACGCGAATGCTGATCGCGTGAATGTCTGTGTGTAAGCATCTGCTCAAGCGCCTCCGGATGCTAGGTTCGCTGTGCTCGGAGCCGCGGCTCGGCCGTGCTGCCCGCAGGGCTGCAGTACACCGAGCCGTGCCGCTGTCGCTGGTGTTTCTCTCCGAAGCGCCGTGACATCGGTGCCGGCAGCCGGAGCACGCTGCTGACTCAGGGCACGCCGCGCCTCGGACTTCGGCTCCGGGAAGTGCGACTCGTGTCCGCCGTGCTGCCTTCCTCCCGCAGGGGCCGTGTGAGCTTTGCGTCTGTTTCATGCCAACATCGAGCCGCAGCCATGCCGACGGAAGAGGACTGCCTGAGCCCGGAGGCTCAGAAGCTGGTATGGCTTTGGGGAAGGGGGTGTTGCGGCTGGCTGATGGTGAAAATCACAGCTGGGAAGGGGCAAGGGGAGCTGCTGAGCAATGCCGGGCTCTTAAGTCGCTTCTGCTCCGTTCTTCAGTCCTTTGAATTCAACAGTAATAATCATGGGTGCTTAGAGAAAGTCCTGCTGTGTGTGTTCGTCTCATTTTGGACGTGCTGTGTAATTTACAGCACCCCTACAACAGTGGGTGCAGTGGGGTGCCTGCTGTTGCTGCTGACTGGTTGCCCGCAGGTAGCTCGTTCTGCCCAACGCTCCGAATTTTCTAAACCCTTTTAAAAATATAGAGGTGCAAGTTATTTGCTTTTCAAGCTGGCGTGGGAGCAGGTGTGCCAATTTTATTTGTTCTGTGCTCCCGAAGTAAAGGTTGGGAGCAGCATTGTGCCTCCACGTGACTGTAATGGAGGTGTTAGTGATGTGAAGTGGCACTCTCCTGGTTCCTCCCTCTCTGTCACCCTGTGGAGCAGAGGGAAGCCTTCAGGCATGTCCGTAATGCCCCCTCCCCAATCTGAAGGGTGACGGTGGCCCGCGGTTATTAGAAGGAATCCTTACCTTTATATTTAGAAGTCATTTGCATGTAAGAGAAAGGTGAAGAGCTGGGCAGGATGTGGGCTGACCAATCCCCGAGTGATTCATCGACTTGAGTAAGTGGTGCAAAGTGTACTCGGGCTCCCAGCTCAGGTGCACAGGGCATCAGATAGAGACACTGCTCTGAGCATCATCGCTTACAGACAGCCTTGTGTCAATGCAAAGGAGCGTGTGATTATTCACGGTGAGCTCTGGGGGCTCGAGTGAAGGCAAGGTGGAGGGAAGCACTTAGCAGGGGTTGAGCTGATGGATGTGCGTCTGCTGCCTTCTTGCAGATCAGGTGTTGCTTGTGTAAATAAACCTTGCACTTTTTAGGAGTACAGCAAACCTTAGCAGGTTTCTTATGACTAATGAAGCATGTGACTTACGTAAATGCAGTGAACAGTTGTGTAACACATGAAGAAAAAGCTTTTCCATGCTGGGTACTGGGCTGGGACGGCAGCACCCACGAGAAACTATGCTGTGCAGCAAGCACAAGTAGCTGGCTGTGTCATTTTCCAGTGCTCAGAAAAGCAGCATCATTTCCTGCCTTTGTTGGCTGTTTCTTGGGGCTTCCAGTTTAACAACAAACCCTTGAACGTTCCAGAAAGGAAAAGCTCTGAGAATGCACACCTCCATGATGCGTGTCATCTTATGATGACCAGGTTACTTAGTGTTAGCCTGCTGGAGCTGAACGTACTGAGCTCCTTAGTGCACGATAAGGATCTGCACAGCGCTGCATTTATCTTTGGAAGCTAAACAGGGCAGAGCAGAGGACCAACCAAAGCGGCCAGCGTTTTGCAGTGCAGTGGGGGGTTTGCTTTGGGGCTCTGCGGCTCTAAATCGCTCCGGGCAATTGCAATAGAATGACAAAAATGCGGGATGTGTGGCTGGAGTGTTTGAGCAACTCCCTTGACTTGAGGCGAGTCTTTTTCAGCTGGTGTACATTTCCCCGTTGTTCTGAGCACTGTGCTGTCTCCTTGTTTTTCCCACAGGCTTTACAGAAGCCCCTCGGGGTTTGTTTTGGATGACATGCACCATGCAGCCGAAGCTGCCAGCACTCCTTGTCAGATGCACGATAAATGGTTCATAAAGGGAAGTTCCAAAGGCTTTCTAATGAGTGCAATTAGGCTTTGTGTTTTTATTCACGTGTTCTTGCCAGTGATCTGCCACTTCTGATTGAGGTGTTGCTCACGGAGTCAGTAGTGAATTTTAGATGGTTTTAAGACTTGCTTCTTTCTGTCTTAGTGAGTTTTTCCAGCCCACGTCCATTTAACAGCTATTTCTTTTGGCAGCCCCGAGACTTCCATTTCAGCTCTTGCAGTCTGCAGCACGCTGAGCCCCTCGCAGGATGCGGGCACCTGCCTCTGCCGTGGAGGTGACTTGGGGCTGCTGTTTGACAGGTGCTCAGGCTGGAGGAAGGCCAGATCCATTCAGAGCCTGCTTTGCTGTAGTTGGCACAGAGAAATGTGAAGTCAGAGCTTCCCTGTGCAAGAAATCGGGGTGTTTATAGCAGGACACTGTTAATGCAAGCACAGAACCTAAGCTTGTGGTTCCTTACGCGTAGACGAGACGAGTCACGCTCCTGCTTTTGAGGAAGAGGTCCATAATAAATGTGACAGTGTTACAGGTTTCTCTCACGTATGTAGATGTCAGTTTGGCTCACGTTAGGATTCTTTGTTGAGTGGCTGATCCACGTTGGGTGGCTGTCAGCAGGTGAGCTGTGCTTTTGCACAGGACAATCTCTGCGATGGCTCCTGTTGGTCTTCTCTTGCTTGTCATGACAGATACTAACTGCCAAGGAGCCGTGTGGTCCTGGAAAGACAAAGTTCATAAAAAACATATGCTAGTTCTGGGATAGAAGCCAAGCCAAAGATACTTGAAGGAAAATGTATTTTTACTCTCGTGTGTCTTTAAGGTTCAAAAGCCAGCTTTGTACGAGCAGGCAAGGACTTCAAAGCTGAAATCCAGTAAATTAGAGACTGCCCATGGGTTGGCACGTGAAACTGAACTGCTGTAGCTCTTGTTGTACAAACCTTTTCAGGTTGGCAAGTGCCATTGGTGCCTTGGTCACTTGAAACCGGTGGTGGCACCGCATTTTCATGTGTCCTCTTGTGCCTTGTGTGTGATTGCGATGGCGGTGGGCGCAGGGCTCTGAAACCCTTGGTGCTCTTTTAGCTTGACCTGGGCATCGCTGTGTCTTTTGTCCTGCTAAGATGATGTTCCATTAAGAGGAAAGCTCTGGAAGCAGAGAGGAGCTGGGTGTCCTTGCAGGATGCTCCCGTTCCCTGCCAAGCTCTCCTGACTTGCACTGGGGGAGCAGCTTGCAGACCCGCTGCACAGAGCCCGAGCTGACATTGCACACAAGGCTTCCTGTTTTTTGCCTGGGATTAAAAGCAGATAATTAAAAATGTTACTTTGCAGCATGTTCTGGCACTTCCAATCCTGATGAAATAGGGAAGCTCAATGGATCTCATGGGAGGCCCGTGCTTGGCAGGCATCCGCTCCGGAGAGGTTTGGATCTGAATGCTGCCGTCTGGATGCTCTGGTTGAGCTGGTGCATTTTCTCAGGTTCCCGGTTTCCTTGCCTGGATCGACCCAGTGTACCTGTACTGCTGAACAACGCCGTGCACAGTGTCAGCTCTTAGGGGAAAATGGCACGTAATGTGTTTGATGTTTGTCTAATTAATTCATCAGTAAAAAAAAAAAACAATGTGCACCGCAGGGGAGGGAAAAAAAGCAACGATAAAACAAGCCAGACCTGCCTTTCTGAAATAAGTAAATAAACCTGACTGTTTTCTCCGTGGCAGCACTTCCTCTCTATCTGCACAAATAGTAATTACAGGGACACGGGGAGCATCTCACAGCAGCTGCTCGCTGGGGTTGGTGCCTACGCTCGGCTGTATTACCTGCTGGTGAAGCATAACGAGTTACGGAAGGCAGGGCCATTGCTAGCAGTAGGGAATTAACTCCTACAGGTGTGTTTACAGCCTGACAGAGCTCTGCATTTCACACCCTGAGCGCGCGTGCCTCGCGTTGAGCTGTGTGCCTTTGGTCTCATGGCTGTGTTTCCATCCACAGGCTGAAGCCAGGCTGGCAGCAAAGCGAGCGGCACGGGCGGAGGCTCGGGAGATCCGGATGAAGGAACTCGAGAGGCAGCAGAAAGAGGTACGTCCGTGGTGTGGGGGGACACATTGCCCATCAGCTCTCGTAAAGGAGACCCCAGGTGCTGGAGCAGAGGGTTAACCTGTGGTTATTAAGCTTGGTAACTGGAACAAGGGGGCTGAGTTTGGTGAAACACTACCCTCTCTAGAATCTTGTTGCTGGTATACAGTCAGTATGCCCGAGATGGTGGGCCTGGCAAGTCAGAGCTGTACTCTGTGGTGTTATCTCCACTTTGGGAAACCAAGTAGTGGTTTATTTTGAAGCTGTACAGGTCAGAGCAATCAGGATGGGGCTACAGGCAGAAGATTAAATGTTCATGTGCGCTTTGGGGGTGCGGAGAAGGATTTGGTTTAGCTTTAAGAAGGCAAATCAGGTTGCAGTAGCAGACCAGCATTGGTGCAGTAACCACCCTGGGGCAGAAGCAGGTGGGCAGTTCGCCCGTACTGAGCATTGTGCCAAAGTGCCTCATCTAGCTGAGGCATGTCTGGATGTTTCTTACCACCCCTTAGCTGCAGTGGGGTTTAGATACACCTGCAGACACACCAGAAGTCAGAGCTGCTGAGGAGCATTGCTGCAGACACAGTGCTGTGGAAGGGAGGAGCAGCTGCTGCTTCTTGAAGGATGCTCCTTGTTAGCCAGACCACACTGGGAAGGCCCACGGTGTGGATAAGCATTGCTACCATCAAGCTTCATGGTGTGCCCATAGCTCAGCTGCTGGGATTGGCTTAGCAGCCTTTGGAAGCTGCATGGTAAACAAACTCAAGGTGTTTTGTTTGGGCAGCAAACTAAATATGGGTGTCGTGGCAGCTGACAGTGGTGCTACCGTCTAATTTACAGATAATACTAATGAGACTTGATGACCCCTTGAAGATTAAAAGCTGATGCTGCAAAGAGCATCCTTGTAAATTGAAATGTTGGTATGAAAGCTGGAGCTTGAAACGATTCCATGCGTGCTCCTGCAGATAACTGATCTGAAACTGGAGATTTCCTTATGTAGATGGAATCTGAATGGTACAGCACGTCACTCCGAAGCATGAAATGGAGTGCGAGCTCGCTCAGATGTTCCCTGCAATCTGTTTTGTAATTCACTGGTGTAGATCTCAAAACATGGCCACACAATTGTTTAATATTGCGCAAGCTTTGGATATTCCCTGAGTTTTTCACATAAGCAATGGTGTTCTTGCCAGAAATGCAAACGCACCGAGTTATCTGTCATGCTTTCTCCCATAAATGCTTCTGTATGTAGGAGCAACCATTTTATTAGGATGCTATTTAAAGGCCACGTTCTGTAGGCTAGCTTATACATGAAGAATGCACCAAAGATTAGTCACAGCGCTGTAATAAAGCTCGTCAGTAAGTGGTGGGGATACGTGACACCGTGCCCGGCTCCTCGTTGGGAGCACACACGAGCTCCACCATAGATTATTCTGGAAATGAAAATCGTATTCACCAGGCAGCACGGTTTTGCACGGTGGTGTGTCTGCTTGCTTGCAGGTGTGGGCTGAAATACAAGGGTACAGAGGGGCTGTTGAGAGGAGACTCCCTGTCTTGCACCGAGATGTGGGAATGCTCCAGGGGAAGGCTGCTGTGGGTCTCTGTGGTGGAGCAGGATTCCAGGTGTGTTTGGAGAGGTGGTTTTGTTTGATCACCTGATACCATCTTGGGGCAGGCAGCAGGAAGGGCGAGCGTGCCAGGGTGCTCCCAGGCAGAGGGAGCTGAGGAGGAGAGCACGCCTCTGAGTTTCATAGAGATGGGAGCTGGGTAAGTGAGGAGCTTGCTCTGAAAGAACGTGAGCGCAGGAGCTGCGATCTGATACGAACCGATCTGTGAAGATAAGGCCAGTGGTCAGTCTCAGATCACGTGTATTTGGCAGAGTTCCTCATTGTGAGGCTCTAGGAAAGGCACGGATCTGCTACGGACAGCTGCAGGAACTTGTTGTTCTGTGCTCCTTGTTCTCCACCAAAGATGTAAATGAGGGAGGTTGCTGTAGGTTTTCCCAGCCATCCTTCAGCACGCAGTCTGCGCAGGAGAGGCAAATGCCAGTGCCCTTTCTCAGCTGTGTGGGTGGCTGCAATGGGTGGCACTTAGTCCCCTGCCTGCTTCCAGGCTGCTGGTCCCACCCTGCTGACGGCAGTCGTGCTGCTGCTGGGCCCTGTGTTTTCCCCTGCCATGGCCTTTAAACGTTTGGTTTACAGTTGCTGAGTCAAAGGTCAGTCGATCTGGTTCCTACTGTAGAGTTATGCTTGGTACTGAGTCAAATACTTGTGTGCATTCTGACATTTATTTTTAATTCACGCAGCAGAACAAGGCGAGAGTTGGCTCGGTTGCTCTGAGTAACAAACTGTAAATTCTAGTGGGGTTACCAGGTTAAAGAGAAGATTTCGTGTGTGTGTGTCTATTTTGTCTTGTACGAGCTTGCAATAAAACTTACTGAAGCTTGTTATGTTTCGAGACACTTTAAAGCCACGACACGAACGGCTAATTGGGAAGAACGTCTTATGTAGGAGTGCCTTCTGTGTTCTGCTGGCAAGACTCACTTGTCTCTTTGAGTACTGACACAGGGAGACCACTGGTTAAGCTGATCTTAAAGCCTGAAGGGAAGAGAGAGAGGTCTCCTCCCACTCTGTAATCTGCAGGATAAGGTTCCTGCATGGCAGGAGCCTCTGCTTTTAGGTCAAGGCAGGCTCTCTGTACGTGTCTCCTCTCTTCATTTTCAGCTCTCACTGTGCAGGCATAGCACAACACTCGCCTTTGCAGTTTGGTGCATTCTTTCTTTGCCAGCAGACTTATTTGCACGTACTTCCCCCTTTGCATTTGTGCTTTGGTGAAGTAAACTATGTTACTGGTATTTCACCGTGTGTTTTTTCTTTCCCCGTGTCATTTGCAGCCTGTGACTGCAAGTGTACCAAAGCCAAGCTGATGTGGGCAGGAGACTTGAGAACACCCTTGATCTGCTTACAGGTCCCGTTGGCCGTGACTTAGGCCCTTTTTTTTTCCTTGCTAGGACTTAGTGGCTGCAAGCCTAAGCTGAGTCAGCAGGCCCCGTGCTACGGCTGGCATTCAGGAGTGTTTGGAGCCATTTCAGATCCTGGGCCGTGTAGGAAAAACTAGAGAAAAGCAGTGGTGTTTGAAGCAGTCTGCCACTAGCAGTGCGGGCAAAGTGAATTCTTTGTGATCCCATAATAGAGAAAAGTGCTGTTAGGACTTGCTGCTCAGGAGTCCTTTGGCTCTGTTGAGCTCTGCACTGCTCGCAGTGTCTGGCCCGTAACAAGGGCCTCGTTGTTGTCTTGGCATTGGCAGTCTGGGTCCTGGGCACAAGGCTTTCTGTGCCACGCTGCACCCAGCAGGGATGCCTGCTACACTGAGCCTGAAGCACTGCATTTGAAATATAAAGGATCTATGCTGTTGTCCCAAAGGCATAGCATGGCTATCAGAAAGCATCATCCACGTGCAGGTGGTGTCAGCGTGCCCCAGAGCTCAGCTTTACTTGTTAGCCAAACCAAGGGTATATTTAAAGGGAGCATTTGTGGGCGAAGCAGCAGCGTGGCGATGTTCAACCTGTAACAGCAGCCCGCTAATTGCCGCGTGTAAAGCTGCCCGCTTGTCTTCTGTGAATGGATATGCAGATTGCAGTTGCTGTGCGTTCTTGAGCTGTGGGAGGCTTTAGTTCGTTTTCCTCTTAAGGGCTTTCTTAGCGCAAGATAGAGCGAGGTGATTAGTTGTGTGGGAAAGCTAGCTTTAAATGTGGGTCTCTGTTCCCCCCTGTGCCTTTGTGGGAATAGGAATTAACGCTTCGAAGGCATTAAGCCAGCTTCTGCAGTTGTCTTTCACAGTCAGGAAAGCGAACCTGAGCCACTCGCAGAGGCAGTGATTGAAGGGAGCGTGCTTTGCAGCCAGCACTGGGATCTGGCCTCACCTGAGGTGGCCCAGGAGGCCACGGATGGCAAATATCCATGGTGTCAGATAGATGTCCATGCACCTCCCAGAGGCCAGCAGGTAGGAGCACAGGAACGTGGTATTTTAGCACTCCATGTGGGAGGAGGCTTGGAATAACCCCTGCTTTCATTTTACTCAACAGCATTTGGGTGTGTGTTTCTTTGTATTCCTGTTTTGCTGTATACTCTACATAAATGAGTCCCCCCCCCCCCCCCCCCACAAGATGGCTTACAGTGTTGCATTGCTGTTCATTCATTCATGCCAGCTTTTGTTTCCTTGTTTCTTTCCTTCCCCCTTTAGATCTATCAAGTTCAGAAGGTAGGGCTTGCTTGTTCCTTCTTGTTTGTGTGTGTGTGTGTGTTCTGTCCTCTCTGCTCCTCAGAGAAACTTCCCAAGAACGGAAGATGCACAGCAGGCTTTATGTTTCCATGCCTTCATGTTTCCTTTCTGCTCCACGAGGCTATGGGAGGATGATAATAAAAGGGAGAGGGGGAAGGTGACCTGTTTCTCTTCCCAGTTCCCTTCTGAGAGCTCTACAAGGTGGCTCAGCTAACAATAGTAAGAGCTGTGACGGAGGTCACCTGCTATGTAACAAGAGTTTGGGGTTTTGTTTTGCTTTTCTGTGGTTGCACCACATGAATTGTGTGGTACGTAGAGAGAGATTAGCTCTCAAGAAACTTTGCAGGGAGAGAGAAAGCATGGATTTCTTTAAGCCTGCTCATTTTCCACTATGCTGAATGCTTTGGATCCTAGTTCTTTTTTAATTGCTTGCTGAGTGAGAAATGTGTCCTAAAACCACGGCCTGCCTGTGTTGCTCTGATACTCCTGGGCCTTCACTGCATGTTTCCCTGGCTCGGTGTAGCAGCCTCTGTGCTTCTGGAAGTGCTGCCCTCCTCTCTGAGAGCCCACGTGTATGAAGGTACTGAAATCATGCTCTTGTGCTTAATCCTGACTTGGTTCATTTGGTGACAAACCCATCTTTATGTATTGCTGGAGTTGACCACATACTGAGTGAACCAAATTAATGTCTTCCCATGGATCAACAGCCTCGTTATCCATCTCCTTTATGGGAGCTAATTTAATCTTCTGGTACATATGCAGCCCCATGGGAGATGATGCTGTTTGCTCGTGGTGTCCTGACATGAATGAGGAGATAAGTGGGTTAGCTTTGTGGCATCCCATAGTGAGTTTGCATGTCTAGCAGTTTCACTGGCACTCAGTGAGCAAATCTGATCCGGAATTCTCTCTCAATGGTATTAATGTCATTAATTATTGAATTTAAGATCGATTTTCAGGGTAGAAGAGAAATTTAGTCTGGAAGAGGTATCCAGCTAGGTGATGGATGTTATTTTCACTTCTCACTCCCAGAACAGTCGACTTAAAGTAAGAGATGGCAAGTGTCTGGAGCAAAATACCTGAACCTTCAGATGCTTCTGGCTCAGTCCAGAGTGAGACGTGTTATTTAGCTTCGAAGAGAAGTATTCTCAAGGCAGTTGCATTCATTAGCAGTTTTCTTTCAGGGAAGTGAAGCACGTAGCTGTGTCAGTTTGTATGGGTGGAGGAAGAAACAGCCGTACATGTCTTTCAAGGAGTACTTCCTCCCCTCTCTTTTGCAGAACTGAATTCAGAACCCAGTGTCAGAAAGTAAGCAGAGCCAAGGGCGGGCAGAATGAAATATTAATGTACATACTGGCCCTGCCCTTATCTGTGAGAAAGGGTCCTCTGTCCTTATACTGAGTTTTTAGGATGCTTTTTTCCCCTTGGATGCGCGTAGGCTTTTTGTTTCTGTAGTTTTGTTTTAATTCAATCGACTTGTGGTGTCAGAAAATCTTGCCCATTTTTCCTTTGGGGAGGAAGGAGCCTCTAATAAGGCTTTACCTGATCTGATTTACCACAAGGCATAATCTGTAGGTTCTGCTCTCGAACGCAGTCCTGACCAGCTGGAATTCATATTGCTACGAGAACTGGGCTCGCTTTCAGGATGCGAGTTACACAAACCTTAATTTTATGTCATGCTGTCATATGTATTTTCCTTCTGCCTGGAAGCAGCCAGTCCGAGCACATGTGAGGTCTGAGCACATACAGTGCTTGGAGAAACAGTAGTTTTACTCTGCTTCCTCAAGCCTCTTGAAAGCAGGTGAGCATAGGCACCCTTTTTTTCTCCACAAATATACAAACCTCAAAATGCATAACCTAAATTGTTTTAAAATATGTCCGATGCTTCCTTGAGCAGGATTTCCATTTGCCCATTGCTGTGCTTTAGGCTGGTGGTATTCCTCGCCCAGGAATGTTCTGGTTGCCGTTAGAAATGTGAGCTCCCTGATGGCTGGATTCAAAGCACGGGTCGGGGAAGGGTGAGAAATCCTGTTGGACTTGTTGATCTCCAGCAGTTTGCTGTCTGCTGGGATTGCAAGGTCAGTGGGAAGTTCCAGAAGTTATGCTGAGGGCCTATGAGCTGCAGATTGGTTCAGAAAGGACAGCCAGCCTGCCAGGAGAACGTATGGCGTGCTCCTGAAATGCTTTTCCAACCTTGCTGCTCTGACATTAAGCATCCTCAAGGTTCCTGTTCTAGCATCACGGCCAAGGTGACCAAAATATGGGCCCGAGTGAGATCTGGGGAGTTAAGAAAACAATAGGAATGCTCAGGTTGTTTGCATTTTATTCAGCTTGTCTTCCCAGTTTGACAAATCTCTACAGTAAACACAGTTTGACAGCATTTTTCATCCTGGAAATGTTCTGTGCTCAGATCCCTCGTAATGAGTCTTGACTTAAATGGGTCAGAAATTCAAGACTCATTACGCTCTTTGCTCCTTTCCCCATAGTGCTATTTGTTGTGGTTGGGTTTTTTTCACACTGCTGAGCAATAAGGAGCTATGCAGGGGTCAGACTGTCCCAGTAACACATCTGTCCCCGTACTGGGAAGCTTTTCTGGGCATCTGCTGCATCAGGCATGGCACCCAATGGCTCATGTCACTGGCATGGCAGTGAAGTCTGCATGTGTGAACCTGTGTGAGCTGGCAGCGCGTGTCTGAGTGTTCAGTGTTTACCTTTCTCACCTAAATTCAGTTTTTCCCTTTTCTGTCCGTAGAAATATTATGGTCTGGATACTAAATGGGGCGACATCGAGCAATGGATGGTAGGCATTGATCATCGTAGTTAATCAGCTTTAATGTGTTGAAGCTTTGTACAGCTGGTAGAGTTTGGGACCCCGCCAAGAGTGTTACCATGTATTGCAAGTATGCTCTTAGCACACAGGTTCTTGCAATCCACATCAGAACCTGAAAGACAGATTACATGTGGTAAGGGTCTCTATCTTCATCCTATCACTTGAAGATTGGGTTAGCGTGTAGACCCAGTAGAGCCACTAGTGCAAGAAATATATATATATGTGCTCTCTTTATTTCTTGTGGATTTTGCTACGATTTGAACCACTACGAAGCTGTCTTCAGGTAAATGCTGGGCAAGTTTTATCTGTGCTTCTGCTGTTAGCTTTGTCCATTGTAGACATGTCAGTAGTAGTGCTGTGGCAGTGCTCACATTTCTGGCCTTGGATTTCATTAGTCGCTAAGCTGCTAGAGTTGGCTTGGCAACTTAGACACAGATGTGGTTGTTAGCAGCATCAGGCTGTTTTAACAGCCATAACATGAGGTGGAAGGATTGCTGAAGGCCTGGGAGACATTTCCCTCACGTGTCTGTCTGGCATAAGCTCGTGACATCGCTCAGCAGCGATGCCGGATGAAAACTGTTGTTCCTTGGCCTTGTGGCCTTTCTCTGCAATCCAAGTAGTGCGCTTCGCAAAAGGGATGGTGAAACAGCTGGCTTCCAGTGTGGGAGAGAGCTAGTTAGCTAGGAAAAGTTAGCATAAATGCTGGTTTTGCTGCATCCCTGCTTAAAATCTGCTATCCCAGGGAGCAGCCAGCCATTGGGGGGGCTCCAGTCTTGCAGGTGAGCCCTTTAGTCTCTTCCATCCTCACAGGGTGAGCTTAGCTCTATGTTACGAGTAATTCCCTTGCTTAGAAATCAGCTCCCCTCTGAAAGCCATCAATGCCAATGTTGAAATGCCATTTTTTCCCCGCTTTCTGCCACTTGCCCCAAATGTTGCTGTGTTTTGGGAGGTGCAGGTAAGGCACCGTGTCTACTTGCCATGGATATAAGTGCATAGTGTATAACACGAAGGGGAAGAAAGCTGGGATCAGAGCGAATAGGGAAGGGGTTTTTCTGATCTGACAAGTCCCGTTATTTGGCTTAACCTTCCCGACTCCAAAACCCTCTGAAGTTTCCCAGTTGCTTTCTGAACACACTCTGGTGGTGGACCTGTCCTTTCAATGCTTCACTCTCTGTTTTTCTCTGCTGCCTCGGTAGGAAGACAGTGAGCGCTACTCACGTAGAGCCCGAAGAAATGCCTCGGTTAGTATGTACTTTTGCTTTTCCTTTGCAGCTAGACGTTGCTCCTTAATTAAACTGACGTGAGTAAAGCAGTTCCTTTTTAAAAGGAGGAAAACCCCACAATGTTCCCCCTCCCTCCCCTCCCCAGCTGAATAAAGCCCCAAACCCACTTCCTGGCTTCTGCGCCCTCTCTCCAGTCATTCTGAAGAGCTCTTGCAAATGTGCTAGAATAAAAGGGTGGGGTGGAGGACGGGGAAATAACCTGCCTGCAGTGTGTAATGTTCACATATTCAACTGTGGGCTGAGAACGTAAAGCTGGGAGCAGCCATGCAACTTTGTGATTTGTCCTGTAGTGAAACGGTGACCGTTTCTCGGGCAGGATGTGACCTGGTTGACTTTTTGCTTGGAGTTGAATGCAGTTCTTTTTGTTCTCCAAGTCTTTTCCTTTCTTCTGTCCCGTCAAAGCTCACCTGCATTTACATCGCTGCCTGTGATTTCTGTTCTTTTCATTGTTTTCTTGTCTCTGTACTTTCTTTTGATAGGCTTCGGATGAAGATGAGCGCATGTCAGTGGGTAGCCGTGGAAGCCTGAGGGTTGGTAAACTGTGCCATTTAAGTTTGCATGTGTGTGTACCCAAGCTGCTGCCCTCCTGTGCCACAGAATCATTGTGCTGCATCTTAGTTCTCTGCGAGCATCTTCCTGCCAAGGTCGTGCTGTTTTCTGTGCTCAAGGTGTGTGTTTTTTTCACAGCTACCTTTAGGCCAGTAATTCTTTCAGCCTGAGGAACTGTCGGGTTGGTACTCACCATTGAGGAATGCACACAAAGCATGTTGCATACCTTCCTGGTTAATGCTGCTCACTGTTCTTGTTGAGGGCAGAACTCAGCCAAAGCTTCAGCCTGTGCAGCTCTGTCTCATGTGCCCCTTGTAATCTCCCTTGCTTGATTGCTGATACGGAGAGTTTGGGGGAAAAAGTGCCACCCTGAGTTCTGGGGAGGGATTAGGAGGGCACCCAGTGATCGCTGCTGATCTGTAGGAAAGCCTAAAACACTTCTTCTCAGACTATCAGTACAATATTTGTCCATATAATACACACATACCAATCTTTACTTAGAGTGAACGTAATCAGCTCTTGTAATTAAGCAGTTTAGTCCTTAGCAGCTAATGCTACTGTCCCTGTGTGCGTTGATGGTCTTTCAAAGACAGTCAGAGCCCACTGCTTCTGGGATGTGTGCAGTGTTCAGCTAGCAACACAACAGGAAGGACAGCAGGGCGATGGAGGGAGCGCCTCACAGTCCTGAACACAGACCAGCTGCTGCCAGTTTGTGACGGAGCCATTTGTGCCTAAAACAGATGTGTTTGGGAATAACTCTGTTCAGGTCTCTAGTTCCAGTCCGTGGTGTTTGCTTCCTGTGGAGGTTTTGTATCGTGAAAGCAGTACGTTGCTGGGCTGATAACCGCTGCCCTCATGCTGAAGGGAGATCTCCCCTGCTCTAGGGGGTGGCCCGTAAATACCCAGTACTTTTGCAAAGGATGTCCTTTTCTGACAGGACGATCTGGTTGAAGCGTTACGTCCTGCTCTTGCCAGTGATGTTGCACAGACACTCCCCATTGCGCTTCTAAAGTAGCATTCTGTGAGTGGTCTTCTGCAAGACCTCTGATGCTTTGGGCACGTGCAGGAAGAGCTTTGACAGAGCCTGCTCTATCTGAAGGCTTCCTTCCCTCATCCAGTGTCACTGGGATTGGAGGAGAAAGGATGAAATAAGCCTGCGTGTTCCTTACTGTTTGCATTGTGGTGGTTGTTCAAGACTTTCCCTTTCTGAGAGCTGATCTTGTTTCGCTTTGGGTCACTGCGGGGCTGGCTGCGGTAGGAATTAGTCTTTGAAGCAGTGATTGTTTTCCAGTCCTGGACGTGGGTTCAACCAACCAGCAGTGTTGGTTAGAGCACACTAGCCAAGTGCTCGCAGCTGTGCAGTTGGGGCTGTGCTGTAGGCAGCAGCCTGTGGGTTATAATGCTATCCCTGGTGCATCTGTGCCTCCTGCAGGGAGATTATCAGCTGCAGAGAATGGACATCTTTAGCAGCTTTTCTGTGGCTCATCCTGAAACCAGCAATAATATCCTGCCTTTCTGGTTTCTTTCCCATGCAGTTTTTCTTAAGGAGGCTCACTAACATCATCCTGTGTTTGAGACACTGCTTTCCTTCAGTCTTTTCTCTGCTGCAAGTGCCTTTGTTCCCCTACTTCTCAGCTGGCTGCTTCCAGACTGAGACTCCTGCATGTAACACTGCTGCTGTTAGTCACTCAGGATGCAGTTTGGGCACATTTTCTTGCTTTGTCTGCTCAACGAAGTGCCCAGCTTCTGGCTTTGTGCATCACCAAGATTCTTTCTGTGGGGTTTACGTCTTTCAGGGGATGAAGGAAGTTGATTGCCATCACTTGCTTTGGTGTTTTCTGCTGTTATTCTGATTTCTGTTCTTTCCATGCTTTGACAGTCTCATTTGGACTATGCCAGCACCTATCCAGTGGTGAGAATAGCCTGAAAGTCACAGCGTGTGTTCAAAAACTAACTGTGAAAAGAACTAACACCAAGTGTGATAGCTCATCTAGGTGAGGGATGAGCGCTAATAAAGCCTGACGCAGGATGTTCATTGTCTGCATTCAGGTAGAGCAGGAAGGACCCAGTGGAGAAAACGATCAGCAGGATTTGAAACTCCTTTTTTCACATCTCCTCATAGTGTTAGCTGTGCTGTTTTGTCCCAGTGCTGTGTCCGAAGGGAGGTCTGTCTGCTGCTTCATGAAGCAAGCTGTGGACAGCAGTTGTACAGATTTCTTTTTTCATTTTTTTACTCTTCTTAGTTCCCTGCCCTATTTCAGATTAGGAATGCAACGAATCTATTTGAGTGACCTATATACAGGAATAGTCCAAACACATTTGGATTTTGCATGGATGTATTGATGTAGTAAGTATAGACAGCTGGTAGCTCAGTTAATTGACTTAACCCAGCAAGCATGAATGATTTTAACCGTGGCTACTAAATTTAACAGTACTATCATCACTTTTGACAGTATTCTCTAATAACTGACCATTTGACTTCAAGGTTTGATTTTTTCGTGTGTGCTTACTGAGCCATGTCCTGTAGAGCTGGAGAGATGCTGAGCTGATGGATTTGCTTGATGCTATGCATGCCTGGCTCTGGTGTGTGCACATAAGTTCACTGATCTTGTCACCCTGCGTTCCTAATCTCACTGCAGGCTGGATTAGAGAATGAGAGGACCAAATGGAAGAACTACTCCAAAGCAGTACGTATCTTCACTGCCCGGATACGGTTTTTGCGGATGAGAACACACAAAAAAGGCAAAATTGATAGAAAATATGTGATAAAGGCTGAATCTTTTCACCTCGGAGCTGTAGTAGTTCTTTTGTGTATGGAAGTAATAGGTTATCCCTGTTCTAAAACAACATTTGGGTACCTAGTAATCAGGCAGTTGTCCCACCACGAGTAGCATAAATCTTGGAGTTACTTTCAGATCTAAAAAGAATCTAAAAGATACTAGGGCGCATCAAATTAACTGTATTGAATTAACTCATTGAAAGTGATAGGTTACCCGCATCTGAAAAACCAATCGTGGCAATCAAGCGTGATCTCCCAAAGCAAGGTAGTTGGTAAAGAGCATCAGGGAGAAGCATTAGAGGAAACTCCAAGGATTTTGGTGTGATTCTGCTTAATGTTCTTGAGTGAAACCTTCGGCAAGCTCAAGTTCTTGTAAAAGAAAAGCAGTTAGCTGAAAAATAGCTTTTGGAGAGAGTAACAGCTGGGAAGAATCTCATCTCTTCCCATCTAAGATTACATTGTCTGCTTTTAAAGGAAAAAATCAGATCTATAGAAGTCTGTAGTGCCCGATTATTGTGTGTGTAGGAGTCCTGAAGCTTTTCCCACTCTTACCAGCTTGGATCTCAACGGCTCTGTTATTTATTCATTTTCCTTGAACTGTATAGTATACACCATCTATTTTAATTGAGAATAGATTCAGACTGGGCTTAATGACTTGAAACAACTCACCCTGAACCTCTCCTTTACATTTGGCATCAAGGCAGACTGTTGAGCATGCAGAGGACAGCTGAACCAACTAAAAGCTCTTGTAGTCTTCGTGTTGCCTTGCCCAGCATTGCAGGTGGCAGGCAGTCGCTGTCTGGGGTTCATTTTGTTGTAACTGCCAAAAAAAAGCCAAAAAGGAGATTTCATATGTTGTTCTTTGTCGACTAAACAGAACACAAGTTTAGGATTAAGTTCTTCGCCATAATCTACTGCTTTTTGAGGTGTTCAGCTGCCAGGAGTATAAGCAGCTGCTGTGATATATTTATTATACTCTCCCATCCCTAGTGTTTCCTTTTCATCTGCTGTTCTCTTCACAAAGAGTTTGAAGAGTTGCAGGTGTTACAGTGCCATAATAATGGGGGAAGCAGAAGTTTTTCTTAAACAAGGAGAAGAAAAGGGTCAAAAAGGCACGCAGGAGTATCCTTGAATTCATGTTTGAAACCCTGACCTAGTTCTGTACTTTTGTTCCTGGTTTAGCTTTGAAACATTTTCTTTCTGCTTTTGCTTTTCTTAAACGACGGTTGCCACGCAAACTTGTCTTTTGGGTCTGCATCTGTTTCTCTCCTCTTCCTCTTTTTCCTTTTCTCTCCTTTCTTTCCATAACAGACCAATGGTTATGAGGAAGACGTGTACGGATCGTCCCAG